>NC_041044.1:27217771-28553263 GCF_900634775.1 Gouania willdenowi
TAAAACCAAATGACCAATTCACACTGTGGAACTCCTGTCGAACATTGTTTTAGAACACCGATGATGTCATCAACAGTGATGTCATCAGAGTTTCCAATCAGAATGTTCTAACTGATGATGTCATCAACAGTAATGTTATTGGTGTTCCAAGAATGTTCAAACTGATGATGTTAACAACAGTGACTATATCATCAGTGTTCTATACTATGCTAATGCTTATGCTAAGCTAATGCAGTGTGATGCTCTGTCTGTACACGATAATGTTATGAACGGATTTTGATGATGTTCTGGCTACCAAAAAAAATAAATATATATATATATATATATATATATCCCATTCATTCAGGAACTCCTGTTAATGTCAATATGTCAAAATGAATACATGCCTCCGACGGGCACTGTACTAGTTTTGTAAATTTTCTGTCAATATGGTGTTTTTGTTTTTATATGGAAACATCTCAAGGGCAGTAGCCTATATATCTTCACCAAAATAGCTAGTGCTTTAGTCCCTGTAATCTAAACAAAGAAGTATCCCCAATGCTTTTCATTTATGTTTTTGTCTGAGTTTTGACATCACTAACTAATCTGATGGATTAGCTCCTTAGCAGCAAACCAAGTGGAAGAATGTTACAGACCAGAAAGCACAATGACCTTTGTAAACATTATTATCAACACAATAATACGAAATGAGCTCTGATAGGGAATCTTAATTTACTGTAAAGTCTTTACTCTGGCTGAAGTGGGCTACAGTAAGATGGAGGGCGTGTGTGTGCATGTGCATGTGTAGTATTATCATTAGGTTGAACATGTGCATCCGTTTTACCTATATGCATTACACACATAGTTGTTCATTGGATGAATGTCACTGAAACAGAAGTCCCATTCCCGCATTCTGTCCAAGGACTTAATTGTGTCTCTTGATTGTTGTGTGGTAGGCTGTGGCACAGTTGTGCACCCTCAATATTGACATATTGATAATCCATCTCTTGTTCTCTGCACATGGCTCACTGGCATGTGACACTGGCGGTCAGTCACACATTTTCCTTACCACTGACTAGAAATCCAACCCATTCTACAAAACTGTTATTTGTTTGATATTAGTAATAGATATTGATATTTGAAATGTCTGGTATGTTTATTAATGTAACACTTTGAACTCTTCCTCGTGTTATTCTTGCTTTGCTACCTTTTCACTCTGATAAAGCAGATAACAGAGATAGCATGGCAATAACTTTGTGGTATGATACACAGGGTCAAGGGGGCTCATATAAAGAGATTAATCTTAAGTTGTATTAAAAAGATGTTTTTATTTTGCTATATTTTCAATCTTTCCAAGTACAGCATAACTTTAAACAAAAATACCAGCAAAAGTTATTGAGATGCTAGTTAATCTAATTCAAGATAGCATATTCCTTGAATACAATCATGTTTTTGGCCCAATTAAAAAACAGATTAACACCTTAAAACGATGCTAAATATACAAATATGTTTTATACATGATACAAATGTGAAAGAAGAACACTGATCATAATTGCACTCCCCTAGGTAGACTTTGTATGAATTGTGACATGTATGTTTACAATTAACAAAATAATTTAAACTCTACAGATAATACAACAAGTTGTTTGGTTTTGTTTACTCAACATAGCCACCTTGTTCATGTTACGACAACAAGTTTCAAATTGATCCTAAATATTCCAAACATTGATCCGATTTTTTATATATATATACATTTTGAGAAATGCATTTATATATGATTGTTTTTAAGTGTTAAAATAGTGATGACATTTTTTCAAATTTATCACAAGCCACATTGAAGAACAGATTTTTAAAACATTTTTTTCATTTTTGTGTTAACCTGATTTTTCCAAGTGCTAAATAAATAATAATAAGAAAAAATGTGTAAACTGTGCAATAAAATGTAAGCGTTTGTGAAACTGAGACTTTTGCTGCATTTCTTTATCAGTGCTAATGAGAGCATCTAGTTTGTTTGGCAAGTTACGTAATTACAAAAGTCAATGAAGCCTTTGTAGATATGCAGTGAGTATTCACGTGTTGTTGACTCATAAAAGTTGATACATATCTCTCAAACATTCGGGGAGTGAGCAGAGGACTGGTTTATGAATAATGAAGTTTGTGTTCCAGCCTCCTTCCTCCTGTGTTCAGCCATAATTGTTCCTTTTTGAGGAGGATAACTGTGTTCATTTCTTTGGTAAACTAGTTGTCTCTGACTGGAAGAGAATCATAGCTAAGAAATTACCTGAGTGCTTTCAGTGACATGGCATTTTCACACATTCATCTTAAGTTCCTGCTTGGACAATAAACTGTTGTTTTTAAATAAATCATAGACACAAAAAATGAACCACTTCACCACCATCAACCTACTCCCCTTCACATTAAACTCCAACCCCATTTGTCTCACTTTACTCACATTGGCCCTCATTTATCAACCATTGGTACGTTCAGATCTGAGTGTACATTGTGCGTTCGACCAAATTCACGCGAGCTCCGGTATTAATCAATTCTGACGTGATTGTACGCTACAATCAGATCTCACATTAGGTCTGACCTCGTGTACGCAAATCTGAGTTTACATACGCCAGCCTGACTAGCCTAAATGTAAAGAAGTGTCATGATCAAATAGCAGAGATTTACAATTTTAGGCTGTGGATGAGTAACATTTTATCTGAACCATCCTTTGCCATTATTGAGAATTTAATTCAAACCTCAGCCTGAGTCCGCTCCAATACAAAAACGCTGTTCAGTTCCCCCATTATTCTCTTCCAGATTTGCAGCCATTTTCAGGCAAAGTTGATAAATGAGGGCCATTACCTGTGATGTGCATACATTTTTTTGCAGGTGTTTGTGTATTAGTTATGCAAAGCACTATAATTGGGATGCACTTTCATTAGTTGTCAGTAGTAACAGTAGTAAATAGTTAAAATGTCTCCAATGCTGGGCAAACTAACCTTGTTTTAAAATGTTAGGAAGTAAAGCAATTGTTTTTTTTTTTGACAAAATACCAATATACACTTGGGGTTGCTATTGGGTGTTATTGCTTTTGTTCCACAGCATATGGTTTCATAGGTCTGTTGTTTGAAGGACAAAAGGGATGTGGGTTCCTGCGTGTTAAGGCTGACAGTCAAAAGTGTTTTATACATAACTTACAACACAACCAAACGAATCTACCAAAACAGAACATAAATATATTTAAAGATGCATTGTTTGTGTTTTGACCAACATGTTGCTCTGTAATACACAGACATGGCCTTCTTACATACATCCCGAAATAGAAATTCTCAGAGGCGGCTCAGTTTCACAATACTTAGCTCTATCTTTATCTCGTCTTCCACTTCTTTCTCTGCACTCATTACTGGGTTGTCATACACTGCTGAGAGAGTCTTTTCGTTCTTTTCCAGGGACTCTTTTGTTTTGTCTATTTGGTTATCAGATGTTCCTTGGCAGCATTTGCAGCAGCAGCAGCATTTGGCTGTACATGCACTGACCACTTTGTCCCAGGGTGCCAGAGAGTGGGCCCAGAGAGGGAGGAAGTCCCATGATCTCAGTACTCCTGGCAGACAACCTGGTTTCCGTTTCTGCAGCACGTTGACCACAATGATTAGGACAAGCATGATGAGCAGAGGTGCACCCACACCTACCAGTACCTGCCATCCAGCCAATGACAGGCTAAATACAAGCAATGGAAGGACAAAGAAGCAGTTGATGATGTAGACAGCAGCAAACCAGCGGTAGGAAGCAGTGATGTCCCCGAGGCTTTTGGCAAGCCGGATTGGGATACGGGTGAAGGGGATTGGATACCACAGAACAATGCCAGAGATGTTGAACAAGAAGTGAACCAGAGCAATCTGTAACAGGGATTACCATAAATGCATTATATGGTGTTTCTTCACAAAAGACCAGCAAGTTAAAAACATCCTTTACAATCGTATCTTCATCAAATGAACTGCTCTTCAACCATCTCAAAATGTTGGCTTTGTAGACCTAAAATACAAGCCACACATCATGGCCATCAGCATGTTTGTGTGGAAGACTAACCTGCAGACTATTGGTCAATGTGTCTCCAGGGCCAGCCATGGCTGCAAGGATTGCTGTGGTTGTGGTGCCTATATTTGAACCCAGAGACAATGGATACGCTCTCTCTATGCTGATGACACCAATCCCTATTAAACAACCAAGAAAGAAATGAAGAATGAGACACTTTGAAATGATGGATGGATGGATGGATGAATGGATGGATGGATGGAAGGGTAGATGGACTTACCAACAAGTGGTGTGATGGCAGAAGTGAACACTGAACTGCTCTGTACTATGAAGGTCATTCCTGCTCCAGCGAGGATAGCAATGTAGCCTGTCACCCAGCCAAATGGAAATGGGAAATCTGCACACACATACATGTGCATTGGTTAACAGTCACAAAGTAAGTTTACTCAAGTACTGTACTTAATATTTTTTGAGTATCTATTTTTGGGGGTTACTTCTTACTTTCACTTTACTGCATTTCAAAGACAGATATTGTACTTTCCCTCCACTACATTTCTATAAATGCCCTATTTACAAATTAAACTTAGTTTTTTCTCCATTACTTCAGTTCTCATTCTAAAAAGATCCTCATACTGGTTGTCCCAGTTCCAACACACCTTTTATGTATAATACGACATGCTCGTCAATGCAAAAGCAAATCAGAGCGAGGAAGGTCATGTCTAGACTATTAGTGGTGTCGTTTTGAACAATTGCTTCAGCAGAGATTGACCATGAGGAGGATGAAGGTACTCGTTCTGAGCTTCCATGTCCGTATTTGAGGACCACATTCAAGGTTTTTGAAACCAAAAGCAGCAATGTAATGCTGGCAATATAAAGTTTGGATAGCTAAACAAAAGACCAACCAATGCATTTTATTTGTTCTGATGATGTTAAAATGTTACTACATGTAACATGTATCTTCTTTGTACTAATGGTGTTGGTTAACTCCGACTACCTTATTTTTTGAGATGTTGAGCTTATTGAACAGCTGTGTTTGTTGGCTTGATGTGGTTTTTATTAAAGGCAAACCTAAATATTATGGTAGTTAATGAAACACTGCGCCGCGTTATTCAGTTGTGATGCAGTACTATACAAAACATATAACAGTTTGTGCATCAGTGTTGACTTATTTGCAGTTATGATGAGGAAAATCATGTTGGATATTTTTTAATTACTTTTAATACTTAAGTCATTTTTATGTAAATACTTCAGTACCTTCCCTTCAACACTATTTTGACTTTTACTTGTATTAAACTAGTTTTTGACAAGTATTATCCATACCTTGACTCAAGTAATAAAGGCGAGTACTTTGCTCACCTCTGGACATATATGATAACCAACTAATACATCCCACTCAGTTGACTGAACATAAACTAGGCAGTGCCTCTCACCAGTGTTTATGATTTTCTTGATGACCGTAGCCACCTGTCCTTTCAGCATGGAGTTGAGCAGCTTGACAATGAGGATGAGGCACGAGCAGAGCACCAGCAGAGAGAGAACCAGCAGGATCAGACCAACCGCCAGATCTGACAGGTTCACGTTCACAAAGATATGTTTACCTGAGGTCAAACAGAAACACACTCACAATAACACAACCACAAGCAGGGGTTTGTTTATCTCGTGCCAATGGACACTGCTCTTGTTCATCTCCGTAAGCAACCAGTCTTACATTTCTGAACATTGTATGTGTTTGAAATGTTCTTCATCGTGAAGGTGTAGTTGCCATCAACCCAGCAGAGAGACGGAGAAGTGCAGTTCTCTGGCCCAGGAACTGTAACATTCATTAAGGTCTGAAGCACATTGAGAACATTTATTTTAATCTTTCTTTTAGATTAAAATAACATATCTCCTTGTGGTGGAACGAGTCGTGGTCTTACTGAGTTGGTGAAGGTTTTGCACCATATCTTGATGAGACTCTTATTGCTGGCTTCTGCATCTCCAGTAGCAATCCCACTAATGACTGACTCATCGAGCTGAATCAGAGACAAAGAGACAAATCATGAACAAGATAACACACTTATGTAAGTGTATTTTATCTCACTACTTACATTTCAAACCTCTATATCAACCAAACTAATACATCTTAAGGCAATTAACACCATGTCTCTAAATTTAGAGAAAAATAATAATGTTGCAGTTTTTTCTTGTTATTTTCTGGAGCATGTCCTCCACTGCCACAAACATGTACCTGTATGATGGACTCTGTGACAATATCTGTGATCACGTTTAACAGCTCCGGAGCTTCTCCACTCTCGATTTTGAAGGAGTCGATGATGAGCTTGGTCACCACGTATAAATATCCAGTGATGACCTCCAGGGGCAACAACACCAGCACAGAGAGCCAGTTAAAGAAGTCATGCACGGTTGCCCCAGCAAAAGCCCTGATGAAGATAAGTGGAGAATAGAAGCTAAAACACAACAATCATCACAATACAAGATTTACTCATTAAAAATCTGTGTATTTGTTTCTAATATCAGACCACTATTTGTAAGATTTGTTCATCAAAACCAAAAGAGAGAAATAATCATAGGGCTTCTGCAGCTAATATTACAAAAAAAAGCTGATTTGCTACATTTTTTCGACACAAACTTCGTTACCTGCGGAATGTGCTGCGGTCACCAGCTTGTGTCATGGCAACCAGAGTGTTAGTGACGGAGGTGCCGATGTTGGTGCCCATGATGATAGGTACAGCCACTTGAACTGTTAAAACTGTCAAAGCACATAGAAAATGCTTAACCATCAAATTTCCTCCTTGTATACTTTGTTCTTATATGATGGTATAAAATGCTTTTTAAAAACAATAATAGACTATAGAAGTGTTTTAAAGGTACTGTAATAACCGCTAATTAATGCTTAATAAGCACATATTCTCAGCATTTATAATGTAGTAAATTAACAGTTATTAGCACTTGTAAGATGTATAAGATGTTTTTAAAACATTTTAAAGACTTACATTACACTACAAAGATTTACAATATATATATATATATGATAATTTTAAAAAAAATGGTTTAGAAGACATAAGACTTCATCAGTTAAAATAAATAACGTGTATATCAATAAGAATGAGATCTAATGAGTGTTAAAAGTGTTGGGATTTTCCGTTTAACTACATATTGTCATGAGAAAGGTCTGTTAACACAAAAAAATTTGAAAAGGATGGTCTAACAGTGCATTTGTAAACTTCACTATTATCAGTGTGTGTGTGTGTGTGTGTGTGTGTGTGTGTGTGTGTGTGTGTGTGTCTCACTTCCAGAGGAGACCATGCTGACCACGATAGAGGAGGACGTAGATGAGCTCTGCACCAGCAGGGTGACCAGGACACCAATAACCAGTCCAGCCAAAGGGTTTGACAAAACGTTGTTATCCTGGAAGATGTTTCCAGCTGCTTTACCTGCAGTAAGTGAATAAATGTGATTTGCGTTCTTACAACAACAAAAAAAAATCATCCAGAGTGTGGTTTTAGTGCTAATACTAAATATATGCAAATCCAGGTCAGATGTTCAGTGTCAAATTCCAAAAACCAATTGTATTGAAAACTAATGAATGGGAACTTTACCTCCAACAAGCTGGAAAGCTGAGCTAAGAATATCAAGTGAACAGATAAACATGTAGAGAAAACCCAGCAACAGAATTAGCTTCCCCACAGATATCATCACTCTCAGCAGCTTCCCTTTGATATCCAGAGCTGAAAAAGAACAGACAGATAACAGTGATCAAATACAGGTCTGTGCAATTCTAGCCAGTGGAGAGAATTACAGTATATAGATGGCTTGAATCCAGCAGAGGTGTAAAGAGTACTGATATTTCCTCCTTAAATAGAAGTATTGTTACTTGATAGAAATTGCACTCAAGTAAGTAAATGAAATACTGAAGTACAAGTAAAAAGTAGCTCGATTAAATAATACTCAAAGTAAAAGATACTAGTTACTTTCACGCCCCCGGTTCGGTAATAAATATTGCCATGTTTCCCGTGCATACAGCAAATGAATTCAAAAATAAATAAATATCAGGCTGAAATAACTAATAAATAATAATATATAAATAATAATTACAAATAATAATAATAGATAAATAAGAAAATAAATGTTTTGAGAAAATAACCGGCATTCAATGCTGTTTTGGCACCATCCATTACGTTTAATCTGGTTGGTCGGCTTATGATGTGATGCATTTGATTGTTCTTATGGTCATTTAATTTTTTGTAGTTTCACAATGTCCGTTGATCATTTTGAAACAACAAAAATAATAATTTACTCAGGAACGATTGGGTGTAGAAATGTAATAAGTAACTTTACATCTCTAAAAACCCACTTAAGTACAAGTAAAATTTATATATATATATATATATATATATATATATATATATTAGTGATGTAACGATTAATCGTAAGGCAGTTAAAAATCGATTCATAGGTATCACGGTTGATATCGATTTTCTGAAAATTGAATCGCAGTACTTTTTTTATCCACAAGTGTAGGCGGCGGGGGGAGTCTACTAATACTTTCTTTCTGGCTGCCTTCTACTCTTAAATATGTTAATAAATGATTCATTACCCCTTTAGCACCGAAAGAATATCTGTAATATTACTTGAATATCTGTAAAAGTCACGTTTTTCTATTAGCTCTGTCTGCTAGCATAGCTTCTCTTCTTCACTGCAAGATATCTGCATGCCAACCGACCACTGTGTTACCAGCGCCCTCTGCTGGTCCCAACAAATATGACGTAAATCAGTGCAATGACGGTTTTTTTTTTTTTTAAAGTCCAATTGTTAAGGCACAAAATACATTTTCAGTTGCACTTTTAAAAGAAAAAGAACTATTATGCAGTTTTGCATTGTTTATTATAGAACCAGAATTTAAATTAATAGGCATCATTTTCATTTGTATTATTCCTTTATTTATTTCATTCAAGATTTATTTTTAGTTAAATTGCATTGTTTTGAATAGTTTATCAAGGAATTCTTTTGACAATGAAAAATAAAAGGAAAATAGTAACGTATTTTCTAGTTTTTTTCCCAAAAAAAAAATTTGTCTACAGTCCCATTTTGTAAAATAAATCGTGAGAGAATCGTATCGTGAACCCAGTATCGTGAATCGTATCGGGAGTTGAGTGAATCGTTACATCCCTAATATATATACTGTGTATATATATATATATAAAATAAAGTACCCATAAAAGCAACTCCATTACAGTAAAGTGAGTACTTGTAATCCGTTACTTTCACCTCTGGAATCCAGTGAGCTTTGCCTTCGTTTTGTCACAGTTTGACACCGTGTTAGCAATATATCAGCTCAGCAGTCTGCTAATCAGCATCACTAATATTTATGAGGGTCATAAATAAAGATTAAGGATTGATTAATTGCTGAGATGTTATGAGCGCTAGATGTAAATGTTCAGTTAATGTCGTGTTTTATGGTTTAAAAAACCAACTGAAGGCTTTAAATGACACGTTGTAAAGGTCAATTGATGTTTAATGGGGACAAAATATTTACATAATGTTACGTAGCATATGGAATACATGACTGTATGTCCAGTAATGTCATGTAAGTCTTGCTGTGTGTTCGAGGGGTCATCCATTACGCTCTAAAATTCATTAAAACATGCTTATCTTTACCTGACCAAGGGACCCCAGTGTCCTTCAGTTCTGGCATTTCCCAAGGGTCAACTTCCTCCTGCACATCATCAACCAAAGCCATCATGGAATGAGCAGGACTCGCTTTGGACTCTGAAACTGCATGAAAGTTATTTTCACTTTAGAACAGGCATTAGTTTAAAACATTTTACTATAACATACCTCCATGAGCTTCTTTGTTTTTGTGATCCATTGTCTAAAGGAAAGAGATGAGAAATGAATTCACCAACATCATAGCACGATTGCCTGAGTCATACATACTATTAGTGTCCTAAATCGGCTGCATTCAAATCCTGATTATATAGCTTGCACGATTATGACTCTAATATTATATTTACATCAATTTGCTTTCTAATAATTGAGTGAATTCTTCCCCACGGAGGTAATACTTTTACCGACATTTGTTGTTTGTTGTCTGTTAGCAGGATTACATCCAAACCATACTTAACAAATCTTTACATCATTTTAACCAAACTTAAACCTTACGCAATGGAAGATTCCATTAAATCTTGGTGGGGATAGGGATCAATATATTGATTCTGGATCAGATTGAAAAGTTTTAAAAATTAATATCTCGTTTTTCAATTGACTGATCTTTATAAAATTTGACTCAGTTATGTCGAGTTTGTTCCTCAATTACCCAACCAAGTTTCATCTAGATCAGATCCAGATCTACCTTTCATCGCAATTTAAATAAATGTACTTGAAGCTGATTCCATCAAAATATACTTGATTTTGTGTATTAAATGAACATTTTTTAACTGTGATTTTGTT
Source organism: Gouania willdenowi (assembly GCF_900634775.1). NCBI lineage: Eukaryota > Metazoa > Chordata > Actinopteri > Blenniiformes > Gobiesocidae > Gouania > Gouania willdenowi. Next base: position 27,228,224 of record NC_041044.1, read on the forward strand.
TTGTGTTTCTTTAACAAAAGCTTCTTTTTTTTAAATCTTGGGCTGGTATTATTTTAAGTTTGTAATTTTTTTTTTTCCAGTTTGTAATCTTTTAAGAAACAAAACATATTCATTTTTATTTTAAAGATCATAAAAAAGGAGAAGAAATTATTATACAGGTTTTTTTTTTATTTCATGTAAAAAAAAAAGGTGTTTGTAAATTTTCTTTAATCTTATCATTTTGCATCTCTTCAGTGATTTACTATAGGCTATATAACACTCATACTTGGCCTTTCATGGTTTAACACTAACTTATACTTATTTATAGAGTGAGCATTAATATAGATAAGTTAGATGTGTTCTTGTTTATTGCACTTGAGTTAATATTCTGTTCACTAGTTAAACATTGTTTCCGAACTGGAAAAAAAGGGAAATCCAACAGTCTGACTGCCCACACAGACACACTCATCCACCACCTTATTGATCTGTGTCACATGGTGTGACTACAGTAAAATTCCATTCATGCTACGCTATGGCAAAGAATAAAAGCTGAAAGTAACAGTTGAGCATCAGCTTCACGGATGTATTTTCTTTGTTCATCTCCTCCTGTATAGAGTTTCTTAAACTGTATTACTGTACCATTCTACACCAAGTTCAACTGTTGTCACAGGAAAACTGTCTTCAATGTTGCTCTTTTTTGTCTTAAAACTACAGTAATGTCATTGTGCTACACGTGAAGATTTTGTCTAGATTCTTGATTTATTTGTTATTCTCTCTTGAAATGAAACTTATTTCAGATTATCCAAACCCTACCATGATTAGTAGATTTCAAACATACAATAACATATTCTATTATTTTAATATTTTTATTTAATTTTACAAAATTACAGTAAGGAATTAGAAGTGCCAGTTTCTTTGTGTGATTATAATTTTACAGGTTATTTAAAAGGTTTAAAGAGCCAAGGCACATGGTAATATTTGTTTGGTAAATGAAAGGTTTAATCAGAGTTGAAGTTTTCTCCATATTAATGAAACATTAAAGTTTGATTGAAGCCACTTTTTCTCACCTGTGGAAGGCGTAGAGAGTCCATGTGTTGCTCACCTGGGCCTCAGCTTTAGAATAGCAAACTTCACACAGACACTAGGGTAAGGTGAGGGGGGTCTGGTCAGAGAAGAAGGTGGGTGGTGTGTACTGCTTTCAAATATCAGGAACTCTTCTGTTTTGCAGATAAGAAAAACACGCCTTTCAAACCTTGGATTAGTCCTATACCTGACACAGCTTTCTCTGTACCAGTTGTGTTGCAATCCATACCATTAACTGATAATTCTTGAATCTGTGCAACCTTCACCTCAACTATACTTCTATTGGTAATCTGTGTTACCTACCTGAATACATGAAAGTTTCTTCCGACAAAACTTAGAACAGCCTCTGAATGTCATTTTTCCAACTTGACAACATATCCACAATTTTGAGATGTAAACCTGTAAATATTGCTCAGCTGCATCAGTCATGCAATTACCCACATGAAATGGGTGAGGGTGAAAACAGCTCCAATAGCAAAGGTTTTTCCAGTTGGAGGGTGTGTACAGTGTGATTTAGGTCCAGCCTCTATTTGTGGTTGAGTCTTTATTCTATTTTTAGAGTGTTTTTGTATCAGTCTATAGATTTTCCAAATATAGGAAGTCATTCATCAATACATCACAATGTCAATGTTGTGTGTTTGTGCCAAACGAAGTGGTGCTGATGGTTGAGAGAAACAGACTGAGTCATGCATGCTTTCTAAATTTCCATTTCAGTGAATTAAAGTGATTGAAGGAGAACAATTACACATCTGCCCTTTTTTTTTTTTTTTTTTCCAGAAGATCCTTTTAAACTAACATAATTGTTGGAGATATAACCCATTAGGACCTGGTCCCAACCCTAAATCTCTGGTATTTTTTACTTTCAGGCACTACTGAAAATGTTTATTTTAAGGAGTTCCTAAAGATGTGTTTGTTTGATTATATTCCTCCATTCATTTGTTTTATATTACTGCTGTATTGGGCTGTTTTGAGTCACAGAGGCTGAAATTCTCTAATAATTAATATCTAAAAATATTACGCACACAAGTTTCAACTAATGTAATTGAATAGTATCTTTAATTGCATGAAAATATCTCATGTGACCACGACACTTCATTCCACTCATGTTTTTCGACTAGATTTTTATTACTTTAGTTCACCCAAATTCTCATATGAATTTATTTCAGGCATTCCACTTTTTAAACTCCACAATGGTCCATTATTTAAATTACTAAGGCACAAAAATAAAAATAATTATTATTATTTTATTTTTTTTTAAATAAAACCCATAAAATGTCAGTCAAAAAATACATAAAGTATAATCATATTTTTTTTTAAAAGTTGAAAGTTAGAAATGTTAAAATCTAAAAGAATTAAACTTAAAATGGCATAAAAAAACAGCATTTTAGAAAACATATTACCATTAAAAGTAATTAAAACACATAATCAACCATCAGTATTTTAGTATTACAATTGTGATAAAAATGCTGATCTGTTCATACAAAAAAAAATAGCCTTATGTCATTAAGTTTTGCTCCTCTGTGTTGGCATTCTAACATAATATTTAAGCTGTGAGATTACACATTTAATATGTAGTTATTTATTTTTGGCCCTAGTGAGGCATTGATGGTGTGTTCATGTCTTACGCTGTGGTTAATGAAAACCTTTAAGAGAATTGCAATTTATTCAACTTCACTATTATCACTCTATTTCTATATGGTAAGTGCTTCAATATGACCATAGTAGTGTATTCATTTGTTGTACCACATATTTTCTGCCACTAGTTCGCACAGTTTTCCAACGTATCTAGGTGACAACGGCGTTTTTCCCATTGTCTGTAAACGCACCTTATTCACTTCCGGTGTCACGGTCAGTGTTTCCAAGAGTTTTGACATTGTCGTCAAACCGAGTCAATGAAACAGCTGAATGTGCTGTTTGAGGTGCTTTAAAAGCCTGGCAAACGTGTTGAAACATGTCGTCCAGCCAGTGCGGGGATGACTGAGGAGCAGCAGCGAATCGCAGCGCAGGTAAATATGATGCTAAAGAGGAGCTAACGTGCTAGCCGATGCTTGTAAAGTGACAGCGTATGTGTTTGTCTGTGGTTGTCTACAGACGCCTATGGGCGTGGGCTACATCCCCACAGACGAGGAGAGGATGGTGCTTAGAGAGTGCAACCGGGAGAGCTTACTCTACAGATGTAAGACATAGACATGTGTCACAGGCAGACATAGACATACAATGTGTAGCAACATTAGTCTTCGTTCAGTGGACGTTATTTACCCGAGGCACCCTCAATATAACATGCTCAGAAATGTCCCACAGTGCTGGTTGAGTAGTCCCTTATTTAGTCCAAGCAGAATGATATAGCACAATATATTTATGGCCGTGGCTATTGATACGGATAGCCCAGTTCAGGTGATGTGATAGGTGACTTGAAGTTCTGTCAGTTTTATTTTAGCTCGTATTCATTTGGAAGTGTCTATTGATACGGAAACATTTGAGTGTATTTCCTGGGTTAAAGTTGGGGTTAGGGCTAAAATAAAAGGGTTAGCGGGGTAGCTAAAATTAAATAGGCCCTGGCTATTGATACGGAAACCTATGAATGGACTACCAGACTATTCATACGCAGCGCTGCTCATTGGCCAGTTTAGGTGACGCGATAGGTGCACCACGTGACTTAAAGTTGTCAGTTTTATTTTAGCTCATATTTGTTTTTAGCTACCCCTCTAAGAAGAAGTAGCAAAAGCAGTGACTCCTGAAATTAGTATTTTAATATAAAATAAGCTATAAAATGAAAATATTAATATATATCAATATAAACAATATTCTCATTTTCCATAAAGCCAAAATTAAAAACTTGATATATCTTGGAACTCGATATATTGTCCTGCTAAATGAACTCCCTGTACTAACAAATGAAGCTTTATTTTTATTGTGAGTGCAGTCTTCATACATTTCCTCCAAGACATCTAATTTGTGCACTTTCCATTGCTTTCAATGGTTGAAAATAACATTCAATAAGATAATAAGTGTGTTATTACATTACTTGGGGAAACAGGTAAGCCTAGGGGTAACCTCACAGACGGAAAAAAACTAGTTGTGTTCTTTTGGCACTGAAAACTATTCACTAGGGTTATAATTGTCTTACTTTACCACAAAGTGGGATTTCATTGGTGATTACTTTGTAATCGGTTTAAACCAGGAGGTTTTGCAACAATCATATTTTTTTCCCTAACAATTGAAATAGGACTATTATTAGGACTTCTCTTGATAACAAACTACTACCATTATTATTATTTACTTCTTTTTTCTTTCTTTTCCCCCATCCCTTCCCTCCTACACACATACTGTGTATTTTAGTATATAAAAATGTATTTGTAAATATTGTTTTGAGTAATGTTTTTGTGTATTACACTATTTTATTGTCTCCATCCTTCTCTTTTGTGTTACAAAATAAAATTATATTTAAAAAAGAAAGAAAGAAATGGGACAGGATGTAAGTTTTAAAGACGAGGTGATTAAGTGTTAGAGATGACTCATTTATTGTTTTTGTTTTTTTTTCCCACAGCGCTGCCCTTCTCTTTTATCAGCATGGCTATCACTCAAGCCTTAGTAACCAGAGTAAAAGTTAAAGTATCCATATGTGGATAAACTCATATTTATACCTACAATAAGCATGGGTCAATGAAATCAATCCTACAATTTTTGTGGGCCTGTTTGAAATGTGAACGGCTAGAGTTCTTGTCGTGACTTGTGACATATAAAACTGATTTCTGACCTTTGATCCTTTAAAGGAACGCTGTCTGCATCGCCAGGTTTGGATCTCTACCCAAAGTTGCCTGTGAGTTCAGTTACACTTCGTTGATTCATGCACTTTAATAACAGTAGACAGCTTGTTGGTGAATAGGGGGTGTGAAAAAAAAATCGATTTCAAGATATATCACGATTTTTTTAGGTGCTGATTTGAATCGATTTTTTTATTTAAATTTTTTTTTTTTTAATATTTTTCAGGAGGGGTATTTAATCAATATTTTTGTGTATTTGTGCAATATTTCAGTGTGGGTTACAATGCTTTCAATGTGTTGCAACGGTTACTTGATGTACTTCATTTTTTTGATGGCAGTGTGTATTGCCTGCAATATTTATGTATGTACAGACTTTTTATTTTCATATAATCTGTTCAGATTAGTTTTTAAACTGACAATAGGAGAAATTATTTTTTTTCTTATTTGTGTGCATTATCAGTAACAGGATGATTTATCCTTAATGTTCCTCACTTACAGTTGTTACAATGCCGTCATTATGTTGTCATGGTTTACTTGAGGACTTCTACACAAGTATTTCAGTGAAAAGAAACTTGTTGCACTTTATTTTACTGATAACAGTGTGTAACACTGTATTTTTTTTCAGTGAAAATGTGCAAAAACACTATTAATAAATAATAGATAGGACGTTTTGAAGCAAATTGTTTTGACTCAATTTGTCCTCTGAATGATCAATATCTTCTGATGAACATACACAGCAACTTGATTTTTCATCTCTATGTTTAATTTTGATATTAACAGGGTAGTATATCGCGATAATATTGCATCGTGATACGTATTGTATTGCATTCATCCTTGCAAATACTCGACCCTATTGCGTAAACATCCATTTCTGCTGCGTATCAGTCTTATTTAGGGATGTTTATTTCACCCGACAGTTGCTGGTTTCTTTGGCTACCTGGCTGGCAAAATGTCATACATGCAGACGTGCCTGGAGAAGATAAAGAACTGGAAAATTCCCCACTGAGAGAAATCATGAGGCAAAGATCCGGATTGCCTCCACAATAGTGAGTAAATTAGGGTTTGTGTGACCCAAAAAAAAAAAAAAAAAATTAGTCACTATGTTGTTGATGATTATGAATCTATTTTTAATTTCCTTATTTGTATATTTCAATTACAAGTCAAGTAAGTCAAATATTCAGCAGCCAGGGTTGGGATCAATTAAATGTTTCAATTACAATTACGTCTTCAATTATTCATCTTCAATTGCAACTCAATTATGATGACAGTGACTGACATTTTTTTCCAATTACAATTATTATTTTTTTCCTCTGAAAGTCAATTACATTTATCCTCACAATTACTAAAGTTTAAATTCAATTAATCAACAATTACTGAGCCTGAAATAAATGACCCTGTAAAACGTAACCTTCCTCTTTGTTAGCTTTCTGTTAGCATCTCTTATGATAACGAGTCAGTGTGACCCGTGTCTTAAATCAGCTGTAAAATACACAAACGAATGTTTTCTATCATCTAATTTATTTATTATGTTTTAATACTTTCGGTGTGGGTGTCTGAGCCTTTTTTTGTGTCGGTATACCCCTAGATTTCAGTTTTTTTATGTTAAATTTATCCTGAAGTGACAGGTGATGGGAAAACTTGATGTGAATCATATTTTCATAATTGTTCACTACATATGTGTACGCTATAGAACTGTAACATGGTTCCACCGGTTTGCATTTTAATTACATTGTAATTGACAGTTTTTATAGAATCTCCATCCCAATTACAATTACAAAGTCAATTATCTGAACTCAATTACAATTCAATTATGACCCCAACCCTGTCAGCAGCTGACTGATGTTAAATGGAAGGTTAATAATAGGCAACAATCAGAAATTAAATCAATAATCATTAATAAACAACAATCTAAACCAGAATCGTCACAATTTAATATATGGGTTGTGTGTGATTGTTATTCCTGTTTTGTTTTTGTTGTTGATTTTTTTTTGACAATTTTCCTGACGATTCCTGTTCCGTCTCATCTTTCCATCCGAGTTCCAGCGGTCCTCAATCAGAGCTGAGTGACCCAGACGTGCAGTCGTTTGATTCCATGTTCCAGTCTGCAGAGGCTCCCAGCGAGAGTTCCCCCCACGCTAGAGATGCTGGATACGGCTATAGTCCAGAGCCGCCTTCACAAACTGGGAGAGCTGATGCCTTTGGCTCTCCAGGTAGCTCATGGTCACACACGAAAACCAGCTCACCTGTAAACCAATAAAGCCATAATACTTAAGTAGTGTGATCACTGCCTGTCTGGAATTTAGATTTAGGATGTAATCCACCAGGCAACCATACAGTCACTGCTTTACAGGATCCATTGACAAATGGACTAAAAATACTAACCATTGGATGTTTGTCAGTATACACCAGGGTTGGGTTCAATTATAATAGTAGTCATGTAATTATAATTATGGCAGCAATTGAAAAAACTGCTGCTGTTGTAATTGTAATTTAATTGTAGTTGTGTGGAAATCCTATAAAAATTGTCAATTATAATTTGAGAACCGTGTTAGAGTTCTATAGCTTACACATACAGTACGTAGTTAACAATCATTAAAATATGTTTCATATCAAGTTTACCTGTCACTTTTCTTGAGGATCATTTTACCATTTAAAAAATACTGACAGAAAAAAGGCTCAGACATGATTTTATTTAAAATAGTTTATTAATCCCTGAAGGATTTACGCTCTATTTTAGGGACATGCTTCTCACACACATGCACAAACAGGACCTGCAGACATGCATTAAGGGAGAGATGTCAGAGTGGGGCTGCTTTTATAATGAAGAGAGCGCACCAGAGCAGTGTTGGGGTTCGGTGCCTTGCTTAAGGGCACCTCGGCAGTGCTCGAGAAGTGCCTCTCCAGCTCCCAGAACAACTTCCCAGAGCCTATATTTTCATTGACTAGGAAGCCTAACAAGGTAGCCAAGAGATGAAAAACAAACGAGATGATAGATTTTTTTGTTGTTGTATATTCTAAAGCTGATTTAAGACATGGGTCAAAACCGACCCGTTATCATAATGCTAACAGAAAGCTAACACAAGTGGAAGGTTACGTTTTATGGGGTTATTTATTTCAGGCACAGTAATTGTGATTAATTGTAATTGACTTTCAGGGGAAAAAATAACTAATTTTAATTGTAATTAGAAAAAATGCCAGTCACTGTAATCATAGTTGAATTGTAATTGAAAAATGTAATTGACCCCAACCCTGGTATACGCTGTATGTGGTTATGTAAATTCCCTGAATTATAAGTTGGCACCACAATCTTATTATTGCAAACAACTTAAGTGGTCACTAAGGAAATGAATGTTAAACATTTTGTTATTCCCTTTTCATGTTTTTTTTTGTTGTTGTCTCTGCTCACTTCAGCTCAGTCGTATGTGGAAGAGGAGGAGCCCAGGAGAAAGGCTTCTGTCCTCTATGAGGATCTGAGGAATAAAAACAGAGAGAACTACGAGGTCACACTCACTCAGAGGGCTGACACAGCACTCAGAGGACCAGCTGAGAAGGGGCCAGAAAGGCCCAAAAAAGCCGGTAAGCGGCTCAAGGTTGTTCTCTCAGTATGACAAAAGCAGATCTGTCTTTTTTAAACATCCATCACAAGTGCGATGTTTAATGTCATGTAACTCTTTCCCACAGAGAAGAAGAATATTTATGGAGACACCTGGGAGGAATAAGCCTGTGTTGAGCAACCAAATGTATTTAGATCTGTGGCATTGTTACCACAGGATGTGAGCATTTCTGTGCTGTATGGGTTTCTGATCAACATTTCTCTAAAATGTCAATAAATGTGATTGAGAAGAGAATCGTCAATTGTCTCTTGTAGAAATTAAATTTAAAAACATGCAATTATATTTGTATTCTCCATATGTGTTGTATATTAATTTGTGGTTAGTTATTTGATATAAGCTCACTTTCTCTTAATTAGGTTTTTAAAGCCTTTGTTGCAGCCATCAAGGTTTATTTATTGGTGATAGATGGAGGTCAAAACTGTAAGCGGGTTGAAATGAAACATTGTTCATCTCGTGTCTGCAAGTACAGAAGATGATTAATATTCAGACATTTAACCAATCAAAAATGAGCAACTATGGCCGACCTATTCTCTCAATTATACATGTGACTGCAACTACAGTAGATCTGATCTTTTTCATGATCAGCCAATGAGGATCAAGGCCAGGCAATGCTACTGGATGCTTATTTTGTCATTGAAATGTATTCTTGATATGTCTAACATTGCTGATATTTAAAATAAAACAAATAACCTGCCATATTGTAACAGCATATTAGTCAAAACTTGCTATAGGTGGTTTAAAATGTGTATATACAGAATTTGATTTCTGCTTGAATGGGATTTCCTTTTTAAATTATCGATCAAGTAAGCTTGGAATGGTTGATTAATAACTGTTTATAGTTAATTATAATAATTACCTGTATTCAAATATGGGGATAAGTAACACTGCCCTTTTTTTTAATATCCTCCCTTTAAGTTTTTCTTACCCTTCCTTAGGGAGGACTGGTGATTACGCAATAAAATAAATGCATTTGTTTAATTGCAAATTAATAAAACATGCATAGCTGTCACACAAATATTGCACAACATGTAGTATTGACCGTCAACAGCATGTGCAGGCAAGGTAGAAAAACATGGGGATGAGTAAAGGAATTTTGTAAAACAAATGTTTTTACACATTTATTAGTAAAATACAAAACCAAATATAAAACAGTTGTGAAAAAAAGTGATGACTATTGTGACCCACAGTAGTAAATCATAAAGATACAATTCCAATGTATATAGATGAAGGCAGACTGGTAATGTGTTACTGTAACTAAACAAAAACAAAAAGCTGAGGCTTGTATAGAAAACTATTCATGACCGTGGCTATGTCCATGACCGTGACTATGTCCGTGACCGTGACTATGTCCGTGACTGTGGCTGTGGTCACACTGGGGGTTGAAAATTGGTTCTGAAAAGGTACCATGATAGTGCCCAGAACTATAGGGTGACCCATGTCCATGAATGTGTAGAGGGGGTGTGGGAGCAGGCAGAGTAGAGGATGATGAGTGTAACCATCCCTCATGCATCATTGGTGAATTCTGCACAGCGTTAATACTGGACAGGGGAGCGTAGGCTTGAACTGGGTACGACCCAGGTGTGGGGTTTATCTTTGGTAGCAGAGTCTTCCTCCTCTCCTCAGTAGATGCAGGTACAAAGGTAACACAGGTGATGTTCTTCATCCACCTGAAGAGCACAGACTTCTCTAGAACTCCAGCTCTAGCTTCGGACACATCCAGCAGAGAGAACCAGCCTCTCCCGTGCATCCAACCAACCAGGATAGCAATGATGTTGCAGGGCAGCACGCTGTGAGGAACCACAGCAGTGGTGATGATGAGGAGCACCCAAGGTAGGGCGATGGTGGGGAAGCTGACTCCACACAGGAAGCCCTTGGTCATCTTTGTGTGCATGGTGGTCAAAGCCACACAGGCTAACGTCACAGGAACCAAACCCTCAGTGTGGCCCTGGTAGATGCTCCCCTCCACCTCCTCCTGCTGTTGCAGGAGATCCAGGAAGCTGTAGAAGAATCCAGTGGTGGATGACAGCAGAAAGAACAAGAAGATAAAACGCACAGTTCCAACACCTTTCTCCAGACTGCTGCTGAGGAACACAAAGACTGTGACGTTCAGGAGCAGCTGGACAGAGGTTTTGTGGTAGAAGGAGAAGATGAGGAGCCTGTGAAGGTGTCCTTTCTCAAACACACTGGCACCAACACTGAAGATACCTGTGGTGTAATGGAAGTACGTCTGTGCTCCAAATAAAACACAGGATACAAGAACCACCATGAGAGTCCCGCAGGACAGCCCGGAACCGCATGTTGGAAACTCCTGAGGAATGTCTTGAAGGTCGTCATATTCACCGTGCAGGAAGTTCAAAGTTAACAAACTACAAAATTACTTCAAGTAAAATCCGCGCCTTTTACACGAGACACTGTCGCATTTCTGCTTATTACTCAACCGATGGCTACGTTTAAACTCTCAAAACAAGGCAGTCCTCGCTGACTACATCAATTCTCTAGAAAACCATTATCATGAAGGAAGTGTGTTGTGTTTCCGGGTTTGAGGCTGAGAGGAAGCTCAATGATTCACAGCTTTCAAATTAAAACTATTTTACTGAAAGGGCTGCAATTTTGGAAGAAACTCTGAGATAGTTACAATAGTAACAACAATATACACCACAATTTATTAACAGAGATAAACACACCTATACAACTAAGCTGTGTGTGTATTTTCCCAAGATGAATGGAACGCAAACAAACTACCACTACTCGCTCTGAGCTTTATTTTGAAGAGACATTTTTATAACTTCCGAATCTTTGCTCCTGCTCTTGATAAATTTCTTGAAAACGGACATAAAATAGGTAATATAAATCAAAAAACAAATGATCAAAAACTAGTTACTATAACAACTATCATATATTACGCAAAAAAAATATATAATATGCCATTCTATTTCTATGTTACATTGATGTAGTTTCTCATTCCTTTATATAAGCTCAAAACAAGGTAAAATTGAAAATAAAAATTACATATAACAACTATCATATATTACGCAAAAAAAAAAACAAAAAAAAAACTAATATATATATATATATATATATATATATATATATATATATATATAAAATGCAATGAGGCTTATTAACCAAATAAATTATTCAACTGTTTGGACAATTTTCAATGAGTCTTTTCCTCCAAATTATCTCTGAAAGTACATCTTCAAAATATTGCAAAAAGTGATTTGCTTTTTAAAAATGTTGAAAGATGTTTAATATTTATCCAGTATACAAAATGGTACTTTGTAAATAACTTAAACAAACAACAACAACAACAACAACAACAACAACAACAAAATGTCTTTTAATACCACTCAAGCTTATGTAATTTACCCATGTTTAAAATGTATTTTAAAAGCAAAAACATTGGCTTTTGATTAAATAGGTAGAAAAATATATATGGATGTAATTAATAATGTACTTTTTTGTGGACAGTCTTTTAGTCAGTGTTTATTTTGTAACATTAATGGGAAAACTGGGACTCGTCCCCAAAAGTCTGTGATCCCTTCTCATTGATCAGTGTGAGAATTTCAAATAAGTTTGAGCAGATAAAATAAAGCATAATAATTTAAATTCCTGCAAATAATACACCAAAATGCAGCACTATGAGTAGATTATGCAGCCCATTTAAAAATGTATGAATATGGTAACGATTGAGCGTGATGATGTCGGTCCCCCTTCCGGTGTCGTGCGGTTACTGCGGCGGATGTTGATGTTTTGTTTCGGAGCTGAAACGATATGAGAACCGCTTCGTCTGCTGGCTTCTTTGCTGGTTCTGTGGGCGTCTTCCCGAGTCTGCGCTGGGACCGTTAGCCTGGCCGCACGTCGGTGCTCGGTGACATCCTGTCTGTCCCGGACTCCGTCCCGGGAGGCGCGATGATGGAGGACTTCGACGAGATCTACGAGGAGGAGGAAGAAGAAGAGGAGGACGAGGACAGGGCCGCGGAGGAGCAGCTGCTCAAGTACGCTCCGGACCCGGTGGTGGTGCGAGGCTCCGGCCACGTCACTGTGTGAGTTACCGACGAAGCTTAACGATGGTTAAGAGGGACGTTTCGTTGTCCGTCGATTGAGCGGCTGTTTATCTGACCAACCGACGGCGCTAGTGGTGACCTAGCTCGGCTAGCTGCTAACTTAGCCTGGCTAGCTTTAGCTTCCGGTTTTACCTGCCCTTATGTGCCCCTGAGTTACACGAACGAGCCAGAACATTACGACCACCTTTATAAGCTGAATTAGAACCGCCTTGTTGCAAAACCAGCACCGAACATTATCTCTAGAGTAATTTTACCACCACTATCTATTAGGGTTTAATCAACCACAAAATAAGTCAAGTTCAAACACAGCTTCCTTTAAATATTGTGCAAAATAAAAGTACATGCGTTTTAAAGTAATTATTGCTATTTATGTTTAAGTGTTTTATCAATATTCAAGTATTTAGGCTCTAGTTGTTATGTAAAAGTTTTGTTTTTCATAGATCAACATTAAACATAGGGCTGGGTGATAAATCGCGTTTTCTATTTTGGCAATATATAGCAAATCACAATGTCGTCTATATCTATATACATATTTTTTGTAGCTGATTTTGTTTCAAAGTATTTGTTTTAGGGGTCGCTACCTTCAAAACTTCTCAAAACAGCATGAAAAGCACTGTTGGATGAATTTCTGAGTGTGTCCAAAAACAGTACTTCCCCTAAACAAGGCTTAATACACAACTCAATGTAGCACAATCAAAAAAACACTCGCATCCCTTCCTGAGGCAGTGTGCTGGATCTAAAAAGTCCAAAGATGCAATGACAAAAAAGTTTGCACAACTGCGTGGTTAGCTCCCAATTTTAATATAATTCGGTGTAAATTAAAATTGAGAGCTAACCACGCAGTTGTGCTGACCTTTTTTTCATTACAATACAGATCTCACTCTCACATTCTGTTCCTTATAAAGAAAAAGCCAATAGTGGCCCATATTGTGCAGCTGTTTGTTAATAGAAAATAATGTGCATTTGTGGCAAATTTAACCCAGAATTGTCTTTCTGGTCAGACTTAATTTAAATTTAAATGACCAAGATTTATGTTGTATATTGCTATTTTGAAAACATATTGAGATATGAGTTTTGGTAATATTGCCCAGCCCTATTAAAATATTGTGATTTGAAACGTTTAAATAAAGAGGGTTTATGAGATTTCATTTCTCAGAGCCAACTATAGTTCAATGCACTCATCACTGAGGCAGCCCAATCCTAAACCTGTCCATTTACTCATGGTCACTTTGGTTTCATCCATCTATCCATTTTCTTCCGCTTACCCGTTGCCTGGTCGCGGGGGCAGCATCCTCAACAGGGAGGCCCAGACTTCTCTTTGCCAGCCCCAGCTCCTGGGCCGGGGAAAGGGATTCGATGCGACCATATGAATTCAGGTTGTTTTTTAGGTGCCGACTGTATTCCTTTGGCACTACCTGATACAAATTTACAGAAAATCAAACGGTACAATTTTTCGTAGCCTTGTGACTGTGAGGGAGTGGTGGTATCAAAAATTTTCCATGCAAAACATGAACATAACATTTGTTGTCAGTGTGTGTGTGTCCTTCAACTGCCAATGAATGCCCTAGTCGCTCGACCATGTGTGGAGTGAGGGAGCGTGTGACCGGAGCAGATCGATTATCAGCTGTATGCCGTTTTTAGTGATTGACAAAATAAACGTTGCAGCTGTTGAATTAAACCGTCATACTCAATGACTGCTGTGAAGCAACTACAAGAGAGATGGAGATGAAGCTGTGGCAGCAGACCACACTGGAACTACGTGAAGCCGCCATTAGCATTAGCATTAGGAGCAAATACATATGTACTGACTGTGGCTTTGCAAAACCTGCTGTTGCTTATAGTCTATATTCACAGGTGCACAGTGGGGGTGGGGCGCACACACACGTGCTTCTGTGTCCACCATCACCCTGAAACGGACAGAAGTGTCTGCTATGAAAGTGAAAGTAAACGGGAGGCATCACTCTGCTTTAGGACTCTCACTTCTAACATATTCAGGCTGAATATACAAAACAAACACACACACACACACACACACAAACACAGAGACACTAACAGCAGATGCTGCCTCTGCTGTCAGAGCCAGTAGACTGGGGAAGAAGTCCGGTGCTCAGCCGCTTCACTCCAACCGAGACATTTTGGTCGTTTGCTCATAGGTTTTCACCTTTGTGGACAAATGTGAGTGAAATAAAGCTGTGTAAAGCAAACAACTCTAAAGTAGGGATGTAAAGATTAATTGTAAGGCAGTTAAAAAATCAATTAAAAGGTGTCACGGTTCACATCGATACTCAATGAAATTAAATCGCATACTTTAAAAAAAAGAAAAAAATCTTTTCTTTTTCTTTCCAAAAACAGCAAAGGGCGCTATTTATTTAGAATTTGAAATTCAGGACGCACCACCGTGTTTTAAATCAGAAGTGTGGAAGCCTTTTGGCTTCCCCAAAACAATAATGAAAGAGGTGAGAAAGAAAGAACGTGTGAAATCCAAGGTAAGATGGGCACAGAGAGGAAAGAGAGAAACAAGAGAGAATGAAAGCCATAGTTTGTTTGTTTATTTTATTTCTTTGATATGGGATTTGTTTTAAAGTCCAGTTGTTAGGACACAAAATACATTTTCAGTTGCACTTTTAAAATGAAAAGGAACTATTATGCAGTTTTGCATAGTTTACTGTAGAGCCAGCATTTAAATGAATAGGCTTCTTCTTCAGTTGTACCATTTCTTTAATTCAGGATTTATTTTTAATTAATTGCATTGTTTTGCATACAGTTTACCAAGGGATTCTTTTGACAATGAAAGATAAAAGAAGATTGTACAGTATTTTTTATTTTTATGAAAAAAAAATGAATATTTTTCAGTCATCATTTGTCTATCGTCTCATTTTGTAAAATAAAATGTGGGAGAATCGTATCGGGAGTTTAGTGAATCGTTACATCCCTACTCTTCAGTGTAAATGAGACAATAAAACAATGCAATGGGAGCATCAATAGAAAGTTTCATCACAACAGTGACATCATTGATTGGATCGACGAATTAAGACATTACAGCCGATCACATTAATTGAATAAAATGCCAAATATCGTCCGATCCGATGTAGCCGATCAGATTGTTGTAAAGCCTAGTGGTAGCGGCTATTGTTGACTGGCAAAGTCATCAAGCCTCTTCAATCCTGTCCATGTTTATGCTGTATTCTCTGTTTAACGTTTAGACCATAACCTCCTGGTAAACTGATTTGCTGTGTGAAGGTTTAACACACTGTGGCTTAGATACACAACAATATTTCCATATTCTTGCATTTGGGTTTACTCTATTTGAATTTGATAATCATAATGTTCATAAAGCTGTCATTATACTTGACTGACAAAGCTATTTGATAACATAATGTTTTGTCATTTAGTGAATGAGAAATTTGACTCATGTTTCAGATTGTAATTATCAAGTGTTTTTTGTTTATGGTCACAGTGATTTTGAGAAGAAAATAGATAAGGCATAGTGAGAATAGTTTAGTTCAGAAGTAAAACAGCAAGTTCATAGGGCTGGACGATGTGGACCAAAATTCATATCTTAATATTTTTTTCTCAAAATGACAATATACGTTATAAATCTTGATATTTTTAACTCAATGAAGTCTGACTAGAAAGACAATTCTGGGTTAAATTTGCTGATGCCAAATGCCACACAGGTACATTTATTAACTTTTGGCTTTTCTCCTCTAAGGGACAGCCACGTGTGAGTGAGTTCTGGAGTGTAGCTTGTTTTAGGGAAAGGTCTGGGTTAGAATCCATCTAACTGTGCTTTTCATGTTATTCTGGGATGTAGTGAAAGCCGTGACTACTAAAATGAGTATTTTAACACAAAATAAGCAATAAATTAAAAAAAATATATCAATATAGGCGATATTATAATTTTCTATATCGTCATAACAGAAACCGCGTTATATCTCGACTCTCGATATGTTGCCCAGGCCTACAAGACCATTTGATGTTTTGAGTGCCTGCATTAGCATTCATGAAATATTTTATATAAGATAAAGTTCCCCCTTCAATAATAAACTACATTCTGGGATATTTACATTTCAGGTTATGTTTTCACAGGTTTGGGCTCAGCAACAAGTTTTGAATCAGAGTTTCCCTTCAGCACTTACTGGAAAAGGTGAGTGTGTTATCCATTGGTTTTTTATACCTGCTTATCCTAATCAGCTCTGTTGCAGGACTTTCTCTTAATTTCTTATCCATGTATAAACTGACAAATAATAGCTGGAGTGAATGTGTCTGTGTAAAAATCAAATAAACACGTATTTTGTTTGTACGCCTGCATCCTATAGGTGGCCCCAGAGGAGTTCAAAGCCAGTATCAACCGTGTGAACGGCTGTCTAAAGAAGACGTTGCCTGTGAACGTGCGGTGGCTCCTGTGTGGCTGCCTCTGCTGCTGTTGCACCCTCGGCTTCAGTTTGTGGCCTGTGATATGCCTCAGCAAAAGGGTGAATCATTCACCACACTACATCCACCAGGATCACCCTGTTCATTCCATGCATGTTCATTCACTTCATCATCTAATGTGGTTTCTTTTGTTTTGCTCTCCAGACAAGAAGATCTTTAGAGAAACTTCTTGAGTGGGAGAATAGCAGACTTTACCACAAGGTGAGGTATACTCTCAGGGTTGGGGTCAATTACATTTTTCAATTACAATTATCCATGTTCAATTACAAATCAATAATGATTACGATAAGATAACCAGCATTTTTTCCAATTACAAATAAATTATAATTATTATTTTTCCCTTGAAAGTCAATTGTAATTACATTCTCAATTACAATTTTACTTACTTGTGAGGATTGTATGAGTTTTTTGTGTACATTGTCCGTCTTAGCCTCTTTACATTTGTGTTAGTGCATTTATTATATCTTATGTAAAAGCCCAACTAAGGACAATAGTTGAAATTTAGCAATAGCTATAAAACCTTTGTACAAAACACATCATTGTTACTCTGTAAAATTGTGTTGTTCCTATTTTAAAATAAATTCTATCCTAAGTCTTACTTCTAACTCTTCTATCCCTTACCACCTGTATGAGTGTGAAAATTCACTGACAGGTAGTGGGAAAAGTGAATATGAAACATATTTTAATAATTGTAACTACATGCATGTAAACCATGGACCTGTTTTGAGTTTAATTACATTGTAATTGACAGTTTTTAGTTAATTTCCATGATAATTACAAAGTCAATTATCTGAACTCAATTACAAGGGCGACATATTTTTGAAATTATAATTATACCATAATTTTGATTCATTATCAGTTACGCAATTACAATTATAATTGACCCTGACTAATGTAGGGATTATAGACTTTGAAAGGACACACTGTAAATCCAATCATATTCTTACAATCTGTTTTCAGTTATGTTTGCATTGGAGATTGAGTAAAAGAAAGTGTGAGACCAACAACATGATGGAATATGTAAGTATCTCTTGTGTAATGATCCTCTAATGCTTGATGCATGCCTTTAATACACTTACATGAGCTCTGAGGGGAAGCCCCCCCCACCCACAAAACGACCCTTTTCCTGCTTTACTCCCTGCAGGTAATCCTAATAGAGTTCCTACCTAAGATCCCCATCTTCCGACCGGACTAATCCACCTGCAGCTCCTCAAACATCTCCACTGCTGCGCCGCTCTGTCACAGAATCACAAAGGCTGTAAAGCTGCGCAATAACTACCCTTTGGAAAATACTCCAGTATTTGTGTTTACATCAGTTTTGGTTTTCCCTCCTTATTGTCACTAAACTTACCCACAGCTTTGTTTACAAACGTACACTTGTATTCTGAGGGATTGCAGGGTTAAACCAGGAAACTATTGGTTGATCTGACGTCATGTCTAGCTACAGCTGCTGCCACCAGCCTTTAGTGTCATGGATATTTGAATCAGAACTAAGATGGGAGTCTCTGACTGCAATTTGGTCATGTTGATGTTCGGTGACCAACGCACACAGTCGGGCTGGAATGGGAAAAAGCGCTCACCGACGCGGACTGCCAGCTTCACCTCAGTGCTTTTTGTAACAGCTGGCGCGGTGCTCATGGCACTCAGCGGGTTCTGAAGAGAAGATGTTTGGTGGAATCTAAACTTCATCCAAATCAACACTGTAAGGCAGATTGCAGAGCAGAAAGACATCATGCGGTCTTTGTCCTGCACAGCTGAACTCAAAAACTTTTCCCACCCTCCTTGGTCGTCTGCCACTCTTCATTCTTCACTGTGTGGTCATCCTAAACCAGTGACAATCACGCACTCTGACTTGTATGATGGGTCTTTGTGACACCGTTACCTGGAACTTCTTATTTTTTACAGTTTGTATTTCCAGGGTGACGGGCTTTGGTGGTTGCCTAGCAACTGTCCTGCATAATAGTGGCCACAGACGATGAAAAATGGTTGATTTTTTTTTTTTTTTTCCCCTCTCCCAGGGTCTCAAGTTTTGTTTTTGCATTATGTTCATATTGATGCCAATATGGTTGTGTGTGTGTATATACAGTATATATATATGTGGTGTGTGTGTGTGTCCTTGTTTGAGTTGTCAGAGAGCCAAAAACAGACAAATCAGAATCCCTCTATCTTGAAGCGTTTTGTCTTAGAAACGGCTTGGCCACAAAGGATCCTTTGTACTTTAGTGGTTATTTATAAATCTGGCGAGGGATCATATGATGTGTGCAGGAGACCAGGCTTTATCACGCAGAGATTTTTGTTTTATTTTCCTTTGTAGTCATGTTAACACTAAAGCACACTGGCTAAGACCAACACATGGCCTTTGGGGGTTTCAAAAGGAATTGGAAAGGAGAACACTTTACCACCAGACCAGGCTTTTACATAATTATATTCCATGCTATGAAGTGTAGGTGCTCTATGCTAATGTGATACCAGGGTGCAGTATTTTTAAACAGCATTTAGGTTAGCTTTAAGTGGATCCAAAAAACAAAAAAATATTGACAGTGTTTAGTTGAAATCAAAAATTCGGAAACTTAAGGATTCCCAAAACTGCACCTGCTGGCCTCCCATTTATTGATGAAAGAATAAATAAAAATGTATAACTTGAACGCTACTTTATCATGAGTAAATGTTACCTTGCGATAAGCTTACTTTATAATTAATAATAATAAAGTTACAGATAACACATTGGGAATGTTTAGCACCTGTTTAAACATTCACTTATTCATGTTGCTATTGTTGACAGCTCTAATGTACATCCAGCATGGGAAGAAAAACTCCAACAGATGGATGTCGAAATCTCCCCCTTTGTTCTTGTGATTTCCTAGTGAATGTAGCAGATTCTTTTGCAACATATCATTAAAATGGTTTCACAAAAATTAAAGGAAATTTTTTTTTTTTTTTTTAGAAAGGTGCATATTACTTAAAAAACGAAGGACTGCAGCACGAGTTTGAAATGATGACCTCTGGTGGCCGAGTTGGGATTAAATTAATTTTCTCATTGTGGCAAAGATGAGGGGAAGGTTTGTGACAGTTCATTAGATTAATTTTTTTTTTTTAAAAAAAGGAGCAAGTTGTTGTAATGTTAAGCCTGAATAGCCTTAGCTGTCAAGCTTTCAGTCTTTTATGTAAAAACATTAAATTCTGCACCACAAACGCAAACTCTTAACAAGACAATTTGTATGTTTTATTAGCAAGACAAATAAGCCTTGAGTTATTTTTAAGGATTTATTGAGCTTTTTCCACTCTTCACTTTAAAGACTTGACAGATTTATCGAGAATCCTAACAATTTATACTTAGTTTTCTGTCACTCTGCACTATGTTTAGTTGAGGTTTCGTTTATTCAGACAAGATTTTTCAGGAAATTTTAATCTCCTGACATGTTTCGACTGTCAATTGCCAGTCTTCATCAAAGGGGTTCTGCTGATGGCCTTTGATGGTTCTTTTAAAGTTTCACTTGACTTCCATATAATAGTTCCAGTGAGATTCATTTTGTCTTCTCTCGGAACAGTATGTTAAGTTGAGGTTTCGTGACAAAGACTTGCAGACAGTCGAAACATGTCGGGAGATAAAAAATTTTACAAACAAATAAAACCAAACCTCAACCTAACATTACTGTTGAAAAAGAAGACAAACTAGCTGGAACTGTCACTGCACTGGTGATTGTATGGGTCACACTCAGGGGATTGTTAATAGACACACAACTAAATGTAGCATGTTGTCGGGTATGTTCTGCACCAGGGTGTCAAGTGCAGTGTGCTTATCACACAACTTGAAAACTAGCAAAAAAAAACTCAACAAATAGAAAAACCCTTTGTGTGGTCTTCCTGTTCATTCTGTGAGAACAGAAATCACAGCGAAGACAATTTATTCACTCAGTTCATGTATTAAGGAAATCTTTAGTCACCTAATAACAGCTGGATTAACTATGAATTCACATCAAGACTTATAACGGTCAGCTCTATGAAAAAATAAGACTGATATTGAGCGCTGATTGTAAACTTGCGTATGCTAAAATAAAATTTGCCACATTTAGCAACAAACTTTTCTCATGAAAGTATAATTTCAATGTTAAACCTAAATCTAAATGTTAAATATTAAATCTAAATGTTAAATGTACAACTTGAATCTGAATGTTACCTTTAAATTTAAATGTTACATTTAAATCTAAATGCTACCTTTAAACATAAATCTAAATGTTAAATATAAAATGTAAATATAAATCTAAATGTTTTTTGCTGTAAATCTGGTCAAAAGTAACAATTTTTTTTTTACAAATGATTCTTAAATGTGGTTTGTTGCTAAATGTGGCAAAAAGTTGCTGTTTATTTTAGCATGTGCAGCTTTACAATCGGCGCCCCATAGACTGATGGCCATATGCATATATCTGTATTGTTTGTGTGCATGTGTACTGTGTATGACTGAGCAAATGTCCTTTCTCATATTTGAATGTAATCCAATCCCGCACAGAAAAGAGTTATTTTATACTCGTGTGTGTGTGTGTGTGTGTGTGTGTGTGTGTGTGTGTGTGTGTGTGTGTGTGGTGTGTGTGTGTGGTGTGTGTGTGTGTGTTGTGTGTGTGTGTGGGTGTGTGTGTGTGTGTGTGTGTGCGTGCGCGTGCGTGTGCGTGTGCGTGTGTGTGTGGGGGGTGATACATGACTTAAGAACAGATGTATGTACAGTAATAAATATGAATAAAGGAGGCTATGGGCATAAGAGTCTTCAGCTCAGTGTGTTCTTTCAGGTTAACAATAGCATCTGTTGTGTGTTGATTTCCTAAGGATTGATGAGGGTAAAATGAGGCTCAATGACAACAGGATAATCTAAGCATGCAAGCGTGTGTAGAGGCCCCACGTAAAGGAGAACATCATTATATGACATAAGCATCAAGGGTGACCTTAAATGAGCTAACTTACAACATGCTCTTTTACAAGAAAATTTACTTTTCCTTTGTCTGTTCAGTGTCCACATCTGAACTGTTTTAGATTTTAAAAAAAAAAGACTCATCGAGGTCCATGGTATCACTACTTCTTTTGTCAGTGATGGAACGTTAACACTATTTCCAAATAAATACAGCAACCTGAAAATGATTTTATTCATATTCAATTGCACAACTATTATTATTATAGCTATCATTACTTTTCTATTTGTGTATGTAAATGGAATGGTTCAACGACACAACGACATTGACTTGGATAGGGTGGATCTGAACCCCTTTGGTTATTGGATGGCCCACTTTACCAATGAGCCATAGTCGTCCCCGCAGTGAGAGAATTTAATGCAAGGTCAAACAACAACTCACTTGTAAAGTACAGAGCCCTTTTAAAGTGGTTAACTGAAGTCATAAACCATTTGAAGTTTGGCCCCACATTTTAAAGCTCATCCACTGACATATTCTATTTTATTCCACACACATTTTTTCACAATGCATTGATCATGAAAACCAAATGAGACACAGGAAAAAAGTGGTTGTGGTATTTATTCAATGAGGATTTAAGAGAACATTTTCAGCTCATGTCACACAAACTCACATCAGTGTTCAGACGATGTCAGATTTAATAGCTGGCTCTGTTCCCAGTCAGCCTCAAAATAGAGGCGTATTAATCCCTAGGTAAGATCTTAGGCCATGCCGCTTTGCATCACAGTAAACTCCACGGCCAATTTAGATATACTTACACAGGCACCTGCAGATCTTTGTCTTGTCACAGCTACTCATTATTGTAGCAATCACTGTTTATTTGCTATGGTAATCATTACGGCATGAGTTAGTGCCTTCAGTGTATGTAGATAGAATTGTTTAAATACTCTAAATGTGTGATAATGGAATCATCATTTTATTCTAAATCGTGAAATAATTGAATGTAAGGTCAAACTACAACACACTTGTAGAGTACAGAGCCCTTTTAAAGTGATTAACGATAGTCATAAACCATTTGAAGTTTGGCCCCTCATTTTAAGTCTCATCCACTGACATATTTTTATTTTATATATTTTATTCCACACACATTTTTTCACAATGCATTGATCATGAAAACCAAATGAGACACAGGAAAGAAGTGGTTGTGGTATTTATTCAATGAGGATTTAAGAGAACATTTTCAGCTCATGTCACACAAACTCACATCAGTGTTCAGACGATGTCAGATTTAATAGCTGGCTCTGTTAATAATGATTTGAGTAAATCTGGATTTTTCATAATCTCATCTACCTTTTTCATAATCTCAGGAGTGAGATTATCGGTTAAATCCTGAGTATTGTTCGGATCCAAGCAAAAACCTGTGAAAAGTAATGAATATATTTTTGACAAGTTCAAACCAAAGGTTCTGTTTTTAAAGTAATACATGAGTGTCCACGTCAGACCAGTGATAAGTACAGTAAGTCCCACCTTTTTTGGGGTCCAGGATTGTAGTTGATGGTAAGTTCAGACAATGTGCCTGTTTCTTAAATTCATCCAGTTCTTCAGTGCTCACTGTATTCCTCCTGCCTAAGAGACACAGCAAGAGTTGGTTGAGTGACAAAGCAGTGTTTTAAAGTCTCTGTTTAACATTAGAGTGGAGATGAGATAACATGGCTGACTGACTGATGCTGGTAGCTTTGATAACCTGATTCAGTGCAGACACCTTTCATTAACATCTCAGCGGAAAGCTTAGTGAACTCTATCAGCAGAACCCCACCACAAAGTGTCTGTTATTGAAAAGTAGTTTTAAAAAAAAGCATTGAAATTTAATTATGAAGTCGAGTGTAATTAAAACCACTAAAAAGCAACGATGGCCCACATTTTCAGACGTTATGCTTTTTTTCTGGATAGATAGTTATTAACAGGCTTAACGTTCTCATGACATGACATGTTTTTCAGAGAGCTTTGTCCTTACTTAGGAACTGAATTTCTTTGATTGTGCTGCCTCCTATAATGTTGGTGGAGTACAAAATCAGGCAGTCAGGGCAGCTGCTGGTCAGTTTAACGGAAGTGGCAGGATAGGGATAGTCTGTGGATACATCAGAAAATGCTTAAATACGCCAACAAACAAAAATAACACACAAAGTCCAAAGGATGTTAAGTTGAGGTTAATAATACATGGAAGTCCAAAGGAGTTTGAGTCCATGTTTGAACAGCACGTTTTGTCAGTGTTACTCACCCATAGTTAGAGTTTTGTTTTTCACTGTCGCCACCATTTGTAATGATGCGCAAACCCCAGACCTTTAAGGGGGAAAAGAGGAATTATTCAGGAAACATTTAGTAGTAGATAACATCCCTGCACATGTTGAATGTTCTTTTCATGAATTTAACTGTGAAGTTACGTTTTCTGATGGTGGAAAATTTGGAGTCCATCTGTCGTGTCAGTCTCTGTGATGTTCCAAAACACAGTGTCCACTAACGACCTTATCATTGATAACGTTTCATCTTTGTCAGTGGTTTCTCCAATAAGGATCCATTTTCCCAGCAGCTGAGACCAAACAACCAAATGTTTTCTTTTCTTTTTTGTAATAAAACACAATGTCAGACAAATTGTAAGAGAAGAGGAGCACATACCTGATCTCTTATTATGTCATCATGTTTGGTGAGCGTCTCACAGCTGGTAACAGGAGCTGACTGTGCAGAGGACAGGAGACCAAAGACCGCAGCAACCCAAAACAACTCCATCCTCACTTACTGTACCTCGATGTCTCATTTCCTCTTTTATTAAAAGGCTGCAGGGTCATGTGACATGACTTCCCAGCTGTTTGTTTTTGTTTTGTACTCTGTACTCAATCTGTTTAAGGGCATTTACTCAGTGAGGTGATCATCTCTACTTTTAGAAGACACACTTTATTGTTTTATTAGTACACAAACAAAAACTTCAAACTAAGCCTGTTGTAAACCACGTATAAGCAATAGCTCCGGTCCTAAGCAATTTGGTGCCCTGGGCAAGATCTTAGTCCGAGGTCAATTTAGACATCTTAACACAAGAACCTGGATATCATTGTCTTTGAGCATATTTTTTTTAATTTTATTTAAAGAACCCAATCAAAAATTCCACAAAAAAAGACACATAGATTAGAATAATGGATCCAATTTATTTTAGATAAATAAATGATATTGTAGTATAAAAATAAAATAACGGTACATACAGGTATATACATTAAATAAATGATGTATATAAAAGTATTTAGGCACGGCACAAAATAACATATTTACACGACTGGAGAGACTCACAAATCAGAGTTTCAAGAAACTGATAAAGTGCTAATGCATCTTTACTCATTTCCTTATTTACATGAGACATTACTTCATGTGTTTTGTTTAGTTTTTCTGTTTTATGCAAACCAAGAGTTATCCACTGGAACAAGGATCAAGGACCATCAAGTTTTGCAACAGGGACAGAGTTTATGTTTATTGTACGGACACAAACATTCATTTATGCCAACAGCTGTTATATCATCGGACACTTTATTTTGGTGGACAATCCATCGTTGCAGTGAGCAACTCTTATGGGACAAGTATTATCAAAGCATTATAATCATCTATAACAAAAACTCCTATTTAAGGGAGCCAATCATGCATTTAAATCCTTTCTTTTTACATATAAATCATACAGTTGTGGTCTATATAAAGCAGAACTGCAATGCTTGGGTCTGAATTCCTCATAATTATAGCTCCACAGGCCCCTTTTCTACCCCTTTTCTGATGTGCTTCTAAGAGCAACTCGTTTCGGTGCGGTCTCTTTAAATGCAAATGCTCAATCAGACAAAGTCTTTCGGCAAATCCTTCTTTATACTGGCGGAGGTTGCTGAAGCAGTCATCCTTGAAGTGCTTCACGCACACAAAAATGACCTTACCCACAGATGTGGGTACATTTCCATGAAAAATAAAACTCAACCAGGAACTTCAAAAAGGTTCTGATGCTGGGAGACGGTGTAATGAAGCGTGTGGGTTACTACATCCAACAACCAAACATTTTGACTTAACCTCTCGTAACTTCGGCATCCTTGAGCTTAGACTACAAAATAAAAGCGAGAAATAAAAATGGTGGATTGCTTGAAGTGTTGGGCCTGGAGTCGATGTCCTAATTTGGTAGTTCCGCTGCAAATACTGTGATGTCATTGTTCAAAAAACATAACAAAGAATAGAAAAATCGAAACGGATTGAAAAATATGACCAAAACAGAATATAAAGATATCAACGGAGCACCTGAAGAGACTAATTTGAACTTTTCTGTACTTGTGGATTTAGCATGATGTGTCCCCTTTAAGGCCCACTAAAGTGCAGCTATTAAAGTGTCCCTGCCAAAGAAATAAAGTGACAAATAAGTTCAATAAGGTTGTGTTTTATTACAACCACAATTTTTAAATTTCAACACATGCAACTTCAACAATTGTATGACAGATTTTAAAAGTAATGATTCAGAGATCACTGAGGTTCTTCATAAATGCAACAAATGTATTTACCCTTTTTTGCAACTGACCACCCTCTACCCCAGTGGAGGTCTTTTGTTTTTTTCAAATTTTCCAGAAATTATTGAACAGTCCAGACTCGTGAGTTTGGTACGTGTGATCCATCTCAACAACCTTTGAACCATAAATCCTTGACAATGTGAGGACCAGACTTATTAGTGAGGAGGCATTGGTTAACCTTTAATATATTCAGTTCTCTGGTCCCTTTTAGCTAATACCTTCAACCCGTTTCAACTTTTTCAATTTTTTTTTAAACGTTATTTAGATTGTTTCAGATCCTTCAACCTATTTCAACAATTTTCATCATATCTTCTGAATTATTTCACATAGTGTCCATTGGCTAGGCTAATACTAGGACTAATGCTGAGTAAATGCTATGCTATTACTAGGTTAATACCAATGCTAAGCTAATGCTAATGCTAGGTTTGTGCTAATGCTAGATTAATGCTGATGCTAGGTTAATGCTGTGTTGATGCTATTATTAGGCTAATGCTAATGGAAGGTTAATGCCACTGCTAGGTTAGAGCTAATACTAGGATAATGCTATTGCTAGGCTACTGCTAAATTTAGGCTAATGCTAATGTGAGCTAATGTTATGCTAATGCTAATTACTAATGCTTGTTAGTGCTAGCTATTGATAGCTAATGCTAATTGCTAATGCTAATTGTTAATGCTAATTGTTAATGCTAATGCTAATTGCTAATGCCAGTTAATGCTACTGGCATCACAGTAAATCCTCACATGAGAGTCACCTAAAAACAATACGATAAGATTATGAATAAAAATTAATTTAAAATATGTTAACACAAAACATTATTTAAATATATAAATAGATTTTATGTGAACAGAATGTGTGGCACCCACTGTAGGCTAAGGACGTCGTCCATTCAGCAGGTGCCACACATGGAGGTAGAAATGAGCACACGCATCCTCCAGCATTTGTCCATTTTGCCAAAACAATGGGCCTGGCTCAGGTCTAAAGTTTCTGTCCTGTGTTGCCCATCTTTACCCGACCAATCTCTCTGATTGTCATGCTTTAATTATTGAAGGTGTTCTTGTACAGAGACGTGGTTGGAGTTGGTGTCGTCATGTTTTCCACTAACCAGTCCAGTTTGCATGCTCTCTCTTGAATTGAGTTGGTTTCTTCTGTTTTTAAGTGAGGACTTCTATTCAAGGTTTTTTGTTTGTAGTTTGAAGTTGAATCTTTTAATTAAAATAAATAAAAAATACATTGACTTTGCTTTGAAGCATGAGCCCTGCCTTCCTCCTCCTAACCTTTGAGCTTGGGTCCTCCTCCCTCGCACATTTTCACTGACAAACTGTGAAAATATTTACTCTTCAGTTGAAAATGAAGTCAAATTTACACAGGGGCAAAGCCTCTTCTTTTTAACCACTTACTGTATCCTGCCAAGCTCATTTAGACAAATGTACTTTGGGTTACAAACTATATATTTGGACTGAGAAAACCTGGTAAAAGCACATAAAAACCAATCCTTTTTTATTTAAAAGAGAAAAAAAAAAAAGAAGCTTTTTATTGATAAAATGTTTTATGACCAAAATGGATAACATCTCTGTTTTCTTGGACTGACAATTAACTGAAGAACATGTTAATGACTGATCCAAAATAGGTTTTGACAAATAATAATAACACAGGGAGAACATCCAATCTCCACACAGAAAGGACCCAGGTGTCCACCAAAGAGCTCAGGACCTTCCTGCAGTGAGTTAGATGTGTTTGCACTACACCCCCGTGCAATATTTATTTCTGATTGAAACAAAAAAAAAATGACTAAAACATACACTGACCCAGAAACCTAATCTCTCACATGTTTTGAAAGTGAAACTTCAATTTTTAAAATCAGTGAATGGAAGAGCAGTCCAAACATTGGCATTGTCTTCAGATTCAGTCGTACTCTGATCCTTTAATTATGATTTATTTTTACGTTTTACACCAGCATCTTGTTGAGAGGCTGAAAAAAGAAAGGAAATGGCCAAAGAGTATCTCAAAGTGTCTTACGGAGTTAATTACTTTGTATCGTTGACATCACTATTATTTTACTTGAGCTACCAAGAGAAAGCATCAAAAACAGCATCAAGAAGTCGAGCAACTCGGTGTCCCATCTTGTTCTCAAACAGGGACTGCAGTGCTGGGAGTCCAGCGCTCTGTGGGAGATTGTCTGGGCAGATTTCTGGGAGCAAACAAACACACGGGAGAAATAAAACCATCCGCTCAGATGGGACATGAGAACATTTCTTACCTGTATTGGGGTCCACCATGACAATCGCTGGCATCCGGGAGCATTCAACTTGTTTCTTAAACATCTCCAAAGCTTCTGGGGAAACAGTTCGACTCTTACCTGAAGAGAAAAAAAAAAAAATATATATATATACATACAGAGAGAGAAAGGTACTTAAACAAAATCAAAAAATTTACAGTAAATTAGAGCAGTATTTCTGAAACAGTAAGAAACAATTAACAAACAAAAGCATTCAAAATAGTGTTTTAAAATGTTCATTTTTTAGTTAAAAATGATAATCATAATAATTGATTAGAACATGAACTGAAAATACAAGGGCAGTCGGTGCCCCAATAGGTGGCAGATGACAGGAAATTATAAAAACTATAGAAATAAATGTATTCAGGAGAAACTAAATACTATTTCATTTCACTTATTTACAATAGGATTTTCTTAAAATGTGTGTTGTCATGTATTCATTCAATCGTGATGTGCTTTATTGTTGTTTTTTTTAATAGAATTCTGAGCAAAATGTTGTTGTTGGATAAAGGGGGTACTTGGATACAGAAAAAGAGAAAGGGGTACTTGGGCCAAAAAAGTTTGAGAAGTCTAATATCTTGAATGATTTATAAAGGATGGATAAGTGCTCTGAAATCCAATGTCTGTGTTTGTTCTTACTGAATTAAATTAAATTAATTAATTAAAATAAATAAAAAAATACATTGACTTTGCTTTGAAGCATGAGCCCTGCCTTCCTCCTCCTAACCTTTGAGCTTGGGTCCTCCTCCCTCGCACATTTTCATTGACAAACTGTGAAAATATTTACTTTTCAGTTGAAAATGAAGTCAAATTTACACAGGGGCAAAGCCTCTTCTTTTTAACCACTTACTGTATCCTGCCGAGCTCATTTAGACAAATGTACTTTGGGTTACAAACTATATATTTGGACTGAGAAAACCTGGTAAAAGCACATAAAAACCAATCCTTTTTTTATTTAAAAAAAAAAAAAAAAAAAAAGCTTTTTATTGATAAAATGTTTTATGACCAAAATGGATAACATCTCTGTTTTCTTAGACTGACAATTAACTGAAGAACATGTTAATGACTGATCCAAAATAGGTTTTGACAAATAATAATAACACAGGGAGAACATTCAATCTCCACACAGAAAGGACCCAGGTGTCCACCAAAGAGATCAGGACCTTCCTGCAGTGAGTTAGATGTGTTTGCACTACAACCCCGTGCAATATTTATTTCTGATTGAAACAAAAAAAAAAATGACTAAAACATACACTGACCCAGAAACCTAATCTCTCACATGTTTTGAAAGTGAAACTTCAATTTTTAAAATCAGTGAATGGAAGAGCAGTCCAAACATTGGCATTGTCTTCAGATTCAGTCGTACTCTGATCCTTTAATTATGATTTATTTTTACGTTTTACACCAGCATCTTGTTGAGAGGCTGAAAAAAGAAAGGAAATGGCCAAAGAGTATCTCAAAGTGTCTTACGGAGTAAATTACTTTGTATCGTTGACATCACTATTTCCTAGTGAATGTAGCAGATTCTTTTGCAACAAATCATTAAAATGGTTTCACAAAAATTAAAGGAAATATTTTTTTTTTTTTAGAAAGGTGCATATTACTTAAAAAGTGAAGACTGCAGCACGAGTTGAAATGATGACCTCTGGTGGCCGAGTTGGGATTAAATTAATTTTCTCATTGTGGCAAAGATGAGGGAATGTTTGTGACAGTTCATTAGATTATTATTTTTTTTTTTTTTTAAAAAAAGGAGCAAGTTGTTGTAATGTTAAGCCTGAATAGTCCTTAGCTGTCAAGCTTTCAGTCTTTTATGTAAAAACATAAATTCTGCACCACAAACGCGACTCTTAACAAGACAATTTGTATGTTTTATTTAGCAAGACAAATAAGCCTTGAGTATGTTTAAGGATTTATTGAAGCTTTTTCCACTCTTCACTTTAAAGACTTGACAGATTTATCGAGAATCCTAACAATTTATACTTAGTTTTCTGTCACTCTGCGCTATGTTTAGTTGAGGTTTCGTTTATTCAGACAAGATTTTTCAGGAAATTTTAATCTCCTGACATGTTTCGACTGTCAATTGCCAGTCTTCATCAAAGGGGTTCTGCTGATGGCCTTTGATGGTTCTTTTAAAGTTTCACTTGACTTCCATATAATAGTTCCAGTGAGATTCATTTTGTCTTCTCTCGGAACAGTATGTTAAGTTGAGGTTTCGTGACAAAGACTTGCAGACAGTCGAAACATGTCGGGAGATAAAAAATTTTACAAACAAATAAAACCAAACCTCAACCTAACATACTGTTGAAAAAGAAGACAAACTAGCTGGAACTGTCACTGCACTGGTGATTGTATGGGTCACACTCAGGGGATTGTTAATAGACACACAACTAAATGTAGCACGTTGTCGGGTATGTTCTGCACCAGGGTGTCAAGTGCAGTGTGCTTATCACACAACTTGAAAACTAGCAAAAAAAAACTCAACAAATAGAAAAACCTTTGTGTGGTCTTCCTGTTCATTCTGTGAGAACAGAAATCACAGCGAAGACAATTTATTCACTCAGTTCATGTATTAAGGAAATCTTTAGTCACCTAATAACAGCTGGATTAACTATGAATTCACATCAAGACTTATAACGGTCAGCTCTATGAAAAAATAAGACTGATATTGAGCGCTGATTGTAAACTTGCGCATGCTAAAATAAAATTTGCCACATTTAGCAACAAACTTTTCTCATGAAAGTATAATTTCAATGTTAAACCTAAATCTAAATGTTAAATATTAAATCTAAATGTTAAATGTACAACTTGAATCTAAATGTTACCTTTAAATTTAAATGCTACATTTAAATCTAAATGCTACATTTAAATCTAAATGCTACATTTAAACATAAATCTAAATGTTAAATATAAAATGTAAATATAAATCTAAATGTTTTTTGCTGTAAATCTGGTCAAAAGTAACAATTTTTTTTTACATATGATTCTTAAATGTGGTTTGTTGCTAAATGTGGCAAAAAGTTGCTGTTTATTTTAGCATGTGCAGCTTTACAATCGGCGCCCCATAGACTGATGGCCATATGCATATATCTGTATTGTTTGTGTGTGCATGTGTACTGTGTATGACTGAGCAAATGTCCTTTCTCATATTTGAATGTAATCCAATCCCGCACAGAAAAGAGTTATTTTATACTCAAATGTGTGTGTGTGTGTGTGTGTCGATTCACTCAACTCCTGAAACGATTCGATTCACAATACTGGGTTCACGATACGATTTTCTCACGATTTATTTTACAAAATGGGAATGTTGACAAATGACTGAAAAATATTCCTTTATTTTTTTGGGGAAAATACTGTACTATTTTCCTTTTATTTTTCATTGTCAAAAGAATCCCTTGATAACGATTCAAAATGATGCAATTTAACTAAAAATAAATCTTGAATGAAATAAACAAAGGAATAATACAAATGAAGAAGCCTATTAATTTAAATTCTGGTTCTATAATAAACAATTCAAAACTGCGTAATAGTTCTTTTTCTTTTTAAAAGTGCAACTGAAAATGTATTTTGTGCCTTAACAATTGGACTTTAAAAAAAAAAAACAAAAAAAAAAACCAGTCATTTTACTGTATTTACGTCAGATATTTGTTTAGACCAGCAGAGGGCGCTGGTAACCCAGTGGTCGGTTAGCATGCAGTTATTCCACCAGTGAAGAAGAGAAGCTATGCTAGCAGACAGAGTTAATAGAAAAACCTGACTTTTACAGATATTCACGTAATATTACAGATATTCTTTCGGTGCTAAAGAAGTAAAGAATCATTTATGAGCATGTTTAACAGTAAATGGCGGCCAGAAAGAAAATAGTAGCAGATTCCGCCCGTCACGTCCGCTTCTGGAAGGATTAATATATAGCGCCCTCTGCTGGTTAAAAAAAGTACTGCGATTCAATTTTCAGAGCATCGATGAGAACCGTGGTACCTATGAATCGATTTTTAACTGCCTTACGATTAATAGTTACATTCCTAGGAAATATTGTTGTGTATCTAAGCCACAGTGTGTTAAACCTTCACACAGCAAATCAGTTTACCAGGAGGTTATGGTCTAAACGTTAAACAGAGAATACAGCATAAACAAAAACACATCAAAATTCAAGCCAATTGGACAGGATTGAAGAGGCTTGATGACTTTGCCAATGTATTGTAATAAATATGAATAAAGGAGGCTATGGGCATAAGAGTCTTCAGCTCAGTGTGTTCTTTCAGGTTAACAATAGCATCTGTTGTGTGTTGATTTCCTAAGGATTGATGAGGGTAAAAGGAGGCTCAATGACAACAGGATAATCTAAGCATGCAAGCGTGTGTAGAGGCCCCACGTAAAGGAGAACATCATTATATGACATAAGCATCAAGGGTGACCTTAAATGAGCTAACTTACAACATGCTCTTTTACAAGAAAATTTACTTTTCCTTTGTCTGTTCAGTGATTTTATATAGCACTTGTTCATAGACACTCAAGGCGCTTTACATTGATGTGCATTATTCTTTCACTACTAATGTAGCCACAGCTGCCCTGAGGCAGACTGACAAAAGCGAGACTTCCAGAGTGCGCCATCATTCCCTCCGACCACCACCAACTCTCACACACACATCACATTCATATGAGGCAATGTGGGTGAAGTGCCTTGCCCAGTGGCGGTTCAGACACAATTTACTCCCTGGGCGGGCAATCTCAATAACGCCCCCCGTTCAGGAGAAATATGAAACAGACGCTGCACAGACTGAGAAAAAAAAGCATGTATAAGAAATAGAGAAATGAGAGGAATTGTTTAAATACTCTAAATGTGTGATAATGGCATTATCATTTTATTCTAAATAGTGAAATAATTGAATGTAAGGTCAAACTACAACACAATTGTAGAGTACAGAGCCCTTTTAACACTAGAAGTCCCACAGAGGTGTCAAATGAACTTTTTACCTATAAAAGCCAGAGAGGTGTCATTTGACCCAAAGAGAACACAAAAATTATTTATTTTTAATGACAGTGTGGTGTGAGAAATGTGCAAAAGAACAACTGTGATTTGTTTTCAATGGTTTTTATTTGTGTAAAAAAAAAAAACAAATAAATAAAAATAATGATAATAACAAAGCAACTGTGCACATATTTAGAAGAATCTCCTTCATCCTCTTATTGAGACTCGTGACATACTTGGCACTGCCACGGTATCTCTCTCCTACATTTGCCACATGTGTATTTGTGGCAATGAACACATCGCACAGTTGCGCAATTGCTCTTGCAGCAATGGTTGATCTGACACTTAGCCCTTTTCCCAGGGCCAGGTGTAGGCGGTTGTTGTTGGCGCAGTTGCTCTTTGAGTGCCTTCTTTTCACTCACATGAGAGTTAGCCAACTCTCTTGCTAGCTGAACCAGGAAGTCCACCCGTCTCTCCTGCACCCCGGTGCATGCTTGATAAAGCAGATGTGCATTGAGTGCCGCCATGTCGATCATGTTGTAGAACACGGCGACTGGCCATCGCCGTGTTCCTGTGCGCACACTGTACTCCCGCACCATCTGGTCCATCACATCCACTCCGCACTTTGTGGTGTTGTATTGGGTGATGGTGTTTGGCTTCCTTTTGATGGTTTCCTCAGTCTCAACCACGCTGTGCATGCTGCTGAGAATGTAGACGGTCTTTTTTCGTTTGGGCGCATACACCGTCAGCGTGGCACCAGTGGTGGAAAACACCTAAAAAAGAAGAAATTGTTGTTATTATAGCGGTTTTAAACACAATGACACATTCAGAGGTGTTGATGGAATAAAAAGACCAACAACATACCCGAGTGGTGAATTCCTTGCGGTCCATCTTTCTAGTTGACTGAGGAATTTCCCGGCGAATCTTGTTGACTGTCCCGAGGATGGTGGTTTTCCGGCTGAGCAGTCGTCGTGCAAGTGTCACACTGTGGTGACAGTCCTGCCTTTGTCCATAAATGGTTCCATCAGCTTCATCACCACACTCTCAGAAAGTCTCTCCTCACTGGGACGACTGGGGTCCTTTCCAAGATATGGGAGGACATTGCAGATGTACTTTGTTTTCAAATCACAAGCCACCCAAAACTTTATGCCAAATTTCTCGGGTTTTGTTGCAATGTACTGCAGGAAACAGCAGCGAGTCTTCGATGGGAAAAGCTGTTCATCAATTGTGATGTGTCGACCAGGGTTGTAGCATGTGATGCAGTTGGTAACAAACGATCCCCACACATCCGAAATTGCAGCAAACTTATCTGTCTGCACTCGCTCACTGCGCGTAAACATGTCATCAAATCGTAGGTGACGCATGATGTCTTGGAAACGGTTTCGTGACATAATTCCAGTGATAAGTGGGTTTCCCAGGCATGCTGACCAGCTGTCACGCAGAGATGGAACCTTGGTCACCCCCCTCAAAATAATAACAGAAATAAATGCCATTAGTTCATGGAGGATCATGAACCAGTCCGTCTGCTCCGTTTGCCGTGCATGCTGAATAGTCCATTCTTGAATGGTACGAAGCATGCCAACAGTAATGAAACAGAGGAAGCTCTGAAGGTGACTCCTGATTCTTCTTCTGGCCTTTGCTGTTGGCTCTCCATCTGCAGCGTACGGTTCCATTGGAGTGAAACGGAGAATTGTACCCACATGTTCTTCATGCCACACTGTGCCATCTTTCGCCGTCTCTGTTGGCTCACTCTCCAACCGAGCTCTCTTTTCCAGATGAGGAGCAGTCTCGTCATCTGCAATGTGAACAAATTCAAATTATTCTTTTGTTTGGTTTTAAATAAAAATAAAGTCAGGAAATGAAAATAGGATGTTTGGGAAATCTAACCTGAAGACAGCTCAGAGTCCGAATCCGAATTTGGCTGAAGGTTTATGTCCTCTCCATCTGAGTCACAAGGGTTTGCCTTGTTCAGGATCAATTCCAACGCTTCTTGAGTGGTAAGTCTTCTCTGCATTTTGAGTAGAATAAGTGTGGAGTGTCAGCAGGTGGAAGCAGCCAGCTATTTATTCCCCACAGCACAAAAGGCTGCATGACAACAGGGTATTCCAGGTGTGTCCAATTCTGGTCCTCGAGGGCCACTAATCAGCATGTTTTAGATGTTTCCCTCTTTCAACACACCTTATTCAAATGATCATCCAGCTCTGCAGAAGCCTGATAATCATTTTAATCAGGTGTGTTGGAAGAGGTGACTCTGTTTCTTTCAATGTTTGTAGTCTGTGTTTGTTCTCCCCCAGCATCAAGCAGAACGAGTTAATAAACGGGGCATTGTGACTTTAGCTTCCAGGGCACTTCCCCCTAACATTCCAGACTTCCATTGTTAGAGTCAGGCTCTCCCCCCTGCTGATTTCTCAGGTGATTCATTTACAAATGAATAGATGCAAATTGTAGCCATCAGAGTCGTCAGTTTGGTCCTAGAGTTCATTTGACCCTGCTCTGGGACTTCTGGGGGGATATAGAAATCCCTGGGACTTCTAGTGTTAAAGTGATTAACGATAGTCATAAACCATTTGAAGTTTGGCCCCTCATTTTAAGTCTCATCCAGACATATTTTTGTTTTATATATTTTATTCCACACACATTTTTTCACAATGCATTGATCATGAAAACCAAATGAGACACAGGAAAGAAGTGGTTGTGGTATTTATTCAATGAGGATTTAAGAGAACATTTTCAGCTCATGTCACTCAAACTCACATCAGTGTTCAGACGATGTCAGATTTAATAGCTGGCCCAGTTAATAATAATTTGAGTAAATCTGGATTTTTAATAATCTCATCTATCTTTTTCATATTCTCAGGAGTGAATTCATCGGTTAAATCCTGAGTATTGTTCGGATCCAAGCAAAAACCTGTGAAAAATAATGAATATATTTTTGACAATTTCAAACCAAAGGTTCTGTTTTTAAAGTAATACATGAGTGTCCACGTCAGACCAGTCATAAGTACAGTAAGTCCCACCTTTTTTGGGGTCCAGGATTGTAGGTGATGGTAAGTTCAGACAATGTGCCTGTTTCTTAAATTCATCCAGTTCTTCAGTGCTCACTGTATTCCTCCTGCCTAAGAGACACAGCAAGAGTTGGTTGAGTGACAAAGCAGTGTTTTAAAGTCTCTGTTTAACATTAGAGTGGAGATGAGATAACATGGCTGACTGACTGATGCTGGTAGCTTTGATAACCTGATTCAGTGCAGACACCTTTCATTAACATCTCAGCAGAAAGCTTAGTGAACTCTATCAGCAGAACCCCACCACAAAGTCCCTGTTATTGAAAAGTAGTTTAAAAAAAAGCATTGAAATTTAATTATGAAGTCGAGTGTAATTAAAACCACTAAAAAGCAACGATGGCCCACATTTTCAGACGTTATGCTTTTTTTCTGGATAGATAGTTATTAACAGGCTTAACGTTCTCATGACATGACATGTTTTTCAGAGAGCTTTGTCCTTACTTAGGAACTGAATTTCTTTGACTGTGCTGTCTCCTATAATGTTGGTGGAGTACAAAATCAGGCAGTCAGGGCAGCTGCTGGTCAGTTTAACAGCAGTGGCAGGATAGGGATAGTCTGTGGATACATCAAAAAATGCTTAAATACGCCAACAAACAAAAATAACACACAAAGTCCAAAGGATGTTAAGTTGAGGTTAATAATACATGGAAGTCCAAAGGAGTTTGAGTCCATGTTTGAACAGCACGTTTTGTCAGTGTTACTCACCCATAGTTAGAGTTTTGTTTTTCACTGTCGCCACCATTTGTAATGATGCGCAAACCCCAGACCTTCAAGGGGGAAAAGAGGAATTATTCAGGAAACATTTAGTAGTAGATAACATCCCTGCACATGTTGAATGTTCTTTTCATGAATTTAATTGTGAAGTTACGTTTTCTGATGGTGGAAAATTCGGAGTCCATCTGTCGTGTCAGTCTCTGTGATGTTCCAAAACACAGTGCCCACTATTGTCCTTGTTATATATGACATTTCTGGTTCATCAATGGATTCTCCAATAAGGATCCATTTTCCCAGCAGCTGAGACCAAACAACCAAATGTTTTCTTTTCTTTTTTGTAATAAAACACAATGTCAGACAAATTGTAAGAGAAGAGGAGCACATACCTGATCTCTTATTATGTCATCATGTTTGGTGAGCGTCTCACAGCTGGTAACAGGAGCTGACTGTGCAGAGGACAGGAGACCAAAGACCGCAGCAACCCAAAACAACTCCATCCTCACTTACTGTACCTCGATGTCTCATTTCCTCTTTTATTAAAAGGCTGCAGGGTCATGTGACATGACTTCCCAGCTGTTTGTTTTGTACTCTGTACTCAAACAATCTGTTTATGGGCATTTACTCAGTGAGGTGATCATCTCTACTTTTAGAAGACACACTTTATTGTTTTATTAGTACACAAACAAAAACTTTAAACTAAGCCTGTTGTAAACCACGTATAAGCAATAGCTCCGGTCCTAAGCAATTTGGTGCCCTGGGCAAGATCTTAGTCTGAGGTCAATTTAGACATTTTAACACAAGAACCTGGATATCCTTGTCTTTGAGCATATTTTTTTTTTAATTTTATTTAAAGACCCCAATCAAAAATTCCACAAAAAAAGATAGATTAGATTAATGGATACAATTTATTTTAGATAACTAAATATTTTAGTATAAAAATAAAATGAAGGTATGCAACTGTAAACAAATGACATTAAATAAATGTATACAAAAGTATTTAGGCACAGCACAAAATAACATATTTTCAACCAGTATTAGCACATTCAAGTAAGGATAATTACACAAAAAAACGACTGTATATTGTTATATTTTAGTTGTAGTGTATTCTAGTATAGGCTCACTTGAAAAAACATTCATTGTTCCAGAGTGCAGCATACAGTCTGATCAGTGAGGGGTGAGGAGGGGTTTATTGTTTAATATTCTACTTATTTCATAATACACATTGTTCATTTGATAGACTAGCAATCTAGTGTAATTGAATTAATGTAGCCTTGTTTTATATTAATAATATAAACTATTATTTAAATATATCAATACCATAAAATAAGATAGAAGTAAAATACACTTCTTGATGTTTACTGGAGAGACTCACAAATGAGTTTCAAGAAACTGATAAAGTGCCCATGCATCTTCACTTGTTTCCTTATTTACATGAGACATTACTTAATGTGTTTTGTTTTTCTGTTTTATGCAAACCAAGAGTTATCCACTGGAACAAAGATCAAGGACCATGAAGTTTTGCAACAGGGACAGAGTTTATGCCAACAGCTGTTATATCATTGGACACTTTATTTTGGTGGACAATCCATCGTTGCAGTAAGCAACTCTTATGGGACAAGTATTATCAAAGCATTATAATCTATGTACTCATCTATATTAAAAACTCCTATATAAGGCCCACTAAAGTGCAGCTATTAAAGTGTCCCTGCTAAATAAATAAAGTGACAAATAAGTTCAATATTGTTGTGTTTTTTTACAACCACAATTTTTAAATTTCAACACATGCAACCACATTAACCTTTAATATATTCAGTTCTCTGTTTCCTTTTAGCTAATACCTTCAACCCATTTCAACTTTTTTTTTTAACTCTATTTATATTGTTTCAGATCATTCAACCTATTTCAACAATTTTCGTCACATCTTCTGAATTATTTCACAGTGTCCATTGGCTAGGCTAATACTAGGCTAGGACTAATGCTGGGCAAATGCTAAGCTATTGCTAGGTTAATACCAATGCAAAGCTAATGCTAGGTTTGTGCTAATGCTAGATTAATGCTGTGTTGATGCTATTATTAGGCTAATGCTAATGGAAGGTTAATGCCATTGCTGGGTTAGTGCTAATACTAGGATAATGCTATTGGTAGGCTAATGTTATACTAATGCTAACTCTAGGCTAATGCGAGCTAATGTTATGCTAATGCTTGCTAGTGCTAGCTATTGCCAGCGAATGCTACTGGCATCACAATAAATCCTCATGAGTCACCTAAAAACAATATAAGATTTTCCTTGCCGCCATGATGAATTCATGTTGGGTGTGGGATACATATGTATGTGTATATACGTATATATGCATATGTGTGTATCCATAAAATGAAGAGTCCGTCCTTAAGACTGCTCTACTGTAAAGTGTCTTGAGATACCATTGGTTATGATTTGGCGCTATACAAATAAAGATTGATTGATTGATTGATTGATTGATTATGAATAAAAAATTAATTTAAAACATGTTAACAGCTGAGAAAAGCCTTAAAAGATAAGGAGAGGTTTTCCAGTTTCAGGAATGTCCCTCATTTCACTTCTCATCGTTACTGACTCCGTTTAACCGTTTTCTGTCAACAGTTTTACACACTGTCTAAGAAATAGAGATTTGAGAGGAAAGCACAAGTGTAAAGAGTCACTAATGGAGCCGACTTTTTCTCTCGGAGTGGATAACCTGTGGTTATTGCCTAATTTTACAGATTGATTTAATAATAAAAAAAAAGGTTTAAAATATACTTTTACCAAATTAAATGTACTTACCTGAAATTGTGTTTACCTTGGGTGATGAAAAATGATCAACTTATTTGCATTGTGTTTTGTGTTTCTTGTCACTGGGAATCCTGAGACTGGTCAAGTCCTTTCTTTTTCAAGTGTGGGAAGCCATGACGTTATGAAGACACTTGACACATACATTAGTATTGCAATATACAACTGTACAAAAATAATTATATTTTAATTTACCCATATCAAAGTAATCAATGAATGATATATGGTTGAACACTGACTTAGGCAACGTTTCTACTCTCATTCGATTGGATCTAAGTATAAAGTAAATGGACTTCATTTATATAGCGCTTATCCAGTGGCGGCTGGTGCATTTTTCTCCAGGGGGGCTATAACTCCAAAAAAGATATACACCAAAAACAGGGTATGTGTAGCTTTGAACAAATAAGTGTAACCCTTGTCCCATGTAGCTATGCTATATTTTCCTAGAGTCCATTCTCCAGGACACGAGGGGAAAACCACTCCAATCTCTCTATCTCCTCTTCCACAGTCTCCTTTATGCTACACGGCTCCGTAACGCCTCGATATCCAACGCTATTTCAGGGTGAATTAACGTGCAGTTCGTCTTAACTTGAAAGCATTGCAATGCTAAGATAACACTATGATATCTGTGCACATGACATGCTAAGCTAACTAGCAGGCCGCTAACTAACATCACACATCCTGTCTAAACACTGCAACAGTTAGTTACAGCATAACAAAGTTATTTACCTTCTCCTTGAGGTAACAGGTCAAGTTATTATCAGGACCACGAGTCGTCGACCTGCAAATAACTTTAGTGAAACTCCAGATACATGTGGATTGTCTTTCCGTCACCAACTCTGAGCTTCCCCACCTGCGCGACTTGTCCCCGCCCCCTCTGACTGGCTTCAGTCAGGAATGACTTTGATTGGCTACTGGTTTGCTAAAACATCCAATAACATTACAAGAACACATTGACTGACCTCAAAACTGCCAACCAGTTAGGTTACACTACTAATAAGCCAAATCAGCATTATCAGTACACATGCGCGATTCCCGGGTCAATATATCCGGGTCAGAGTTCACGACTGCCCAGCGTGTCAACAAAGCCCCTGTCTAGCGGAACAACCGGCTAGTAAACTTTTAGGCATTTACTTTGCTTAAGGTCGTTTTAAGGCAACATGCCAGGGTCCCATTGTTTAGTGCGTGGCTGTTCCAACGGTACACGTGGGCTTAATACGTGGATGAAAGAGTTTTGCCCCGTTCACGAGTGCAATAAAGGAACCTCACGATGTATATGCGACCCGCCATATGTACTCATCCCATTTCCTACTGAAAGAAAAGATCCAGAACGTTGTGCCGAATGGATTCAATCAGTAAGTTTGACATATACTGTACTACATTACAGCTAACTAGTAAACTAGTATATGAATATTATATTGTGGTGTACATGTTAGAGAGGTGTCTCTCACCCAGCAGGTTTCGGGGGTTTGTTGGCATCCATTTCTTTCTCGCCACAATATTTAACTGTCGACTCGTTCTCCCAACCTTCTCTCAGCTGCAAGGGATCTGGAATTGTCAACTGACAACTGTCAACATCGATCTCGAGCAGAGATTTATAATCAAGGTTGACAGCCTCGCGTTCCTGCTGTTTTGTCAAAACTAT
Organism: Gouania willdenowi; assembly: GCF_900634775.1. Taxonomy (NCBI): domain Eukaryota; kingdom Metazoa; phylum Chordata; class Actinopteri; order Blenniiformes; family Gobiesocidae; genus Gouania; species Gouania willdenowi. The sequence goes on from NC_041044.1 coordinate 27,270,103, forward strand.
AAGCGCTTTTTGAAATGACAATGCCCAAGCGAGGGCCACCAGTTCTTTCTTCCTCTTCCCAGTAACAACGTGTCCACGTCTCTTACAATATTCTTTTAAAACATCCACTTTACAACGCTCAAAATATTCAATATCTTTGTCAGACTCGGCCATGTTTACGTTTTATGATACGAGCTAGGCGGGAGCTGGGTAGTCCTGACCTTTGACCCGGACCAGCACGCTTTGCGCGCAGCGAGATGCCGAATCCGCTTATTTATGGACTTTAGATTAGAAAAAAAAAAAAAAAAAAACACTGATTCTTCCGTCAGATTTTTAAAGTGACAACAACCTTTTTCCAGATAAACTTCTTTTTTAACATGTAAACCAATTTTTTTTGTTTTATTAAATGTTTATCTTAATCAACTTCAGTATTATGAACTTATGGGTGTTTTTTTTAAAAAGAAATTTTAATAGACTATTTACACGCTATTGCTGATTTTTATGCACTGTAGACTAAATGATTTTAGACAGGGCCACATAAGGAAAATTGCAGTTACAGCACTGCTTTCAATCTAACCACATGTATTTCCACAAAACCCATAAACAAGCAAGAACAAATGTAGTTTATACCAGTGGTTATCAACATTTTTTGGCTCAAGTACCCCTTTCTCTCATTTCTGAATCTAAGTACCCCCCTATGTACAACTACAACATTTTGCTCAGAATATTGCAAAAAAAAAATAAAAGAACTACAGATCAAAATGATGGAGTGAATGAGTGATAACACACATTTCAAAGAATCTCATTTTGTAAATAAGTGGAAAGAAACAGTATTTAGTACCTCATGAATAGATTTATTTCTATTAATTTGAGAAACTCTGGTATGTACAATAGAGTGAGTGAGTGTTGTGTCAGGGTTATTATACTTCTTGAAATTTAATTTGTTTTGTTTGTTTTTTTAGTTTTAGTTAGTTTAACAAGTAATTAAATACAAACGGGGGTGACAAAGGAAGTGGTAAATGAATATACATCATTTAAGACCTGACAATATATAATTTAAGACATAGTTTATAAAATATGAACATATTCAAGATCTGAAATTACCAAATTTAGTTTGTTCATGTTTCTTTGCCTTTTCTGAAAAGTGCTTTAAATGGGTCCCACCTGTCTTTATCCATGCTGGGTGAGCAGGTAGGCAGGGTAAGCAGAATTATTTAATTCATCTTTCTTCATTTTGCTTCTCCTTCTAACGTCCCACGGCTTTACCTGTCAAAACCACTTCATAACGGACGACTGTGACGTCAGCTCCTCCCATGGCGGGAGGTGGGTGTTATGTAAATGATCCGGCTGCATTCAACTCTGCACAATCGCAGAGTTTTTCTGGGCGCATGTAAGCTGCGCCCAGAGTCACTCCATTGACTCGTATTGAAGAGGAGTTACTGCGCATGCACAACTTTTAACAAGAGTGGACGGTAAAGACTTTTGCGCCCCAAGGAGGAAACACGTCACCAATCAGACACAGATGAACGAAACAATTTTGCACATCATTATTATCTATATAATTTTTATTCTGATTATCTAAATACAGATATGACTTTTTTTTGTAGTATTTTTAATTCATTATTAATTTTTATTAAATTTTTATGTCTTGCTCAAACGAACGTTCTGAGTGGTGGGGCGGCACTCTAGCGCCCATTATTGGCCAGCCGCCACTGTGCTTATCCCTATACTGAAGTAGTCTTAAAGCATTTTACAATATCAGCTCATTCAACCATTTGCACTCACATTCACACACCAATAGGACTGAGCTGCCATGCAAGGTGCTAGTCAACCACTGGGAGCAATTTAGGGTTCAATGTCTTGCCCAAGGACACTTTGATGCATAGACTGGGATCAAACCCCCAACCTCTCGATCAGAAGACAACCCCACTACCACCTGATCCACAATAATACAGACCACACAATTTTGTTGCACAGATTGCAAATGTGGGTTGGATTAAAACACAAAATACTGCAATGGTTTAAAGTCCTACTTGAAGGAGCGAAATTATTGTGTAAGCATTGGAAACTTGGAATCTGACAGATTACCAATGTCCTGTGGGGTTCCTCAGAGCTCTGTTCTTGAACCCCTTCTGTTTGCCTTTATATGCTTCCTTTTGAGCAAGTTCTACAGAACTCTAAAGTTGATTATCAGAGCTACGGAGACAACACACAACTATATCTATCAGTGAACCCGGATGATTATGGTCCCATAGAGGGGCTGTGTGAGTGCTTAGAAAAGGTAAACTGCTGGATGAGTGAAAACTTCCTTCAACTAAATCATGACAGGATGGAGGTCATTGTCTTTGGTAACAGGTAAAAGAGGACTGCTGTCAACGAGTACCTTGAATCTTGATCTTTTAAAGCTAAAGACCAAGTCAAAAACCTTGGTGCTCTGATTGACTCAGATCTGATGTTCAGAAGTCAGATCAAATGACTCAAAGATCAGGAGAAGTTGCTCCAGGCTTTTATCTCCAACAGACTGGACTATTGTAATGGTCTTCTGACAGGAAATCGCCAAAAGAGTATCAAACAGCTACAGCTGGTTCAGAACGCTGCAGCTTGGGTCTTAACCTATATGTAACTTGTCTACGGTCTACTTGTAAAGTGTAATGTCATGTGATTTATGTATTCTTTGTATTGTGTCTTGTTGAATTTCTACTGTACTAACCTGCCTTAGGACAACTGATGAAAATTAGCCATTGTGCTAACTCCGGCATATTTACGTTGTTGCTGTATGCTGACATAAATAAACAAATTAATTAATTAATTAATTAACCAGAACAAAGAGGTCAGTAGGGCTGTGGTCAACCAAGGAAATGGTTGGTCAACCAAGACTATCGCACACGTAGCTATTAGTCGACTAAAAAAAAACGGAGAATGAATGAGCAGGTGCAGAGGAGGACGAGGAGAAAGAAAAAGAGAGACAAATATTTGTTTTGGCGTTTTGTGGTGCCGATTTGCTTTTAAACACAGACCATTTATGATATGAACCTTATTCAAGCATTAACCAGAACCCGACAAAGCAAACGTGAAACCTACGGGTCCGACAGAGATTAGGTATTTATAGCCGTGCCCGACCTGAAACCGACAAATTAAAATCAAATTTTTCCTCATACAAATGACATATTTACATTTGTTTTTGTGGTAAACCTGCTTTTATTAACCGACATCTGTTAATATCAACATCAGATCAGCACACGGGGAAACAAACACACGTCAAACACAGGTGCGCAGTGTGCCAGAGACAACAGTGGATCTATTTACATAATCCACGGATCAAATATATGGATAATCCATGTTCTTGTGCAGAAAAAGAATTGATTTAACAGTGGATGCTTGTTTCAAGCCTGTCTTATTTTGTTTCCTCTCTGCTCTGATATGCTCTGAGGACAGAGCACTGCGCACAGACAGCTAAAGCGCAACACTCTTTTTTTTTTTTTGCAGCGCAGCACACACTCACACAGAGCTGTTGCTGGACATAAAATCATATTTAGGCATTAAATAAATCATATTTGATATTTAATCTTTATTAACCTAGATAAGTGCAATGCATTTTTTTTTTTTTTTAACGGAAAATTGATACTATTGCTGGTCGACCAATGAAAATCTTGGTCGACCACGACGGCATCGACCAATTAGTCGACTAAAGGACCAAAGTTGGCTGCCCTAGAGGTCAGAGCACATTACCCCAGTTTTAAAGTCTTTACACTGGCTCCCAGTCAGCCTCAGAATAGACTGTATCAATACAATTGTATAAATCCCTAGGTAAGATCTTAGGCCATGCCGCTCTGCATTGCAGTAAACGCCACGGCCAATTTAAATATACTTACACAGGCACCTGCATATCTTGGTCAAACTTCAACACACTTGTAGAGTACAGAGCCCTTTTAAAGTGGTTAACAATAGTCATAAACCATTTGAAGTTTGGCCCCTCATTTTAAGTCTCACCCACTGACATATTTTTATTTTATATATTTTATTCCACACACATTTTTTCACAATGCATTGATCATGAAAACCAAATGAGACACAGGAAAGAAGTGGTTGTGGTATTTATTCAGTGAGGATTTAAGAGAACATTTTCAGCTCATGTCACTCAAACTCACATCAGTGTTCAGACAATTTCAGGTTTGCATTTATTAGCTGGCAATGTTTTTAATAATGTCGAGGAAATCTGGATTGTTAAGCATCTCATCTATCTTTTTTATATTCTCAGGAGTGAATTCATCGGTTAAATCCTGAGTATTGTTCGGATCCAAGCAAAAACCTGTGAAAAATAATGAATATATTTTTGACAATTTCAAACCAAAAGTTCTGTTTTTAAAGTAATACATGAGTGTCCACGTCAGACCAGTGATAAGTACAGTAAGTCCCACCTTTTTTGGGGTCCAGGATTGTAGGTGATGGTAAGTTCAGACAATGTGCCTGTTTCTTAAATTCATCCAGTTCTTCAGTGCTCACTGTATTCCTCCTGCCTAAGAGACACAGCAAGAGTTGGTTGAGTGACAAAGCAGTGTTTTAAAGTCTCTGTTTAACATTAGAGTGGAGATGAGATAACATGGCTGACTGACTGATGCTGGTAGCTTTGATAACCTGATTCAGTGCAGACACCTTTCATTAACATCTCAGCGGAAAGCTTAGTGAACTCTATCAGCAGAACCCCACCACAAAGTGTCTGTTATTGAAAAGTAGTTTTAAAAAAAAGCATTGAAATTTAATTATGAAGTCGAGTGTAATTAAAACCACTAAAAAGCAACGATGGCCCACATTTTCAGACGTTATGCTTTTTGTCTGGATAGATAGTTATTAACAGGTTTGACGTTCCCATGACATGACATGTTTTTCAGAGAGCTTTGTCCTTACTTAGGAACTGAATTCCTTTGATTGTGCTGCCATCTATAATGTTGGTGGAGTACAAAATCAGGCAGTCAGGGCAGCTGCTGGTCAGTTTAACAGCAGTGGCAGGATAGGGATAGTCTGTGGATACATCAAAAAATGCTTAAATACGCCAACAAACAAAAATAACACACAAAGTCCAAAGGATGTTAAGTTGAGGTTAATAATACATGGAAGTCCAAAGGAGTTTGAGTCCATGTTTGAACAGCACGTTTTGTCAGTGTTACTCACCCATAGTTAGAGTTTTGTTTTTCACTGTCGCCACCATTTGTAATGATGCGCAAACCCCAGACCTTTAAGGGGGAAAAGAGGAATTATTCAGGAAACATGTAGTAGTAGATAACATCCCTGCACATGTTGAATGTTCTTTTCATGAATTTAACTGTGAAGTTACGTTTTCTGATGGTGGAAAATACGGAGTCCATCTGTCGTGTCAGTCTCTATGATGTTCCAAAACGTAGTGTCCACTAATGACCTTATCATTGATGACGTTTCATCTTCGTCAGTGGTTTCTCCAATAAGGATCCATTTTCCCAGCAGCTGAGACCAAACAACCAAACGTTTTCTTTTCTTTTTTGTAATAAAACACAATGTCAGACAAATTGTAAGAGAAGAGGAGCACATACCTGATCTCTTATTATGTCATCATGTTTGGTGAGCGTCTCACAGCTGGTAACAGGAGCTGACTGTGCAGAGGACAGGAGACCAAAGACCGCAGCAACCCAAAACAACTCCATCCTCACTTACTGTACCTCGATGTCTCATTTCCTCTTTTATTAAAAGGCTACAGGGTCATGTGACATGACTTCCCAGCTGTTTGTTTTGTACTCTGTACTCAAACAATCTGTTTAAGGGCATTTACTCAGTGAGGTGATCATCTCTACTTTTAGAAGACACACTTTATTGTTTTATTAGTACACAAACAAAAACTTTTGTTTAGTTTTTCTGCTTTATGCAAACCAAGAACTCTTGGAACAGGGACAGGGATCAAGGACCATCAAGTTTTGCAACAGGGACAGAGATTCTGTTTATTGTACGGACACAAACATTCATTTATGCCAACAGCTGTTATATCATTGGACACTTTATTTTGGTGGACAATCCATCGTTGCAGTGAGCAACTCTTATGGGACAAGTATTATCAAAGCATTATAATCATCTATAACAAAAACTCCTATTTAAGGGAGCCAATCATGCATTTAAATCTTTTCTTTTTACATATAAATCATACAGTTATGGTCTATATAAAGTGGAACTGCAATGCTCTGGTCTGAATTCCTCATTATTATAGCTCCACAGGCCCCTTTTCTGATGTGCTTCTGAGAGCAACTCGTTTTGGTGCTGTCTCTTTAAATGCAAATGAGACACTTCATGCCCCGCCCCCTCTCCAGGTTGCAGAGGTGACACTGGGTTCAACTCCACCCTGTTCGGCCATTTTTGTAGTTTGATAGAAGAGATACGATTATGTAGCGACGCAGAAAATGTTTATTCACACGTTATTTACAAAATGTCAACAACAGAAGACTTGTCCATCCAGCCTTACATGTTCGAGTCAGAGTCGGACCCGGTGGAGCGAGATGAAAATGAAGATGATGAACCTGCAGAACCCTAACAAGTGAGCTAACACAAGCGCCGAGCTAACGCTAGCGCCAAGCTAACGTCACGAAATGCATTTTAATAAAGTCATTTCGGAGACAAAAACGGCAAAATAAAATGACTAATGAAAACTTTAGACTTAAATTAAATCACGTAGGCCATATCATCAAGGATCTAAAACGAGCACACAGCGCTAACATATGAAGACGGTGCAACTGCTAATGCTAACAAAACAATGACAGGGACGTCTTATCATCACACTTTTTAGCGTTATTTACAGCTTACCGAAGTGCTCTGTTCGTCGTCTCCAAAGATAGAAGGAATTGAACCCTCAATCAGACAAAGTCTTTGGCAAATCCTTCTTTATACTGGCGGAGGTTGCTGAAGCAGTCATCCTTGAAGTGCTTCACGCACACAAAAATGACCTTACCTACAGATGTGGGTACATTTCCATGAAAAATAAAACTCAACCAGGAACTTCAAAAAGGTTCTGATGCTGGGAGACGGTGTAATGAAGCGTGTGGGTTACTACATCCAACAACCGAACATTTTGACTTATCCTCTCATAACTTCGGCATCCTTGAGATTGGACTACAAAATAAAAGTGAGAAATAAAAATGATGGATTGCTTGAAGTGTTGGGCCTGGAGTCGATGTCCTAATTTGGTAGTTCCGCTGCAAATACTGTGATGTCATTGTTCAAAAAACATAACAGAGAATAGAAAAATCGAAACGGATTGAAAAATATGACCAAAACAGAATATAAAGATATCAACGGAGCACCTGAAGAGACTAATTTGAACTTTTCTGTACTTGTGGATTTAGCATGATGTGTCCCCTTTAAGGCCCACTAAAGTGCAGCTATTAAAGTGTCCCTGCCAAATAAATAAAGTGACAAATAAGTTCAATAAGGTTGTGTTTTATTACAACCACAATTTTTAAATTTCAACACATGCAACTTCAACAATTGTATGACAGATTTTAAAAGTAATGATTCAGAGATCACTGAGGTTCTTCATAAATGCAACAAATGTATTTACCCTTTTTTACAACTGACCACCCTCTACCCCAGTGGAGGTCTTTTGTTTTTTTCAAATTTTCCAGAAATTATTGAACAGTCCAGACTCGTGAGTTTGGTACGTGTGATCCATCTCAACAACCTTTTAACCATAAATCCTTGACAATGTGAGGACCAGACTTATTAGTGAGGAGGCATTGGTTAACCTTTAATATATTCAGTTCTCTGGTCCCTTTTAGCTAATACCTTCAACCCGTTTCAACTTTTTCAATTTTTTTTTTAAAACGTTATTTAGATTGTTTCAGATCCTTCAACCTATTTCAACAATTTTCATCATATCTTCTGAATTATTTCACATAGTGTCCATTGGCTAGGCTAATACTAGGACTAATGCTGGGTAAATGCTATGCTATTACTAGGTTAATACCAATGCTAAGCTAATGCTAATGCTAGGTTTGTGCTAATGCTAGATTAATGCTGATGCTAGGTTAATGCTGTGTTGATGCTATTATTAGGCTAATGCTAATGGAAGGTCAATGCCACTGCTAGGTTAGTGCTAATACTAGGATAATGCTATTGCTAGGCTAATGCTAACTTTAAGCTAATGCTAATGTGAGCTAATGTTATGCTAATGCTAATTAATGCTTGCTAGCGCTAGCTATTGATAGCTAATGCTAATTGCTAATGCTAATTGTTAATGCTAATTGTTAATGCTAATGCTAATTGCTAATGCCAGCTAATGCTACTGGCATCACAGTAAATCCTCACATGAGAGTCACCTAAAAACAATACGATAAGATTATGAATAAAAATTAATTTAAAATATGTTAACACAAAACATTATTTAAATATATAAATAGATTTTATGTGAACAGAATGTGTGGCACCCACTGTAGGCTAAGGACGTCGTCCATTCAGCAGGTGCCACACATGGAGGTAGAAATGAGCACACGCATCCTCCAGCATTTGTCCATTTTGCCAAAACAATGGGCCTGGCTCAGGTCTAAAGTTTCTGTCCTGTGTTGCCCATCTTTACCCGACCAATCTCTCTGATTGTCATGCTTTAATTATTGAAGGTGTTCTTGCACAGAGACGTGGTTGGAGTTGGTGTCGTCATGTTTTCCACTAACCAGTCCAGTTTGCATGCTCTCTCTTGAATTGAGTTGGTTTCTTCTATTTTTAAGTGAGGACTTCTATTCAAGGTTTTTTGTTTGTAGTTTGAAGTTGAATCTTTTAATTAAAATAAATAAAAAATACATTGACTTTGCTTTGAAGCATGAGCCCTGCCTTCCTCCTCCTAACCTTTGAGCTTGGGTCCTCCTCCCTCGCACATTTTCACTGACAAACTGTGAAAATATTTACTTTTCAGTTGAAAATGAAGTCAAATTTACACAGGGGCAAAGCCTCTTCTTTTTAACCACTTACTGTATCCTGCCGAGCTCATTTAGACAAATGTACTTTGGGTTACAAACTATATATTTGGACTGAGAAAACCTGGTAAAAGCACATAAAAACCAATCCTTTTTTTATTTAAAAAAAAAAAAAAAAAAAAGCTTTTTATTGATAAAATGTTTTATGACCAAAATGGATAACATCTCTGTTTTCTTAGACTGACAATTAACTGAAGAACATGTTAATGACTGATCCAAAATAGGTTTTGACAAATAATAATAACACAGGGAAAACATCCAATCTCCACACAGAAAGGACCCAGGTGTCCACCAAAGAGATCAGGACCTTCCTGCAGTGAGTTAGATGTGTTTGCACTACAACCCCGTGCAATATTTATTTCTGATTGAAACAAAAAAAAAATGACTAAAACATACACTGACCCAGAAACCTAATCTCTCACATGTTTTGAAAGTGAAACTTCAATTTTTAAAATCAGTGAATGGAAGAGCAGTCCAAACATTGGCATTGTCTTCAGATTCAGTCGTACTCTGATCCTTTAATTATGATTTATTTTTACGTTTTACACCAGCATCTTGTTGAGAGGCTGAAAAAAGAAAGGAAATGGCCAAAGAGTATCTCAAAGTGTCTTACGGAGTTAATTACTTTGTATCGTTGACATCACTATTATTTTACTTGAGCTACCAAGAGAAAGCATCAAAAACAGCATCAAGAAGTCGAGCAACTCGGTGTCCCATCTTGTTCTCAAACAGGGACTGCAGTGCTGGGAGTCCAGCGCTCTGTGGGAGATTGTCTGGGCAGATTTCTGGGAGCAAACAAACACACGGGAGAAATAAAACCATCCGCTCAGATGGGACATGAGAACATTTCTTACCTGTATTGGGGTCCACCATGACAATCGCTGGCATCCGGGAGCATTCAACTTGTTTCTTAAACATCTCCAAAGCTTCTGGAGAAACAGTTCGACTCTTACCTGAAGAGAAAAAAAAAATAAAAAATATATATATATATATATATATATACATACAGAGAGAGAAAGGTACTTAAACAAAATCAAAAAATTTACAGTAAATTAGAGCAGTATTTCTGAAACAGTAAGAAACAATTAACAAACAAAAGCATTCAAAATGTTCATTTTTTAGTTAAAAATGATAATCATAATAATTGATTAGAACATGAACTGAAAATACAAGGGCAGTCGGTGCCCCAATAGGTGGCAGATGACAGGAAATGATAAAAACTATAGAAATAAATGTATTCAGGAGAAACTAAATACTATTTCATTTCACTTATTTACAATGGGATTTTCTTAAAATGTGTGTTGTCATGTATTCATTCAATCGTGATATGCTTTATTGTTGTTTTTTTTTAATAGAATTCTGAGCAAAATGTTGTTGTTGGATAAAGGGGGTACTTGGATACAGAAAAAGAGAAAGGGGTACTTGGGCCAAAAAAGTTTGAGAAGTCTAATATCTTGAATGATTTATAAAGGATGGATAAGTGCTCTGAAATCCAATGTCTGTGTTTGTTCTTACTGAACAACAGAAGGCTGGTAAAAGAGTCATTCCCCACTATAACGTCCTCCCAGGCAACCAGGCAGTCAGAGCAGATGGTTGGGAGGTAGACTTCTTTCAGGTAGAATGGTTGCTCTGTCCAAACACACACACAAAGAAAGAGAGACAACATGAGTATTTAAAACCTGTTCTTCCCTCCAAACATCCTGACAGTGGATTGTCTTTCCTCACCAATCAGCATTATGCTCCTTTCAAAGGTCACGTTATACGTGATGGTCCAACAGCTGCCATACCTGACGGAACAAGTGATGTCACAACAAAAAGCTTCAGCTAGGACAGTTATTGACTTTTAGTAGGTAGATGTAACCTTTTTTGTATGTGTTTACAATAAATAAAAAGGCTGCTTGCCCATGGAAAGGGTTTTGTGGTGACAAAATTATGAAAAACTCCTTGGCACAAGTGGCGTTTAGTAAAGTAATGTGGGTTTTCTTGGCAAAGAGGAATGTACTTCTTGATAGTGAATAATTTCACTAAAGTCTGATTAAAACAACTGATTAAACAAATACACATTCAAATGAAGCAGCATGTGGCTTTTAAGGAACAGAGTTATATAGAGGTTTACTTTACTCAACAACCCAAACTCAATAATATTTGCAGAGGCTCACACTCCGCACAGTGTGTAACGTGTGGTGGTGGTGGCGGAGGAGTATCTTGCAGTAGACGTGTGCTACTGGATAGCAAAATGAGCAAGATTTGTAGATTTCCACACAGTTCTTATGTATTCTGTAACAGAAATGCCAACTTCATTATACACTGAAAAGTGACTGTTACAAGTGATTGGTCAAACAGTTTAAAAACCTAGGTAGATGCAAACTAGGCAGTGGCTGTCCGTTCGGTTGCCGTATCAATATACTGACATTCTATTTGTCAAATCCTAACCCTTGTTGCGATATTGGGTAATAACCTAACCCTAACCCTAACCCTAAACCTAACCCCTAACTCCAACTCTAACTCTAACTCTAACTCTAACTCTAACTCTAACTCTAACCTTAACCCTAATTCTAACACTATGAATCAAGAAAGATAACCTAACCCTAACCCTAACCTCTAACTCTAACTCTAACCCTAACCCTAACCCTAATTCTAACACTATGAATCAAGAAAGATAACCTAACCCTAACCCTAACCCTAAACCTAACCCCTAACTCTAACTCTAACACTATGAATCAAGAAAGATAACCTAACCCTAACTCTAACTCTAACTCTAACCCTAACCCTAATTCTAACACTATGAATCAAGAAAGATAACCTAACCCTAACCTCTAACTCTAACTCTAACCCTAACCCTAACCCTAATTCTAACACTATGAATCAAGAAAGATAACCTAACCCTAACCTCTAACTCTAACTCTAACCCTAACCCTAACCCTAATTCTAACACTATGAATCAGGAAAGATAACCTAACCCTAACCCTAATCCCAGACCCAGGAGTTGGAACGAAAAAGGTAGGAGTGGAAAAGAAGAGAAAAAGGAGGATGCAAAAAAGGTGGGAGAGGAGGGAATGAGGGGAGACGTGCACATGTTCATCACATCGAGGCCCTGACTGATCTTGGAGCATGGTACCTGGTGTTGACCTTGCAATGCCTTTTTATCCCTACACCAAACTGGAGTGGTTGAAGCATCACTTTTGGGAGGATGAATCAAGAAAGATAACCAAAAACCTAAACCTAACCCTAACCCTAAACCTAAACCTAACATAACCTTTCTAAACCTAACCTAATCCTAAACCTAACGCTAAGACGCTAACCCTAACTCTAACCCTAAGACGCTACATACGTGTACTTTGGTAACCGTACCAATAGCACCGGGGGTTGTCCGTACGGCAACCGTACAAATAGACACTTTCTGCAAACTATGGCGCAATAATGTTGAAATTACTCGTTTTCCAGCATAAAATCTCTGGCCCACTTGAGATCAAACTGCTCCGTATTTGGCCCCTGAACTAAAATTAATTTGACACCCCTGCTGTATACCAATAAGCAACCTGTGTATCACATGTAATAAGCATACAAATATGGACTATTAGCATATAAGAAACTCCATTTGTTTGGATCCTCGGGGCTTTGAGGGGGACTTACTTTACCCTCTGAGTCTGAACAATGTTGAGGGTGTTGCTCTGACTGGTGGCTGTGATGTCCAGCCACACACTGTCCAGAAGGCGGCCCAGAGATCGACTCCCAGGGATCACAGAGCTGGCTCCGATGTACATCCACTTCCCCAGAATCTGGAGCACACAAACACAACATGATGTTATGAACTGAATGGAACTTTGGTCAACACTGAGAGAGAACGAATCAAAAATAAATTATATTAACTGGTGATTATTAGTCACCTTTTGCCAATGTTGTTTCTAAAAGCCTACTTTGACCCTTTATTTTATTATAATAGTAATAGGAGATTAACATAAGCTTAGGTTAATTGTTCCTTAAGCTTGAACTTAAGTGAATGGAAGCCTGTTTCTGCCACTAGAAAATAAATAAATAAAAATCACCATGGCAAGTCATAATTATAAGTTAGTAAAGTCATAATTATGAGAAAGAAACTGAGCATTTGCAGCAGTCTACAAACACTGATTGTTACCATTCTTTGTTACACTTTGAATAATAATTCATTCAAAACACATATTTTGGCTGTTCATTCAGTAATTAGAATTTAACATATGGTAAATTTACATAAAAAATAATTTTCTCATAATTATGACTTTTTATCTCATAATTATGACTTCATTAACTAACTTTTTTTATAAGTATCACTTGGCATAATTATTTTTTTACTGGCAGAAACAGGCTTCCATATTACAAGTGTTATATGACTTGTTACATTTTAAGTTTAATTAATTAAGCACAAATTAACCTTGTGGATATTTAAGTTCACTTTGCACAGAGGTCATCCACATAGATTTAAAATTCAACTTCAGTGAATGAAATCCAGCCTGGTCAACCTTAGGTCTACTTAAGAAACTCTACCTCTCCCAATTTCTTTTATATCACACCATAACATCTCAAGCAAAGTGTACACATTAACTGTTCAGCATGTTTCTATATATAAACATGTGCAGTTGTGACATAAAGACTTACTTCTTGGTTGCTGACTTGTATGGGCTCCATCAGACTGTCACAGCTCCTCTCATCATATGTCTGTCCCAGGGACAACAGACTGAACAAAGCAGCCACAACACACTTCATAGTGTGCATAGTGTCTCTTGTGTCTGTAGCCAATCTTTTGGTTCCTGCAGCCCAAATTTTTCAAGTGTGCGTGTGTGTTCTGAATGCTGGAGTTATATACATGTTATGAACTGATGTAACTAAAGTACACAAGGCAGGAGGAGACTTTGACCCATTTGAGGAATGCTGATCGGATTATGAGCCACACGAACTCCGTTATATACAAAATGTTTTCCTAAATCCTCCTTCATTGCTCAGTGACCCCAAAAACATAAGAAATACAAACAAAACAGATGTTCACCTCTACTGCCTTGAGTTTTTAAAGTAGTGTTTCACAATTTAACCTTTTAGCTTACATTAGGGAAAGGTCATTCATTCATTTTCCTTGCTTAGAGTTGCCCAAAGCATGTCAGCTGCATGTGAAGTCAAAGAAACTAAAACATGCATCAGAGAATCCTGAATACACGCCACAATATATGCGTCATAACAGTAAAACATGTAGCAGACATGAATGGTTTTCCAGTAATTCAATACATTTAACAAAGTATAAACTCCTATTGGTGCACTTAGGAAAAAAAAAACAAAATGTACAGGATTTCAATCACATGCATGAACTAGTTTGTATTTTCTAATCCAATTAAATGCAGTAACTTAAATTTATGCAAGTTTTAATTTATTTTCTGCTGCAGCTCTATAGATAAACAAATGTTCTGTGTAGCAGTGTTAGTAGTGTGTTTCCACATGGAATCATGGCTACTTGAACAAACTATGAAAACCAATAAAACCCCAAAAACTTGCAGGAAAACCCTAATATGTGCATGTTTTTCTAATCAAAATTTGATTTAAAGCTTTCCCTTCACCTACTGATAATACCAGCTGTGCACAGTTAATCCAGCCCCTGAAATGGGAATAATTTACTGGGTTCACACAAGTCAGATACACTTCATGAAAAAAACAAAACATCAATAAAACCAGAGAAAACAAAGCACACAGACATCTTATCAAAAAGTTTTTTTTTTTAATTGAACTTAACTGACAGCTTCTATAGATGTCTTTGAGAAAACAAAGGGACAACAAATAAGGAGCTGCTTTGGCTGATGCAGTGACATTTATCAGCATAACCTAATAGTTAACGCTGTGCTCTGAGAGAAAGGTGGTGGTTGAAAACAGATCGACTTTCTATTCCATCTCAGCAGCTGATGGCAGGACAAATGAGGATGACCATCCCTCACTTTCTCCTCCATTTGGACAAAGTGATGAGAAGTGGGAGCAACAGCTGGCTGGAACGGAGACTGATGAAGTCCAGAGTGGCGTGAGGTCTTCCATCATTTAGTAGCTTGCTGGTTTTGTTGGTTTTTTCTCCTTCCTGACAGTATGGGGACAGACTCAAAAACACACCGAGGGAACAAAAGGGGAGGTGGTGGGCACTACTCCATGGGCTCCTGGTTCTCAGGGTCTGCGTTGACCTCGCCGGGGTCTTTGCCCTCCTTACTCCTCTTGCTCTTCTTGTGTTTGTGCCGCCGGTGGCTGTCGCCCTCCTCACTCTCGTGCCTCCTCCTACTGCTACTGCTAAAAGATACAGAGGGAAGAGAGTGTGACAAGGGCAAGGAAAGGAGAGCAGGGACAGAAAGGGATGAAGACAGATTGAAGTAAAGGGTACCAGTCAGAGGAGTGAAAGTGACAAAAAAGAGACGAACAAAGACAGAGAGACCAAAGAAGAAGAAGAGAGAAGAAAAGGAACTGAGGTTAAAGAGTAACTAAACCCCAAAACCATACAAATGTACGTGTATGTATGAAGTAGTGCTATTGATTGATCCTGGAGCCTATTTCCCTCCTAGTGGCAGGTCAGGAGAAAGCAGGGGTTTAGTTACTCTTTACAGGACAATATGAGGCGTGTTCCGATGGCCCACCTGCGAGAGGACTTGTGGCGTCCCTCCTCTTTCTCTCTGTGCCGCCGCTCTCGGTGTCTTTCCTCTTTCTCGCGGCTCGATCGATCACGGTGACGTTCTGTGTATCCACGTTCCTGGTAGTCACGGAAACGATAACGCTCCTCCTCACTGAAGCAACACAGTACACAAGATCAAACTCAACCACTCTTATAACTTTTGTAACCTTTCCAAAGCTACAAAATGTAAACAAGTGAACTTGATTTATAGAGCACTTTTTACAGACAGAAGTCACAAAGTGCTTTACGTTAAATGAAGAAAAAAAACAACAAACAATGTTAAACCAGTGAGATACAATTGCTCATTTACATCTTCCATAAACATGTCTGAACATGTAGGTTTTTAAAAGTTTTTAAAAGAGTCTAGGGCAATGATTCCTATATTGCCCCATGTACCCCTTAGCCTTTATTTCTGATCACAAGGACCCCTTAGCTCATGTTAGACATTTATTTGTGTCTGCAGGTTCGTCTAGCATTAACCGTGAATTTTGGTAAATGGTAAATGGACTTGATTTTATATAGCGCTTTATCCCCACACTGAAGCAGTCTCAAAGCGCTTTACATATCAGCTCATTCACCCAATCACTCTCACATTCACACACCAGTGGGACAGGACTGCCATGCAAGGCACTAGTCGACCACTGGAAGCAACTTAGGGTTCAGTGTCTTGCTCAAGGACACTTAGACACATAGTCAGGTACTGGGATCGAACCCCCAACCTCTCGATCAGAAGACGACCCACTACAACCTGAGCCACGGTCGCCTTTTTATTCATTCATTTCTGATGTTTTGCTCGTTTTAGAATTTAAACTTCACATTTTGGTGTATTTTAAAGGAGACATATCATGGTTTTAAATCCTTCCTTTTTACATATAAATCATACAGTTGTGGTCTATATAAAGCAGAACTGCAATGCTTGGGTCTGAATTCCTCATTATTATAGCTCCACAGGCCCCTTTTCTACCCCTTTTCTGATGTGCTTCTGAGAGCAACTCGTTATGGTGCTGTCTCTTTAAATGCAAATGAGACACTCCATACCCCGCCCCCTCTTCAGGTGACACTCGGTTCAACTTCACCCTGCTCGGCCATTTTTGTAGTTTGATAGAAGAGATACGGCTATGTAGCGGAAGCATAAACTTTTTATTCAGAGGTTATTTACAAAATGTCAACAACAGAAGACTTGTCCATCCAGCCTTACATGTTCAAGCCAGAGTCTGACCCGGCGGAGCGAGATGAAAATGAAGATGATGAACCTGCAGAACCCTAACAAGTGAGCTAACACAAGCACCGAGCTAACGCTAGCGCCAAGCTAACGTCACAAAATGAATTTTAATACAGTCTTTTCAAAGACAAAAACGGCAAAATGAAATGACTAATGAAAACTTTAGACTTAAAGTAAATCACGAAGGCCATATCATCAAGGATCTAAAACAAGCACACAGCGCTAACATATGAAGTCTGAAAACGGTGTAACTGCTAATGCTAGCAAAACAATGACAGGGACGTCTTATCATCACACTTTTTAGCGTTATTTACAGCTTACCAAAGTGCTCTGTTCGTCGTCTCCAAAGATAGAAGGAATTGAACCCTCAATCAGACAAAGTCTTTCGGCAAATCCTTCTTTATACTGGCGGAGGTTGCTGAAACAGTCATCCTTGAAGTGCTTCGCGCACACAAAAATGACCTTACCCACAGATGTGGGTACATTTCTGTGAAAAATAAAACTCAACCAGGCACTTCGAAAAGGTTCTGATGCTGGGAGATGGTGTAATGAAGCGTGTGGGTTACTACATCCAACAACCGAATGTTTTGACTTAACCTCTCGTAACTTCAGCATCCTTGAGCTTGGACTACAAAATAAAAGCGAAAAATAAAAATGGCGGATTGCTCGAAGTGTTGGACCTGGCGTTGATGTACTAATTTGGCAGTTCCGCTGCAAATACTGTGATGTAATAGTTCAAAAAACGTAATAGAGAATAGAAAAATTGAAACATTGAAAAATATGACCAAAACAGAAGATATTTACGGAGCACCTGAAGAGACTAATTTGATTTTTTCTGTACTTCTGAGCACTCTAAATATACAACAAAATGCATTTAAGGGCTAAAAAAGTGGATTTAGCATGATATGTCCCCTTTAAAGAGCTGTGCCACAAATTATTAATGGATGTAAAAAAAACAAAACAATCTATAATGTTTAAAAAATAAACTGACAATTTTGTCTGTGTACCTCCTGAGAGGTGTTCAAGTACCCCAAGGGGTACACATACCTCAGTTTGAGAACCACTGCTCCAGGGCATATAATGTGGCCACTTAATACACCACACAGTCTCTTTAACTTGGTCAATTAGTCCTTAGAATAACAAGTACGGTATTTAGTCTAATAACCAACTATTCCTAATTAAAAGCACTTCAGAAAGGAAGTCTCACCTGGTGTAGCCCATGCCTGAGGGACTGTGCTCCCTCTCTCTCTCCCGCTCATGTGTCCTCTCTCTGGGTCTCTCCCTCTCCTTGTCCCTCTTGTCCTCTCGGCGTGGATAGTAGTCCCAAGTTTTGGAGTTGTCCATCATTGGAGGCCATGGAGGTACACCTCCAGCCATGGGCGGGGGGAAGGAACCTGGAGCAATGAAAAGGTGTTCAATGGATAAATTATTTACAAATCAAACACTATAATGTAAAATAAAATAAACTTAATAATATGAATAATAACAATACAGCACACTTATTTGTATCTCTGGCCAAATCACTAACAGTCTGTATTCTTTCCAATGTAAACCAAAAGTATTGGTGCGATTAGGAAACTAATTGTTAATTGGATTTAAAACACCCATGGTTTGGTTTCTACCACCACGCTGCCCTAAAATGAGCATGGGAGGGTCAAAACTGGGTAACACTTTAAATAAAGTTTTATACATAAGGCTGACATTACGCTGTCATTATCTGTCATTAGCATTAATAAGGTGTCATGAAGGCTTTCATTAAATGTTGTTCACTACATTATGTCACCTTTCACTAAATTATGACACTTTTGGAGCTATGTTGGCATTTTTTGGGTTAGGTGGAGGATCTAGTGAGGTTAGGTAGGGTTAGTTTAACAAACAACACTTAATGACAGCCTTCATGACACTTTATTCATGCTAATGACAGGTGTCATGTCATAATAATGACAGTGTAATGTCAGCCTTTATGCATAAAACTTCAAGTAAAGTGATAACCAAAACTGAATGACTGAGATTAAAAATAAAACAAGTCAAAATTGTACAAACAAATACTTGTTATGCGATATGCTAAAAAGCTGTGGTTTTCTACCTGGAGGGAAACTGTAGGGTGGAACGGACCGTCCATCGTAACCTCCTGAATGGCTGCGGTGGAGAAAAAAAGAAACAAATAAAATGCTGCATCATGTTTAATCAATGACCACAGGAAATAAAAAAAGTCAAGCTCATGTGTCAGCAGTAAACAGCAGGACTTGCATTAAAACACATCATGTTTACAATAGTGTGTTAGGATAGACCTCACATTTAAAGCCCTTTACCAATCAATCACAATTACACATTGCAGGCACACACACACACGCACGCACGCTCACCCACACACGCAAAAGCTGCAAAGCAAGAGGTTTGTTTTTCTTTCAAAGCAGAATAATAGTGAACAAGCAAAGACAGTTGGAAGCGGGGATGGAACTTCATATCCTGCAATTTTAGAACAAAGACCTCAACTAATGATTTGACAGCCAATCAAAAATTGTTATAAATTAAAACAATGTTGTCCGTGCTAGTTATTACATGTGAATACTACATTCATACAATGCATATCTTAAAAAAGTTGTGACATCCAAACTGGCAACTGCCACATTTCTGACCCCAATGACTGACGGTCCACAGCAACACAAACAACAAAACATACTTCCACACATCTACTCTCTGTGCTCACTCCTGACTTTATGAAAAAGATTTAGGAAAACAAACATTTCCCGTGGAAATAGAACTTTAATTGTAAAAATGTAATTATTTAAATGCAGAAACATTAGAGGTAAAAACTTCATAATTACAACATTTTTGTTTCACTTCATTCAACAATGTTACTGCTGCACTACCTGAATCTTGAACCATGACAGAGCGGCATGGCTGAATTCGAACCGTAAATCCCGCCCCCAACTCTGATAATCCCTCCCACAATCCCTATGCACATGCATAGGGATTGTAGGAGTCTGAAGTTGCATCCAAGCATCTCTTTATTTTCTTCCTCTGATTTTCTCTTTTTGGGTTTTTTTAGCAGTATATGCAGTAACAGCAAGTGCAGGTATAGTGATTTTTCCTGGTGGGTATTCAGCAGCCATGATTTACTGAAAACAAGTTAGCACCGTGCATGCGCTTCACTATATATCGCGGCAGCCAATGAGGAGGCTCCTTCGTGGGCTCTGCTCACCCCTCCTTTCTCTAAATTCTGTGATTGGAGCTGAAGGGTGCGACCGCCAAGACTTTGTCTTCCAGGGTTTTATTAACTAAAATACTTGATGATAAGGCACAGACAGCATGCAGACGTACGATTTTACTTTTACGACATACTACATAATACTAATAAGAATCTTTTTTTTTTTTAATTAAAGAAAATAATTTGAGTACTCCAGCTTTAAAGGAGACATATCATGCATTTAAGTCCTTCCTTTTTTTACATATAAATCATACAGTTGTGGTCTATATAAAGCAGAACTGCAATGCTTGGGTCTGAATTCCTCATTATTATAGCTCCACAGGCCCCTTTTCTGATGTGCTTCTGAGAGCAACTCGTTTTGGTGCGGCCTCTTTAAATGCAAATGAGACACTTCATACCCCGCCCCCTCTCCTGGTTGCAGAGGTGACACTGGGTTCAACTCCACCCTGTTCGGCCATTTTTGTAGTTTGATAGAAAAGATACGATTGTTTAGCGGTGCAGAAAATGTTTATTCACACGATATTTACAAAATGTCGACAACGGAAGACTTGTCCATCCAGCCTTACATGTTTGAGCCAGAGTCGGACCCGGCGGAGCGAGATGAAAATGAAGATGATGAACCTGCAGAACCCTCGTGAGCTAACACAAGCACCGAGCTTATGCTAGCGCCAAGCTAACGTCACGAAATGCATTTTAATACAGTCATTTCGGAGACAAAACGGCAAAATGAAATGACTAATGAAAACTTTAGACTTAAATTAAATCACGTAGGCCATATCATCAAGGATCTAAAACGAGCACACAGTGCTAACATATGAAGACGGTGCAACTGCTAATGCTAACAAAACAATGACAGGGACGTCTTATCATCACACTTTTTAGCTTTATTTACAGCTTACCAAAGTGCTCTGTTCGTCGTCTCCAAAGATAGAAGGAATTGAACCCTCAATCAGACAAAGTCTTTCGGCAAATCCTTCTTTATACTGGCGGAGGTTGCTGAAGCAGTCATCCTTGAAGTGCTTCACGCACACAAAAATGACCTTACCCACAGATGTGGGTACATTTCCATGAAAAATAAAACTCAACCAGGCACTTCGAAAAGGTTCTGATGCTGGGAGACGGTGTAATGTGTGGGTTACTACATCCAACAACCGAAAATTATGACTTATCCTCTCGTAACTTCGGCCTCCTTGAGCTTGGACTACAAAATAAAAGCGAGAAATAAAAATGGTGGATTGCTCGAAGTGTTGGGCCTGGAGTTAATGTCCTAATTTGGCAGTTCCGCTGCAAATACTGTGACATTATTGTTCAAAAAACGTAATAGAGAATAGAAAAATTTAAACTGAAAAATATGACCAAAACAGAATATAAAGATATCAATGGAGCACCTGAAGAGACTAATTTGAACTTTTCTGCACTTCTAAACACTCTAAATATACAACAAAATGCATTTAAGGGCTAAAAAAGTGGATTTAGCATGATATGTCCACTTTAAGTTTCCCTAAAACAATATGTCTCATCTGGTGAACCAATTTAGTTATCATCATGCCTACAATGGACTTCAACCTGTGTACACAGAGGGGAGGCCACGCTCAGTGGTAAACCGGAGGTCATTCTGTTTTTCAGCTGTGCTAAGACCCATTAATACAAAACGTCCCTGACATGCTAACAGGTCACATGTTCATGTTTGAGTTTTTCAAATGTAATGATTTTTTAAAACAATGTTATTATGGAGGATGTGCACATTACCCGTCCATAGTGGGGATAATTGAAGGTGGAGGTCCGCTAGGTGGAGGAGGAAATCCAGGTGGAGGAACAGTCATGGGCATCCCTATGAATGGTCAACAAACAACAATTGAAACAAGCTGGAAATAAAACACTAAATAAAAAAACAAAAAAGGCAAAGGTAGAATTGTAAGGAAACAATACAACCTTAAACTACATTTAGTGATTCATTCATTTAAAAAGATTGCACACACACATCAAGCTTACAATGATGTGCTGCTCTATACCGTGTTTGGAAAGTGGCTGCTTCTGTATGAATGTGTCGAGTATTTGAAGCAACTGCTCCACGGGAACTAAAACATTAGCAAAATCTTACTTGAAATAAGATTCCTGTCAGACACTTTTTCACTTCATTAACTGTTACGTCCTGGTAAATGTGTCATTTAAATAGCCAAGCCACTAGTTATTAAACGTCTTATTCAAATACATTTGACCATTTTCATTTTATCTTCATAAAGATGTCCAATAACAGTGGAAAGAAGGAAGAGTTTCCCCCCATGACAAAGTAGAAAAAGTACGTACTGGGTGGGGGGATAAGTGGGGGCGCTGTGCTGACATTTGGTGGTGGAGGGAGGAATGGCGGAGGGGGTATATTTGGAGGAATCGGCCCAGGGGGGAAGAAGGGGGGCATCTTAGCAGGTGTTGGTTCAGCGTCTGATGTGTTGTGCTCAGATATCACCTGCAGACAAAAGAAACATAAAAAAACAGGTCTTAATTTTAAAATAAAAAGTCTGAATATCATTTGAAAAGGCAGTTATTTTCCTGTTTTGTGTACCTGGATGTTGTTGCCCTCGAGATTATGTCTACGCCGTCCTTCGACCCGACTGATTGTGGCCAACTGTCCACCGATGACGTCGATGGTACCGCTCGACTTCCTGTACGGGTTTACTGAGCAGCTGAACATAAAACCCAAAGATTCAGAAACATTCCAGGACTTCACAAATATTTTTGCACACCTCATGTTATATGGTTAATGCAGGATTGTGTTGCAGTGTACTTGTGGTTAGAGAAAAGCCTTAGGTGTTACCTGATAGATGGGCAGCTGGAGGCTTTATACTGGTTGATAGGAGAGGTGAAGTCTGGTTTAGAGGTGTGAGGAGGTAGAATGGACATGTCCTTCTCATTACCTGTCCGTCCCTGCTGAACCTACAAAAAGACCCCCCAAAAAAAATAAAAATTCACATTCCACCTCGCACTACTACTACCAGGGTCCAACCGTCCAATCTATGGGGCAGAGATCACATAGACAGGCAAACCTATCCATTGAATAGTCAGTCAATAAGTCCTTAACTTTTTTTTTTTTATTAATGTCTGAAATCAATGAGGATATTATTCTTTTAATTTTCAGGTTCAACTTGCTTTATCCTTTCACAACATAAATGTGAGAATTAGAACATTTACTTGGTTAACTTCACAGTTTGTGCTTAAGGGAGGTTTTTGGGCTCTGATGCCACAGCAGCAGTAGAAAACCATGGCTTTGATTAATGATACAATGACAATGGCTGTATTTAAACTTCAGAATCACATTACAGATTTTAATGTGATAATACAGAGAAGCTGTTCTTCATCAACAATTCACCAGTAAATGCACTTTGTGTGATGATGAACGATAGCTGAAAGAAAATAAACCCCCACCAGAAAAGAAATAACTGGTAACCTACAGTGATCTTGCTCGTCACTGAGCCGAGAACAGAGACCTCTAAGCCCATGCGAAGTCTCTTCTGTTTCTCACAGTAGGCCTTCCACGTGTCTTCATTGAAGCCATAGTTGAAGTAGTCGGACAGGTCGGCACCTAAAAACACACATTTTGCAAACATAATTGATAGATATATTATGTCCATAACAGTAGCAGCAAAAACTGCTATAAAACCAATGGAGTGCATGAATACACAGCAAGACTTTAACTCATTCAGTGCCAGCCAATTTCAGAATTTATACCCCCCTCAGTGCCAGCCGTTTTTGAGCATTTTGACTGAGTTTAAAGACCCACAGAGTATTTTTGTACTTTTTGTTTCTGGCTTCTTTCGTTCTCCCGTAATCACCTGTTGAATAGAGCAAGTTTTACACAAATCTTCAGTTTCAGAGCAAAAAGCTGAGAAAAAAGCCTTTTTCTAAATAAAAAACCCTGTCAGTGACTTTAAAGCTATTTTTTTTGCATTATGGACAACTCTAACATCTGAAAATTGTTTCCTCATATATATATATTTTTAAAAAACACTGAGACAGGGCTTTTGATGGCAAAATCACTATTATTTTTCAGAGTTTAATGGATTTCTTACTGTATTTTGGCGTTCCTCCAAGTTTCTCTCTTATCAGACATGCCGAGTGTCACTGCTTGCCCCGTTTTTTTTATCGTTTTTTTCACACCATCGCCACACTCTCCAATAGTCGACTAAAGTTCCACACATGCTCTGGTCAGCTGTGAGCTGATATACGCTGGTGGGAACATCAACATCATCTCTCGTAGCACCATTTTCTGTCTTGGAAACTACTTTCCTCTCCCTCTGAGCTCTGCATCCACATGCAGGTGGCTGCTACCACCTACATGTCACCTATTATTTTGCAATCTGGCTCACAGTTGAGGCCCACCCACTGCCCGTCAATCACACAGACGTTACTTCCTCTTCCTCTCGACATGCAGCAATGACCGTTTTGGCCCGGTTTGTTGTTGGTTTTCTCTCACGATCGCAACATTATCAATAATCCACTCAGGTCCTACTAACACATGTTCTGTGTTAGTATGTGGTGCTATGAGTTGCTGGATACTTCACAATATCACTCCGTAGCGCCATAATCTCAATCGTACCTGCTTCTTCCTCCTTAGCTAAGGTAGCATCAGTGGCTAATCTCTCATCTGGTGCACCTTCAGGGCACCAGTTGGTCACTACATCACACTGCAGCTTCAATATTGATGAGGGATCTCCGCCAGGGTGTTTTCTAGTAATCTCCGTGAAAAAACGCAATGACAAGTTTTCTCGTCAATGGCACTGAGTGAGTTAATGAGGCATGTATTGGCAGATGAAATGAACTCATATCAACAAACTCACCTGGCTTCCTCCAAGGTTTCTCCTCAAACGACTCAATCTCCACCTCCAGCACCGGAACACCATTAATGTTTCCCGGTGCGTCGAGGTCAACTCCCTTAAGCTTCGCAGCCACTGTAGAAAAAAAAAAAAAAGAAACTTGATTAGAAATCTTGTTTTAAGATAAAACAGCACAAGTATGAAAACTACTAGAGTCGCACCTTGTCCATAAGGTCTGGAGCCTATAGTCTTTATATTGAGGTTAACAGGTGGAGCTCCATAAGGTCTGTAAAGAAAACAAAGGAGGATTAAATCCAAGCTAAATATTTGTTTCCAATTGCAGGTAGGAAGATTTGGGCAAATACAGTATAAAGCAATGTGAAAGTTGTTGTAGAGTTTTGTTGTAAAATATAATCCTGGTCAAAGAAACACTTTTATGAAATGCCTAGTATAAAAATTGTAGGAAGGTTGACGTTCAAACATTACATGTAGACATTTTTCACTGCAGAACCAACTTTATAATGATCTAACGTCACAGTTTGAACAATACCTACGTGTACTGTGGAGCTCCAGTTTTTATGTCTCCGATGGTGACTCGGACGTCGTCATCATCGTCGTCACTGTCACTGTCGCTCTCCCCCTCACCGACAGCTTCACCTGTTGTCTGGGAATATTCATAAAAAAGTGAAACAGTCATAAAAGATGAAGATGTGAGAGGAATTAAAAGCACCTTAAAGAGAAAAGGGAGGATGATAACAAGCAAAAACAATACAAAACAGACACTAAAAAAGTAAGTGAGCTTTTTACCTCAGAGGTGACCCCATTCCCTGTTGGATGTTCAGCAGTGTCATCTGTTGAAGCATCAGTGGGTGCACTGCAAACAGTTATTACTTCAATATTGTTTAAGAAAAAAAACGGCACAGGCAATATACTGGATATTTTTAATATACACTGTATTTGTGAATTGACAGCTCTTAAAAGCACCTAATTTAGAGTTTTTCTATATTAAGAACTACTGCGAGAAATGGACGAGATGTCACGAGAAAGGTTCAGGTGGTAGAGGGGTCGTCCTCTGATCGAGAGGTTGGCGGTTCGACCCCGGTCTATGTGTTGAAGTGTCCTTGGGCAAGACACTGAACCCCAAGTTGCTCCCAGTGGTTGACCGGCTGCCTTGCATGGCAGCTGGTCAACGACTGGGAGCTGGTGTGTGAATGTGAGTGTGAACGAGCTGGTGTAAAGCACTTCGTGACATCTGTCTGTGAAAGGTGCTATATAAATAAAACATTACTCACTTATAAAAACATAACGAGTGCATGACATTTGTCATATTTGTACATCTCATTGAATCATCGGTTTCATGGAAGAAAATATCATGAAAATGCATGACATGCATCCTTAAATAAAATCATTAACAATTGATAACTCAATATGCCAGTAATGACATCAATTTGGGGAAAGCTGATGAAACAGAAATGAAACGCAATACGGAACTGTTTGAAATAAATTCAACTCTTACAGTACTATTTTTTTTATTTTTTTTGGGATACACAAGGATTGCTGACGACAGAAAACGGAGAAAGTTTAAAATTTCAGAATTATTTGGTCAAAAGGTAAAAATAAATTGAACGAATACAAGAACCTCCAAAATAAAGCTAAAACTGAGCACTTAAGCACTCCTTGTTTTGTTTCCATCTAGGGCTGTTAGATACAGACCAAAATTCACATGGGTGAAAATCACCAGTGCAAAATCACAAACAATATCAACAAACGTATTGGCAGATGTTATCAACTGATATGATATACATGTTATATTACAGTATGTAGGTGGGGTGTTCTTACCTGACAGCAGCATTCAGTTTGGCTTCCTCGTCCTCCTCTTTGCCTTCAGGCTCATCTAAAAACAAGCCGTTGGTTAGATTCTGCTTTGCTAAAATACCAGAGAAAGTTTGTAGGGTGACAAAATAGAGGTGTATTAAATTTGTTTTCATCACTTTTTCTCCACAGTCATGGCTGTGGGGAGGGTAAAGGCACTCTGATCAGTCCTAGTTTTTGTCAGTTATACAATTTATTTTCATATACTCTTGGTGTAGTTAGTATTATTGTTCTCATAAACTATAAAGTTCAGTAAAACTTTTAACACAGCTGTTATCTGATAGTAATCGGCCCAAAAGTGACAATGTGTTCCCTATATAAAGAAGTCGTTTGTTTAAGTGATTTGTTGACCATCTAAAACAAAACAAAAAAACTCAGATAATGCGCATGCGCACCAGGAAGCTAATGCGAGCCCGCTAATAACAGTTTAAAGCAGAGATTCAGATTTGATTTATTTTCACAAATCGTTTAAAAATGGTCAGTTACGTGCATATACAGATGGAAGGTGGGCATCAGTTAACCTGATACATTATTGCTACATTACTAAACCAGGTGTTAAATTATTCAAAACGTGTAAACGTTCCAACGAACCGCGTTAGCTTTAGGTTTCAGGCCCCGCTCCCTCGTCTAGCCTATGCATGTGTTGTATGGGGGGGAAAACTACTTTTATTCGGGAGCTGAAGGAACACAGGTTACAAATCTTTGTTCACAAGGACCCCCGCTGTTTTTTCGTCTTGTTGTTGTTGTTTGTGTTTTTACCTCCGTAAAGCCATTCCTCCTCCTCGTCGCCAGCACTAGCATCAGTGGTGGCCGTCTTGTCCGCTTCCTCCGCAGACATGTTCACTTAGCCCAGCTAACCTAGCCACAAGCTAAAAGATAACCAGCTTCACTGGAGCTCTTTAATGCACAGCCGCAGAGTTTTCTCTTTATCCGGGAAACAGTGACTTACAGACGTCTTCACAGACTCATTTTTATTATTTTCTGCCTCTGAGTGAGAGTCGATGTTGAACTCGGAAGAGGTTTCTTCTTCTTCTTCTAATGGTTTCCGGCAGGCTGTACACTAAAAGAAGCGTAATGCTGCCCTCTTCTGTTCACTTAGAGTCACTCCATTTTAGATTCTCAAATAGAGGTTGGACGATTGGAGATATCTCACGACTGCCTTATCTATTAAAATCGACTCTGTTCTTGATGCAAATATTGACTTTATTGAAAACACTGTCAGCCCAAGAGTTGAAAGTTCTTTAAATAACGTTCCCCTTTCAACAGAATAACATCCACAGGCCAATAGAACGTGGGAAATAGTCTCAAGTTGACCACACTGACATAATCCATCCGGATGTTTGCCTATTCGATTTAAATATGCAGCTAGTCCACAATGCCCCAGTCTTAATCTGGTTATCTTAACTTGATTTGATCGGCAAGTTGCACACAGGAGTCTAGTGCCCTGCACACAAGGTTGACACTTAAAATAATGCCTCCCTCTAGACTCATTCTCCCACTCCCTTTGCCATTGCTGATACACAGTAGCTTTGAAAACACTGACACACTCAGCCTTCCCCAATCGGACCACATATTCAATTTCCGTCTCGAGAAGAGCCTTCTTTGCTAGCCTATCAGCAGCTTCATTCCCCACAATACCTGCATGAGATGGGATCCAGGAAAAAACAATACTAGACCCCATCAACTCTATCCGGTGAAGGCAACACAAAATCTCTACCACAGAGTCTATCCTAGCCCCGGAGGGATGGTCAGAAATTGCCTGCAAGGCAGCCATGGAATCCGAATATATATACGACATCTCAGGTTTATTTCGTTCAATCCAATCTAAAGCCCACCTAATGGCTAACAACTCAGTCGTGAACACAGATACATAATCAGATACACGCATACTTTTCCCAATTTCATAATTCATAATGTAGACTCCAAGACCGGCTTTTCCTGATGTCGGATCCTTAGACCCATCTGTAAAAATGTGACAGGCCGTTTCTTTATTTAGAGCCACAAATTCATTTACTTGGCCACAAACAAAACTCTTATCCAGCCCCAGCATGCCCAATTGACGTCCGGCTCTGGCAAAAGCCAGAATGGGACAGGAGACCACATTAACTCAGCAACACTCCCATTCTCCAAACCCACGTTACCAGCCAGCTGACAAATATGTCTCAGAAAATGCGCTTTTCCCTCCCTTTTTGCAAACTCCCAACAATCATCCAAGAGGCAGTTGGCCGCAGATTTATGCTGCAGTCCTGCTAGTCTGGCCCAGTACTGGAGCCCCAGCTTCTGCCTTCTAATTTTTAAAGATGTTTCCCCCATTTCAACCAACAGTGCAGGTATGGGTGTGGTTCTAAAAGCTCCACTGCACACTCTTAAGGCTTTTGCTTGAACTCTGTCCAGCTTTTGTAACACAGTTTTTGCCGCAGCTCCAAATACAAAACAACCATAATCTAATGCAGATCTTATCATTGCTCTATAAATCATAATCAGAGTTGACCTATCTGCTCTCCAGTCACTGCCAGCCAAATTACGAAGTACATTTACAACTTTTTCACACTTACCAACAGTCTTTTCAATATGCGTATTCCATGTTAGCCTCTCATCCATCCACATTCCGAGAAATTTAAACACTTTTACCTTTTCTAACTGGTTTCCATATAAATACAAAGTCATTTGTGGAATTTTCTTTTTCAGGCCAAAGATCATGTACTTACTTTTAGATGCTGAAATCCTAAAACCCCACATTTTTGCCCAGTGTACTATCGGAAGAGGTTTGATGACATCCGTTAAGCTCAGCGTAAGGCCGTTAGATATAGTGCGCCACCTGGTGGACATTTCAACTCACATGCAATACATAGTAAAACATTGGTAAAACTAAACTGGACATTTTAAAAACTGATATTTATATTTTAAAGTTGGGTTTGCTGTTCAGTTTACATAGAATATATATCAATGATTTGTTGTTGTTAAAACGCAATGAGGTATAATATCTGAAAAAAGAAAAAAACAACACAGACATTATCATGACAAGACAAAAGCGTGATTAAGGTATAATAATAATAATAATAATAATAATAATAATAATGATGATGATAATTGCATTTCCTGAAGAAAATGCAAGTGAGGATGCAGGTGCTGGCCCATGTCATTGAACACTGCCTAGCATTAGCTAACATTAGCATGTACCTAACATCAGCGAGTACCTAAAAAAAAAAAAAAAAAAAAAACAGGCTCCACATTATACTGTTAAACAACACCTCAGCCCATCTGACAAAAATTAAATAAATACAATGTACCTACTATTAGCATTAGCTAGCATTAACATGTACCTCGCATTAGCATTTGCTAACATTAGCATGTACCTAGCATCAGCGTGTACCTCAAAAAAAAAACAAAAAAACATGCTCCACATTATACTGTTAACCAACACCTCAGCCCATCTGACAAAAATTATATAAATACAATGTACCTACTATTAGCATTAGCTAACATTAACATGTACCTCGCAAGCATTAGCATTAGCTAACATTAGCATGTACCTAGCATCAGCATGTACCTAAAAAAACAAAACAAAAAAAAAACAGGCTCCACATTATACTGTCTGCTACCAAACATCTCAGCCCATCTGACAAAAAAATAAATAAATACAATGTACCTAGCATTAGCTAACATTAGCATGTACCTAGCATTAGCGTGTACCTAAAAAAAAAACAAGCTCCACATTATACTGTCTGTTACCCAACATCTCAGCCCATCTGACAATGGAGGTGGACATGATGAGAGCATCAGATCGTGTTATGTAATAACAGTCATTGTCTTCACTGAACGCATGCCAATCCTGAACAAAAAGTAAAATCACTTTTGTTTGAAAGATAAATAAATAAAATGTATCTAGCATTAGCATGCATCTAGCAGCAAACTAGCATTAGCTAACATTAGCATTAGCCTAGCATTAACCATCAGACAGCTGAATATTTTAAAAGTTGTGTTAAAAGTTTTGTGATGCTCTCGTATTCGGTACCTGAGATTGTATACAGACAGACACAGTCAGAGGTTTTGTTTTGTTGAATCAATCAGTCAATCAATCAATCAATTTATTGCAGATGAACAGAAATGAATCAACAACAATATCCATCAATAGGAGAACAGGCACTAATCTAATGTACAGCTGTGGGCCTCAGTGTCAGCTCATTCCTGGGCCCTGAACCTAGTTTTCTCTGCATTTTATTCTATGTTGTTATCTAGTGTTTCTCCTCCCTGGCTGGCACATGTGTTTTCTTTTGTTATGATACATATGTAAGACATTTGTGATTGTCAGGGTCAAACATGAGCTCATCAAAGATAAAGACATACATACAGGAATAAATGTATAAGTTTATATCTAACAATTCAATTCAATTCAACTTTATTGATATAACGCAAACTACAACAAAGTCATCTCAAAGTGCTGAACAAAATATAAAGTCCATTGTAAAAAAAAGAAAGAAAGAACCCAACAAGATCCACATGAACAAGCATTTAGCAACAGTATTATTTTAATTAGACGATGGTTTACAATTAGAAATCAAACTATCAGTTATTTAAAGATGACATTTACTGTTGATTTCAAATACAAGGTTATGAAAATATATATATTTTTGCTTTCCCTTTTTTTTTACTTAAATGTTTCTAAGCTCAGGATCAGTTTTATATTTCTTTATTTGCCTCAATGACATTTCAGCAGCATTGTGTGCAGTTAGAGGTCATTGTAATAAGTCTTTATGTTTAAGGGCTGTAGTGATTTATTGCTTCTTTTCATCCTTGTGTGTGTGTGTTTTTTTTAATGATTCATGCTCATTAACAAGCCTCACTCAAAGTGATCACTAATGAATCTTTGTTAACTCTCAGAGAGCAAAGCGCCATCTTCATAGCTGTAGGTTTTACGACTTTCAGCAGCAGCTGTGGACTCTTCATCATCATCATCTGGACTCTCCGGACAGCAGTTGTGGTTTTTGTTTGTACCAGGGCAGTAGCCTGGTAATGTAACGCGGTGATTGTTAATGCTTTTATGGCCTTTGACTGGTTTAGTGCAGCTGCATTAGCTTTGCCAGTGAATTGAACATTCTCACTTGTGGTTGTGATGGCACGCACGAGTCACGACATTACAGGACAGTATTGACTCTTTCTGGTTTATTAGGAATAATGCTAAACTGGGACTGCCTGAAGAAAACAAACTATACTAAAGCCTAAGGATGTCCTAGACTTATCATGTTTCTTTAGATTCAGGCGAGAAAGGTTCTCTCTCTTTACTTTATTTTAAATGTAGATTTATTAATCATGTTTTTCTCACTGCGCTCTGTGCTGTCTCATCTTTTTTCTCTTCTTCTCTGTCTCTCACTGACGGTTCCTGGTCCGTGGTTTGCTGCTCAACCAGCTTATGATCCTTTGATGTTTTCTCTCTGTCCAGGTCTGTTCTTTTCTTCCTGTCCACTGACCCTTACCAGTGAGCAGATGGCCCCACCTCTGAGTCTGGTTCAAGAGTCTATGATGTGATGGCTTTGTTGTATTTGGCACTATATAAATAGGATTACTTTTTTCACTGAAATACTTAAAGTTCCTCTGGCATACCAAAAAATATGTACGTTAGGTTAACTGGATTCTTTAAACTTCCTTATGAGTAAAAGGATGAGCAAATGGGATGTTTGTCTTTGTGTCAGCACTAGAACAGACTGGCATGTGCCTCGCTTTGAACCTGAAGAGACACTAGCAGACCCTCTCAAACTGTGCACATGTGTCAAACTTAGTAAAAATGACAGAGAAACCGCATTAATTATTATGTAAATGACCAACTAATTCAGTTTTAGATTCTCAGCCCCTCCAAATACACAAATTCAATGAAACTCCTCAATATTTGCTATAGGTCACAGTCATTTTTAATCACAAATTGTTGATAGAACTCTCTCTCTTTTTTATTTTTTTTTATTTTTTTTTTCCTTGTCTACACATGCTGTCGAAGGTCAACACTGTATGAAGTGCAATCTTTTCACAGCAGCAATGCATGTTTTATTATTGCAATTAAATAGATACATTTATTTTATTGCATAATTGTAACCATCACGTGTATGGAAAACTTTACTAAAGGAAGAATATAAAAAGAGATGGGCAGCGTTACACCTTGGTGAGGGGGAAGGGAACAGGGAAGAGGGACTCAGGGTAGGATAATGGAAGGATAGAACTCTCAATGTCCACAAAAACAACAATTTCCCTCAAATTATTGTACAATATTTCCCCAAATTAAATAAAAATTGGTCAAAAATTAAGGAAAATTAAAGTGAAGATCCTGCAGTGACTGACATCCGTCACTTACTGCTTTGATATTGTCAGTGCCTTACATTCTTTACATGTTATTTATATGCAGAAGTGTGAGTAATTATGGCACATTAATGTTGAAATTGCTTGTTTTCACTGACTAAAATCTGTAGCCCACTGGAGATAAAACTGTTCCTGTATTTGGCCCGTAATCTAAAATGAGTTGAGCGCCCCTGCTGTAGAGCAGTGGTTCCCAACCAGGGGTATGTGTACTCCTAGGGGTACTTAAACACATTGCAAGGGGTGCTTGGAAACATTGATGAATCTATTTCCAACATGCTGAGTCATTTTTAAGCCTATTTCAGACACTGTACATGATCATCCAACATCTTTTCCACCCATTGACAATAAACGGCATTAGAGGAATATTGTGAGAATATTGTGGCCTTAATGTCCTACTAAATTGTTACTAACATGTTATGCACATTACAAAAAACTGAGGTAAATATATTATCTGATATACAATAATTGTAATGCACAAAATTGATATTTAGTGTGCGTTAAACGTACAGGTTGACATTTTCGAACTGTAGGAGATTTCAGAGGCCCACATGTTAACAACATGTAAATAATACAAGAAATGTTACTAAATTGGAGTGATGAAGGGGTTCTCCTAATCTGAAGAGAGGGATCAGGGGGTACATGAGACAGAAAAGGTTGGGAAACACTGCTGGAGAGGATGAATGAGTGAAGATTTATTCCATGTTCAGCATCACACACACAGAAGAGGGAAAGTGGTAATATTACATCGATCTTTCCCAGCTGCTTTACGTGGGAACCACAAAGGGGTTTGTATCAGGCATCAACTATTGGATCACATTATACACGTGAGTTCTGTTCACACTCTGTCTCTTCCTCACTCTTTCAAATGTGCACACACACACACACACACACTTGCACAGAGTGTAAGAGTGAGCGAGAGGAGAATGCTAATGTGGTTTCAGTTAAACTGATCATGAAAATCACATTTATTTCATTCACTCAGTCTTCCCCCAAACTGCCTTTTCTTCCAGTCTGTGTTCGGCTACTCATCTTACTAATCCAACACTCCTTCCACCTTTCCTTCAGGTTATCTTTGTCGCCATCTCTGTCCACCTGGAAACAAGACAAAAGATAAATAAATAAATGTACCAAATAATAAAAACAACTTCATGTGTTATAAGCAGGTTGCTGTGACACCAAAAAGGAACCCACTATTAACAGCATTAGGAAAATAAGGAGAAAAAACACAAAACAAGAACCCCAAAGCATTATATAAAAGGTCATGATGTGTGGATCTGTGTACGCCGGCTCTTCTCCAGGCTGTGATCAGAAGCACATTCTTGTTTTTTTTTTTAATATCCTTGGCCTCTTCTTCACCCTCTCTCACCGTCTATACGTCTCTTTCTTTCTCCGTGTGTGTTTTCCCTCCTTCACTGCACCATCCCTCTCTCCTCACGGTGGATCAGGGTGGCTTACCACTTGGTCAATGCTAATCAGGTTTATCCAGACCGAGGGCGATCATTGGGCTATCTGTAATTACACACATTCATGTTAGCCTCAAAGATACACCATCTTTTTTATATGGTGCTAAGATGGCAGTAGGTAGGTTTGCTATTGTGTTGGCAAATATCAACATTATTTTAACCTTATATCTTTTAATTTCAGCTATTTGCAAAGATGTTTGAAAAAAAAAAACTGCAGTTGTTTTAAATGTGATTAAATCATATTTAGGATTGGAATAATCAAAACTATTATATTGTTGTGTTTTAAGTTAAACACTAGTGGTACAAAAGGTGCAGTGAACAGTCTGGCTATTTTTTTTTCCAATTGTGATATCACTCATTCAAACAAGGACTATCAGAACATATTTTGATTTTAAGCATGTTTTGTTTTTGTTTTTTTATTGTGTTTGTGATTAGCATTTTTATCCAGCGTCTGTAAATGAAAAATAATCTGTGCCATGTTATAAGACACATTAACCAATGAGGGATAGCTTACATTTGTCTAGCCAATCACTGCAAACCAGTGCAGCCAATAAACATTCAGTTTCTATGTACCCAGTTCTTTTTCCTTCTCTGTAAGAAGCACACAAACACCAACACAACATAGTTCACTGTTGTGTTCTATTCTACCTAAAGAATGAGGAAACCTGATGATTGAGATCATTCTTTTGGTACAAAACGATGCAAACCCTACGAACTGTCTGTTGAGGCTCAACATAATATACATGCTTTTATTTACCTGTCACTTTTATTTACTCCATTTGCTCCAAATAAGGTTTGGTGTTAGTATATTCCAACCCAAAAAGATTTAGAATTGATCTTTTTTTAAAGATATAATACAAATATTTGAAAAACAACTATTTTTGAATTCCTCATCTGACTTATGGTTCGTATATAATTTCTGCAGTTATGTAGAATCTTGCTCATTGGCTAATTTCAGTCAGATTGAAACTGTCCTGAAGTGTCCCCGTAGAGCACTTTGAATCACCCTGTTGTTGAAATGTGATTTATAAAAAAACTTCAACTGAATTCATCCAGATTAAGGTTGACATGGGGATTTCAAAAAGATGGTGCTTCCGGTGACCTGTCACAGGTTTGTATTGTAGTTAAAAAAAAACACAAAACATTTTATTTATAAAAACAAAAAAACAAACAACTTTTAAAGTGTGTTGCATTTACAGAAAGTGACACAAAAAAAGTCAAAATATGATCAAATCACAGAATGAAAAAACTAAAGAAAACGCAGATAAAACCACTCTACATGTCATTTATACATGTTTACATATAACTATATATGATGCAGAAATATATGACTTAATGGCTTGAATGATCAGTTACTGTTTCTGGGTAAAAACACAACAAAGACAAGGACACTGGAGGTACTCGATGTATGACAAAGCCAGGTTACTCTAGATATGACCCCCAAAAAAAGGTTTAGAAAACGGTTTCATAAACACTCAAGTTGAGGTCTAAGAAGTAATAAGAGAGAGAAAACTGCACCCTTAGAAAATCCATTCTATAATGCGTCAGTAAGGGTGAGATTGTATAAACCTATTTTCTGTCTTTGGTTTAATTTGATGTCTATTTTCTTGTGGGTAAAAATAGTATAGATGCATCTATACAGGCGTGCCATAAGTTTCCAAACATTGACAGTCGGCTCTTGTCAAAATAGCTGCAAAAATAGACCTCTCTGTAAATCCTTGTTTACAGCCTTCAACACAACATTAACATTTGCGTACATACACAGCTAAAAAATAAAGGGAACCCTTAAGGGTACCCATAATGGAAATGTATGTGATATAAAGTATGTTTAATGTTTTACCAATAAACAAAATATGTGCACATGTATATTTAAAACAAACAAACACACATTTAAAGTACTTTTTCAATGATTTTATACCTAAAAATACAATCCATGGGGAGCAGCCATGTGACGCTGAGTCATTGATTCATGTGCAGTGTTTAAATTAGGTCCCACCAGATTTAATTGTTTTTCCTCTTTTTTGTAGCTATTTTGTAGCACTTTTTTCCACATTTTCTTTAATATGGAATTATTTATTACATGGAAAACACAAGGATTTGTGTTGGAGCTATTTTCAATGTGTAATTGGGAGCTTTTGCTGTGCATCGGAGCAGCCACAGCCAGCAGTGAGCTGCACTGTTCATAGTCGAGACAAGAAATCAACTTGTCTAATTAGGAAGCAACGCTTATTGTAAATTAATTTCACCTGCTGCAAATGAAACAGACAACAGGTGGAAACGAGGAAACTCTATAATGGAACGGTTCTGTAGGTGATGACCACAGACTATTTGTCTGTCCTCATCCTCTCTGACTGATTTTTAGTCACTCTCACATTTATGCCCTCAACACTAGAGGTAGCATGAGGCGATGTCTGCAACCCACAGAAGTTGCTCAGGTTAGTGTAGCTAATCCAGGATGGCACATCAATGCACGTTGTGGCAAGAAGGTTTGTTGTGTCTGTTAGCACAGTGTCAACAGGAGAACCAGGTGATTGCACCAAGAGATGTGAAGGGGGCCGTAGGAGTAAAACAACCCAGCACCAGGACCACTATCTGCTCCTTTGTCCAAAGTGGACCAGGAGGAGCACTGGAGAGTCCTATAAGATGACCTAGGCCACTAATAAGCAATGTTCAGCTCAAACTGTGAGAAGCAGACTCTATGAGGGTGGTACGAGGGCCCAATGTCCACAAGTGAAGTCTTTGCTTACAGCCCAGCATCATGCAGTGCGATTGGCATTTGCCAGAGAACACCAAGATAGGTAGCTTGGCCATTGGCACTCTTTTAGTTTTGGTACACATTCATTGACATATTTTGGTGGGTAGTGGTGACCAGTGACGTGCAGTCAGGGTAGGCAAGGTAGGCAGTGCCTACCCGATTTATTTATTTTTCCATTTCCAATAGCCTACAGTACCTATACGTTTGAAAGTGTCAGCATGTTGTGCTTTTCATAGTCCAAATGACTAAACATCGCTATTTTATGGTACGGCAGAGATGCTTCACATGCAGTCTCACTCTGCTGTAAGGCAGGAGGAGGCCACGCCCTCTCCCAAAAGCACATTGCTGCTCTGCCTCTGTTCCCATAGCGTGTTTTTATGTGTTTGCACATGCACAGTCAGTTCCCCAAGATGAAAACTATTTACCTAAAAAGGCAGCTCTCTACGCTGCCTTTGGACGTAACCGTGCTATGCTAAATGCTATACGTACATTCAGAGTGCATTAGTGAATTGATAGAGCATGGCTGCTGCTACGTTCTCTAGCTAGTGGGCGGTATAACACTACAGGAAGGATGACAGCGCTAGAGACGATAAAGAAACTTTCTTTTGAGGAAAAATGACAGCTTTTAAAAGATGGGAGACCAACACCTGAGCTACTAGACCTTCAGCAAAGGTAAGGTCAGAAAATGTTTCGTACTTTCTACAGTGTATGATACGAAAGGAAGGATTGGCTTTGTGAATGCTCCTCACTGAGGCTGTTCTGAGTTGTTGTTGTTGTCATTTTCTCCATGTTTCTGTGTTTCCAACACAAACAATGGATGTGCTGCCGTGTCATGAGATTTATGTTGTTGGGAGAGTATGGAGGCTATATTAAATATTTTTTTTATGTTTCTTTAATGGTGTTTTACAATGTTTATTTTGTTAGATTAACACTTGCCAGCAGAAACATATTATGGAATTGTCATTGGTGGTGTTGACATTGGTGGTCTCAATTTGCAACGCCCTGCCTACCCAACCTTAGTGCTCACAGCACGTCATTGGTGGCAGCATCATGGGTATAAAAACAGGCTTGTAACTGGACTATCACTGGTAAAAACACCTTGACAGGCTAAAGAAGTTTTAGACTTGACTCTTTGTCCAGTCTGCTCTGCAGCACCGCAAATGAACAATAGATGGACACTTAACAACCGCACAGAGTGGAAACAAAATATTCTCCACAGCCCTGACTGAATCCAAGAAGCACAATAACAACTGGACACAGATATGAGCTTTACCGCCCAGTCAGCAGCAGGCGAGGAGGGTGTTGGATTGCACCGGTGAAAAAAACAAAGGTGAAGCTGAGCCTTTATCCTATCATTAAACAGATGAGTGACGAGGTATTCTCTCAAATGAAATCTGCGTTCAAGTGTATGTTTTTGTCTTTTGCAAAGGCAGGCATGGAGAGTGCATGTATGCGCCTGAGGATGTGAAGATAGCCCCATTTGTAGGTTATTGAGTTAGCATATGTGTGTGTGTGTGTCTTGGAAGAGAGCGAGTGGGGAGGAAGGTGAAAGAGAACAAGCGAAGACGAGGAATGTTTTTTTTTTATTACGTAATCTAATCTAAGTGGCAATTTTTCTTGTATAAACCCTTTGCTGCCTTCAGTGTGGCCGCTGTCCTCATCTGTCTAAAAGCACTGAGTGAGTCATGCATTGGTTCACGTACACACACACACACATACACACTTACACGCACACCTCATAGTGAGTCAGCCAGTCAGCCCAGAACTGTTGTGGATGTTCACCTCAGTGATGAATAATGGAACGGGGAAAAGCATTAAAACCGCTCAAATGACACGTAAGCCCAGTGGACAGCAGTCATATGGATGATCTTGATAGACGCACACACTCATAGGTGACATATTATATGTTGATGAAATAATGTAAAAGTGTGCATCTCTTCAGTATTTCAGAAATTATTCCTACTTTTTCACAAATAAATGACCATTTAATCAACTTAATTCAGACACAAGCTGAATGTCATAGTATGATATGGGTTTACCGCAGTTTCTTTCTTTTACTGTGGTTTTAATTTACATTTCCCTGGCAAACTTTGAATGCACAGTTTTAAGCATTTTTGTGTAATTTTTCATGCTTTTAAGCATGAATTCCAAAGCTGTAGTCTTTATTAAAACACTACTGACATATAGTGACTAACACCTAACCACCAAATTTCAAACCAAAGCAGATCAAATAAAAAAATGTATTAGTTTTTTTGTTTATTTTTGGAAGAATGTGTGTCCACAGGAAATTGAAATAGAAAGGTTTAGAATATGAGTTGACAGAAACAGCCAAACAGAGATGAATTACTGTAGTAAATAGTTGAAAAAAGTAGGTCATGAAAAACACACAGTAAATCACTATCAATGAATTGTGGAAAACAAAACTAGGAAAGAAAACATGAAACAAACCAATGTGTAATACATTTTTTCTGGATAAGAAACTGATCATGAAAACATGACCCACATGAAGAGCTTGAGCTGCAATAACATGATGTAAAGGTTGAATAAAAATAAAATAAAACAGCATTTTATTCGCGTTCCCTTTTGACATGAGACAGAAGCATAAAAATTTCAATTTCATGCATCAGTGCTGAAACAGGCAGTTAGTCTCCTACTTCAGGCTTCTCACTGACAATCCTCTTGTCCTTAGGTAATCATCCCTTCTCTCAAGAGGCGCAAATCTGCGTGTTCGAAGCTAATCCTGTCTTCCAACTCACCATACACCCACCCCGACACTAGAAGAGGAAGACTGCACTGATGTTCCAATTATATCACTGTCAAGATTTAAAAGTGGAGTAAATAAAAGCAATGCAATGATACAGATTGTACAGGTTGCCTGACAACTATCTCTATTGTGTGGAATAAGCTTTTTACATTTTTACGAAACCGAATCTGATAAAAAAAAAAAAAAAACACTGAAATGGTTCAAGCTGAACTGAATTGAAAATAGAATATAACACTTTGGAACATAGTCAATAATCACATGGGGGGGAAATTGCAACAGAAGGTATAAAAACATTCATCACAAAACCAGATTAAAATGTGAACAAAGAGTGACGTTCAACTTCATTGTGTCATTGTTATCTGCTCTGCCTCGTTCTACCGTCATGTGCAAAAGGAAAGCATGTCCATCTGGAGGGAAAAGCATCAGGATTACAGATCAATCGCAAAAAAAACAACAACAGTCCAAGTGTCTTCTTCAACATGTTATTCTGGAGCTACTGTATAAGAAACATGCAGAGAGAACACACAGCATGCACACACACACACACACACACACCATCCAGAGCCATCTGAGGGCAAGGAATAAAATGAAGGCAGCTGCTCTCAGCCTCTAAGCTACAAAGTGACCTAAAAAGAATTTACAATGCTAATTTATTTAAAGTCTATTTGTAAATGTCTTTGTTTGGGGGGGGGGGGGGGTTACATTCTGTCTGGACTCCTTTTTATGTTTGCTTTGTAATCAGCTGTTTGGGATTTTTATCTGGAGAAGTCCTGCACACATGTGGTCACATTATACCTTTTAAAAATGCCATTTTAAGTGTGAATGAGTTTTTTTTTTTTAAAAAAAAAAAAAAAAACAGAAAACGTGATCACTTCTCATATGTCCACACATTATTAGTGCTTAGGGAAGTCTTTTGTTACAGTAATTAGTCTAGAGTACAGTAACAAAACCATTACAAATGTGGTTTTTCCTTGTCATTCAAACAACAACAAAACATGGAAAAATTATTTCAGAATGGCTAACAAACAAACAATAATTCCCTGAACGATGATACTCATCCAATACTTTAGTTCCCACTGACCCCTCAATGACCCCTTTTAACCTGTTTAGATAAAACAATGAAGTAGTAATGATGGAAAAGGATATTTTGTGTAAAAAGTCAATAAATTGAGAGAGATGGGCCACTTTTATCACAGCAGGGTCACAAAGATGTGATTATCTGATCGGAGAGCCACATTATCAACATTCACGTCAGCATTAAGACACTTAATATAGGTGATTAAAAAAAAGGGTTTGTGTATTTTTGTATGTACTTTTCCTCTATTTTGTCATTTGTTGTATTTGTGGGTTTCTGTGTTGCACCCTTATGTATTTTTCTGTCATTTAGTGTGTTTCGTGTAATTGTTGTTTTAAATTCTCAGGAGACATTTTTGAGTATTTGTGTAGCCTTTTGGGGTATTTTTCTATCATTTTGTGTGTTTTTGGTGTCATAAATTTTTTTGTAGGTTTTCATTTTGGGTTTTTGGAGTCATTTTTCCTATGAATGTGTCTTTGTGTGTGTATTTTTGTCATCTCATGTATTTTTCTGTCATTTTGTGTGTTTTTGGAATCACATCTGTTCATTTACTTTATGGGCCACCCAAAACTAGACCGAGGGCCACATGTGGCCCCTGGGTCGCCAGTTGCTCATGCTTGCCTTAGGAGTATGATAATTTACAGAAATTAATAATTACTGTAATGAAAGAAAAAAGCTTTTATACACATCTTAGATAAACATTTAAAAAAAAAAACACACACACAAAAAAAAAAACAGTGTTTTGTTTGGCACACACACACAAAAAGAAAAACACAATCATGCCTCTATACTCTTTACTCTATGCTCATACTGATAGTTGATCAACTATCAGTACAAAAGTGTTTTCAAGTAAAACACTAAAACAACAACATCGGCTAATGCTGATTAAATCCAGTAAAAGTAGACCATTATGCGGCTAACGAGAGCCGGGAAAATGTGCAAATGTGAAGCGCATCACTGCACTGAATGAGCTTCTGCAGTGAAGAACCCTCCCATCAACTGGAGCAGTCATCTACACAACAGGACACACCGAGAACAGTACAAGAGATGATAGGATACACTTTTCTCTCCTGGCTTGTGACATAAACTTTCCTTAAATCTAATGCTGTTGGCTCTTTTGTCACATTTGATTTCCAAGAATGTGTGTAGATTCCTGTAATAATAATAACAACAGACTCATGGTGTTGGCCAGTGTCCAGCCAGTGCAGGGGAGAGAGAGAGAGAGAGAGAGAGAGAGAGAGAGAGAGAGAGAGAGAGGAGTGGCAGGGATCCAGGATGAGATGGAGAGATGCTGTGTACTGTGTCTTTAAGAGATCCTGAGCCATTAGGATGTGCTCTCAGTGCTCAGTAGAGACTCTGCGTTAACACTGCGGTGGATGGATGCGTTTCCAAAGCTTAGGATATGTTTGTTTCTTCACTTTAAACCAATGGAGTAGAGAAAAACACTTTTTTTAAAAAAAATGAGCTTTTACCGCATTGTTTCTGTGTGGTTTGGGATTCTGCTGCCGCTCACAGGTAAGAAAGACGCCATTCTCACTACCTGTGTTGTTGTTGTTGTTGTTAATAACTTATTACTGTTGTCTAAGTCTAACC
Source organism: Gouania willdenowi (assembly GCF_900634775.1). Classification (NCBI taxonomy): domain Eukaryota; kingdom Metazoa; phylum Chordata; class Actinopteri; order Blenniiformes; family Gobiesocidae; genus Gouania; species Gouania willdenowi. Next base: position 27,312,835 of record NC_041044.1, read on the forward strand.
TATTTTAATATTCTGCCATAAATATACATGTGTATTTATTCCATGTCCTGCTACACGTGTCCTCTTCAAACACGCACATTATTATCCCGCTCTCTTCCCTTCCTTAAAACCTAATTGTTACTGAATATATTTTAGGCATTAATTATTAAGTGAGTTACTTTTTGTTTTCAGGTGTTTATTCTTTTTCAAAACAGTTGCATTGAAGCGCAAGTTTAACGGTACAGGTGCCTCAACCTGTGTCTGCTGATCATATCTGACCTCGTTTGCATAAGTAGAGTTTTAGTGGATGCCTCAGTGCTGCCTCACCCAGCAACAGGTGTGTGTGTGTGTGTGTGTGTGTGTGTGTGTGTGTGTGTGTGTGTGTGTGTGTGTGTGTGTGTGTGTGTGTGTGTGTGCGTGTGTGTGTGTGTGTGCGTGCGTGCGTGTGTGTGTGTCCGTGTGTCTGTGCGTGTGTGTGTGCGTGTGCGTGCGTGTGTGTGTGTGTGTGTGTGTGTGTGTGTGTGTGTGTGTGTGTGTGTGTGTGCGTGTGTGTGTGTGTGTGTGTGTGTGTGTGTGTGTGTGTGTGTGTGCGTGTCTGTGCGTGTGTGTGCGTGTGCGTGTGTGTGTGCGTGTGTGTGTGCGTGTGTGTGTGTGTGTGTGCGTGCGTGTTTAATATGCAACACGTAATCCCTTTCATTGCTGTGGCATTTATAATTAATAATCTGCAAACAATACAGACACACACACACACACAGTGTTGTGTTTACAGCTTTTTTTGGGGGGGGGTTAGGTGTTAAGCCTTTGCCTTATTCGCACGCACACACACACCCACACACACACACACACACACACACACACACACACAGTGTTGTGTTTACAGCTTTTTTTTGGGGGGGGGGGTTTAGGTGTTAAGCCTTTGCCTTATTCAAATGAATCTGAGCCTAAAACTGCCAAACTGCTGTCAGACATCCTCCTCCAGCCTGTGCACGCACACATATTGATATTTGGGAGGTGATCTTCAAACACACTTATTTTCTTTTGGCTTCCTGATGTCTATTTGAAGCCTGAAGGCTCAACGGTCAAATATAATGTGACCTATGTAATGTGGGTGTGGGGCAGGGGGGGAAAAAAGGGAGGAAAAGGCACTTGTTGCCTTGGGTTAAACTGAAATGTTAGTTTAGTTTTCCCATCTTCAGGGGATGGATTTTTGGGCCTTTAATGCATGAATTAGCCAGCAGCTCATGAGCACTGCACTGTACTATTGATTTTTTTTTGTTTCTCAAAGGAGCTGTGGCTCTTAGGTAGCTCTGAGTCATGAGGGACTCAGTGCCAATCCTAACATTATCTTTAACCACTTTATTAGTGGCTCATTTTTTATTATTTAGTGGCTTTGTGGAGCTGGTGCTCTGCACTCTATAAACCTACATGTAAATTTAAATCAAATAACTTATTTAAACAGAAAAAAGCAAATGCTTTAAATATCCCTGCTATTTACCTTGTAAAAAACGAACATAAACGCAGTGCATATTATATGCAGTTTTAACAGAGGTTTACTGGGTTTCTTCCATGTGTGTTTTCTACCTATACTGGTACTGGTCTTCCACAGCTAAGAGCGTGTTCAGGTTCACTCCCCACAACAACAGCCCTAAGGAGGATGACTTTGCAAACTGTTTGGTAGAGGGGTCATCTTTTGATTGAGAGGTTGGGGGTTGGATCCCAGTGCTGTCGAAGTGTCCTTGGGCAAGACACTGAACAATAAGTTGCTCCCAAAGGTCAACTAGTGCCTTGCATGGGAGCTCTGACCCATTGGCGTGAGAATGTGAGTGTGAATGGGTGAATGAGACGACTTCGTTGGGGAATCCCTTTCTTTCATCATTGGCAAAATTAAAAAAATTCATATTTATGAAATTTGACTCAGTTATGTCAGGTTGGTTGTTCATTTTCCCCACCAAGTGTCATCCAGATCAGATCCAGATTGCACATTTCATTCCCATTTAAAAAAAAATGGGGGGTTGCGAGATATCGACCAACAGTCATACAACGCAGAGGTTTACGCTCTCTCTGAGTGCTCTTGTGTTTGTGTGCGTCTTGGTCCCATTATGTATTGGTGACATATCCAGTATGTAACATGTTTCGTGCCCTCAGCCAATAAGGGAGGCTCCTCAAGATCCCACTGAAACACAAAACATCTTATAAAAAGAAGTAACAAGAAAGTATTACCGCTCACAATCAGAGGTGTAAAGAGTACTATATATCCTACTCAAGTAGAAGTACTGTTAATTCATTGAAATTGTACTCAAGTGCAAGTACAAGTAAATCATACATAAAGTACTCAAGTACAAGTTAATCAGTGTGTGCTGGGCTACAAAGCTTGCTTACGTCTTTCGGAGCTAAATCACCATGGTAACTTATGCCGAACGACTAGCCTGGTGTGAACACGTCACTGTGTGGATCTGATCTGACAACTGACCGGAGAGAGAGAATATTCGACGCAATCCCTTCATTTACCGATTGATCTATAGTCAGCTGATGAAGCCTGTGTCTTTGTACTGTATGCGCGGACAGGTGAAGTCATTAATGAATTAATTATTTCATTCATATGTTAGTGAGGTTGACCGCATCAGCAGGAACATTACTACAGACTGTGAAACAATGTGTTCTCATCCCTCTGTGTGTGTGATAAATAGGTCTACTTGAATAGAAAAAAATGTGTGTGAAACTGAGCACTGTCCGTTTATCATCCAATGGATTAATATCATAAATAATTCTCACGCTTTTACGCATTAACAGTGTCAGCAGCTTCCTGCCTGGGTTCTTTCATTCCAGCCTTTTCTGTAACAACAGTGTTGTTTGGTCTGAATTATATTTATTTTAATGATTTATTTTTTAAACTTAACTAACACCTAACCTGGTCGTGACCAGGTTATGAAGTGGATCAGATCTGAGCGAGTATAAAAGCTCCGCCTCCTCTTGCACGCCTCACTAACACTGTTGCTCTTCGCTGTCATCATGGTTTTAAATTAATTATATTTGTTTAAAATGATAAACTGTCGCTCTGCCAGTTTTCTCTATTGTAATGATTGATCAGACGCTGTAATCTCCATCCCTTTTATGTGAGCGCGCGCACGTACCGAGGCTGAAAACACTTGGCTTAAATTAGCGTGTTGTTATCTACCTTAGTAGGACAGCTTCTCTCTGACAGGGAATGCTTGGTTAGGTGAAGCCTGCTGATGGAGATTAATCCAGGATATAATTATCTAGCTTTGTAGCATAGGCCCAAAAAGGAAGAGACCAAATCTTGCACAATTGAAACTTAGTTTTTTTTTTTTCCCACAAAGGCATCTGTATAAAATTAAATGTTTTTCAAAATGTACACATTTATATATATATATATATATATATATATATATATATAAAGTAACACCAATGACTTCAATAAAAAAAATCTGGCTTTAAGTCTAGCTACATTTATGAACTCTGTAACTGAGAAAATAACCAGGATTCAATGCGGTTTCAATCTGGTTGGTCAGCTATGATGTGATACATTTATTTGTTGTCTGGTCTTCTCATTTTTTGTAGTTTCACGTTGTCCCTTGATCATTTTAAAACAAAAAATTATTTAGCCTGTAACAATTCACCCAGTAACTTTTGGGTTAACAAATTACTTTACTTTATTTAAAATGTACTTAAGTACAAGTAAAATTACTGATTTTGAAATGTTCTCCAAAAAGTACAAGTACCAATAAAAGCAACGTAACGTGAGTACCTGTAATCCATTCATTTCACCTCTGCCCACAACCCCATACAACTCCGCCCCCACTCCTAATTCTAGACTGAAAAAAATATCATATTGTCTTAAATATTGTTTCTCACACTAAACTTATCACTGATTTCTGAAGCCACTGTACATCAGCCATACTGTTGTCCTCTCTCCTGCAGCGGTGTGTGAGCTGCTCATCTCTCCCAACGGGCCTCATGTAGTTGTTCCCATGAGGGGCAAGCTTGAGCTACGTTGCTATGACAACGCCACGGCATCTGGCACCCCGGCCAGATTAAAATGGCAAAAGGAGAAGGCTCGTCGGCTGGAAGGAGAGGTGGAGGAGGGCGGAGTGGCCTATGTAAAGGTGTCAGTGGTGCAGCCATACCACATGGGATGCTACGTGTGTGTCAACAACATTACATTGGAACACAGGTCTATCTACGTTTACGTGAAAGGTTAGTTAACCTACAGCTGCTTATCTCTCCATCACAGCCACGTTATTGACAGATGTGTCACTTGTAACCCTGTTAGATCCCCAGAATGTGTTCCAGCGTACCATGGTGAACGGTATCCTGGTGCGAGCTGGCGAAAACTGCATCATCCCATGTCTTGTGACTGACCCTGAGGTCACCATGCTGGATTTGGAAACATGTAGCGGACAACCTTTGCCATCTGGTATGAGTTATCGCAGCAGCCTCCAGCGGGGGATTATTATCAGCAATGCCAAGAAAGAGTATGAAGGCTGTTACTTGTGTGTGGGACAACTCAGTGGAGTCAGAGTCACGTCGAGCCATTACACCGTGGATGTTCGGCTTGGTAAGGAAAAGATGGAGGAAGGAGTAGTGGTTAGCAAAGGTATTTTTTTAACCTGACTGATATGGGATTTTTGGGGGCAGATTCAGATATTTGAAGTTTTTTAAATAAAAAGCAGATGTCTGATATATCGGCTGATATATGAAATAATAACATTGATATACAGTACACAGGATATATTCCATACATGAACACAAATTCTTGTAGTACCCACAATATGATCAAAGACAAAGAAGCAAAACACTACTAAATTCAAATAAGGAACTTTAATTGGTAACACTGTCAACGCAAGGACTGTAAAACAACTGATAAATAAGAAAAGGCATAATTCTGCAAACTGTATTGCTGGAATACAATGTAAAGCATTCAAAAATAAAGTGGCTCAAATATGTAAACATGGATAAGTCAAAATTATTATTGTACTATACTATACTATTATATATATTGACTAGGGATGTAAAGATTAATCGTGAGGCAGTTAAAAATCGATTCAAAGGTGTCACTGTTCACATTGATACTCTGAAATAAAATCGCAGTACTTTTTAAAAAGGTTTTTTTTTTCTAATTTTGATTATTTATTTATTTACTTTTTTTTAATTTTTTTAAAAACAGCAAAGGGCACTATCTATTTAGAATTTGAAATTCAGGATGCACCACCGTGTTTTAACTCAGAAGTGTGGAAGCATTTTGGCACTGAGAGGAAAGAGAGGAACAAGCGTGAGAGAATGAAAGCCATAGTTTGTTTATTTATGTTTGATATGGGATTTGTCCAATTGTTAAGGCACAAAATACATTTTCAATTGCACTTTTAAAAAGAAAAGGAACTATTATGGCGCTTTGCATAGTTTACTGTAGAGCCAGAATTTAAATGAATAGGCTTCTTCATTTGTACTATTTCTTTATTCATTTCATTCAGGATTTATGTTTAGTTAAATTGCATTATTTTGCATACAGTTTGTCAACGGATTCTTTTGACAATGAAAGATAAAAGAAAATAATACTGTGTTTTTATTTTTATTTTCGAAGACAAAAAAAAAAGAATATTGTTTAGTCATCATTTGTCGACTGTCTCATTTTGTAAAATAAATCGTGAGAGAATCGTATCGTGAACCCAGTATTGTGAATGGAATCGTATCGGGAGTTGAGTGAATCATTACATCCCTAACATTGACCAGAGTCGATTAATCAAAGATAGCTAAAATCAGCCCAATTATCGATCAGGCTATTGACCGATTGTATCGGCCAAAGTAATGGAAGCAGTCAACGAGGCAACCAGACTCATCAGGATAAGATGCATAACGTTTTTCTTTTGTTTTTTGTTCTCTTATCACCCCATCACAGTACTCTCCAATCTTTCACCTACTACACACAACACATGGCCTTATATACAGCTGCGGTGCTTATTACAAAAACGGCCTGTACCATATGCACAGGAGACATTTTATACATCTCAATATCATACATAATATGATGCATATTTACACAAATCAGTTCCTAACATATACTGTATACCCTAGTCAACTTGAGTCATATGCCCTCAATAATTTAAAAGAATATTTATATTAATTTAGAAAAACAAAGCTCTCCAGTTTCAGGTCGATTAACTCGATAGCTATGATTGGCCCGATTATGGCTTCTATCAAAAATGACTGCATCTGCGTTTTCAGGCCAGTCTGCAGTGAAACATTAAATAGAGACAATCTGATAGGAATCATAGTGCAGAGTCCTTTCAAGTGATGGAGACGTGAGGGGTGGGGGAGCTGAAACGACTTCAGTTTGACTCTGAACGCAGCTTAGTAACAAAGCATGACGGCTGTGTTTGGGTGAAATAGAATTACTGCGACACAAGCTCAGCCGCTGAGGTGACTTCTGCAGGCGGTTGGTGCTGGAGCTTAATGGTGTTGTTGGGGAGGAGATGAACATCTCCATGTGCAGACTTTGCCCTGATGTCTATACAGTCGTCCCAGTGTTACCATGAATTGTTGCATAAAACAGTAAACGGTCGTTTTTTTACATTTGTTTATCACTTGGATCTTCTAGTTGACCTCACTCACATTTTTTTTTTCTTCTCCTCCTGTGTCAATCATTTCAGTGCCAGAATTACGCCCGATGATCAGTCTCTCCCGAAAACACACTGTCATCCTAACAAAAGGAGAGAGGTTTGAGCTAAGCTGCAACACGTCCAACGTCAACCCGGACCTCAGTCTGAAGTGGGATTTCCCTTCAACTGCGGTGAGACGAACAAGGGATTCATTTGCTGTGTGTTTAGGCTGGTGTCGTTGGCTTGTGAATGACTAACGCTCACCTGTGTTTTGTCAAGAAAATCTAAAGTCAATATATAGATTTCACAGCTTTTCTGGGCTTGTAAAAATGTACTTTTTTTTCTTTGGTACGAACATAATGTCTGTTTGCTTTTTATTCATGTCAATATATACTAGTGGTTCTTAAACTTTTATGCTCTAGTACCCCCTTTCTCTAACTTTTGAAACCATGTACCCCCGTTGTCCGACTAGAACATTATGCTCAGAATTCTGTGAAAAAAATTACTTTGGAGCATAATGATGGAATTAATGAGTGATAACACATATATTAAATAATTAAATTTTTTAAATAAGTGGAAAGAAACAGTATTTAGTGCCTCCTGAATTGATTTCTATTGTTTTTATCATTTACAATCATCTCCCTCCTGATGTGGGACCAAGACTGACTCTTGTATTTTCAGTTTATAATCAAGATAATTGTGTCATTTTGTGTATTTTGTTGTTTTTTGTCTTGTTCTTTTCATTATTCAGTATATTTTTCTCTTATTTTGCACGTTTTTGTTGTCATTTTTTGTGTGTTGTAGGTGATATTTATATTGTTCTCTCTCAGTTTGTCTGTTTTTGGTGTCGTTTGGTTGTTTCTTATGTCGTTTTGTATGTTTATCTTTTATTTTTGTGTATTTTGTAGTGATATTGTGTATTTTTCTCTCATTTAGTGTCTTTGTTGTCGTTTTGTGTGTTGCTGGTAATAGTGAGTATTTTTCTTTCATTTTGTGTATTTTGTTTATTGTTTGTCTTGTTCTTTTTATTATTCAGTATATTTTTCTCTTATTTTGCATGTTTTTGTTGTCATTTTGTGAGTTGCTGGTAATAATTAGTATGATTATGATTTTTAACTAAAAGAAATGAACATGATAAAACCCCTAATTTTTAATGCTTCAATTTCTGAAATGTCCTCTTTGTCTCTGTAGTGCCACGGTGTACCCCCATTTGAGAAACACTGCTATATACAATATATATATATATATATATATATATATATATATATATATATATATCAGTCCCCAAATTATGTCTATTGTATATTTTTAGGATTAAATGAAAACATTTCTTTTCACACTAAATTGGGTTTGAGTACAACTTTTTACAGCCCCTTTCTTTTTTGCCAGCAACAATCCACCTTGTGTGTTCTCTACTGCCACCTACTGACATGGAAGCATATTTGTGTCTTATGTTGAAAGCAATGGTGCTTATTTATGTTAGGAAATGATGATGTAACTTTTTGGATTAACAGAAATATATCCATCCATCCATCCATCCATTTTCAAACCCACTTATTCCTGCTTGTCAGGGTCGCGGGGGTCTGCCGGTGCCAATCTCCGGCTCTCATTGGGCGCTGGGCGGGTGTACACTCACTCTCATTCACTCCTATGGGCAATCTAGAGACTCAAATCAACCGTACAGTCATGTATTGGATTGTGGGAGGAAGCCGGAGTACGTGGAGGAAACCCATAACAGAAATATACAGTTGTAATAATTAAGGGTAGGACGATATTCAAAGTTCACTATATGATATACAATACAAGGCTCACAATAACAAAACTATATTTTTTGGAAAGGGGAAAAAAGACCAAATAATAACATTGCAGTTGTAAACAATAACGATGGCTTTATGCTACTTTAACTCTAGGCATACTTACTCTAATTTTCAACTCAATATGAATATAAGAAAATAATGCTGATGCTTTGCAGGATCCTAATGAAAGACAATCGTCTCACATTCTGTCCGGTTCCCGAGGATACCAGCGATCTACGAGGCTCCTGATTCCAGCTGTCAACCAATCAGACTCAGGCGTCTACAAATGCTATGCCGACAATGAAAAAGGAAGAAGTGAGGCAGCGATGCAGCTGGATGTTCGTGGTAAATGTTCACCCTCTTTTTTTTATTTACAAAAACACTCTTATCTTTTGTGTTCCTACAAACTCTTAACATTTTTCATGTGATGTTTTTTTTATTGGTCCTTTTATGACGTCTGTATACAGAGAGTAAGTTCACAATTAACTTAATGTCAGATGATGACGATGTTTATAAATGTATTTAAAAAACATTAGCACATTTTATTAAACACCTTGCTTTATGAGGGAATAAAATTCATAGAAACTAAAAAGGTTACCATCAATGGATTAATAAATACCAGATTAAGAGAAAGACGGAGGGAAAAAACACCCAGAAGTGTACATTTAGCTTTTTAATGTAACCAAAAACTACAAGGTTTCAGTATCATAACCTCAAGACAAAATGGCATGACAGAAATGCTCCATACAGTTAATATAGGCTTTTTAAAAGCCTTATGAGAATCACAGTGAATGGTGAGGTGTTGGAGTAGAGGAAAATGCAGACTGGCAAGGAGGCAGGAATGCTGCTCGAACAAAATCTGTTTATTCAATAGAAAAATAAAAAATCATCAAAGTGCAAAATAAAGACGGTTATATGACTTACTGAAACAAGAGATCACAGGCGACAATCCAATCCTTTTAACAACTCCTTAAGTAGTGGAGGGAGGCAATCGGGATACGAGGCACACCTGAGTAAGAACAGGAGGAGAGCGTAGGACTATTCGCTGACTCTGCATTTACAAACACACAATACAGCGTCTGTTGACACAACAAGAATTTAAGGCTTAAATGAGCCACGACGAAGTGACTTGAACTCACAACCTACAAATGACATTACTAAAAAAATAAGCCATAACTAATCCCTACTAATCATAATAGACCCCAGATCAGGACAGGAGCTTTAAATATGTATTTTTTATTTGTAAAATAGTCTGTTAAAGTATGTCTTCTCTTCAGATCGGGGCTTCATTACCATGTTAGGAGAACCAAGTCCAGTCCATTCATACGTCAAAGAAGGAGAAAGTCTGAGTCTGAAAGTGCATTTTGATGCCTATCCTCCACCAAAGTCCCTACTCTGGTCTCACAATGGCAAACGTCTCCTCAACACCACAGAGCATGTCATCATGATTCACCGCCACACATACAGGTGAGTTAAAAGCATGACAGCGCTATGGAATGTTGGTGCAGACTTCTTAACTGTAGGTTTGCTTTGACAGATACAACAGTGAGCTGAGACTGGTGAGGGTTGTTGGCTCCGAGGGCGGGATATATAACTTCTCTGTTAGTCATCACGATGCATCCGTCGTTCATTCCTTTCATGTTTACGTCAACAGTGAGTGCATATATGTTGTCACATTTATGACACTATTAACACGGGAGCTTACATAACATGATCCTGTCCTTCTCAAAGCCATTACTTCAACAAACACTGTGGAGCTCTGCATACAAAGTTATATTGATGTAATGTACGCAATATCTTTCTCTGCAAGGTAAGCCTGTTATCATTGCCCAGGAAGGGCCTGTGGATGGGCAGGTACGCTGCATCGCTGCAGGTCACCCAGTGCCAAAGATCAGCTGGTACTTCTGTGAGCAGCCCCACACAAGGTTGGTCACAAATTAGGACGGGACGATATATTGAGATTCGAGATATATCGAGTTTTCCATTTTGGTGATATGGAAAATTATACTATTGCATATATATCGATATATATATATATATATATTTTTTTTTTACAGCTCATTTTGTATTAAAATACTAGTTTTAGGAGTTTCTGCTTTCTCTACTTCTCAGAACAGCATTAAAAGCACATTTAGATGGATTTCTGAGTGCATCCCAACCCAGACCATCCCCTAAACCAGTGTTTTTCAACCTTTTTTGAGCCAAGGCACATTTTTTTCATTGAAAAAATCACGAGGCACACCAACATGTTAAAAAATGATACTCTGTAGCCTATATTAACAATATAGCCATTCTCATCAAAGTGTCTTGAATAGGAATCAAATAAACACAAAGAATAAAGGACTTTATCATCATTAGGTTCCGATGTCCCAGAATGGGACAGAGGAACCTATTGTTTTCGCTTTTATTTCCTATTATTATTATTATTATACCCCGCCCGCCTTTGATCGCTAATTCGACCCCCTAAAAATGCCCGAAAACTCACCGAAATTTGCACGCACCTCAGGCCTGGCGAAAAATTTGATAATTTGGTGGCGTGAAAAAAAACGGACAGAAAACGCACGCTATGCGTGCGTTTTCGCCGCCAAAACAAACGATGAAACCACACGACCGCCAGGTCTGACCGATTTGCACGAAAATCGCCACATGTAGTCTTCGCCCCAGAATGAGCAAAAAGTTACATTGTGACCCCGCCCAAAACCAAACAGGAAGTCAGCCATCTTGGGTCAAAGGTCAAAAATGGCGTTTCGCCCTCGAAACGCATCTGCGCTATCTAGTTTGTATTTCTTCTTTCAAATAAAAAGTGCACTTAACATGTCCACTTCAAAAATACAGCTTGAACATAACAAATGAAACAACAATGTGGTCTTAAAGGTAGTAGAAAACGTCAAAGTGTTTTGCAAACTCTAATTCTGTCCAAAATTATTAATTACCAGGAACACAGAAATATCGTGCTTATTATGACAGAAGCAATAATATTTGGGATTACGCTCTCAAGGTGGGTTCACACCGAACGCGACTGAAGTGACTGAAGCGATGCGATTACATTAAAAATCAATGTAAATGACGCAACGTCAATTTATCCCCCCCTCAGCGACGCGACTTGCATGATCAAAGTTGAAAAATTTTAACTTTTTAAGCGACGTGAAGCGATATCTCCCGTCCTCCACTGTCTGTAGAGCGGAGGCAGCAGCCCCTCCCTCCCGCTCCCGCTTCAGTGCTGACGGCTGCAGCGGAGGCTGTTCTACTTCCTCAAAGTATCAGGTTCAAAATTAAAGCGGTAAATTTCTTTAAAACCACAGTAACTACTGATCAAACACATTCTGAGTGAAGTCATCCTTTAATATCTCCGTTAAGTTGATCATTTAACCGTAGAAGCGGAGCAAGAAGGAAAAAAAAAGACGTCATCAACACTCTCTCTCTCTCTGTCTCTACCCTGTTACCGGGGCCACACACACACACACACACACACACACACACACACACACACACACACACACACACACACACACACACACACACACACACACACACACACACACACACACACACACACACACACACACACACACACACACACACACACACAGAGCTCCCTAGTGATCGCGTCGCTGGAGCGATGAAATGATGGACTGACAAAAAAGCACCACTATGTGCAAACTACCGATCAGGGACGATTTAAGGCAACGGCATCGCTTCCGTCGCGTTCGGTGTGCACGCACCTTTAGTCACTACTGCAGCACGGACACTCGACAATGGTATATTATTTGCAGATAATAATTAATATGTTTTCAAAATTTTTTTTTAGACCAATTAGGTGAAATTGGATAATTTCCCACGGCACACCTGACGATCTCTCGCGGCACACTAGTGTGCCGCGGCACAGTGGTTGAAAAACACTGCTATACAGTATACTATACAGTTGTAATTAGATTCAACAATAAAGTGAATTGACTGATTGAGGCAGTCCCAAATAGTTACATATAAAGTTGACTAAAGTAAAGTAATTAAAGTAAAATTTTAATAAGCTCAATCGGATGAACATATCAACAGAAGCTGAATTATGCCTATTCAGGTTATATAAAGTATTGCCGATGCACCGATCGATGTCGATTTCGCTTATTTTGGGGGATCGGCTGATCCTTGCATATATAACCAATGTTTTCCGCCGGTCTTTTTCAACTCCACAAAGGTGTTAAAGAGGGTCATAAAGTCAGCCACTGACCTCTTCTGCTGTGAGATGATTAACAGACACGCCTACCAGCTCATGTGTAACAACAACGGTCACCTGGAGCAGTTAGCTTAGCATGTCGACAGTTTGGCAGTTTTACACAAAAAAAAAGAGCAAAGGATAGAGGTGTCCCGATCCCATATTGATATCGGATATCGGCCCGATAGAAAACGAATATTGGATTTTATCGGACTGCATCTAAAATCTCCGATATTGTTTTTGTCCCCGCCCTCTGTTCTTGTTCCCACCATATGCTGACAATAAAAAATAGCTGACTTGAATTGTTTGCACTTTAAAAGTATTATTTGTTTTTATTGGATTTATTTAGGTTATTTTTCAGGGTCTTTTATATATATATATTTATTTTTTTAATTCATTTGTAGAATACTGTAGATCAGTGTTTTTCAACCTTTTTTGAGCCAAGGCACATTTTTTTCATTGAAAAAATCACGAGGCACACCAACATGTTAAAAAATGATACTCTGTAGCCTATATTAACAATATAGCCATTCTCATCAAAATGTCTTGAATAGGAATCAAATAAACACAAAGAATAAAGGACTTTATCATCATTAGGTTCCGATGTCCCAGAATGGGACAGAGGAACCTATTGTTTTCGCTTTTATTTCCTATTATTATTATTATTATACCCCGCCCGCCTTTGATCGCTAATTCGACCCCCTAAAAATGCCCGAAAACTCACCGAAATTTGCACGCACCTCAGGCCTGGCGAAAAATTTGATAATTTGGTGGCGTGAAAAAAAACGGACAGAAAACGCACGCTATGCGTGCGTTTTCGCCGCCAAAACAAACGATGAAACCACACGACCGCCAGGTCTGACCGATTTGCACGAAAATCGCCACATGTAGTCTTCGCCCCAGAATGAGCAAAAAGTTACATTGTGACCCCGCCCAAAACCAAACAGGAAGTCAGCCATCTTGGGTCAAAGGTCAAAAATGGCGTTTCGCCCTCGAAACGCATCTGCGCTATCTAGTTTGTATTTCTTCTTTCAAATAAAAAGTGCACTTAACATGTCCACTTCAAAAATACAGCTTGAACATAACAAATGAAACAACAATGTGGTCTTAAAGGTAGTAGAAAACGTCAAAGTGTTTTGCAAACTCTAATTCTGTCCAAAATTATTAATTACCAGGAACACAGAAATATCGTGCTTATTATGACAGAAGCAATAATATTTGGGATTACGCTCTCAAGGTGGGTTCACACCGAACGCGACTGAAGTGACTGAAGCGATGCGATTACATTAAAAATCAATGTAAATGACGCAACGTCAATTTATCCCCCCCTCAGCGACGCGACTTGCATGATCAAAGTTGAAAAATTTTAACTTTTTAAGCGACGTGAAGCGATATCTCCCGTCCTCCACTGTCTGTAGAGCGGAGGCAGCAGCCCCTCCCTCCCGCTCCCGCTTCAGTGCTGACGGCTGCAGCGGAGGCTGTTCTACTTCCTCAAAGTATCAGGTTCAAAATTAAAGCGGTAAATTTCTTTAAACCACAGTAACTACTGATCAAACACATTCTGAGTGAAGTCATCCTTTAATATCTCCGTTAAGTTGATCATTTAACCGTAGAAGCGGAGCAAGAAGGAAAAAAAAAGACGTCATCAACACTCTCTCTCTCTCTGTCTCTACCCTGTTACCGGGGCCACACACACACACACACACACACACACACACACACACACACACACACACACACACACACACACACACACACACACACACACACACACACACACACACACACACACACACACACACACACACACACACACACACACACACACAGAGCTCCCTAGTGATCGCGTCGCTGGAGCGATGAAATGATGGACTGACAAAAAAGCACCACTATGTGCAAACTACCGATCAGGGACGATTTAAGGCAACGGCATCGCTTCCGTCGCGTTCGGTGTGCACGCACCTTTAGTCACTACTGCAGCACGGACACTCGACAATGGTATATTATTTGCAGATAATAATTAATATGTTTTCAAAATTTTTTTTTAGACCAATTAGGTGAAATTGGATAATTTCCCACGGCACACCTGACGATCTCTCGCGGCACACTAGTGTGCCGCGGCACAGTGGTTGAAAAACACTGCCCTAAACATCCACACTACAGAACTCACTCACACTTGCTGTCCCTTATAGCAGTCACATAATAAAACACTGGACAGATGAGTTGAGAATGTAAATCAATTTGGAAGTTTCTTAAAAAAAAAGAAAAAGAATGACTGCTGCATGTGATTCCTAATTATACAATAACTCTGAACATGTGTTCAAAGCAGCTGTTTAAACAAGTGACTGTATTATTGAAAGGATCAAATTGATTTAAAAAAAAAAAAGAGCTCAAGGTTGTCTGATATACTTCGTGATTTTCCTTTAAAAACACCCATTGTTGAAGGTCTGTTCCTTTAAAATGACTTTTCTTCCATTGTGCTGGCCATCAGAGTAAAGACTCTGCCATCTGAGTCCAAAGCACGACTCATCTGCTGTTTAGTCTGGCAGTTTGTCTGGAAGCAACAAATGCTCATGGGAACAAGCTGAGCGAGATGATTAGCAGGTTTAGGCCACTTTTCTGCCTTATTAGCATTTGGACAAACAATACAAACCTGTTCTGACAGTTGGTCGAGGCACAGTAGGAAAAAAATATTTTAGACATTTTGACTCTCGTGACAAGGATGCATTCATTCTTAAAAGCTATTTCTTATCAATATACTACAGATATTGATAGTGATGAAGTGTGTTTTTCTAATGCTTTGGTTGTTTCTTTTCATTTATGATAATGAGAAGTTTAAGTATGCTGTTCTTTGGTAACTAAAATATTCTCTGCATATATGCAACCTGCATTGAGTCAGCAAGTATTTGTACCACCTGGTACATGATAGACAGGTATAGAAAATGTACATTATTTATTGGTTGTACACATTATTTGATGATTGTACACATTTGCTTTAATGTAAAGCTATGGTAAGCTTTTTATTTGGTGGTTTCACCCAGAAAGTGAAAGAGAGCTTTATAAGGTGTTAGCATTACGATACATCAAGAAAAATCATTGTCTGGAATCCTGTCCAGTTCTTTTCTATCTGGATTTTAAAATGTTAATGCTCCTCTATTTTTGTTATATATACTGTATATATATGTATTTTTTTGTATTCCTTTTTGTATTGCTTGTTTATTTTCTTCTTATCTCTGGTTCTCTTCATTTAAAGAAATGTAGCTCATAAGTATCATGTGGTGGGAGTGGGAGGGAAGGGTGTTACTGTTAAGAGATTGACTGATATGGATTTTTTTAGGGCCAATGCCGATACCTGATTTTTTTCCCATCAGCCTTAGCCGATGACCGATACGAACTGCTGATTTTCTTGAGCCAATATTACTTTTTGCCCCTCAATTTATATCATAAAAATGACACAATGATGATAACAAATGGTACGAGTCTCAATTTAAAAAAA
Source organism: Gouania willdenowi (assembly GCF_900634775.1). Taxonomy (NCBI): domain Eukaryota; kingdom Metazoa; phylum Chordata; class Actinopteri; order Blenniiformes; family Gobiesocidae; genus Gouania; species Gouania willdenowi. Next base: position 27,328,930 of record NC_041044.1, read on the forward strand.
ATGAAATTAACAAAGGTGAGGTAGAACGACAACAAGTAAAAAAATATTTAACAAATATTAAAAATAGGTGATGGAGAAACAAGAAGAAGTAAAACATAGTTCTGCTCTCTGTAAATAATGTGAATCGGCAAACGCAGCAGCCCGCATCGGCCGATGCCGATGCACGTAAAAAACACATAATATCGGCCGATCGATCTATCACTAGTTACTGTCATGTGTTATTAAAGAAAAATATATATAATATTTAGGATTGGAGGTACCAATGTTTATTCTCTCTCTAATTTCTTTCACATTGTTTTACTTTTTTGTTTTTCACAATGTTGATTGTTATAATGTGAATGCTGTAAAGTGGCGGATCTTGCATTCTTCAATAAAAAAAATATCAATCAGAAGAATCTTTGATCTCTCTACAGGTGCTCACACCTGCCCAACGCCACTCAATGGGAGACGACCGAAGTCATCATGTTGACGGAGTCACTCTTTGGAAGGAGTGAGGTGGAGAGCCGGCTGAATGTCACCAAGGAGCTCGCTCACTTTAACACTCTGGAGTGTGTGGCTTCGACTGAGGGGGAGGAGGCCCACACACTGTTCTCCATTAGTGGTAGGACACGCGCACGCACGCAAACACACATTAGGATGTAAAGTTAGGTGGAGGATTTGTCCCGTAACATATCATGGGGATGTTGCTTGAGTACAAACACAGATAATAGCGTATTATCCCCCAGTGTCTGCAGAGGCCAGGTGTGAGCTCAGTCCAGACTGAATAAGATTAGTGTATGCTGACTATGCAGGTGGGGATTTTGCAACGTAGCCTCACTAATCCCTTGAACGCAAAGAAAGAAAAGAAAGACCACGGTCTGACCATGTTGATTGGAGGAAAAAGGATGCAACACAAGCATGCATGAAGAGATGCTGTGTTGTGTTAATAACAGTTTGGGTCAAACTTAATTTGAAGTTTTATACATAAAGCTGACATTACGCTGTCATTATTATGACATGACACCTGTTATTAGCATGAATAAGGTTTCATGAAGGCTGTCATTAAGTGCCATTCGTTACCCTAACACCTGACCCTAACAACACTCTAGATCCCTCCACCTAACCCAAAAATGCCAACATAGCTCCAATGGTATCCTAATTTAGCAAACGACACATAATGATAGCCTTCATGACATGTTATTCATGCTAATGACAGATGATGACTAATCTTGCCTGCAAGATAGATTCTCCTGGTGCTCACTAACACCAGAATCCATCTTGTAGTGTTGCCGTCTTGCCTTTCGAACCCGAATCGAACCGGTTAGAACCAATCATGAGGCAGTGTTGTGGTTTAGGGCGGGATATCCGGGTGAGACGAAGGTAGAAGCGCCAAAGCAAAACTGGCGCATACGCAGTTGCGGGGAGAGGAACTAGTTGGGCTGCCGCTATTAGCATAGCTCCGATTCAAAATAGAAAGATGTCGACGCAGGAGGATGAACGTGTGGAAGCTGCTATAGACTCAATTTTAGAAGAATCCAGCATTTCCTTTTTGAAAGAGCAACAGCGAGAGGCGCTTTGTGCAAAGAGGAGCCTTATTGTTGTAGCAGCGTCTCTGCGGCGCATGCCAATGACGACATCATCATTTGTTACCGTGTGATTGGCTAAAACAAATCATGGTGGACAGGCGCTTCGCCCAATCAGCTTCAAGCATTCTGTTCGTGTCCCTCCTTGGTTCTGAAAGGATTCACCAGACATAGACCCAGATCGATGTGGAGAACTCGAGTTAGAGGGAGGGCTACACATCAATCTGGCTCTTGCCAGGTTAGATGATGACAGCCTTATGTATAAAATGTTACCTTACTTTGTTCATCGTTCATTTACCCTTGTGGTTTGTTTTTTCAGAACGTGTTGTCCCCCATAAACTTTTCACACCTGTCCTAATTGGCATGGTGGCTACTGGTGTGGCGCTCAGCTTCATTCTGATGGTGATGATCTACAAGTACATGCAGGTACATCCATGTTATCACAGCAGAGTGAACGCACAGCTACATGCTACATGTTCCACCTATTCCTCATTCATCTAACTGAGTAAAAAAAACAGTTTATGGACAGTACTGTTGAATCAATTTCATCGAGCATCATTAATATACAGCTTTACTCATAAAAATGTCAATCGCTTCAGTCAAACCAAAGAAATCATTTACATTAACTAATGAATCATGTCTCCATCCTGATTGGAGCGTGTTAAAGTTAGATGTTTTTCTGCTTTAACGTAATGGGAGAAAACGGAGTCTTTTGTATCCATATGAATGTGTCCTGATGAATTTGAAATAAACCAATCAGCCATTTAGAGTGCGTAGCTGTTGGAATGTTTTATTGATTCCCTGATCATGCCTCAAACCTTTAATTTGCCCCTCCGAGCTCTCCTCGTGAACTCGGATGAATCAGACTCCTTTAGAAGCTGTTTGTTAGAGGAAAGGTCACAGACACGAGCTTTGCAGCGGAACAATAACATCCTCAGTGAGAGTTTTTCTCTGTCGTAATTTCTGTGTTTTTGTACCCCGGTTCACACGACTACAGAAGCCAAAGTTCCAGATTCAGTGGAAAGTCATTGAAAGCATTCATGGAAACAGCTACACGTATATCGACACCAGCCAGCTGCCCTATGACTCCAAGTGGGAGTTCTCCAGGCAGAAACTCCGCTTTGGTAAAACAGCTTCCTTTGTGTGCAGGGCAGTGGTTTTTGTGTACATTTGTTGTTGTGCAGTAATGATTGCATGCTAAAAATACTATTATGTATGTTGTGTATCTGAAGGTAAAACTCTGGGCTCTGGAGCTTTTGGAAAGGTTGTGCGAGCCACAGCTTATGGACTGTGCTCTCCTGACACAGTTACAACTGTTGCTGTAAAGATGCTGAAACGTAAGTTTGCGGCTCTATTTTACAATCCAACCTTATTTAATGGGGACATATCATGCTAAATCCACTTTTTTAGCCCTTAAATGCATTTTGATGTATATTTAGATTGTTTAGAAGTACAGAAAAGCTCAAATTAGTCTCTTCAGGTGCTCCGTTGATATCTTTATATTCTGTTTTGGTCATATTTTTCAATCTGTTTCGATTTTTCGATTCTCTATTATTTTTTGAACAATGACATCACAGTATTTGCAGCGGAACTGCCAAATTAGGACATCGACTCCAGGCCCAACACTTCGAGCAATCCGACATTTTTATTTCTCGCTTTTATTTTGTAGTCCATGGATGCCGAAGTTACGAGAAGATAAGTCAAAATGTTTGGTTGTTGGATGTAGTAACCCACACGCTTCATTACACCGTCTCCCAGCATCAGAACCTTTTTGAAGTGCCTGGTTGAGTTTTATTTTTTACAGAAATGTACCCACATCTGTGGGTAAGGTCATTTTTGTGTGTGTGAAGCACTTCAAGGATGACTGCTTCAACAACCTCCGCCAGTATAAAGAAGGATTTGCCGAAAGACTTTGTCTGATTGAGGGTTCAATTCTTTCTATCTTTGGAGACGACGAACAGAGCACTTCGGTAAGCTGTAAATAACGCTAAAAAGTGTGATGATAAGACGTCCCTGTCATTGTTTTGTTAGCATTAGCAGTTGCACCGTCTTCATATGTTCACGCTGTGTGCTCGTTTTAGATCCTTGATGATATGGCCTACGTGATTTAATTTAAGTTTAAAGTTTTAATTAGTCATTTCATTTTGCCGTTTTTGTCTTTGAAAAGACTGTATTAAAATGCATTTCGTGACGTTAGGTTGGCGCTAGCGTTAGCTCAGTGCTTGTGTTAGCTCACTTGTTAGGGTTCTGCAGGTTCATCATCTTCATTTTCATCTCGCTTCTGGCTCGAACATGTAAGGCTGGATGGACAAGTCTTCCGTTGTTGACATTTTGTAAATAACTTGTGAATAAACATTTTCTGCGTCGCTAAATAATCGTATCTCTTCTATCAAACTACAAAAATGGCCGAACAGGGGGGAGTTGAACCGAGTGTCACCTCTGCAACCTGGAGAGGGGGCGGGGTATGAAGTGTCTCATTTGCATTTAAAGAGACCGCACCAAAACGAGTTGCTCTCAGAAGAACATCAGAAAAGGGGTAGAAAAGGGGTCTGTGGAGCTATAATAATGAGGAATTCAGACCCAAGCATTGCAGTTCTGCTTTATATAGACCACAACTGTATGATTTATATGTAAAAAGGAAGGATTTAAAAGCATGATATGTCTCCAAAAACATCTTAAAGTGTAACTAAGCTACAAGATTTTGGGTGATTATGGGCGTGGCTCCTGGAGCAGTTAAGTTACTCTTGAAATAAACCCTGGTGGGTTCACATAGGGACATCAATTAACAACAAATAAAAAAATATATGACATATGAAGCCCATATTTAGAAAGCACATATACAACTGACATTTTATGGGATTTTTCAGCACCAAAACAAGAGTTTAAAACAACAGGTTTTTCCTCAGGGTGTGTGAGTTTATATACACCCTGTGTATATACTGTAAATATACAGTATACTTATTATAGCCTTACTTTTGATTTTGGGTGTTTGTCACTTATTTCCTAATTTTTCATTTTCCACTTTTTTCAAATTTTTCATGCCTTACTACATTTTCATCCCAGTTTAAATGTGTGCATCATATTTGCAGTAGTTTTTAGGCCTTATCTCAGAAAAAAAACATTTCCATTTTCTTGTCTTATCTCTGATTTTGGGTGTTTGACACTTTTTTTTAGAAAAAATCATTTTGCATGCTTTACTGCATTTTCATCACGGTTTAGGTGTGCTCATAATATTTGCACTAGTTTTTAGGATCTTGTGATTGAAACATGCTTTTGTTTTGAAGTCTTATAATTGAAAATTGTTAATGAACAGACAAGGCAACGTGTCCATGGCGTGTCCTACCTTGTACGATAAGTAAGCACGGATAAACTCCAGCCACCCACAAACATAATCAGGTTTGGGCGGTTCAAAGAATGATTATGTATTTAGGAAACCACATTATGTGAATAAAATCTTTTGATTTTTCTAACCTCAACAATTTCCTCAAACAAAACTAAATCCCAGATTAATGCATTGAATTATCTGACCTGAGGACTGAACTGTTCATTAAAAGTCCCATATCCAGCTATTTTTCACCCATTTCCAGTTGTTCTAAGAACCTCAAAAACATAGTATTTGAGGTTTATTTTCCCAAACTCGTCTGTTTTCCAGAGTTTTAGTCTCTGAAAAGTCACTTTCTGAGCAACTCTACACAAACAGGCTGATTTGCGGCCTACTTATGCATATTCATGAGTGGGCGTGTCTATAGACTGGACACTGACTTCCTACTCCCCGCACAGTGACGAAGGACCAGAGGACGGCCCACCCTCCTCCCACCCACTCTGTAGCCGAGCTCATGCTGCTTTATAAATATGAGACAGAGCGGTACATACATAGACTGTAGAAAATACATACATAGCACTGCGCAAAGGGCACCTTCGTGGGCGTGTCTATTTACATGTCAATCACGGCAGAGAGCTTCCTGGAGGCGCGGCTTCTCCAGCTCAGTGCCGCGTCAAATTCGTCATCAAAGTGGGAACGCCTCATCAAATTGGAGCGAGGTGTTTGGGCTCGCCCTGCAGCAGGGCTCGAGACTGCGAGTAAATTGGTCGCATATGCGACTGTTTTTTCAGTGTGTGCAAGTAAAAATTTCATGTGGTCGCATCTGTGCGAGTGCGAGTGAAAATCCAAAAGGAGGAAATGTCCCCATCCTGTTGAGTCTTCCTCCTGTGATTCAGGGTCCGACATGGACACCACACGCGCTGCCATGTCCCCAAACACACATCTGGTGCGTTACCAACACTGGGGAAAGACACGGTCCGTGCTGTGTTTTTAGACACTGGGACAAACACACACAGCTGCTGCGTTACCACACACTTGGGACAGGCGTCCGGGCACGCGGAGCAACAGAGCTCATGGGGGCGCGACAAGAAGACGTAGGGCAGGCTGGCGGGCGATCGTAGGTGGAGTGGTGGGATGGTGACGGAGTGCATGTGTGGCGCAGAGTGGAGAGCGTACACGCACAGCGCATACACGATTCCACACCAAAGAGGAGGACCTCATCAGAATCAGAATTGATGGACTATGATGCCAGGCCAGATGTTCAGCTGTAGTTCTCCCAGAGAAGGTGTCTGCAACCTGTGGCTCTGGGGCCTAATGTGGCTCTTTGACTCTTATGCAATGGCTCCCTATAGCTTAAAAAAAAACTATTGAAATAAATACTTATTTTTTAACAGAAACTATTAATGATAAATCAAATCAAGATATAACAATTTGTTAACCTAAAATAAATCACTTTGTGCAATGACTCAGCACCTTCCTACTTCACCTCCTGCAACATCTACAGACCATCAACTTTCCTGCACCTGTGACTAACCTTAAGTTGTAAATCCCTGGTAAGAAAACTAAACCAACAAAAACACTTCTGGAAGAAAATACAGATTTTAATTGTGTGGGAACAGAATCATTTAACCACCAATGTGCCGGTTAAATATTCATGCTTTTTGTGTGGCAAGAAATTATCAATTAGTGTGTGATGATCACATGATCATGTGTTATGCCTTTCAAATAAAAAAAGAATATTCTTTATATAACATTGTGTTCATGTAAACTGAGATGCGTAAGAATTTGAAGATGCAAGATACTGTTATTTTTTTTATGTCAATTTATTTCATTTTATTTTAAACTGTTTTTAAGTTTCCATTTACTAAATCACTAAAAATTAAGTCAAATTAAATCAAACATTATTCTATATAATTTTAACTGTATAGAATTTAATACACTGTATTGTCTTTATTGAGAAGGCATTTTTTTGGCTCCAGGAGGACTTGAATCCAGGTGAGATGAGGTTAAATGGTTCCTTATAGAGTAAAGGTTGCAGACCCCTGACCAGGGGAAGAGGGTTAAGAGACCCCACTATAAGAGCTGGACCCTCTGAATTTAATTCCATGGTGTGAAGCAATGCAGATGCTAAGTTGTGCTACTGTTAAGTTAATTCAAGTACAGCCAGTTAAGTCAACTACTCATCAGCATGCATGGCTTGAAAAAAAAAAAGGGTGCGACCAAATTCTGCGCTGGTGCGACCAACTGAGAAAGTTAGTGTAGAGCTCTGCCCTGCAGTAAGAAAGGAGCAAATCACCCTCGAACTAACGATTGAGGGAATCAATGATAAAACCCTTTGGTCAAGTGTATGAAGCCTAAATAGCACTTTTATGATGTTTAAAACACAGAAAAGTCGATTTAGCGTAACATGGGCCCTTTAACAGAGTGTATGACAGCTTTCACAGACTCCACTCTATAACTGGTTGTAAATTCAAAGCTGTAAACATTGCTGTGTGTTGATTTTTTTACAACCTAATAAATCATCCAAACATTAGTCACCGGTGATTCATTGCAGCACTGTAGTAATTCACCCTGCCTTTGCAGCATGTGTCAGATGGAGTATTTTAGTTGTACACTAGTCATTCTTGATTTTTCTGTGTGGGTTTTTTAATGTGTGTGTTGTCATCCTTTTAGCCAACGCTCACTCCACTGAGAAAGAGGCGCTCATGTCGGAGCTCAAGGTTCTCATTTATCTGGGAAACCACGTCAACATTGTTAACCTGCTGGGCGCTTGCACCATCGGAGGTACTGAATGAAAACATATCAAAAAGGTCCTTTTAGCGAACTGTATTTTGTCAGATATGGACTGTTCAGATTCTTCTCTTGTTTTTCCTAGCCTTGCTATATCTATTTATTTATTCATTGGCTGTGTTTAAGCACTCTTTAGGATAAAGCCAAGCAAGTGTAGACGCATACGTTAATATAGTTTTTTCGCTGACTCGCCACTTTGCCTAATCGATATAGGCCATTTATTAAAATCAGATAGTGGACTTTCAGAGCTTACATGAAGACGTGATGCTGTTTTATTTGTCAATCTATGGTTTTTACCTGTGTCTAGACCTCCACATTGATCATGATGCAGCATTCTGATTGGAAATCTATGCATCATCTTAACCTGGAGCATTTTAATCTTGGTTTGTGGCCACAAAAAATGAAAAATCTTTATTTAAAGTCGGTGGATTCAGACACTCATTTTTGTAACTGTTTTTTTTTTTTAACATCGATCTGCTTTTAAAGACATTTCCTGTCAGATTATTATAAGGCTTGAGTGTACCAATGCAAAACAGAGAATGGGGAATTTTTGTGTTTATTTCAGCAGTCTTCAGAAAAACAAAAACAGAGCAAAACAACACTCAGTTGTCTAACTCTTCAGCCAGGTCGAAGCAAAAGCTTATCCACACCTACCCCATCACAACCAACAAAACAAGGCTCTCTAGATATAATCATAAATGTTATTTTTAAACTAACATTACTATTTTTACAATACACATTCAATATATATTATACACAGAGTTTTATATATACAGTTTATACATGCACATCAAATATATATATACATACGTACACACATACGTACATACTGTACATACAGTATATGCACATGAATGTACATGACATGTACATAATATTGATAATGTACTATTTAATATCGACGACACAAATTTCATCAGTTAAATTTGAAATACAAAATATAGTAGAGATGTCCCGATGCAACTTTTTCACTTGCGATATGATACCGATATTGCAGCCTTGCGTATCGGCCGATACCGATATTGATCCGATACGATATCAGCATGAATCATACATACTTTTATTACTTATTTTGTTGTGTAGAATGTTAGAAAAGGCTTGATCAAGTGAGGTTTCTCAAACAGAGAACAATAGTCAGCAATAATAGGTTACTTTGTTGGAGTGTGAACCACAGTCACCTATGGATAGAAGTGCTGGAGCGGAACATTTTATTGGAGCGCTTAGATCGGTGATTTAAATGCAGTCCGATAAAATACGATATTAATTTTCTGGCTGATATCGGACCAATATCCGATATCAATATCGGATCGGGACACCTCTAAAATATAGTGTGGCAATATTTAAATTAATTATATTCTCTATCCCAATATATACATTTTATTATGTTAATTAAGTATTAATATATTTTATACCATTATATATACATATATATGTATATATATATACTAATGATATATACCTTAAAAAGCTTTTCAAACTGCTTACATAATTTAACCCCTGCTATTGTTATACTCATCCTTTTCACCATTGTTCTGGCATAATGCATCTTGAAATGTAGTTTTCCTCTTAACCTCTATTCCCCTTCTCTCTTTTAAAATGTTTCCTGCAACCCTTTTGGAAGTGCACCGTTGCTTGTTTTATATATCATTTGAACAGTTTAAAGTTGGATGAGATCTGGTACTTTTAAATCTGATGAATTTTAAGAATAACCCATTTGTGTGTTCTCTGTATCCTGTGTTATGTATCAGTCTGATGGCTCCTTGATGCTTGTTTTCTGTCTGCTGTTCTATTGTAAGACGCTGCTGAACAAAACCGAGCACTTGTTTTTGTTTCTCCTGCATCCTGCCAGGTCCAATTTTGGTGATCACAGAGTACTGTTGCTATGGTGACCTCCTCAACTTCCTGCGCAGAAAACGGGAGTCTTTTCTCAACTCCCAGGTTGGGGATGGTTACTATCGCAACGTCCTAAAGCAAACACAGCCTGCAAGGTGCTGATACATCTGCAAATATGAGTCTGGAAGTCAGAAATGAAAGAAACTTCAGCGTGTGTGTGCGTGTGTGTGCTTGTGTTTCTGCAGCGGAGACACGGTTATTTCAGAGTACGTGCCCATGCGTCCCTCTGAGAAAGAGAGAGTGTCTCAGTCAGGTACAAAGTCTCTCTTCTTCTTCACCTATGACATAGCCAGCCTATACCTGTCCATCTTAATGCCCTCAGCTCTGTCTCTTAATGCTGACTGTACATTTTTTCGGTCTAGATGACATTGATGAGCTGTCCCTGGATGCTGAGGACCTTCTCAGCTTTTCCTACCAGGTGGCCAAAGGAATGGAGTACGTGACTTCCAGGAATGTAAGGCTTTTACAGAGGCTGTTAATATTAATAAAGTGGTTTCAAAGGAGTTTTTTCAGAAGTAATGCAGTGAGTTTATAAATCAGGTCAGGGCTCAGGGGCAGCACTCATGTGGAAAGCTCACAGTCAGCACATGGTGAACAGAAACTAAAGCTTCACAGTAGATTGTGTTGCTATGTAGGAGTAAAGCTGCGTTTGCACCAGTAAAGATTCAGGTCAGTTGTTTCTTTTTGAGTATCTTACTTTTATATGAGTGTTTTTTCATCCATTCATCCATCATTCACTCACTCCTTTAGGGCAGGGGTTCTCAACCTTGGGGTCACCAAACACTGGGAGGGGGTTGTTCGATGCCTTCAAGAAACTAAGAATATTTTTTAAACAATTTGATCCCATTTTTGCTCATTTTTACCCTTTTCCTGCAACTTCACCCCAAACTTGCCATGTTTTAACCTATTTTCATCACTTTTTCTTGCAATAATTTTGCACCTTTTAGTGCATTTTTGCTACATTACTCCAATTTCTGCCACTTCATCACGTTTTGACGCCTTTTGTGCACATTTCTTCCACTTTCAAGACATTTTCGACCCTTATTAACCCTTTCCACCAATTTTCCCCATCTAATGTTGCATATGTTGACCCATTTCTGTCACTTTTAACCTCCATTCACCATATTTAGTTTAGTTAGTATTTATTAAACACATTCATGACTTGTCATGCCCATCATGTATCAGTTTAAACTAAGTGTTCCCACTTATTAAATTGCATTACCCTAACCCTCCCTCTATTTCTACCACTTTTAAGTAAAAATTTACACTTTGAACCCTTTTTACCACTTTTTCTGTATTTTTGGCCACTTTAATTTGCAACATTTAACCAATTTCTCTGGTTTTTAAAATCCCATTTCACCACCTTTTCCACATAGAACAATGGACCATCATTTTGCTGACTTTATGGATGGACCCCAAAAAGCTCCCCTTTAGTCCCCCTTATAGATGGCCCTGTCTTCACATGACTGTTCTTCAATGTTCATGTCTGTGTTCAACCACCTTCAGGTACAGTGCGGGTCCCCGGTCTCTGGCACCTCTATTTTTGGGGGTCACGGCCTGAAAAGGTTGATAACCACTGCTTTAGGGTCTCCAATTAACCAAATAAATGAATGTCTCCATACTAAGTTATGAGCTATATACTGCATATGTAAATACATTTACGCTTGTTTAAATTATTACATTTACTTTAAAAGTCATTTTTATATTTTGACTTTTTGCCATATGATTTGTTGTTGTTGTTTTAAACTGATTTAGTATGACTGTAGTTGTTTGTTTTGTCTATTTATTTATTTCAGTTCTGTACTAAACAATAACTGCTTTGTGTCTTCAGCACATTTACATCAAACAACGCTGTTACTCAGAAACACCTCATTTATCGTTATGTTGCCCTTCAACAACTTTAAGTGAAGTTTGTGTAAATACTGACCGTGTAGTATAAATATCTGCATTGTTCATGGAGCAACCAACGCTAGCACTAAAATAATGTAATAATACCCCTCTGTTGAAATGAGAGACTGAAATATGATAGTTTTAGTACGTTATTGGCTTCAGTGAGAAACCTCGTAAAGATACGCGATGAGAGATTTTACGAGACAACAGAAACATTTCAACTGTGTGAGAAACACTTTAGTCCTACCACAAGACAGAACAAACATTAGAGCATGACTCATTATTGGCCAAAGATTAAGACTGAGATTCACTCTTAGCAGAAAAGTGCTGCTTGGTATTTATTTATTTACCAACATTTAAAAACCAGCAAGTCTTTTAACTGCTGTAGTCATACACTTGGCTGACCAACATTTCTATGTTTACGTTGTAACAGTCACTCACTGCAGGAGTGGGTTATAGTGTTGACTCTGTGTGTGTGTGTGTGTGTGTGTGTGTGTGTGTGTGTGTGTGTGTGTGCGTGCGTGTGCAGTGTATCCACAGGGACATTGCAGCCAGAAATGTTCTGCTGACTCATGGCAGGGTGGCAAAGATCTGCGACTTTGGCTTGGCGCGAGACATAAACACTGATGCCAGTTACGTTCTCAGAGGAAACGTGAGTGTGTCCTCCTGTCCATCAGTCTGTCTGTCCCGGGGTTGGGGGTCAATTACATTTTTCAATTACGTCTTCAATTATCCATGTTCAATTACAACTCACCTATGATTACGCTGACTGGCATTTTTTCCCAATTACAATTAAAAATAGATTATTTGCATTTCCTAAAGAAAATCCAAGTGAGGATGCAGGTGCTGGCACGTGTCAATTAACACTGCGTTAGCATTAGCCTAGCATTACTAATAGCCTAGTATTAGCTAACAGTAACATTAGCTAGCATTAGAATTAACCTGGCTTTAACCTAGCATTAGCCTAACATTAGAATTAGTCTAACTTAAGCATTTTCTAGCATTAGCATTAACCTAACATTACATTAGTATTAGCTAGCATTAACATTAGTATTAGCTAGCATTAACATTAGCATAAGCTAATATTAGAATTGGTCTAATGTTAGCATTTACTAGCATTAGCGTAACCCTAGCATTATCGTTAGCCTAGCATTAGCATTTGCCAAGCATTAGCATTGGTTGAAATCCATTTAAGAATGGCTAAGTTGAAATTCCCAATTGAAATGAAACAACAATGGTGCGTAGGCCCCTATTGTAATGCACCTCGTTTTCATTATTCTTCTTACAAAAAAAGTGATGGCATTTTGGAGGGCCTAAACAAGTGGCGAAACATTTGATATTTTGGGGGGAATTGCACATGAAATTAATAACCTCCAAAATGTGGACCTTCCTCTTGTGTTAGCTTTGTGTTAGCATCTCTTATGATAATGGGTTAGTTTGACCCATGTCTTAAATCAGCTGTAACATACACTTAAATATTGTATATCATCTTATTTGTTTCTCCTCTGTTGGTTACCTTCTTAGGCTAATATTGGTATTATTATTTTTGGTGTGGGCGTTTGAGCTTTTTTTTTCTACCACTAGATTTATTTGAGTTACTTTTAATGGTAAAATGATCCTGAAGAGAACTGACAGATAGTGGGAAAAGTTGATGGTAAACACATTTAACTACGTACAGTATGTGCGTAAGCCATAGAACTGTAACATGGTTCACTAGGTTTGCGTTTAATGAAATTGTAATGAACAGTTTTTGTAGAATTTCCCTGAAATTTGATAAAAATGTCCATAGAATTGCAATTACGAAGCAAATTATATTATAGATTTTTTTCAATTACAATTTCAGTTATATTTGACCCCAACCCCGGTCTGTCCTTTACTTCTCTCTCTGCTTCTACAAACGTCTCCCACGCATGTTTGACTTCTCTGTGCCTGAGCCGTTTTCACAAACAATAGCTTTATCTTACTGTGATGGGGGGAATGTAGGGCTGTTCCATAACTGTGCTCATTGTGATTATTCATCCATCACGAGGCTCACCGCATCAGCCTAAAAGCGTGTGACGTCATCTGCTTGTTTGGCCACGTCGAGGCATGACTTTCCAAACGTTTGATGATAATAAAGCAGCGCAGCGTGTTGATAGTGTACTCGTGATCATGGCAGCGTTGATGTGATTAAATACTGTCTGCCTTGGATCACACATGAAAAAGGTGGATCTTATTTCCCTCAGATAAAGAATGATTGTTTATTGTGTAGTTTTATAAGGAGATGAGATCACTCTGCCGTTGCCCCGCCCACAGGCTCGTCTGCCAGTAAAGTGGATGTCTCCTGAGAGCATTTTTGACTGTGTCTACACCTTTGAGAGCGACGTCTGGTCCTATGGCATTCTGCTCTGGGAAATTTTCTCATTAGGTAACTTTTCAAATTTCAATTTCCCACTGTTACTGCCACACATCAGTGGAGCCGAACTAAGGCTCAGATAAGAAGACGAATCAGGTTTTTCAACCATGGTGTCACCTGGAATTCTAAAGGGGTCCCTTGAAATGTCTAATAATTGATAAAAAAAAAAAATGCTGGTTAAAATATATGTTGTTTAAATTTATTATTTACCTTTCCTTTTTACACACAATCCTAATCAGTACTCATGTTACTGTAACTGAGTTGCTTTTATGGATACTTGTACTATTTTGCGTATATTAAAGAGTAACTAAACCCCTGCTTTCTCCTGACCTGCCACTAGGAGGGAAGTTTAAAAAATACCTTGGTTATGGGCGGGGCTCCTGGAGCAGTTAAGACACGCCCAGTCTATACTATAAAATCTCCAATGAGCAATCTATGCTATGCTAACTAGCTACTCATTACTCAATATACCGCTCTATTCAGTGTTCTCTCAATCCAACTTACTCACCACAGATTGTAGAATCCATAATGCTAGTTTTTATAAAATGGGCGGGGCTAACAGTGCTTGTTTGTGATGCAAGATGGTCCCAAAACGTCACATGATCTCGTTCTCAACCAATAGCAAAAATCAACTGTAATAGCCTGGTTTCAACCCATAGAGGGCAGTCACTCTGACATTTTACAACTAAATATGCCAAATTGAAATAATTTGAATAAAATGTTAAAAGTTGGACCAGAATCAATTACCAGCACTACTTCATACACAAATACATTTGTATTCTGCAGAAAAAAAGTGATTTTGGGGTTTAGGTACTCTTTAAGTATGATTTAAAATAAGACATTTACTTTTCTACACCCAACCGTTACTGAGTAAATTATCATTTTTTGTTTTAAAATTATCAGCAGACATTGTGAAACTAAAAAAAAAATGAAATGACCAGATCAATCAAATGCATCACATCATAGCCGAACAACCAGATTAAACGTAATGTAATCAGCCTGAGAATTATTTTTATTTTGAATTGAATTATATGGTGTTATTTTTTATTTTAAAACCTTTTGTTTTATACAGATGCTTTTGTGGAAAATAAATTAAGTTCCAAAATGAACATGGGGGGGTGAAAGTAACTAGTAACTTTTACTTTGAGTACTATTTAATTGAACTAGTTTTCACTTGTACTTGAGTATTTTATGTACTTGTACTTGAATACAATTTTAAATATCTGAGCTGTCACTAATACTGGCTACTTTGTATTTGTAACACAGTTTAACACACATTAAAAAACTAATTCTAGTAGAAAAAATGTCTTTGGAGTCGCCAGAAATTTGTGATATGACAATGACGTCACGATCCAAAAAACAGGTTGGGAATCACTGCTGCATCGTCTATTGCTTGTGTGCAGAAATGTAAGTGTTTGAGCTGTGTATTAGTGCATTTATACAATGTAATGTAAGTGCATGTTGTTGTTGTTGTTGTCAGGTAATAGTCCATACCCTGGGATGCAGGTGGACTCTGCGTTTTATCAGCGGATTCAAGAAGGATACAGAATGAGCAAGCCTGCATTTGCTCCCATTGAGATGTAAGTGAATGCATTTGAACCAAAGCAGACAAATCTTAATCACAGATAGATTTTTAAAACAGAATTTTATGATTTAACAGTATTATTAAGGTATTATTTTATTTAGAATATTTAAAAAAAAAAAATCATTAATTTCCTCTCATTAACCAATATACATATACAGTCCTAATTTCTGCATTTTTTTTTTTTTTTAACATTTTTTACTCATAAATAATACATAAGATGCCACTAAAAATTTCCTATACAACTTTTAGCAATAAATTGATGCCAACAAAAAAAACGAGTGATTTGCCCAATGGAAAAATAAAGAAGGCAATTGTTTGTCAATAATATTTACAATATTTGCATGACCAAAAATGGGTCAAGACTACATGTAAACTAAGGCAGAAGGACTGAAAAGAATTCACATTTTTATCAACTGCAAATCCTTTAATACCAAAATCCTCAAGTGAATTAAAACATTTTTTTTTTAATATTTTTGACCAAGTAGTCAAACAAATGTCAAATGCCTCAACTCAATCAACCAAAACGTGTTTGTATAGTAGAAAGTGCTTTACAGTGAGTCAAAAATTATTAATTGAGTCCCACATTCCCAGAACCCACAATCACACAAGTGGTTAAAACCCAATGCACGTGGGGGAGGAGTTATAATAAGGACAGGCTATCATATCTATTTTAATAGCATCATTTTTATTTTATTAAACAATTTGACATTCATATAAATGAAATGTTTTCGGATTGTTGTCCATTTTTATTTAACCATCTTTTGATGCATCAGTGACCATTCAGGAATTTGAAAATAAATAAAAATGTTTAATGAGAAGAACCCTTTTCTAATATAAATCCCAGATTCAATAAACAGCTTTGATACATTATTTTTGTAATTTGTGTACCCGGCATATTTCCCCATTATATGCAAATACAATCCCAGATGTCCAATCTAATCCTAGACTAACCTTCACAGATATGACATGATGTTGTCCTGCTGGAATCCTGATCCTCTGAAAAGACCTTCCTTCAGGAAACTGGTGGAGAGAAGTGAGCTGCTCCTGTCAGAAAACACCAAGAATGTGAGAGTTTAACTAATTCTTGCTGCTCTTCATCTGTCAGACCTTTTGCTCACCTGAAACCTTGCGTGTTTCCCCTCAGGTGTACCTGACGCTGAGCAACGCTCCAAGTCACCCCGAGCAGCAGAGGGTGCCGTCACGACGCCTCAGCTCAGTGTGCAGCACCACGGCTCCCACACAACCTCTGCTGCAGAACTCAGCCGACGTCTTCGTGGACTACGTCTGACCCAGTCCCACCACTAAATGCATCCACTCTCACTCTGTGTATGCACACACAACTTCCACTACGAACAACACTTCTATAGAGGGTTTTCACGGCGCGGCATCCATCGCGTCATCAAGTCGCCATTTTGGAGATAAAGCAGCATGTTTACAAACAGCGCGCAGACAAGAAAATCCCGAATTTCGAGACGAAATGAAGAGCTATTGCTGTGTTTTTGGCTGTGCCAATCGGTCAAACAGTGAGACACATTTGGAATTTTAGAAATTGCCAAAAATCATAAGAAATCAGGGAGAACAATCTCACAAGTTATCAGAGGAAAGGAGGCGCTTGTGGCTAGCAAAGCTAAACCTGGATCTACGAGGCAAAAATCTGGACAACATCCAAATTTCTTGTCGGGTAAGTGAATTGTTGTTTGCAGCAGCTCTTAACTAATTTTCTAGTGTGATGATAATAATATAAAGGCCGTGGCTACGAGTACGTTAAACGTATCCGTAGACTGCTAACCCTTTTATTTTTGCCCTAACTGCAACTCTATCCCTAACTCTAACCCTAAAATGTGCATTTTTGACAGATATGCATTATTAAAGGTGTAATTTGCCGTGGTAAATATGTTAAAATGAAAAAAATGATTTGTCAAACATGGGATTCAAACCCACGATTGCGGTGAGTGCGGCGTCTTAGACCACTACACTATCCTGGCACAGTGGTAACACAGGCACATTGCACTTATGTAGAGAAGCTCTGGAAGCGTAGCTATAGTCCCGGGGGCAACGGATACGTTTAACGTACCTCCTGACACTTTCTAATTATAATTCATATCAACGCCAAAACAAACTGTCATAAGAACAGTTTGTTCCCTCAGGGTGTCACTCTAATAAACGCTAAACAGTCAAAGAGTGTCAGACCTGTTGCTGTGAAATAACCCTGGAACTAAACTGTGAATGTACATACACGTATAATATTTAATTTAAATGTACATCTACGCACACTTGTTAACGTAACTACTGGAAGAGATAATCACATGTTTACTTCATCATCCTTTTGCACTACTCACCACTGCAGGTTAGTTTTTACCTTACTGATCATGTGTTGTTGCAATATTCGTATGTTGTCCAGATCGCAGATAACTTAAGATTGTTCTCTGATTTGTTATGATTTTTGGCAATTGATTAAAATTCCAAATGTGTCTCACTGTTTGACCGATGGGTACAGCCAAGAACACGGCAATAGTTCATAATTTCATCTTGAAATTTGGGATTTTCTTGCCCGCGTGCTGTTTGTAAACCCGCTGCTTCATCTCCAAAATGGCGACTTCCGGATTGATGACGCTCTGTGAAAACCCTCTATAACACCGGCCTCCCTGCAAATCCTTCTCTCCCACAATGCACTGGGTCCTCACCTCAGCCTTTATCTCCTTCCCTCAGTGGTGTAATGATCCCTGTCGTAGATGTTTTAGGTGTGTATCTCTATGTGAAGCAGAATCCAGCACTAAAGCAACATCGCCCATCAGCATCCGTGACTGAAGCTACAAAAATAAGCCCGGAAGACGTCAGTGCGTCAGGTTCATCTCCCATGCTAATACTAATGTTTTTGACTACTGGGAAAAGTCAGGAAGAACATCAGAAACTGTCATCTATAGAAGGCCAAAGTCTCAGATCCTTGTCAGTAAAATATGGAGCCATACGTTAACACTTGAGTTCTATCTTAGTATTGAAGCTTTCAGGAAACTGTGACTCCTTACATGCTGTAAGTACTTTATGAATAAATATCATGTCTTTGTTAAAGCCACTGTGGCCAGGGTTTCAGGACTGTTATAGTGTGCATCCAACTTGTTTTCTTTTAAAACATGCACGCAATGTAAATACCATTGAGATGTGCCTTTAGATTTCTGTTTAAAGTACAAGCCGGAAGGCGTTTGTTTGTGACTGTCGAGAGGTTAAGAAAATGCTGCTGCTCGCCAGTTTTGAGGTTCTTGCGGTTTTGATATGGTTGGTTCTGACTTGTGATAAATAAAGAGAGTACCTGTGTTGGTAAAAGTGACTGCAACGTGCTCTTTTATTATGTCAAATACAAGGCACAGCATCATGAAACAAACTCCAAATGATAAAGACTGGTCATTGTTTATCAATATTTATTTGCATGACCAAAAAATGGGCCAAGACTGAATGTAAACTAAAGCAGAATGACTGAAAACAATTTACATTTATATCAACTGCAAATCCTTTAATACCAAAATGTTCAAGTGGATTTCTTTCTTTCTTTTTTGTAAGCATACTGGTGGTTTCCCACATATAACAATGTAGAAGTTTCAGGGCAAGTCTTTTTTTGTTGTTGTTCCAAACTAGTGGTTGGTAAAAATCTAAATGTGTGTAGAATTCATCAAAGGACATGATGGTATTTGCAACTGTTTTTATTTTCAAATGGACCAAGAGAGGGTAGGTAGGGTTAGGTTATAATAACATTTTGCTTCAAAATATTGATTATTACATTTGACTTTGGGGTAGATAAAGGAGCACAGTTAAAGAGCAGAAGAAGGGATATACATACATACAGTACAGGAAAGCATAGCACCGTTTTACACAGAATACTGGTGTTTTACGCTTTGTGTATGTGTACAGTTTTATACTAGCACTAGAATTTCTTCAGAACCAAACTGTGCAGAGTAAATGTGACCTGTGCATCTGTGTAGGAGGGGAGAACCTCATCGCCCGTCATTGGTGTCTCATATCTTGTCTTCTGAGCCTCATCTTTTGATGCCACGTCACCAGAAATGAAACAACCCAGTTGTCATCAGAGGTACTTTCAGATTGATCTAGATCCGATTAAATTTATGATTTTTTTTTTTTTGTTGATTCTTGCAGTAAGAATTTTTCTTCTTTTTTTTTCAAGGAATCTCCTCTTTTCCTTTATTGCAAATCCAACAGGTTTTCCATAACCAAGAGGTACGACATCCATCAGTCTCTTTTAAAACACCTTTACATTCTTTGGGCTGGGCCTCAGTGATAAACCATTAAATTTTAATACCCCTTAGCTCAGAGGTAATAAAACCCGGACCTGGACGGCCAATAATCCAGCAGGTTTCAGATGAATCCCTGTTCTAACACAGCTGACAGTGGATGCAGAGCTATTTGATGACACTTCATCAGATTCAGAAGTGTTGGATCATTGAGACACCTAAACCCTGCTGGATTACACACCATGAGGCTTATCTTGGTACATAGCACACAAACTAGCCTTTATATAATCTATATTTGCAATATGATGGTGGAAGACCTGGTTTAAAAAGTAGGAACCTCAGTAATAGAAGCTTCAACACTTTCTTGTACACGGAAAAGGGCGGAGGAGGATTTATCATCTGTAGCCATCTTTTTTTCTAAATTAGGCTTATCCAAGACAGGGTTAGCGTTAGAACCCCGTCTGATGTGTAGTTACTTTGATAAATGTTGAACAGTCTTTCATAGCCAAGCAAGAACAGTGCTCATCTTTCTTTAAAGCCCAAATGGCAAACACCAGTGCTTTGCATTGGCCAGCATCCATCCTTTCACCATGTCACACGTTTCCTCATGAAAATACAATGGGTCACGGTAACCATCGACATGCACACTAATGCTCTCACTCATACAAACACGTACACAAGTTGAGCCGTTTGAGACCAACCAGCGAGAACGTTTCAGGAAAATGACTTTTTTTTTCTTCTTTTTTTTTGTACTGCAACGCAAGAACTGATTGGCTATCGCCGGGGGAAACCAGTGCTGATCCCCAAGTGATACAAGAAGTAGGATCAAGGAAAAGATGCTACTACACACACACGCGCGCGCATACACACACGCAATACACTCTGAGACAAAACCAACACATTCTGAAAGCTCCTTTGCCAACCATGACACCTGCTCCTATCCAAGGCTTTTCTGTCTGATATGGCTTATCACCGTAGCACATGGGCTACGCTCAAATCCATTGCTGCTGTTTGAACATTAACCTGCACACAAGTCCTGCCCTTTAAAAACTGAGAGGTGCGTAAACTAAACTGCATGAGGATTTCGGAGGCCAAGGAAGAAAAAAGAAGAATGAAACACTGACGATTCAGCAGACCATGGGACGGTTACTAGAGTTTTCTCCAATACAATAAAGCTAGTCCAGTTCACTAGGGCTGGAACCTAAAGGTTTGTTTTAATATCTGTCTATATATTTATAAAGACCCTTTCCAAAAAATTAGAATATCATGGAAAAGTTGTTTATTTTTTTAATTCCATTTAAACAGTTAAACTTTCATAGATTATAGATTCAGGGTTCACAATTTAAACAATTTATTTGTTTATTTTTACATAATTTGGGCTTCCAGCTCATAAAACCCACGAAAACAGGAATTCAAAAAATTAGAATACTGTGAAGAAATCACCATTTACGTCTCAGTTTTAGTAGAAAAAAAAGTAAAAAGTAAAGTGTGTCTTTCATTTGTGAATCAAGACCCAAGGGTTTGGAGGAAGACGGGTGAGGAACAGAATAGAACATTGCACCCCAAATCATGACTGACTGTGGATATTTCACACTGGACCTCAAGCAGCTTGGGTTCTGTTCCTTTCTTCACAGTAATCAATTTTTTTAAATTCCTGTTTTCATGGATTTTATGAGCTGGAAGCCCAAATTATGTAAAAAATAAACAAATAAATACTTGAAATTGTTTAAATTGTGGGCCCTGAATTTATAATCTATGAAAGTTTATGTTTTTGAATGGAATTATGGAAATTAAACAACTTTTCCATGATATCCAATTCTTTTGGAAAGGTTCATGTGTATATATATATGTATATATATATATATATACACACATCCTTTTCTTCAACCCAACACTCCCTCGAGTCTTCACAGAAGAGCAGATTTGTTCTCTTGCTTCTGAAAGCTTCCCTTCCAATGTGATAAACGGAAACAAGGAGAGGCTGTAAAGGAATCTGGGTCAAATTGGATTCAGTCACCACACCGTTTAGGACACGTTTGCCTATGGTCTATGCAGCATCACTGTCTAATCCTTCCTGGTCTGTTTACAGACTGAGGCAGAAGATAACACCCTCCACATTCCTGAGAATACAAGTACCGTCCAGCAACTTCAAACCCTTACTAAGTCAAATATTGTAAGACACAAAGGGGCGACAAGCACACACT
This sequence comes from Gouania willdenowi, assembly GCF_900634775.1. Lineage (NCBI taxonomy): Eukaryota > Metazoa > Chordata > Actinopteri > Blenniiformes > Gobiesocidae > Gouania > Gouania willdenowi. The sequence goes on from NC_041044.1 coordinate 27,350,812, forward strand.
TGCACACACACACACGCACACACACACACGTCACAGGCAGACACTCGTGCTCGCAAAGATTGTACTCTCAAAAATTCACAAAGTCACACCACAGATTACAAACATCTAGGTTTTTTGACAGTGATTTTCTGTACACAAGCACATTAAGTGCTTACGTTTCAGGAGGTTGAGCATATACTGTTTGTTACGTATAGGGCTCTCTGACTGTTAAAAAATAATCCATACTATATACACACGCTTTAATTAGGGGTTACTGTATATCTTGTTGGAAAATATATTCGCATTTGAATATTCTGTTTTGAAATAAAAAAAAAAAAAACATAATCGACTATGTTATTGGCACTTGGAATCACTATAACCAAAATACATACAGTAATCATCCTGCAAATAATTCAGTTAAACTGGTATCTAGTTATTTGCAGAACATGTTTTACGACTATAAAGTTAAAGAGCCATTTTTGTCTCAGAGACAGTTCACTTCCACAGATAAAACCCATGCCCAACCACTTTTAGCACAGTGACATAAATTCAAAGCCTCTGTTGGACTTTTTTTTTTTTTTTTTAGAACAGGGAGAGTTTGTTGGAGGGGGGTCTGAGGGAGAGCACAGATTGCTTCGTCTTTGACAAAAAATCGCTTAAAGTAAAAATTCAGATTTTAAAAGCGACTAATAAAACTTACACAGTTATTCTTTTCATGCAATCATATAAAATACTACATTTCTGTTAGGCTATATCGGATATTTACATGTTTTTTTTCTATATCATACAGCAAATCTGTACAAGGTCAATTCACTTTGACACGCCTTCAAAAACAGTTCACCGATACCGAGTTGATAGGGTTTTTTTTTTTTTTTTTTACGTTACCATGGAGATTAGTGTTCCCTCAAAATTCCATCTTCGGTGACGGAACGTGGGTTTTTAATCCACCCTGTTGCCATGGTGACAATCTTTGGCAAGCTCCTTGTGTGTGCTCACAAACTTTCCTCTTTCCTTTCAGCCAGCTCTTAGAGATGGAAAAAAGCAAAGGAGACAATTCTGAGGAAAAGAAAGTTTGTGAGAGCTTTGCAACCAAAAAACAGCTGCATTCTCCTTAAGAGTTTCATTTTCCCACCGCTGTTCTCGCACATCACACTTCCTGCTTGGCTTTTACTGCGGCTGGCTGTTCACGCTGTCAGTCCGGTGCGATGAAGTGCCTTTTTGCTGTTTTTGGGATTGTGTTTTCAGCTGCTGCTGATGTCTCTGGTGGTGAGATTGTTGTTGCTGCTGCTGCTGCTGTTGTTGTTGTTGTTGTTGTTGCTGTGGCTGCCTTTGCAGGAGCTGCTGCTGTTGTTGCTGTTGCTGTTGTTGTTGTTGTTGTTGTTGTTGCGGCTGTGCATGAGTCGCCTGGGTGAAAGTGCCCTGTTGTTGGAGTGGGAAAGCTGCCTGCAGAATTAGCTGGGTAGACTGGTTATTATGAAGAAGACGAGTGCCCTGTGAAGAAAAAAAACACAATATCAACACAAATACCTTTATTTCTACAGTGCTTTTAATGGCCATAATATAATCCTACACCCTTTGCAATTAAAAAAAAAAAAAAAACACTAAACCAACAAAAAAACCTAATGTACTTAAACAATATAAAAGGTTTCTTAACATGGTCCACATATGATATTTGCCCTCTGCTGGTACCTGTAGGAATTGCTGTTGTGGCTGCTGCCCCTGCTGTCCACTCTGGGCCACTACAGCGGTCTGGTTTTGGCCATCTTGCTGGCCTTGAGGAGGTTGGGCCGGTTGCAAAGTTAGAGTCTGAGTCTGCCCTCCCTGCTGAAGAGACAGAGGAATATGTCAGCTAACCATTCCACATAAAGGCTTTGTCTTTATGATGATCTAGTGATTTAGAAAAATCTTGGGAGATTTTTATACATCTGTATGATCTGGAACAGGGGTCACCAACCTTTCTGAAACTCTGAGCTACTTTAAAGCTAGTGAATAGTCCAAAGTGCTAATAGTTCAAAAAGCACTTATTAAATACTATTTTTTTACGTTTTCACTTTAAGTTTCATAATGTATTTCTCCTAATTTATACAATTGTTTTTATTTTACTTTTGTTTCACAGGAAATCTTCATGTACCTATTTTACAGGGCCACTAACAACTTTAAATAATGGTAAAACATGTAACATGGTTGTACAATTTAACCATTATGTAATTTTTTTTTTATTAAAATCCATTTTGTTTTGTTTTTTAACATATCTTATCACAGGGGAGTCAAACTCATCTTAGGGGCCAAATATAAAGTAGTTTGATCTTAAGTGGACTGCAGATTTTAGGCGAGTAAATGAGCATTTTCAACAATAATGTCCCCAAGTTTGCACTTTGACATATAAATGATACATAATGTAAGCTGCTGACAATATCCAAGCAATAAGTGATAGATATTAGTCCCTGCAGGATTTTATCTTTTAAATTTAATCAATTCAATCAATTTCACTGATTTTGTGACCAAATTGTATTCAATTTTGGGAAATTATGAGAAATAATTTTAAGAAAATGGAGTCCTTTGAACAAATTCAGATTTAAAATGAATGCAGTCGTGATAAAAGCGTGGGAAAATAGCGATCCTCAAAATTTTGTGGAGTTTTGTTGAATTAGTGTATTTAGAAGTGCTGAGTTATCTACAACCGCATTATTTGATCATTTACACAATATTTCATGTCTTTTTTTTTTACTTTCTCCAGTGAGAAATAAACATTCAAAGATGGTTAATTTGATACAAAAACATAAAGTGCAGCAGTATGTAACTCTACTAAGGCTCTGACTACATCTGTATTTATCTGTGTGGGTTTGAAGCCTGGCAAGATTTCAGATGAAGCTGATTGGTGACGGGAGCTCCACAACAGGCCTGAGGGCACCTCACATGGTCCACGCGGACTACCTGGTGCCCGTGGACACCATGTTGGTGACCACTGATCTGGAGTAAAGGTACTCTGGTAGGTCTGCTATGGACGTTTGCATTTCATTTCCTTCTATTAGAACTAAATAAAGACAATGTGATCACAGAACTAAAACTGATGCATACATTGTATTTTAAAGAGCCCATGTTAAGCTAAATAAACCTTTCTGTTCTTCAAACATCATAAACTGCTATTTAAGCTTCATACACATGCCCAAAGTGTTTTTTCATTGATTCCCTCAATCATTAGTTAGAGGGTGATTTGCTCCTTTCTTACTACAGGGTGAGCCCAAACACCTCACTCCAACTTGATGACGCGTTCCCACTTTGATGACAAATTTGACGCGGCACTGAGCTGGAGAAGCCGCGCCTCCAGGAAGCTCTCTGCTGTGATTGACATGTAAACAGACACGCCCACAAAGGTGATCATTTCAGCATCCTTCGCGCAGTGCTATGTATGTATTTTCTAGTCTATGTATGTACCGGGAACACCCCGCCCTCACACTCTGTCTCGTGTTTATAAAGCAGCATGAGCTCAGCTCTGGAGTGAATCAGAGGAGGGTGGGCCGTCCTCTGGCTCTACGTCACCGTGCGGGGAGGAGGAAGTCAGTATCCCGTCTGTAGACACGCCCACTCATAAATATGCATAACTAGGCCGCAAATCAGCCTGTTTGTGTAGAGTTGGTCAGAAAGTGACTTTTCAGAGGCTAAAACTCTGGAAAACAGGCAAGTTTAGGAAAATAAACCTCAAATACTATGTTTTTGGAGTTCTTAGAACAAATGGAGATGGATGAAAAATAGAACTGACAGAAAAAGAAAACCATTTACTTTTGGATGATGTGTGTTTACCTGTTGGCCACCAAAAGGGTTGTACGTTGTGACCACTTGCCCCATGAACATAGACGTGGGCACCATGACGGCACCACATGCATGCATCGGTGCCGTCACTAGTTTTGTAACTAGCTGCTGTCCTGCTGGGAATCTGAAAAATACGGAAAAAAACAAAACAAAAAAAGACAGTGTCACACGAGTCATATTTGAAATCTACCAAAAGATTTCCTGTTTACAAAAGAGAGGGCCAGCAGAATATGAGATGACCACGAAAGAGAACCTATAATATGTTTCACAGTTGGAGAAAAGAAAGAGAAAACCCAGGGATTTGTGAATTACATGTTAAATGAAGCCTAGCCTCTTAGCAGTGAGGGCTCATCACTTCCCAATAATGGACATGCTCCCTTTTTATCGTCTGTAACCACTTGATTTTAGACAAAAAACATCTTTAAGCTCATCTTAATCATTTCATTTTAACTGTTTCACCAGAAATAAAGAAGAATGGCCATTTTCTTACCGAATCTGTCTGTCTTGTGTAAAGGTGGCGACGGCGGTGCCCTGCTGCGTGTTGTTCTGGGGCAGGCTGGAGCTGATCTGGAGCACATTTGGCTGCCCTGGCTGGGAGATCATCATGGTGTTGTACAGGGGAGCAGATACAGAGCCCTGGTTCTGAGGCTGAGCCTGGGCAGGTTGCTGAGGTTGACGCTGGGACTACAAAATGTGTGAGGAGGATGACGTTAAAACATTTCACAACAAAGAAAATCCTTTATTAAATGTCAGAACAATATATTGAATTAAAATATAAATCAGAGTCATGAGCTTGATTAAACTTTAAACACTTTAATTTGAGGATAAAGATTTGTCTGTCTGATTGCTCTTTACTGGGTTTACTGAATTTCTTAAACGAATTTAAACGAGTGTGTCTTGTTAAATGGCTTGATATTCATACTTTGAAAGAATGTGGCGTAAAAAGCTGACCAAGATTAAAACAGAATGGTTCAAGTGATGATGCTGATTACAATCTACCCTGCAGGTCTGCCTGTTATCTGAGTGAGCTACAGACTCTAGCCTCACATTTCCACAGTGCATCTTTGTTTCTGAGAAGTCATCCACTTAGCTTTGAGCTTAGTTTTCTCTGACAAGCATCCAATTCATATTACTCTTGGATTTAAGATCTCTCATGCAAAGTATTCTGGGTGCTATTAAAAACATAATCCAAACCATAGTGATCATGAAGTATGTGTGTCCCACCTGTGAGAGCGTGTTGGCCTGCTGCTGTAAACTCTGCTGAGGGGCAGTGGGCTGCTGCTGAATAGTGAGCTGAGGAGTTGATGAGTGGACAGGGTTCAGGGTTGTCTGCTGGACCTGACCAGTCAAAGGAGCCGCTTGCTGGACGGTCCCAACATGAGGGAGCTGCATATTTATTGCTCCACTCTGCTGCTGCAGCAACATCTGTTTGGATAGAGACGTCAAAGCACTAAGTACACAACATTGACTCTAGACATTTAAATCTAGTCCACTTGATTTGAGTTTATAAACATATTCATAAAAAATTAACTCATGTTAACAAAAGTTTATTACTGCTGTTACATCCCAATAACAGAGCTTGAGGTTAAGCAGAATACGTTCAACAGCTGAAGAAAACTTGTAAAGGAAAACCCATCCTGTGACTGTTGGTGAAATAAAAATAGAGAATACAGAATTGTTTTTAAACATGCATGAAGTGAAATGGAAATTTAAAAATCATACAACAAATAATTATAGTTAGTTTTGCCTGAATAAAAACATTCTACATAGTTACAGAGATTAATTTTGTCTTCTTTTTGAACAGTATGTTATATTGGGGTTTCCTTTATTCAGACAATAACTGACAAAATTAATCTTGCCAGAACTACAGGTACATCTAAAAAAATTAGAATATCATGAAAAAGTTTAATATTTTTTGTCACTCATTTCAGAAACTCAAACCCATATATGATGTAGGCTCACGACACACAGAGTGAAATATTTCAAGCCTTTATTTCTTGAAACTTTGATGATTATGGCTTACAGATAATGAAAACCCAAAATTCAGTGTCTCAGAAAAAATAGAAAATGACATAAGATCAATAAAAAAGGATATTTTAAACAAAAATCTAAGGCTTCTGAAAATTATGTTAATTTCTATGCACTCAATATTTGGTTGGGCCTCCTTTTGCATGAATGACTGCATTGATGCAACGTGGCATGGAGGCGATCAACCTGTGCCACTGCTCAAGTGTAATGGAAGCCCAGGTTGCTTTGATAGCAGCCTTCACATCATCTGCATTGTTGTTTCTGGTGGCTCTCACCTTCCTCTTGTTCAGGTCAGGCCAGTTCGATGGCCAATCAAGCACAGTAACACCATGGTCATTGAACCAGCTTTTGGTACCTTCATTGCAGCCCAAATCATCACAGACTGCGGATACTTCACACTGGACTTCAAGCAATGTGGATTATGAGCCTCTCCACTCTTCCTCCAGACTCTGGGACCTTGATTTCCAAATGATATGCAAAATTTACTTTCAGAATCCACGTTGCTTGAAGTTCAGTGTGAAGTTTCCAGCAGGACTTAGCACCTACCCACACTGCCAAAGGTACCAAAAGCTGGTTCAATGACCATGGTGTTACTGTGCTTGATTGGCTAACAAACTGGCCTGACCTGAATCCCATAGAGACACTATGAGGTATTGACAAGAAGGTTTGGTGTCTCTCACCTTCCAACAATGCAGATGACCTTATGGTTGCTATCAAAGCAACATGTGGGGTTCCACTACGCCTGAGCAGCGGCACAGGTTGATGACCTCCATGCCACACTGCATTGATGCAGTAATTCATGCAAAAAGAGCCCAATCAAGTATTGAGTGCATAGAAATGTAATGTATGTAATATTCAAATTTTCCGAGACACTGAATTTTTTTGTACCTGTATTACATGGAAGTCAAGAGAAACTTCAAAGGAGCCATCAAAGGCGATCAGCAGAACTCCCCTGACAAAGACTGGAAGTTTACAGTCGAAATATGTCAGGAGATAAAAATTTCCTGAAAAACCTATGACTGAATAAACAAAACCCCAATTTAACATACTGTTAAAGAAGACAAAATAAATCTCGTTGGGATTATGTATAATGTTTTCATTCAGGCAAAACAAACTATAATTGTTTTTAAATCCCTATTTCACTTCATCTGATTTCATTCATTCAAACTTTTTTAACTAAAGTAAAGACAAACTAATTTTGAAATGGTAAAGGGTATTGAAGAACTATGGTAATACCGTCTCTGTATGAAAACTAGGGATGCAACAATACAGTCAGCACACGGTTCAATACGTAACTCATTTTTTGGTCACAGTTCATGGTTCGGTTTGGTTCTAATGGCCCAGTCCGGTAAAGCGTTTCCAGTGTTAAGTATTTTAAGTACATTTTAAAGAACCGCAAGGAATTAAGAAAGATCGTGTTTTTAATTTTAAACCGTTTTATTTTACTTTGAAGCAAAACAAAATTCATACACATTCCTGTTTATCGTATCTTGTGTGATATAAAGTAAACAAAAATGTGTAAAATACATATAAAATAAAATAACACTTCCAAAGGACAAGTGTCCTGGCAGCCTCATTCAAAAATAAAATAAATACTAAACAAAACAAAAAAACAGTCATCAACATCCCCCGCCAAAAAAAAACAGAACAAGGGCAAAAACTCCGGAAAAAATATTTGCACGCTTCTCATTTTCAAACTCCATCAAGGTATTGATACCCTGAAGCCACACACCAAATTTAATTATCCTATGTAAAACAGTTTCTGAGAAAAGCTGTCCACTTTAACTCGGACAGACAGAGCCCAAACCTAAACCTAAATAAACCTTCACCTTCAGTAAAATTAAAGTGGTCATTTATTTTGTAACATGGATGCAGTGTAAAAAAAGATGACGTAGCCCAAATCTCCAACCACCAATAATGGCTGTAAATCCCTGGTGGTAAACACCTACTGCTTATGATATTTTTTGTGTTTCTCTGAACAAGTGGAGTCTGAACAAAGGCACTGGTGAGGGACCGTTATGTTGGAAGTGTTTCCTTTTTAATAGGAGACACGTGTAAAACAATGTGTTACAGACACTCAGTTTTTAGGCTGGGTTACCGGTGTCATGTGCTCAGTTCGCATCGTACTGAGATTGTATATGCGCATGCGCGCACATGCACATTACCAAAAAATAAAATGTTGCTAAAAAATCTAACTAATCTTTGTTTACTTTTGTTTTCAAAGTGAACAGACACGTGTTTTATTTGTTTATTGGATTATGTTAGGGTTATAAACTTAGTACGGAGGTAAACTCAGTAGGTGACACCAGTCTCAAAATGCCACTCACTTTGTTCTTCTTCTCGTTGGGTACACTAGTTAAAATAGCTACTCCTCTGTTATTCGTGAACGGATTGGGCTGAAATTTGGTAGGTATAATGTATGGATGTGTACGCATCGACGCACAGAGCCCTATTTTTGATTTGGAGCCAGGGACGCCCCTAGGGGCCCCAAAAAAAAGAAAAAGAAAGCTGATTTCTCGTTCATTTGCGAGCTAAATAATACGATGGTTACTCCTCTACTACTACTCCTCTGTTAATGATGCTCTTGAATCGGGCTGTAATTTGACATGGACATTCTATGAGCGGATGGCAAGAGCCTCTCATAGAACTTTTTGAAAGGGTGCCCTAGGCGGCTATGGGCGGGGCCGTCATCCCTGGGGGGGCTGCTCCCGGAGCTGCTTCTGTTCTGGGTCCTTCTGGCCTGGGGTCTGGTCCCTGCTGGCTCTGAGCCCACCGGCGGGCGCCCGCTGGCTGCCCATTCGGCACGGCTCTGCCGTCTGCTGAGCGTGGGCCTTGGCTCCTCTGCTGGGGTCTCAGGCGGGGGGTTCTCTGGGCCCTCCCCTCGGGGGGTTGGGTGCGGGGGTGTGGATGGGTGGGGGAGGGCCTTGGGGTTGGGGGTTGGGGTTGGTGGCGGGATGCGCTGGGTGCTCAGCTCCTTGGGGCTTTCTCGGATGTGTATATGGGGGGCGGTGGCTGCTTCTCGGCCTGGGATCTCGGGGGCATCTGGGGGGCTGCTCGGCCGTAGGGGGGTGGCCTGGGGCTCCTTGGCCCCCACTCTTTCTGCTGGCCTGGCTGCCCGGGGCGGCTCCTGGTTTTGCAGTGGCGGTTTTTGCACATATACTGGTCTACGATGCACTGGCACGCCTTGGGATGTGGGATAAATCTCATACTGGGCTTGACCTTAGACACGTTGATCCCAAATACCTGCTTTAGGTACTACCACTCACTCCTTCCCTCTGTCCACAGCCACCACCATTATATCTAAGCTTCACACTTGTCACTATACTGGCTTGATTACACAACATAATAAGCACAATATGTTCTACTACAACTTCACATCTCACTCTCACTTTAAAATATTCTTCCCCACCCTATTTCCTGCCTCGAGTCTCTCCTCCCTGCTCACTCCCCCCGCCCCTACCACCCCCTCACTTAGATGTAACACTGCTCTCCCTTTTTATATCCTCCCTATAATAAAATGTTTCATACCCTTCCTTAGGGAGGGCTGGTGATGGTCACAATTAAGCAATAAAATAAATTGATTTATTTCATTGCAATAACAAAAAATGCATTGCTGTCTCATAATGATTGCACTTATTGTAGTGTTGACCTTTGGCAGCATGTGCAGACAAGTGAAAAAAATAAAAAATTAAAATTAAAATTGGGAGGGGACGGGGGCCCACCCCCTTTTGCTGTAATTTCTAAATTTATTGGAACATACTTAAGTCGTGTAATATATCGTTTCAAAGGCAATTCAACCTAGATTACAATTTTATGTCGCACATTTTCATTTGTTTTACTCGGTGGAACCAAGTCATTTCACTGAATTCTCTAGACGGTGGTACATGCTATTCGGCGCGGAGATGTTCTGCGGGCCCGGCCGTAGTTCACCATAACTTGTATATATCACCATAACCATTTTCTCTTCCTTGTCATTAGATTAAAAAAAAGAGAAAAATGTTCCCACACCACTGACTTTAAAGACTGTATGCTAAAAGTAAATAATGTTGCTTAAGCATCACCAAACTTTAGTGCGATATGATTGGTTTATTAGCTCACGTGGCGGGGTTTCCTCATCCCTGCACGCTGACTCATAGGCAAGCAGGCAAAGCCAATTTAAAGAGACATACAATGCACGGAGCCTATATGCGAAAACGTAAAAAAAAACGCAGATTACAAGTCAGTATAGAACTGTGGATGCCGATACTGAACGGTTCAATATATTATTGAGAATTGTTGCATGCCTAATAAACACCGTGTACCTGTATGAATACCATCTACCTGTGTGAACACCGTGTACCTGTGTGAACACCGTGTACCTGTGTGAACACCGTGTACCTGTGTGAAAACCGTGTACCTGTGTGAACACCGTGTACCTGTATGCCCTGTCCCTGGACTCTCTGCAGCTGCTCTTGTATGTGTCGAAGCTCATCCTGCTGCCGCTGGATGTTGTCCTGAATCAATCTGGTCCTCTGCTCTAGCTGCTCCTTTAGGTGCTGCATGGCATTCACCTGTGCCGAGAACTCCATTACGGGCTGGTGTTGGTGTTGGTGTGGTGGTGTGGGGGGCAAAGAGCAGTGCATCAGTCTTATTTGACAAATGGTATGCTTTAGCTCTTTTTCAGGAATCCAAAATTGTTCAACATGCACTCATAGTGTGAAAAAAACAGGAATTATTGCATATTTTCTGTTACTGATTCTCTTTTAATTAGTATTATCTTTATGATCAACAACGTGAATATTAAATAAATCTTTTAGTTGTTGTTTTCTCAAGTTTGTTAAACAGTATCACCAGGCTCACCTGTACATTTGTCTGAAGTTGTTGTGATTGTTGTTGTTGTTGCTGCTGTTGTTGTTGTTGCTGCTGCTGCTGTTGTTGCTGCTGTTGTTGCCGTTGTTGTTGCTGCTGCTGTTGAGCCATTATGCTTGGAGTTACACTTTGCCCAGTCGTCTGAGAGCTCATTGACTGCAAATTTACAAAAATAAATTTAACGACTGAATGAATGATTTTTTAAAAAATTATAATCACTTATAATGTGTATAAGTTAGCTGTTTGTTTGTCAGTGTTAATAAATATGTTTGTGCTGTTATTGTATATATATATATAATTACATGCATTTGTCACAAGAAAAATTGCATTGATGTGTACTTTCAAAACAAGCGTGTACTGATACACACATTCTATAAAATGATACAGACCATTATAAACAGATGTAAAATGATTTGGACAACTCAGCACTTTCAATAGGTAGAAGAAAAACGATTTAGTTTAACAAACACAAGTTCCTTTTCAAGTCTTTTCAGCACCTTGTAAAATAATTTCTGGTTGAACTTGTTTTTCTTTGCCTTTTCACTCATTCACCTGAACTTTCCTGTGAGTGACTCAAGTAGAATTTCCACCTAAATACCCACAGGAAAAAGATTGCTTTCAGAAGAAAACTATATTTGCAACTCTGTCTCACCTGACTGCTGATGGATGAGCGACGCTGTGATGTCATCTCCATGGTGGAGGGCAAAGACTGGCGAGGAGGCGTGGCCGTGTCCATGTGAAGCTTAGAGGCTGTTGCTGTGAACACAGAACCATTAATGAGGAGGCTTTACAGACGCTGGAGCAGAAAACACATTCAAATCTGTGTAGATCATACAAGTGCAAGTGTTGTCGGAAACATGGGAAGAAGACTTGCGGGAACTCCGCGAGGAGGTGGAAGGTGTTCTACTGCGGTCAAATCGCTCCAGGGCCTCTTTCAGGCTGGACGTATTGAGTTGTGACTCTGAACCAGAGTCCTGACCCTAAAAAGTAAAGATTTGCAAAAATCAAACATAAATGGAAATATATAAAATAAAGAGTAAGACTTTGCTGATGAACACAAACAATCCATCAAAAAAATCCACATTGGCAAACACACTGTATACAAACTGTTTACACACATTGTTTCAAACTGTATATTGATATAGTATTGCTAATGTATCATCACATACATGTTGCATTTATTGATATTCTGTTTTATTTTGAACAAATGCAATAATTAAAAAAAACAATAATGCAATAAACAAAATATTTGATGCAGATGACTGCCCCTCAGAAAAAAACTGAACAAAAACAAAACAACTACATATATTATTACATACACATACTTTTTGTGTACGATAGGATTTGGGTGGAAGTATAAATATATTACTATAAGAATTACTTACTTTGAGTCTTTTAAAATAGGACAACTACGATTCATGTTTTAATCACCCATTTTCTATAACTATCAACTAATGAATTACTCTCAAAGTAATTTACAAAGTTTTTTTTAAAACCTAAATATAGATTTCACCTTGGCAAGCAAAAAAAAAAAATCATACTCATTTCTAAAAAAAAAATTACTATGTCAATAACAATTTACAAAATCAAAATCTGAGAAAGGAGGGATGTTCCCTGGAAAGAAGGAACTAAGTACAATATAAATACAATAAAAACAATTGTTTAATTAAGACCCTGTACTTGACAGGAGGATTTTGTAAACAAGCAGAGCTGATTTCCATATTAGTACTGACAGAAATTGTAAATATAAATTCCTTCCCACCTTGTCCACTGTGGCTTCTGGAGTAGATTCCTCGATGCCAAGCTCCCGGCGCTGCTCTGCCCTCACCTCTGCATAGCTGTGCGTCATACAATCAAACAAAGTTTTGAGTAATTATAAAGAAAGAATGTGCAAAGAGAAAATTAAAGCTTGTGCTAAAAATTAGGAAAAGATTTTAAAGCTTTCTGTCATCATACACTCAAAAACACGGAGCATTTGTAAAACAGGCAAAGTTACGAAGGAGAGGCAGAATACATTGAGCTGTACCTGACTACTGTGTGTGTGCAGACAATAAACTCAGGTCGTGAGTTCCACTGATGGTAGGTGATGTAGTATTGGGTCTGCAGCCAAATCCACTGTTGGCCTTTAGTCAGAAAACGATAATAACATGACTTCCCTTTACCGTACTGCATCACTAAAACAGACAGAGATACCAGAGAGCAAACGTGTTACAACCACTCAGAGAAACGGTTTCTAAAAGCATTTGTCTAGAGTGTATATGCATTGGAACTCACAGTGTTCATGACATTTCGCTAGTGTCTCCAGGTCATCCACGTGGTAATAATCATACCCTGATGTTCCCAAAACTTCAAAAGGCAAGTAGCCTATGATTGGCGGTGCTCTAGAAATGTAAAAAAAAAATACAAACAAACAAACAAAAAAAAACAGTCAATCTGCTGCTAATGTGATGCTAAATGTAATCTAACATTTTTAGCACCAGCTCTGAATGCTCCCATTGACAGAAGCATGAGAGGGCACAAATCAACATGTGTTTGCGTGTTTAACCTATGGTCCAAAAAAAGGAATTTCCATTCTAGACTGTGCCTGGAAGTAAACTCTTCATTGGGCTCTTCCACTGTGCACATTTCCTATAATCAAAAAAAAAAAACAGTGGTTAAGGAAATTTAATCAAGATACAATTCATAACACAACATGAAATGATTCAAAACTAAAATAAACAACAAGCTATCTGGAGGATACCTTAATAAACTGAGGTTTGGCAAGCCGGACGGTGGCAACGAAGCACACTTGGTCATCAAAGGCAGGCTGAAGGGACCGTTGTAACACTCCTGCTAGACCATTTCTTGCCACATTGGGAACTGTGCAAAAGATAACAAGACTTCAGTGTGTTACTTAAATGTAAATCGTTGTTAAACAGGTAGTGACCAGCCAAAACCAGGGGAAGGGAGAGAACAATAATCATTATTAAAACAATAAATCAGATCATTAATGTTAGAGCTCCAGACTAATTCACAGACCAGGTCTCTGAACTGATGCATACATTTTTTAGGTGAATGTCGCCATGCTATTTACGTGTATTTTACAATTAAGATAAGTAATACATAGCTGAAGTACGACTGAGATGATTAGTGACTTACCGTTATTGAGGGACTTGAAGTTGCCAATAAACTTTACATATTCGTAGACTGGAGGCTCTTTGGGATCAATGGCACCTCTCAGCATGTGACAGCAGAACTCCAAATGATTCTTAGCTGAGGATGAAAAACATATGTATAAGAAAACATTTTTTTCAATAAATAACACAGACGATGCATAGCAAAGCATTATACAATCAACTATTTGTGTTGAGTGTGTGTTCTACACTGCATTGATACATTTGTACTAAACTATTCCAGACAGAGGAAAGAAAAATTCATCTCCATTTCACTTTGAAATTGTTTTCTTTGATTTCTGTTTTATTTTGTACAAAACCAATCAAAACAACAGTCCTCTTACGGAATTTAACACAGCAAAAATGATTAAGTAATTTTAAAGAACGAGCCACAACAGAAAGCAAAAATAACAATTTAGAGTGTATAGCCCCTGTGAAGAAAACTCCAGAAAAAAAAGAGTTTGGTGTGGTGGACAAAATATATTCTACAATTATTGAAAACAAATGTGTAATATCAATATAAGAGAGGATGGAGTATTTTTGAAAGAAAAAGATAAAAGGGTGAGGTGCAAAATGAGTGTGACTGACTCTTCAGGTAATCTGTGTTGAGGCTTTCTGGGTCAGTGGGATGTGTGGACAGAGCCTTGTACACGTCAGAGTGTTCTCCAACAGGCAAAAAATTTAACATGTTCTGGTCCACCAAGTCCGCCTGGAAAAATGAACACAAGTTTATTAGTGCAAAAAAAATATATATATAACAAAACAAGAAAACATATTGTGGGCGAAAGGCATGATCTTTGGATCACAAATGTTTGGCCTTAAGCACACAAGCAAAACCTGCTAAAACCTGTTCCCCATGTAGCATGACTAAAATAGTAACATTATTACTAACCGGTAAGTGCTCTAATAGTGAGGTGACACTCTCTGAGACGTAGAGGATGTTCCCATCGGTCATTATTGCTATAAAGAATCCATCCAAAGCCTGATAAAAAATAAAAAGTTTTTTAATATTTTAAATATTTCCTTTTCTTACGAGATTGCAGGATTTAATGTAAAACCACTGACCTCCAGCATTAGCTGAGTGAACTCCTCATTACTAAGAAAAGGGGGCTTCCAGTCCTGCCTGATCTCACTTGACTCTGACTGGGCTGCAATTTCTGTTGAAAATGAAAAATTAAAATTAAAGACAAAATTTTGGGGGGAAAATGTAATGAAATAAAAACAAACAAAATTGAAAGATGAACTTAAAGGTGCAGTCCGTAACTCTTATAAGAGTGACTTTTTGTCATATTTACTAAAGCTGTCACTATGTAAGGACAGCTTTACATGAAATTAGTAGTTTGTGTGAAAAAAACAGGCTTATTGAGTCCCCCCTGCTGCTCCCGCTGCCTTTGGCAGATTGCCAGAATGCACCGTGACCGAGCAAAAGGAACCAATCAGAGCCAGTATTGTGTTTGATGGACTGTCTAACATCTGTTGCTCACAGTACCCGCCCCTTTCCAGCCAAAACACAGCAATGCTCATAGCAAGGTAGTCCCCAAAGTGTCGTCTTTTTTTAGTGTATGGTCTGGAGGAGTAGAAGATGGAATTGGGGACTTTTCTGCTTGAAAGGTAATTATTGCTGCTTGGTTTACATTATGTTTGATTTGTAATTGTTACACTAGAACTCACTCTTCACCTTTTGTGCCCTGCCATCACTGCAGCCTCCATGTGGGCTGCTGTGAGTGACACTGTGCTGGTTCTGATAGATTGGTGTGTGCACATTATATATGCTTTTAACAGTGCATGTTATATTACTGTGATGTTGCTAATGTTAGCTTGGGACTTTGTAGGCAGGGCAAGAGAGCAGCGAGGAGGGAGGGGGAGGGAGGGATCTGAAAGTTACGGACTGCACCTTTAAGTACTTTTAATTTACAAGAAGTCACCTTTTAGTGACAAATACCACAGAAGTAGCACAAATCAAGTCAATTAAAAATCCTCAGAGTGCAAAACCACAGTAAAGTGAAAACATGAATCCAGGTAAGGTAAAGTTTTAAATAAAAATGACACAGTGTAAGGACAGTGAAGAGCCCTGACCTTTGTGTTTACACAGGAAGTCGATGCTTTTCTGGAGGATGGTAGACTTGTCCATCTTCCTGGTGTTGCCAGGCAACATTGTGCCAAGTTCTTTGATGAGGACATTGAACTGGTCCCTCCGTTTCTTCTCAGACTTGTTACGGGACACGCTGAGATACAGAACAGATCCAAAGTGCACATTTTAAAATGGTGTGTGACAAACTTTTCTTTTTGTTCCCACTCTGAAGAGCTAAAATTACTCATCATTAAATGTTTATCTTTTTAGTACTGTCTTTATATCAGGCATACCGTTTTGCTTTGTCCTTTTCATCTTCTTCCATCAACCCATCAAAGATGCTACAATCATCCCTAAAGGCAAGAAAAACATTCAAAGTAACTCATTTTAGCGTTGGTGCTTTTTTTAGTCGTTGGAAAGCAGACGTGCATCGGTAACGACTAGCTTGGCTAATGAGAGGATTCTCCTCAGGGGAACGGAGGGAGAGACGAATAAAAAGGGAAAGATGCCTGTTTGCCAAGATGGTTAATCACATTTGTGAAACAGGATGAGCGCTTGCATTCAATTCAGCCTGATAACTTTTGCTTTTAATAAGTAACAAAAAAAAATGACTGGGCCTTCTGAGCCTTGGGATATTTTTCTCACAAAATGTTCATAAAATAAGCCCCATCGTCCCTGTTAGATGATTGTTTAGATGCTCTAAACATACTAGTGATAAAGCCCTTATACAATTATTACAACTATAACATGCGGATATGTTGATTATAAAACTTTAACTCCCGAATGCGTGTGCCTCTTGGTGACTTTTTTAATGTTTTATTATTTTATGAACTTGTATGTTTTAATAACTGATGATTGTCTCTTGTCAAATACTTTTTTTAATATGTAAATGGCAGTATGATGTTATTATGTAGTTACATTTTTACTGTATATTTCATTATATACTTCCTGTAATTTGTATTCTTTTAGGCTGACATTTGAACATTCCAGGGACTACAGATTATTAAATAGCCTTCTGTATAAATCTGGTACATTTTCTGTATGGATATTAATGTACACAGTCCCTGTTAAATAAACCAATAAATAAATAAGTCAATGTAGTTTTCATCCAAAAAGTATGTCTAATAAATACATATAGATGTAGAAATACACAGGAGACTTCAGTATTTATTCCATCTGCAAAGAAATTGATATTTAATAGATATTGCATTTCCTTTCAGACATCTTTTGCAATAAATGCATATTAAGGACTATTTCCCAGTTTTAAAATTAAGAAAAAAAATGTCAAAGAATACTTCCCTTTAAAAGTAGTTTATAAAAAAAAAAGGAAATATATTATACTCATTTATAAATTCCATGTTAAACCACAGCTCTGCCAAGACGGTTTGCAAGTGTCCGTGAGTGTCTAATGCAAGTAGTATGCAATGAATGTTAAAGTGTTTAGGGCTCAGTAGTTAAACATACCCTATGCTTGATGTCATGCTGGCTGCGGATCAGGGCTGTGGCTGCAGTGATTTGTTCTTTAGGCGTGAGGTCGGCATTTGGAAGACCACCTGAAGAGACGCAAGAACTGTATGAGAGGAGTCAGAATATACAGTATGCTCCAACTCAGGAAGTGAAAGAAGCAACACCCAGTCATGCTATGCATTGCCAGAAAGCACTATGTTAACATCTGCAATGAAGTACAAATTGGAAAATGATGATCAACAAATTACCCCAAACATGTTTCACATTCATTTGTATACTGATGTAACAAGACAAACAAAAAAAAGACATTATCTACTTAAATAAACAATCAGATCATTGCACAGATGAAAAAGTTGATTCAATAAAGTTTTAGAATCCCAAGTTGATTATAAAAAATAAAAAAAATAAATCTTTACAAAGAAACTGAAAAGCTTAGAGTATCACAACATAAATTTCACAATCTCACCCCACTGCAGCCAAAGCACAAGCTCGGCTAAAGTCTCCTCGCAGGGGTTGAGGAAAAGGTTTGGGGGTCAAAGGTGACTTTAAGGGTCAAAATTGGTGCTGATGAGGTCATTGAGGTCACAAGAGGGCATTGGATTATGGGAAAGTCATGGTGGTGGTCAACCAAACCTGCCAGCAGGAAATAGAATTTAAAAAAATAACATCACTTCCAAACACATTCACACTATCAAATAATGATGAAGTCTTGTAACAACAGTTACTATTGACAACCATGTGGCGATGCGTTGAAATGGTATGTGTAATGTACAGTAACACTACACACCCATTGGAGATGCTCTGATAGTATTCCAGACATCACAATATAGCTCCTGACACACAGGCTCAAATGATCTCAATATGATAATTTCTTAGGGATGATTACCTCATGCCTGACAGTGAGTTACTGTACATTAGTGTAGCAAGTACAGTGTATTTAAAAACCGCTTCCTATTTTAGGACTTACTTTTAAATTAAAGATGAAAGAAAAATGCTTTGTTAAAAACTGGGGGAAATGGTTGGTATATAAAAACAAGAAAGATGAGAAAACAAAGAGGTATTGAGTAAATCCGTGTACCCTTCATTCTTTGATTATTGTGCTTTAAAACTAAATCAAAATAACAAATATTATTATTTTGTTTTACTGACTTAAAACCAAAACAGAAATACAGAAAACATCAAAAACCAGACAAGCAGCGTTTTTCTGTTTTAGAATTGAATTTTGCTCCGTTTGTGTGATATTTGGATATTTAAGGGAAACTAGGACGAGAGCTTCATGTTTTAATCTCACCACACAGAGGGGACCCACAGACGGGGGGGTGGAGACTTTTACTCTTGGAAAAAAAAGAGCAACGCCGGTGCATAAGTCACATTACTGATTAACTGGTGAATTGAAATGTGAATACATAAATAAATCGGAAAAAAAATGAATGTTACGAAAAGCACACACGATATGTGATTAAAAAAACAAGAGGAGGTGTAATGAATCTACTGGTGCTCCTCGTTTCTTGTGATCAACTTCTGTGTGTGTTGACGGCTGCCGTTAGCGGCTAGTGGTATTATAAAGTGTAAAATATTTATTTTCAATGCCCTCAAAAAAGCTGTAATTGTTTTTGCAAAAGTGTCAAATCGTAAAACTTCTAACATCTATTGTTTCTCACACCAGCCTTACAGTCGCTAGTCTGTCTCCAGTTTATTTGGAACGTCCTGTTTGCTCTGACAGAATGAGACGTGCTTAAGCTCTTGCTCTAATTTCCCTGTAAATATTCAAATATCTGACAAACGGAACAAGATTTCGCCATTAATATTTTAATTTTAAAACTAAAAAACGCTGCTTTTCTGGATTTTGTGGTTTCTGTATTTCTGTTTCGGTTTTAAGTCGGTAAAACAAAATAATCACACCGTTTATTTGTTATTTTGATTTGGTTTTGGAACAGAATAACCAAAGAACAAAAGGTTGTTCACATTTAGTCTGTATACATCCTTTAAGAAATACTGTTTTATTTTTATTTCATTTTTTGGGAAAGTGTTACCCGGTTTCTTAAAAAAATAGGAAAATAAAAGCATAGTTACAGTATGGCACATAGTGAGACATGCTGTGTACCTGGGTTTATATAATTGAATTGTATATAATAATTATATGACATGAATGTCTGTGAAAACTGACTGATCAAAAAAAAAAAAAAACAGCTTCTTATTTCAAGATATTTAGAAATATCGTATTTAGGCGTTTCTTCCTTTACCTTCTGGAAAGTGTTTTGTTGGCGAAACAAGCCGTTTCAGATCATGACTTCTCAAAGACTGACAAATCCACATGTATGAGCCACACCTCACCTGCAACACAAAAGACCAAGACTCATTCACAAACATGCTATTGGGCTTGTGTTCACTGTTGACCATGCATGTAAATTCACAAGGCCAACATGTAATGTAAACAAAGCAGCAGAAAAATACATGAAATGGAAGTGGGGCAGCTGCAACAATTGATATTCATATAATAATTTTTTGGGGGGGTTATCTTGTCAAGCCAAAACATTATCTTTTGAACTTTATTATAAATAAAAGGCTTTAACAACATTACCGTAGTCATGCAACAGAACAGAAAGTTTTAAAAACAATACATTATCTGAAAGGATATAAAGGATGCCTTTTATTAGTCATTTCAAAATACAATAATATTTGACATTAATACTGCAACAATATTCATTTTAAATCTACTCGCGTGATAGCAATTTTTTTTTTTTTTAACACCCAAACAATATTAACCTCCCTGTGACCCTGACAAATGTAGCAAATGGGTCAGAAAATTGACAATATTAACCTTGTTCTAGTGCCTCCTTTGGATTAGGGCTGCACAATTCATCAACTTTTAATCGTAATCACGATTTTAGTTGCCACAATTAAATTAACCAGATCATCATGAATATTTACAGCTAAAATGTGGGCTTTCTCAACCATTAGTCAGCGGCAGCTTTGAGTCATTGGTGGATTGATGTGAGCTGTAATTGTTTCCAATGAGTTGCATTTTGTGACAACACTCTGTAATAGTGGATTTATTCAGTTAACCCTTGGAACATTTTAAATTATTGGGTTCATTTCTTTTTGTTTGGTATAATTTTTTATTTAAAACTTCATTTTGCACTGTAGCTGTTCAAATATTTGTTTTTTTTAAAGTAGTGCAAAAGAAATACAGATTTGTCCCTAACATGATAAATAATTGTGATTATAATGGTGGTTACAATATTGATCAAAATAATAATGCTTATCATTTTGGCCATAATCGTGCAGCCCTCCTTTGTTGGGATTGATACAGAGCGATGGATGGAGATGTAGGCTGATCACAACTTCCTTTTTAATAGTGGAAGTAGGTCATAAGTTTAGCCATATTTGGCAGTTCTTCAAAAAAAAAAAATTGCAGTATTATCGCGCCCTGTAGCGTAAATATGAGATGTTACCACATTTTATTTAACAATTCATTCCTGAGAAATACAATCACTTTAGCTGCTACCATGGCAACCACTGGCACTGGCATTGTAATGAACCTGCTAACCTCTAACTCATGTACTAACTTTTTTGCTGCAAGGATATTCTGTTGCTCTGTGTTGTGCTTTCTGCATTATAACTAGGGGTGGGGGAGGGGGGGGGGGTCTCTAGGCACGTCACGATTCAATCATGATTATAGGGACAGCGATTCATCTTGAATCGATGCATCCAAATGCACATTACAGCATTTCTTTACCATGACCGCTGATGAATTCAGGTTTTTAACAACATACCATTTGCATTTAGACACAGGAGACAAATTTCCCTCTTAAACTTTTCATTAAACCAACAAAAGACATCTGTAAACTGTTACATTAAACATAGTGGCATCCTAGCCAACATATACAATACAATAAACAAACACTCCAGTAAAATGGCTGTTCTAAATCATTTCTTACATGTAGGTTATTAAACTAAATAAACAGTGGCACCATAATACTTTTAAAATATCTATCTATATTTATTTAACTGTATTTCGTATAATCTAACATTTAAATAAAGGATTATTGGAAATGTGTGAATCAATAATGTCAGAATGATGCATACATGCATTGATTATTTTTCCCTCCCCAGATAATATGCTGTCACTTTCAAATTGGCAGTATTGATAACAAAATTACAACACTGGAAGACGTATTCCTAAAATACATTTTGCACAAGTTTTCCTTTTCTTGTTTACCAGTGGTTTTACAGTCCTTATGTTACTAATTAAAGTTCGTAGTGTTTTGCTTCTTTGTCTTGATTCATGTTTTGGCTATTAAAACAATGTGAGTTCATATGCAGTATATATTCTGGTTATATTCAATGTTATTATTTCATATAGCAGCAATTGACTGATGTCTGTTATTGGCATGATTTTTTTCATAGTATAAGATGGTGTTAAAAACATTAGCTGGTGTCTTAAGCCCTTTTAAATGCCCAATAAAGGTATCGAGTCTAAAAATCAGGCTCTATTAAGTATTAAATCTTTTAATAAAGTAACACCTTACACCAGTCAATTTTTTTGCGGCCCCCAAAGCAAATCCCCAAAAAATATAATATAAGACGTTGGAAGGAATAGGAAGCCCAACACAACACACAACATAACTCTCAAAACACACAACTCAGCAAAATGCACAAAGTACACAGATAATTGCCAAAATACGCAAAATGACTCAAACACAACACGTAGGGATGTCCCGATACAACTTTTTCACTTCCGATATTGCAGCCTTGAGTATCGGTCGATACCGATATCAATACGATATCAGCACCAGTGTTTGGAATAACGGCGTTATGTAACGGCATTTGTTTTTCAGTAACGGGGTAATCTAACTAATTACTTTTTACGTCATTACAACGCCGTTATCGTTACTGAACGTTAAATGCGGTGCATTACATGCATTGATTGAATAAAATGTTATCCGAAAGCATCCCCAGCTTCTGTCATTAGCTGTTGTGAGGAGGTGGGTTAAAAACAAGGTGAGCGATTATGATTGGCTTAGGCGGCGTAATGTTTCATGGTAGCCAATCAGAGCCAGCATTTTTACACATGTGCCAGCAAGAGGAGGCGGTTTAAAAACAAGGTGAGCGATTATGATTGGCTAAGGCGACGTGCCAGCGCACACAACGCACACACACACACACGCCGCACACACACACACACCAGATTGGATGAAGCAGCAGAAATGGTGAGAGTGGAGCAAGTTGACATTTTTAAGGTGACGATACAAACACTACTTTATATAAATTATGGTCAAAGGCGAACGTGCATGTGAAGTGTACATTATATCCAGGAGAGAAGATTATGTCGACATCCGTTGTAAGCAACTCAAAATTAATGAAGCACCTCACGACACACACATCTAAAAAATGTGAATTATTTGACATAGAGCAACTTTTTTTTTTTTTTAATAGTAACGCAAATAGTTACTTTCCTTGGTAATGAGTTACTTTTATTACAGAGTAATTTAGTTACTAACGCAGTTACTTTTTTGAACAAGTAGTGAGGAACTGTAACTAATTACTTTTTTTAAGGTAACATTCCCAACACTGATCAGCACAAATAATACATACTTTTATTACTTATTTTGTAGTGTAGAATGTTAGAAAAGGCTTGATCAAGTGATGTTACTCAAACAGAGAACAATAATCAACAATTCAAGTTCTTCAAGTTATTTTTTACTGTCAGTATGTGGTGGGAACAACTGAAGGCGTGGGACAAAAAACAACAAAAAGTTATCGGAACGCTTATATCGGAGATTTTAGATGCAGTCCGGTAAAATCCGATATTCGTTTTCTGGCTGATATCCGATATCAATACTGGATCGGGACAGCCCTAACAACAACCACATAAACAAACACAATGATTAGGGATGTCCCGATACAAGTTTTTAACTTCCAATATAATACCGATATTGCAGCCTTGCTTATCGGCCGATACCATTATTGATCCGATACGATATCAGCATGAATCATACATACTTTTATTACTTATTTTGTAGTGTGAAATGTTAGAAAAGGCTTGATCAAGTCATGTTACTCAAACAGAGAACAATAGTCAGCAACAATAGGTTACTTTGTTGGAGTGTGAACCACAGTCACCTATGGATAGAAGTGCTGGAGCGGAAAATTTTATCGAAGCGCTTATATCAGTGATTTTAGATGCAGTCCGATGAAATACGATATTCGTTTTCTGGCTGATATCGGACCGATATCAATATCGGATTGGGACACCCCTAACAATGACTACAAAAACCCACAAAATGCAACAGAAGAGCTCAAAAAACACACAAACTGTTTAAAAAATGACAGGAACGTATAAAAAGCAACGACAAAACGCGCTAATCCACAAGAGTAACGCGGAAAATAACAGAAAAACCCATAAAATTAAAACAAGAACACAAATAAATAACAAAAACGCACATAATGACCCCTAAAATGCACAAAATGACAGGAAAATATAGAAAACAACCACAAAAATACAAAAAAATGAGCTCAAAACAGCACAAACCGAAAACCTAAATGCAGAAAATGATAGAAAAATACACAAACTTAAAAAAAGAACACCAAAAAATTACAAAAACACATACGTAATGACCCCGAAAACACACAAAATGACTAAAAACTGACAAAACATTAAAACCACAAAGACAAAACCATTTTTCCATTTTGTGTTAATACTATCATTTGTCATTATTCTAAGGCCGTGGCTACGGGTACTTTAAACGTATCCATAGACTGCCACTCTATGAATACACTTCGCTCCTTATTGGCCAGTTTAGGTCACATGATAAGTGCACCACGTGACTTAAAGTTCATTTTATTTTAGCCCTAACCCTAACTGTAACTATCCCTAACCCTAAAATGTTTATTTTTGTCAGAAATGTATTTCTTAAAGGTGGAATTCGCCTTGTTAAAAATGTTAAAATGAAAAAATTGTCAAATGTGTAATTCGATCCCACATTAGCGTAACCCACGTTAGCTGTGAGTGCGGCGTCTTAGACCAGTACTATCCTGGCACAGTGATAAACGCAGGTACATTTGTAGAAAAGCTTCGGAAATTTATCTATAGTCCCAGGGGCTATTGCTATGTTTAACATACCTCTTGACACTTTCTTACTCTAAATAATGACAAATATTGAGATTGTGGCCCTTGGATCAGATATAATCACATTTTTGTGGCCCTCGCGGTGATAGAGTTGCCCAGTAGAGTTACACACACTGTCTTAGTAGTTGGACCAAACTCAGCCCTTTGACGGGCCAGAATTGGCCCACGGGCCGTAAGTTAGTCACCACTGACTGACAATGAATAACCTCCACATTTCAGCCAACATGGCCGAATGAAGGCTGTGCATGCGCCGCAGGCTGTTAACGGTCCATTCAAGCTGCTCGTCAACGTATACATTACATTTATAATGCCACAGGTGATAGTTACAGTTATACAACCCATGTTGCTAAGCTAACCGGCTACTAGCTTAACACTGCTCATTAAACTCCAGAGATTTAAAGCTCTTACTGGCATCGTCGCATCCAGCTACTCTCAGAAAAACACCGACAGACATTTACGGTGACATGTCAAGTAGTATTTCATTATTTGTGAAAAACACTACGGAGCAATTACAGTGGAGTCCTAGCCATGGCGAGCTGGTGGTGGGTCCGAAGCTGTCACGCAACAACTGACATTGAAGACAATATAATGTACAAATGTTACCGTCAGTGCTCAACCACCGCAAACAACCCGAGCAGCCGATTAGGGCAAGGTCCTCCCGGGAGCCCACAAAATGTCCGAAAATAAACTCCGAAGCAGCGGCCATGGGGGCATTTTCGCGGCAGATTCATGTATGTACACACGGTGCAGCGGGCGCACACACACGTACACACACACGGGCAAAGGGACGCGCACACGCTCGCCCACTCGTATACACAGACACTGGCTGCTCTGAATGTGGGTCACTGGGCCTTGCTCTCCCTCAAGCGTGCGGAAACAGTCCCAAAGCCTGCCCTGCACTCCAATAATCCTGGCTCCACGAAGCCACTGCAGTCGCTCTCTCTCTCTCTCTTTCTCTCTCACCGATGCATTAAAAAAAAACCGAGCCTTACCTTTTTTTTTTTTTTTTTTTTTTAATGGTCGACTCGACACCAATCTCTGTGTTTTGCTCACTTCAGCGCTGCAACGAGGCGGCGGGGGCCAGCGCTGAAAAACAGGAGGCCTACTTCATATTACGACGTACAGTCATGCGCATTGGAGACAGTAGGACGCATTCTTTAGCAAGTACAGTACAGTGCACGAGCAGCAGGAGCAAGGGAATCACCCCGAGCTCCACAAAGAGGAAACGACAGCGCGTTTTAATGGTTTAATTGTTATTTTGGGGGGTTAACAGAGTCTCCCTGCTGCCGGTGTTAAAATGACTGAGGTACATATTGAACCTCTGCGTGTAAATGAACAAAATCAAGGCAAAAATCTTGGACACGAGCACAGCTCAATGAGAAGAAGAAGAAGAAGAAAAAAACACATAGTGAAACTCAGTAAAGTATTTACCACCAATTTTATTTCACACATGTACATGTAGGCAGATTGGCTTTAACATATATCCAGTTTTATAAAGAGGGTAGACAGCCAGGTTGTAGTAAATGTAAAAGCAGGGTAGGAGCGGGGTTTCCCCTTTCATTCACATCCAATCACATCCCGTAAACATCGTGACGTTGTCGCTAAAGCGAGGCAAGGTTCCCCCATATCTTCATAGAAGAGGGGTGCTTTATATTTTTTCTCTTTAAAATAAATTTGAATTATTATTATTTTTTAATTATCATGAAACACTTTATTAAAAATGAAATGAACAAACCATGGAAGTCATTTAGAGAAATCATAAAAAGAGATACAGAACTTGTTTTGTTTATTTGACAGGGACAATATGTACATTCATACACATTACAGTAAATGTACCAAGAGTTAGCCTGTATTTACTGTTTTTCATCTGCTGTTCCTGGATAGCTGTTAAAGCTGTGGTATGTAGGGCTGCCGTGGATCAGGTGGCAGGGTCGTGCTCTGATCGAGAGGTTGGGGGTTCGATCCCAGTACCTGACTATGTATCGACGTGTCCTTGGGCAAGACACTGTGTCCTAAGATGCTCCCAGTGGTTGACCTTGCATGGCAGCTTTGTCCCATTGGTGTGTGAATGGTTGAATGAGCTGATATGTAAAGCACTTTGGGACTACCTCAGTGTAGGGATAAAGAGCTACATAAATCAGGTACATTTTCCATTTTTTTGGTGAAAAATCCATAATCATCTTATTATATTGTATCTTAGTGGACAGTGAATCTCGTCACCTTCTCCTGGCTCTGTAAATCAGCTTTAGAAATACAGGCAGCGTGACGCTGGACTTCAGCCAATCAGAGATCTTTCTACCAACAGGGCGATCCATGAGCTGTTTTAAGCATTACTATTGGCTGCTCGAGCTGCTCGTCAAAAGTCGATGCACGTTCTGGATCTGAGAGTAGGGACAGCCCCGTGGCATTACATTCCAGCTGAAGTCTTAACGCAGTTTTAAGCATGGCAAAGCAAGAGGAAAAAGGAAGACAGAGGTGGAGAAGCAACCAAATAAAGGCACAAACGTGTTCAGGAGGAACGCAGAGTCGGTGTGTGCAGCGAACTGCGAGCGATCCGCTTTCAGGCAGCGCAGTCTGCCCAGAGTCAGAGAAAGATTGTGAGAACAGACGGAATAAATAGTTTATTAAAAATTAGGGGAGAGCATGGAGCGCCGCACGATTCTACATACCCCAGCTTTAAAAGTCACCCTAAAAACAAAATCTATCCACATTAGTACAATAAAAAATGTCACATTCTAAACAGCATGAAAACATTCATAAAACTTTATAATTCACTTTCCTAAAAATGTATAATTCAGTTTCAATAAATAGTTCAATACATATTTTAAATATAAAATAAAATGGAAGAGAATTCATGACTCTCAGGGCGAATGATTGCAGTTCTTATTACTCAAAAACCATTTTCTTAGCTGGGTTTTAAATGAATTATACTTCAGGTACTTAATTGCAGGTGTATTTGATACAATTACACATTAATTAAACATATTAATATATTTGAATATAAAATAAAATAAAACATCTGAAGTGTATATGGTTTGATATGGAGGTAGATTTGTGTCTTTATTATTCAATAATAATAATAATAATAAAACAATTTCAATCAAAAATGTTGACTTCACTCAAAAATGTATATTTTCAATCAAAGAAAAAAAATCCGTTCAAGTACAAAAATCATTTTTGAGACTCAAATAATTGGATTTGAACACTTGTTTTCTTTGATTGAAAATGTTTTTTATTGAAGTGATTTTTTTTTTTTGATTTTTTTTTTAATTGAAAAGTTTTTTTATTGAATAATAAAAACACAAATCTTCCTCCATTGTATCCTTTTGACTATTTATTTTTTTCGGGTGGTCTTATTATTTTCGGTTGCTTGTTTGTGTCGATAGGAGGCGCCAGAGCGCCACTCGACACAGTTACTTATGAAAAGATGACGAAAACAACTGAGTAGTTAGTGAAACATTAAATATCTGACTTGGATATATAATATTTGCATATTCATTTAAGCATTGCTCATTGATAATATTTGGTCCATCCAAAGCAAATATTGCAAAGGTTTCTCAAACAGATCTCACACTTGTTTTTTTTTATTTAAAAAAAAAAAAAAAAGTAAATTCCCAATTATTAAATTAAATCCAACTCCATACTTATGCATGGATGGTAAAACATGATCCTGACAATGATGACTATCTACTTATAAGAAAGTGAATGTACCCTTACAAACATTTTTTAAGTGATTAAACATTAAAACAAGGTGCTGAATACATTAACTAATACCTTTGATAATTACATAAAAAAACCTAAACAGGACCCTGAAAAAATTGAAAGGTAATGAACAATTTAAATATACTTTTTGTCAACTAAATAATGGGTGATTTCAGTTGTTTTGCAAATAGTCATGAAGTTCAAACAACAAATGCACGGTGCCAAACTCGTGATAAATAAGTAGAATAAGCCTCATGTGTTATTCATAAGATTCAACACTTGTGTATTTCCTTCCCTTACAACTTCCTGCCCATCTGCTGATCTTTCCATCTCAGAGGCAAAAAGCTTTTCAAGTGAACACCCTCAAAAACCATCAACATGAACAACAATAAAGCACTTAGCTGGGGAGCGACTCATCTTTGTTCTCACAAATATGACAAATTCAGTGACGCCACACTCCTACAAATTAAATCAGCCCTTTGCTCTTATGTGGTCACTTCTGCATAGCTGCCAAATGGCAACATGGGAAACTAAAGAATTCCAAACATTTGGTCACACATCAGACTTTAAAGGGAAATATATCATGGCCTGTGTTCACAAACAAGTAAAGCATCATTTATATGGCTATAAATCCCTTCCCCCATCTTAAAGTGCTTTACCCTACTATTACCTATTCTCACAGATTGAATTACTACACAGTAATGGAAACAGAGTGCTGTGGGACATCCTTTTCCCACACAACAACCGTTTAATCACAGACAAACATTAGGCAACGTGCCAGATTAGATATCAATGTCCGTAGAGGAGCCTGTGGACAATAGACAGAGAGATCGCTATTATAACAAAAAAGATAAAGAAGAAACTTTGCATGTGATGAAGGAACATACGACCACATGCAAACACACAGCAACACGTGTGTTTGCCAAAGACTGTCTCTATAGCAGCAAAAATACAATAACCAGTGGAAACCAGTAAGAAAACCTGCACAACATCATAATGAATCCTAATTTAAGCAATAAAAACATATAACGATGAAGCAATTGGCCTTTGATTTCCCCCTGTTGGGTAGATTGATCTAAAAACAGTATTTTAATCAAAGGCGATCATGGATCATCAACCCAGTGACTAGCACAGAGTGATCGGTGTGTGTTTACTGGGAGCCACACACTTTTATTATGACCAGAGGCAACATCAGCACCTCCCACTGCACATCTGCCAGATTTGAGGATGCTCCTCTATCACAATCCCTAAATTACCTTTCCCCATCTTTGTTCTTTTTCAGATTTTCCCTAACCAGTCTTCACTTGCTCTTCTCTTTCGCCTGCACTGTATTGTTTTGTGAAGCCTTTTTGTGATTCTTTTGAGCCTTCTCTCCATCTTTCCAGTGATGTCGTCTCTTCTGAGGGAGGAGATGCAGAGAGTTTTGTTCCGACCCGCAAAACAAAGGCTTGTGGAGTTTATTGAGATTGAAGAGCCTTCAAACGGAAGACATTTTCTTTGTGTATCAGGTAAAAAGCTCTTCTTTTTGACTGAAAACCCTTAGCAATATTTGATGGCAAATGAGTTTGGATCCTTTTCCATAGTCAGATGAGATAGAAAAATAACATAACCACTATGATTCACCGGGAATTGTGAGGAAATTTCAAAAGCAATCATGTTTAACTCCACTGTTTAACACAATACCCCTAACCACACTGACACACACACACCCAAACTAAATTTCTCAGTTGTCAATTGCACATTTGTTGTTTTCTTTCTGCAGTTGTTGTTGTTTTTCTATCTTACTGTATATATGTCCTACCTTTTGCGTTATTAGTTAGTATTTATTTTTGTTGTTACTCTTATGCTCTGCTCTTATACTGTGTTGCTGCAAATGTGAATTTCCCCCCTGGGGATTAATAAAGGTCTATTCTATTCTATTCTATTCTAGTTTTTCATTTGAAACAAAGACACATATTACATAAAACGGAAGAATATATGATACTGACATATGACATCTTTGGCTTTTTTCCTCCTCCATTCTGCAGTTGCAAAAAACAAAGTGGTACAGTTGAGTATCGTGCACTGTCAGTTATCCAAGGCATCATTAAAGTGTGGAACCAAAAAAGGTCGCACCAAACGCTCCAGCATTCAGGACTGCTACAGGAGGACAGAGATCTGGTCCCTGCATGACCTGACTTTGGTTGATGGACGAGATCCTGATGTGGTAAAACACAAATCTATTTTTAAGAGCAAATAACATTGTTTTGCAGTGTCGGGTTGAATTTTTTTATTATTTCTACAGTATTTTCCATAATATAAATAAGAATATATAATTTACTCATAATAGTTACTCTGAATATAATGATAATCTGTTTTTTATTCAGACAAAGTGCCATTTAGTGACAGTTAAAAAATTTTCTTTTAATCATGTAAAGCACATCGAGTGGCTTTACCTATGAAATGCACTATTTCATTATATTTGCTTTACCTTACCTAATGTAATGGGGATGCATGACAACCTTTCTATATCAGCATGGTGTTAATCTTTTACTCAGCAATAGAGTTTATTCATAAAGTCATTTCACGTTTGTTTATACCTTTAAAACATCTAAAAATACATACGCATTATATATATATATAGAAAATGGATCCAACCTTTAAAAACATTATGCAATCTAAAACACTGGAAGCTTTGTTATTCTTGTTTTATGATTCTTTATTTCTTTGTTTTTTTTTTTTCATTTGCTCAGGATGATCCTTGTTTCCTGTTGCATTTTGATGAAGTGCGTACAATAACAGCTACCAGCTGCTGTGCAAAATACTCTATCGTGCGAGCCCTGGTTGCTCTATGTGACCAGCACTGTCAGAGTTCACTGAACCTGAGGAACTTTGACTGGGCCTACATCAAGCCCACCTCCTTCTACTCCAACAGAGGGGACTGCATTGTCTTATCACAGATATGCTTCTATGCCTTCAATCTGGTTTGCCTGTCCATGTGTCCCGTACCGCTGGATGCATAATATTTTTTACATGTGTTATTTGAAATATATAAGAGTGTGTGTGTGTGTTGTTGTTGTTGTTTTTTAAAACAACGTTTATTTGATTACCAATTCAATTTCATGTGTTGATGATGTTATAGGTATGTAAACATATTTTTCATTTCTATATCTCTGGAAAAAAAAAAAAAAAAAAAACACATTTACCAATAGATTTTAATCATAATGATAGTTCCTCACACATTCAAAGTAGTAGACTGTCTTGTGTATGTTTGTGATCTGTCAGTGAATGTTTGTTGTACCGTCTGTTATTGTGGATATTTATATTAAATTGTTGAAATGTAAGCTTCGTTTTTCATGCATACTTTTCGCTTTCATTGGTGTTTATGCCCTGATGATTACACAGATTCACACACATGTATTCCTTAGAGAAACTGGGGTTTAGAAATTTTGAGATTAAACTGTATGTTTAAGATAATAACAAGGCGTATGGCATGTACTGTATGTTCTTTGTGCTGCAGTATAAAGATCGTGATTTTTTAGTGGTGATAAACAAATACAAATAGCTATTACAATGACGCATATATTTTTCATTTGGTGTTATAGTTATCACCTTTAAAATCCCTTACTTGGCACTGAAACATATATAAAATGTGGCTTTGTGTTCCTTTTTTATTTTGACCATTTATTTTAAATCAAATTGAGTTGTAGTGGATAGGTTAACCAGGGAAGCTGAGATTGGCATCATTGTGCTGTAACGCCATGAAACATGACAAGCAAAGAATGGAAAATAAATGAACTTGTATCACATAAACAATCTAGTGCAGTGGTTCCCAACTTTTTTTTGTGTCGTGAACCCATTTTCATTCCACAAATTTCTGGCAACACCACAGACTTTTGTACTCTAGAATTTGTTATTGTGTGTTACAAGTACAGAGTTGCCATGATTTATATTTGAGAAAGTTTGAGTATAGAATATATTTATCATGTGTGATGTGTTAATTTAAAAAAAGAATACTAATTTCAAAAATTTTAAAAAATATAATTTTAATCAGTGAAGTCTTTTTAAGAAATAGTTTTTTTTTTATCAATTACTTGACACATCAGGCGACCCCATTTCAATTTCAGGTGGCCTCACATGGGGTCACGACCCCAAGGATGAAAAACAATGGTCTAGTTCCTAGGTTCCCAAAGTGGGGTACACAAATTGTCAAAGGGGGTACACGAATAAAAAAATTTAATTTGAAAACTAGAATATAAATGGACCAGTAGTCAGGAGTCTCCATGCATTGCCACAGATTACACATTAGCCAATTTAAGACTACCCATGGTTACAAATTATAATAATTTATTATTATTATATATTATTCCTCAACAGGATAGGTACAATTAATTGACACATTTTACTGTAGGGCTATATATATATATATATGTGTGACATTACATTAGTGGTTCCCAACTTTTTTGGGTAGTGACACCATTATGATATCACAATCATTTGGCGTCTCCAGAGACTTCTGTTTGTTTGTTGTTGCCAGGGGTAATTTAGTGCACAAAGTGACAAGATGCACCATCTCAGATATTTTCATGCTGCATTTTATTTTAACTAGATTTATATTTGAGAAAGTGTTTAAGATTGTTGTGTGTGTGTGTGTGTGTGTGTGTGTGTGTGTGTGTGTGTGTGTGTGTGTGTGTGTGTGTGTGTGTGTGTGTGTGTGTGTGTGTGTGTGTGTGTGTATGTGTGTGGTGTAATAATTTGAAAAGTAATAATTAAAACAATTTAAAAATAAATTTGTGATCAGTGGTTTTATTAATCTAAATTATTAAACATTTCAGGGGACTCAATTTGAATTCCAGGCGACTCCACATTGGATCACGACCCCAAGGTTGAAAAACCCCGCATTACATTATTAAGTTTTTGAAGTGTGCAGGAGTAGGGGGTACATGGCTCCAAGTTAAATGTCTGAAGGGGTACGGGGCTGTGAAAAGTTTGGGAACCACTGTTCTAGTGTCATACATGCGTAGGCTACATTACGGATTAATGCATATAGGATGAAATGTCATGACTTAAACAAAAAAACAAACAATTTGCATTGAAATGGGCTTGAAAGTTAATATATTCATCATTTCTTATAGAAGGAGATATACGAGTCTGGAATTTAAAAAAAAATGCAATCATCATCTTTGTTCAGTGTTTTTTGTTGTTGTTTTTTCTTCTTTCTTTGCCTAATAATTGTTTGTATGGGGTTGCCTAATATTTTTCATGTACAGTAACAGTTCAGCTTTGTGCCAAATTGCGGCGCTAAAACTAAACCCAGCTCTACTCGAGTATATTAGGACTACCAATAAATGCCTGATGAAAATGTCTTATAATATTATAAATGTTTTCATCAATACATTACATTTCATTTTTTAAGTACTTAAATTCGGTGTTCATATTTTTTTCAATTAAAAAAATAATTTCCTTTGTATCATCAGGTTTTATTTCTACAGGCAGAAACTGGACACACTAGAGGCCCTCAGCCTGCCGCCAAAATTCAAGTTAAAAAAGAGGCGTCGGGCTCGTCGGTTGTAAATACCAGGTTAGATACTGAGCAGCGGGTCCACCAGGCTTATCTTAACAGACAAACTTGTGCGGAGAGGGGCTCTAAAGATGCATATTAAGTCTATTATCATAGACGGGTTCAAATCCTACGCACACAGGACGGAAATCAACGGCTTTGACCCGCTGTTTAACGCCATTACTGGACTCAATGGCAGCGGCAAATCCAACATTCTGGACTCCATCTGCTTCCTCCTGGGCATTTCTAACCTCACACATGTAAGTTATTGATTTATTCAAAACACACCTAATAGCATTACTAAATCAGATAAAGTCTGAGGTTGACAGAAGTTTTTTCCAATAAGTATTGATGCCTCACTTACTGTCATGTAACCTTTGTCATGGCTTTGTTATCCAGTTAAACATGTTGTTTACAGGTACGAGCCTCCAACCTGCAGGATTTGGTTTACAAGAATGGACAAGGAGGCATTACCAAGGCAACCGTGTCTATCACTTTTGACAACTCCAATAAAAGCCAGAGTCCTCTGGGCTTTGAAACCCACGATGAGATTACAGTCACAAGACAGGTGAGCAGAGAAACTACCACAGGCTGGGACTGGGATTATCTGGAGGGATGATGTGCAATCATGTCATCACACACTGACAAATACATATGATATGATGAAATGCAATTTACTAAGCTACTGTAACACCTAACGTGTATTTAAACTATATTGTAGGCTTTTTCTTCCTTTGTGCTTTCAACATATTGTCTGTATACATCATAATGACTGACATGTTGACGCAAAAACAAAATTCTGGAGTGCTGTGTAAAAGTATCATTAATAATGATGATACACAGTAGAGCTGAACAATTTTGAAAAATTAATCTAATTGCAATTTTTTTCCTCAATATTGTGATTTAAAATAGGCAATTATTTTTTTCAAGGGCCTCTTGTCATTTATTTTTCAATGAACACAAGCAATAAATCAATATGTTTCATAATAAACATCAGATTTATTTAAACAATAAAGCAAACAAATCTGTGGTTTTACCTCTTCGACATATCTAACTAACTTCACGTTTCATGAAACATGTAAACATGTGGACTGCACTTCTTAAACACTCTGAACTTAACAGGATAATACAAGGGGGAAAAAATGCAGCTTTTGCAATTAGAAAATCGCGTTTTATGATATCGCAAATGCAATTAATCGTTCAGCCTTAACTGTGTTATACAGTAGGGGTGGGAACCTTTGGGTACCTCACGATACAATACGCGATACACAGCTCAAGATAACGATTATCTCACAATATGACGATACTGTGATTATCAATATATTGGCCAGAAATCAATCTACAATAATCTGACATAACAAGAAAAAAAGATTAAGTGAAAAATTACAATTTTTCTTTTATATCTCTGAAAGACGATAAATTGAAAAAGTGTCCTATGAACAGTGACACTATTTTAGTGCAACATTTCTGTAAATAAGTGTCAACATACCAATAGTGCTCTCTGTAAACAAAAAATAGGGTGTTTCTTACCAGTGACACCATTAAAGTGCAATATTCCAGTTCCTTCAACAAACAGTGATAACATTTCTGTGAAGACGTACCTGCACATGTTAGTGAAAAAGCAGAAAAGCTTTTAAAAAAAAATAAAATAAATTTGAAATCCAAAAAAAGCATATCAATTGATTGTGCGAAAAAATATTGAGATATCGTCATACTCCTATTTTACAGTATGTTGTTTTTCTACTTTGTCGTGTTGTAGGTACCTTGTTAAATTACTGTGATGCTCTCAGGCAGACTGCTGATGCTGTAGAATATTACTTGTGTCAAACTCTGGCACTTTTGAGCTTTTAATTCGGCCCCCAGGAGAATGTAAAAATGAAAGAAATATCATCAATCAATATGTAAATTACCAACTCATTTAGTTGTAAATAGCTCAGTTCCTCCAAATACACAAATTCAATGAAACTCCACAATATTTGCCAGCACTCACAGTTCACGACCATGTGATATAAGCATAGGATGTAATTTTTTTAATCTCAAATTGCTGAAAAACTCAAATTTTTCCAAAATGATGCAATTTACATTCAGTCATTCCACAAAATTTCCCCAAATTAAATAGAAATTGCTCACAAATCTGCAGCCCACTTGAGATCAAATTCCCCCGTATTTTGTCCCTGATCTAAAATGTGACACTCCTGCTATAATTGTTTTAATTGTTTTAATTTTTTTTAATTTTGTTTTTGTTTGTGTTTACGAATTCTGTATTATTTTGTTAAAATATTAAAACACTTTTCTAATTTGTATTAGAAATGCAATACAACTGTTTGATTTGTTAAACATGCTTTGTCTTTCTTTTTTTTTTTTACATTAAGGTGGTAATTGGTGGCAGAAATAAATATCTCATCAATGGAGTCAACGCCAATAACACTAGGGTGCAGGATCTATTCTGCTCTATTGGTCTCAATGTCAACAACCCACATTTCCTCATCATGCAGGTCAGTTATGCTTCTTATCCTCCGGTAATATGTATGGTGTAGTCAGGTATCGAGTCTTTTCACAGATGTTAGTGTATCTTATTATATTTCTAATATTTTAGGGAAGGATAACAAAAGTGCTGAATATGAAGCCACCAGAGGTAAAAAGATAGACATCTTCTTACTGTTCTTTACACTGTTCTGACGTTGTGGACGGTGAGAAATGACTCTTAACTTTCATCCAGATTCTCGCCATGATTGAGGAGGCCGCAGGCACCAGGATGTATGAATGTAAAAAGATCAGTGCTCAGAAGACCATCGAGAAGAAGGAAGCCAAGCTGAAAGAAATAAATAATGTAAGAGAAACACCTGAACGCATCTGTGATAATGTTACATTCCATACTGTAGCAAGTGGCTGTAAAGCCCCGCCTCTTTTGGTTTCCTTTAGATTTTGGATGAGGAAATAACTCCAACAATGCAGAAACTAAAAGAAGTAAGTTATTTTATTTTTTATTAGTGTGACTTACATTTGCAAGTTTGACGCACACTTCATTTTTATTATTATAATTTCTTTCCATCTGCAGGAACGCTCATCATATTTGGAATACCAGAAGCTGATGCGTGAAATCCAGCACCTGTCCCGGCTGTATGTGGCCTGGCTGTTTGTGTGCGCAGAGGAGACGAAGCTAAAGTCAGCAGAGAAGTTGAAGGCGATGCAAGGTAACATAGCAGAGATGCAAAGCAGCATGACGGAGAACGAGAGCAAAGCCCAGGAGCTCTCAGCTCAGATTGAGGAGCTGCAGAAGAAGAAGGACCAGGTATTCTACACACACACACACACACAGTGTGCAAAAGATATTTTTTAATTTCGGTTGAAACACTTTTTTTTTTTCTTCTTCTTTTTAATGTTTTTCATTCGTTTAAAAAGGTGTTAATTTACAATTATTTTTTTTTCTGTCATGGATTTTTATTTTCTACACTGTATTAGTAATCCATAAACTGGTTTTTTGTCCATTACAGGAGGTGAATGGTGTATTAAAAACCCTGGAAGAGACTCTAGCTGATGTACAGCGTGTGGATGCCAAAGCTCAAAGTGCACTTGACTTAAAAAAGCAAAATCTCAATGATGAAAACAAGAAGAGGAAGGAGCTTGTGAAGAGTATGGAGGAGGTATTTATTAGGGGATTGAGTAAGCCACATATATTGGGCTGCAAAAAAAATGTCCTAGAGTCAACAACTGGATTAATGCCGTTTTTCTTGCTGATCTTCAGGATAAGAAAATGCTGGTTGTAAAAGAAAAGGAGGTGTCGAAGGTGACCGAGCGGCTCCAAACTCTACAGGAGGAGGGGCAGAAAGATGGGGCTGAACTGGAAGCTGCTGAGCAGCATTTCAAGGCTGTGTCTGCAGGTCTCTCCAGTAATGAAGATGGAGAGGAGGCCACGCTCGCTGGCCAGATGATGACATGCAAGAATGACATAAGCAAAGCTGAGACTGAGGCCAAACAGGTGGGAAATTGAGGCATTTTCAAACATAAATTCTGATTGTTGTCCACACTTCACATCACATTATGGTTGTGTTGTATAACAGAATGTAGAAGAAATAAAGATATTTACTTTTACTGGGTTATTTTGGTTGGTTTTTCCTCTTTTCTAGGCTCATATGACCCTGAAACATGCAAAGACTGAGCTGCAGACCAAACAGGCAGAGGTGAAGAAGATGGACAGTGGCTACAAGAAGGACCAAGACAACCTGAAAGCTGTTAGGAAAAGCCGAGAGAGTTTAGAGGCTGAGCTCGCCAAGCTAAACTATGAAGGTAACGTTTGCTTTCCTCATTTCTTCTCTGCACACACCTCTGGTTCTAACCATTGTTTTTTCTTCATGTAGATGGGAAGGAAGAACGATTACTGGAGACGAGAAGGCAGCTGTCCAGAGACGTGGCTCAACTAAAACAGACCTATGAGCGTCTCGTGTCGCGCTTCCCTAACCTGCGCTTTCACTACAAGTAAGGACTTTAACAAAACACGAGATACATTTGAAATTACTTTGGGTCATTTCAACAAATTTTTACAAATTGTTCCTTAATAATTCACATTACACAGTGTAAATGTTTACTTTCATTGGATGAATACTTTGATATATGGAGAATTTAGTGATTTAGTGTTTTTCGTGCGTCCTTATTTTTCTTCCATTTTCAGCTTCCAATATCTCAAAAAATTACACCACATAGAAAACTGAAATGTAGTCTCGTAACACAACTCCACCTAACCTTTCAGAATATATAAAAGTGTCTGCTATACATCCTATTTGGTGGACATGCCAGCCCCTCAAAATTGGAAAAAAGTTTGCTGGGCTCGAACATGTTTGGGCTGCGTACATAGACTGTTCACATCACTAATGATTAGTCAGATGTATGCATTGGTTCTTGGCTGACAGTCTCTTGAAATCTGAAGAAATACTTTATATATATATATATATATATATATATATATATATATATATATATATATATATATATATATATATATACATATACTATTTTCAACTGCATGTGTGAATGTAAGAAAAAAATGTGATTTGTTTTAATTCATAGTTTAAAGGTTACTCTTTCTTGGGATACATAGATATATATTTATGCAACTTTTTATTTTGGACCCCAACTTTAGGTTAAAATACTTTACATGAGGTCATTGTATCTTGCCTCTGTGTCTTCTCATTTATTGTTTATTATTTTTTTTTTTTTTTTTTCCACACATTT
The DNA here is from genome assembly GCF_900634775.1 of Gouania willdenowi. NCBI lineage: Eukaryota > Metazoa > Chordata > Actinopteri > Blenniiformes > Gobiesocidae > Gouania > Gouania willdenowi. The sequence goes on from NC_041044.1 coordinate 27,389,769, forward strand.
TGAGGCCGAAGTGCGTGGGCCATTTGTGAAATGACATGGAATCACCCCTTTACATTTAAGGTAAAGGTCCCAAAGAATGCAGAATTAGTTTGTATATACTGTAGCTAAAGTAACAACAAAGATGTTAAAAGAAGAGATCACACTGTTGACAAACATTCTTCATTTTAAACTGCAACAAGGACTTTATGAAAAGCAGTAAAAGTTTTATTTTGTACCTGGTTTAATAATTGTCTCTTAGAGATCCAGAGAGAGGCTGGGACCGCAGCAAAGTCAAGGGGCTGCTCGCCAACCTGATCAGTGTCGGTGATACGTCCTACGCTACAGCTCTGGAGGTGGTTGCAGGCGGGCGGCTCTATAACATCGTTGTTGACACAGAGGTCGGTTTGCAACGTGATCAGTTGTTTTTTTAAATAATGTCTTTATACTTTAGGCATGCTTGTGTGTTATGTGTAATTTTTCATGTTGTTTGACTCTAGTTTGGTTGGTTGATTTGGCTTTGCTAGGTCACTGGTAAAAAGCTGTTGGAAAAGGGAGAGCTGCAGCGGAGATACACCATCATTCCTCTGAACAAAATCTCTGCCAAGACACTTAATGACAAAGTCATCAGAACGGCCAAAAACCTGGTGATTTATCTTTTTTTCTTTTTAATGGGAGGTTTCTCTTTGTGTGGGGAACAATCAAAGAATAAGAGTAAAACTCTTTGTTCTGCTCTTTCTCAGGTGGGAGAGGACAATGCTCACACAGCTCTGTCCCTGGTTGGTTACGAGTCTGATCTGCGTAAAGCCATGGAGTACGTGTTTGGCTCAACGTTAGTGTGTGACACACTTGACAATGCCAAGAAAGTGGCTTTTGATAAGCAGGTGATGACCAAAACTGTCACTCTTGGCGGAGACATCTTTGACCCACAAGGAACGTTGAGTGGAGGTGAGATTTGGCAAAGGAAAATAGAAAACTACAGTACTCGTGTACCAAAATAAGTTATCACAAGGATGTGACAATCAGTTTTCACACAAGCTTTTCTGTTTTTGTGTTTCTCCTTGCTTTTGGTTGCAGGGGCCCGTTCCCAGTCAGCATCAGTGCTGACGAGTCTGCAGGAGGTCAAAGAGGTTCAAGATGGCCTAAATGCCAAAGAAACCCAACTACAGGACATTGAGGAACAGCTGGCCAGCCTCAAGGGAACTGCTGAGAAGTATGCAGATGAAAATGCACACACACAAATTGATAAAAAGAAATGGCGATTTACAGTACATGTGTGGTTTAAATGGAATATTTACAGAAAAATTGCCACACAATGAGCTGCCAGATAATGTTGTAAATTGGATTTTCCTCACACAATAGCTATTACTGGTAAACTTTCTTTGAAATCTCATTAAAAGTTGATAAAATCAGATTTAGTCAAGAGTCAGTGTAGAGCTAGGATGAAAGCTCTTCATAAAACAATAAACTAGAATGGTTTTAATGTATTTTTTTCCATATGTCATAATGGTTTGTGCTAAGCTAGACACAATAGACAATAGAGCTGTCAAATATACAAATAATTAATGGAAATAAATTGCACTTTTAATTATAAATTAAAAAAAAACTGGAGCTCATTGAGTTGATTACATTTTTTTTATCATGTATTATTGAATGATTTTTATATTTCTTTGTTTCTGTGCAGGTATCGGCAGCTGAAACAGCAGCATGAGCTGAAGGTGGAGGAGGAACAGATACTAGAGGCCAAAATGCAGCAAAGCTCCTTCCACCAGCAGCAAGAGGAGCTGGAGAGGCTACGCAAGGCAATCGGTCAGAGCTGTTAAAAAGCACATTTTCTATATATGCAGCTACACATGGTAACAAAATGCACAGCTGTGATCTAAATAAATAACCCACTGGACAATGTGTTGTTTGTCAAACCAGAGGAAAGTGAGGAGACTCTGAGAGTCACTAAGGAGGTGCAGAAGCGAGCAGAGGAGAAATACAAGGTGCTGGAGAACAAGATGAAAAACGCTGACGCCGAGCGGGAGAAGGAGTTAAAGGCTGCTCAGCAGAGGCTGAACGCAGCCAAGGCCAAAGCTGATGCTTTCAACAAGAAGCTGAAGGAGAAGCAGCAGGTACAGTCGACATTTAAAACCTCTGAGTAACAGTCCTATGGCATGAATATGTAACTTGATCATTGTTGTAGCTTCCATTACACTGGAGTGATGCTGTTTATGGATCACTAATGTTGTGCCAAACCTGTGGCACTGTGATGTGCAGGAGTCAGCTGCTGTGGTTCTGGAGCTGGAGGAGCTGCAGAGGGAGCAGGCTGGGTATGAGCAGCAGATTCAGGCTGTGGACGAGGCCATGAAAGCCATTCAGGAGCAGATTGACAGCATGACTGTTACCGTGACTCAGAACAAGGTAATACTACAGCAGTGGATAACGTCCACAGCTGTACTTTTGTACTTTGATTGTTTGATTAGAGCTGGGCAAAAAATCAGTATAATCGATTTATCAAATTTGTAGATTAAAAACGATTTTTATTTTGCAAATTCGAGTTTGGGAAAAAAAATAATGTATATTTTGTTTTATTTATTTTTATATTTTTTTCCCACCACAGTTTTTTGGGACTTTTTTGTGGTCCGTCCTTGTGGGTTACCGTAGCGCGATGTGAGCCAGTCCCCTCTTTGTTTACCCTTTGAGTAGGCTATACTGTATGTGTGCTACAGGCACGTTTCATTTTTTTATTCACTATGCTATATATGTAGTTATCTGATTTCTTAATCAGAAAATTTAAGCTACTGTGAAGTTGCTGTTGCACTTTTGCTTAAACCTGGGTTAAAGCATGAAATTGTTGAATGACAGAGCCTCATTTACTTTTTTTTTTTTTTTTTTGGGATTGTTCTATGCATTTTAACACTTGAGGACAATCACAGCAATAAAGTTGCACTTTTGACAATATATCTGATGTCTGCTGTCATTTTTAAGTTGCATTGGAGAAATAAAAAACTCGAATTTCCTTTTTAAGGCAAAATCGCTCAGCCCTAGTGAACACACATTTCACACACTGACCTGTTGTCAGATCACCACAGGTGTTTCTCATTTTTTCCTTTTTACAAATCATTGAATCAAATTGAAGAAATGAATCAACTGCAAAAATAATCAATAACTGCAACTGTGTTGTTGTCAAGTAAGCTAAGCTTATTGATGATATAATTGTTGTCCTCCCTTATCTCACGATCCTGTGTTGTAGGAGGCTGTTCGTAAAGCCCAGGAGGAGCTCACCAAGCAGAAGGAGGTCATCATGGCCCAAGACAAAGAGCTGAAGGTAAAGTATTAATGGAAGATTACAATAATGCAACAAATGAAAAAGGTTTTTGTTTCTTGGTGTTTGTCGCTAACTTCTATTCACAGTGCTTGAGTGCTTATTGAAAGTCTGACTATTTAAATGAATGACTTTAGGCAAAGAGTAAAGAGGCTAATATCATAAGAGAGCAGAACAATGAGGTCCAACTGAAGATTAAAGAGATGGAGCACAACATCAGTAAACACTGCAAAGACAGCCAGGAAGCTGTTGATAAGGTACGTAGTGGTGTTATTGATCACACCTGTGTCAGTGATGTCCTCTGTCTGACCCTTTCATTCAAATATTTTTCACCCTTCCTTCCGTCAGGTGACCCGGATGCTCGAGGAGCATGACTGGATCCGATCAGAGCGTCAATTCTTCGGCCAGCCAAACACCTCCTATGACTTCAAAACCAACAACCCCCGTGAGGCCGGCCAGCGGCTGAAGAAACTAGAGGACACCACCACCAAGCTGGAGCGCAACGTCAACAAAAGGGCCATGAACATGCTGAACGAGGCGGAGGAGAGGGTGAGGGTTCATAGTGGAACCGGTCAGTTTCTCACCATTCCTGCTGCAAATGTTTATTTGTGGACAATGTTTTACTTCATTAGTACAACGACCTGATGAAGAAGAAAAGGATCGTGGAGAACGACAAAGCCAAGATCCTGCAGACCATTGAGGAGCTCGACCAGAAAAAGAACGAAGCTTTGAATGTGGCATGGCAGAAGGTTGGTATCTGATGATAAACTATACTGGTTTTAGTCCCACAGGCCGTCTGGGATTCACAGTCAATGGGTCTCAAACTTTTTTGGGGTGTTCCCCACTTTTAAGGAAGGTGAACTTTCAAGCCCGACCTGTTCCAGTTGCCCCTTTGAGAAACAAACACTGTAAAAAGTTTTTGAAATGATTTGATTCTAATGTCTACACACACAAAAAGGATGCATTAAAAAAAAAAAAACAACAACTTCAGGCACATGTACAGTATGTGCTCTAAATTCCTTTTTTCCATAGGTGAACAAAGACTTCGGCTCTATTTTCTCCACGCTGCTTCCAGGAGCTACAGCCAAGCTGGCTCCTCCACAGGGCTGTGGGGTCCTGGATGGGCTGGAGTTTAAAGTGGCTTTGGGGAACACCTGGAAGGAGAATCTGACTGAGCTCAGTGGAGGTCAAAGGTCAGTAAATGTAATGAGATGATCACAAAGGATCCTGAACACCTTTGTGGATGATGCTCCTGTGTTTTACGTTACAGGTCCCTCGTGGCTCTGTCGCTGATCCTAGCCATGCTGCTGTTCAAACCTGCTCCCATCTACATCCTGGACGAGGTGGATGCTGCTCTGGATCTGTCTCACACACAGAATATTGGACAGATGCTGCGCGCACACTTCAGACACTCTCAGGTGAGTTGAAACATGCACGTTTCAGGCTTATAACTGCACACAAATGCTTTGTATCAGCGATATGCTAATATTAGCTTGTGGAGATGCTACTTGGGATTTCTGAGGCTTTGTTTGTCTCTATTGCAGTTTGTGGTCGTCTCTTTGAAAGACGGAATGTTCACCAATGCCAACGTCCTTTTCAAGACTAAGTTTGTGGACGGCATGTCCACAGTGACGCGAACGGCACTGAGTCAAAGCGATGCCAACGTTCCTCATAAGGGCCGCTCTAAGGAGAAACGGAACAAGCAGCTCATCAGCTAATCGTTGAACCCACAAACTGTCCTTTTAATCACTGCCTGCATGAAAATAAGTGGAGGATGGTCATATTCCACATTATAGATACTGCTCATTGTATTTCATTGCTTCCTCACTATGCATTTCATCTCCAGTTTAGTTTGTTTTAAACTTTACCTGTCCCTTTATTTTTGTCCAGTTTCCACTTTTTGCTCTACTGCTTCATTTGATGTGCAGCACATTTCTACATATTTTCATAAGTAAAGCTGCTTTAATATTTTCCTTTGGTAAAAACTATATCACTGTTGGGCAAACATACAGCTCACTCTTCCATGATGTACAGTAGATGGTGTCTACACATTTTGGTAATGACAGTGCACAAACCTGAGCTGTTTCATCATTCTTTAGATTGTAAGCAAATTCCTAAGTGTTTATCACAGGCAACTGGGAATCTTGTTTTAATTATTTTACTTGTAACATTAAAAAAGGCCCAGAATTTGTGACATGTTAAGTTTTGTTGTCTTATGCACTTATTTTTCTTGAAATAAATAATACTTATTAATTTTAGGTCAAGTGATGGTAAACTGTGGAAACATTGGTCTAATTTGACAAAAGAAAAAACTTAATGGTTTTTATTTTTTTACGCCATCAGCACCATTTTCTTGTATTTTTCATCTGTTACTAAGTTAAACGTGTATAAGCTTAGCACAAACAGAACTCATCATGGAGAGTTACTATCCTGCAAAAAACCTTATGTAGCTAGAATGAATGAGGATTAAGGAATAGAATGGTTAAATATTTGTGCACCACGTGTAATTTTTCTAAAAAGCATTTAACAGGAGTGTGGAAGTTATTACAGCACCTGCTTTTTTATAAAGACAGTTTTGTGCCTCATGTATAAAACAGAATGCACAGTATGAAGACAACAGAAATAATGTTCCAAATTGCCAATACTTTTATTTCATGGACAAATTCAAACAGCTATAATAGGATTAAACAAGATTCACAAAATAGGACAATGAGATTCCACTGCCAAATAAGACAAATACATTATTTCATTTTTTTTAATCAGTTACTGTTTCAGTGGTTGTGTCTAATGAAACCCACATTCCTGAAAGTCCCTGTGCCAGTGAAGGTTACCAACCAGCTGATTTTTAGACATTTATGTAATAGGTGAAGCTCCAACAGTAATAACCATGTCCACAAACGTATCACACCGATTCATTAAGCTTTCATTATTGGCGTACTTTAAAATGAACCTCATAAAACTTTACACATCATAGCCTCATCCTTTAACTCTGTCCCTTTGTCTGTCAGAGGTAAAACAGGCTTTAAAAGGTTAGAGAGAAGAGTGTTAAAAACGTTATGGACGCTGGTTCTCCCTCAGGGCTGGCTTTGGATGTGCCTGCGCAGCTCCTGGGCTTTGTCCCTCAGCTCAGGCCTCGTGTCGGTCTGCAGGGTCGACAGGGAGCGCTGGAGCTGCTCACGGCTCTTCACTGATACACAGCCCCACTGCTCGCTCTCTGCACGCACGCACACACACAGGTTCATGAGCAGATCAAAGACAAGCATGTGAATGGGGGGTATACAGTTTAAAATCATGGTGTTAGTCAGGAGGGGGGGATTTCAATTAGAGCTGATGGTTGTGATTAAAGCTAGAATGCAACAACAGATGATATCATGCAGCTAGCTGTGAAAATGTGCAGATATAGATATTTTTTCCACATACTGTACGTATGTCAGCCTGAATTGTTACATGAAACGAGGCACGCCTAAATAACCATGCAAACCCAGAATTCGTCAACCTTGGGGTCGCCTGAAATGTCTAGTAATTGATAAAAAGTAATTACCGATTACAAATACATTTTTAATTCAAAGTAAAATACAACATCTTAAACAATTATATGTATTCTATACTTTCACTTTGTCAATTATGAATCTAGTTAATAAAATACAGTTAAAAAAAATATCTGAGCTGGCACAACTTGTCACTAATCCTGGGTACAGTATAAAAACATGGTCAAAAAGTAATTCCAAAGAAAAAAAAATGTCTTTAGGGTCGCACGGAAGTTCTTGATATCAACCAAAAAAGGTTATAAACATTGTGCCAACTAATTCTGCGCTAGCACCTCCGGGAATAAGAACGGAGTTTTTTTTTTAAGTTTAAATTTCTTTTGCATGTATACAATCTCATGCAACCAACATAAAGGTAACAAATAATGTGTCATTTATTTACTTTTTATTATTATTGATAATAATAATATTAATGTGTCTACGACTAACACTAAGGCTTCCTGTTATTAAACAATTATAGCAACATGAAACACACCTGCCTCTACAGATAAATTGGACTCAACACATACTATATTCTATTCTATATTCTACACACCTCAGTAAAATCAGTGCATTAAATGCTTACCTCCAGTTCTTTTAACGATTAGATCCACCACTGACAAGGCCTCTGTCCTGACGGAGGAGTAATTTTTGTTTTCTGGAGAGGAAATACAACACAAATGTTGATAAAATATGAAATAAATAAACTGGGGATTCAACGCTTTAGAAATGGTGAAGCTTTAACCTAATGGGTAGGTGAGAGCTGCACAGGTTTCTGTGAGGATCTGTGACAACGTGTCGACATCTTCACTGCCTTTGTCCAGTAGCAATAACCTGCAAAAATAAATAATAAATAAATCAAGAGCAATAAGCTTGACTGGACATGTTTATTTCATCCTTTGAATAGAATAAACTTAGAGATTTACAAAGCGCATAGATTGGGCTCCGTGTGGTTCTTACCCCTGAAAATATGCCTTCATAGACTGAAGAACAGAGAGCTGGACTTTCCAGGTGCTCAGTTTGAGCTTCTCACACATCAAAGTGCAGACCTCCACCTGGAACTGGGCTGCACAAAGACCAGCAGTTCACATTACAATGAATACATCTGTGAGGTTTATCCTTCAATATGGTTCATAACTCCATTTTCTACACTCCTATTCTCTGTGGGTCTGCAGATGCTTCATATGGATATTAATATTATACCTAGCACTAACTGATCAATCGATGTAAACAGTCATGAAAGAGAAATCATTGCCAACTGAACTGGTAATTAACCTTCTGAGGTGCAAACAAAGATGTAGATAGATATGCTGAGTCGTCACTTACTCTGCGTCTGTGTGTTTCTGGGCCAAGTTTTTCCGAGAGTTTCGAAGGCACAAAGCAGAACCTCAGTTTGCAGCGCTTTGTCCTTTGCATCTTTTTCATCTTCATCATCATCCTGCCGTGACCTCAGGGACACACCTCCGCTCTCAGGACAGCTCTGTTTCACATCATGAAGACATGCAAAGAACCATGAGAACAAATCGAAGCTCATTCTAAACATCAAAGATAAGCAGCTACACTTAAATAAATTATAATAATTAATAAAAAAACAAACTAAGATAGAAAAAAAAAAAAAACTATAAAAGGGATAAAACAAGGGATTTAACCTTTTTAATCAGGGGGAAAAGGATTGCAGCCATGTCAGTAAAACGGTCCTCCTGGGTGGCGTGCAGGACATCTCCAGTACAACGCAGAGCAGCTTGTTTGTACACCAGACTCTCTTTGTGACACTCCTTTATCACCACATCCAACACCTCAGAGACGGTGGGCTGACCACTGCAAGGTTTCTGCAGCTCGGAGCTGAAAGATCCCCCAAAAAATACACCAACATTAGTGAAGAAAGGACAAATAAATTGGCAACAAGAGAACTTCTCACTTCTAACCTGCACTTAGACACCACCGATCCAATGGCTTTCAAAAGCTCCTCCTGAAAAAAACAAAACCGTTTGCTGAATTCTACACATTTCTACATTTAAAGTTAAATTCTTTGTTTTTTTTCTTCAGCATAGGGACAAATGTTACCTTTCCAGCCCAGGTGCGTCCAGACAGTCCCTGCATCAACGCCGTCAGCACCAAACCCAAGTGTGGCGCTACCAACGAGCCCGTCTGTTCCTTAGCAACAGTTGCCATGGCAGCCGCACCCTGAGCCTTTATCTTCCAGGACTGGGACTGCAGAGCTTTCTGTGTGATGGCGATCAACTCTGTCATGTATAGTCTGATTCCTCCAAAGCTCCCTAACAAAAGACATGTTTGATGAGACAAACATGAGCAATGGGCAAGCAGCTTAAATCCTATTAAGTTTGGATAATTTGCTCAATAATTGCCATTTTATATTAATTTCCTTTAGTTTTATAGTTGAACTTTATATATAAAACCATCATGACTATCATAACGGTGCATTCTTTGTATCAATGGCAGCTTGTTCTTTCCCACCTGGAACATGTTCCTGCCACACTTCAGTCCACAGTGTTGCATCATGGCTTTCTCCTTTCTCCTCCTCAGGCCCAGGAGCCTGATGCATGCCTAAAAAGGCCAGAGGCAGGGCCACGCCTGCATGGCTCTTCAGCACATCTGGACTGTAGTGGCTGATGGAATGCACCGTCAACGCACATGATGACTTATAAACAGGTTCTGAGTAAGGAAACAGAAGGAGCAGTCAATAAATGACCCTTTGTCGAAAAGCATAACCTGATCAATGTTAAATACACGGCCGTCTCACCCTCTCTCTCCAAGTACCAGGTGTTAAGCTTCAGTAGTAGTTTTTCTACGCTGCTGTCTTTTGCAGTCTGAAAAAACAAATGTCAAAACTGCATTGTCAGCATTCATTGTTGATAGGTTACAAAGAACAGTGTATCCTTACCCTGACTACGTGTCCCAACGCAAAGGCAAATGCTTTCTGCACAACAGTGCTCCTGTCATGGACACCATTTAGCAGGGCACTCATCAGTTTACCTGACAAAGACCAAAAAGCACCATGTGTTCAAAGCCAACACACACACACGCTGAAAGATCATTTAAAGGTATATGTATACACACCTGAGTACGGGGTGAGGTCCTGGGAGCACTGCACTGTGAGGGAAACAATTACACTTGCACAGCCTCCCTGTGTGGAAATGTCAAACCTCAGTGAGTCAAACTTAGCACACTGGCAAAAAAATGCAAATATTAATCAAATAAAGGTGCATAGAAGCAAAAAATGAATAAATGTTCTACCTTTGTTCCCAGGCCAACTCCACTCTTCAGCAGGTCACAGAGCTTAGGGACCAGTTCTCCCAGCACAGAGACATCAAGATGCTGTAGACACTATAAAAGGGACGGACAGACAGATTTTATTGAAAAAGCAATGGTACCTTATTGTATTAAATGTAAACATTCCATTTAAATGGAAGAACATGTAAATGGCAAAGTTATTATTTGGAACATGAGCTAAAGCAAGAGAGCAGTTACAAGGAAATGGTTGAAAGCAGAACCTCCCACCATTGTCTAAGATTTATGTGATGGGAAGATATAATATACCCTGAAAGTTGAAAAAGAACAATTTTTACAAGATCTCAAGCAAATGGACTGAGTGCGTTACACCAATCAGATCTGATTTGACTCAACTTTGGGTGAGCCGACCCAATTTATTTTTGTGTGAGGATTTGATTGTATGAGGGGCTGTGCAGCGCTCCCCAGTAACGTTTTTTCATTGTTCTCACTGGAATGTTCAATCCGTAAAAGGAAAGATAAGCAGTATGGACAAAATCACCAGGATTTTCTATTTCCATCATTTTCTGTCTTGAATGAACTCAAGCCTGTATCATTGTAATTAATTTTTGTGATGGAAGTTTGCTTTTCTAAATAAAATGAGAATTAAAAAAAAAATACAAAATTCTAAAATACCAGATAATGCACCACCACGATTTAAAGATAGCGTACAAGTAATAATAGTAACTTGGCCTTGGTTAATCTGTTTTGCTCTCATGGATAAGCAAGTATATACACAGTTTATGTAGCCTGTCCTACATAAATAAATCGAGTAAAATAAAAAACCAAACAAAAAAAATGTTTAACTTAACCCTGAGCTCAGCATTTATAACTGTATGCTGTTGTGGAAAAGATAGAAATCACTGCCTGGAGGCGTCGATGGGGCCACTCACAATTTGATGCAACATACGACCTTCAGAGCATTAAAGTAACTGAATATTTCCATATTAACTCGGCATAAACAGGCTGCTTGGTGGTAGTTTTCATTACATTTGTGTGGGTGCCTTAAAGCACATAGGACCAAGTTTTAAGTGCATGTGTAGAGAGCTTCCATCATTTTGAATTAGCTGTAACAGGTAAAGTGGGAGTGGCTGTCTATGTGATGGACTGGCATGCTGCTCAGTGTGTATGCAGCTTTATACCCAGAGTCAGTTGGACTGGGCTCCATGTAGAATAAATGACTCGCTGTGTGAATTTTGAACCCGATCATGGCTTTTGAAAAGATGTGGAATAATCACAGCAGAGCTTATCACAGTGGTTCCCAACCTTTTATTTTATTTTTATATCGCAAATATCTGGCAACCCCAGAGACATTTATTCTCATTCTTATACTGGATTTTATGTGAACTACAGATGTCCCAATACAACTTTTTAATTTCAGATATGATACCGATATTGCAGCCTTGCGTCTCTCTCTCTTTTTTCTTTAATAAAAAAATAACGTATTTTGAATTGTGGAATGTTAGAAAAGTATTGATCAAGTGATCAACAGAGAACAACAGTCAGCAACAGTAGGTATGAGAAAAACTGACCCATTTATTATTAACCAATTGGTTACATACATTTTAACCTTCAACACAATATCTACAGTATTCTACAATTGAATAAAATTTAAAAAAAATAAAATAAATTTGAGAAAGAAAAAAAATTTAAAAAAATGAATGAATCCGATATCCAATATTTGTTTTCAGGCCAATATCGGACCGATATCCGATATCAAATCAGGACACCCCCAATGTGAACTACATTCATATTTGAGAAAGTGACAGTTTAATATATTTTTCTTAGAGACTGTGGGGGTAAAAACTAAACTAATAATAATAATCAACAACAACAAAATCTATTAAATTCTAATCAGTATTTTTTTTTTTACCAATTACTAGACATTTTAGGCAACCCCATTTTATTTCTTGCAACCTCACATGGGGTCACAACTCCAAGGTTGAAAAACGCTGGCTTACCATGTTGATGGTCTCCATCATTGGAGATGACTTGGCAGCACTCAGCCTAGCAGCATCCATGGCACTCTGCAATAGGAGGAAACAAAACAACAACTAGTAATGATGGGAAAGTTTGATTGGCGTGAACTTACAGGCTTGGGTGTTCGTGCAAACAAATGACATCACCTTTTCCTGCTCTGTGGCTCTCAGACTGAGGTAGTTCAGGACCTGAGGCTCCAAAGTGCTAAGTGCCTCCAGCAGTGCTGGGATGAGGCGAGAGGCATGAGGCTTTAGTCTGGGACCAGCTGTTTTACTGATCTTCACCAGGGTCTGAATACTGATGGAGGGGCCGATGTGGTTCCGAGAACATAACAAACAGTAACATAGCACAAATCAGAATGTCTGAATGAGTAATAAAAATGTGTCTTGTATTGATTTGAAATGATTTTGGGGCTGACACCACACTGACAACTACAGACATTTTTCTTCAGAAATCACATTTAGGATGTTTTGTGATGAAAAAGCAAGTTGACATTCACAGGATCAGATTATGACCGTAAGTGTTGCCACACAAAGAAAGGAGGACACAGTGAAAACATTACCTAAGTGAGCGGACCTCTGAGACACTGCTAACTATGCCTTTTTCCAGCAGTGTGGGTAACATCACTGCCACAGTTCTCTGAGCTCCAGAGCCCGTAGACTCACACATGCGAGTGCACACCTGTCCACAAATAAAGTAATTCATTGTGTGTACACCACAAACGTTTATATACACACAAAGCTCACAGTTAGAACAATATCACATACCTTGCTAAGAGTTTTCAGAGTAAGATCTGCAGCTTTCCTCACAGACTCCTGAAAAACAAATGTTCTGAAATCTTTCAAATAACAAATATGAAATATTTGTTTTGTATTTAACCTCACTTATCTAAAACCAATTTACCAGTGATTAATTAAAACATTGCTCTCTACCATTTTTATACTCACCTTAATGTCATCAAGGACTCTGAAAAGCGTCTCCCATATTTCTGCAAGGTGATCAATCAGATCATCTGCTGAATGGCCACGGATCAAATCATTTAGGGCCAGACAGCTGGAAGAAAAACATATTTTTACTGCACAATAACTAAAAATTTTTTCAGTAAAAGTGTATTTTTTTAAATTAGGAATTAAACTTAATTTTTTAAGTGAGAGTTTGTTTGTTTTTTTTTTAAAGAGGTGTATTTATTTATTTTTTTAACAGTGAGCCTGAACCTTACAATGATCAGAATGCCTCCCTTGGAAAGTGTTGAACTCTACATACTTTTTATTTTATTCTATTTCTAATATTATTTTTTATTCTTATAAGGAAAAAGACAAAAAGAGGAGTATTGAGGTCTCGTTGTATTTAAATTGGCTCAAACTTGTTATGACTGTATTATGACCAACATGTACTACAACAAATACAGATGGAAATGTATGCATTGCAATACATCAATATATATATATATTTAAATTATGAATTAAACTTAAATATTTTTGAGTAAGAGTTTACTTTAACGAGAAAAAAAACCTAAAAGATAACTATTAACCGAGACAAAATTCATCTGAATAGTGAATGCAACAGGGTTATCAAAAATGATTTTTAAAATGCTGTGTTATGTACCATCCATTCATTTGACAATCAAACATTGTGCATGTTTGTGCCTTTAATACTTATAGTGCTGTCCTTTCATCAACTGCATATTGATTTTTTTTGTTTACCTGGACTCACGCACTCTCCAGGTGGGACTGGTCAAATTAGAAATAACATCCTGCAGGATTTCCTTAAGATGCTTATCCACCTAGAAAACATCACAAATATCACACATAGCCACATTTATAAGACCAATATAAATCCATTACTACACTAACGAGCACTCAACAACCAGCTCTTACCAGGGTCTTATCAGTGACTAAAGCGTCCCAGATGCTAGTCATGGCCTGGCGAACGCTCAGGTTAGGGTCAAACTGGTAGCGATACAGACGAGGCACCAACTTGGGTAGGAATGGAGCCAGCTGCTCCCCAGCTTTAGCAGCGATAATGTTGAAACCAAAGGCCGCACCCTTTAACAAGTAACAGGAAAAATACTGTTAGCCAGTAGCATACGTTTTAAAAGTCACTAAGGTCAATGTGTTGGAGCACAATAATTACTCTGCGTGAGTTCCACATGGCATGATGATTGGCAAGGTTCATGAATTTATACACTAGATCTGGTTGGTTCAAGTCGCTAGCCAGTGAGCAGAGTTCCTTATAGGTGGACAGGCCGTGACTGTTCAGATACGTTGAATATAAATAAAGGCAGAATGCTGATAAACACAGAGTGGACACAAATTATCTGACAATCATTAATAGTCGGTGTTAACGTGGCTTACCCATCAGGCGTTTTCCCCAAACCTTCACCTTGGAACACTTCAGTATCTTCTGATACTGTATGTTTGAATCTTTTCACAAAAACAAAGCATTTTTAAGACAATTTCATCTTCCCAAAGTCCCATTCATACATTGATAGCCCATTTACCTTTTGCCTGTCATCAGTGTTTCCACGAGCATGGACACCAGTTCCTGCTGGTCGCCCTCATCTCCCATTTCATACACAAGCCCAAGGCCTTTAGATGCCACATCCTGACTCAACTCTGGTTGACAGAGAAAGGCAGTTAGATAAATGATGGCTGTTTAGCCATCTTGTGTAGACAATCAATAATGCGCATCAACTGATAGATGTAATAAGCAGACAAAGACATCAATTTAGATTGATCATCTTACCATCTGGATCTGACAGAACAGAGATAAAGGCCACCTGAATCTCCTTCAAATGGGACTGTTAAAGAGTAAAGAAGAAGAAAAAAAAACAGTTTAAAATGATTTGATGCACGCAAAATAGTAACTAGTCAATCTTCTTTGTTCACTTCATTTAATTCAACTTTATTTATATAGCGCCAATTACAGCAAAAGTCATCTTGTAGCGATTATTAAAAACAAAAAAATTCTGAAGAAAAAAACCAACAATTTGACAAACATGCATCAGCTACAGTGGACAGAAAAAAACTAATTTTTAATGGGAAGAAATCTCCAGCAGAGCCAGGTTAGAAAGTCATCAAAAGATTAAAAAGCTATGAAAAAAACTTATTACAAAAACAAATACATTTTCTTTTTTTTTTAAAAAAAAAAAATCACACCGTAATTTGTTTGTGCTGACTGAGTGTCTTGACGAGGGAGAGCAGCCAGATGCAAGCTGCCTGTCGGACATGGGGGTTCTGGCTCGGTATGTATTTGGACAAGATGGAGTTGAGGACCCAAGGAACAACATCATTGTCTTTCAAATCTGACAAAAAGTAAAAAGTTTGTTAAGTATTTTTTTTGAAGGAAGTACAGCATTTAGTAAAGATCACAAAAGTCAGTGTAGCATGTAAATATATTTCAACAAAAATACTTTTAAAAGTCCTGATACTGTGCAAACAGATTCAGGAAGACAAATATGGAAGCATATCTGTACCAGAATGAAATTTAAAATGGATTAACAGAAATGCTTTTTCATTTTCAGAATATAGCTGCATTTCTAAATGATAAATAAAATGAATAATAAATAATCCAAACTACATTTTAATTTTCTTCTTCAAGGTTGCTCATTTTGTAACTTCATTAAAATGATTACATTTACGTTTCAATTTTCAAAAGATGGCCCAGCAAATAGTTACCAAAATGTAAAATTTGAAAATTAAAATACATTAGCAGAAACACTAATGCATTAAAGGTTTTAGTTGCCTTATTTGATTCATAAATCAAATTGGTAATAAATAATCACAGTTGCATTTTCATTTTCTTCTTCAACACTGCTCATTTTGTGACAACTAAAAAAAAGCAAAGAGGTCATTGCATTTTTGTTTTCATGCCACACCCTCCGCGAAAAGTGCAACATAATTCAATTTGACTTCTCAATCCCAGTCGGCGCAGCAGAGTGACGTTGTTACATGAGACACGTCAGTTACCTACATTAACCTTTATTAAAATGCAAATAACTGCCTGGCATTTGTTTTGCATATTAACCAGATTAATTCATTAAAATTCAGAGATTAGTCACTTAGGAATGTACAGTTAATTAAATATTACAAACAAAAGCATAAAGATATTCACCTTGTGGGGGGCTGTACTGGTCAGCTGGGCAGACCCACACATCTCGAGCAGATACAGACTTGGTCCCTATTGCAGCACAAGCGATGGCCTCTCCAACAGAGAACTGCATCTCAACTTGCTTAGCCTTGAAAAGTGACAGAAGAGAAATGTGATGCATGAAAGCCTCCTCTGAAAAACTACAAAACAATCTGGAAACAAACAAGCTTTTACCAAAGGTGCACAGCTAAAAATACCTCATAATGACTTTTGATAGAATAACAATAGATCTTCCCAATAATGTATTTTATACCTCCACAGAGTCCATGAGCCCCTGCAGCAGCTTCTTTTGGTGGGGAAAGTCTCCATCTCCCACAGGAAGGTAACCCAGAGTCATGACTGCACGTTCCTTCATCTGAATACAAATGCAAGAAGATAAACTTAGCTTTGATCACTAAGAAAACATCGGTATTTCTAATAATATAGAAGGAAATGTCTGAAACTTAGTGACACTTGTTGATCTCAACCAATGAGTTGAGAACCTGTGCTGTACAACATATGGTGTTATCATACGTTATTGATGTGTACACATTGCTGTCAGAACAAGCTAATAATAACTGCATTACTAAATTTGTACTGCTGTTGTTGTTGTTGTTGTTGGCCTGGACAAAACAATGAAAATAATTTCATTTGGTTAAATACAGACCCTGGTCATTTGCCACCTGCTGGCAAAACATGTTAGGGCAGTGTTTTCTACATTATTGAAGGAATACAACTTCCACTCAAAGATGAGTTGGCTAAGTAGCTAGCATGCTAATCACCTTTTGACTTTCTTTGCCAGACGTGATCCGTGCCAGGAGGTTTTCCACAATAGACATTTTGGTGAATCCGTCACCCTCTGCTGGGATGAGCAAAGGGCCGTTACGCCCGATATCACCCAGTGCTGTACATGCAGCTACATTCAGCAGTGGACTGCTGCTGTCTAGGGAGGAACCTGAAAGGATATAGAAACAAGCATTACTCTACAAAGCTGTACAATACAGTAAAATTTACAACAAATCATTTTGTTAAAGAAGATGGACATACAGTATGACCATTGGGATCATTCAGAAGACAAAAATAGATTTTACATCCCATTGTTGTAGAAAAGGGCGACTGGCAGCCCAGGTGCCAAATGCGGCCTTTAGAGGCAGCACAAAATTTAATCAAAGTAAACGCACAAATACACAAGACATCCAAAAATAAAAACTAGAAGAAAAAAACCAACAAATAACCACAAATGTACCTGAAACAACAAAAATAAAAAAATTAAGTAAATGACAACCAAAATACAGAGGCTGAACAACACACAAAACCACACAAAGAGAGAAAAACACACAAAATAACAAAAATACACAAAATAACCTAGAAAAGACACACAACCCCTTTTTCCTCTCTGTGTTAACCCTCAGATTGACCCCAATGTGATAAAAGTTGCCTTTCTATGCTTTATGGAGGTAATACAAAAACAAATGCATAGAGAAAGCACAGAAGACATCACACACCAATTGTTTTGGTGACCATCGCAACCAATTCATCATCTTGATGGGGGGAGGCACTTTGTGTTGATTCTAAAGACATGGGTGACTTCCTCTTCCTCAGGTTCCTTCCAATAGCACAACCTAGAGCGATAATGGCTCCATGCTGAGCTTCAGGACTCTGAATGTAAACATTTTACACATCATCAGGATGAATATTGATAATCCCTAAATATATACAATCAAAAAATTGGGAAACTTTCAAAGATAAAAGGACGTACATGGGTGTCTTTGGTGATTTTGATCAGGTTCTGCACAGCGGTCTGCTGCTCATTGCCAGTCATGCTAGAAACCACCAAGGCATACAGCTGGGCAGCGAGTTCCCTCATTTCCTCCTTACTAGTCGTCATCAAACTCTGAGGGCAGAAAAAAGATTTGTTGTTCCATCAACATTACCAGGAGGACAAATTATTAATCTAATAGAAGCTAAATATACATTTTTAGCTGGCTCCTAATTTACATTTTGTTTACATAGTTTCACCTGAATAGCATAATTTTATATGTTTTAGAAAAATATGGATAAAGACTTTTTCTAAAAAGTAAAAACAGAGCAATTTAAGGATGCTCAGTTAAATACTAAGACCAATCTTCTCCTAGTACTACGATAATCATCTCTCATTAATGACAACACAAGGATGCAGAAGGATAAGGGAGACATAGAGATCAAGACATATTGGAGGCAATTGTGTTATAGGAAGAGTTGCTGCATTGAACGAGTGCAGATTAATACATTTTTCATCACTTTGTTCTAACAGAATAAAACAGGACAGCGATGCAGCCACAGTGGATCAGTTAAATGCTAGAAAATATTTTCGCAGCCAAGTAAATAATTTATCTATTTGGTATAAAAGTCCATAGTTTCTCTCCATATATCAACATCTGAATATATTTCTACATTTATATCACCCAATACCTGGAATATATATACATTATGTAGCCTAATACTTACTTTAATCCAGTCAATTTTACCAGAAAATCTCGGGGCCAGTTTTTCTGGGCAGACCGACACCACCTCCAGCAGACAGTACATCACTGGGAGTCCTGAGGAGGACATTTTTAAAGAGATCAATATTTGTTGATGTACACATTTCTTATAGATTATTTCCATTCTGCTAAACTACACTGAATCCTGACCATCATCTAATGTTATAAATACCACTACTGTCTCAAAATACCACATTTTAATGTAAAAAAATGAATAATCAAACATATGTAAACCTACAATACAACTGGCAGCATTCATATTATCATTTTTATCAAGAGTTAATGAGTTACTGCCACTTTGTAGTAATTTTCCAATGATTCTAACTTTCTATGTTTACTCTACATGGAACATCCGCTTAGCACAGGTGTGGTTTATGACTTAACTCTACTGTGTAAAATTGTTTTCTGTCTGACCCACAAAAACAAACAAACTTGTTATTTTAGTAACCACATTACAGGAACTAGGCAAATTCTTCTAAAATATGAAGAACCTGCATCACCTCCCATTGCAGAGAGCAGCTGCTGCATCAGATCCATGTAGATGTGTATTGGATTTGCCTCAGAGCCCTTGGACATCGTTGTTTGAGAGTCGGACGACAGGAGTGTGTTGACGTAGCGAGCGATCGCGGGACTCTCGTCTCGCATGTCTGAGCGTGAAGATGTGGGTGTGACCCCAGCGCTATTAGCCAAACACACCCTCAGGTACAACATGGTCTGGAAAAAAAGGGATAAGTCAAATCAAACTGATGCGAGGCAGGAAACGACATTAAAAGATGATCTTATAGAAGATTATTTTATATTATCAGACACTTTCAATTTACTGGTTAAAAAGGATATGGTTAAATCCAACCAGTTAGCATTTACCTCTCCAAACATGGCTGGGTTGAAGGGAATTGTGGCGTTTCCAATTACACACTTGAGTGAACTCTTCATTGCTTGAACTGCCTGATAATAGCCAGAAAGAGAACAAAGAGGGTTTAGTGCTTATTCAATTGAAGGCCAATTTGAAACAAGAGGAAACTTGTATAGAGTCTTACTTTCTCCTGGACATAGACGACCATGTCAGGAAATGAGGGCATCCGCTTTGCTTCCGCTTTTTCTAAGCTCTTCTTAGGAAAAACCCTCAGCACTTTCTGGGCTTCTGCTGAGACCTCCTCTCTCCTGAAGTACAATAAAAAGACACACAGGGCCTTTCAAGAACATAGATTCTCTTAGGATTTAGGAGCTCGACATATCTACATATTGTAAATAACTGCAAGAGATTCAAAAATGAATGGAGACTTCAGAACCATCCAAGTTCTTTATAAAGTCAATAAAGTGCCCCCAAATCTCTTCGAATATATATTGCTTTGTCTTATGGATGAATGTTATCATTGGGAGGCACAAGGTCAGGTTATATTTTTCTAATTTAAAGCAATACATCTCTTTACCATCAATGAACTGAAATCAATAAAAACACTTTCTGCTTTACTAAATGTATGTTTATACAAATTAAGAGCCAATTTGAATAATTTGGAATCCAACGTAATATGTTTAAGAATGACCTTTTCCATTATGTTTCTCACTTATACCCAAAAAGTTTTTATTTGACTGCATTCCCACATACCATGTATTAATGTACTTTTTAAGCCACATTTTATACATATGTCTGGTATGTTTCCATTGTTATTTCACCAACAACTGAACTTACGAGTCTCCAGCGGCCAGAAGAAGCAGGAATCTTGATGGCACGTGATCAGGAGCAAACACTGTGCTGGCAAACTTTGTGGCCACCTGGCGAACTTGTACCTCCGGCTGCCCCGGGAAAAAAAAAAAAAAAGGATTAGACTCATAGTGAGAGCTTGGACTTGTCCCCCAAAATGTTCAATAGGAACACACTTTTATTATGTATGTTGCAACCAGGGCCTCCATCAAGTTCAGCTGTGCCCCCTGTAAATTGGCATATGCTCCAACCATCATTGACAAAGCCTCCTGAATGGCAAGGCGAACATCAGACTCCTCCTGCAACATGAACACAACAGATTAGAAACATCTACAACACAACATAGAAAAGCTAGGACAGTGTATTCTATTCCATTTATTTGTTTACCTCAATGAACATGACACTTACCTTGCACATAGACTCAAAAAACTGCTGCACAAGTGCAATATCCTTTGTAAAAAGTTGTGGCATGCGACTAGAGGAGGAAAAAAAACAGTTTATTGGGTTATCTATATAACAAAAACAGAAAGACACCAAAAAAAAAAAAGATAACTTCAAGTTACCTTGAAAGTTTTCCAACAGCAGAATATGCAATACACAGCACTTTAGGATCCTGTTTGCAAAAATGTCAATCAGTAGGTTTAAATCAAACTTCACTAGATAAAGATGCAATTCACAAGTAGTGAGATCACTATTTTACCTCCTTGTATTCATTGATGAGCTTGGTCAGTCCATTAAGAAGCATGAGTCCCAATGGTTTATTATCATCAGGACATCTGAAAAACAGCAGATCCATTTTTTTATTTCTTTAAGCATTAAAAAACTAATAAAAGAATTAGGACTGTGTTAAGGGAAAAAATGTGCGCCTTACACCATGCATATGTGATGAACGAACTGTAGGGTGAGCGAAAGCAGTTTGTTGTTGGTGTTCGCTCCAAACAGACCATCATACACCACCTTGAGAGAAAAGTAATATAACATACCTGTAGGGTTATGCTGACTTCCATACAGGAGTTTTGCAATAATTAAATGTTATTATTATTATTTAAAAAAAATATTGCGTGATTATTTCTAAATCTATCTGTAATGAATGACAAATACCTGAATATTAGCAGGAAATAACTCTGCAGCCAGGCGTGATCGCAAAAGATGTGGCAAGATCTTCAGCTTGACTCTTGTGCTCACTGGCTCATGTTTCAGCTCTTGTTTTATACTGCCACCCTAAAGCAGACAAAAAAAAAAGAAGAGCCCATATTTTACTAAGTATATGTACTAAATGTATTTTACTAAACTGATTGTTTATACCTTTGATTTGAGAGGAACATCCCCCAGATAAACCTTGAACATCTTAATGATGATTAAGGGATGATTCCAATCAATAATGCTGAAACATAGCAAGAAAGTGCACAATTATGGAAGCCATACAAAAGCAGTCTGACCAAAATAAAACTGAAAATAATTAACATTTTTCCTTTCAAGAGACTAAGTTTAAATCAAAATTCTACAATAATTTTACACAAAGATCATCATTCACAATCATTTATACAATGACTTTTCCCCTCCATATTTTGTCCAAGCAGGAACCTAAACATAAAGGTGTACCATAACGTATCAAAGTAGGCAGTGCTGGATAACATCACACCTTTGTTTGCTCCTCAGCTCAAGATCTGCTGCAGTGGCCACACTGTGTCTGGTGTCACTTGATGCTACCACCAGGTGCACCACCGTCTCCACCTCTGGCACCTGCTTTGCCTCTATGAACTTCACTATACCAAGCTTACACTGAGGAAGAACAAAAACAAAAAAATAAGTTAAGACATATGCTACACACAGTGTTAGAACTCCATATTTTTATAGTGTCGAATTAATTTAGGACAAAATATATATATATATATATATTTTTTTTTTTTTTTTTTTTAGGTAAAATGTTGGTGTGCTTAAGGCTTCCAGGTAAAAAAAAAAAAAAGAATAAGGATTCAATATAAACAAGCAGCCACACCTGATGATTGTGTTTGGATGAACACTCAAATGTTTAGTTGTTTTTTTAATAAGCTCTTACAAATTTTTCTACAACTAATACATCAATAAATCATCACAGAGACAATATATAACACTTCGTAGAACATGATAAATAAATAAAACATGTCTATCGATTTTTAAAAACAAGAAAAACTTTAATTTATTCAGGCTTTGTGAAGGTCATAAGATCACTGAAAATATTTTCCTTAATGACAAAAACCAACAACTATGAAAACTAATGCTTCATGAATGCTACCTGCTCAAGCAGCTCCGCATTCCACTGAGTTTCTCCAATCACTCTCTTGGCGGCGTAGACGCTCATCCCTGGAGGAGGCTGAGGGAGACCCTGACCACTGGCTGACACTGACCCGTCCCCTGAGCCTCCCTGGGAGGAGGGAGGAGGTCGAGTTGGAGATTCATTCAACACAAACCTAAAAAGTAGGCATCAGAACAAATCAAATTAACAACTTACGTTAAAATATTCATGAAATCCATGCATCCATTTATACATTACCACCACTGAGAAGGAACTCACCCATAAGGCATCAGCAGAACATCCAGCATGAACTCCAGCAGCAGGTTCACCGTCTTCGGCCTCTCTGTTAGGTTAAAGGGAGGAGAACTCTTGGACGTGTCTGTTGGATACTTCATATGGTAAAGCGCAGGAATCAGCAGGTGCATCAGGCTGGAAAAACATAACAAAAGAAAGCAAAAATAAAGGAACCAAAAAAAAAAACAAACAAAAAAACCCACAATTCAATAAGTAAACAAATGATAAAAGATATGCATTAAAAAAAAAAAAAAAAACGCAACACATAATCATCAAACAAAACAAATGGTAAAAAACTTTGTGCATTAATTACCACCCGAGTCGCGTTCAAGCACTTAATATCATCAGCCACATTTACCCATGGAAAGCATTAATCTATCATTGAGTAATTCTAATAATTTTCATTATACAATATCATAGAACTGTAAGACTGTGGTGAGTGTGGCCTCTGCCAGGTGTATAGGTGAGAGTGCCATGGCGTTGGTGTGTGTTGTGAACAGAGTGCATTCAGAATACTGGTAGCAGCTAGTGAGGCTTTTAAACAGGGAGTTTATCATATTGTAGGATTAAATGCAATATCCCCCACTGCTCCCACCACTCCAATACTGTGAGAGTTAACCTGGATTAGCACCAGTGTTTAGCCCCAGGAAGCAGTTTAAGTTCTACCCTCAGCCTCCCAACTATGAGCTGCAGGCTGGTTGCAATACCTAAAAATAATCCAAACGAGTGCATTAACATTCAGACTTGAAATTATAGCCAGAAGAGACTTATTTCTTGTTGTTCTACAAAAATCCTAGATTTCATGGAAAGCAACCTATACCTATTCCGGAGTGACATATACTCTGGAAATTACAGACGTGTTTTCTCACCTGTCTTGCTGTGGCTGAGGCTTTTCTTCCATTGCTGTGAGGAGAGTTGGGGCCAGCTCACACTGTTTTCCCACCTCCAGTCGAGGGTAGCCCATTTTTATATAGATGATGGTAAAATTCTTTAAAAAAACAAAAAAACTCTAATGTAATTCAAATCAAGTTGTCACAGTCAAACTCAAAGCTAAACCTTTAAACAAAATGCTAAGTGACTCAACTTTACCTCAACCCAGTTTCAGAGCATTTTAGGATTATAAAAAGTTGGAGTAAGGTTTTATTTGTTTTCATTTTCTAGATTTTTCTTGTAAGTTGGCACCATAGTAATCCCCTAAAAAATGGTAAATAACTTTTGGAGTATAAGTAGTTGGTATCATTTGTTGACCTTGTACCTGTAGTTGATTTTATCTGCAGGCTGTACTAAAAGACCATAGATAATACTAGAAATTTAGAAAAGTAACTTTCTTTAAAAGTCCTTGTAGAGCAACCAGGAGGAGGAAACACGTGGTCGACTGGCAGACACGGTGGCAGGAATAAACAACTTAACGTCACAATGTGGCTACTCTACATGGATTGTATTTTAAGGTATCAAATTGCTCAAAATAGCACTTTTAAACAAATGTGTGCACATTTTGCGTGTCGGTTATTCAATAAACACATTTTATGTTTTATACTTTTCGACTACAGGTATCCTTTAAGTGTTCCTTTGGGATGAAAAGCAAAGGAAATCTTACTTTGACATAGTCAAGGCAAAGATTTTCATTCTCATTGATTGGGAAAAATCTATTACAGTCAGTCAGAGCATCACTGGCATAATAAATTAATTTAAACTTGATGGAATCAATGATTTAATTTGAGCACAAACACACTGTACTAAACATAGACATATTTAAGCACTCTGTAGATTTCCAGAAAAAAAACCTTGTGTCTAAAATTTCATGTATTCATTAGCTTAAACATCTGCTGTACAAGATTTCTTACCGTAACAAAGGAAGCAGCTGCAGGGTCTTGGTACTGCACCAACAGTGTTTCTACTGGTAGCTGAATCTTTGGTCGGCTTTTTATCCTCTTGTTCAGGTGAACCAGCAGTTCCATTACCTAAAAAAAAGTGCAACCAGTGTTAGTTTAAACTGCATAACACGCAAAGAAACCATATGGTTAATAACATTGTCTCACATCTAGAATATCGTGGAATTGTACAAAGTTGGAAAAATACACAGCTTTATATTAAGGTCCTGCCTAGTAACAATATAAAAAGAGAAAAGCATGCACTGGAATCAGAGAAACTGCCTGCAGAGCTCAGCAACAGGATTGTTTCAATCACACAGATATTGGGAGGGATACAAAATAAAAAAAAGAGTGTGTAAGAACCTTATGGCCACTGTTATTCCCACACGGCATCCCTACAGTTCAAAGTTCTGCAGGGATAAACATAGCTACCACATGCTGCTCATTTTAGGCTGCAAAAAAGCATCCCCTTAGTGCAGAACACAGTAGTGCCCACGTAGATTGTGCAGAGTCGGGTCTGAAGGACTCGGTGAAAAACCACAATGCATGATGTGAAATCAAGAATATGTCTGGTGTGTCTGGTGGAAACCAGGAAGAGCTGATTGTCATCCCAATAAGGAGATTTATTAAAGACAACCAGATTGTGCTTGGGAGTGTTTTTCAGAAGCAGGAATTGGGAGACCCCAGAAACCCTGAAAAAGGATCGAGCAGGTTGGTAAAATGTATGGATGGAATTGGGAGATCTGTTAGAATTAGAGGATGGTTTAATAAAACAAATACAGAGAGAGCCTTGCCAAAATTACTGTTCCAAGGACTTCATGACCTCAGATGAGGTCGAAGGTTCACGCTGCAACGTAGCAATGAACCCAACCACAGTCAAAACAACATGAAAACCAGCACATGGATAATTGTCTACGCTGTGGATGGGCAAAGCCTAGTTTTTAGTTTAGTTTAGTCTTCATTTGAAGGGACAATGCATTGAGACCTTAAGATCATAAAAGACAGATGTTCTACACCAGAGTATAGCTAAACAGCTAGTTTCCATCTGTAGTCCCTGGTTACCTGTATAAAACATACAATAACATGGAATAAATTACAATGGTAAAAAATGTACAAGAACAATCAATTATAGTGATGTTATAGTTATTCACCAGATAATTTTCAAGAAAATGTTGTATGGAAGTTGTAATGACAGTAAAATTATGAAGATGAATTATCAAGAGTTGAGTGTTAAGTGGGAAAATAGCTTTAAATGGGAGACACATACTGCTGTAAAATGGAAAAAAAAAAAACACATTTTACAACCTGATCTGAACAAACATGAATCACTGTTATAGTATATTAACAACTAACTTGTTCATTCATATCCACTTTGGCCTTGCTACACCTAAATACTGTAAAATACTGCTAAATTTAAAAGCACAGAAGGGAAAGTCCTGATGTTGTCTAGGGAAGGAGATCAGCAACACAATCCTTACTTTCTTTCGCACCCCCTCCTGGACGCTGGATAGCTTGAGGAGAACAGGGGGGAGAAACTTGGAGATAATGTCCTGCAGCTGCTCGTCGGTCTCTGCATGGCCCAGGCGGAGAAACACGCGTTCCAGTTGATCTGCCAAAAGAAGAGCAACTCAATCAGCTTAGGCCTGGTACGATTATCAATAAATCGAACGATAAAAATATGAATTCTGACTCCAAACAGACTGGATGACATCAGTCTCAGCACCTGTGCACTTAATCCATAGCGGAAAGAATGTAATGAACTCTCGTCAGTCATCCAGTCTCTTTGTCTGTGTGAGGGGGAGGTGGGGCCATTCCAATTACAATGCTAATAAATACTCATGAGAAATAAATGTTTTTTTTTATTTGAAATGATGTACTTGCATTATTATAATAAATCATCATTACATTAGTGGTTAATTTGGCCTAAAAAAATGTTGTCAATGTAGTTTATTATGAATAATTTGTAGGACAATATATACTCCAGCAAAATGTGTTATTGTCCCAGGACTAATCAGCTCAAAGTCTTAATTCGATCACGTATTACTATCTCAATTTAGCATTACATGCAGAGGTCCCAGAATATGGAATTCACTTCCTCCTCATCTGATCAATCTTTCCCCGTGCTGATTTAAAATTTAGATCGAAAAACTACTAATACTAATAAATAAACAAAACAATGGATGCTTTTTCTACTGTTATTCGTCTATTTTTTTGCTTGACTTTATTTTATTTTTTTCTCTTTAGTTAAAGTTTAAATGTTATATCAATAGCCCTCTTCTTCAAACCCTTTGAGGGTTGTTTTTTTTTTTTTTTTTTGGGGGGGGGGGGGGGGGGGGGGGGGGATCGGGGTTCCAGGCATGACCTTAAAGCACTGGTTCCCAAATGGTGTGCCATGAGGCAAGTCCGGGTGTGACATGGGATTTTGTGACAACCATACATATTGCAATATACAACAACACATTTTTTTATTTTTTTTTATTTTTTATTTTATTTAATACTTTGTATGCACTTTAATACAGAGGCAAACTCAATACCATTTTTTTAAATATATATGTATTTCGTTAAATGTTTCATGAGTAATATAGTCGTCTTTGTCACATTTTATTTGGCATGAGTAAATAATTAAGCACATTTACAGATACTGAACATGCTATGAGTGATACCACGTGTTATAAAGACTATTATGCACGATAGGTGCGCCGTCAGATTTGTACTTGTCCTTTGCTGTGCCTTGGCCACAAAAAAGTTTGGGAACCACTGCTCTAAAGCAGCAATTCTCAACTGGTGAGTCGGGACCCAGAAGTGGGTCGCGGACCTGTACTGGGTTGGTCCCGGACAGTTGGTCAACAATAAATAAAAAACCCAATGTCTGTCTCATGTTGGACTTGCCTTTTATTTGGAAAGAAACTTTTCTTTTGACAGGCATGCTGTGAAATGCATGTTGCACAGGAAAATATATAGATTTATGTTTTTTTTTAAAATATTATGTGTGTGTGTTTTCAATAGCTATTTTTGAAAAACTGAATTTGGTTGGTTGAATTTAAAAAATAAAAAAAGTGGGTCACGATTTAATGACCGTGGCAAAATGTGGGTCCCAGTTGAGAACCCCTCTCTAAAGTGTATTGATTTCCAGTAATGTCTGTCCACTGTTGATATTGTTGCATTTTAAACTGTGCCAAATAAAAAATGAATTAACACTTCTAATCTATTCCATCCATAGATTCCAATTTCCAATTAAATATTCATTAAAATTCCTCAAACAAAATGTATGCTTCGAATATAGCTGTTGTGCTATGATCTGCATAGTCTTTTAAACATTTCACATGATTTCCAGGGGAACATTATATAGAACAGTGATGATCATAATTGATTTTATAGCTGAAACTTCCTTTAATTGTAGCACTTTGTTGATCCACAGCTCACTGACACCAATGTATCTTTTTAAAACTTAGCAGACGGACTACGTAATGTATGTTAACGTAACTTTCTCTTTCGTGTATGACTGGGACTTTAACTGGCTGCCAGTGAAACCAGTTCGTCATCGTCCAAACCCACTGCGTGTAGGTCCAGTTGGTGTGATGAACCAGACCTGTCAGCCTTTATGGAACCAGCTTTATACTCAACAACCACCAGCTAGCTCCAACTGTCAATACGCATATTTCAGAGTCTGTCTATTCAATCTCAGGCTTTTGCTAAAGTAGTGACACCCTCTGCATGTGAACTAAAATACACCAAATGTTTAATATGTGAGCACAAAGCAATAAAGTTTGGCTACATAAGCCAGTTTATGTGACAGTTTCATTTAGACCATGACTGGGCAAACGGCCTCTGACGTTAGCGTATTAGCTATGGAGCTAGTTGTCGGTACATTGTTTTTATTTTAACTAGAAGCGCCTTTAACTAAACTTAAAAACATAGAGGACATACTGTCGATATGTTCTACCCTTATGCGTATTTTTCGACTTTTAACACCGCACACACACGGGCTTATATATTAATAATAGCTAATAACGCAGAAAGAAACTTACTGAGTTCATCCTGGGCAGCCATGCTTGATGAAAATCCACAGCGCCACCTCCGGTTATTACACGTCACTGCACATGTGCCTCAACATTTTTTGACAGCGTCATTGTGTGAAAATCATGTGTTTTTGTGATTCTAATGTGACAATGGTTTTAATTTTTTGTGATTTTGTTTTCAGAATGCCACGTTAACAAGTGGACATATTTGAGAGTTATTGACACTAGAGGTTCCCAAACAGGGGTACGTGTACCCCTAGGGGTACATGAGCACATTGCAGGGGGTACTCAGTCAGGAAGATTACACAATTCATTTGAAAATAATCAGGAAAGGTTCCCAGTTCCTTTTTAGGTTATTGTTTGGACAAATTCACCACAAACTAACAGCACTATTGCTCAATGAAATATTATATTAGTTTGTAATTTATTAAAACAAGACTATTTTATGCTGTAGAGGCCATTTTATCACACTTATGACAATAGGAGACAATAGTTAGCCACATTTTACAAAGGAGACCGTACTTATTTACTATTGAAGTAATTACATAAAAGTGCATGGTTTTTTTCCACTTTAAATTCTAATCATTGTTTTGAATTAGTAGATTAAGCCTTAGGGAACCAATGTTCTAGACACAGTTAGGGGTTTAGGAGAATCCACTGTTCCACAAATGAAAAAAAAAAAAACATATAAAATTATGGAGAGGGTACTTATGATATGAAAAGGGAGTACACATGATTTGACAAAAATGCAAAGAGGATATACGGGACGAAAAATATTGGGAACCACTGATTTACACCATATGTCATATGACATTATTGATATAAAAATGCACATCTATACAGACAACAGATCAGAGAAACAAGATAACACATAATAACTAAGAATAAAAGGAAAGATAACTAAGAAAAGAAGAAAAAAAACAATAGGAAAACATTTAGTGGTTTTCAGGTTTCACGTGTTTACAGAATGACATACAATTTAATAGCTTTTTTGTGTTTAACATATTTTATAGTATTGAAAAATTAATGTAACTCATTTGGTTTTTGTCTGTGCCCGTTTTGTTTTATGTATATGGTATTTTACCAAATTAACCACTAATGTAATGATAAAATGAAATGAATGGAGAACACATCTGCAGTAGGATTATGGGTGCAACTTCCTGTGTGATTACTGGACACAAATAATAGTAGTAATACTAGTATTTCTAAACAAGAGTCCCAGATATAAGCTACTACATAGACCTACTTACAATTAACATATACTTTCTGGATGCTGTTATGAAATTAGTTGTAACTAAATTTGTAAATGTCTATGTTCTTCAAAATGTTCAATTTTACTTGAACATTTCAATAAATAATAAAATAGAAATAGAAAAGAAATATTTCTATAGCCAACATAATAAAGAGGATGTCATATTTAATGAGAACCTAACCAAAATCATAGCAAACACATGCAAAAAAAAAAACAAAAAAAAAAACATTATATAAAAAATATCTTAAAGACAAAACATTGAAAACACAACTACATCCTATGGAAATTACAACAAATACTACATACCAAATCACTGAAGACAATCTATTCTTCCCTTATTGGGTCACATTTAATTTACTGCTCAGAAATCTGGGGAAACACCTACAAAACGTATCTTGAACCTTTATTTAAACTTAAAAAAAAAAGCAATTAGAATTCTATATAAAGCACCACACAACGCACACACAAACGAACTATTTGAAAAGGACAAATACCTAAAACTGCAAGAAATAACACACTACAACACACAAATTCTCGCATTTAGGGCCTCACTTAAAACACTCCCATATCAAATACAAAAATGTTTCATATACAAACAAACTGCTTATAAACTAAGACATAGTAATGTGTTTATACGAGAAAGGGTTAAATCTAACATTGGAAAACACAGCACTGTCAATAGCTATTAACAGCTGGAATAACCTTGATGCAGAGACAAAACAAGGAACTTCGAAAGAAGATTAACTTTTCTTTTGAACTGGAGGAATGCAAACAACGTCAGGGAATGAAATCTGCAGGGAACAAGGACGACACGAACAATGATGGAGAGGAGGAATGAAAAAAGACAACACTGACTACAGATGAGAATAAATGCTACATAAAAAAAGGACAAAAAATATATAAATAAATAAATGAAACTGTGTTCAGAACAACCTAAGACTGTTTGACCAGAGAGACAAGCTTTGATGTAAATTTTCTGTGTACAAAACAGGGGACGGGACTTAGATAAGAAAACTGCTTCTCTCGCCTCCTTTTTCGGCATGTACAAAAAAAAAAAAAAAAAAAGGAATAACAAAACTTCTGTGAATGCAACCATGTCGGAAATAAACTGAATAAATAAATAAATAGTTTTAACAATGCAAACAAACCCTCATGACAAATGTACAACGGAAAACATGAATTAACCATCTTTTTTATTTTATTTTATTGAATCAACACAATAATTTTAATAAAAATGAGCTTTTCCTAAAAACCCAAATAGCCCGATTTGGTTAATGCAAAATTTTACTTACTTTTGCTTAGTAATCCAAAGCTTCCTTTATTTCTGAACGGCTAAAGCTCCAAATAATAAGCAGGGAATATTTAAAGTTCTTTGAGTGTTGTGTGTTTTGTTAAGGCATTACTGTGCACCAAAGGGGTTGGTGATATGGCAAGCAGTTAAGATTCTGTTTTATACGGTAGAAAAAATAAAGCCAAAAATAAATTGTAGTTTCCTATTGGAATTGTTGCCTTTACCATAACTGTTTTTGACAACCTCAAAAGACAAAATGCTTTATTTGTAGAGATGTAAAGATTAATTGTGAGGCAGTTAAAAATCGATTCAAAGGTGTCACGGTTCACATCGATTCTCTGAAATTGAATCGCAGTACTTTGATTTTTTTTTTTTTTTAAAGCAAAGAATGCTATTTATTTAGAATATCCGATTCATCCTGAAGAATGATAAAAAATAAAATAAAAATAAATTTAAAAAAAAGATTAATTAATAACTATGGTATGGTAAAAGTTAGCATATCGTCAGATTTTTAAAATTCCTATTTGGCAGTAAATAAGGCATTACAATATATTTATCCTTTATTGAAACACGTATCTTTCCCCTGAAAATTCCATTGCTCTTTTGCTCTTATATAAACACTCTATATTTATGTTTTGTTTTTGTTTTTTTTTGTTTTTTGTTTTTTTAAACTATAATTTTATTTAGCCACTGGTTGCACGTCCTTGTCTTTTTTCTACTCTATAGTTATCGTTTGCACCAACCCACTAAACCTATAAATGTCTTATATAACCTATAATTAAATAAATAAAAATGAATAACCTATAAATAAACCTAAAACTATACTTTGCAATAAAATAAGATAAAATTAATGTACATGGTGACTGATATTAAAACTTTCTTGGGCTCCTTAATTTCTTTTTTTTTTTTTTGGAGAAAAACATAAAATAATAATAATCATATAAGAAACATGAATAAAATAAAATGAAATTCTAGTAAATTAAAGGTAATCTTTCTCTGGTGTTGGTCCAGTTCAAAGAGCTGCAGTGAGATCTTTCGGGATCACGTGTACTCTCGCAGACACAAGCTAGCAGCTGTCATGTGAATCAGCTGGACGGACACGGCAGCGGATAAACAACAACAACGCGACTCGGGTTTCCATTTATAAAGGTAAAAAAATATATAGTTGACTTTTGCATGCCCAACGTGTGATTATAGGAGTTAAAAAAATACCCACAGTTGCGGTGTTTGTGGGCATATACTTGGATTGCGGATGCATTTCGTGACTCCTGTGCAGAGCTAGCTCAGCTACAAACAGCTAACAGCTAACATTGTTTGGTACGTATGGCATATTGTTAGATTTGTTGGTCTATGCAATCATGGAAGACCAAAACTGTACATTTTACTACTCAGACGTCTGAGTGAATGTTTTGTGATGCACAAAGTAATATAACGTGCAGGCAGCCACGGGCCGTTGGTCGGAGTTTACGAATGTATTGGTATTCTTGCTAACTGATGGTTGATTTCCGGTAATTGCTTTTAGTCTAATGCTTTTAGTCAGATATTGTATCGAGTCATATTGAGTATATGTTACCAGAGTGCCTTATTTGTTTGTGTAAACTTGGATCTCTGTCTTCTCAGCAGTCACGTAATGTAATCCCATTTAGACATTATGCTAAATAATTAAGCGCTGTAAACTTTTCAAACGTATTCGTATCAAGTGATTTTGTACACTTCAAACTTTTGTGTATTTAATGTGATTTTTAAGTACTAAGATTGCCAAAAATGGCCATGAAGAGATAAATAGAACCCCATTAAGCTTAAGTGAGAATGAAACTAAGTATGAAGCTAAGGAAGTTGACCACCAGTCAACTGGATAACCAATTGATCTACTACACCTCCCTGTGAGGGACATTTAAACCCCGTTTACTCTTGCGGCTACAAGTTGTCCAACGTGATAGCTAGGATAGTACTAAATTATGTACTGTTCTCAATAAATAGTTTCTTTTTTTCGTTATCCAACCTGGTCAGGTGAACTCGTGTTTAACCAGCGATAAAACAGATAACTAGTTAGCTGGTCAAGTGAGCTAGCAAGCTATGCTTGTTGTGTGTTCAGCCATTGCTTGGCATCATAACAAAACGTAGCTTTGTAGTTCTTTTTAACGACAAAGACTAGAACTACTGAATCCAATGCAATAATTAACGTACATCTCCTGGGATTTAATTGGTCTTTAAGTAGAATTGTGTATTTAATAGACGAAACGTGAAGGTATTTTTTTTTTTTTTTTTTTTTTTAATAAATCGTTGCCTTTGTCTCAGTAAGTACGGGCTGTAAACACGTTGTTTGACTCTCGAGTTGTTTATCCACAATAACTTGTTAAAGCCTGTTACATAACATGGCCAGAGCAGTATTATGGATAGGAGCAGCTTATGGACGGTTTTAAATCCGAGCAGATCCACTTGGAGAAACGTGATCCTTTGTCTGTAGCATCAGTGAAGTGAGAGTTGGGAGTGGGATGGGTGGGTGGGTAGGATGGGTGTCTATGGATGGGTGCATGGGACACAAATCAGAAGAGGGCTGAAGATTACGCCGAGTATCAAAGGATCAAAACGACAATGGTTACATCTCTGCCGCCATCTAGTGGTCAATGCGTTTTATCGCCTGCAAATGAACGGGAGCTGTACTGTAGTTAATATGAATAACCTCGAGTGTTTAAAAATTAAATCGTTATAATAATAATAGTAATAATAATAATAATAATAGCAAATTTCCCCATTGTAATGAGGCAGTTCTTGTAATTTTGCGTTAAATAATACATACAATTAGGGATGTAACGATTCATTCCACTCCCGATACGATTCGATTCACGATACGATTCTCTCACGATTTATTTTACAAAATGGGAATGTAGACAACTAGAAAATACTGTATAAGTTTCCTTTTATATTCATTGTCAAAAGAATCCCTTGATAAACTATTCAAAACAATGCAATTTAACTAAAAATAAATATTGAATGAAATAAATAAAGGAATAATAGAAATGAAAATGAAGCCTATTAATTTAAATTCTGGTTCTATAATAAACAATGCAAAACTGCATAATAGTTATTTTTCTTTTTAAAAGTGCAACTGAAAATGTATTTTGTGCCTTAACAATTGGACTTTAAAAAAAAAAAACCGTGATTACACTGATTTACGTCATATTTGTTTGGACCAGCAGAGGGCGCTGGTAACACAGTGGTCGGTTGGCATGCAGAAATTCTTGCAGTGAAGAAGAGAAACTATGCTAGCAGACAGAGCTAATAGAAAAACGTGACTTTTACAGATATTCAAGTAATATTACAGATATTCTTTCGGTGCTAAAGGGGTAATGAATCATTTATTAACATATTTAAGAGTAGAAGGCGGCCAGAAAGAAAGTATTAGCAGACTCCGCCCGCCGCCTACACTTGTACACTTGCCCTCTGCTGGTTAAAAAAAGTACTGCGATTCAATTTTCAGAAAATCGATATCAACCGTGATACCTATGAATCGATTTTTAACTGCCTTACGATTAAGCGTTACATCCCTTCATACAATACAAAAATATGAGATCACTACACCAGTGACACTGCACCAACTTGAATACCCCATTATAGTGAGTCACATACATTTCACAATATGTTTAAGAAAATTCATTTTTCTTTTCATTTCAAGTAGCACTGGGTGATTTTGCCTTAAAAAAATAAATAAAAAATCTCTTTTTTTTAAAGAAAAATTCGAGTTTTGATTAAATTCTTTTTTTCAATGCACTTAAAATAACTGCAGACATCAGATATATTGTCCAAAGTGCAACTTTATTGCTGTGATTGTCCTCAATAGTTAAAATGCATAGAACAATCCCAAAATAAAAAGCAAATGAGGCTCAGTCATTCAACAATTTCAAGCTTTAACCCAGGTTTAAGCAAAAGTGCAACAACTTCACAGTAGCTTACATTTTTTGATTAAGAAATCAGATAACTACATATTTTATAACATTACAATTAAAAAAATAATAAACTCTTCTCTTAGCATCTCAGCATAGTGCGAATAAAAAAATGAACATGCCTGTGGAACACATATAGCCTATTCAAAGGGTAAACAAAGAGGGGGCTGGCTCACATCGGAACGCAAAAAAGTCCGAAAGAACTGTGGTAGAAATGTTTTTTTTTTTTTTAAATATTTTTTTTTTTAAAACTTGAATTTGCAAAATAAAAATCATTTTTATCTACAAATTCGATTAATCGATTAAATCGATTTTATGCCTCGCCCTAATTTCAAGGAATATTCAGCCTTGTTACATAATGTATAGACCGCTGTCGGTAGCCTAAAAGAGGCCTAGAAATAGTCTTTCGTTCCACCCCGGGGGGCACTACCTCATTTTTTTGTATTTTACATCATAAATATATAGATTCCTCAGGAAAATGTTCCCTGTGCTCAACCTTGCAGTTTTTGAGAAAAATGATACTACAGGTGCCCATTTTGAAAAAAGGGAAAACATAGGGAATTTTGCACTTTCAAACCTGTTTATCAAATAAACCCAAAAATGCCGAATAACCATTTGAAGTACAAAATAAACCAGTTTGAAATTTCAGATATACCTGAAGTTGCTATCTAGGAACAGTAAACATAATAAGATTATCAAGAAAACTTCTACTGTAGCAATAACATCACAATTACTTCTCATTACGTTATTCCAATTCAAAGGTAATATTTTAGGTAAAATCTGAATAACAAATAGAATTAAGCCAAAATATAATGTATTAAAAAAAAAAAAACACTTTTCAAAATAACATATTTAATGGTGAATTGTCAATTTGCATACACGAGCAGTAACTGTACTGCATGTACATACTCACAGGCGTGATTATTGTAAACAAGATTTTAGTTAGATTTATTCATATTACATGCATATATGTCCCATATTAAATGTATTATCATTATACACATCACTAAATATCAAGATCACTGTCCTCACTATCAGATTTACATGAAAAACTATCCTCAGTTGATCTCACATTGTCACAACTAGGTCAGTGCCTGTAGGAAGTATGTATTACTATAGAAAAGTGGGAGGTTCAGTAGCTTTTTCATTGATGGTTAAATGTGGTTGTTTGAAGGTGGGACGTTAGGGACATATAGGTTTGTTGTGAAATGTGTAGCGTGATAACTATTGTGTTTTCATGTTATTAAAACAAATAAATTATTAAGTTATGCCTGGTGAAACACTTTGACACTCACGTTTAGTGCTGCTGCTATCGAATATTTTTGTAATCGAGTATTTAGTTGATTTTTTTCATCTAGTAATTGGATAAATTACACTTTTGTGTTTGTAAACAACTATATCAATTAGGGGTGAGTATTGGCAAGTATGTTGCAATACGATACGCGTCACAATACTTGGGTCACCGTACGATATTATCACGATATATCGCGATATTCTACCCAGTTTATATCAAAATTAAACGTAGAAATGAAAAATCAAGTTTCTGTATATGTTCATCAGAAGATATTGATCATTCAGAGGACAAATTGAGTCAAAACTATTTGCTTCAAAACATCCAATTTATTATTAGTGTTTTTGCACAATTTCACTGAAAAAAAGAAAATACATTGTTACACACTGCCATTGTAAAATAAAGTGCAACAAGTTTATTTTCACTGAAACTACTGTGTAGAAGTCTCAAAGTAACCATGACAACATAATGACGGCATTGTAACAACTCTAAGTGAGCACATTAAGAATAAGTCACCCTGAGTTACTGACAATCCACAAAAATAAGAAAAAATTATAATTTATCCTATTTTGTCATTTTAAACACTGATCTGAACAGATTATATGAAAATAAAATGTCTGTGCATACATAAATATTACAGGCATTACACACTTCCATCATAAAATCAAGTGCATCAAGTAACCATTGCAACACATTGAAAGCATTGTAAGCACCACTGAAATATTGCACAAATATTGATTAAATATTAAAATAAAAAATTGATTTTTTAAATCTGTTTTATATTAAACCATTTTAGATTTATTTAAACTAGAAATAAATATTAATTTTAAAGCATAGAATACAACAATAAAGCAAACAAACCTGTGGCTTTACCTCTTCAACATATCTAACTAACTTCACGTTTCATGAAACATGTAAACATGTGGACTGCACTTCTTAAACACTCTCTGAACTTAACAGGATAATACAAGGCATGACAAGAAAAAAAGAAAATAAATTGCAACCTTTGCGATTAGAAAATCGCGTTTTATAATATTGCAAATGCAATTAATCGTTCAGTCCTAGTCAGAATGTTTCATTTGAGCTGCCTCAGGAAGAAATCCTACATTAAAGATGTGAAGAATAAATTATAAACCCAGTTGGCAATATATTCGCTTTCATAACATTCAATTCAACCTTGAAAAGTTTCTATTTCTGGTGTCAAGCTGTGGAACAATCTAAGCTAGGAACTCAAGCAAAGTCCAAATATCAACTAGTTCAAGAAAATGTACAAAAACAGGTTATTTAGCAGGCATAATTGATAATGGTCATTATTGATTATTGGTGATTATTATTCATTAATTGATGTGGCATGGTGATGAGAGGTAGATAATATGTATGTATGTACGTTATGTATATATATATATATATATATATATATATTGTATTTAGACAAAGGGGTGAGGGCTAACAAGCTATGCTTCTTCTCACTGTCATAAATTTTTTTTTTTTCTATGCTTCATTATTATTTTGCTTCCTCAAAATCTTCATTTCTATATTATGTTGTGCTAATAATTTGTTAAAAAGCAATCAGGAAGCCTTGTACTATTTGCATATTCGGGAATAAATAAATAAATAAAGTGAGTAAATATAGCTGCTTTTAGGTAGAACGTGCTGCTTGTTGATGACTTTGAGGAAGTGGTTGTTATGGCAACAGTAACTTTCATCAAACTGTACTTGGAATGCAGCATCTTTGGCAAAACCGCATCAGAGCCTTCAACAGGGGTTACAAGTCTTTTCAACCCTAATGTTTTATCTTGACACTTTAGTGCACAAATAAATGGTTTTTTGTCTATAAATGCTGATAGCAGGCCGGGTGAAACCCATAGTTTGTTGGGACATCAGAGACCGGTTTGTCCAACATGTTGATTAGCAATAGCTAGCTCCGTAGTGTCCAACGTTTTGCGGCTGCGGACCTTTCCCACCATCTTTTCTGACATGAAGAATGCACTTTACTGGTGTTAATCAAGCTTGATCGCCGCTATCAGGTGAAGTTGCGCTGCGTACTCTTTTCCATGTTTACATGTTGATCTGGCTGTTACTTACTAACATTCTCGATGCTGATTGGTTGAAAATCGAGCTCAACAGTTGTATTTGTCTCAATGCACTATCAATATAGTGCGCCAATAAATTACACTTTTCTCATTAACTGCAGGATAATGCGTGGATAATATTTTGCTTGGATACCTTTTATTAACGTTGAACAAATTGAGCAAAAGAAAAAGTAGTGCCCCGTTTGGTGGAACGAAACTGAACGATACAGCTCATGTACAGCACTCAATCAAAACATCCAACAAGTGATCTGCCAAGTTTACACTAACTGAGTTAATGATATTACAGCATTATTAGAAAAAACAATAAATAATACATTAACAAATTCAAAGACGTACACACCTACTCTCAGTACCAAAATAGGAAAACAAATAACACTAATCACCATGTTCATATTGTTTTAGGAGTTTTCACATAATTATAAAGAAAATAAACATACCAATGTGTTTCCTGATAAAGAATTTACAAAGCTATAATCTATTGAATCTTATTGAACATTTTTTTTTTTTGGTTAAATAAGTGGATTTGTAAAGTAATTTTACTTTAAAATGGATATTTTGCTTTGTATGTTTGGTGTATTTCAGATATTTTAGTGTTAAGACAGTCTTTACCTCTTCTCTCGGTTTTATGACCGTTTCCCAGGTTACAGCTGGAGAGGAGGCAGGATGGCGGGTGCAGAGGTGTATGCCCCTGCAAACCCCACCTGCAAGATCATGACCTTCAGGCCCACCATAGAGGAGTTCAGGAATTTCAACCAGTACTTGGTTTACATGGAGTCTCAGGGCGCACACCGTGCAGGTCTCGCAAAGGCAAGTAGCAATCAGAGTTTGGTCAAAGTTTCACTGTGCTCGTAATAAGGCTGATAAAGTGTTACAGATGTTTGAGTGTCAGTGAAGCAACATAGATCATTTTACTCTCAAGTGAATGTAGAGTTTGATGATTTAAACAAATGTTTCAGAGTGTATCCCTTAAAAAAATAAAATAAAATTTTACTGGGGTTAACATTATAAATTACGGTCATTTCATGAAATGTTGTTGTAACAAGCACTATTTGTTTGTCATGTGAAAAATATTTTTAATTACCACATTTTTATCAGAGACTGAGGAAATCTTTACCAGCATTGATATAATGTCTTTTTATTCTTCAGTCTATTTTTAGTTTTTTGACTAAATTGCTAGACAATTTTGTTGACTAAAGTGCGGTAAATTACATTAAGCAAAGTATTTGTGAATTAAATCAATGAATACCAATTCTCTTTATGTAGAGTGTGGATGTCAAACTTATTTTAGTTCAGGGCCAAATTCGGACCAGTTTGATCTAAAGTGGGCCACCGACTTTAGGTGGGGGTGGGAAGAAAAATTTTAACATTATTGTGTCCTAGTTATCAATATTAGTTCACTTCACTTAAAAAAATCCTTGATTTTGGAACCTGTGTTGTGTAATTTAGATGAAATTTTAAAAAATTGCAAGATTTGTGGAAATCTGCAATTAAAAATGAATGTATTCATGTTATATGAACAAAGAAAAACTGCAAGATTGTGGAATTTCATTACATTTGTGATTTGAGGTATCTATAACTGGATTATTTGGTCATTTACACAATTTCTGTCATTTTTACTGTTTCATGTGGGCCGAATCGGATGCTGTAAAGGGCCGAATTTGTCCCCCAGGCCTTGAGTTTGACATGTGATGTAGAGTGACTGTAGTAGTGTGTAATGTGTATAAATAAATCCTTGCGTTTGCCTTTCAGGTCATACCTCCTAAAGGCTGGAAGCCACGCCGTACTTATGATGACATAGACGACTTGATGATTGACGCTCCCATTCAACAGATGGTGGCCGGCCAGTCTGGGCTTTTCACCCAGTACAACATTCAGAAGAAGCCTCTCAGTGTGCAGGAGTTCAGGCGATTAGCTAACAGTGACATGTAAGTGTTTGGGTGTTGTGAGGGAATAACAACACAGTAAATCTATCCACCCAGAAAATGTCTAGAATAATGACACACTGATAGGTTTTAAAGGATTTTTTAAGCAACAGGTTTAAAATGAGCATATGACATGAATGCTGTTATAATTTGCAGATGATAGTGCAATAGTGACTCACTGCATCTTCTTTCTTTGTAGGTACTGCACTCCTCGCTATCTGAATTACGAGGACCTAGAGAGGAAATATTGGAAGAACCTTACATTTGTTTCTCCCATATATGGTGCTGATGTCAGTGGCAGCCTTTATGACGAGGTAATGACCAATTCTGTTTTTACACAGCAATCAGATAAGTTTAATAAGTAAAGACAAACTTTGGTCCTGTACTAGGATGAAGTTTTATAATTACAGCAGCTTTTGGTCAAACTTAAACATTTCAAACTGGACATATATTTCTTCCGGATCCTTTTTTTTTAAGTTGGGGAACAAAGCACCCAAGGAATCAAACAAAACAGTAAACAAAAATGAATCAATTTTCTAGGGAAACTTACAACAAGCCCTGTTGCCATAGATCCAAAGTGGGGTGCGGGTACCCCCCGTGTATGCAAATTGTGATGGGGGTATGTGAATATAAATAAAAAATTGAAACTAGAATATAAATAGACCAACAGGCATTGCCACAAATTACACATTGGCCTATGCAAGACTACCCATGGTTACAGAGAAACAATCTCATCAAAAAAACACAAACATGAACTACATTGCTTTGCGCTATCCACCTGAAACCCACTTACACTTGTGTGTAAGTGGGTTTTCTGCTTTGACAAACATGAAATTGAAAGCCAAACATTGCAGAGTTATGTGCATCCTCTCAACCTCACGGTTCTCATTAACCAGTAAGTTGTAGTGAGTTGCATTTCCCAGTTTCAGAGTGATGAAAAAGAGAGATTTGTAGAAAATGCCAGTTGGCTAGTTAAATAAATCTAGTGATAATTCTAAATAAGATGTTATTATATATTATTCCTAAACGGGATAGTTACAACTTCAA
Source organism: Gouania willdenowi (assembly GCF_900634775.1). Taxonomy (NCBI): domain Eukaryota; kingdom Metazoa; phylum Chordata; class Actinopteri; order Blenniiformes; family Gobiesocidae; genus Gouania; species Gouania willdenowi. Next base: position 27,431,498 of record NC_041044.1, read on the forward strand.
AGGAATTATACTGTAGGGCTACATTGTATATGACATTATGTTTTTTAAGTGTGCAGGAGAAGGGGGTACATGGCGTCAGGTTAAATGTCTGAAGGGATACGGGAATGTGAAAAGTTTGGAAACCACTGCCTTAGGTGAATTAACCAGATAGACTTTGATCTGGATTAGTGAGGAGAAAGTAAAATATTAGAACACAATGAATGCATTTTTTGCATTAAACTCAGTAGCCGATTCACTAAAGGTTTAGGGTATTATTGTTTTAGCACAAGAAAATAGTACGACTGACAAACAGGTGCAAACACACACAAATAAAACAATAGTCAATATTAACAGCCACTGAATGAGAAAATAAAGTGTGAATAAAGTGTGTGTGAGGGAGAGAAAAAGCTGCACACCCAGCCACATCAGTGCGTGTGTGGAGTCTGGTGATGCTGCGGTGGAGAGAGGATGCTGTGCGCACTATAGACGCACCGCTTCAGTGATGATTTGACCATCAAACTCTGGTGTCTCGTTGATGGAACTGGCCAGAATCAGCTGATCAGATGCCTAATTTACGCAGTGATGGCACAATGTTCACATATGAAGGCGTGATGAGACAGCTCTACTCAGAGCTCAGACCTTCTGGATGATGGTCAGTAGATCACCTTCAAATGGTGCTGATCGACTGATTGACAGATTGTGTTGCAGTTTTAACTCCGATCAATGACGTCAACAGATCAATAGGACAGTTTCTGTCAAAGTCTGCCTATTTTTCATGGACTGATCAGAGGAAAGTTACAGAACCTGACGGAGAAGCCACATTAAATTAGGGGGGAAAAATATCATTAGGTTTTGAAATTTTTATTTATTTTTTCCTTCTTTTTTTAACATTTGTATTTGTTTATTTAGTTTTCTACATTATTAAAAGTTTGTGCAGCAAACAGAGAAGTCCATCTGCCTCCAATTTAACTCAAATGTAATTGTGTGCGTCTGAGCACTCACGTCTTCACATTAAACAAGCAAAACTCTCATTTAAATAATGCGGTCTCCACCTCTTCTGCATGTGCACTAATCATTGCTGCAATCTTAGTGAATTCTTCGCAGCTAGTGAGGAAACTGTGTCACCAAAGGATTTAGGGACGCAACTGGTTTACTACCCTTTATTTTGGATCTTAGTGAATCCGCCCCTCACTGTGCAATTTTTGAGGCAACAATATTGATGTATTTCAACACAGACCTTTTTGTCCTGCTAAATGAATCTGTTTGTTGTGCAGTTTTACTTAATACTTAATAATAATCTGCTAAATTTGGAATATCATTTGTAGCAAATTAGGTTAAAAATCAGTTTTGAAACCCAAACACAATTCTCACAGAATTTTAGAAGCTTTTACTTCTGATAAATTGAAGTAAAACAACCAAATGTGTGTTCCCTCTGCTTACAGGTTCATGTTGTCACAGTCAGCATTCATTTAAACTATTGTGTATGTTTTTTCCAGGATGTGGATGAGTGGAATATTGGCCACCTTAACTCCATCCTTGATGTTATTGAGGAGGACTCTGGTGTGTCCATACAGGGAGTAAACACTCCATATTTGTACTTTGGTATGTGGAAGACCTCCTTTTCCTGGCACACTGAAGACATGGACCTGTACAGCATCAACTACCTTCATTTTGGAGAACCCAAGTCTTGGTGAGTGTGAGGCAGTGTTTTTTTTTCTTTTTTTTCCCCATAGCATGGTTAAAGCAGAATGATTAGGTGTCATTACTTCACCACGTGGTGATATAACGGCAGCAGCACTACCATCACTCACTAGTAGAGGGTACAGACTTGATGAAAGCAGCATCGTCCATCAAATTGCCAGACAGAGAAGTGTAATTTGTCACAGCGGAGAACACATTTCCACTGCTTTAGATTCCAGTGGTGGTATGCTTTACATCAATCCATCCAACACTTTTGTCCACACTTATTGATGTAAGGCTTGCATGCAGCTGCTCAGTCATGGAAACTTATTCCAATAACCCCACCATGCACCATGTTTATTAGAAGAAAACACACCAAGTTTGGAAGTCTGTAGTGATTCCTTTGCAAGAGGAAGCTTATGATCCGAATCCTGTGGTGGGAACCGTGTATAGGTTACTAGGGGCTGTTGGCATTTGCATTAAGTGACTGAATAAAGTACAAGCTCTGGATGTTCATCTGCCATTAAAGGTTTTGCATCTATTACCTGACAAAGTGTTTAGCCCACAACCACAAATGGGGCTCTGCACAATTATTCTGTCAATTCATCTTGTAAACGTTATAGTTGGATGGAGCCGACTCAAGGTCCTGAGTCACAACAGTTCTGTAAACCACCGAGAATGTTCTCATCAATGTCACCGTTTATGAGACCGGTGTGACTCACGCTGTCAAATACAGCCCTCTGTCATACAGTATATATGACTCTGCAAGTATCTTGTAAACCCTATTTCTTCTAAAGTAGACACGATTGAATCAATACAAGTTTTTGTCATAAAACTCCAGATTTTGTCATTCAATATCAAGATCTGAATAATCAAATAAAGAAGCAACATTTTAAGCTAACATAGGAATGTGTTTTAGTTTTACAATGAATGCTCTGTTCCACACAATGCAAAATCTGTTTAATTGTGTGTGGTATACCAATGTGAAATACACACATTATCACAGATTTGTTTTTGAATTAAATTCCTCTGTTGTAGAATGCCTGAGGGATTTCTTATTTGTTTCTCTTTACACACTTTGTGTTGCTTCCCAACAAAAACTTGGAAACAAGGTTTTTAACTTGCGTTTAATGAGGCCCCAGCCTCATAAAAGTTTAGTGTGGGTTTTTTAACTTGTTGGTGGTCAACCTATTTTCTATTGGTTGAAAGGAAAACAAGGGAAAATGAATTGCTCCTATTTTATAAGAGGATTTCTTTCTTTTTCATATGCTGTCCTAACCCTAGAGAGCATTAACTACTGGTAGTTACTTTTAGGTAACTTAAGGTTCCTTTTGCTAATATTTTTTTTTGTCTTCTTCTAAAAAACTGTTAGTTTTTGTATAAAATTGGTGCTTAAAGCTGCTATCCGGAGTTTCTGAGAAACGTCTGGATGTCCCGCCGTAAACAGCCTCACTTCTTCCCACTGCCTCTACCAATCTACCAGAAGCCTCGCCTCTACTTTTTTGCGCACGCATCGCGGAACATATCAAGGTCGCATTGATATAGGTCTATTGGTCAGGTCAGAGCCAAAATCATATTTACCTGTTTGCTGTTGTGACGTGCGTCCTTATTTCCGTGCACAGTTCTGCTTTCACTTTGACAGTCTCAAAAACATGAAGTCGAAGCCTGTTGGCTGGGCGCAGTTGGAGATCGTTTCCATTTGTATAGGGGTCTATAGGATGAAGGAGCGACTTATATACATAATGTATATGAATGACCACCGGCAGTAGACCATAAAAGACTAATTTGGTATTTTTTCAAATTTCAAAAGAATCAAACATAAACATAGATTTCTGAGAAACTCCGGACATCAGCTTTAACACATTGAAATTTTTCTATAGTGCCGTGTAAGTTGTCTGAAAGTGTAAATCTGTTCATTTGAACCTTTGAAAGTACTTTAATTTATCCATAATGTGCTTTTGTTCATCAACACTCTCCTAAGACTAATTGTTAGAAAAAGCCGAGGTGAAGTCAGTGTGTGACCTTGTGCAATTTTTTTAATTTGATTTTCCATTTATAAATTAAAAACAATTAAGTTCAAATGTATAGGATAAAGCAGATATGAAGGAATTGGACAATTTACGTGCATGTCAGTCACAATTGTGAATGAAACGTGAATTAATAAACACTAGTTTTCAGATAAAACATTTTTTTCCCTCAATCCCAATATTTGATATCTATTCACCTGGGTTTCTGATTATCATGACCTTCCTTAGTTGATTACAGGCTGTAATTACAGTGAGTGTTAATTTTAATAGCACTCTTTAGAAAAGCTTTGTCGTGACTCAACCTGCTCTGTATTTCCTATTACCTTTGAGGGATGTTGGGCTCATTTGAGCAGTGAGACCCACAACCTTACATTTACCACACACACACACACACACACGCACACACGCACACCTGATAGGTTCTTTTATCATGCTGCATTTTTGACTTCAAGTTCCTGAGGGGAGTGGCTTAAAGATGTAACTCTCTATGCGATCTGCTGCTGCCTCCATCTCCCCGTGTCACCTCGACCTGAGCTTGTCTGCTTCTCGCCTTGTCTGTCACAGCACTTTTTAGCTGACAGATGGTTTGATGATAGAAATAACCCCAGAACGGAGGGCTGATGGTGCAAGTCAAGTGAAATGAGCACTGGAATCTTAAGGGGAAAATGTCACACTTGTGCTGACAACTTAGAAAATGATTTGTATGCACATTGCTTTAGCAGCAATGTTCAACAACGTTTTATAAATCTTCCTAAATCACTCTACACCTGGACATCAGCAGCAAACATTGTGCTTTTGAGTGAGACATATCAATGTGTTTCCTAAACTTTAGGACACCACAGACGACAACGGGAGCAAATCTAATTGCAATTAAGTAGATTTTGCTGAATGATGCAGTAACATCTTAACTCAACATATTGCAGTGCACATAGGGTCAGAAATAAATGTATAGTATAGTCTGGTTTCCTTACTTAAAACATTCATCTATCCACCACTTGGTGGCAGTCTTGAAATACAAAAAAAGTGTTAAAGTTGTCTGCACCCATTAGTGTGTGAACCACTTTTCAGGCATAATTAACAATACCTCTTCGGTATTTTACATCCACAGTTAAAAATAACCCTGTCTGCCTTTAACAGGTATGCCATCCCACCTGAGCACGGGAAGAGACTGGAGCGTCTGGCTACAGGTAAAAGAATAATAGATCTTCTTACTGTGATTTAAAGTCTTTAATGAATTATTACATCACAATCTCATTAGCAGTGACTGATATATCCAAGAAGGAATTACAGCTCATAATTATGTTACAGTCTCAAGAAAGCTTACGTGGATCTAGCAGAACAAAAGTGACTGCTCATAGTACAGGTTGATTTAAAGATGCAAACTGATGCTAATCACATTATTGAATTAATTAGAAGTGTATTAGAAATGAATATGTATATCACACATGCTGTGAAGAGTACCGTATTATCCTTGTAAGCTAATATAGTTTTCAATCTTCAAGCTGCTTATTCTTATCACTAGTTTTCGAGCAGTAATTTATCCAAAGTGTTATTTTCTGAATAAAAAAATATCAAACTGAACTTATTATCCGTTTTTTTGTTATTGTTTTTGTGTGGCTCGCAGATCACCAGCTCTGTTTATAAAAAGAGTTGCATAATTTAAAGTGTCCACTTGGGGTTCCTCTTAGAAAATGGCTTGCTCCACTCTTTTGTTTTAGTTTTTTTAATAAGAAAAACTTTAATCATTGTAGAAGTGACTGTTGTCATCACTTTGCCGTCAGTCAAGAAAAGCTTGGAAGTCTTAGATCATCACGTCTTTTTAGTGATGTTCAATTAATCAACCAGCTTTTGTAGCTAAAGCTGATAATCTCACGAGGAACTCTCATGGGCCATTACATAAGTATGGTATGCAGCATTTCCTCTTGTGAATAGCGGTAAAAGCTGAGTCATAGACATTATAATCCATACCACAGAGGTTGGAAGTTGTTTCTGTTGAAAGTAGATGAAAGATCTTGTTTGTTATTAATAACAATGTATTTATACGAAATAGTACTGATGAATACCAGTAGGCCAGCTTTAATTTGATCTTTGGGCTCTAACAGTGGCTGTCTGTATTCCTCTCAGGTTTTTTCCCCAACAGCTTCAAAGGGTGTGAAGCTTTCCTTCGTCACAAGATGACTTTAATCTCCCCTTCGATACTGAAGAAGTACGGTATTCCCTTTGATAAGGTATGCACTCAACTTCCCTGCAAAATCACTTTCTCGCTTAGTTTTACATTTTTTTTATAAAATAAATTCCCTCTGATAAACTGTCAGATTACTCAGGAAGCTGGAGAGTTCATGATCACCTTTCCTTATGGGTATCATGCTGGATTCAATCATGGATTCAATTGTGCCGAGTCCACCAACTTTGCCACTCTGCGCTGGATAGATTACGGAAAGGTGGCCACACAGGTAACACAATACTTTTATTAATGCAATGTGTTTTGATTAATAAATCAAAGCTTCAGTAGAGGAAACTACAGTCAAATGTCATAACCTTGGGGTAAAAATGGTAATCGGAAGATGGCGAAGTGGACGAAAGAGCTTATATTCAAAGCTTGACGCTAACTTCAGATGCACATTTTCAGTCAAGACAACACATATTTCAGGGGTGTCAAACTCACTTTCAATCAGGGGCCATTTACAGTCCAGCTGGATCTTTGGTGGGCCGAACCAGAAAAGTACAGATTCCTTTGAGGAAGAAAGTGCAATCAGATCATTATTGTGCCCTAAGTCACTCTTCACTTTGAACAAAATACGCTATGGACTTATAACATCCTAAAGCATAATGTAATAATATCCATGTCTAGTATTTGACCTAAAGTATTGTTGAATTTGCATTATTTAAAAAAATTAAAATTACTAATTTACTATGGGGAATAGTAAGTTTTGAGGAAAAATGTTTGAAATGTGATGAAATACTTAAATAATGAGCATAGAAATATTGCAGGCTTCCATATATGTCAGATGAAGTCATTTGATTCGTGAATGTAGAAGAACAGAAATATTTGCAACTGAATCATCCAGTGCAAATGATATGTTTCCTTTGTAATTTTGATTTTCAACAAAATCCTCCTGCGTGCCAAATAGAAAGCTCTGGCGGGCTGGACTTGGCCCACGGGCCTTGAGTTTGACACCCCTGACATATTGAATAAAAAAAATAACTGTTTTTAAACTCCCTTTTTCCAGTGCACCTGCAGTAAAGACATGGTAAAGATATCCATGGAGCCCTTTGTGAAGCATTTTCAACCTGATCGCTATGCTAACTGGATGCTGGGCAAAGATTCAACACCTATTGACCACACACAGGCCACTCCCAGTACAACACCGGAGCTGCAGAGCTGGTTGCAAAGGCGCCGCAAGACTAAGCTGGCAACTAAAGGGTACAATAATCCCACACTGGGAAAATTTATGCTTGTGTTTTTGTTGAGCCATTCGCAGTAGTCACGAGTATGATTCATGTAGGAGGGCTAATTATTTGCACATGGCAAATATATCTTCTAAATCACAACATCCATTTCTGTTCTGATTAAAATGCGATGTTAAAGCATAGATTTAAAATTTATGCTACTTGAATTTTGTTTCAGCAGTCACTCTCGTATGCGTTCAAAACGCCTACGAACGACTGAAGAGCCTGTTGCATTAGAAGGCTGCTCGTCAATGAACAGCAGTAGGAAGAAGGGTCTAGGTGAGCGGCAAGGTGCCAAGTTTCGAAAGTCGGCATCAGGATCAGCTTGTAAGGTGGGAAATAAAGAAAAAAGGAAGCAAGCCGAGTCAACACACAGCCACGATCAAACCTCAGCTCTGATTCCGGGTAAGAAATGGCCTGAAAATCAATAAAGAGTGTGTGTGTCAGTGTGTGTGTGATTTATGTGAATACTCAGGTGTGTGTTGGTCTGTAAAAGTAATATCCATTTTTGTGATTCCCAGCAGGTTCATGCAAGCAGATGTGTGTGGTCAAAGTAAATCGTGTAGAGAGTCCAAAACTGGGGGTGTCAACTGAGTCGTCACAAAACCCCAACTTAAGCTCTGCTCTGTCATCACTCAAGAACAATCTAAAAGCAGAATCTCATACAGAACGTCAGGTTCTCTCAGGATCGAGGGTCATGTGTGGGACTCCTCAAGAACTCTGTTCAGGACCGGATTCGTCTTTGTTAAACCCTGGATCTGAGTCAAGTCACTGCCCATCTAAACCAGAAAACCTCTCATCTTTTAAAGACTGCTCAATAAGGATTCCTCCCCTTGATGCCAAAAAAGTCACTTCATCCCTTCACACAAACACCTCCGCTGCGACCGTGACAAGTTTATGTTGCTCTGAATCAAAAGTCGAGACAATTATTTCTTCTTGTAGAGAAAGTGTCGTGTCGAGCACTGAAGAAAGCATGGACACAGAGAACAGCTTAAGCAATGCAGTGAAAATCAAGAAGATGGACACGGTTGGCGATCCACAGCAAACCAATTCTCTTTCTACCACAGAAGCACTTTACAATTACACATGTAAGCCTTGCTGTGCTTCAACAACCGCCCAAGAGTGCTGCAGTTCACAAAGCAGGATTGAGGAGAACCGTTTTCCTCCTCTCCTACAGAAGACTTCTGGGGATATGCCACAGCTCACTCGTGAGCCAGCTGACAAGTTTGACGTTTGTCCTCTACCGCCAGTACTGACCGAGGAGATGCCCTCCCTCACCCCGGCTCATGACGGGCTTGCCGACCTCCCCACGTCAAAATTGTGCCATCACAAGTTTGCACCTGTGCTTCAGAGGGAGACACCAAGTGGTTTGTCAGCTTTGAAAAAAGCCAAGCTGGAAGAAAAAACATTGTTGACGTCAGCAGCAGAGTCTAAAGCTGTAGAAAATGCCAACAACTGGCATTTAGATCCTCAATATAAATGTGAAGGGGAAGAAGTGAATGTAGATCATTTAACTCTGGGTGGTGTTTCCAAACTAACATCTGGTGATGTTAGAGAAGGGTTACCAGTCTCTACAGTTGCTGTGGAAAATAAGAATGTTAGTCATAAACTCAGTGCTGGTCAGCCAATTCAGACCACAGCACCACAAGTCAAGCAGAAAGCCAATTTACCTGAAGTAAACCGGCATTACTTTAAAGACGCACCTGAAAGAAATTATGCTTTCAGTGGAAACTCGCCTGGCTCACTGTTTATTGGCACATTAGATGATAATGTCCCATCTCCTGTTTCTCTTTCATCCACGCCAAGTATAAACCTTTCACAATCCCAGTTTTCTTACACCACCCCATACCCTCTTACCCAGGACCCTTACATGGTGTCTAAAACTTTTTCTAATAGCAACTGGAAAAACTTCACTTCCCAGGGTTCACCAGGACTTGTTCAGAGTCTGAACCCAGAGACCTCTGATTTCACCCATTATCCTCTGCCTTACACAATGTGGATAGAACCTCGGTGCAAAGACGTCACAGATCTGGTAAAGCTAGACCCAGACCAGAGGAAGTCGGAGAACCAGGAAGAGGGTGGACCTACTTGGACTCAGCTTGAGCCCACTTCTCTAGTCTCAGATGGCACTATGGAGCCTTTGGGGCTTTGTGGAGTTGATGTGCTGCAAAGAGAGGAAGTGGAAGAGAGTGAAGCTTTGTCCCTGTGCGAGGAGCTGAGGCAACACAGAGAGTCTGAAGAGAGTCTAGCTTTGCCTCTCAGGGTAAAAGTAAGTGAACAGGAGGAGGAAGAGTCTGATATGGAAGATGCAGCATACGATGATGGGGAGTTTGAGCTGCGAAATTCCATGGGAGAGAGTAGCAGTAGTGACTCATTTGATGAGGATGATGATGAAGAAGAAGAGGAAAATGATAGTTCTGATTACGAGTGTGGTGAATTGGGGCAGGAACGTTGCGAGGTTTGTGCAGCCATTCATTTGCAACATATTACACAAATGCAAAGATATTTGCTCACCTAACACCCTCCATTCATGTGTGTTGAAACCAGTACCCTGCACTGTCAGGAAAGAGGACCAGCAAGACTAGGCGTCATCCACTCAGGAAACCCACTGCCAGGGCTGTACCCACCGCTGTCAAACACCAGGCCGCTAGTGATGACGGTGAGCACGTTCACACACACACACACACACACACACACACACACACACACACACACATGTACTTCACACACTTTCAATGTTTTTACATTTCCTGTTGTGGTGGCCGTCTGCAAGCAAATGGCACAAGATCAGAACCCACAATCTTTGGATGATGGACTTTGGCTGTATTGTGGTAACCCAGCACACAGTCAACAGTTTCAACATTTGCTTCATGGATTAAAAGGTTTATAGGTGAACATATATAACATATATACATATTCACAAGTCATCATGGCTGTTTTATTTACTGATCACAGTCAGGTAACATCTGTCTGCTGTGAAAGCATTAGTTTCTGTGGCTGCCACGTCTACATTTTTTAGATTTCGTGTGCCCCTCACCCAAACCATGGTTCTGACGTCAATGCACCCCCAAACTAAACAAATCTAATCATCAAGGCGGCCACAGTTAAACAATTGAATGAGACTCTATATGTTTTTGTGGTTGTGGGGATGTTGGAATAGGAAAATTACTTACATCATTTGGATGACTGTGAAAATGAATGTACATTTCAGCAGTAATGAGAACTCTCTCTGAGAAAGAGATGGCCATGATTATTATTAATTCGTTTGCATCATAATGATAATAATAAAAAAAAAAAGCAAGCAAGAACAATCCTTACGCAGGTGGTGGAACCGTTGTGTGGTTTGAAAAATTAGTTTTTCTGTCGTCCAAATTGAGAGACTCTTATGTTTTTTTTGCTGTAACATTCTACATGCATTGTTGTGCGCTTGCACAGGGTAAGGGGATACATTTCTTCAAAGTTGAAACACTTTCAAACTGTTTTCCAATCAGAACCTCCTGATGCAAGCCTGGGAGAGGAGGAAGAAGAGGAGGAGGAGGAGCAGGAAATGGAGCCTTGGGCAAAGCCTCTTGTCCAACTTTGGCAGAGCCGAAAAAGCTGCTTTACTGCAGAGAGGGAGTACAATGCTCATGCAGCCACCCTACAGCCATACTGTGCAGTCTGCACACTCTTCATGCCCTATTATCAGGTAAAGTGAGGGGCAATGGAACTTGTGTTTTATACTTTCTGATTACTGACAAATAATGTGAGTCACATACATTGATCTGAATTTTTTCATCAGTTTCTCAGGTATGATATATGAGATAGCAAGCAAACATTTTCTCTTTAATTACTCTGGTTAGATCTCTCAAAACTGCAGACTTGTTCCCAGTCTGCAGTTGTATTAAAAAAAAAAGATATCATAAAAAAATTAATGGGTGACTAAGCTACTGTAACCCAAATTGAATGGAATGGAAACATGAGCACAGAACAATGTATAAGGGGATCTGGTTATGCCAGGAATAATTACTGTAACATGACAAACATGAGTTTGAGGTGGTAAATCTGTGTCCAAACTCCCCAGGTTTCAATTCAATCAAGTATCTGTAAGATGTGCCTGATAAACCAGTCAGTGGAGGTTTCTCGTTCTTGACATGTCAGGCAGCAGTCCAGCATGTTTCCCTTGTCCTTGTGCTCCAACACAGACTGATTGTAAAACGGTGCTTGTTATCAGGCCTTCTTGTGCAGCATGTCATTTGGACTGCAGTAGTTTATTAGATACTGGATTATTGGAGCAGAGAAGCATTGAAACGTAAGTGGAAACTGAGCCACAGCACTGAATATTGAGGAAGTTTGGGGAAGGTAGGCAAGAAAAAGTCCCGGTATGCACCGTATGTTAGAAAAAACTCCCAGTACGCTGTGGGGTAAAATGTATAAGTGCATACCGGTCCACTTAAAGCACTGACCGTATCATTTTTCCAGTAAAATAAGACTTATTCAACAATAGACATAATGTAGGTTAATCCAAAACAGATAATATTATTAATATTTATTTATTTATTTATTTATTTATTTATTTTTTCCTTAAAAAACAGACATTCCGCTAACCCTCAGAGTTAAATTTCCTTTCCCTCGCTTATACTATGGGATCACAGTAGTAGAAAAGTATTCTGCCTTTATAGTGCTGCTTGTTTTTTTTTTCTTCGACTTATTCACATTACTCATGCGGTTGCATGTCAACCCTTTTTAAATATTAATCTTTTTCAGGCTTTGTCTAAAAGACATTTTGGTTTTTAAGTTTTTATTAATAAAACTGAATTAATTCTTCTCTTGTTGTCATGGCATTGAAATTGGCCTGTCGTTATTATTATTGCCCACTGTTTCTCTGGAAGGAATAATTACATTTCCAACATCTGTTTCTTTTTTGACTTGCTATGTTAGGAGGAGGTGGTACTTCTTGTGTAGTTTTTGTGCTAGTTCTTGTATGTAGTTATAGTAGTGTTGATTGAGGAGGGGACATGATACATTGAAAGTGAGTTCAAAATACCTGAAAACTTAATTTAGTTGTAGTCAAATATTAATTTCTCAGTTATTAATTGGGTGGTATGGAAGAGATATAAATGACAGATTATTATTCCCTTCCAGGGTGAAGACAAAGCTGAAGAGAATAAACCAGTCATCGCTGATCAAACCTCAAAATGTTCTTCTCCGATGGGGGGCTCCACACCTGCCTGCAGAGCGTTGGATAGGACCAAACCTTTGATCCCAGAGATCTGCTTTTCCTTTCGGGAGCAAAACTTTCCTCCAACTCCTATGAACCCCTTGCTGCAAGAAGACGGCACATCCCCTCTGATCTACTGTCAAAGCTGTTGCTTACAAGTCCATGCAAGTACGTATTCAAACGTAGACGCGTGAGGTGTTTGTGGTCGTTCTCAGGTACACGCCGCTACGTGTGTCAATACTTTGTAAACACCGATGCGTCGACTTTCCAAACCGACCTGACAGTATTTGTTTCCACATGTTGTGATTGTCTTCCTGATGACATTGTGAGAGGGTCAGAGGGTTTGAGGTCTGACTCACCATCTTTCAATGTTCTGCTCCCTTTCCCCTCTCGCTCTTTGCGGTTTACAGTGTTTTATTTCTCTCATCAGCACAATGAGGGGTGAATCCTCTGCTTTTACCACACATACTTCCTGTTCTAGTAACGAGTCCTCACACACTCTTAAATCCCCCCCGGAATCTCACTGCTTCACTTCACAGATACAGTGATCTTAACACTACTTAAATTTTCCATACATACGGCCTCATATAGCCCTATATTTTCCTCCCCAAGTCATACACATTGGCCAATGTCCTAAACCTCAAGCCAGTCATTCACAGACTAGTACTCATAAATGCATGTCAACCACTGAAATCTGTGATACTTCAGGAAATCTGAAGGGCACAATTTTTTCTTCATCACTTTCTCATGTTGTGAGAAAAAGTATTGTAGTTAAATACCTACTGTATGAGCTTTTAACCGCCATCCTGCACACATTTTTCTGTTTTTTTTTTTGTTTTTTTTTAAAAGGTTTCTGTAACCATGTAGAAGCAAAGTAGGGTGTGGGAAGGAGACAGAGAGCATGTCATTCGAAACTGATGAAAAAGCCACAAGTATGTTTTAGAGACTCAACAATAAGCACAAGTTGATGTAGTGTTACCTTTGTGCTGTTATTTGAACTCTGGAAAGGAACTAGAGGTGAGCTTAGATTTATTTTATGGTTTTATGGGTGATAGTGGAGGAAAAGAACAAAGACGTTCTCATATACAGGCAACAAGAGTGTTTGGAGAAAAAAAAATGAAATATCCCCTTCTCGGCTTACATGGCAAAAACCACAAGCCCACGGATTGTACACAGCTGCTGGCTTTGCTGTTAATCACATTTTTTTTTTATTTAACTAAATTGAATCCTAAAAGTTGTTCTCTTTTGAGGACACAAAGACACGGAACAAAACTAAAGCAAAGATATGCTCGAAGTCTCTGTTGTGAAGTGTATGAAAAGAAAAGGCCATTATCGTGCAAAACACCTTGACATTGTCACATTGAGTGAAGACTTTTTAAACTTTAAAGCATTGGCTGTAGTTATCTTTTCTCGGGTGTAGACATCCCCATGTCAACCATGAGAAAAGTAGTTTTTTTTCACCCAGACGTAGAAGAGTCAGAGTTCTGCAGAGTTATTCATTTCTACTTAGACTTTGATTATGTGTATTTATGCACAGAACAGACACTATTTTCCAGACACAAATCTATGGAAACAATGTTTTATTTACCATTTTCTTTTGGCATTTACAACAAAAGCATTCTTGGAGTTTGTTCTTAAAAGGCAAACAATTTCTTTTTATGTTTTCCTTATGAGTATGTCTTCTCATTTGTGTGTAACTGTTTATGTGTTTATTTTTATTTATCACACTTATCTTGTCACAGGTTGTTATGGAGTTGCTGCCGAGGACATCAGTGAACAGTGGTCTTGTGATCGCTGCACTGATGGAAGCTTTACGGTGGTAAGAATTTCCTTTCATGTACTTCTGTGATTGCCTTGCGAGATTGAGTATTTATTTGCACATTTTGAAAATTGAAAGAATAGTTTTTGGATTGCCATTTTAACCTGCATTGATTACAATTTATTTACAGAACTAGTTATTCACATTAATATTTGGGTCAGCCTTTACCATTTTATTCAAAACACTTAATCTTTCCAGCTACTTTTGATCATAAAGAAATGGATTATAAATTCCATTTAGAGATGCCCCACAAATTTTACTGCTTTCAATAAAGTAAGGAAGTTACTGACAGGATCTATAATAGAATGTCCTATGTTCATTAAAGCATTTTACAGCCCATTTATAAAAGTGAAATAACTTGCACGACCTCCCACACACACTTGTTTAGGGTGATAAACTATTTCCTCACTCTAGTAATCACCTGTGTGTCTTTGTTTGTTTTTATTATCAGGAATGCTGTCTATGTAACCTCAGAGGTGGAGCTTTGAAGAAAACCCAAAACGACAAGTAAGACGAGACATTGCTTTGTGATGAGCTCTGTACATTCCGCCTTGATCAACCAGAACTTGCACAAAATAATTTGCTGCATATCTTAGTCATTAAAATGCTTTCGTCGGTTTGTTTATGCATGTCTCTCCTATCTCTCATCCTGTCTTTTGATTCCTAATTGTGTGTCTGTGTATGTAAATGCAGATGGGCCCACGTGATGTGTGCTGTGGCGCTGCCAGAGGCGAGGTTCAGTAACGAAGCTAAAAGAAGTCCCATCGACACCAGCAGGATCCCCATGCAGCGATACAAGCTGGTAGGAAGACGAACACACACACACATGAACACACACTATCCTTGAGGATGAGGCCGGTCTAATTAATGAAGTGTTCACTGTTCTAATTAACAATGTGAGACGAACATGCCCGCAATCAGAGCTAGATAATTAACCACTGGTGGGTGGGAGGCGAGAACTTGCCTGCCAGCGTTGTAATGCCTTCATGCTGGTGTTTATCCTGATGTGAGCAAATAGGTGTGCACACACGTGTTTGCTCATTGAGGTACGTGGAGTGCTTCAGCAGATCAGACATGCTACCGCTATAGCTAGCGCCGTGTGCCACAGGCGTCATGATGGCTCAGCAGAATGTGGAGTATCGGAGATGTTGCTTGGAAAACAAGATGGATAACAGAGACGCAGTCATGCTTGCCCTTTTCCAGCCACTGTATGATGCAACCATTACATTGACCTGTAAATTATAACTATTCTATATATATTGTCTATCATTTTATTTATTTATTTTATTTATTGGTTTATATTTAACAGGGACAGTGTACATTAATATTCATACAGAAAATTTACCAGATTTAGCCAGAAGGCTATTTTTCATCTGTAATCCCTGGACAGAATTTTCAAATGTCACCCTAAAAAGAATACAAATACACATTTATGATGTATATTTACCTGTACACAATGGGAATAGATGTGTATCCTTTATTTATGTACAAGCATTAATATAGGGTCTATATGTTTAGGATGTTAAAGACAGTGATATTTGGATTATATGATCAACAAATATATTATGTGTATTTGATACTTTAACCCTTTGAAAGGATAAATGTAAAACAATAAACTGACTTTGAAATATTAGAGATGGGCGATATTATCATCCGATATTAGCCATAAAATGTGATAGCGGTTGATATTGGTATCGGTTTTTGCGCAGATATTGGAAAAAAAACAAAAACGATATATGATATTGTTTGAGACAACATATTAAAATAGAATATGGCACTTTTTCTATAACTAAAGATTAAATAGTATTATTATTATTTTATTTTAAAAAATAAAAATAAATAAAATATCGGCATATCATGTGTAACTCCATTGACTCCGACCCAGGTCGTCATTTTAAATGAGAACTGGTTCTCAACTGACCTTACCTGGTCAAATATAGGTAAGTAAAATAATAATATTGAATATCGGCAACAAGATATTGCACATCCCTAATTAGATTGGTATCACTGGAGCTTTTGAATTCTTAGAGAAAGCTCTGAAATACATGCATGAGATCTAGTTTATTACTGGCGCTGCCACATTCATCCATTAAACAGGTGTCAGTTTCAATATGATGGTATAGAATATTTTACATGTGTTCTTTCTCAATGACTCCAGCACATGTTCATTGGACTCACGGCTGACAACCCTGGTTCATACCTTTTAGTTTCAATAACAAAAAAGTCTACATTACTGATTTTCTTTTGTAAGCACATTTGAGAAGCCTGTTCTATGCCTTAACAAACTCTGAATGAGACACTTTTTGCACACATTGACATTACCCGCAGGGTGTTTACTGGGATTTGGTTAATATCTTCTCACATGACACGGAAATAAGGTATATTTGGATATGAAAGCACAAACCGCAAAGCGTAGTTTCTTTGTCCACGGGCAAAAATATGAACAAATCGTTGTTCTGACTGGAAACGAAGAAACGCACTTTAAATCTCTGACGCAAACTGGACAGTGGCAAATATCAAAGCATCTAAATTCCCTTAATGCCTTTTGAGAAAAAACAGCCTCGAGCTGTTAGATGCAGAGTTTGTTACACTACCAATTTACGCTTGACATCACAGGTTAGTCTCATTGTAGCAGGAAAGCTGGAAATGGATCCATTAAAAAAAATCAAGTATGTTTATATATTTAAGTGTTAATTCTGTTCGAACATGTCACCAAATGACGCTTAAGTAGTTTAACTCACACATATAAACTCATTTTGATTAATCTGAAAGAAAAGCTTGTTCCTCTTGTGGCATAAATAATCATCTGCTGTGACACCAAGTAATTTATCAACCTATTCTCAGTAGAAACAGTGACAACAAGGAGATGTTAAAATAAGTCAATTTAATCATTTTAGGGAAACGGGCAAAAAAAACCACATATAAATTCACCATTTAATACCACAAAAAATGTCATCAGTTTAAACACAAGCCTTTTAATTGAAAATTAAATATTATCAACTTTTATTGGATCAACATCTTCCTACACTTTAGTATTTTTGCGTTTTTTCCAAAAGCCTTGTGTTTGGAAGTTCGCCTTGGACTCATCGCCCCTAGAGCGGCCCGCTACATTCATAATTTACTATTGCACCACACACACACACACACACACACACACACGCACACACGCACACACACATGCACATACACATTCATAATTTACTGTGGGAATGTTCTTAACGCATGGCTCCACACAGGCACCCAAATACACTCTGCAGAAGGTCCAAGGATGAATGGAAAATATGTTATACACATCGAAGCTGCTGATATATATATGTTTGTTTGTTTGTTCAGTTTTCAATAGATAGATTCAATAGATTTTGCACACAGGCCGCTTGTGTTGAATGCCTGCATGAACTGCATCAGGTCCTGGTTTGGTGGGAGGACGAGACAGTCGCACCAGTTCACCCACACACTGCTGTCCGTAACAGAGGAGACATGGGAAAAGACTCGATGAAATGTAGGGCAAGCTAGTCGCCAAGACAAGCACCGACTTAAAAGTCCATCAGTTCAGTTATATAATGCCGGGAAACCACAGAGGACAACATAATAAAAGATTCAATTTTCAGCACGCTTTTTGAATTAAGCATTAGCTTTGCCGTTTGGGTGCCTCGCCAGAAGAAGAAGAAGAATAGGGAAAAGTCTCCTTACAACACCTCCTGATCCTCAACTGATGCAGAAATGAAGTAAGCTGAGCTGAAGATTGTAGAAATGTGGCACGGCCTGCTGCCGCAGAGGCTAAATTTAATTATTTCTGCTAAGGTCAGCTAATTAAAATACTTATTGATCTTTCAAAGGCATGAAAAAAAAATGGGCCTTTATTTCACAGACTCTTGCTGATAAGGACAGACCCATCTGCTCAGTGCTACGTCCTTATCCACCTATCAAACACTCTGTTCCAGCAGCACTTCCTGTTAGATAGCAGGAGCTTTAAACATCTGAAGGGGCTTTTTTTATCCCATATTCCTGCACATTCAACATGCAACTATAAGGATTTATAACCACCAGCCAAATCCCACCTGAGCTCACTTACAGCTGAGGCAGGACCTTAGCTGAGTTAGTTGCTGTATCAACCCACTTCATACGGAAGGGGATTAGGAAATTATTTTGGGTATATCAAGAATAAAGTTGAAATTTCTAGAAAAAAGTTGAAATATAATGTCAATTACCAGTTTCACTAATACACCATCAACTAAACCTGTCTTTGTACCAGACCCTTTTCAGATTTGAATGCAGTAGTAATAATCTGAACCACTTGTTCATCACAACACATAAAAAAACACTCACCGATGAAGCACTGCATTCATTTTCAATCACAGGATAACATGAGCACTAAACAAACGTAACACGTCGAGAAAGATCTTGAAGGTAATTGGGGTGGAATTGTACATATTTGTGCGTTTGTCACACAGACATTCAATCACCCGTTTTCCTGTAAAAAATAGTGTGTAAATGCTTGACATTGTCATAAAACATGCATGTGAAGCATTTCCGTGTCATGTTGGGGCCTGATTTTAAATAAAGAGAGACATTAAAAAAAGAAAAAGAAGTATAATGTCGAGAATAAAGTCGAAATGTCGAGATTAAAGTTGAAATTTTGAAAATGAACTCAAAATACTATATTGTGATAAAAGTCGAAGGTCTGCTAATGAAGTCAAATCTAAGGAAGTTTAAGGACTCTTTAAGGACTTTGAAGAGATATTGCCAAAAACTTAAAAAACAGTCAAGTTTAGGTAAAGCATTCAGTTTGTCTGTGGCTATTGAGGCGCTGTATGGAAACAGATTAGGGCTAGTTTTAAAGCCAGTCAATTGGCCCTAGTCCTCTTCTGTAGATTTGACTTTAATTGCAAACTTTTGACTTTTATCACAATATTGTATTTTGAGTTTGTTTTCAAAACTTGAACTTTAAATATAGTCTTTTTAACATTAATCTTGTTTTTCAACTTTAATATTCTCTTTTGATTTTACTCTCGAAAATTATTTTCTCCATCAAAATTGGCGCTAACCCTTTTTGTTTTTGGGGAATGATGAATATAAATAATTTTCAATGTGATGTAAAACCGCGGGCTAGGAAGCGAAATGAAAAAAAAAAAAAGAGCGCAAATGGGTGTTTTATTAAAAGAGGACTGAAGGAAATGGAGTGAGATTTGAGGCATGTGAAAGAGGTGAACGAAGGACAGAGTGGAAAAGAGTTTTAATGGGAGGATGTCGTCATTATTTCCACTTAGTAGGAGAGAGGAGGCTTTGTGGGGAGATGCCACTGAAGGGGAAATGGACTTGATGGGCTGTTTGGTGCAGAAGATGAAAGAATTTAAGGATAGCTTTAAAAGTTTAGGTGTATTTGTGCTTCTTTGAGTAGAGCAGTGTTAAAGGGTGTGTGCAATGCATGTCTGGTTGACTACATCTTGCCTGTCTTTAAAAGAACATCACAACAAACTCACTGCAGCTTTGGATCTTCATGGGAATCTTCAGCAATGTCATCCAGTCAACCCCTATTTTAGGGTTTCCTTATGTTCCAACCATGCAATGAGATGTTTTCTATTACAACCGAGGCTCTATTTTCAATTTTCTCACGTCAGTGGTGTGTTTACACTGCTGTATCTAATAACAACATCCTCAGCAGATCTTACATATGATTAGTCGATGGGCATATTGGCTTTAAACAAAGTTTGAGGTTCATGTTACGAGTAGCGTTCTTCTGTTTTTTTTGTTTTTTTTTTTTTTTATGTGATTATTTCTCTGCAGATGTTTTGTGTCTTATTCTTTGCTCATGGAAAATAATATTTTATTAGGTTGAAATTTGTAACAAATGGTTTTAATAACAAGCAAGATGAGCTATACCAATAAATACAAACTACACTAGGAAAATAAAAGAAATGTATAACATAACCCGTGTATTAGCTTTGTGTTTTATTTTGGTTAGCTAATTGCTTTCTTTATTGTCACTGATTGGTCAATCAGACATTCTGCTATTGATGACTAGAACTGTTTATTTGAATGGCGCAAAGAAGCTTAACTAAGATGTATTGCAATAACCTTCTTCCAGGAGCAACACTTCCTCATAGTGGGTGTGATAAAAATTATTTAATGATAAAGCAAGACTTCATCAAAGGCACACTGTGTAACCTTTGGCCACTAGGGGCACTAGACCGGTAACTTTCACGCAAGGGCCCCTGTGGCCACAAGCGCCGCAGCACTGTTGCAAAAATCAACAGACAGTCGGGCCAGCCTCCCTTGTCTTTTGATTGTGTATGCAGACAGTAGTTGACCTGTAACTTCGGGATAAGAATTGGCTCTAAGGGCTGGGTTGGTCGGGCTGGGGTGCGTAGCGAGGCTGGGCCATTGCCGCCCTCCTCTCCCTGCCGCCTGCCGCTCGGCCCTCCTCGCCGCGTCAGCAACCTTTGAAGGAAGGGGGCCGACGATGCGGCGAGGCGGGTCAAGCACTGGGTCTCCGGTGGCGGGGAAAAAACAGTGTGGCGGTAACGGCTGCTCCTCCAGCCCATAGACTGTAACCGTGACACGAGCCCAGCCCTGTTTCGCACCCCAACCCGACCGACCCAGCCCTTAGAGCTAATCCTTATCCCGAAGTTACAGATCTGACTTTCTTTTTAAAGAATCCACGTTTAACTGAACTATTGTGGCCATTAGTGCACCATTACCCCAACACAAAACTATAATATTGTTCTCTTTTGGCTGTTAACAGAGGCTAAACTTATTTCAGCTGCCCACAGCAATGGCGCCAGGTTGGGAAATGCCCGTATGTTGTGACGTCACGTGGGAACTCTGTATATCTGACCTTGTGGTCATGTGACTGTCGTAAAGTGAAACATTCTCCAGGCATTCTCCAGGTCACATGACCTGGTGAAAGAGGTCCGTCTCTCCGAACTTACATAGGCGGTATTTCAAGATGGAAGCCTCGCTCGGAGCATTGATATGGTCAAGTGCTGTATATTGGCCTGAGGAATCATTTAAAATAACTCGTATGGGTCAGCTCTTTAGGTCAAAAAGTCCACGTTGTGCCTTTAAGTAAAAGGTGAGAAATCTCATTCTTTAATTTCTGTTTTAGCCTTTCACAACAAAAGCCCGTAATATGCACTGTACATTTGTGATAAACTGGTAGCCTCAAGTTAACGTGATGGTCTCACCTTAATGTCACAGGAAATCATATTTCTAGACAAGGCAAGGCAAGGCAAATTTATTTGTGTTGCGCATTTCATACACAAGGCAATTCAGTGTGCTTTACATGATTAAAAAGTGCCACGGAAAACATTTAACATTTTAAAAATCAATAAGAACATTACAATCAGAAGTAAAAACATTAAATAAAAAATAATATGATCAATAAATCTCCCTCTCTGTCATACAATATAATTATATCTGTAGGAGGACCTCCTGAAATAAGATGGGTAGGGTTTTCACACCAGAGCTGAATGCATCAGAGCCAAACGATATACTTGGACAGGGCGATAGAAGCCTTTCCTGCTGCCACTCTTCATGAGGAACATCCACTCACTCACTAAGAGGAATGAACTGCTGGCACTGGTGAAAAGTCTGGCTCTCTACTCTCCACGGAGTGTGGCCGGCCACTGAGAAAATATGGCTGAATGAATGTGTGCCTGACTACTGTGTAATTGATGCTGCTTGGCTGAGCCATCAGGGATATAGAACAAGGCAGTGGCATATGGTGGAACAATGAATGGAGTCCAAGCTCCGTATCCCAATACTTCACAGAAACGTTTAACTTCTGGTGTGGCTGCCAGTGCCACACCTGCACAGTCTGATTGATTATGGTTTAATTTTTTGCCTTTTTGTCTTGTTAAATCTGTAAACAAAGCTACTGTTGATTTGTCATCTTTTCAAAAATGGTAGCTATACTGTGTTTTCAACTTCAGGACATTCTTATTTTAAATAGTTTTAATTAATTGTCATCAAATAAAATCACTATGGGCTAACTTTGCTTTCAAAATGGCATACTTGTATATCTTGTAGTATTTTTTTCAAACCTATGACATCAGTTTATCAGTGTGTGCTAAGAATGTGCGATATGTTATTGTTTATGATATATCATCCCACGATATAAACTATAAATTCCCATTGATGACGTATGTAAGTGCGTGGAGTGTCGTAATTTACCGAGGGCCACGGGGTCATTTGGCCTAAATTTATCTAAGAATGCCCCTAAAAACCTTGTTCCATGGGCCAAAATTGTTTCAAGTTTTTAGACAACAACTTATTTTCTGGAGCGCTGGTCACGTTTTTTTTTTTTAATAGGAATTTCATTATAAATGCGGAAATAAATGCATTGCATACAATATCACTAATAGAGTGACCAAAATGCACAAATACAGTATATTCCATAAAATTTCAGCCCATGAGCTCTTTGAGTCAACAGCTATTGTAGCTTTTTTTCATGTGTAAATGCTATTACTAGTTAGTATTGTTGATAAGTAAGTAAGTACTTTATTTATAAAGCATTTTTTGCAGATAAAATCACAAAGTGCTGTACAGAGTTGTGGTAAAAGTACAAGTGCAACACAATAGAATAATAAAACAAGAGTGCATAAATATCATAAGAACAGCAACATTAAAGGACAAATAAAAATAAAAATCCAGTAACTAAAAGCTTTTCTGTAAAGTGTAGTCTCCAGCAGTTTTTTAAAAGTGTCCACACAGTTGAGAGACTGGTGCAGGTTATTCCAGAGTCTGGGAGCTACAGCCTGGAACGCCAGGTCTCCTCTGGTCTTAAATTTAATTTTTGGGGTCTTTAGGAGACCCTGACCTGAAGACCGAAGGCATCGCCCTGATGAGTAGGGGCACAACAAGTCCGAGATATATTTAGGGGCCTGACCATGTAATGCGCGGAACGTGAGAACTAATATTTTATATTCTATGCGAAACTTAACTGGAAGCCAGTGCAGAGTAGCAAGAATGGGGGTAATATGGGATGTTCTAGAAGCACCAGTTAAAAGTCTGGCAGCAGCGTTCTGAACGATCTGGAGTCTGTTTAGGGTTGACTTATTAAAACAAGTAAAAACAGAATTACAGTAGTCAATACGAGATGATATAAATGCGTGTATGACCAGTTCCAGATCTGATTTTGATAAAAGATGCCTCAATTTAGAGATATTTCTCAGGTGGTAAAAACAGTTTTTAGTCAATTGACGACAATGTCCCTCCAAAGACATGGACTGATCAAAAACAACCCCAAGGTTTCTGAGGCTGGTTTTAACAGATGAGCCCAGATCACCAAGGGAGTTTTTAATCAGAGGGATGTTTTTATCAGGAGCAATGATCAGAGTTTCTGTTTTGTTTGAATTTATCTGGAGATAATTTGATGACAGCCAGTTTTTGATACAGGATATACAGTCTAAGAACTCTGATAAAAAGTGAAACTCAGAGTCATTAAAGGAGCAGTACAACTGGATATCGTCAACATAAAAATGATAAGACACATTTTTAAAATGACGGATCAACCGACCAAGAGGCATCAGATACAATAAAAACAAAACAGGCCCCAGAACAGAGCCCTGGGCTACTCCACATGAAAGGTTGGACATATTAGACATTACATCATTAATAGCAACATTAAAGGTTCTTCCATTAATGTAAGAGGTAAACCACTGGAGAACAGTACCAGAAAACCCCATCTCAGATTCGAGTCGATCAACCAGTATACTGTGATCTACTGTATCAAAGGCAGCTGTCCGATCAAGTAAAACTAAAACTGTGTAACGACCAGAGTCAGCGGCCATCATCACGTCACTAGAAACTTTCAGAAGAGCAGTTTCAGTGGAGTGGATTGATCTAAAACCAGATTGATATTTATCATAATAATTATGCTGTTCCATGTATGAGGTTAGCTGCTTAGCAACCATTTTCTCCATGATTATAGACATGAAGGGAAGCTTAGATATGGGCCGGTAGTTTATAGGCTGCCCCGGATCAAGATTGGGTTTTTTAAGAATGGGGTTTATTATCGCATGTTTAACAAAGCTGGGGACCGAGCCAGAAAAGGACCAACAACATCAAAAACATTTAAAAGCAGAGAAGTAGGAACAATGTCTACAGTGCTCGATGAGGGCTTCATCTTTCCTACTAAAACTGTTTTCAATTTAATCTGTTTGTAAGGAACCTGTGTACACTTTAATTTTATTTATTATTTTTATTTATTGTAACTTTTACCATTATCGTGATAAATACCAGAAACTATCAGGATGCAGTCTATATGGCCCATCCCTAGTGTGTGCAGCACAGCCGCTGTGAGCTGAAGAAGTTGGGGGTGATGTTAAATGTTTGGGCCTCTGTGTGCCTACAGAAGTGCATCTACTGTCGTAAACGCTGCAACGGGAAGCGGCAGGTGGGGGCGTGCATCCAGTGCTCATGTGGCCGCTGTCCCACCTCGTTTCATGTGACCTGCGCCCACGCTGCTGGTGTCAGCATGGAGCCTGATGATTGGCCGTATGTTGTGTCCATCACCTGCCACAGACACCAGTTACGGAGTACAGCAGTGGTAAGTATGAAGGGAAAGCTGCTTGTTTATTCACTCTCCACAATGTGGGAAAATGGCTTTTTATTCCACTGTTTTCAACAAAAGAATATGTACAAAATTCAAGCAAAATATAAAGCATGTGAAACCGAACTAAAAGAAAAAAGGCCAAGTCCAAATACTTCTCAAAGAAAAAGTTATTTCCCCATATTCAGACTACAAAAAGCTAATTTTCTTCCTTATTTCATGCACCAAACCCTGTTTAAACCTGCTCTGTATATAATGCACAGCCACTGTTGTCCAGTTTAACAGGTTGTCTTCGTTCACAGTTGAGATTTTAAGCTTTGTTTTGCTCAAAATGCAGCTGTTTGCAATAATTCCTGAAAAATGTCCTATTAGCAATAGCAAACAAGAACAAAACTTGAAGTAAATAATCAGTTAGAATGGACACCAGTCGAACTAGAGCACCTATAAACTCAGTTTAATGAATAAAACAAAAAGAAAACTCCTAAGGCAAAACCTTCTGGAGCTCCAAATAAGAAGTGATTTCTATAAAATATATGTAATGTAATATAAATGCAAAGCACAGTGTCAAACTGTGTTATGTCAATAATTAATTTATAATTACTGTATGATAAAGTCACATTTTTTACGTGAGATAATTTAGTTTTCCAATATAACGTCAAAGTTCTCTACAGCCAGCTGATTTACAGCCTCCAGTTTGCACCATATATAGAAATATAACTTTTCTAATCATGATAATGATGTAATATGTTAGATTTTTATTTAAAATGACTGCATTCTGTTTGTAGCTGTAAAATATGTTATAATGAAATAAAGAATGTGGATCCATTATCCTCATACTCGTGTCTAACATGTCCTGCGTTTGCTTCACTAGAAGCTGCGAGCTTGTCAAGCCCCAATCTCACTGGGCCAGACGGTGATCTCCAAACACAAGAACCTGCGCTACTACAGCTCAAAGGTCACTCAGATCACCTCCCAGATGTTCTACGAGGTCATGTTCGACGACGGCTCCTTCTCCAACGATACCTACCCTGAGGATATAGTGGTGAGGATGTGTTTAATTAGACACAGAATCAAGTATTCACCTCACACTTATCTCAGCTCTCGCTAAAGGAAAACACTTTTATGTTTGTCCCCAAAATCACACATTTCTCCCAACATGGTTTTGGAATCAACCATCACTGCATAAATACAAGTCACAACTTAAATGGAGTAAATTATTAATGTGGATTAGTTTAAACATGAGATTACACTGAATTTGTCAAGTAAAGTATCTAATGATGCTAGAAAATCAAATGTTCACCTTTTACAATCAATTAGTTGCCTTAATCCAAATTAGGGTGACCATATTATGACTTTCAAAAAAGAGGACAGTTGGGCCGACCTCGGCATGCTCAAAGTAATTCAACATTTTCTTGAATCTAGCTTGTAACAGTAAAATACAATATAGTTGATAAATAATTTGTTATTGACCATAAGGTTTAGAAATGAATTTCTCTCTTTTTAACAAAGACTAAAAAATGACTGAAGTCAATCACCTTTAATTTTCATTATAACAATCACTCCTTGAAAAAACTCATACACTGTATATGGTCACTTCTTAAAAATTCTCAATCATTGAAACAATGAGAAACATTTCCTCCTAGAAATTTAGACATTTTTTAAAAATGGAAAAAAACCTCAAGGCTTACAGAACAGTGAATAATCATTAAAATATACACTTCAATAAACAACTGTGAAAGTTTACATCCCATGGTCCCATGCTGACTCTGAACTTTATTTTGTCTGTGGTCTGTGGAGACGGGAGGTGATGAGGTCTAGACCAGGTGATGGAAACTTTACCTTAACTCCCGATAGATTAAGTTTCTCTATGTGGCTCCTTCTTTTTTAGGCCAAAAACAAAAGTTCTAATTTATTTGCTAGTCAAATATTACGATGGTTGGTGGTACCGAATCATTGGCAATCATTGGGGCCCATTACCCCATGCGTGTCACGGGGTGCCTTTTCAAATGACTACTTCTCCATTAGTTCTTGTTAGATCGGAATGCAGTTTGGTATGAATACTTTATGAATGAATATGATGAGATGTTCGCAGCCCTTTTTTGAAATGGACCATTACTCTGTATGTGCTATTCCTCCGTGAATGCTTTTTGAATTGGGTTGTAATTTGACATGGATATTCTATGAGCGGTTGTCTGAGACCTTTTTGAAAGGTGGCGCCCACCCCTTTCTCCGGTAATTTCTAAATTTATCGGAACGTAGTCCTGTGATATATCTTTCAAAGGCAATTCAACGTAGATTACGATTTTACCTCGAGTCAGTGGTGGCCTGGTGGTTATAGAAATGGGCTTGTAACCGGAAGGTGGCAGGTTCAAATCCACAGTGGTTTAGGGTTAGGATTAATTGCTTTCAGGACTCTCTTGAAAAAGAGATTATTAATCTCAATGAGACTATCCTGGTTAAATAAAGATTAAGAGGACATGTCCAGGTAAAACTGGGCATATGGTCACCCTAATCTAAATCCACTAATTAATAAATAACATGGAATAATTCAGTAACTTTCTCCTTTCTCTCTTCTTTTCTTCTCCTCTATCTAATTCTGGTATTTCAAACATTGAACTCTCCTCTTCATCATGTTGGTGACTTTAATATTTGATTGAATAGCCTATATTCGCAGACCCACTTTGAAGGACTTCTCCCCTGTGTGAGGAGGATATGACTCACCTCATCTTCGTTCTTTTCTCCTTTTAGAGTCGAGATTGTGTAACGTTGGGTCCTCCAGAAGTTGGAGAAGCTGTTCAAGTTAAATGGCCTGATGGGCTGTTTTATGGTGCCAAATACCTGGGATCCAGCATCTCCTACATGTACCAGGTACATATGGGATTTAATGTGTGTGTCCATTTTTATAGCATTGGGTAATAACAACCCAATCATGACACCAGGGAATGTGTGACATACTCAGCTGTGTGGATTTACTGATCTTCTTCTCGTGAATGTGGAAGTATTTAAAAGCAAAGTTTCTAGGTCAAAGCAGTACAGCTGTAACCTTGTTCAACTTCTCAAACATAAGTCGTCGAGGCTCCTCTGACGTTGTCAAGGTCTCCTGGCCTCTGTTTGGAGAGTGAAAATGAGGACACGAGAGAGAAAAAGGAGGCAAGGTGCTAAGTCAGGGTGGCTAATAAGGACATGGAAGTGGATAGATGGATGGATGGGTAGGTAAAAGCTGCCCAGAGATGGAGTGATAGAAAAAGGGCGGAGGAATAGAACATGTGTAGGTGGAGGAGGAGGATGAGCAGGAGGTGACAATCTGCATTATTCAAACTCACTGAAATATTCACTTAGCCGAGAGTCATGTGGCTTCCATTTTAGGCTTCACTTAGCTGAGCAGGGTGTCAAACGTTATGCATGCATAGATGCATCTGTGACGCGTAAACCCGTTTTCAGGTCGGTCCGATTTAATATAGGCTGAACAAGAACTTTCCATTGTCAGTGCGTAGACATGGAGCAGTTAGAGTCGGGGCTTTATTTCAAGCTCTCAGTGAAAAACAATCAATTAAATTTTTAATGTAAAGGAAGAATTCAAAGACTTCTAACAGACTTTCAAAGATAGAATGCAATTAAGTGGACAATATTTTACATTTCTCTCACATTTTGCTGATTGTTTCCATATTCTTTATTCAGAATCGTACAACACAGAAAGTACATTATACAATGTTGCCTTTTTTGTTTTTGCTGTCGCACAGATTCATCATGTATCATCCAGTATGTACAAAAATGCAATACAATAATTTGGAAAAGAACAATTGAATATGTAAAGATACATAGGGAAATGAACCAAAATAAGCAAACAAATCAAAACGGTAAGGTTGGGGGAAAGATGCCTACATGTAGTTTAGAGAGAGATTTAGACATTGACCCTCACCAGTACAGTCAAAGCAGGGCTCCACCTCTTAACAAACACCTCTCTCTGCAGTCTCAATGGATATGTTATTTTTTCTATTAACTCACTGAGTGCCATTGACGTCTATAGATGTCATTTGGTTTAGCAACGTTGAGTGCCATTGACGTCTATAGACGTCAATTGTGTTTTTCGGCTGGGGTTGCTTGGAGACAGTGTGACAAAGCTGTCCGGTGAATATCTAACTTGGACAATGATGTAGTGACCAACTGAGTTGATGCTGAAGTTCCCAGCAGCTCACACTCAACCAGAGCATATGTGGAACCTGAGTGGAATATTGAGAGTGTGGCAATGGTGAGATAAAACGATCAAAAAAACGGGCCAAGCAGTGAGACTCGGCATGTCCGGGATGAGGAGGAAGTTACGTGTGTGGAGACTGACAGAGAGAGATTTGGAGGAATGCCAAAATACAGTAAGAAATCCATTAACTCTGACCTAGATAGCAAAATAATAATAATGTTGCCATCAAAAGCCCTGTCTCAGTGTTGTTTTTGTAGTTTTATAGAAGGAAACCAATGTTTAGGTGTCACTAAAGCAAAAAAAAAATTGCTTCAAAGTCACTAATAGATTTTTTCAGAAAAAGATATTTTTCTCAGCTTTTTGTCACAAATTGGCGATTTGTGTGAAACAGAACAAAACAAGCTAGAAACAAAATTATTTTTTCTGATGAAACTAGAGTTACTTCAATCTTTCAGAATCTGGTGTCAGAATTCAGATTGTCATATTACAAAATATTCTGTGGGTCCTTAAAAATGAGTCAAAATGCTCTAAAACGGCTGGTACTGAGGGGGGTAGAAATTTTGAAAATGGCTGGCACTGAATGAGTTAAATACATTTCAGTGACCTTCTCACCCCACAGACGAAGTGATGGGGGCTCAGGTTCTAACCACTTAACTCATTTTGAGTGTTTCAAAGTTTTTTTTTTTTTACATGATTTTTGAAAGTCAAAGTTGGGTCCAGGGTTACACCTAAATAGGTAAATTCATTAACATATACATTTTTTTTGGCATCAATAAAAATATTTGGATAAGTTATGCGTTTACCTCTATTTGTGAAGTACATTGCGACTGTTTTGTCAGTATTTAATGTCACACAGTTTTCACACAGCCAGTCAGATACTTTTTGCATTCAATCAGTTAATTTTGTTGCCACATCACTTTCATTTTTTCCTTGAACAAACAGCACTGTATCGTCTGCGTACATGATAACATTGGCCGTGCAGACAGAGGGGAGGCTGTTGATGTAAATACTATAGACCAGGGGTCGGGAACCTTTTTGACTCAGAGAGCCATGAAAGCAAAATATTTGGAAATTTATTTCAGTGAGAGCCATATAATATATTTTAAGCCTGAATTTACCTAAATGTGAGTATAACAAGCCTCTGAATTTATTCTTTTAAATAATGTTGTGATAATACTCACCATTAACCATTAATTCTGGTGCTGCATGGATTTGCTGATGGCTTTGTAGTCTGGTTGGTACTTGGTGAGGTTCAGCTTCATGCAGGCATTGAGGCTTTCATCCGTTAAACGTGATCGTAGGTTGGACTTGATGTTTTTAAGATGTGAAAATGACTGCTCACATGAATACGTAGATCCAAACATGGTCAACACAGCAATACTCACACGCTTCAGTGTGTCGAATGTGACAGGAAGCGCATTCCAAGTTTTGATAATCAGCTGATCTTCCGGTTGAAGTTTTTTCATTTCTGTCCACATGTGCTTGCTCGCCAACTCCGCTTTCTGTCGTGCGATTCTTTCCAAATCATCATTCAGTGACTTGAACTTATTCACCCACATGTCTAAGGCCTTCAGGTCAGCCACTTCTGCTTCGAAATCTCTGAGGGAGACATCAGGAATGTAACTCAGGCGTGTGTCGAAATGCCGCTTTACATTCGACCGTTTCATCGATGCGATTTTGTCATTGCAAATTAGGCACACCGCAGAACCTGCTCTCTCCACAAAGGCGTATTCTTCAGTCCATTCGTCCTGAAATGTACGATACTCATCATCTTTTTTTCTTTTCGCCATCTTCTTCGTCGAAGCTTTGAGCTAATGACTGAGCAGACTGATTCAAAAGGGGGCGTTTACGTGATTACCCATAATCCTGCAGCCCTGAACAAGACATGAGCAGTGGAAAATCGATGGATGGATTAAACAAGCGATAATATTTTATGTTTTATCTGAAAAGCCGAAATCTGCGAGCAAGATGCAATCATCAAAAGAGCCACACCTGGCTTGCGAGCCATAGGTTCCCGACCCCTGCTATAGACCAAAGGTCCCAAGATGGAGCCTTGCTGTACCACTCCAGTGGTGTAATCTTTAGGTGGAGAAAGGGTGTTCTTTATTCTCATACACTGTTGTCTGCCACTGAGGTATGACTTGATCCAGTTTATTGTCTGACTAGAACATCATGGCTGACTGTGTCAAAAGTCTTCCGGAGGTCAAGGAACAATGTCTAACTTAGTGTCACTTTCCCATTTTTCATGTATTATTGGTATTCGTATCTACGAATATCTTGTAATTACGTATTACTCCTTTGACCTTGGTGTTTGATAAAAATTTTATTAGAAAAGCTTCAATAGGTGATGGTTCCATGACTCTCTCCCGTTTTCCATATTCTTAAAGGTTGAGTTTGAAGACGGGTCTCAGGTGCTGGCAAAAAGGGAAGATGTCTACACTCTGAGTGAAGACCTGCCAAAAAAGGTGAAACGCAGACTTGTAAGTATTAGACTTACAAAGTAACCTCACCAGTAAACTACAAGTTCTACCAGTTTAGTAGAAACTTAACATGTTCTAAGCACTCTGGTGTTTTCTCTCTCCTCTTGTTGTCCAGTCGACAGCCTCCAGCATGCGTTTTCAAGACGCCTTTTACACCACACAGGGCGAGAGGAAACGGCAAAGAACACCAAACTCACGCTTTCAGAAAGACTTTGTGGCCCTTCCAGGTCTCCGTACCACGGTGAAAAGCACATGGGAGCCCCGCAGCCACAAAGAGAAATGAAGTATTAAAGTAATGCAGTGAGCTGTGTGTGAGAGTTTGATTGCGTTTTTGTGAGTATGCTTGTGTTTTTACAGCCCTGCACAACTTCCTCTAAGTCCATGAGAGAAAAGGAATGTTTAGGGGAGCTGAGGTGTGCAGATCAGTGATCCCCAACCTTTTGCCTGGGGAAAAATAAAATTACCGGAACAATCGTAAATATGAAATAAAATTCATTTTTAAAACTATTTTTTCTTTGCAGCCCGGTACCAAATTGTCCATGACCCAGTGGTTGGGGACCACTGTTTTAGACAATGGAATGGTTTGTGGCTGCTGACAGACTGTGGTGGGATAGTGCACAGAACAGAGAGCACTGTTGCCTCGGTTACCAAGTGCTTTTTACATCTGTCAGGGAGAAAAATAAAAAGAAGCATCTTTTTTGGATCACACTGACACTTTTTTGTAAATGAAAACATAAAAATTTGATTTTTTTTTCTAAGTAGCCTGCTTCTTTTGGCTATTTGAATCTGTGGTTTGCTTTGTATTTTTCATTTTGTTTCAGTTTCTTGTAGTTTTGCCCCTGCCGTCATGTTCAGCATCCTCTCCACCCTTTTTTAATGCTGGACAGTTTACTTTTACGGTGACTTCCTTCCTTCCTTCCTTCATGTTTGCTCCATCCAAACCAACCAAAAGGTTATGTAAAGAATTGATGTATGAATTTAACATCAGATGAACAAACCTTTTTTATAATTGGAAAAATAATTTTGGACAGCGTCTCATGTTTTTTTTTTCTTTTGTTTTGTTTTGGATGATGTGCGTCTTAATCCTGTGAATTCTACTGTTGTTCCTCTGAATGAAATACAATGTTAGAATTATTTAAAGCTTGTATTTATTTTTTGGCTTGCTGTAGGTAAAACTATTGCTAACTGCTGTATGGAAACAATAAAAAAAAAATAATTACACATTTCCAAAAATACACATTTGACTCTTTTTTTACATTGAATGTGACATTTTAATGTTGAATTAAAAAAGGAAGGTAAATACGCTGATGTGAACATTTTTGTTGATATTTAGATAATGTAATATAATCTGAATTATTGTCAATATTTATTTGTGCTTCAACTTGCACTTAAATATTTGTAGATCTATTAATTATCTTTACCTGCTTGATCAGCATCAAAGCGTTAAGGAGCATAATGTAGCATGTTCATGGTTTAAAACAGGCTGTTTGTCCTGCTGGCTGCTCATCGCACAGGTTTTAGATGTTGCATGATGTCAGTCACATCCAAAATCCTTTATTGTTATGCAACTGCCCAGTATCGCTGTCTGCTTGTACGAGTGTGTGGACGTGTTTGGTTCCACGTTTTCAAAATGACAGTTTCTTCTAACATGTACGTTGAGGTTTAGCGATGCTTAGCAAGATTGCAATGAAAAGGCTGTGATTGAGAAGCATGTTCACTGCATATTCAACTTAAGCTAAAAAAGTCACAACACTTGTGGGATAATCACCTTCCTGTCTCCATCAAATACGTCACCAACAGGACGGAGGTGGAACACCTGCAGGGTTGGTACAAAGGTAATAACTTCTGCATCAACATAGTGGTTAAGGACACTGGGCTTGTAATCGGAGGGTTGTTGGTTCTAACCTCACCTGGGCCATCACTGTGGAATGTTGAGCATCTCCCTTAACCCCTAACTGCTCCCCAGGTGCCGCAAAATGGCTGCCAACTGCTCCTCAGGGATGGGTTGAAATGCGGACAAATTTTTAACGCACATACATACTTTTTTATGTATATATGATCATATTGGTCATATATATACAACATATATATGACCAATAAATCTGAAAGCCCCAATTTAATTTAAATTTAATAATTTAATTAATTATTGTGATTGTCTGATGAAAGGGCCACATTATCAACATTTGTGTCAGCATTTAGAATATTGTGTGTTTTTATACATTCTTTGTTATTTTTGTAGTCATCTTCTGTTTTTTTATGACTTATTTTTCTTATTTGTTTTATTTGGTAAATGGATTTGATTTATATAGCGCTTGCTTTATCCCTACACTGAGGTCGTCTCAAAGTGCTTTACGATATCGACTCATTCACACAAAAATGGGACCAACCACTGGGAGCAACGTAGGGTTCAGTGCCTTGCCAAAGGACACTTCGACAGGTATAGACTTGGTTCAAACCCCCCAACCTTTCGATCAGAAGACGACCCCTCCACCACCTGAGCCACGGTCATTTTTGTTTTTTTTTTTTGTGCGATTTTCTAATTGATTTCTGTATTTTCCTATAATTTGCATCTTTTTGTAAATGCTATGTTGTATAAATGTAGTCGTGTATTTGCTGTGAATTTGAGTATAGTCTTATGTGTTTTTGGACTCAATTTGTGTGGTCTCGTTGCGATTTGGAGTCTTTGAACCCATTTTAGTGTTTTTTTCTTTGTGGTTTTGTATTTTTCGCTCATTTTGTGAGCTTTGAGTCAACTTGTGTTGTTTGTCTTGTGATTTTGTTTTTATAGAAGTCATTATTTCTGCCAAGGAGGTTATGTTTTTGTCTGCGTGTGTTTGTGAACAGTCAAACTCAAAAACTAATGGAGGGATATTGATTACATTTGCAGGAAATATCTAAACTGGTATAAGGAACAAGTGATTTTTGGAGGCAATTGGGATCATAATATGGATTCTGGATCAGTTTTTTTTTTTTTTTTTTAAATCAACGATTCCCTATGTTCATCTCTTTATGGTGTTTCTGCAGCACCTCTTGCTGATCACATTGCGTCTTTAAAGTGCTCTAGTTTTTGTGTATTTTAATGTTTTGTATTTTTATTTTTTTTCTTCTGTATTCAGTCAGTATCAGAGCGACA
Source organism: Gouania willdenowi (assembly GCF_900634775.1). Classification (NCBI taxonomy): domain Eukaryota; kingdom Metazoa; phylum Chordata; class Actinopteri; order Blenniiformes; family Gobiesocidae; genus Gouania; species Gouania willdenowi. The sequence continues at coordinate 27,466,013 of NC_041044.1, forward strand.
ACGCAGGCCCTCACTGGGTTTTTCTCCTAATATGGATATAAGTTTGAGTCTAAAAGAAGGATAAGGAAAAAAGCCCTGTGAGACTGAAGTTCTCATTACACATCCAAATACAATATTGTTAGAAAATGTTGGAATAATAATTGAAAAAAAAAGGAGAGCAAGACACCCACAAATCACGCTGTTATATTTAGCCTCGTACCCATTAAAGTGAGGGAAAATGTTTCAAGGAAAAGCAGAGGATGGCACGGAAAGCCTGGCTGTGATCAGAGGCCGCATCAGGACATCACACGTTAACTTCAGCTTCACTGGCTGCTTTGAATATATTCAGATGGTTCAGGGAACGCCTGTCATCAAAGATTTGTTTCAATAATTGAATAAAGTCTGGGATTTTTGTACATTTAGAGAACTTGAAATGTCTAAAACAACAAACAAAAAAAGAAAACCCTTAAGAATTGACTTGAAAAGAACAAAATGTGAACTGAAAAAGAAGTGCTGTCCCTGCCCTGCCATAAGACATTATGTTATTGTGATGCTTTCAATTAGTTTATCATCCCTCAATAAAGGTCCACAGGCGAATCTCTGAAAGATAATCACATTTTGAAATGCCTATTATACCTCGGAGCATCCAGGATGCTGAGATTTCCCACATTAGATTAAAGGAGCTGTCAGCTGACAGCGTAGCACTTTACGCTTCCTAGCAGTGTACTCTAGTACAGCAGCATTGGTAAATTCCTGGAAGTGCTGCTGGCTGACAAATGTAGCAGTTTGCTAAGGGTTAATTAAAAATAAAAAGTGTCTTTCAGAATAACTGACCAAAAAGCTCTAAAGAAAGAGACAAAATAAAATAAAAAAAATAAAAAAAACAAGTGTACAGCGTTTGATTTTGAGTTTTCTCTCCACATCACCAATAGCCAGTCTAAGATATAAAAAAACTATTGTGTCTTTCATCAGTCACTTTGGCTCTAGTGAATTAAACAGGAAGGCGGTCGTGGTTATTTCACTTGAGTTTATTCATAAGAAATGAAACTTGTGTCAATAAAGAACAGAAATTCATACACACCGGCTTTTTTCTGTCTTCAAACGTACTGAGAACCAATGGAAGATTTAAAAAAAAAAAAAAAAAGAAGAAGAAAGAAAAGAAAACAAACACTTGTTGACTCAAAACAAACAAAAAAGAACAAAAAAAAACGAACGTTTACAGGTACAGACCTACTGGAAGTGAGTGATCTGCGTTACACACCATATTTTCATTTCTATACAATTTATAAACTCCAGTTTTATCCACCTACATGATACATCGGGGGGTAAAATATAAAAATTTTCTGTGAAACTCTTTCATTTGTGGTACAACAAATCCACAATGTGATGTATTGTACAAACAGCTGTGCCCTAACACTGTGATTTCTGGTGCACCCTTATAATATATCACTCTTTATAGATGATAAACCTCTATTCACGCTTTTACCTTTAATTAGTCATTTCAATTATTCTCTGTGTTCTGTGGTATTTACATATAGACAACCGTTGTGGGCATTACAGGGTCCATCTTTTCTCTTCAAGTAAAGACTTGGGTTTTGGGGGCGGGGCTAACAGATAACAGGATACTTGTATTAGTGCATAGTACAAAGAGAGAAAGTGCAAGTCTTCCCGTTACAGGTGTGACCTCGAGGGCGTCTCAAACGTGGTACCATGCATACAAAAAACATCAACAGGGTAACTGTGGGATGATGGAGGAAAAAGGTCAGCGATCCCTTATATGATCAAGCAGTATCCGTAAATATATAAAAACAAGATAGCGTGGGTTGTGTGTGTCGCTGGAGACGTAGCACCTGGATTTTTCTCAGCCTCTGTTGCTTAAAGAAAACACACGAGTGCAGATCACGATACATGGTGAACAGTTAACCTTTAGGACAAACGCCTGTTTGACCTTTTGGTCTGTTGAGCTTTACATACTTTAGCGACTAAAGTTTGACGAATAAAATTCACAGTCGGCGCCAAAGCTGTGTCTCTATGAGGAGAGTGATTCCACAGCTTGTATAACTAAGTTGTCTGTAAATGAAAATACTGAATGAAGACACATCCTGCATATGAAGATCTAGACCACGTGTCAAACTCAAGGCCCGGGGGCCAAATCTGGCCCTTTATAGCATCCAAATCTGCCCATAGGTGAAAGTAAAATGACATAGAAATCATTATGGTTGTATACATTATCAACTAATTCAGATGTGGATATCTCAGCCCGTCCAAATTTACACATTCAATGACGTAAACTGTGAAAAGTACAAACACTAGTATCCTGCATTTTCTCACAACCAATCCCACAAAATTACACAATAATTGGTAAAAAAAAAAAAAAAAAAAAAAGGAATAGAATGTTGTGCAATATGTATTTTTGTTTATGTATATTGTATCATATTTATTATTATATATGTTTATCATATAATAATATATAATATTTATCAGTGGATTTGTTTATTTATAATGGATTTCTTTTTCTGAGGATATTAAATTCAAGTGCAGCCCACTTCAGATAAAGCTGGTCCGTATTTGGCCCCTGAACGAAAATGAGTTTGACACCCCCGATCTAGATTATCTTAAAACTGTACTTAAGTCTTATTGGAGTTTTGGGGCCAAGGATTTTTTAAGGTGGAGGAAATGTCCCTTAAGTCTAATTTTTCATAATTTATCATAACTTTAATTTTTAGAAATAACCTTTAGGACCACAACTTCTGGCTTTTAGACCTCCAGGAGTCCACATACCCCAGTTTGAGAAACTAAATGCAGCTTACCCAAAGCCTTTGTTTTACAATTCTACATCCAAAAACATGACGATAATTCACATACTGTGACTCAACAAAACAAGTACACACACGCACACACTTCATATACATACACAAGCATACATAAAATACATTAAAAATAACCTTTAAAGTAACTTTATCAAAATAGGCGTGTAATATAAGGCACTATAATCTAAAATTAAAAATACCTATTAGATGTTTTCGAAACATGAATTTGATCGTTTGTCGGTTGCCATAGGAGACGAGGGCGTCCCTTCTCGGCAGAAACGTTAAACGTGGTAGGGACGAGAACAAGCGTAACCATCATCATTATCATCATCATTATCATCATCATCATCATCATCATCATCGTCGTTGTCATGGCATAGAACTGCAGTTAGTGAGTTGAGACAAAAATATAAGATACATCTACTTATTGCACACTGAATCAGAACAAGAGAAAAGTCAAAGGTGAGAAAAATCCACCATACTTCTTTATTATTTCTGCACCTTTCTCTCTTTACCAGCCAAAACTTAAAAAGAATAAAAAAAATAAAAAATCATATCTAGCTTCCTGGGATAGCTCTCGATGCACTTGTTTTTATCCTGCTTTTTTCCATTGTACACACTAAACTACTTGGATGTCTCACTCTTGGGACTTTAGTCATCTTGGTGCCTTGGGAACAAGACACAAACCATTTTTTTTTGTTTTTTTTTGACATTTCAGGCGACGTAACGTGGACATTAAGACTCCTGTGTGTGTGTGTGCATGCGAAAACACGTGTTCTTCTGTAAGAGAGTGGGACAGTGACACTCCATGGTGGCATTTTTTATAAATTGTGAATATTTCGCACAGGAGTTTTGATTGTACACCTTTAAAACAGGACAGTATCATGTTTTTTTTTTTTTTCTTTAAATGGCTACAGCTCATTGGATTACACAGGAAAAAGAAATACAACTTTTGCTTCTTTTCATTATAAGTGGGGACAGTAAAAAAAAAAATAAAAAATTAAAATGTGCCATCAGGAATAATTTTTCCAGAACTTATATCTAAAAAACTAAATGAATGTTTTATTTTGTGTTTAACCGTTCTTTTGCTTCCCTTGAGTTAAATCATAAAGCATAAGAAACTGGTGATGTTTTATTACTGTATGGTAGAAACCTCTTATTTTGCATTCACAGGAAATGAGTCAGTTAAAAAAAAAAAAAACAAAACTGAATGAAATGTTCTTCATCTGTTTAATACTGAGTGTTCTGTGTTCTTAGCCTCCTATTGGCAAATGATTGGTGCTTCAAATATCAGAGTTCTTTCCTCCATAAAGTCTTACCAGACAGTCCTCATGGTAGAAAAATCCAAATGTCCAGAGACGGAAAAACCCGGCACCAGAGTTCAGGTTGGCTGATGCTACACTGGTGGAGGAGGAGGAGGAGGTGATGGTTCCAAACCCAAAACATCAAATCTGGAGCAAACAAACATCTGGATTTGATCGAGTATTTTTTGATTGGAAAAGTGTGTGAAGAGGATTCTTCGCGCTGACCAATAGGTGTGTGTTTCATGGGCTGAGGTGGGACGAGCCCCTCCCCCCTCTCTTTGTTAACAGGTTGCTATGGCTCAGTTAGAGGTGCTGTTTCTTAATACGGGATAGGCCGATTGGTCCTCCTTTGCTCTGCATGTGGTGGCAAAGAACACACATCGCAGCGTTGTGCAGTAACTCAGGTTGTGCGTGACCTAAAAAAAAAACAGGTGCACGCAGTTGGATGTGACGGGGTGGTGGTCAGCCGCCAGGGTTTATGTTGCATAGTGATCAAAGCTTCCCAGGTATTCCAGACTGGCCCGATAGCAGAACTGGTATTGGTCCTGTGGGAGAACAGGGAAAGTTCAGTCACAGAAAAGAGGAAAAAACAGAGAAGGGTTTGTTTTTAGAGCAGGAAGTCGTACCTCTGTCTGAACGGTGGCAGGTCTCTGGGTGCGCAGCATCTTGACGGTTTGGAAGATGTCAACCACTCCCTCGTACCTCATCCTCTCCAGCACTATACTGAGGGTGATGAACACGCCCGTTCTCCCAACTCCAGCACTGTGGGCGACAGGCAGAGCCACGATTAGCACTGTAGCACATGGACCAGGGTTTGGGTGAATTATAATGAAGCAATATCACATAAAGGCGGGGATACACTGTGCGATTTTTTGAATCCTATTCTCATGCTCCACCTCAAACTGTGCGACTCACGCTCAGACCCGAATGTGCGCAACTCACGATGCATGTACAAATTAGAAGACGAAGAAGAAGAAGAAGAAGAAGAAGAAGAAGAAGAAGAAGAAGAAGAAGAAGAAGAAGAAGAAGAAGAAGAAGAAGACGAAGACGAAGACGAAGACGAAGAAGACGAAGACGAAGACGAAGACGAAGACGAAGACGAAGACGAAGAAGAAGAAGAAGAAGAAGAAGAAGAAGAAGAAGAAGAAGACGAAGACGAAGACGAAGACGAAGACGAAGAAGAAGAAGAAGAACCCAGGAAGTGAAGAGACACTCGCAAATCTCAGAAAAAAGAGTTTTAAAAAAGAAAAGGCGACGATGTGATGGACCAGGAACTGGCTGGACAGACGTGGGCAGTACAGTCTGTCTATTTTACAGCGGTCCTATGGTCTTCGCGCATGCGCAGTGTGAGAGTTTACGGTAAGCCGGTCCGTGGCACTGCTTCAACTGTGAGATACCCTCACGAGGAGTGACTGAATTTCAAACATGTTTGATTTTCTTACGACCTACGATTGCTGATTGGGAGCTGGTCGTGAGGTGTTAATCGCTTCTCGTGACCCCATGTATACTACACGATGCACGACACGCGATCTAGCAGAGACTCGCACGATCCCAAAAATAGACGCACGAGGGGCCAAAATGGGCCAAAAATTGCACAGTGTATGCCTGCCTTAAGAGCTCGTGCCGTTGTGATGAAATATCAGCACTGGTGTGAGTAAATAATCAAACCAGTGCTGATAATTCACACAACAGCATGAACTTGAGTGTGATAATGCTTTTATACAACTGTTCTACAAGCACATTTTATTAGTTAACAGTAATAAGTGACAAGAGATCATTTGGCTCCAAAAATAATAATCATAATTTCAAATGTAAAATAAGGAATCATAGATGAGTTGTAATTGAACATGGATAATTAAAGACATAATTGTGATTGAAAAATGTATTTGACCCCTACCCTGACATGGCGACATGGACAATCAAAACTTTCAGGAGACACTTGCAGTTAAATTTGCACCAATGACATTGGAAAGAAGAAGAAAACAGACTTTAGACGTCCTCAGTGTAATGTGTGTTAGCACCAGCGTCCCCGAGGGCTCAAACTCGGACACAGTTAGCACGATATGTCGGCTCAAAGTGTCTCTTAATGGTGACAAACGGTGAGGGCTCCTTTGTTCCTAAACTACAAGCTGTTAAAGCCTGAGGATCTGAGGACAGATGGAAGTGATGAAACCTTTAAATCGAAATCTAACACGTTACTGAGATTAAATCAACGAGCTGAGTAGAAAACTCAACTGATAAACATGTTGTTTGAAATGTCTTGAGTGTTTTACTCTCTTTCATCTGCTTATCTTGTTTTATTTGTATTTTCATTGGTCTTCAAGGTTTTTACTGTTCACTGTGACTTTGTCTATTACAATTTTTTTTTTTTTTTAAATCCTCAGCCTTTTAAAGCCTCCCATGCGTGCTCAGGTGTTGAAAATTAGCATTTTGCTACAAGCACTTATTGCAGTGGATTTGGCACCTGAGCAAGATTAAATGTCACAGCATCAATGTTACTGGGTGGCCCTGTTAAATCAATGCTAAATAGATAAATAGGGTTTGTTTTTTTTTAAATCGCTTTATTGGAATTTATCTATTTATTTTACATTTTTTGTTTTTGTTTATTCTTGAAATAAATGTTTAAATAAATGTAAACTACGTTTGTGGTGGTTCATCTCAGTGTAAGTGTTTTTGATTCACAAGTTAAAAACCTGCTTTTAAGAAACTTTTTGTGTCTTAAAATAAGACACTTATCAAGACAATAAGGCTTTTACATGAAACTAGTAGTTTGTGTGGCAGATTGCCAGAATGCGTCGCGGCCGAGCAAAAAGAATCAATCAGAGCCAGGATTGTGTTTGATGGACTGTCTGACAGCTGTTGCTGACAATCCCCGCCCCTTTCAGCCGTGGCCAAAACACAGCAATGCTCATAGCAAGGTAGTACCTGGAGCGTCGTCCTTTTTACAGTGTATGGTCTGGAGGAGTATAAGATGGAATTGGAGACTTTTCTGCTTGAAAGGTAATCACTGCTGCTTGATTTACATTATATTTGATTTGTAATTGTTACACTAGAACTCTGTAGTGCATGTGTTGTTTGTTCGTGCACGCGCTGCAATCACTGCAGCCTCCGTGTGGGCTGCTGTAAGTGACACTGTGTTGTTACACTGCTGCTGCTGCTGCTGCTGCTGCTACTGTGTGTGCACATTGAGAGAGAAAAGCACTGCAGTAACATGCTTTTAACAGAGCATTTTATATTACTGTGATGTTGCTGTCGGGCTAACGTTAGCTTGTTAGCTCCTCTGAGGGAGGGACTTTGGAGGCAAGGCAAGAGAGCAGCAGAGAGGGAGGGGGAGGGAGGGATCTGAAAGTTACGGACTGCACCTTTAAGGGTATAAAAAAATCGATTTGGCAATATATTTTGAGATATTTCACCGTGCGATTTTTGTATTTATCCAAAAAAATCCTGAATCACTTTTTTAATCATGTTTTTAATAAAGAAAAAAACATTCAATTGCTGTAATATATGCATAGCACGTAAACGCCAGGTCACTAGGTGTCAGTGAACCACAGACCATGTTAACTATTTCACTCTGCACCGCATTTTAGGCACTTTTATAGATGTATGTGGTTACTTTAAAAAAAAAAAAAAAAAAAAATAGAACTTAACAGAATCAGAATCTGCTGTAGAAGTAAAACTTTTTTGAAAAATGTAATTTGAGAGTTTGATAAACATACTTGTTTTTGATATTTGTACTTGAATTACAGTTAGTTGCCATTTACTTGTTATCGCAAGTTTAAAAATGAAAAAATAAATTGTATTTCATACCATTTTGTACTTGCAAATGTGACATTTATAATTATTGATATTGCGATGTACAGTATATCGTATTGTTTAATATTGGGATATATAGGGATGTATTGTATTGTGACATGAAAATTGTGAATCGTAGAGTCATATTCATGGCAATGTACACCCCTAGTATTTATTTCATCAGCGACCAGAACCATGTGTTGTGTTTTTAGGCGTACCTGCAGTGCACAGTAATTGGTCCATCCTGTCCAAACTGCTCTTTTGTTTTGTGCACCTGACCAATGAAATCAATGAATCCCTCCCCTGACTTTGGCACGCCTTGCTCCGGCCAATCAGTGAACTGGAACTGACGAACTGTCCGTGACTGGCCATCCTGAAAGAAAAAGGAAAACAACGCTTGTTTGTTCTTTCATTTCAGAATATCTCTCTCACTCACTCACATTTTGATGAACGTGAGCACTAGCGTACACACACACACGGACATAACGAAGGCTCACCCTGGCATCTGTGACTTTGAACTCGCGGAGGATGTATTGGGGCATGTTGTATTCAGCCATTGGATCCACCACAAAGTACTGGTACCTGGCAGAGCGCTCCGCAGGCCAGTACTGGTGGCATTTCTCCTGTGGATGACAGCACAAAAGCGTCCTCAGTGCTCTGTATCAAGATTAAAGGAGTCAGTTTGTGTGCTGTGATAAATTCCTGCCTAATCTGTCATGAAAATGTCTCCATAACTTGTGAGATTTAGTATTCATTTTGAAGACAGTCTGGTGGCAGATGAGAGACGATGTTCATAAAACATAACCGACATCGCTCTGTGAACCCTTCCTGCTTCATCATGCATAATGCTTATTATAGTCAATTTTTGTTTTGTGTTTTTGAAAGGATTTCAACAAAAAATATGAAGAATCTTGCATAAAATATTCATGTTTTGCAACATTGGCTTGTGATACTGCAAAAAAATATGAGAATAGCTTTTCACAACTTGAATTGCCTCCTTCTTTGAGCCTCAGCGAGACAAAAGGATGAGTGTTGAGTCAGGATTTTCTGATTTATTGAACAATACCGGCAGCTTTTTCCTTATTTCTTTTCTGTAATTGAAAATCGCAATAGAATGTACCGGTATTTTGCACTTTTCACTGTGTAGGCTCAGTTGGCTGGCGGATACTGGAGTCAACATGAAAACCTTTTCAGGCTAAAAATTGCAGAAAACCCCAAAGAATCACATTTTTGGTTCCAAACACGTTCATTGATTGATTCTTTTCATATAGAACTAATGCTTTGTAGTTGTCTGTATTACAGGTTTAATCTTTTTTTGGGGGGAAACTTCAGGAATCCTACAATTGCCTGATAAACGACTAGAAATACATAGTGCAATCTACTACACTGTGTGAATGTGTGTGTATGTGTCGTCATACCCGTCCCATTTCTCTCAGTTTGGTTAGCATAACAACAATGGTGGAGTTGTGCTCCCACAGCATCCTCCAGTAGTCCTCTGTTGTCTCGGCCAATGGGCCTTGGGTCGCTATGTACGCTCTTTGCTGCCTGTACACACCAACAAAGAAATACATGCATCAAATCTTATTTTGGAATAAAAAAAAAACAAAACAAGAAAACAGGTTTTTGTCAAGCTTTTTCTGACCTGTATCCATCAATAAAGCTGGCATTGATATAGTCAGATCCCTCCACTCCTCTGATTGGCTGCAGACACACACGCGTGGTCTCATAGGGCATTATATTCACCAGCCGGTTCTTGAACTTGTTGCATGGCAGGTTGGCACTGACAAACCGCGATGTATGGGCCTTGGCATTGGCCAGACGCTGGAAAGGAGAATAAAGTAGTCAGTTTTAGTATCGTATGAAATAGGGGTGACACAAAGAGGGTTTTCTATCTAAATCAGGGGTTCTCAACCTTGGGGTCGCCAGATGCCTTCAAGAAACTATGAATATTTCTTGAATTTCAGCCCATTTTTGTCCCTTTTTTTCTTTTTTTTTGCCCTTTTCGTGCAGCTACACCAAACTTGCACTATTTTAACCTATTTTAATCACTTTTTCTTGTCATATTTTTTCTCCTTTTAATACATTTTTGCTGCATTACTCTAATTCTTTCCACTTGTCCATCAAATTTCAAGGCCTTTTCTGCACATTTTTTCCACTTGCAAGACATTCTCCTCACCTAATGTTGCATATGTTAACCCCATTATTGTCACTTTTTAACCTTTTTCACCATATTTAGTGCTTATTTTTTTTTGCCAATTTAACCATATTCACAATTTGTCAGTTTAAACTAATTGTTCCAACTAATTGTTCCAATATTGACCCTTTAAACCTTTTTTTTTTTTTTTTTACCACTTTTTTGTCTGTCTTTGACCACTCTAATTTGCAATTTTTAACCAATTTCTGTGGTTTTTAAAATCCCATTTCATCAACTTTCCCATCATTTTTGGTCACTTTTTTTTTTTTATTAAAACAAGGATTTACATCTTTAAGGTGACGTTATACTATGGGGCAAATAATACTGTAGTAAACTTTCTGGATAACAGTGGATATCATTCATATAAATAAATAAATAAATGTGGTTATCACAGATTCAAAGAACATTGGACCATCATTTTTCTGACTTTTTGGATGGGCCCCTAAAAATCTCTCCCCTGTATTGCCTCTTATAGATGACCCTGTCTCCACATGACTGATCTTCAATGTTCATGTCTGTGTTCAACTACCTTCAGGTACAGTGGGGGTCCATAGGCTGTAGGACCTTTATATTAAGGGTCAATGACTGAAAAGGATGAGTACCACTGACAGCAGGTTGTGGGTTTGGTTGTTGGACTTACATGTTCTCTAGACATTTTGTGAGTTTTAACCTGAAACCTAACCCTGTCTTAAAATTATAACGGACACGTCTCTCTGTCCTGCAACTCTTAACAAGATAATGATAACAGAAGATGTCGAAGCTGGATGGATAATTTCATTCAGTAAATAAGGCCAACATCAAAAGACCTTTGAAACACGTCAAATTTAAGCAGCTCATTCAAATGTATTTAGCGCGAGGCTTCGTTTTTCTCTGGCGCTCTGAACAAGCAAAATTAGAAAATCAGTTCAGCTCGACAGGCCTGAGGATATTTAGTCAGACATCTTCAATTGGATAAACAAAGAGGGGGCGATATAGGGGGATGAGGGCCGCGGTAGGTAATAGAAGAGGGAATAAAATTAAATGAGCAAGACGAGAAAAAGAAAATCCCGAGAAAGAAGGGCCAGGAAACCACAAGGCCCCACACTGTCTCTACACATAAATGTTAACCACAGTTGATCCTTGTCCAATAATGAAAAAAAGCAACCTAAGAACGCACACATTCATATGGAGATGTGCCCACAGACAGACGTGAGCACACATCTTGGACTCTGTTTCACATTCAACCATTGGATGACATGGCCGAAGACGAAAGATGGAACGACAAGAGGAGAAACCGCAGACTCGGGGAAACAATGGGTTCACATGATCTCAGTCTGGGTGGACAATAGCTGACCCCAGAAACAGCACTACCTTTTTTTCTTCTTCTTACAGACTGAGGTGGAACGTTCCACAAACCACAAGGTCATCAGTTCATTTGGTTTTCCTCTTAAATCAAGTTTCCAGCGTTGAACAATTGTATTAATGCCTTTTGCGTCAACTCAGAATTATCAATATTGTCTAGAGAATGGGTCCACAACCACCAAACATCTGGTACTGAGCTTGGAGGAACCTATTTCCTTTGCTTGCCACAGACACTCAAAAAGGAAAGAAAAATTCTGATAGTGATTTGCTTTCCTGCGAGATTCATGATGTAGCTAAAAACAGTCTTCAGAAAATGAATCATAGTGATAATTTGGGATTTTTTTAAGCCTAAATGAACATATCAGGTTTTTTTCCTTTTTTTTTAATCAATCCTAGGTCTGAAAGGAAAGAATGTAATTTTTGCAGCAAAAATATTCATTGGACACCACAAATGATTGCTCCTGGACCCCGGTTTGAAAACCACTTCCGTAACTAGCGATAAGGTTCCTAAGAACAACCCAGACATATGTTTAACATCACTATTAAAGTGAACAAACAGTTCACTGAGCACACAGATCATTGAGGAGGATTTGGCCATAGGATGAATGTGCTTTGCTTGGCCTCCAGACATTCTCCACTGGCACAAGCTATTCCAGGAAAAACATAAGCCACCTGCTTTCAGGGTTCACCTGTAGGATTAAACTTTATTTATACACCAAAACCACCAGCAGGGTTTGCAGAAAACTCATCAAGCAGGAGAATAAAAAAAGCCCCAGTGGTTCTCAAACTCTTTGTGTTGGGCCCCCTTTGAAGAATAAGACATTTTCAGGGCCTCCCCTCATGCAACAAAATGGGTAAAAATTGTAACCTCTATTGAAAAAGGTAAAAATGTTGACTCTTCTTCTTAAATATAAAAACATAATAATAACTTTTTTAAATGACATAAGACATATACAATCTATATTCTATATTTTAGAACAGAAATAACGTTTTTTCGAGTCCACAGACAATTTTTTTTCTGCTATTTTTCAAGCTCAATGTTCAGTGATGCCATTGTCATGAAACATAATAATACATTGAGTGTCCTGGTGTCATCCCTTTCATCAACCTATGCTTAGTCACCTTTGGTCATATCAAAAAAAGGTTTGCTTGATAGTTTTTCAGCCCAAATGATTCATTCTGTACGTAACCGTCAAACTTCAAAAACCTAAAATGCTCTGAACTTTTCAGGAGAACTTCATTCCCCAAGATTTACAAGGTGCAATCCCATAATCCCCTTTAAATCCTCCCTTCAATCTTGAATATATGAAACTTTCCAAGGGGGGACTCAAACATTAAGAAGCACTAACAGCCCCGGGAAAGATACTCAGATTTCATATTCTACTTACACCCATGTGGACTGTACTCCAACCACTGCTCATCCCTTCCTAAATCAAGCCCATTTTTTTGTAATTGGACATTTTTAGACTAAAGTTATCATTGATATAAAGTGCGATTTTAAGATTTGGTCAAAGTTCTAATCCTAAACTATAGAGTGTGGGAACACTCAATTGGCAGAAATGTGTGAAGTTAAACGTAAAAAGATGAATTATTTCCATAAGCAGTTCATTTGTAACCAGCTTTTTTTTTAAACCAAATCTTGATAGCATTTAATTTCCTGAAAGTGGCTGCTGCTTTCATCATTAATCAGTTTAATGAACCACGCTACATCAGCTGGGCCTTACTTTACAAACCTCAGAGGAACATTGAGGCATTTTTACCTTGAACTCCAGCTCCATGCCGGTCACGTTCTCTCCTGGTTCGATCTGTGTCAGCCTTTGGATGTAGGAGTACAGGTTCCTGGCAGGAACTTCTGTGTTCCCACAGGTCACAGCCTCCAGTAGCGCATCGTGAATGAAGATGTACTGGTCCTCTGTTTGGACCATGTAGTTCCTCTGGGAACGCATGAGTGTGACGTGGCCGTAGACGTCGAGCGTCTTCTCGTGTTTGATTCGTTCTGTCATGGCGTCAATGACGATGAAGCAGCCGGTCCGGCCCACCCCAGCACTGAGCCCAAAAAAAAAGGAGAAACACACGATGATGAAAGTATTCCCAATATTGTCCCTTAGTGCAGTGGTTCTCAACTTTTTAAACCCGTGACTTCCAAAATAAAGGTTCCAGAGACCGGGGACCCCCACTGTACCTTAAAGTGTTTGAATCATAGACAGTAAAAAGAATGGACGGGACAAGCTCCCCGGTGGAGTGAAGCTTTTATTTTTAGCGCTCCCCCTGCTGACTGGCTGCAGTATAGGTCATAAACCCTGCCTCCTCAATGATAACAGATGGGATGTGGGTCAAACAGTAAAGTTAAAATACTCGTCACATAATTTTTTCCCAAACCTAAACTCTGCTGTGATCATTAGTTATTATCACTCTACATTGTGTTCAAATGCTCATTTTTTGTGAAATTTGTTTTAAATAAGTTATTTGAGGTTGAAAAATGGGATTTTACGTCATATATGACGACAATTGATAGCAGCAGATCTTGCTTAGCTCTCTTTGTGAATAGAAGTTACGTCGTAAAGGAAAGTCGAAACTAGTGATTTTTTCATTTTAAATATGTAGATATTTGAGTTGAACTAATTGTGGTTTAGTTCTAACCTCTATGATCTGAACAAGCTGTTGGTAGAATTTCCAGTGGGAAAAATACTTATGTTCTTGTCATAGCTGGGCTGCGTAACTCATTCAGGCAGTATGCTACATGGGCGGGGCATGTTACCATGGCTCCTCCCACCAGACCCTACTGCGCAGACTCTGGTTCCAAATGATGTCAAATGGAAAGATGGAAGATGGAAATGCCCCAAGTCCCGTATTTTGGCTTCAAAAACATTAAGTGGGAACAGCTACAGTGCGCGCCCACTAGTTTGAAGACAGATATTAACATTGAAGAACAGTCATGTGGAGACAGGGACATCTATAGGGGGGGAATAAAGGGGAGAGCTTTTTTGGGCCCATCCATAAAGTCAGAAAAATTATGGTTCATTGTTATATGAATCTGTGATAACCACATTTATTCATTTTTCTGAGTAATATCCACTGGTATCCAGGAAGTTCATCATTATTTTCACCATAGTATATAGTCATCTTAAATATGTAAATCCTATGTTTAAATCAAAAATAAAATGGGCTAAAAGTGACACAAAATGGTGGAAAGGGTGGGGAAATGGGATTTTAAAAAAACAGAAATTGATTAAAAGTTGCAACATAGAGCGGCCAAAAACAGACAGAAAAAGTGGTAAAAAGGGTTCAAAGTGTCAATATTGGCTTAAAGTGACAGAAACGGGGGGTGGGTTGGGGTAATGTAATTTAAAAAGTAAGAACAATCGGTATAAAATGGCAAATAATGGGCATGACAGATTGTGAATGTGGTTTACATTGGCAAAAATAAGCATGAAATATGGTGAAAATAGGTAAAAAGTGACAATAATGGGTTAACATTTGTGACATTAGGTGGGAAAAGTGGTGGAAAAGGTTTAAAAGTGCAGAGAATGTCTTAAAGTGGAAAAAATGTGCAGAAATGGAAATAATGTAGCAAAAATGCATTAAAAGGAGCTAAAATATAGCAAAAAAAAAAAAGCGAGGAAAATAGATTAAAATATGGCAAGTTCGGTGTAGTTGGAGAAAAAGGGTAAAAATAGGCAAAAAAAATGGGCTCAAATTGTGCAAACAAATATTTTTCGTTTCTTGAAGGCATCTGGCGACCCCCTCCCAGTTTCTCACAACCCCAAGGTTGAGAACCACAGTCCTTAGTGTGTGTGTGTGTGTGTGTGGTGCCTCATCATGACTCAGCTTTTTTTTTGTACGTCTGGCCTTGCAGAACCCCAACACATAGTGCTTGAATCAACTGAGTACCACAAACATGCCAAGCAGCAAATTATTTTCAACAAGGAGGGAAAAAAATTGTCATCACTGATGAGTCAGCAAAAGCGTCTCACTGGCATTAGGAAGATATCTCTCTATCGACACACAATCCGGACACATAATAGGCTTTGCTGTCCATCCAAACACTTGCCCTTCTACATTTATGCTGTGGTAGAGATGTGGAAGATATCCTGACCAAGCAGGTTAGTTTAAAACGTCCTATATGGTTGAAATTGTGGAAGTGTGTGTGTGTGTGTGTTTCTCAGGTGAAAAAAAGTGTTGTTTTTACAGTTTGATAGTCAGCCTGGTAGATATGTGAGGGCACACTATGATGGATACTTGCTGGGATAATTAAATCTGACAGATAATCCTGTTATGTACTCCATCTGACTGCTGTGGAAGATTAGGAAAAGCCGCTCTGCTGCCAACCAGTTTGCCACGTCTCGCCCTCATCTGCTTGTCCCTTTATCTTCCCAGCGAGCTCCTCCTGCTGCTTTTTCACTCTCGCATTCATACGTCGGACTCCCACTTTCTCCCCACCTCACTTTTTTCTTGAACTCATCACTTTCATTCAGCACGTCCTGAGTTTGACCTCACCTTCTCTCTCATTGGCCACATATCTCCTCCTTTAACTCCCGGTCCTTTTGCTAATACTTCTTCTCAATCATTGTCTAGATCCCTTTTTTCCCCTCCTTCTATTCCTCCTCGTCTATACCTCACTAATTCTTCCTCCTGAGAGCTTCTGCTCCATATTTTCTCAACTACTCTCTATCTTATTTTGTCCTTCACTCGTTGCTAAAAGCAAAAAAAAAAAAAAAAAAAAAACGCAGCTTCTTTCCAGCTTTGGAGCTCCATATCCTGCCAAGTCTGTAATGACAAATTTCCAAAATCCTTCCTCCATTCAACTCATGAACCTCCTGCTGCTCAGACAGCAGCTAATTTGAATATAAACTTGTGAACCCAGATTTACCACTGTCTTAAATGGTAAATGATCAACTGTGAAAGCTAATTATGAAAAACAGGGTCACCGTGATGGTTGCTGCTGTTGTTATGATCAGAGTCGGTAAGGAAGAAATGGGGATTTTTGAGCCAGTGAGGACGGTTTTAAGATGATCACGTCACTGCTGTCTTCACGGATTTTCTAGAAATACCTCTGGTATGATGTCAAATAGGATCTCAGGATTTTAAATATTTTGCCAAGGAAAACCCCTAATAACACAAAGGCATGCATACACCGACACATATTACACACACACACACACACCTGCAGTGGACTATCAATGGTCCAGCGTCTGGAGGGTTGCAGGCCTTCACTCGGCGTAGGAAAGCTAAGAATGGAGTTGGATGCTCAGGTACACCGTGGTCTGGCCAGGCCGTGAACTGGAAGTGACGAATCTCCCGTTTCTCATTGGAGCCACTCTGTACGAACACAAGATGTGCTTATTTCATTAAAATAACTGTGTTTTATTGGGTGGCCTTCTCAGTCCTTACAGTTTATATGCATGTTCTTCTATTTTAGGTAAAGCAAACAATGCAGGAGCTTGAGCTGGCCTCTAATGTCACGATGAAAGATTCTCATTAAAGACAAGCACCACTTTTCTCTTATTCCTGAATCCAAGTACCCCCTTTGTCCAACTAGAACATTTTGCTCACAATACTATGAATAAACATCTATAGAGCACAACGACTAATAACACATATTATGAAAAATCTAAGTGGAATGAAACAGTATTTAGTGCCTCCTGAATATGATTTATTTCTATAGTTTTTACTGTTTTCAGTCACTCCCACCTGGTGTAGGACTAAGACTGACCCTCGTATTTTCAGTTCATGTTGTATTTTAGATCATTTCCATCATCATTATTATGGTAATCAGTTTTAACTAAAAGTAAACATGAAATCCCACATATTTGATTTGATTTTGTTTGGTAATTTTCCACTCAAGTACCCCCTGTAGTGTAATCGCATACCTCTTGGGGTACACGTGCCCCCATTTGAGAAACACTGAACTAAGAGATGCTAGTTGAGCAGCAGATTAGGGTTGACTGACATATTGTATCCTTGGGACTATGTCTATAAAACTGGGACTATGTCTATAAAATTTGTGAATCAAATTAAACAAACTGCTCATAAATCTTTACATTTAAATACATTTTTTCAAATTAATTTCGCTGCAACGCCACTAAAATGATTCTCACCAGTTCATAAAATAAAATAACAAAAAAATTAAAATTAAAATAACAAAAAATAAAATCAAGACTAGGTGAAATTAACGAGCGCCACAACTTACAAGATTTAAGTTTAAGTTTTGCAAATGTAATAAAAGTAAGGCAGTATTATAGTCGTATTCTAGATTTTATTGTAACTGTAACATGAAAACAGTTTCAAGCAAAAATATACAGTATGTATATGAATATGAATATTTAAAAAGATCAATAGGAGCTCATCACACCTCGCTACAGTGCACATGACATGTTACCTTGTAAAGAGCGAAGGTCCTCACGGAGTAAGTGGCCAGCTCCACCGTGTCCAGGAGTGTGACCTGGATCAGGCCGTAGGTTTCTGTGCCACGTGTCGGCCAGTACTGATCGCACTTCACCTGTGAGTGACACCACGGCGTGAGAAGTGCACAACAGCTGGTTTGGAGTGTGAGCAGATAGGGCAGAGACAAAGAACCAACCTGGGTGCACGTGTACGTGTAGTGACCATAAACAAGTATTGAGGGGAATCCGTAAGTGAGTTGGTGAAATGTGCATAGATAATAGATGTTTATTGTGTTCAGAAGGCCAACTTTCACATCCTGTATTTGCTGATATTCAAAATGCTTCACTCTAGCCTCACAAATCCTGACAAAACTAGCAGCACAGCACACCAAATCCCAGAGTTCCTAACCACCAAAACACACGGAATCCCCAGTGCAGGGTGGTCATATTTGTAGTTCTTTAGCTCAGCCTGGGAGAACACAGAGGGGCGAGGAAACAGTCCCAGAGGAGAAGAAAGTGGGGGAGGCTGGCTTGGCAGAATCAGGCCAAACCAAACGTTATGTGCTGATCTCTCCAGTCCTCACATCAAAGACAGCAGGGAGCTCAGCTCAGCTGGCTCTGCATTCCACTGCTCCAGACTGGGGATTATACATTTTGGCTCGGTGCGTTCAGGCTGTAATTACAGCTTTTCTACTGTTGTTTTCCCACCAGACCTTGAGATATGGCGGGGGCAGGAATGGTTGTCCACGTAGGGGGCTTTACACTGTGAACGACTATACAGGATGGCAGAAAATGCCCAGTGTGAAGGACATATTATCTTTTGATTTATATATCTGAGGAGCAAAAAAATGTGCCCTGCGTCTGTCTGGTTTGATTGGTGTGAAAAAGAAGAATATTGGCAAGAATCCTACAGTGGGTCCATCTGTGATAATCTATGTTGTAAACGCATGAACACATTATGTCAAAATGAAGGTGTTAAAGAGGATAAAATCATGTTCTTTAACAAACAGTTTACTCCCCTTTACTACAGTGGATAGGATAGCGCTTATTTGAAAATACAAGCATGGCATGTTAACACTGAAAGCCATTAATGAATAATAATCTAACCACTTAGAGTTTCAAAGTCAATAAGTATTTAAAAGGCTGTATAGCATTTTTTTTTTTTTTTACTTTTGCTTTAAGGAAAAAAGAAATAAAAAAAAATCCTGCAATATTCGTCCCAAGTAACCAGAGAATACCACATGTCTCCTTAAAGGAATACATATTAAATGTCACAGTGAATAGACAGGAAAGGAGAAAAACAGTTGTGGGTGTGATCATGCAAACTGTAGACAGTAATGTGCACTGTTCCTGAACTCCGGTGGTTACAATAAAAACCGAAGCGAGTTGACTTGGAGTGTTTTTGTGGTGGCTGAAAATTCAACAGTCTCACTCAGTGTATTGGCTAAAACGATCGGCGACACGGCAGAGAAAAGAGAGGGGGTGGGGGGGTGGGGGGGTGGGGGACCATGTGAGGTGTGGCTGCATTCATTTGGAAGGATTTTGAAGGAGAGAAGAAAGGTCTTGCCTTAGAGAAGAAATAAGAGGGCATCTGAGGGTCAAACAGACACAACAGAGACAGTTGGAAAAGGAAGCAGTGTTAACACAAGGCACAGGTTAGTAAGAAATGAAGCACAGATGGGGAAAAAAAGGGCTCTGGACAAAACTGCTTTGCAATTGGTTGTGATTCAAGCCTCAAGCCGTGTACGTTCACTTTTATTCCAACGAGATGTTCTCTTTAAATTTGGGTTTTATTGAACTAAATCTTGATTAAAAAACAGTTGCCTTGCTCCCAAATTACTCATCATGATTACCTGACTGTAAAATTAATTTAACCATTTCTTTACCTCGCCTCAGTGACAATTATGTGTTCGACTTCACCACCATTCCATCATTCATTAGATTAGATCACTGCTCATTTTGTTGCCTAAGTTTCTTCATAGTTTTTGCCATCTACATTTGTTAGGTGACAATAACGAGACTGTGACTAAATAAAACAACAGAAGTGAATGAAAATGATATCAAATTATATTGATATTTTGATAATTAATAACTGTTTTTTTTTCAACTAATAACTAAATATGTGGAAAGCGGGACAACTCGGTAAGTGATCCAATGAATAAGTAGTATGAGTGTGTTTGTGTTTGCGGACGTAACACGGCTCATGTGGTGTTACGCATTGATCACATCAAATCTGTCTGAGTGATTTACAAACATTAATACCATCCCACATCCCACATAATTGGAAATTTCATTTTTTTTTAAAATCCATAAACTTTTATGCTTTATATTTTAGTTGAATATATCTGTAACAGATTTAGTAGACTAAAATATAAAACTAGACTATAGCTGAACTGGTCCCAATGACTAAATTTGGACAAAGTGTCATTTTAGTTAATAGCCATATTTGTTTAAATATAGTTATTAGCTGTCCATATATTTTCACTAATGTTACCAGAAGATAATTTTACTGATAAAAGGTGTTTGGACATCTTGATAATCTCAAGATGACCCTAAAACGGGTTGTGCACATACGCAGAGGGCAGGGGGGGGGGGCATTGCCCCCGTAGTGATCAAAAGTTTTCATTGAAACACCGCGATCAGTACGCGTATATCTGGATGTAAAGCGGTGGACTGACTAATGTTGAATCAATCTACTCCCCCCTCCCCGACAAAATCAGCAACCCCTGGCCACTAAGAAGCGTTCAATGACGGCGGAGTAACGTTGTTAGAGACTTTTAATGACATAATCTACGTTGTTTAATTATTTTATTCTATCCTTACCTATTGTCTAACTTAGTGATTTACAACTGACAGAAAGTCTATCCCTCCATGTTAAAGTGTATCTTCTAAATTAAAGCACATGTATCGAGTGTTGTAACATATATCATGTAGAACGTCATAATTATTTTTAATAACACTGCATAGTTTGAGCGTCTTTACTCTCTCATTCTTTAAGTTACAGGAGGTGCTGAACATTTCAAGCTGTATTTTGGATTTATTTTGGCAGGTCCATAATATAGGTTTCAAAACTTGTGTTACAAAAATGAGAAAAAATAATAATAAAACAGTTAGATTGGTAGATTGGTTTTCATTCCTTATTTGTGAAGGGAAACTCGAGACGTTCTATATCTGATTCTTTTTTTTTGTGATGCCCCCTGACAAGAATCTCAAACTCCATTTATGGATGTGCATTGCCTATCGTGAGTGCTAATGTATGATTAATTAGTTATTAATTCTGTAAACTGGTAATACATTACACTATGAAAGTCTCCACGAAGACAATTCACTCGTTTGGAATCCAATAATACCACATGTCACTGGGGATTTCCACTATCGTACACTATGATTCATCCCATCATATCCTATAATCTTATGTGTCCTGACCTAACCTTTTTTTTCACATTATTCTACTTCTAACCATCCTACTATTATTTCCTTACCCGGGACTTCTCTTCCAGCTTGGTCATCATGATGATGTTGGCTGTGTGCTGCTCCCAAATCATCCTCCAAAAATCCCCAAATGTTTCAGGGAGGGAGCCCTGAGTGGCAATGTAGGCGTTCTGACGGCGGTAGCCATCAATATAGTTAGCATTGATGTAGTCACTGCCTGGGACGCCTGCAGGAGAGAACAGTGGAGAAGACTTTGAAGCAAGTAGTACAATCTCTTGTGCTGTGTCACCTTGAGTACTGTTCAGTAATCTGGTCGGCAACCACTAAATCTGACTTAAAGGGCCCATGTTACGCTAAACTGACTTTCCTGTGCTTTAAACATCATAAAAGTGCTATTTGGGTTTCATACACATGCCCAAAGTGTTTTTTTATTGATTCCTTCAATCATTAGTTAGAGGGTGATTTGCTCCTTTCTTACTGCAGGGTGAGCCCAAACACCTCGCTCCAATTTGATGACGCGTTCCCACTTTGATGACGAATTTGACGCGGCACTGAGCTGGAGAAGCCACGCCTCGGCTACAGAGTGGGTGGGAGGAGGGAGGGCCGTCCTCTGGCCCTACGTCACCGTGAGGGGAGGAGGAAGTCAGTGTCCGGTCTATAGACACGCCCACTCATGAATATGCATAAGTAGGCTGCAAATCAGTCTGTTTGTGTAGAGTTGGTCAGAAAGTGACTTTTCAGAGGCTAAAACTCTGGAAAACAGGCAAGTTTGGGAAAATAAACCTCAAATACTATGTTTTTGGAAATGGGTGAAAAATGGCATGATATGTAACCTTTAAGTAGGCTTGAAGTTGCCCAGAACAAGGCTAATACTCCCATCATATCCACTTGTACAATACTAGACTTGCTTCCAACTCCAACTTAGTCACAATCGTCCTGATACCAAATAGTCCAGATACCAACTATTTACAAATGTCTTTTTTAGAGCTTTTCACTTATGGGACAAATTGCCTAGGGACCTGAAAGACATGTTGACTTTATGCATATTTAAAAATGCTTTTAAATTATATATATATATATATATATATATATATATATATATTTTTTTTTTTTACCAATCTTAATGTATATATCATGTACGTTTTGTATTTATTTGTTGGCATTAGTGAAAGTAACAGATTATTATTGAGTTGCTTTGGGTACTTGTACTTTTTTTGAGTACATTTCTAAATGAGTAATTTTACTTGTACTTAAGTACGTTTTAAAAGAAGTAAAGCCATTTCTACACCCAACTGTTACTGAGTAAATAATTATTTTTTGTTTTAAAATGATCAACGGACATTGTGAAACAACAAAAAAATGAAATGACCAGACAACAACCAAATACATTACACAACCACATTAAATGTAATGCACGGCGCCAAAACAGCATTGAATGGAGGTTATTTTCTCAGTTTTTGAGTTAAGTTAATAAATGCAGCTATACTTGGAGCCTGAGAATTTTTTTAAATTTTGAATTGAATTCATTGGTGTTATTTCATTTAAAACTATATATATATATATATATATATATATACAGTATATAGTTACTTTTTACATGTACTTGAGTACAATTTTAATCATTTTAACAGTACTTCTACTTCAGTAGTATATATCAGTACTCTTTACACGTCTGTTTCTCGATGATATGAAAATGTGTCGTGATGTACCTTTTTATGTAATGCTTCTGTTTATCTTTAACTGTCTTCAATTGTTTTCTGCTCTACATGTATTAGAATCTTGATTTTTTTGCATCTGATTCTGATTCTTGTCCTAATTAATTGTTTTACTTTATTAAAAGCAGATTAACGTCCAAGTAATAAAGGTTGAGGATCATCTAAGGTCATTACAAGGAGGGACATGAGGCCTTTGGTGTCGGTTAGTTCAGTTCTTCTTTTTTTTTTTTTTTTTTTTTACAATAACATACTAAGACAATCATGGGCCTAATAATCAGAATGTACTTCAGAGATGTCGCTCTGAATGGTAACGTGATTGAAAGGCAGTCTCAGTGTAAGACTCATCTGACACTGCTTGTCCTGCAAGGGATTGTATTTGTGTGTGTGTGTGTATGTGTGTATATATGTGTGTGTGTGTGTTTGACAGCCTGTGTGTATTAGTTTTAGGATCAGGCCTGCTCATCTAGAGCCTAATACCATAATCCCAAAAATCACTGAGTCACAGCTCATACATGCACACAAACTTTAACACATCACACACACACACACACAGACGTACAGCTCCGACCTGATTCTGCTGAAGTGGGACACATGTCTCCCTTTGAGCCTTCTGATAATACTGATATACATTTCGACAAAGATTGAAGTCAATCAGCCAGCACTTGGAATTCCAACTCTTTTCCAGCATTTTATTTGCTGAGTGTGACTCTTGTTTAACCAAGTATTGAGAATGAGGAGTTGTCGTCACGGCCTCGAGCCCCTACGCGGTAGTAGCGGAGGTACTTGCTATTCCACACTGTTTGACCATGCCTGGAAGTCACTGCTGCGTTAAGAACTGCTCCAATACCTCCCACGATAGCCATGGAAGACGGAGGAACAACGGGATACAGTTTTTTAGGTTACCGAAATGGACACAGCATCTAGGAGAGCAAGTGTCTGACCTGACGAGGAGACGTCGGATTGCTTGGTTGGCTGCAATTAGAAGAAAGGACCTTACTTTTGATCGCACACCCCCGTGGATGAGAGTGTGTTCTCTGCATTTTCACTCTGGAACGTTCTCATAAAATGTCTTTATGTAGTTGTCTCTTAAAGCTAGGAAGTGTAGGTGACCTTATGTGATTGTAAACGCTGTAGTGCCTTTGTCTCTGACACACTAAAACACATATGTGAAGAAACTTACTTTTGCCAGTACAACGCTGTTTTCACCAGCTGGAGGCTTGTAGATGACCAAGTCCTTGACCCAGCCGCAGCAGAAAGTCTCGTAACTTTCCAGAGACTTGTGGCTTTTGAACTCCTGCATTGTGTAGTAACTTACACTAAAAACTAGGTAATTTACGATGTCCATGTATGTGCACGGAGGTAAAAGGTCTGGGTCTCTGTGCCATTCCGCTGCATGTACGAGTCGATGTTGCGAATGTCCACTAGCTTCTCCAAATACCTCTTTTTTGCGCTTGGTATCAGTTTGTCCCTGTAGGGTCCCTTTTCTTTCGCCTTCTCTTTTTGCATTGCTTTTCTTCTTTTTCCTTGTCGTATTCCTCTACGTAAATGCGCAAAAAGTAAAGCTCTGGCGAATGCGTGAAATTCTGGGGGCGTCTACCACCATCATGGCTGATGGGCTCAGACCCCCCCCAAAACAACCCAACTCACCACGTGACTCCTCACTCTCAATAAAACCTCATGCCACCATTGAGGGGAGGAGAATGGACTGTGTAAATTTACAATAGAATGAGGAGAGCTGGTGAGGAGAGCTTCTAACAGAAGTTTATCAACCCCAGTCTTTTGAAGCCAGCTGTCTTAATTGCTTTGAAGTGCTACAACTTTAAAGCAAGGGACTAAAACAGAGGCCCTGTGCAGATATCTCCAACATACACTTGGTTGGCGTGCTGGCTTGGCACAGAGTGTTTGTACATGAATGTATGCAGGACTCCTGCATTTGTGCTCTTACATACTGGGCAAACATTTGATATTTTCAGGGGGTACATCATGTATGTCTTCTTGAATAATTATTGAAATAATAACTAGCTTGAGTTTCAGATGAATGTTTGGCCGACTCTGTTTGGTTTGGTACAGGATTTGGGCCAGAACAAAATGCTGGACCCCATGAGGTCTGATGTATTGATGATGTATTACTCTAAAGATATAGGCTGTGTTCAAAAACGTATACTAACGTACTATACACTACACACTCAATAAGTATATACTGTCTACTCTATACTATAAGTATGGTTAGGAGGATTAGGATGATGGCCGTTCCCACTGAAGTATACTTCCAAGTTTCCCAAGATGCATTTCGAACCTACAATGACAAAAACCTAAAGCACACTGAGGCTAAATATCTCCGTTGGTTCGCTAACTTTGAAACTTTTAGTTAACTTCATAACAAAAGCCCTATTTACAAAAGCTTCAAGACAAAAAGAGATCCTTTTATTTTTTAAAAAGGGAATGTTTGACTTTTAGCTTGAAGCCAGTCCCAGGACGATTTTACGTTCAGATCACAATGCATCATGGGGCGGTTGCGTATGACAAGTGTGCCCACTGTGCATACTTAACATGTCCTGTTATAGTATACGTCCAGATATTTATTGCATACTCAATCTTTCCATACTATCTAATTGGAACGAACTACATACTCATTTTGACGTCAGACTTAGTATGAATAATACGTTAGTAAGCGATTTCGAACACAACCATAGCTTTAGGGATGTTGTTAAAACAAAATAATTCTATGGTTACATTTAGAACAGTGATGGTAAAAGTGGTAAATCAATAATGGGACACCAGTTAATCTGTTAAAGTGTGTACCGGTATGTGTGTGGCTGTGCATACATGTGGACTCTTTGAGTGTTTGATATGGACTTACTCAAGAGTAAATTCATTTTCTAGTTTGGAAAAAAGACAGACAGTTAGAACTCCAGGACAGGCGGGGGAAGAAGAGCTGCTCACACATGCTCTGCCCAGATAAGACTCATCTGTTTGGGCTTGGCCTCCCACAGCCGCCACATTGTAACTGCCAGTTTCTCTGCCTTAGGTCTTTTTCAAATGGGTTTGCGAGTGTGCTTCAAAATACACTTTGAGAACAGGACTATTCCAATCTTTCCCCGAGCTTTAATTCTCCAAGAGACCAAATCCAGTAAATAGTGGGCTGCATACATCAGTTAATAGTCTATATAAAGAATGAGCCTGATTCATTTTCTTACATATTTAAATGATCCAGAGACTAATTATTTGGATGATGTGACACAATGGTTGGAGAAAAACCAGTATCTTATTTTTGTAGCATGCATGATGTACAGGCACACATTTTCCTTATTGTGCTGCATGAATACTGGCAGCAAATGACATTCTTAGACTATTAACATCTTATTCATTGTTCTTATTCATTCATTGTGGGCTGAAGCTCTAGCATGCACACACCAATCCATACAAATACACTTTTATGAGATATTAGTGGCATAATGCCTTCAACATCACAAATGCCTTTTCTGACCTAAAGCTGTTATCCTGATCTGAAATGCCAAGTCATTACCATCAACCAAGCTAGGAAGAGAGAACGTGGGTTTACAGTAGATCCAGGCTTTCTTTTCCAACATGCTATTACAGGGATAGGAGTAATGTAGCAGACATAGACAAGTAAAAATGCAACTTACCATCAATGCTAGAGAGGATAACCCTCGAGTGATCATAAGCAATGACGTTAGCATAGCGGTTCTTTGGTTTGTTGACCTCCAAGTTGGAGTTCTCCCAGGTGAACTGCTGACTAGGGTCGATAGACTACGAAATGAAAGTGAAGAAGAAGAAAAAGAAACATCAGTTATTCAAAATGAGCACTCAGACAGCGCAAACCTCTGCCAAGTGCCAAATATTGGCAGTTTGTGATCATAGTACCATGATCATTCACACTTGAAATGCTTTTAAGTAATGCCTATTACCCCATTAATAACAATATAGTAGGTCCAAATGTGGGAACCTCTACTTTTTTCTCTTAAAAAAACATGATGAAATGCACAATCTGATGCTCATCCAGAAGAAACTCGATAGGTTAAATGAGGAACAAACCCGACTTAACTGAGTCAAATGTCATGATTGACAAGTAAACAGACACGCCCACAAAGGTGAGCATTTCAGCGTCCTTCGTGCAGTGCTATGTCGGTATTTTCTACAGTCTATGTACAGTATGTACCAAAGAACGCCCCGCCCCAACGCTCTGTCTCATGTTTATAAAGCAGCATGAGCTCGGCTACGGAGTGGGTGGGAGGAGGGTGGGCCGTCCTCTGGCTCTACGTCACCGTGCGGGGAGGAGGAAGTCAGTGTCCACAATCATTAAATTCAGGTGTGTCAATGCATGGCAACACCTACAAGACAGTTCTTCTAGAACACGACTTAGAAAATGTTAAGGTTGTTGACTAGACATTTTCATCATAGTTTTCATAGACTACACTTTTGAGACGATAACAAGACTATGACAAACTAAAATAATTCATGTGAATGAAAACTATATCAAAATATGTTGATACTTTTGCTAGTAAAAACAAAACTATATTATTCCCATGGGACAAAATCCAATCAAAAATATGTTTCTTAACGGGAAGGTATCCTATCTAAACTACTTTTGTTGACAGGCTGGTAAGTGATCCAATAGGAAGTCAGCTGATTGTGTTTGCAGACGTAAAGTTGGCTCATGTAGCCTTAACATCAGGTTGATAAATGCTAACTGGAGCTTTAAGAAATGCACAAACTATGACACTTTATAAATAAATGATGATGTCATTTAGTTGACTAAAACTAAATTGCATATTGGTCAAAAGACTATGACTAAAATAAACTAAATCAAAATGAACACTGCTAGCAATCACAACCAAACTGTGCAAACTCTTGTCATTAGAAGCTCAGTTCAAAATGAAATTGGTAAAGAAGTTTCTAATGGTGGACATAAATACAGACATCCTGCATGGTGGATTTTATTTGAACAGAGAATCCAGCTCATGCTGAAATGAGTAAGTACAATATATTCCCCAGGGAGTGAGAGGATGGTTGTGTAATTACAGTGTAACCAGTGCCGTTAGATGGGGGAGGCAGACATGAGTTCATTATGGTGCTGTCAATGTAGAGGGATGCAGAGGAGAGAAGCCAGGACAATTTAGCAATTGTGAATATTTTACGACACATAATTATGGAACGATCGGGGGAACAGGACAGGGGTGGTGGTGCATAAGTGCATGTAAGTGTGTGTTGGTCGGTGTGTGAGTCGAAGACTTTTTTTTTTTTTAAAGCAGTGCACATCATGTGTGCCTGATTACCAGACCACAATCATATCTGGCCCCTTTTCTTTGCTTCAGCCCAACTTCCATCCATCTCCCCTGTTCCTTCGTTAAGGGTTCAGCACCAAACAAAGCACACAGTCATGCAGAGAGAATGTGAGGCTCAACTCAGTGTTTCCAATTCACACCACAATTACGTAGAGCTTTTCCCTCGCTGGCTTTTCCACCCTTCTTTACCCTCTATCCCAACAATGTTCCCCCTTAAACATCTACTCCGTTTTTCGACTTTTTTTTGCACACTGATATTACTCACACACAATACGACTCTCTCTTTTGATAGCCAATTAGAGTCTTATGTGTCCTTGGGTCTCCTGAGACGTTTTATATATGATTAAATGCTCCCTATGGAGCTCATTGTAATACTTATGTTACACACCACCAGCACGTTGAAGAGTATACTGTATATATATATATATATATATATATATATATATATATAAAAAAATGACCCTAACGCTATGTAATTTGACTAAAGCTGTAGGAACCCTGTATCCTTTAGTCAAATTACATAGCGTTAGGGTCATTTTTTTCCTATTGTCTAGAGCAGACGATAAACTGGCGACCCCCAAAGAAAACGCACAAAATACACAAAATGACAGTAAAATACACAAAAAAAAAACCCAGACTAAAAAAATCAAAATCACTCCAAAAACACAAGATGGCTAAATAAATCTATATCTATAAAAAAATCTATAAAACAACAACAAAAATACAAAAAAGAAAAACCATTAAGAAAAGCTATTAAGAAAATTCTTTGTTGGACAGGCAATATTTGTGAAATTTACATTTTCCCATGTTGTTTATAATGACACTAAAATACATACAAAAAAACAAAAAACTAAGCTAAAATAATCAAAATCACTCCAAAAACACAAGGTCCAAAAATAGCCAAAAATCTTGTTGGACAGGCAATTTCCATTAAATTTACATTTTCCTATGATGTTTATACATTTAAAAAAAAAAAAACTAATTACAATCATAAAATCATATTTGTAATGTGTTAAAATGTAAGAATTTTGAAACAATTATTTAAGACATTTTAATGACAATTAAGGCCTTATTTTTAGATTCTTTTTAAGGATCCATGGGAACCTTGTATATACCGTATTTTTCGGACTATAAGGCGCACTTAAAATCCTTTAATTTTCTCAAAAATCGACAGTGCGCCTTATAATCAGGTGCGCCTTATATATGAAATTAACTACTGTGCTTCAACATACTGAACTGAAAAAGTGAGTGTATTGTTCTGTATTTTATGTGTTAAACCTGAACAATGTTGAGTTATTGTTAATGAGTTGAATAAAGTTTGACTTATCCGACTTTTATTTCGCTTAATGCGTCTTATTAATAATAATAATAATAATAATAACAAACCAGTGCGCCTTATAGTCTGGTGCGCCTTATGTATGAAAATGGACCCAGTCAGACCCATTCATTGATAGTGCGCCTTATAATCCGAAAAATACGGTACATGTATTTATTTTAAAATAAATGCTACCCCTTGAGCTGGGACATTGTTATCTCTGTGCAGATTTCCTTTTCTTTGCTCTACATTAACTTTGCCCCAACTTGGCAGAAACTAATCACAAACAGCTTTTGTCCCTTGTATCTCTTGCGAATGCTTCACTCTTTGACCATGACTTTATTTCGATCTATTTTTTCTTCACCAGAGCGGAGAACTAAGGACTAGTAGATAACCATCTGGCTGCAAGCAAACTCACTTTGAGCTTGCAATTTCAATTCGCTTCATATATTTTTAAAGATAACAAAAAAGACAGCAGAGAGGGCAAAAAAAAAAGTCTTATCTTGTATCGTTCTGTTACCGAAAAATCCAAATGCAACTATAGAAAGCTAAATATGCGACACGTGCATTGCTACTGAAAGTGAAAACGATGAAAAACACTCATCAGATATGAATTTATATTAAAACATGGAGGATTTCTTGAGTTGGAGATTTTCAGGGTCGGATAATAAGCATGCGTACCTCGTACTCTTGAGAAAACTTGAGATTGTCGTTCGCCTTGAGGCGCTCAATGTGATCTGTCAGCTCAGAGATGGGGACAGGCGGGTGACTCGCCATGCCTGACAAGCATAAAAACAGCAAGAAAAGAGCATGTTTTAGTACATATACAACTGAAGCTTTACTGGTAGAAAATGTTAGGAGTTAGGATTCTTAAAGGTGTTGTTTAGTCGTCTGTCCATGACCAGCAAAGCTAATGGAAGCGTTTATTTTGTTTTGTTAAGTGACCATTTCCTCTCCGGGCAGAGAGAAAGAACAATGTGCGTGTTTGGAAAGTTACATGTCCTGAGAGTATTTTGCACGCTGGCAGAAAATGCAGTGAAGGTAGAACAGACTCGAACATATGGAGTTAAAAATCAAGCAACTTCATTTCTGTATTTTAAGAAGCGTTATGATAAAAAATGTTGTCAAAATCAAGCTTCTTCCACTTTAATGGAATGGAGGGTTAGTTTGCAATGGAGAGAGAGAGGCTGACAATTGCAAATCTGCTGAACCAACTAACTTGACAAACGTCGATAACCTCGGTAAACAGACACACGGTAAGCTGGAAAAAGCAAACGATACCACTGTTATACTCATCAACACTATCGCCAACATCCGCTGTTGTGCTTTGGCCATTCTGTCTTTTATTCTACCTGGGGTTTGGAAGTTGATTCTGCGTAATTCCACAGGATCGGTGGGATGGTGGGAGGACATGGCTTTGCTGCAAGGAAAACTTCCCTTCCTTCCTTCAGCCTCCGCTCTTTTCCTAGAATGACAGAAACATTTTATCTCCTGCTGGTGGACATAAAAAAAAGAACTCAACATAAAAATCAACCTGGAATGAGATGCCTTTATTATTATTATTATTATTATTATTATTTTTGCCTTCTAATGAAAAACGCTGATGTTTGTGCTCTTATTTAGTATTTAGCTTCTGGAAAAACACACACTCTGGCTCTGTTTCGCAGCTAATTCCAAACTTTATCCGCGACAACATTGTTGACAATGCTGTTCAGGAAAAAAAAAAACATCACAAAAAATTTGTATTATGTGATAAATTATGTTTACCTGTCAGGTTTGCTGGATTCAAACGGAGAAGACAAGCAAATCAAAGGAAAGAGAAAGATGAATAACATTAGTGTTCAGTGGATATATTAAAGCACATTTGGTAAATCATTTAGTATTCACAGTGAATATAAAAATATAGCAAACTTTTTTTTTACACCATGCTGCATACACATTATTATAGGGTCATCTTACATAATGATTACCTTATAATCATATACAGAAACATTGCTTAAAATGTGACAAGTGAGATGATAATGGCTGAAATCACCCTGGGTTACGCTCCAGGTTTTATAGGCATCAGATTTTTACCATCCCTGGATAATGATTCAGTAATGCTGCATCGGTCATAGCAAACATTCATGCACATTAACAAACCACTAGCAAATAGACCTGATGAATATCATGAATAACATTAATGTGCGGTAATGTTATCAGTCCCTATCTTTTATGTTAACCTATGCACGTACGGCTTTAAAAACAGACAGGACAGAAAGCCAATGTTTGCAGTTGCAAATTAAAGAAAAAACTCCATAATGATTAAAATAGTCTACAGACAGATGGGATGGTAATTGCCTGCCTCTGGGCGAAAGGGCAATGGTTATCACTTAATGTTCGTCTTCGGCATGAATATTAAAACACACGATGAACAATTTTGTGAAATCATTAGGCGGTAGACATAATTTGTAAATTTAAGAGTTTAGTTAGAATTTTAGGTGATTTTGACTCAAAATACAATGCATTATCCCCCCCCCCCCCCCAATAAGTTGATTTGAGATCCACTGCTTAAGAAAAACAAAATCAGGACAAAGAAAAGGAATATGAAAACAAACATTAGGCAAATTGCACACACACAAAAAAAATTCTATATAAAAATTTTGAGTTTATTTTTTTAAATGTGTGTCAGAATGTAAGACACAACAAGAATAATTATAGCTGACGTGCAGCAATGATCAGGGCCAGGCAATTCTAGGCCATTCCGGGCAATAACAAGAGTGTAGAAAAATGAAAAAGGAGGCTTTCTAATGTGAATTTTACATCAGTTATGGCTAGAACTCACAATTTCTGGCACAAAAGATGATGCTCTGTGTCACTGAGTTAATTAGTAAGAGATACCCCTGGTAATGTTTAAGACGCCGCTCATTATAGGAACTCTACAGCTGCAATGATTAGTCAATACGTCAATAATTCAAACACATAATTAATCCACAACTACTTCATGATGGAACACCCTTTATGTCACTTAGTTAATTAACACATGTAGCTGTAGCTTCACTAATTAACTAAGCCAGTCACCTGAGTGCAAGACAGCAGCTGTTAGCGTTTAAAGGCGGCTGTCAAAAATTCAGTTATTAAGACAAAAATCTAAAAATACAGAAATTGCATCTCGACAATTTTCTCCATGCGTGATAAACCGATGTTTAAAAATTGACGAAATTCAAAATGCTATTAAAAAAAAATGTAATTTTTGGTAAATCAAAAATCTGTGTGGATTGTTCGTGTTGG
Organism: Gouania willdenowi; assembly: GCF_900634775.1. Lineage (NCBI taxonomy): Eukaryota > Metazoa > Chordata > Actinopteri > Blenniiformes > Gobiesocidae > Gouania > Gouania willdenowi. The sequence continues at coordinate 27,498,854 of NC_041044.1, forward strand.
TCAGTCTGAAGATGTGCAGTAGGAGGTTTGGTGTCAATTGAGCAAAAACTGTGGGAGGAGAAAGGTTCAATAAGTTTTACAGTTTTTGAAAAGCTTTTTAGAAGGAGGAGAAGAAGAAGATGATGATGATGATGATGCAGGATAAAAATAGGTTCCCGGCAGCCTCAGTAAGGTTATAAGTTTATATCAGGGATGTCAAACTCATTGTAGTTCAGGGGCCCATTATGAACCAGTGGCAGATATTATGCAGGAAAACAAGGAATTTCAACATTAGTGTCTCCAAGTTTGCACTTCGACATATAAATGATACATAAAGTAAGTCAGTCGCCCACAATATCCAGGCAATAATAATAATAATGAAAAATATCAGACTCTGCAGGAGCTTCTCTTTTAAATTTCATTGGCTTTGTGACCAATTTTAATTTCATTTTGGGCAAGTTATTTGAAATAATTTGAGGAAAATTGAGTTCTATTGTTACTATTGCAACAACACATCATCAGTAGTGTAAAACTAACTAACCTGTCTCACAATGGTCTAAACCCAGCTCACTTTCCTATTTTCTGCAGTTATGCATGAGAAAATTGCCATTCTCAAAATATTGTAGAGAATGTGTATATTTAGAAGGGCTGAGATATCTGCAACTCAATTATTTGGTCATTTACACGAAAATTCATGTTCTTTTTGGTCTTTTTTTACTTTCTCCTGTGGGCCGACTTAGATGGTCTAAAGGGCCGGTTTTGGCCCCCGGGCCTTGAGTTTGACACCTATGGCCTGTGTAAAGAGTCTATATATAAGGATATAAGTCTTTTTTTAACTCCTTGCTCTCAGAGGAGACGGACACTTTATCCTCCGCTCCCTTCTTTGTTTCCTGCTTGCTGCTCTTTGTCTTGTCTTAATCTAATAGGAGCCTCTATCTGCATCCTCATCCTACATATAAGTCATGAAATTGATCAGCTGGTCTCGCAACGCTATTGGTCAAATTTCTCAACAAGGAGGACAGGCAATGGGAGAGCCCGTATGTCCTGAGGATGTGGAAGACATCCACCAGACTGGAATTGTGATAACAGTTCTTCTGCTGATTGGAACTGGCATTTTCCTGATTTATCACAAAATTCGTATTACGTTAGCAGCATTATTGGAAAGCTGCTAGTCATCCACGGATGGGGCCGAACTCTCAGAACTCTCAGATGGAATGCACCATAGTTTAAGAAAGAGTGGAGAGTTTGTGTCAAGGGAAATGGCCACATTATTGGATATGAATGACCAGGACCAATAGGGCTGGTAGTCGATGTTGGGATTAGCCTGTCTGAAAACAACTTATCTTCATACCTTCGGCCCCCTGAGATGAACAGCCTGTTGTCAAAGTCTGTTTTTTCTCCACCCTCTTCCATGAACGGGATGTTGATTCAACGCAATGACCTTTACCTCACTTTCCCATGAACACCTGGGATCTTTGTCTCGGCTAACAAACTCTAGAGGTCATCTCTACGGCAAAGCAGTCCCATGTCATCGGCATTGAGACGAACTGTGAGAGACTGCAGCAGAGTCTCAGAAAACAGGCATATGCTCACATGATCACTCCCCCACACTTTCACACACAACCCGTTTTTTCAGAATCTCCTCCAGTCCTTTTTTACCTCTTCTTCTTCTTACCCATTGTTCCATATTTCTCATGTAAGAAACGGAGCGCCGCCCTGCTGCTGGCTGCTCCACAGTTTTCCCGTTCCTGCCCCCCCCATGTTATATGTGATTGTCTTTTCATGTTTCTTGGTCGGGATGTAACTGAAACTGAATTTCCCCTCGGCGATTATTAAAGTATAATAAATCAATCAATCAAAATGACCCATACATTTGTAGATAGAACATGTTCAGGAAGTGGACATTTTTGTCTGTAAATAAAACTGATCCCTGACAGTTAAGCTGTTTTTCCAGGTAATCTTGTTTAGTTCAAATCTGTGGCTCCACATAGTGTTTACCTTTTGAAGAGGAGAATGGCGATGACGATGCAGACAATGAAGATTACAGCCAGCACTGGCCCCACCACCCACAGCAGCCCCTCTTCCTCATCAACGATTGGCTGAGGATCCACATCTGAGGCGGTGACGGGATCAGAATAAGGGCTTGTAGAGTACATGGTCTGCAGGAAACACGGTTGCATTTGTTCGTACACATAAAACGATACACTTGGAGGGTTGATTTTTGTGTGTGTTTTTTGCTCACATTCTCAGAGAGGTCCATCAGACCAAGCACAAAGAAAACATACTCCTGTCCGTTCTGGAGCGGTCGGTTGCGAAAGTCACCGTAGTTTCGTCCATCGCCCAGAGTGAACTCTAGGGGGAGTGTCTTGAAGTGAGCAGAAATGTACGCCCTTGGATCTGATTGGCCTGCCTGCCTGCGGGCACGTAAGGCCCGGCTGGTGCTGGTCCTATTGATCTCTTTAAGAAGCTGGGAAAGTAGAAAATGATAAGTGAGCACACAGCGGTGTGTGAAGGAGATGATAGAACAAAAAAATGAATCTCAGGTCTTCATTAAATCAAAGGAAATATTGGAATAATAACCCCAGACCTAATGTGACTGTAATTTCAATTTCAATGCTCAGTGCATCATCAATGCAGATTAACGCTGTAATTTATTTTAAACAGTTAATCATCTTCCTGTGACTGCAGTCACTAGTCACCGCTAATGTTTGGAAACCATGCTTTGTAAGAAAGTGAAGACACCTTGGGTTAATAAAACAGAAACCCCTCATCAGTCTGTGAACAATGTTCTGTTTAAAGCACAACGAGAATGTCTTCATCAACCAAATTAAAGCCACATTTCTCTATTGAGGCAGTGAGCACCATTAGAAGTCTATTGAAACCCATCTGACGCACATAATTACACTTTCACAACAGCATAATGAGGTGACAGAGTCTTTGGAAAAAGGTAGAGGATGGAATTGAATGGGAAATGGCTTGTGAGATTATTATTTCAATTAGACAAACAGGGAAGGGCCTTTTCATCCACTTTCACCTCATAGTCAACCAAGAAAAACCAAGGATTTTGTTCATTTGTATGCATTCAAAATATGTATTTCTATGCTATATCTGGGAAATATTTCCTTCCACCTGCATCGCTCTGATCAGTGTTAGAATTTTAAATTACTGTCCAACAATCTTTTTATATTCTGAAAATATAATGTCTAAGAACCAATGTCCTGCAAACAGGTCCAAGCATGTCGAGGCATGTTTATTATTTCCTCTCTTGTGTGCGGAGCTCTCACCGAGTCCAAATTCATCTGGTCTGGCTCCTCCCAAGGATTTAGAAACTTTCCACCTCTCTGCTTCTTCAGTGGTACCACCACAACGTAGTAACCTCTGGAACACATTACAACATTGGACAACATCATTTTAAGTTGAATTTCATGTATGATGTACTAATAGGTCATCCCACAACTGTGCATGACTCTCTAATTGAAATGTTTTCTAATTTAATGAATAAAAATCAGAAACTGATTAATGTTGTCATAAGAATTCAGATGCTTTGGCACTGCAGTGTGTGGCTACGACTGGATGTTGGATTATAGAGCTAAACTAGTCTTGGTTTAGATCAGAGTTTGGCAACTTTTATCACAGTGGGGGCCGCAAAAATGTAATGGTGAGTGCCATGCTATTAACATTCATGTCAGCATCTGGAATATTGAGCAGCCTGAGCATTACTACAGGAAAGAATAGAGGAATTTTGTATGTTTTTGTTGTCGTATTGTATATTTTTCTGTAGTTTTTGCTGTTGTGTGTGTGTGTGTGTTTGTTGCCATTTTTTGTGTGTTTTTGGAATCATTTTGTAAATTTTTCTAAAATTTTATGTCTTTTTGTTGTTGTGTGCTTTTTTTTGGGGTCCATTTGAATTTATGTGTTGATTTGTGTGCTTTCTGAGTTATTTTTGTGTATTTCTTTTTAATTATTTTTGTATACATTTGTTGTCATTTTACGTATATTTTTGCTGTCCTTTTGTGTATTTCTACTGTACTTGTGCCTTTTTGGTAATTGTGTGTGTTTTGGGAGTCATTTTTCTGTTTTGTGTATTTTTCTGTCAATTTTTTATGTGTGTTTACCTTTAGTGCCACTCAAAATTAGACCATGGGCTACATTAAGCCCCCATGCCAATAGTTGCCCATGTTTCGTTGAGACCTTGAAAAACACTTCTTAAACTCAAGTGTTTACAGAAAGGTGGTGGCCTCAATTGAAAATAAATCTGGGAGTTTCGGAAATAGCATTTGTTAGTTAACCATCAGGGACAACAATGATCTTTGCAGCAGGTAAACTGCTTGTGCACCTAGTGATAAGGCCATTCAGACAGAATGGGCTAAACAAAATCAACTGGGTTTCTCAAATTTGTTACTCACGAAATCTTCTTTAGCTTCAAGGCCCTTGTAAATAACATCTAAAACTAATCAGATCAAATAGTCTTTACAAGTAGTAAATTAATTCAAGGTACTGCTGGCATAAGCCACATATTTACACGAGTGCTGCTAATCTTCTGAAGCAGCTTTACCAACTCTAAAAACATTTTTAAAACTTCCTACTATTGGCCTTATGAATTGCATCTGTATATGTGACAGCATCTGGTATGAATCAGCATCATCAACACTCTGACTAGAGCTGTGCAATAAAGTTAACCACACTATAGAGAAAAATATGACTAAGGTAGCTAACATTTTAGAAGTCTTTCAAATTGTAGGCCAAGCAATCAAGGTCCAACAGCAAAATCCTGCCTTTGTGGTTGGTAGATGAGTCACTTTAACGCTCAAAGTTTGCACTAAATTGTTCACCAAACCAAATGTTTCAGCTGAAAAGAGCTTCCCTTTCATTCTATATAAAAGAACCTGACATTTCTAAAGCTGGAAGGGATAGAAATCAATCAGGGTGGGACTATTCATTCATAATTCACCTGTTTTTTCTTCAAATTTCCTTCTATGCATGAGAAGCCTTCACAAATCAAAACAAGCTATAATTTTATCATCCAGCTCAATGCAGTCGGATTGGCACATGAAAAAATGGACCGCGGTAACTGGTGCTATAGAAAAGCGAAAGGCTTTTTCAAATATATATTAAAAAAAAATCCCATCTGCTGACTTTAGAATGATGAATAGCTGCGGAAGCGCATGTGGAACAGTGAAATTATTCATCGGGTTCTTCTAGTGATGTGTATTTGTTCTTAGTCACTAAAGCAGATGAAATGATCAGCTTTGTGCTTTCATCTGCTCTGCTCTGGGACTTCTCACACTTGCTTAGCCGTCAGCTCAGAGAAATCCCGCCTGATAGAGCAATAAATGAAAATTAGCAGCAAGGGGAATGAGTGAAATGACTTTACAGGCTTTAGAGAACAATTCATTTAATTGGTAGCAAATTCCTGCACATGCTAGTATTTTAAAAAACCTTCACATTTTGCCACCAGGATGGCCAATTTCTTCCCTACCGCTCTAGCCATCACTACCTGACTTTGGCAGTTGTCTGGACTGTAGGGAGCTGCACAGTCACCATGCCATCTGCGTTGGTTTTCCCCACAATGGTGGGTTTGCTTTTCAGGATGTCTGGAGCAGTGGTGGCTGTAACACGGTGCTGCAGGCCTCCAGCGCTGTTGGCACGGTTGGTGAGCAGAAACGAGTACTGAGTGTCCGGCTCCAAGCCAGTGATCAGCTTCTGGGTCTGCTTACCATCCACTTCCACAGACTGGCCTTTGCCATAGAGGATCTGTGGAGGTGAAAAATAACAATCAAACAGCTTGTTCTTTCTTATGTTTATTAAATTTAAAGTTATCATATGCCCATTTTGCACGTGAATGTATCAACTAAAAGAAAACATATCTTAGAGACACCTTAGAGAGATTGTTAAGTCAACACCAAAGCCACGAGTGTCCAAAAACTATATTCCACAGCAGTTCTTTCAGACTATCATTACACGTCTATACCAGTTGAATAATTTGTATTTCTACTGTGCACATTAATTTATTAAAAGCGCAATCATTTTTTGAAATAGTCATTCAATTATTCATTGTAAAATTAAGTAAGTGATTTTCATATGAATCCACACATCACAAAACAACATTAAATTTTTGATAAATAAACATTTTACATCCATACATTTACATAAATTAATCAGACTGAGCTCTTCTTCATCTTCTTTTAACTAAATCACAACATGGAGTCGAGTTGCGTGTTTAAGAAGTGTCCCTGCTTTAGCACATCTTACCTTGACTGCTTGTATATTTGCAGAGAAAATGTGTTTGTACGTATATTTGCAAACATTACGTCCAAATATAAAAACCTTGGCTGAGTTACAACCTCAGATCTAGCAGCCTGCTTGAGCTTTCGTCAACTCGGCTGTTTTTTGCTTAAGAATGAAGTTGAGATTTGGCATTTTGGAGTTTAACAAAATTTCAAGCAAGTAGTAGAGAAAGACTCACAGTAAATGGCTGTACAGGGTTCTTGTCTCTGATTTCCCAGGACAGCAGAACAGAGTTCTTCATGGCAGCTTTTACTCTGAAGTTGGTGGCAAAAACTGAGACATGGAAGAAAAAAAAACAAAAAAGAACAAAAAAAATAAATGATTAAAAACAACACATTTTTGACGGTCTCGGTTTGCTGAACCATGACAGCTTTACCTGTAGATCTTCTCTCTATCTGATACTGCACTACCAGGCTCAGGCATTTATCTGACCAACACACACTCATTGTTACTGGGAGCCAAGACTTCTTACCTTGGTTTGAAAAAAGGACGTTGGGACTAAGGCTACGGTGACAAGATAATGGAAAAAAGACACTTAGGATACTGTCATTATGTGTGTGAGTAGGCGGACTCATTGAATGTATTTGCTATAAATGTCAGGAGGCACGTGTTGGATCATAACTATGGAGACACGCGTGACGATGAGATTATGTTCCTACCTTGGTCCAGCCTCTGAGTCCTAAACTGGACACTGGGGCTGTAGGGCCCAGGACCGACAGCTGTGAACGCACACACCCTGACATCATACACAGTATCTGGACTCAGACCCTCCAGCCAAACACTCGACCTTGGAGTGGACACCACCACCTCTGAGGCATTTCCTCGACTGTTTATACCCTTGTATAGCACTGAGTACATAATGATTTTCCCATTTTGCTCAATGAGTGGGACAGATTTCCAGGTCAGCCGGAGTGACGTGGCCGAAGCCTCTTCTGCAATGATATTTTCCGGGTATCCACTTGGGACATCCTCAGGAGTCGTCACATTTATCACAGCTTCCTCGCCATATCCCATTTTGTTTCGGGAAGATAGTTTGAACACGTAGTTAGCGCCCTTGTGGATGTCCTGTGCGGTGAAGCGATTTTCCTTGGTTGGGAATTCTACTACTGTGAAGGGGAGGACGTCGACACGGCCAAAAGTAAGGCGGTACCCCAATAGGGGTGTGGGTGGTTTAGGAGCTGGGTACCACTGAAGCAGCACAGTACCAGAATCAGTAGCACTCACAAGCAGCTCAGGTTTTCTAGGCACTAGACAGAAGAAAAAAAGGAAGAGCAGATGAAAAAGGAGAGCATGATAATCAAAGTGAAATTACTTTCCACTTCATTCATTACCTAGGGCAATACTTCAAAAACTATGATTAATGCAGCTCCAAACAAATGATGAGTTAAGGTGTAAATGGTTGAAATATTCCAAATTTAATGATTGAATAGCTTTAAATGTTTAGTAATGAGAGATTATGCGAACATGTCTCTTTCTCAGTGTGTGTGATTGGGCACTCACATGGCAGGGCGGTGCAAACGCTGACAGGTTTGCTACGAGCGCCATCGCCCTTAGCAGTGTAAGCTCCCACTGTTATGGAGTAAGCCGTGTCAGCCCTCAGGTCTCCAAGCACCACCTTCTGCACAACAAGGGAAGGAAATGTCATGAGGCAATGGCGTTAGAAGCAATACAAAAAAAAAACAACTAAAATGCTTTTATGTTTGAGACCACGTGGAAAAATATCGAATAATCTCCAAATTGTAGATTGCAAGCACAAATTCAAGATAAAAAATACTTTCCAAAACTCAAAATGACATTTTCCAACACAGAACATTCATTATGTTCCTATTTCAAACCCAAAACCCAATCTTCCTTACTCATATTCTTGTGCGTGCTCATGAATAACAGAAAATCATTGGCAGTAGCCTAAATGACTCATAACTCACTCATCACTGTGATTTTCCAGGATAATCTAATAAACATTTGTAGAGAATATGAGACTCAGAAATAGAAATGGGGATTTCCTGTTAGCTTTTAGTTTTTTCCAGATTGAATCATGTTTTCAATGCTTTAAAAAAACCAAAAAAACATCAAATACCAATTCTGGTTTACTCACATATTCAGTTGATTCATCATATTCCCACTGATTGATGGAGCCATGGAGGGAAAAAAACAAAATCATGTTTTAATCAAATGCTGCAAATGATGAGCTTCTTTTCATTTCCATACACGTACATGTGATGATGAATTACCCAATAAGGTGTGCTTTGATCACTGGTTAAAGCAAGGCTTGAGTACTTCAAATATTTGCCATGCCAATAACAGCTAATGGGTTTGAAATTAAGTGTCACACATTTACTAAGAGGACATCATCAAAGCTATAGAACATTAGGCTGTAAACATGTCTCATGTTTTTGATTTTCTAAATGTAAAAACGTTTATCTGTTACACACCCCACACGCGAAGATAAAAAAACAGCCATTGAACAGTTTTGATCGTATTGTTTGTGTGTGTGTGTGTGCTCTGATAATCTCAACAGAACACACACACACAACAACTGTGCCACCAACAATCTTCCGCCAAGAAATAAATATTGCGTGATCAAACAACATCTGACTAATGCTGCATTCAAGGAACTCGGAATTTAGGATTTTCTACACTACCTGAAGTATTAAATCTAATATTATAGCGGTCAGCCATGTTCGAGATATTTCTATGTACTGATGCTGAACTCGGAGATTGGAAATTTCAACTTGGAAATGCTGACTTACGAGCTGCCTGCATCACGTGTTTCTCAGTAAACTCACTTCTTGATTGTCTAAACTATGAGGTCATGAGTTGGGAATTGTAGGCTTTCCACAAACGAAGGAGGAGTTTTGGTCATAAATATTGAATAGGTTTAATATTATTGTCGACCCCGACTCGTTTCTGAGACGATTATCGGTACAACTTCACTCTTAAAACATCTAAAACTACAGGATAATCTTATAAAATAATCTAATACAACACAAAAGATTATGTGGCGTTTGCCGTCCTTGGTCGGGAAGCATCCGACTAAGTGTTTTTATGTGTGTATCCCGCTTAACTGTCCAAAGTAGTTAGCAAGCAGCTAAACCCTCCTTTGTAAAAAAAAATTTATTTTTATTGGCATTAAACTGCTGACTTATTGCCAACTGTTATCAAATTGAATGACGAGTAATTGTTATTTTTCTTGCAAAACCAATACCAAAATAATCTTAATGAAGATTTCTGTTCACTAAGATGTTCACAACCGCAAGTTGATTACTGCAGTGTTCTTTATCCTATAAACTTAAACTACTCGATAGCTACACGCTGGTATTCTTCTTTTATCCAGATAAGCCCATCTGGTGGGAAGAACTGTAATTCCTCCATAGCTTTAGTCACACTAAAAATCCCAATCAGCACTACTATACAGTTAAAAAATGAGGTCAAAGCTGTCCATGTTGTATTTGGTTTCTATCGTTCAATTAAGGACACAGCTACTTCTAATCACCCTGCATATTGTTATTATTACCTGTGAGTCATCGATGAGGATATCCTTGACGAAGGGCTGACCCTGAGGTTCACCGTAGTTCATCCTCACATAGTGGACTTGGTAGCCTCGGATCTGACCGTGCCGCAGTTCCGGTGCTGGTGCTCGCCATTTCACCCTAACAGCTGAGGCGTTCACTGTATCTGCCTCCACTCCTTGTGGAGGACCGCTTGGAACTAAAAATGCATTTTGGGATAGAGGTTAAGGGTCACTCAAACCTCTCAATCAAAGGCCTTAAGTGAATTTGTCTGATTAATTGTTTCCCCGTTTTCCTGCATTGACTGTAAAAAAATACCTCATGCCCCAAAAAACTTTAAAAAGGGTTTTAAAAGCAACACTCCAAAAGTCTTAAACTTTGGTGTTTTAGAAAAAGTCAAAACACCAAAAAATGAAAGAGCTTGAAGAAAAAACTAAAAACACAAGAAAAAAAGTGGAGTATAAAAAGCAAATGTGGGAAAAGATAAGAATGGTAAATAGAGGGGGATTAGTTGCCAGTGGCAGATAAAACAGTGGCAGGTAGTCAAAGGGAAAATACTGTTATCAAGGTAAAAAAAAAGTTCTACAGCTGTCAAGAACTACAAAAAGGCAAAAAAACAAAAAAGGAATCCCAAGAAGTGTGTAAGAACACTGGTAGGCATGAGCAGAATTAATAGTTAACCATTTCTTAGTGCAGAGAAAAAAAGCAAGGTTAAACATAACCAGATATTTGTTAGACACTTGGAGAGGGGAGATGGCAAGGAAGGAGCGGTCAATCTAAAGCCAAGTATTTTTGAAGAATCATTAGTAGAGGAAATTATTTCTTAAAGGGAAAACTTCAAAACCAAAAGAGATTCAAGAAAAAACTCTTGAAAGAGTGAAAAAAAGGGGTCAAAAAGTTGTGCTTTGGGAACAGGAACAGGGGAAGTCTTGATGTTAAATGTTACATGTTATTTTAATAGGAGGTTTTAAAACTGGAGAGGTCAAAGGAAAGTCTTGAGTGTGTTACTCATTTGAGCATCAGCTCTGGGTTAGTTTACCAGCTCATTTATGTTGTATTAGTGAGTTAGTCAAGGTCATTGTTAGTGGAACGGGCCATCGTAAGAGGCAAAGGGAGTTTGTTTTTGCAACGTACCATCCTCCTCGGTGCGGATAAGCAGCTGTAAACTTTCCGGTCCCTCGCCAGCTTCCGTTTGTGCTCGTACTGTAATGCCATACTCAGTCCACTTTTCTAGATTTTCCAGGAGATACGGAGAACTGTCTGGGGGTATTCCGTCGATCCTTTTGGAAGTTTTGTTGCGCATCGTGGTCGAATACTGGATGACGTATCCTGTAATGACGCCATTCTGAAACTCCAGAGGAGGTGGTGCCCAACTTACCAGGACGCTGGTAGAACTGGAGCTAGTGCATGTAATGTCCTGGGGAGGCGCTGAAGGGACTGATTGGCCAGTTTTAGGAAGCACAGCAAGGGTTGGTTGGGTAAAGGTCATTTGGTTGTGTGTGCGAGTTGTTATTTGTTGGTGAAAAAGTGAGGACATGGGAAGTGAAGGTATGGGAATGAAGTCAAGCAGACGAGAGACAGGAAACAAAAGACAAAGAAACATAAAATGAAAACAAAACACTGGAGAACAAAAGCTCTCACAACAAAAATGACACTGCTTTCTACTAATCCAGATGGACCGAACAAAGATACTGAACAATGTGGCGCCAACTTCTGGTTGGTAGAAATGCTTGAATAATGAAAACGAGTGAATGACTTAAAAGAAATGTGACACAAAAACACTGACTAGAATTTTAACGCAAACATACCTTCCCATAACTCACTTGTCCTTACAGCCTACCCAAGACTCTGTGATCCAAGTAGGGGCTCTCATGACTAACTACAAACCTTTGGCTTCTTCCCTTGTTATTACGTAATGCATTACAGATCTCAGATTGGTAGACCAAAAAATTCGGATGATTTGGTTAATGGAACTAACACAATATAATAATATCATATGATATACTAGGATCAGCAGTAACATTATATCCACATGTCTGATACGGTGCTCAGTATGTATGATGCCTTGATAAGAGACCTATTGGGGCGTTATCATTAGCATTACCCTCTTTAGCAGTTTGAGTGCAAGTAGCCTGTATCTGTTAGATTAAAATCAATAAGACATTGTTTGGTACCATCATGTGTCAATGAATCAATGACCAATGAGCCGATAAACTTCTGCTAAACTTCTGCTAATGATAAAGTCAGTCATCTAACCATAAAAATTGGGTTGAATGAACTCAATACTTTACATGAAAATGTCTCCATTTTTCTGCATGTATTCATCGACTACTGTTCTTCCAATAGTCATAATGTTACTGTTGATCAATGCATTTTGAATGGATCTTTTGCTATACCAATTCTGAGATTAGCCCATTTTCTCAATGCAAAACAGCAAAACAAAAGCATCAGATGTAAAGCATCTTATGTATGTTACAATTTGTCTTCGATGTTGTTAAGTTGTAGAATTTATAAAAGTTTTGATGTTTGCATTGAGAAAAACTTTCAGTCCCACTCTCTCCTTCAATTCTTTACACGTACAGATTTTGACAATGCAAAAAACCCTGAAACACTCCATCCAAGCTCTCAAAAAACAATCTTAGTGTAAATAGCCATGCAATTTACAATTTGTCTTTAGTTTGAAGTTTAGCATTTACATGATTAAAACAACTATTTGCATTGTCAAAAAGCACTCTCGTATATGCGCAAACAAAAAAATGTCACTGCACATGCTGCAGTGCGTGTGTAAAGACCTACGTGTCTGTGGCGTTTCAATAGACACTTCGTTTGTGTAAGCCCCGACTCCGTTTTTACTCTTGGCAGCCAGCTGAAAGGTGTAGGTGGAAAAGGCCTTCAGGTTTTTCAGTAGGTAAGATGTGGAGGGCTCAAAGCTGACTTTTTTCTAAAGGGACACAAGGACAAAAATAAAACTCTTTCAGTGCAAATGGTTACAGCTTTTCTAAAACTACCAACACATGCAGCTAATTTATGGAGCCATTTCATGTTTCAAAAAATGTATCCTCTTAGCAACTTATCCATCTGTACCTCGATGCGTACCTCCTCTGTGTCATCCACCCTTCGGTAAACCAGTTCATATCCTGTAATCTGATTGTCTAGGCCTCCTTGTGGGGTCGGGGCCACCCAGGACAATAAGATGCTTGTCTCCGATTTAGCTTCACCTTTAAAATCTGAGGGCTGGGAAGGAACTACGAGATGCGGAAAGAAAAGGTTAGAGAGTAGCACGACAAAAGCGTTTGTTTGTACTCTCCCAAACTTTACCTCCAGTTTTTGCTATAATCTGAAGATCCTGGGATAAAGGTCCATCTCCAACAGAAGTGAAAGCCAGCACTCGGATGTAATATGTCTTGTTAGGAGTCAAATCCTGGATGGTGATGAAGTTAGCGCTGCGCACCATCTGCTTCTCCCACTGCTCATGAGCAAAAACACAAGGCACACACACATTGATGTGGACACACAGGTGCAATATCAGGTTACAGCATGATCAAGTGAAACACAGGGGTAATCACCTGGTTTACTGGGAGTGTGCCGTCAGACGTGTAGTAGACTCTGTAACCGACCACCTGTCCGTTCGGTTCCTCAGGTTCATCCCAGTGGATCATTGCTGTTGTTGCACTTAACATCCGTCCAATGACCTGCACAAAGGACAAAAAAAGGGTTTAGTAAAAGTTGAGTTTAATGTTTTTTAACTTTTCACAAGCCCGGCTTATATTACAGTAGATAAAAGAAAGACCCAATGATGTCTGGTGTTTAGGCTCTTTGAGGATATTATCCTGACCTGTCGAGGAGGAGAGGACGGCGCCTGCTCAGCTGTCCGAGCTTCCACCGCCTCGCTGGAGGGACCCTGGCCAATAGTGTTGACAGCTGCCACACGAAAGTCGTAGTGGGAGTAAGGACTGAGACCGCCCACACTGTAGCGGGTTGTGGCAATGCCATCAATCTCTTTGTAGGGGTCTTCAGAGCCTTTGGCACGATGCTGGGGTTAGCAAGAGAGGAGGCAGAACAGAACGAGGGATGTGGCACATACTGGTTTATGGTTGTTTCAGCCAACATTGCATTGAGGATTATTCATCATTATCATCAGTTTTTGCACTTTCAGGGTTTTATGTATAGATACAAACATGCAACAGAAGAAACCGCATTATAGTGTTTGATATCAAGTTACTATTAGAGCACATCTTCTCAAAAATCTGTAAGTTCTATCAAAACACCCGGTATAATTTGAGGGTTATTTATTACAATCTGGAGAAGCATACAGTTGGGACACTTAATGTTAAAGAAACTAAATGGTGTCTAAAACATTGTATAGTAGAGTGGGTACGTCTGTTTATCTTCAATACCTGGATGATGTAGTATGAAACTGTTTCAGGGTTTCCGGAGTCCCAGGTGAGAGTAATGCTTGTAGCAGTTCTTTCTGTCACCATAGGAATGCCTGGTGCTTTGGGCAAAGCTGAAAAAAAAACATAACAACTGAACATAAAAGATGCACATTATCTAAAATGGCCCCCAATTGACTGAGATTAACCATTGTATTTCTCAACACAGAAAAACGATTATGTGGCAAATTCTAATTAGCAGTGGACAAAGCAAATCCTGTCGGAACAAAAACAATGTATTTGCTTCTTTGATGGTTGTTTAGCATACAATTTATTTAAGCCAAATTGAAAAGAAAAAAGAAAAACTGATAAAGTATTACGAAATTTCTTTAGAAGAAAAAAACTGCACACTTTCACTAGATATTCAACATTTTAAAGACTTTAATTCTCCATTTATTGATGATACAGTTGGCTGTCAAAACTAGGACTATTCAATGTTGAAACCACAAATAAGATACATTTTGTTAACTTTTTTAAATTCTTTTCTTAGAAAGTTTTCTATAGTTTTTTACACATCAAACAGAATAATTGAATAGAATCATTGTTGAAAAATTGTTTTTTTGTTTCAAAACTCAAGCTTCAAGCAGGTAAAGGTTATAGCATTATCAAAACTTCACCTCGTGTTTACATTCTTCCCTCTTCTCATTAGAAATCCTTTCTTGCTTTCCAACCCACCTTTAACAATAATCTGCGCCACTGCCTCAATCACACCCAGTGTTGACATGGCAACACAAGTATAATTGTTGGACTGCCGTACGTCCGTCAGCTCCAGGACGTTGCGGCCGATAGGCATGTCATCCTCTGGTGTCAGATCTTCTGCTCCCAGCATCCACTTCACATATGGCATAGGAGAACCAACAGCCACACAGGTGATGTTGACATTACCCCCTGGCATGATTTCACTGTCAGCAGGGGGAATGGAGAATCGAGGGGGGACACGGCGTACTGGACCAAAGAGCAGCAAAAGTAGAGGAGGAAAAGGGAACTCATTAGAAAAGTTTGATTCTTCAGAAAATAGAAAAACAATTATGGTTAAAGGGAACATGGATGGAGTTATAGGGCACTTAAACAGGACAGTAAGCAGTCAGATGGCTTGGCACGTCAACACTTAAGTGCTTATGATACAGAAATGTTTTATTAATGTTGTTTTCAGGTGTGCTTTATTTAATATTTAATGATGTAAAACACAAGAAAATCACGGCAAAACACATCCATGCACATGGGACTTTCGACTAGAAGGTTTAATCCAGCACATGGGAAACCTAAAAACCACAAAAGCCTGAATGCAAGAAGAGACAGAACACAAAAAAAGCGACACAATCATGACTGTACCAACCTTCTCGCAGCTCTGCAGGACCAAAGCATGGTGGGAAGAGGAATAGAAAACACAGAGGACATTGGAAGATATCAGAAAAATACAGGAGGTGGAGAGAGAACAAGTTACACTAAAGAGCATGACACAGTGGTGACAGAAAGAGAGAGAGAGAGAAAGAGAAAGAGAGAGAGAGAGAGAGAGAGAGAGAGAGAGAGATGCAAACGATGTGCAAACATGGCAGCAACGACCTCCAGCCCCCATGGACCCTACATTCCCATCGCATTCATGTATATATAGATAGTCTGCCTATGCATGCATGAATATATACATATGTAGGTGTTTGTGTACATGTACTGTATGTATATATATATATACAGTTGTGTGCGAAAGTCAGGGCACCCCTTTAAAAACAGCATATTTTATATATTTAAAAAGTTATATTCATATTTACTGTCTCTCTGGTATATGGGAAAAAAAGACAATATTGTCAGGAAACATTAATGCATAGTTACATTTTATTTTATAAATTGAACAAAATTACAAAAATGAAAAACATAATTTTGGCATGTGCAAAAGTCGGGGCACCCTACAGCATCAGTACCTTCAGTACTTAGTAACACCCCCTCTGGCAGATATCACAGCTTGTAAACGCTTCTTATAGCCAACAACAAGTCTCTGGATTCTATTATTTGGGATTTTTCCCCATTCTTCCTTGCAAAAGGCTTCCAGTTCTGCAATATTCCTAGGACGTCTTGCATGCACAGCTCTTTTAAGATCTACCCACAGATTTTCGATAATGTTTAAGTCGGGAGACTGTGAAGGCCATTCCAAAACCTTCAGCTTGCGTTTCTTGAAGTAGTCCATGGTGGATTTGGAGGTATGTTTAGGATCATTATCCTGTTGTAGAAGCCATCCTCTTTTCAGCTTTAGCTTTTTTACAGATGCTGTGATATGTGCCTCCAGAATTTGCTGGTATTTAATTGAATCCATTCTTCCCTCCACCCGAGCAATGTTTCCTGTCCCACTGGCTGCAACACAACCCCAAAGCATGATGGATCCACCCCCATATTTAACAGTTGGCAAGGTGTTCTTTTCATGAAATGCTGCTCCTTTTTTTCTCCAAACATACCTTTGCTTATTGTGGCCAAAGAGTTCTATTTTAACTTCATCAGTCCACAGCACTTGTTTCCAAAAGTCATCAGGCTTCTGTAGATGTTCTGTTGCATATTTTTGACGTTGTATTTTATGATGAGGTCGTAGATAAGGTTTTTTTCTACAGACTCTTCCATGAAGGTCTTATTTGTGCAAGTATCGGCGCACAGTGGAAGGGTGCACCACCACTCCTGAGTCTGCTAAATCTTCCTGGAGGTCTTTTGAAGTCAAATGTGGGTTTTGGTTTACCTTTCTGACCAGACTACGAGCTGTTCTCTCCGAGAGTTTCCTTGGTCTTCCAGATCTCTTCTTGACCTCCACAGTTCCCCTCACCTGCCATCTCTTAATTATGCCTCGCACTGTGGAAACTGCAAGCGGAAAACGCTTTGCTATCTTCTTGTAACCCTCCCTGGCATTGTGGGCATCAATTACTTTCATTTTTTCTGTCTTACACAGCTTCTTAGAGGAACCCATGGTTGCTGAGTGTTTGTACAAGGTTTGTGGAGTCGCCGTATTTAAGAAACCCTCAAATTGGCACCAGCTGGCACTCCCTAATGACAATAGTTGACACATGCTTCAGGACCAATGAGCTGGTAGAGGTCTGAGCTTGTAAAAAGAATCTGACACTTTGAAACTCTCAGGGTGCCCCGACTTTTGCACATGCCAAAATTATGTTTTTCATTTTTGTAATTTTGTTCAATTTATAAAATAAAATGTAACTATGCATTAATGTTTCCTGACAATATTGTCTTTTTTTCCCATATACCAGAGAGACAGTAAATATGAATATAACTTTTTAAATATATAAAATATGCTGTTTTTAAAGGGGTGCCCTGACTTTCGCACACAACTGTATGTATGTACTTGTACAGCCGGACCCATATGTGTGTGTATATTAATATATGTAAAATTCTGTACATAACCTCCCCTTTTATAACATTCATTACTTAATTGTAAATTGTGTTCTACATATAAATAGTGAAAGCCTATTTTATAATAATCTTATCGTGTCTACATGGTTCTCACACTTTCTTTGGCAATGTAAACCTGTTTTCTCATGCCAATAAAGCTGTTTTGAATTGAATTGAGAGAGAGAGAGAGAGAGAGACAAAAAAAGGAAGGGATAAAACAATCGAAGGGCTCTGATGGCCGATGTCAGTGGAAATGTTTCTGTTTAAGGCGGTTTCCTCTAGCTGCTGGTCTCCATAGACCACCTGTCAAACACTCACAGCAGGACGGCAAGACTTTCCTGCCCTGTTAGTCACACATCACTGACTCTGTGCTGTTAGTGTGTACAGTACAGTATATCTATCTATCTGTACACATCTTTATATATACCTTTAACTAGATATGAATAAGTGTTTTTGTCTATGTTTGTGTGTAACATAATTGAGTGTTTATTCCAGGACACCTTACTGCACTGTGTGTGTGTGTGTGTGTGAGTGTGTGTGTGTGTGTGTGTGTGTGTGTGTGTGTGTGTGTGTGTGTGTGTGTGTGTGTGTGTGTGTGTGTGTGTGTGTGTGTGTGTGTGTGTGTGTGTTTTGAAGCACATTCCCAGAAGAAATGTTGGGAATCAAAAAAATCCAATGCTAGAATGTTTAAAGCCTTTCCTTGTTGGACGGGCAGACAACAGAGCAAAAAGCCCCAGGAATAAAAATGTCTCTAACGTTCAAACATTTGGTGGGTGTGTGTGTGACGTGTATTTGTGGCGCGCGTGTGTGTGTTTGTGTCAAAGGAGCAGAGAGGAGGACAGTGCCTGAGGAGGTGAAACGCCTGTCAGATCTGAGGAGGAAACACAAGTCTTAACCAGACAATGATTTGTTGTTTTTTTTTCCCCCTCTGAGGTCTAAAGGCTAAGAAGGAAGGGCAGAAAGATTAATGGCCCGATTAAAACATTCAGCTCTGTGACAACTCGATGTAACAAGGTCTCATTTAAAAGCTATACTGGTTTAGGCCTCAATAACTACAATTACACTGAATTTAACAGCTCAAATTGATCTGCAACCAATCACATGAATCGACTTTAGATAATAGGTCTAAAGCTGAAGAGACAAATGTGTCACTAATTTGTGTTAGAACTGTTTTTACAGTCATTTATGTCGACTTTTAGCTTCAAATTCAAATAATATCCCTTTATATGACGATTTTAGTCAATCGTGTCATCAACTCATATTATACTGTCGTCACATTAGGCTAAATCTTCTTTATATTTATATGTCTATAATGAAATAGCATTTCAATCTGTTTTTTTTAGCGCATAATTAAGTGTAATCCACTTCCTTGGACATTATGACGTTATACTTAAGAAGACCAGTGGTCTTGGGGGCATCTGGGGGGTTGCTCGGCCGCGGGGGGGCTGCCTGGGGCTCCCTGGCCCCCGCTCTTTCTGCTGGCCTGGCTGCATCTGCGGGCCCAGGGCAGTTCCTGGGCTTGCAGTAGCGTTTTTTTTTTTTTTGCACATATACTGGTATATGATGCACTGGCACGCCTTGGGATGTGGGATAAAACTCATACTGGGCTTAACCTTAGACACATTAATCCCCAAATACCTGCTTTAGGTACTACCATTCACTCATTCCCCCTGTTCACAGCCACCACCATTATAGCTAAGCTTCACACTTGTCACTATACTGGCTGGATAACACAACATAATAAGCACAATGTACTGTATTCTACAACCTCACATCTCACCCTCACTGCAAAACAGTCTATTCTTCCCCTATTTCCTGCCTTGAGTCTCTCCTCCCTGCTCCCTTTCCCCTTCCCTTCCCCCTCCCCCTCCCCCTCCACTTAGGTGTAACACTGCTCTCCCTTTTTATATCCTCCCTATAATAAAAGATTTCTTATCCTTCCTTAGGGAGGGCTGGTGATGGTCACAATTAAGCAATAAAATAAATCAATGTATTTTATTGCAATAACAAAATATGCATTGGTGTCTCATAATGATTGCACTTCCTGTGGTGTTGACCTTTGACAGCATGTGCAGACAAGTTAAAAAAAAAAAAAAAAAGTGGTGGACTGATTTCTATGTTCCTTACCAGGAAATCAGAAATCAGACTTGAAAAATACAGAAGGGCGCAGCACTAAGATGCCAAAGATAAACCTTACGCTATGGAAGATTCCATACAATTTTAGAGGGATTAATATACTGTTACTGGATCAGTTTGAAAAGGAAAAAAAAATCCTTATCTTTCATCAATGGAAACATTTCAAAAATGTATACCTGACTCACTTATGTCAGGTTGGTTTCTTCATGACCTCATCCAGTTCATCCAATTATAAAGCAATATTTTTAAGAAAGAAAAATGAGGGTGCTAATATATTTGGACCTATTGATCAAGATAACTGCTATTATCTGGCAAAAAGATTATTTGGCGCTTAGCGAAGGTTTGAGCTCTCTAGGTGCTCTTCTTTTATTTCTTTTTACCTTCAATAACTTTTCAGAACATGAATGAATACAGTACTCCAATGGATGAAACAAAAAGACTGAAACAAATAATTATTTAAAAATTAAATTGGGCTTTAAGCCTTTATTTATATATGTTGTTACACATATAAATTTGTCCTCTGCAATTTAACCCATCCCTGGGGGGCAGTCGGCAGCCATTTTGTGGCGCCTGGGGAGCAGTTCAGGGTTAAGCTACTTGCTCAACATCCCACAGTGATGGGCCAGGTCTTTAGACCTTGGATTTTAAAAGGCCCATGTTATGCTAAATGGACTTTTCAGTGCTTTAAACATCATAAAGTACTATTTAAGCTTCATACACATGCCCAAAGTGTTTTTTTCATTGATTCCCTCAATCATTAGTTAGAGGGTGATTTGCTCCTTTCTTACTGCAGGGTGAGCCCAAACACCTCACTCCAATTTGATGACGCGTTCCCACTTTGATGACGAATTTGACGCGGCACTGAGCTGGAGAAGCCACGCCTCCAAGAAGCTCTCTGCCGTGATTGACATGTAAACAGACGCCCCCACGAAGGTGAACATTTCAGCGTCCTTCGCGCAGTGCTATGTATGTATTTTCTACAGTCTATGTATGTACCGGTGAACGCTCCGCCCCCACGCTCTGTCCCATGTTTATAAAGCAGCATGAGCTCGGCTACGGAGTGGGTGGGAGGAGGGCGGACTGTCCTCTGGCCCTACGTCACCGTGCGGGGAGGAGGAACAGTGTACCGTCTATAGACACGCCCACTCGTGAATATGCATAAGTAGGCCGCAAATCAGCCTGTTTGTGTAGAGTTGGTCAGAAAGTGACTTTTCAGAGGCTAAAACTCTGGAAAACAGGCGAGTATATATCGCAATATTTTTTTTCGCACGATCGATTATCGATGTGCTCACGCTAAGTATCGTTTTATCATTATTTTTTTTAATTAAAATAAATAAATAAATAAAATTTTATAACCTTTTCTGCTTTTTCATTAAAATGTGCAGGTAGGTCTTCACAGAAATTTTGTCACTGTTTGTTGAAGGAACCAATATATTGTTTACTGGAATATTGCACTATACTGGTGTCACTGGTAAGAAAGACCCTATTTTTTGTTTACAGAAAGCACTATTGGAGATACTTATTTTTATTGTCTTTCAGAGATATAAAATAAAAAAATTATTTTTTCACTTAATCTTTTTTTTCTTGTTATGTCATAGATTATCGTAGATTGATTTCTGACCAATATATTGATAATCGCAGTATCGTCATATTGTGAGATAATCGTTATCATGAGCTTTGTATCGTGTATCGTATCGTATCGTATCGTATCGTGAGGTACCCAGAGGTTCCCACTCCTACCTCAAATACTATGTTTTTGGGCTTCTTAGAACTAATGGAGATGAGTGAAAAATAGCATGACATGGGACCTTTAAAGAGATGTTTTTCTCTCCTCTTACCTCTGACGTAGAGATTAGCTGGAGTTGAATAGCGTGTCCCATCGCTGTTGGTAGCAACACACTCATACTTCCCCTGGTCGGACTCCTCACTCATCTCTATCTGGAGAGCACCTGGAAGAAGAGATAGATGGAAAGAAAGAGTGGAAAATAGAGAGAAAGACGAAAGTCAAGCAGAAAAAAAAGAAAAGAAGAAAAAGCAATTACACAGCACAAAAGAGCCCAATAGGTAACTAAGCATAAACACGTCGAAAAAAATAATAAATGATAACAATAGACAGAGTAAATGAGTCTGGAGGGAGTTTTCAGCAAAAAACAAGCTGAGCTCTTCATGAGGAATAAACTCCAGAGGGAGTCGACATTAACGGGTTTCTACTGCCGGCAACAGTCTGCCCAAAACAAGGGGCAGATTCCTGATTTAAAAAAAAAAAAAAAAAAAAAAAATCTAAAAGTTCTAATACAAAACTTACAAAAATGAAGAAACGCATCTTCATGCAAGACAGAACCAAACAGACCAAGCAGCCAAAACATGAAGAAGTCCAGTCACAAATACAATATTTGGAAAAAAAGAAGAAGAAGAAAAAAAAACATTGCTGAAAATTGAATTATAGTTATAACAAAAGGCAACTTTCAAATATCAAAGTGACAAAGATAATTGATCCCAAATCCTTTCAGATCCACTCATGGGATCAGTAGAGTGATGTCAGTATAAAACGCACCCAGTAAGGAGGTAAAGACATTAACCAACCTCCTACTAGGCCAACAGATTAAAAAAAGGAACGACATACGCAAAGCCTTGGGAAGGGACCGATGCTTTCTCGTTCCCTGAAAACAGAAAAACTGTCAAAAAATGTCAACCAGAGATACTGTCTGGATGGTGAGTTGAGGCAAAAAAGCGCCCATAAAAACTTTATCAAAAAAGTGGTTGTTTGGGGCTTTTTATTGATGATGAGAGAAAATAGAGAAAGAGATGGTACTGGTTATGTAGGTGTGGTACAGTGGGTGCAAACGTTTCTTTTTTTTTAATGCAAATCAGAACACTGATGTTTGACAGTGTGGTTCTGAGTCTTCACCATCTGGACTTTCCAGACTGTGTGAATAACAGCTGGGAGGGAAAAACCAAAAATGGGAGATTTACTGGGCAAAATCTAGACAAGGTAGAGGAGGGTCGTCAAGATCTGGTCAAAACCCACCCCAAAAAGTAAAAAATGTAAATAAAAAAGAGAAAAAAATTGGATTAATTAAAAAAGGTAAAAAGTGAAGATGCTCTGTCCTCCCTAAGCAACTTTGCAAAACAAATAAATAAACCAAGCTTCTGAACAATCATGCTTTAGGTTTAAAACAAACTCAATGTATAAAGTTAGATGATGTTACAAAATGAGAAACACAAACACAAAATGAGAGGGGGAAAAAAACCTCAAGTATTTCTGAGTTAATGGCTGAGATGGAAAAATAAAAGGATGAAGAAGCTGAAATATGGAAGCAGATAGAGGAGAGTCTCAGTATAATGAATTATGTGCTTAACTCCAGATCCTCCTCTTGCACCTACTGTCAGTCTGAGGCAGCTGGATGAGTATTAGCAATATGGCCGAGTCTTGAATCTTACACCGACCACATCACATATTCATTTACCCACCCAGACCTGTCTATCAGATCTGTAGTAAGTACCAAGGGTTGAAAAAGGAGCCAGGCAAAAGAGTCATGTCGGTCCTCCCAGCAGTCTTACCTCGTATGGGCGTGCCACCTGAGTGGGCAATGAATGCACGAGATTAGAGAAGGAGAAGAAGAAGAAAATGTTAGTGCCACAGAAGGAGAAGGAGGTACGGGAGAGAGGGACTGGGGGAGGTAACTTGGCAAGGAAAAGGAATCAAATTAGAGCGAAAGATTCAAAATATAGATCCTGAGAGTAAAAAGGAGTAAGGGTATTTAAAAAAAAAAAAAGACAGAATAAGCCTGAGAAGAGAAAAACTGATTTTAGAAAGAGTGACAGACAGTGGCAGAGCATTAAGGAGATGGGATTATTGATTGACTTCATTGACTTGCAGCAGGTGAAGATGTGTCTGGAGGAGTGTAGACTAGTGGTGTCTGCGCTGCAGTCATCACGCTCTCCTAAGGTGGACTAGTATAGACTACCACTACACTAACTGTCTTCAGTCCTCAAGCATGCTGGCATTGGATCAGAGAGAATCTGAATCCTGAAAGCTGCATAAACTGTACCTGCAGAAAAGTGAATATTTTTTATACGCGAGTGAAATATGTCGGAGGTTAAAGCGATCTTCAGTGACTCGCGGGAAGTCACATCAATGATTTCATTGCTCTCAAACAGCTGGGCCAATTACAGTGACGCCTGATAACAGCGGCTCAAAGGATGGCAAGAGGCTTCTTCAGGAAAATGGTATTATTGTATTTGTGTGGGTGAACACGGCACACATGAAAGTCTGCAGCCAAACAGATGGTGCTGCAAGATTTTACTTATCTTTGCAAAAACAATTAGAGACGCACTAAAAACAGTGGATAAAACTGTTTAAATGTCTTACTACTCCTTCTTTTACATCCACACTGATAAAAGGACACTTAACTAATTCTGAATGTTAAACAAACTAGGAGTACTACATTGATTAATGTCTGTTTTTAAAGGTTGTTTTTTCGAAAATAATGACATGTTTCACGTTGCCTAGACTTAAAAACACGATATAAACACCTACTTATTACTCAATCAATCAACAAGACTGTACACACTCATATGATGCAAAGTCATCTATCATTAGTAATCTATTAATTTTACACAATGTTTTCACTCATAATGAGGCTGGCATGTGCATGTACGCACACACATACACCTGACTGCAAAGACTGGCTCGTTTTATGCCTTGTCAGATTTAAATATTGACACATTTAACGGATTTAGGATTTTATCTAGAACATGCAAGATGTGAGTCAACAGCCTTGCTCTATAGGCTCATGTGCCAAACAGACTGCAACTGTGTGATAATTTAGTTTTTAAGATCAGGGAACCGTTAGAATACTCTGTGTTCAAGTACTTTCAACAGAAAAACTACAGACTATTCGGCACAAATATTTGTCCTTTTGAAAAAATGGAAACACTGGTGTTTTTAATTCAAAAAACCTAAAGTCTCCCAATTCGGGATGTACAATATTACCTTTTTGCCAAAATCTAATTAGTCAATTTTGTCCAACACTAAATGTCCAAGTTCAGATATTAACCGATATCAATATATACTGTACCTCCCCACGAATCTGATTTTAGGTCATATTTGAAACAAGTTAAGCTTTCTTTTAATGAGAAGCATGTATTTGACAAATTACATCTACAAACGAGTAACAAAAGAATCATACATTCTTTCATCTAGACAATATATCAGAACCAGAATCAGAATGCTTTATTTGCCAGGTACAGTTTAGAACAATACGAGGAATTTGACTCGGTAGTTGCAGCGAAAGAATACACATCAACACACCGGAGAAGCCATTTCCGGCGCCCAATAAGACCATGAGCGCCTGTATAATTTCTGTACACCACATGACACATTAATAACTGTGAAAAGATTGTATCCTTTCATTCACAGTGATTATCAGTTGCATTGGGTCAAACTGACTGTGGGTGGAGAGTTACTCCTTTGCTTAAGTTTACCAAAAATATTAGCCAAATGGGACACCTATTTATTTCTATTATTGAACAGAATAAGACACATTGGCCATGATTACGCAATGGTTTTTAATTCGGAATTAGTTATTCCAAATTAAATCATTGGGAATTAAAGTGTTCTGCTTCGTGTTTACATGGAATTAGTAATTCCCGAACTGACGTTTACATTGAAAACCGGTTTAGTCGGCTTTATTTACTTCCGCTTTAGGTCTGGGGGTTGGGAAGGCTCTGATTGGACAGGGGGCGTACATGACGTATCACGTCTATCGGGAGAAACACACAACAAACCTTTTATTGTCAGCTGTATAAGACCACACAAGAACTGTTTTGAAGCAGCAGCTGGACAATAACACACTTTGGTCCACAGAGCGGAAGAGAGATAGGAGCTAATCACCGGTAAATAAAGCCCAGTAAAACTCTGGGAAACAATAACCAGGAATAAATATTATCTCCCTGGTAAAGACAGTAGCTCTAACAACTGGTAAAATGATAAACTGGTGATATTACAGCCTGTGAATGCAGTACGGGAACGCATTTACTCTGCCTATGGGTCCTAGTGCCTGCTGTCCGGTGAAGCCTGTTCTGTTTACCGAGGTCCGTGTGTGTTTAATAAGTCCGTGTAAGTCTGCATGTTTATGCCTTCGTCCATCCACTCTTTTCATTATATCCATGTCTTTTAAGGCTCTTATTAAATAGTCTCGGCTGAAGTCCGGGCCAACGCCATCTTGGATTATGGCATCACCAGCGCGTCATCGCCACAAGTCGCGCAAGCGCAAAAACGATCCAAATTAACTTAAAGTGGCTTTAACCAAGTGTTTACAAGAAAGAGGAATTATCTAATTCGGAATTAAAATCGGAATAAACTAGCCACTTAATTCAGATTTAAGTTGAATTCAAAATTAAATTAGCATTAGGAATTAAATGTTTACAAGGTCAGGTTAAGGAATTAACTTTTATTCCACTTTAAAGAGGAATAAACAGTAGTGAGAACCATACAGTCTAATAAAGCATAAAATATTGATGCCTTCAAGTGACTTGCCAGCACATAAAACAGTGCCTGGCCAAAAAAAGGTCAAACACTCCAATATTTCATTGGGCCACCTTTAGTTTTGATTATAAGACCTTCACTGTGATAGATTTCAGATTAACCTCACTGATAAATGTTTTTTCTTAAGGCTACAAATCTGTTTAGTTTCAATCCCTTGAGTTCCTTTTGCTATATCTGTCAAATAAAGCCCTGCGTTCTACTGTTTTTTTTTTTCCTAAAATTTGATTTCACCAAATGTTTAAGTGATTGGCGATCACAATCATTCAAGATTTATTTCCTGTCTACAGTCTTTCCACGAATTCTGAACCTCTTTTTCATAGTTTCATCAATCTCTTTAGATGTTTCCTCTGTTTGAAGCATGCCAATAATAATTATACCCTTCTGAAACAGATAAACATATTTTCACGACCACAGGATGTATCTTTCCACAGGCTTGTTAAACAAATAACAAGCTATTCACTGCATTGGCGAGGCTTAAATAACCTGTTGCCAGCTGAAACATAATCAGTAAATTCCATGAGAGGCTACTTTCTATTTGCTTAGTTAAATCCACGTGGTGGCATTTTTTTTTTGGCCTGCTAGTGTATGAAATAGCCTTTACTGAATCTGATCAATTGAATTTAGATGCAGTAAAGGACAAAAAGCATACACTTGGGAAAAGGAATGATGATAATAATAGGATACAATATGTATCTAATTTCATTTAATGGAAGCATTGCACTCATTCTTTGCACAGCATCAGAGTCACATACACATGCAACAATAAACATATTTAAAAAATAATCTAAATGAAGCTATGAATTGAATTGAATCAAAAAGTTACAGCTGAAACTAAAGCCTTTTGATTCTTTCCACAAGTTTTCATTTACTCTAATTACATTATCTGCTCTGAACAGAAAAAGATAAACAGCGCAAAGGTACAAAAACATCTGTTTGCTTTTATAACCAAACATGTTATTCATTTAATAGTTTAAATAGATTTAACTAACCCGATTTACAGCACAGATAAGCAAAATGTGTTGAGGAGTGGATTTTTATTCATTCCTAAATCTCCACCAACGCAAAGTTGGAACATTGCTTCAAACTAAAGCAACTGGCTTTAGTGGTTTTTCAATGCCTACATTTTTTTTCCCCCAGTATTGTTGGAAAAACCGATACCGATGTCAACCGATATAACGCGTTATGGCTAATATCGGTGGGCCGATAATATCGCTCTTCTCTAGTCCTAAGGTTTCTCGAGTTTTTACATTGAAATGTTTAAACAACGATACAAGAGGTTTCGATTTGCAAATACATTGTTCATTCCCAGTGACGTGCAGTCAGGGTAGGCAAGGTAGGCAGTGCCTACCCAACCCTAGTGCTCACGGTACGTCACTGTTCATTCCTAAATCTCTGCCAACGCAAAGTTAGAGCATTGCTTTAAACTGAAGCAACTGGCTTTAGTGGTTCATACCAACCAATACCTACACCGAACAAAAGCACTCTGTACTCTGTACATCTAAAAATCTAACACCCTGTTCTTCATTGATCTCCTCACTCTGGCTTCTCTGTATTCAGATCTAACAGCTTTCCAGAGCTGACGACTGATGCCTTATTGACTGGTAACTGTATACAGCAGCGTGTACAAAGTAGGTGGGGAATGAATGAGAAAGTGAATGAGTGAGTAGGTGGGGGGGGGGGGGGGGGGGAAAGAGTAAGCGAGTAAGTGAAGGAGTGGAAATGATAAATAGGTGAGTGTGAGGACAGAGTTATCATTGCTTGGGTGTGGGAAGGCTGCAGGTGCACAGGTGAGGGTGAGTCCGTCTACGTCTACAGTGAGGTGTGTGTGTGTGTGTGTGTGTTTTAGAGAGAGAGAGAGTGCATGTGTGCTGCATGTTCATGCGTCATAAACCTTCAAAACAGCATCTGCCTGCGTGTGTGTGTGTGTGTGTGTGTGTAATTCCTCTACTTCATGGTACAGCCACAATTTATTATTTTTATTTTTTTGTTTTGCTTGTTTTTTGTTTTGCTCCCAAGTTCACAGTGTTGTATGTAAATGTTAGTAAAATGCATGCCATGCATTTTAATAACACCGGCATTGTTGCAAAAGTAGTTGAGCAGTAGTAACAATAGTAGCAACATTAGTGAGAAATATAGAAAAGAGGGCAGTGAGGGTGTGGGCCTCAGAACAGAAGCACTTACCAAAGGACTCTGTGGTTAAAAAGATACAAAGAGAAAAGAAACAGCATAGAAATGGTATTACAATCAAGCCTTTTGGTTACACAGAGGAGATGACTACGTATAAACAACTAAAAAAAAAAAGAAGGACTGGAAATTCCCCGTCCAAAATGTTACAAATACTAGATATCTACGTAGACCTTAAACTTTAAACAATCCTGCTATTAATGACACATTAAAATGTTTAACTTGTACCTAAAACACATTTTTAATACTAAAAAAACAAAAGAAAAAAATATGTTTTTAAACGTAATAAAATGTTTAGGTAGTGCATACAGGGAGTTTTAGCAGTGCGTAGGGGGATTAAGCCATATAATCATAAAACAATGGGGGCAGAAACAAAGAGGTTGTTTAAGTTAGTGTTCACTCACAACAAAGGGGTGGGTCAAAGTTGGTCCCTGGAACCAAAAAGGTCTGCAGAGGAAGGGGTTTTTTTTGGAAACACTACTGTGGCTATAGACGCACCATAAATTGGTGGATGTGACTCTTGCAAAATGTCATTCTTTTTAACAACAAAACAAGAACCGTAAACAATCCTTGAGGGTCAACTTCACACCAGCAAGGGCATCACTTTTCAGCAAATTTAGAAAAAAAAAAACAAGGTTATTTGATTGTTTAGTCACAGCAGTGAGCAACACTAGTGAGGCAATTCCTTTAATACATGCCACCATCACCATCAGCATGGACGATTTGCTTAGATTTATTATAACTATGTATTAAACAACAACTTCTCTATGAAAAAAAGTCACATCTCTTATAAAGAATGATCCAATTGGTTGGGATGGTGATCTGTACAGGAAGTCCTCCGTTAGTTTGGAGTAAAGTTCGGAGTTCACGTCAGCCTTGAAGAGTTTAGTGGGATTCACAGTTAACAGCTGAACGGTACAGCCAGAACCACAGAACAGGAAGAATGAAAGAGCAGCAACAAAGATAGGAACAGGGGCAAGAGCTGCAGCAACTTCAGGAGCAATTGGGTTTGGGGAGATAACTGAGACATTGAGGGATGGACCACAGCAAAGAAGGAGGAAAACCTCTCAAAGAGGCACCAGAAGCTGGGATTCAAAATCAAAATAACAGGAAATAGATGCAATAATTACCTGAGCGCAGCTGCTTGATTCGTCCATTGTTATTGGATGTATTGACAGGAAGGAAATCTTTGAACCAGGTAATTTCTGGGTCAGGGTTGCCACTTGCTGCACAGAGCATAGTGGCGGTTCGAGAACGCTCCACCACTTTCAGCTGGGGACCCATATCAATGGTGGGAAACCCAGAGGGAAGCTGGTCCTCTGCAAAGTAAAAAAAACACATGGTCTGTTAGACAGGGTTGGGCTCAATTACATATTTCATATTTCAAATATGACTACGGTGACCAGCCTTTTTTACAACTAAAACTACAAATATTGTTTTATTTTTTCCCCTGAAAGGCAATTACAAATACCTTTTCAAGTACGTTCAAATTGAATTAATCACAATTATTGAGCCTAAAAATTGTGTTAGCTTTCCATTAGCATCTCTTATGATAACAAGTCAGTTTTGACCCATGTGTTAAATTAGCTGTAAAATACAGAAATAAAGTATTATCTATCATCTAATCAGTTTCTCATCTCTTGGTTACCTTGTTGGGCATCCTAATCAATGAAAATATTGATATTAATATTTTTGGTGTGGTTGTCTGAGCCTTTTTCCATTTCAATTTTACCAGACAGGTCGTGGGAAAAGTTGATCTGAAACATATTTTATTGATTAACTACATGTATGTAAGCCATTTTTGCATTTAATTCAATTGTAATTGACAGTTCTTATATATTTTCAGGCTAATTGGAATTACAAAGTCAATTATCTGAACTCAATTACGATAACGACAATTCAAATGAGGTTATAAATGGAATTAATGATCATTCATGCAAATGCAGTAATAATTGACCCCAACCCCGTATAGAGATGACTACAACTCAATCCCCTACATTTAAATGTTACAAAAAGCATCAGACAAAACTATGCTAAAGACTGGTTTCAGTTGAAGTGGAAACATCTTGTAAGTGATTCTGATTCTGGTAAGTCAGCCTTGAGGTGAGAAAAGAGATTTCTTGAAAATTCCATTTGTCAAGTCCAATAGAATGAGTAATATTTCATTCTTCCTGACAAAGGTCAAATCTTTAGTGAACTGCTCCTTAGATATAAACTGGCTGAAAATGAATACTCTGCGTTGTCCCTGTTGTACACGCTGTTCTCTGGCTTTTCACTCACTGCATGAAATCAAATACGTAGAAGGGTTTGATGATGAGAATCTCCACTGGGACTCACACCCATTTGGGACGGAAAATCAGACGTAAACTCATTGATATTGAAGGCAATTAAATCAAGCATAGAGAGCAATTTCACTGTGATAGAGAAAATCAAAGGCGAGGGGGGGGTGTAGCTTTATCTCACTAAAGAGCGAAGATGTAAAAAAGGGGAGGGGACAAAGCTGCGAGGGGCGAAGGATCAAAGGATGCCAAACTGAGTCAAACTCAAAATCCATCACCAGTTTTATGAAAACAAATTCTTGACTTTGTGTAAGGGCTGCACTTTGAAAGTGAGAGATAAAATGACAGCTTCATGAGTCATCCATAATAAAGTGGATAAAAACAGACGCTGCGAGGTGATAAAAGTCAGATGAGCAAGTGTATCTACAGTGTGTTTGCACTGTATTTGATCTGGCAGTCTATTTTAATCCCCCTTCTTCTTCTTCTTCTTCTTCTGCTGCTGCTGCTGCTTCTTCTTCTTCTTCTTCATCATTTTTTTAAAACCCAGCATCCCTTGTGACTTTATCCTTCTCAACCACACGGCACCTCATTAACAGGAAATCCTAGCGCTGAACCTCGCCAAGGAGATGCTAATTCTGGTACCAGCCCATCGAACCATTGCCGATGGGTCGTGAGACACTGGCTTCACGAGTGCGTGTGTGGCCTTTTAACAGCTCTGGTTTCAATCAATCATGACGCCTGACAAATGGAAACAAGGACATAATAAACCAGGAGAACAAGAGAAGTAGGTGTTTGTGCGTGAGCATATGTGTGTCTCTCTGTGTGTGTGTGTGTGTGTCAAAAGACACGAAAGTGTAGAAGCAATGAAAGAAAATATGCAAAGTTTATAGAGAAAGGATGAAACAAACTAAGACAAAAAAAGAGCAACCAAGAGGAACAAAAAGGAAGGGACGGCGCAAATGAGAAAGAGACACTGAGATAAATGAAGAAACAGAGAGCGAGAGCAAGAACACAAAGGAACCATACAGCATAACAATCCTTATTCTCTCTGCTTTCATTATGCAAAGGCTTACTTCAAAGTCAGCCCCTCATAGGCAGGAATAATGCATTCTATTTCATCTACCTGGGGTGGGACACTGCACACAAGATGCACTGCACAGTTACTTAGTGTAGCGACTTCTCAAGAACGTGTGAGGAAAAGAACTAAAGACCCGTATCAGCTCTTGCTAGCACACACTGTTTCCCTTCAATGCACAAGTTCCGATATCACTTGAACAATACAGAAAGGCTGATGATCACAATTGCACATGCATGTACTCTCACACACACTGATTACTTTTTACTTCAACATCAACACACTTACTCAAAACCCTAAGCCGTTAAAAGGCGTAAAACTTGGGGAATGTAAAACCATCTGGAAATGGGAAATGTTATCAAATTTAAAAAAGGCTGAAAGATTAAAAATAAGTTTTTACTCAACAGCAGTACATACAGTTAACACAAAAAGATGCTCATGCTATGAGAGATTGTGCAAAAACAGAATGTGATGACTGTGTGTGACTATTTATTTAGTGTGTTGTCATTTTATGGTACTTTTATGAACACTTTTCACTGAAGGGATGACATTTTAATTTCATTGTCATTGTTTTACAATGACAATGAAGATATGCTATCGGTCAGTGTTGTTGCTTTGGTCCAATTTTGCATTGTATTTTTGCAATAAAATAGTATAATCATCAGTGGACACTAAGGGATGTCGTTGCCTCTGGCTTTATAAATATTTCAACCATTGACAATCACAGTCATTTAATGGAAGCTAACATTTCAATTAGGCTGGTTCTAATCCTGAGTAATTAAGCCGACTGACCCAAACATGGGAAGGTTCTGTCAGAGCGACATTAAGTCAGTCAGTCAGTGGAGCCGTGTCTTCAGAGAGCACAAGGCTGACTGAGTGTGCGTGTGCGTGTGTGTGTGTGTGTGTGCG
Source organism: Gouania willdenowi (assembly GCF_900634775.1). Classification (NCBI taxonomy): domain Eukaryota; kingdom Metazoa; phylum Chordata; class Actinopteri; order Blenniiformes; family Gobiesocidae; genus Gouania; species Gouania willdenowi. The sequence continues at coordinate 27,531,574 of NC_041044.1, forward strand.
CGTGTACACAGTGCTTGACATTTGACTGATGGTCTATTGGGGACTATTATCTGCTCCCAGGTGGTCTGTCATTCATCTGCAACACACAATGACTTCTCAGAGAAACAGAAAGAGGCCTAATCACTGCATGAAGACTATAAACGCCTTAGATTGGGGATGAATGTGTGCTGATGCCTGTCTGTGCTTGAGAAGATTCAAAAGACGGAGAAGAAGAAGAAGAAGGAAGGATTGAATTGGATTTTCCCCTCTAAAGAAGCTGGCAAATCAAAAACAGATGCAGATGCAAATAAAGACAACTGAACATCCGGCATGCGTGAACACGGACAGGCAGAAAAAAAAAAGACAACCATGTGAGAGGGAACATTTTAGATGGATGGAGCAGAACAGCAATGAAGAGTGGTCTGATGTGAATAATTTAGAAGTTGCTGTGTAGAGGACCTATAAGTGTGTGCGTGCGTGTGTGTGTGTGTGTGTGTGTGTGTGTGTGTGTGTGTGTGTGTGGAAACAGATGGAACAAGAAGCAAATGTGTAGAAAAAGAATGAAATGACAAAAAAAGAACAGTAGAGAACTAGAGAGTTTAGGAAACACAGGCAGAAAAGTGACGTGCAAGAAGAGAAAAGTGCAAACTTTGTTTTTACCCCAAGAGGGACCAGAGGGAGGAGAGGAAGAGAGAGAGAAGCGGTGACAGAGAGACGGAGGAACAATAGGCTGAGCATCCGTTTTCCAATGAGCATACTGTAAAGGCAAGCGATGTGATTATCCACACTTGAGCAACTTTGCTCACTAAGACACTCAAGAGCTTCAAAATACCGGTACATAATGTTCTCCTAATGGACTCCACTAACACTAACATTACTATCTGCATTAATGGACTTCTGCTAACACCAGACCTTCAACAGCAATACGTCCAGACTCACACTTGCACGGCCATACTTATCTAAAGAGACATCCGTCTCCAATTCTCCAATTTCCTCCGCCTAATAACCACTAAATAATAAAGTGAGGGGAAAATATTAAAAAAAATGTTTGTCTGTCTTAAAAATAGCTCAATAGCACAATTGTGTACATGAATGAGTCTAAAATCAACACAATGTAACTTTAAAGAACAATCAACACAATGACACTTTATTTTGCTTTAAACTTGCCCATAACACTTTACTTGAAGTTTTATACATAGGGCTGTCATTACACTGTCATTAGTATGAATAAGGTGTCATAAAGGCTGTCATTAAGCTAAATTATGACACCTTTGGAGCTGGCATTTTTTGGGTTAGGTGGATGGATCTAGTGGGGTTAGGTAGGGTTATGGTAAGGGTTAAGAATGAGGGTTCAGGGTTAGGATAATGAAGGTTGAGGATAAGGGTACCAAACGACACTTAATGACAGCCTTCATGACATATTATTCATGCTAATGACACGTGTCATGTCATAATAATGACAGTGTAATGTCCGCCTTTATGTATAAAACTTCAAATAAAGTGTGCAAAATTCTAATTAGCCATATTGTACAAATGAATATTCATTGCGTAAGAATGAACGCATAGATGTATTGTTACAGTGGGTTTTGGGATACGTCAAACAATAATACTTCACAAGTGGCTCAACTAAATAATATAATCAATAATCAATAATATAATATACTCAGAGATTTCAAACAATTTTCAGAAATGTTAATAAAAAAAAAAAAGCCAGAAAAGTCTACATTAAATGGATTTAGTTTATATAGCTGTCATGCAAGGCCCTAGTGAACCACTGGGAGCAACTTAGGGTTTAGTGTCTTGCTCAAGGACACTTCGACACGTATAGACTGGGATCGAACCCCCAACTTTTCGATCAGAAAGCAACCCCTCTACCACCTGAAGCACGGTCGTCTTCAAATAATCTTAAAATCTGAATAACAAACTAACACACACAAAATGTTGTAGGGCTAGGCAAGGATCGCATACATGATATGATTATCCCATTCTAGGTTAAATTACATTCATTAGCTTTAAAGGAGCAGTCTGCAACTCTTATAAAAGTGACTGTTATGTCATATTTGCTAAAGCTGTCACTATGTAACGACAACTTTACATGAAACTAGTAGTTTGTGTGAAAAAAAAACAGACTCATTGAGTCCCCCCTGCTGCTCCTGCAGCCTTTGGCAGATTGACCAAGCAAAAAAAAAACAATCAGAACCAGGATTGTGTTTGATGGACTGTCTGACAGCTGTTGCTCACAGGCCCCGCCCCTTTCCAGGGGCTGTAGCGCCGTCTTTTTTATAGTGTATGGTCCGGAGGAGTAGAAGATGGAATTAGTGACTTTTCTGCTTGAAAGGTAATTACTGCTGCTTGATTTACATTATGTTTGATTTGTAATTGTTACACTAGAACTCTGTGGTGGATGTGTTGTTAATGTGCACGCAGCAGCCTCCGTGGGGGCTGCTGTAAGTGCCACGTGTTGTTGCTGCTGCTGCTGAGATGTGTGCACATAGAGAGAAAGAAGCGCTGCAGCTTGTTAGCTCCTCTGAGGGAGGGACTTTGGAATGTTTGGAGACAGGGCAAGAGAGCAGCGGGGAGGGGGAGAGAGGGATCTGAAAGTCGCAGACTACACCTTTAACACAGAGCTCGTACGCTATGGTAACACTGGGTAAAACAAGACCCGAGGTAGGTATGCCGCAGTAGATTTCAAGCTGTGCTGTTCATGTTAATTTGAAATGTTGTCATGGTAATTTTTACTTAAACATGCACCTCGTGTGTGTATATGCGTGCTGGGCACTGCTTTGTGTCATACATTAATTACCTGTTACAAACTGATAAATGCATTTAAAAAATTATGTGCTATCCCAATTTGCTCACGTGTTGGCACCGACCTCGTAAAACGCTGAGTCTGGTCGTGGCAGTAATCTCTCCGGCTGAATTTGAGGCATGACACTCATAAATTGCCTCGTCTCTGGGGGTCCTCAGTGGCTGAATCCTTAGGACTGAACCAGATCCATCGTCAAACTCTATTACCTGTTAGTGGAACAATAAAGGAAGGCAGAACAGATCAATACTCCAATTTTGGATCTAATTACATAATGGCTGAAAGAAGTTTCTAATAGTTAGGTTTGCTTTATGGTGAAACTCAAAATGGAAGAGGCCTCTTAGATGCATGATGAAACACCTTTAAAGTAAACTTTGAGAAAGTCCAGTGGCTTTTTATCCAAAAAAGTTTCCTGATCTGGAGAATTGAGAACTTGGACAGCTGCTGTTTCCTCATGGTTTTTTTTTTTGCCAAGCAGCCAACAAAATTTTAATTATTCAAGCTTTTACACATTGTGCTTAAAGCAACGTCACAATCTTTGGGAGCAGGGGCCTCATTTATAAACACTGCAAACGTACAAAACAAAGCGTACGCCACTTATAAGCAACGTTTGGGACTTGAAAAAACAAACCTGGCGAGATAATGTGTGCACCTCCACGGCAGCTCTGACCCTGCTGTACGCACAAAATCATGAGAAACGGGAAACTCCGCCCCCAACAGGAAAAGGACGAAATTAAAGACAGCTCTGTGAAATTGATACCTTTGTGAGAAATAATCGAACATTGCACATTTCACACATATCATATATGAAGGATATATTTGCAAAAACCAAGGAGGAAAAATTATACTGACACCCCGGGGAGTAAGTGACATGTGCGCGCCTACAAATACAGTTTTATATTATTAATAATAATAAGAATAATAAGAATAATAATTAAAATCACATGATCATTGCGCAAAACTGCTGATCAATTGACTGCAACACCTGTGGCTGTTATAAAAACGAACGCGCACACAATGCGTAAAGACACACTGAGGCTTATCTGCAGTGACGTGCAGTCAGGGTAGGCAAGGTAGGCAGTGCATACCCAAGGGTGAATTGATATTTTGATAATTTGTTTTAATTATAATATAATTATAATATAGTTATAAATTGTTTATTTTTCAGTTTCTGATCGCCTACATTACCTATAAGTTTGAAGGTGTCAGCATTTTGTGCTTTTCAGAGCCCAAATGACTAAACATCACTATTTCGTGGTACGGCAAAGACACTGCACAGTCTCACTCCGCTGTAAGGCAGGAGGAGGCCACGCCCCCTCCAAAAAGCACATTGCTGCTCTGCCTCTGTTCCATAGCATGTTTTTATGTGTTTGCGCATGTGCAGTCAGTTTCCCAAGATGAAAACCATTTACGTCCAAAGGCAGCTCTCTACGCTGCCTTTGGATGTAAACGTGCTATGCTAAATGCTATACGTAAGTTTACAGTGCATTAGTGAATTGATACAGAGTGACCGCTGCTGCTACGTTCTCTAGCGAGTGGGCGAGATAATGCTACAGTCCTCTGAGGGAGGGACTTTGGAAAGTTTGGAAGCAGGGCAAGAGAGCAGCGGGGAGGGAGGTGGAGAGAGAAGGATCTGAGTTGCGGACTGCACCTTTAAGGGCGTTCACCTGACCTTTTATAGGCACCGTATGGGCGGAGCAAGGCGTTTCCTCACGTGTGACAACAGGCATGGGACGAGCGTGCACCATCGTTTGACAGTTTTTTTGAGTATGTAGTGCCTGGTTTTTAGCGTACTCCAGCTGTAGTGATCTTACCTAGGCACAGTTTTATAAATGTGGCCCCAGACTTTTTTGATCTACTGAGAAAATCTGTACCCAATTGAAATGTTATATGTTTCTCACAAGAGATACTAAAAATGTGAATACAGTCATATAAAGAAAGAAAGAAAGACACAATAAAATGACAGTATTTGTAATGGGTCTTTCAGTGTATGATCTACTATTGGGTCATTCTTTGAAACAGCTCCTAAATAACTTTCATACAAACAGTCTAATAAAAGGCTTCTAATGACTAAAATCCATAAAACATTAATTCCAACTGACAGGCAAAGCGATGAGAAATTTCAAGTGGATAAATGGGTTCGATACGGTCAGGATTAGATATATAAAATATCTCCCCAAAGAGTTTTAATAACAACCAGATTGATGCAAAAAATGAACTTCAACCTGGGAGGAAATTGCAGTTATTAAAATGGAAAACGACCCTCTTCTGCTTGGGGTGAGAAAGACTAGGCAATAGCACATTTGCTTTTACATCTCCATCTCTGAGTTGACTTGAGAAGGGTGAACTAAATCAAAGAGCACAGCCTGTGGGGAGCTAATAAGGCAGATCATATAAAAAAAAAACCTCATATGGTGTAGCCTATGGCATCATCTGACATATAAAAGTGTAGGAGCAGGTAGCGCCGCACACACCATGACTGGACAAACATTACGTTGGAGATGAAAGAAGGAAAAAGCATCCATCCATATCCAAAAGGCTTAACACTTTTTAGTAAAATTCAATATATTAAATACATAAATACAGATATTTTTGAAGCAATACATTTCAAAAGACTTTACATTATAGCAATCAGTGAGCAACAATAAACTGCAAAACAACACTGTTCACCAAATGTGAGGCTCCTAAAGCAGTTAGTATGATTAGTAAGATATCTAAAGATTCTCATATTAATCCAACCTCAAAAAACAAAACAAAAAAGCAACCCCATATCAGATACTAAGTAATGTTTTGAATTGATGCCAAAAAAGTTTTTAGATAAATTATTTAGTAATTTTGGGGGCTGTACTTACTTTCTTGCTGATATTTCAAAAGTCAGATGATTGTCACTTCCATCCGATGTGTATACATTAAGGATCATAGTCAGGCTTTTCTTAGCTTGTCAGAAAGTCATTAAAGATGACCTGAGCTAGTTTAGAGAGGCGCTTGCTCTCACTACATATCTGGCACTTTCTATGGCCTTCTAAAGAAATTGAAAGAATATAATAGCAAAGGTCAGAGTCTCATCTTCACTGTCAAAAATTCAGTTATTACACTCAGGCCAGCATGTACGTATTACAGTTTTATCAGCAAAACACTATTATGAAAGTATTAAACAAACAAAAAAGAAAGACAAGGAGAGCTGAGCTTACTAAGTGTAATAATTAAGAATATTGTTTTAAAAAAACTGAATTTGAAAGGAAAGAACAGGTTGCAACAAGCTGACAAAGAATATTAAATTATTCTCTTTAATTCAAACAAGATAAAGTTCCCACACTGTTAGCGTAGCTTGACAGGTCTACAGATGAAGGTCCTTCAAACACCCCAATAAAATCACTGACTAAAGACTATAAAGACATTTATTGTTCTTATGTGACCTCAAAATTAGTCAATTACTCTGTAACTTGTGTGTTTACTTCCTAATAAAGTGTAAAAGTTAGGTAGTGGCTTTGCTTTTTCCCTTTCGGCTTTTAAATGTCACCATTTTCCTTTTGCTTAGACGAAAAAAAAGGAAAAAAAAAGAAGAGAAAACATTAACATTGACTGACAACAGTTAGTTTCAGTCATGTCTGTAACGCTAATGTTTCCACAGAGCCATGAAGCATCTGTTGTGGCTCTGCTGTGGTTAAAAACATTTGCTCACACTCTAATCTCCAAGCATTTAAAGCACAATTGTTGACGGTTCAAATAAACATGCAAACATCGCACCTCAAACCTCTGGTTGCTGACTTTTTTGCCTTTCTTGTTCCAGACAATCTTGGGCTGTGGTTCCCCTGCGGCCTGGCACACGAAGGACGCCACTCCCCCCTGCACTCCTGTTTGGTCTTCTGGAGTTCGTGTAAATTTGGGGGGTGCTGTAAAAAAAAAAAACACGTAACATTAATCCATGTTTCGCACACACATTTCCTCGTGGATTATTGTTTTCAAAATGCACTTAGGCACCAGAATACCAGCAAACATGTTGTAATGATCTTTGAAACAGAGTAGATAGCGTGATGGGTAAGTACAACAATGTTTTCAATGTGTAAACCAGGGGTTCTCAATCTACATTTTGCTACGGTTATTAAATCGCCACTCACTTTTTTTTCAGAATTCAACCAACAAAATTTTGTTTTTCAAAAAAAGCTGTTGAAAACACACATATATAATCTTTATCAAAACATAAATTTATATATTTTCCTGTGCAACATGCATTCCATAGCATGCTTGTAAAAAAACAAAACGTTTATTTCAAAATGAAAGACAAGTTCTCAACTGGTCTCACCCTGGAACCCACGTTTTGCCATGGTCATTAAATCGCCACCCACTTTTTTTTTTAAATTCAACCAACCAAATTTTAAAAATAGCTGTTGAAAACACATATATATAATCTTTTTTTTTAAAACATAAATCTATATATTTCCCTGTGCAACATTCATTCCACAGCATGCAAGTTTCTTTTAAAATAAAAGACAAGTCCAACATGATAGACATTAAGTATTTATTTATTTTTGACCAGCTGTCCGCGACCCACCCAGTATATGTCCACGACCCACTTTTGAGTCCAGACACACCAGTTGAGAATTGCTGGTGTAAACCGCTACTTGGTGTGAACAAATGTGAACAAACTTTTACTTTTAATGTGCTTGTTGCTGGTGTGAGTGTTTTGTGTGTGTGCATGTCCCTCTATGCTCCCGCCCACCCCCACCTTCTGTCCCAGTACCACCAAAGAAGCTTAATATTTCTGTGCCATAAAGGATTTATGAAGACTTACGACTGACATGACCACTAAAGCCCCTCGTTCCGGGGACGCCAACAATATCATAACCACAGCCTCCGCTGGATTGTGACATCACGACATCAATAAGATTCGGCACGTCAGTCACGGCACGTCACGATGAGCTCGCCTAATGGCATTCCAGCCAAACCAGAAAATCCCTACTTAAGGGCTTACCGCCAACCGCCCTGACAAAGGGAGAGAAATTGCTTTTTGCTGTTTAAAAGGAGAGAGGGAGAAAGACAGAAAAGCTAAGCTGTACAGAGAAGTATAGAAAGAGAGAGAGAGAGAGAGAGAGAGAGAGAGAAAGAGTGAGAGAGTGCATTGAAAGAGTGGAAAGAAGTGAACAGGAGAGCGAATGAGATAAAAGGGAAGAGTGAAAGAGACAGATGGAGAGCAGCGCAGGGGAGAGAAGATGAGCGGGAGGTGGATACGCAAGAGAAAGAGTGCGGGAGACATGGTGAGGGATTGAGCCAGATGTACCAGCAAACATAGTCAGAGAGCCCCGAGCCGCCCAATCACCTCGACACCTCAATCTGCTTCAATGGCTAAATAACAGCGTGTGTGTTTGTCTGTTTGAGTGTGTGAATCCACACTAGTGCTACTTTTCTTTAGCAAAACCAATGAACATGACACTAACAGGGGTCACTAACATGGCGCCCACTGGCACCGGGTGGCCCACATGGACCCTGTGAGGGGCCCCTCAGGAGCTCTAGTCACCAAGGAGCTCCATTTACAATCTTACTTTCTAAGGTTCAAACTCACAAAGATAAATACAAATGACAGATCTAGAATAGTACTTAATAGAGTGCTGCACCTGATCAAGTTTTTGTATTATATTACCAACCATGTGACAAATAAATAATAAAATAAAATAATTTGGTGCATGGGTTGTGGTATGTTATACATAATGTGATAAATAAAATATACTTTTAAAAACGGAAGGTTTTTAAAAGTATTTACAAACATTACATGTTATTTGATCAGTTCAAAGTTGTTTGTTAGTAGCTAGTAAAATAGGAAGAAGATAATTTTCTATGAAAATGAAATACTTGTATGAATTAGGAAAAATAAAGTGTTGCATGTTGAAACCAGTGGCGCACACTGTAGCTGTTCCCACTCAACGTTCTTGAAGCCAAAATACAGTGCTTAGGGGCGCTTCGATCTTGCAAATTTGGTGTCATTTGGAACCAGAGTCTGTGCAGTAGGGTCCGGCCGGAGGAGCCCTGGCAACATGCCCCGCCCATATAGCGTACTGCCCTGATGACTTACGCAAGCCCAGCTACGACAAGAACTTAAGTATCTTTCCCACTGGAAGGCTTGTTCATATCATAGAGGTTAGTACAAAACCACCATATATCTCAACTTAAATATCTAGTTAAATGGCGTCTACGCTTTCCTTCATGACGTATCTTTTATTGACAAAGAGAGCTACGCAAGATCCACGGCTGTCAATCATCATCATATATGATGTAAAATCCTGTTTTTCAAACTCAAATAACTTATTTAAAACACATTTCACAGAAAAATTAGCACTTGAGCACAATGTAGTGATAATAACTAATGATCACAGCAGAGTTTAGGTTTGGAAAAAAATCATGTGACGAGTATTTTAACTTTACAGTTTGACCCACATCCCATCTGTTATCATTGAGGAGGCGGGGTTTATGACCTATACTGCAATACTGCAGCCAGTCAGCAGGGGGAGCTCTAAAAATAAAAGCATCACTCCACTGGGGAGCTTGTCCCGTCCATTCTTTTTACGGTCTATGGTTGAAACATTTCCTTTCATTTTAAGTTATTGCTAGTCTTCCTTATTATCGTACCCTTTAATTAAAGTGAAACCGTAAGCTGATAGCTCTGCGGACTGTACAGTACCTACCTATGAAGTAGCTCACAGTTTCAGAAAGGTTGGTGACCCCTGCAGTAGAGTATCTCCATCCTTTCCATCTATTCTTCAATCATTATTATCCTTTTACTTCTTTTGTTGGTACGAAGAACTGAGAACTCTCTCTGAACTCTGAGGAAAACTATATAATCATTGTTTGTCGCTTTATTCTGCAAAGTTTATCAGTGCATGAATATATGCTAAGATAATGTGTGTGTGATATATGAGCTTGAGTGTGTGTTTCCACTATACACACACACACACAGAGAGAGAGAGAGAGAGAGAGAGAGAGAGAGAGAGACAGTAAAAGTACGAGGAAAATGAGAAAGAGGAAGAATGAGGAGCAGGAGAATCACTCTCTTAATCTTCTTGCTAATCTCTTCTCTACAAAACAAATGAAAAGCGTAAAGCCAGTGAGGCTATACTAAAAGGCATAGTGGATCCGTGCTCTTTATCTTTTCTTTCTCGTTCTGAGTTTCAGCGTGGAGAATCTGCCTAATTGTCTCATTGTCTAAAATTTGGCCTCCCACTCCTAATTCTGCTCGACTGAATCGCTACGCAGTCGCTCGGGTTTGCTCGCTCTTCATTTTCCTCCTTGCTACTTTTCCCCTCATCTTCCTCCATCTTGGGGGTGTTACATAAATCTTCCAGTGACACAGAGACTTTATGAAGGGGGTGGGGTGCACCCCGGTTGCTACAGACTTCCCCCTTCTTTCTCTCAATATTCCATTTCATTATAATTTCACTCTTTTCCTGATTTCCATCTTGTTCTCTGTGTTCCGCCACAGTCTGCTCTCAAAATTCAGGTTTTTTCTTGCCCCCCCCTATCAGGGAATCCTTGCTTCTGCTATATTTTGCCATAATCATTAGGTTTTTTTTTTTTAATCATGGTGCTTGGCTGGATTAGCCATTGATATTTAGGGCTTTATGCACTTAAACATTTCTAGTTGTTTCAGATGAGACCAAAGCTATTTGAGAATTTAAGGAGTAAGTGAGTGTGGGTGCTGAAGAAAATGTCCAGGTGTTATAAAAGCAGTCTCTTTTCTTCTCGAATTTAACACAGATGAAGGCAAAAAAAAAAAACATATTAAACGTGGCTGGAATTACAATAGGTCAATCCTCTGTTTCCTTTGCGTGCGCACGCACGCGTGTGTGTGCGTGTTCATGTGTGGTGTAGAAGGAAGGCCGACATAGAGGTCACTATATGTTGGAGTTTGATCCGCACAACAGATGGCTAGGATTACAAAGTCACATCCCTTCTCCGCATCACTTGCGAGTCAAAGTCTGAAGATGAGAAAGGATGTGTTTATTCATCAAGAGATCAAGATACAAAGAATGAGAAAAACAGTCCACAATGATTGGGTAAAAGAAACAATACATGAAAAGAATGGAAAAATTTTAAGTGCTGTTTTCTGCATTTTCTTTAAAAAAAATAAAAATAAAAAAATTATAAATTAGTCAAATAGTAGAAATAATAGAAATAGTCAAATAAAAAAACCACACACATGGAAAAACATAGGAATATACAGTGCCTGACATATGTTGTCCTAACCTAGAGCGATACACCAAGAGGGTTTGAGTGAACAGATGCTAGCACAAACCTTCAGGAAATAGGACTTGAAGATATCAAGTAATAAGTTCATGATGATAAGTAAGTAAATTAATGAATAAATAAATGCCAATATTGTGTAAAAACTGTCATCAGTACATACAGTAAAAAACACATCCTTAATGAGACAACAGATCAAAGGTTATTGTGGTGCCAACCCCCACCCCTGACCCCCTCACTGATCTATACTGATGCTAAATCCCTAGAAATGCCTATATACCAAATAATAATAAAATTAATAAAAAAGATGAATCTAAACAAAAAAAAAACCCAAACATATCTGTTAATTATAAGGGATGTCCCGATACAACTGTTTCATTTCCGATATGATACTAATATTGCAACCTTGCGTATCGGCCGATACCAATATTGATCCAATATCAATATATTTTATAGTGTGGAATGTTAGAAAAGGCTTGATCAAGTGATGTCACTCAAACAGAGATCAATGGTCAACAACAGTAGGTATGAGAAAAACTGACCCATTTATTATTAACCAATTGGTTAAATACATTTTACCCTTCAACACAATATCTACAGTATTCTACAATTGAATAAAATAAATTAAAAATAAATAAAAAAAAAAAAAAAAAAAAAACGGAACATCCGGAAATTTTAATCCAATATCAAATATGCGTTTTCAGCCTAATATCAGACCAATATCCAATATTGATATCGGATCAGGACACCCCTATTACTTATAATGCTAAATGTTGTTTTCTTTGCAGGGGGTTTCTGCTGTTCCTCATAGGATGATGATGTGAGATGACTATTGACATTCATAATCAAATCCATAAAATCAATCTGGTCGTTGTAAAGATGCTAAGTCATAATCCATGATTATTTGTGCATGTGTGAAGACACAAGTCAGTATCTGGTAGAATGTGGGTGCTGATGTTGACACTTTAAATTAGTAATATTCCGATAGAAATCTAGCTATACGGTATCTTATGTGGCTTTGGGATGAACTATGTAATGATTCCCTAAATGAGAGTTGAATTGTGGATTTAAGCCAATAAAAGGGACAGAGCCAGAGCCATGATCAGCCCTGAGAGCGGGTAGGCAGCTGGCCAGAACCATAACTTAAAACACATAAACATCAAACTTGCACATTAAGGGCAAATTATCAGTGGCGTGCTTTCATTCTGTAATTAAATTGGGTTGCTAAGGCCAATAAACACAGTGACAGTTATCATCCTTTCGCAAAATTAAGCAGTAAATGGACATGTTTTAACAAAGTGGACTATTTAAATGTGGAAAAATTTTAATTAGACGAAGACAAAACATTATACGATTTGGTTTAACATCATATAATTACTGTATCTATCATTCAGGTTTCCCAAAATATTAGCTGAGAGCAGAAATCAAAGTTTTCTACTTATCTAAAACAGCAAACCTTAAATGAACCTTTAGCGGATTCTGCTCTGCATTCATACAACAAAAATAAGCTTTACTGGTGGACTAGTGCGTTATTAAATGGACTTTAATTGCATACAGTAATGCATGTGTGATTAATGTAATATGACACTTGAACAGCACATTTGTGGCTGGGTCTGGCTAGAGTTGAGTTAACCATAGTTAATTTGTTAGAAACCCATAGATAGGATCTGTTTATATTCTTAGATCATTAGAGACACATGATCAACCCATAGGGAACACAACTTTACTGGGTCAGACTAAGCTTCCCATACAGACGAACAGAGGGTTTCCTCAGTGCTGGTCAAAGTGCATTAGTCACAGGCCAATGCGCAGCAACGTAGCGCTAAGCTAATGCTATCCAGACCTCTTTACAGATGAGTGCACCTGCTAAGCTAATGCTAAGCTAAGATAGTCAGAATCTGTTAGTCACAGTCGGGAGCACAGCTATGCTAGCTGCTAATAGTTTCAGTGCTGAGGGTCTGCGCAGCATATAAGCTGGTTTACCAGCTCCTCCACAGGAACCGCATTGCTCTCTTAAACACAAACCATGAGTGAGCATGGTCTGACATTAACGCACGACAATGGGGAACAGATGGAGGAAGCCCAAATGGTCACTTCAGATTGAGTATCACGGGATGCTTTGGATGCCGTGCCTGCGATTCTTATATAAAAGTACACAAATCAGAGTTTGAAGAAGCATATTCATTTGTGTACATTTTATATCCAAGTACTGTCATGATCTGTTAGCTTGTTTGGTAAAAAAAAACCCATTTTATTATGTGTTTGGGTCAAAAGTAGAGTGGCCAGATTTTTAAAACTCAAAACCGGTGTCACGTACTAAGTTTACCTCCGTGCTGAGATTATAACCCTAACCCTAACGTAATCCAATAAACAAATAAAACACGTGTCTGTTCACTTTGAAAACAAAAATAAACAGAAATGAATTCATTTTTTTTAACAAAAAAATCATTGTTCGGTAGTGCGCATATACAATCTCAGTACGATGTTAACTCAATACATGACACTTGGACAGTAATTTAACCAAAGAAGAACAACAAATTTTCAAAATAAACTATTTGCGTATGCTTTTATTTGTAATGAAAAAAGGTCACATAAACTACATTTAATTTTTCTTCCTTATGAATGAAATGTATTATTGCAACGGCTGAACCAAATTTAAAGTGGCCATCAGTCAAAAAAAAGCAACATTTTAAGGGAACACAAAATAGTTTTAAATAATAATAAAAAAAAAAACCTTTTTCTTTTTTTGTATGTTGAAGGAGAAAGCATGAGAGGAAGCGAACGTGTAATATTGTCAATGCCATCGACCAATCAACATTGAGCTACAAACGCTTTTTAATTTGGTTAATATTGCAAGCGCTACTATGGCAACTGTTGTGATTGACGGCTCACCGTCCACAGAGATCACATTTTTAAGCAATGCTGCTGCTTTCAGGGTCTTTTCTGTTGGCGGCAACAGACGTACAGTACATTACTTAAAAAACGGGACTGAGCTTGTAAAAAACCGGGACACATCGACCGAGACACAAGACGTACAGTAACTCTAAAAACCAGGACTGTCCCGGGTAAATTGGGACGTCTGGTCACCTTAGTCAAAACTTATAATCTCTCTTGTGCCCCTTAACAAGCACAAACAATAGCAATACAGGCAACTTGTATGAGTTGTCTGTATCCTTTAAAGCAGTAATTCTCAACTGGTGGGTCGGGACCTAAAAGTGGGTCTTGTACTCAGTGGGTCGTGGACAGCTGGTCAAAAATAAATAAATAAATACTTAATGTGTCTCATATTGGAAATTATTTGGAAAGAAACTTTTCTTTTGACAGGCATGTTGAGAAATGCATGTTGCTCAGGAAAATATAAAGATTTATGTTTTAAAAAATATTATACATGTGTGTGTTTTCAACAGCTATTTTTGAAAAACTATTTCATGGCCGTGGCAAATTTGGGGTCCCAGGGTGAGACCAGTTGACCAGTTGCTTTAGAGCATCCGATTCGGCCGGTTTGAGACAGAGAATTCATGATTTATTGTGTAAATTACTAAATGAGTTTTCCTTTATTTCCATCACATGTATGCAGTCATTTTTAATATTTTTTTTTCCCCAAATCTTGTAATTTCTTACAAACAATTCCACAAAATTCTTCTAAATTACACAAAAATTGATTACAAAATCAAGAATTTTTGAAGTGAAGATCCGGCAGGGACTGATATTAAAAACTACAGCACAGTTGATGCTAAACCTGTTCTTTTTCCATCCTAAAATTGGTGGCCCACTTGAGATTAATCTGCTCCATATTTGGCCCCTGAACTAAAAGTAGTTTGACATCCCTACGTTATAGTCACCCAACATGCAAAGATTGCCTTTATATACAAGTTATTTTGCGGAAGAAGAACTATAAATAATATTTTAAAAAATCCTACATTGCCGATAACATGCACAAAATCTTCATTTTCAGACTGTAGAGCTTCGTGGTGTCACACCAGATGTTCCCCGATCATTTGATTGTCTAAAAACTGTGCGGTAAACATCTCACCACGAGCATCCATCACAGCCCACACTGTTGACTCTGTGACATTTTGTAGTTTCGAGCTAATAATGTCCCCCAACACCGTGCCATTTACTCTCTCTTCCTGTTAGTCAGGACATGAAAAGCAATAAAAACACACAATCCATCGCGCAAATGACTTGCTTATCTTTCACACTCTTAACTAACCCAAAGGGCAAAAACCTATAACCTCTGTTGACACCGACACTTCATTTTATTCCATCGAATGCTGACGGGAACTCATTTATCAGCAGTGCGGGGCCCTGAAGCGTGCAAAGGAAGTGGATACTTACTCCTATCTTAATCGCTTGCCAACAATAACAGCTACACTATTAAATAAAACACATTTAAATACTAAACAAACAACTACATACACACAGGATATACTACATACCATTTTTAACAATGACAGGCATGTGAATATATGTTCTATTCCCTCTTAGATTCTGTGTCGGCAATCTACCAAAGTATGGGAATCTTTAAAAAAATGAAATAAACTTTTATAAATCATGTCACATGTGCTGAAGATCAAACAGCATCACCCTTTAAATAACCAGTTATTACATAAAATATTAATAAAGTCATACACACTTAAGAAAATAAAAACATATATAGGAAATAAGCTGTCATGAAGAAAAGTGAGTACAAATGAAAATATGCAAAAATTGAAACACCAAAAATAGGTCAGCTATGCTTTTTTAATATGGCTTTTGCATTTTAAAGCCGATCACATCCCTGATTTGATAACTTATACAGATGCATAATGGCATTTTTCAAAATCAGAACAGTGGCTGACAGGTGCGTTGCTCAAAGGGCAGCACAACAGTAATATATATTTAATACACAAAAGATTATCTGAAAACCATCAATACGGTTAACCTCGAATAACTCATCTGTCTTAACAGCATTAAAGATGGAAATCTAGCAGCGCTGT
This sequence comes from Gouania willdenowi, assembly GCF_900634775.1. NCBI lineage: Eukaryota > Metazoa > Chordata > Actinopteri > Blenniiformes > Gobiesocidae > Gouania > Gouania willdenowi. The sequence goes on from NC_041044.1 coordinate 27,547,570, forward strand.
GTGAAATTTGACAATACATTGAGAAAAATGCAATGTACACAATCTGATGCATGATGAAACAGTCACTTTAGACAGAACCTTACACCATTTTTTCTTCGTTTGATAAACTGCACGGTTGCAACTCAACAATGCTGCTCCTGCTTAAATCAGGTACATATCAGTCGCAATTGTTATCTTTCCATTAAAACTGCGGGAGGACGAATGACAGGTTGTTGTGTTTGGGGCAAAAAAAAGGGTCAGCAAAAAAAAAAGAACCCCATCTCCTGCCTCCTGCACCGCTCTTCATCACCCTGAATGACACCCACAGAGATGCATTTTTTTTACTTCACACAGGGCAAATCTCGCTGCGTACATGGAGCAGTGGCCTAGTTTGTGACAGGATCAGGGTATTACTCTTAATCCACCAGATAGATGTCATACACGCGCGCGCACAAACTCTTTGAGAAACAAAAATGGTGGTAAGAGAGTGAAAAAAGGTAGCTGAAGGGGGGGAAAAAACATGGATTTCTACATGCAAAGCTCAGCGCTCTACTTGCACTATTTATGTCCGTGCATCTGTGCAGAATGCACATCTGGTGAAGTCGTGCAAAGTTTCTATCATTACACGTGGGATATTATTCCATTTGATTGCATCTTGATACCATATTTGACCGCTGTGTGTGCGTGGATGTAAACTGTGCACCGAACATGAGCTTTGATATTTTTTAATAATACTGTGTTTGGGGTTTTTTTCTGAGTTGGGTTTGGGTAAAAGATGCAGATTTTTTAACTTAATACTTAACTAATTTAGCACATTCAACATTCAAATCTCAGAGACCTGATACTGATATTTAAAGAAGCATGAGATACAAATATTAATAAAATAATAAAACAGGACCAAAATAATTCATATTTACAGACTTTAAAAATCGGCACTACTGGATAAATTTGAGGACAATCAGAGGCTATGACGTGAATGGGCTGCAGCAAATACCATTCATGTATTAATATCATAATATAATAATATAATTCATTTAAAACCCAGCTAAAAAAATGGGTTTCGAGTAATCAGAACTACAATCATCAGCCTTGATAGTCATGAGTTATCTTGCATTTTATCTTATATTTATTATTTATATTTAAAATATGTATTATTTATTGAAACTGAATCGTACACTTTTAGTAAGGTGATTTATAAAGTTTTATAAATGTTTTTATGCTGTTTTAGAATGTGACATTTTTTATTGTACGAATGTGTTTGTTGATGATTTTAAATGTTTTTTTTTTGCCGACTTTAATGTTCGTATAGATTTTAAGCCGTTGAATGTTTTCTGTGGCACGTTTTTATCATGTAAAGCACATTGAGTTGCCTTGTATATGAAATGCGCTTTTTTTTTTTGCCCTGCCTAATGAGGATAGATTTTGTTTTCAGGGTGACTTTTAACAGCTGTCCATTAGGCTAACTCTGGTACATTTACTGTAATGTTTATGAATGTACATTGTCTCATGTAAACAAACAAATAAATAAATAAATAAATAATTCCTGCAACTGTAACACACACCTCTGCTATCATCTCTGGTTCAATTTACCGTCTTTGCATGCATACAACAAATTCTACCAAAGAGGTACTGTGAAAACTGTCCTTTACTGTCACTGTTCCAATAGGTTTAATGGAAACAATTTAATTTTGGTAAATAATAAACAACCGTTAGAGAGTTAAAGAGGGTCCTTAGTATTCTGTGTACCCTGGGCGTTAAAATCAGGCAAAATTTGAGGGATGAGTTATTGTACAAATATCTATTCTTTAATAATAAAGTACAAAGAAAACAATAGTGGATATGCTATACATCCTCATGAATAAATGGAAAATTAATATGTGAAGTTCTGTATTATAAATAAACAAGCTTACAGACATTAGGCTTTAAAACGTAAATCTTTTGACATATAGTATAGTACTATTCAAGCTCCGATCGAATGTGTCAAATTACAATATATTTGAAAACGTCTCCTCATTAACAGTTAAAAATGTTATCTGCACTGTGTGTTAAATCTGCTGACTGACGGAGTATGTGCTAATTGTGAAACGCGCTAATAGTGTTGGGTTAAAAAGACCTGACAGGGACACCCACAGTGCATGACCAAATTCACAAGCAAGAGAGAAACGATCTGATTCCTCCCATGTGGTTTGTCTTATCTTTGAACTGAGATTGACAAAAACAGCTTGTTAAACGTGCACGTACTGTACACACTTCCACATATGCACACACAGTCTGACACAAACATAAGGGTGTCAAGTTCAATGCTGCATGTAGGGCTGGGCGATATATCGAATATACTCGATATATCGCAGCTTGTAGTCTGTGCGGTGTTGAAAATGACCATACCGTTAAACTCGCGGACTTTTTTTTTTTTTTTTTTTTTAAATATCTTAGTGGCATTATGCACAAAAGGTGCACTTAAATTTAGTGTTGTTTTGAAATGTCATCTTAATGACAACATGCACAAAAGGGCACTATTTGTTTTAAAATATTGTAGTGGCATTATGTACAAAAAGTGCACTTTAATTTTGTGTGTTGAAATGCCATGTGAGTTGCATCCTGCACTAATGTCTTGTTTTGAAATGTCTCTGTGACAATTTTGCACAGAACGTGCACTTTCTGTTGACAATTTTATGTTTGAGCCACTCACTGTTTAATAAATACAGTTATGTCAACTTTGACTTAGTTGTGATATCCCCTTTTTTGCATGAAAGTTTAAAATTGGCATATATTAATGCAGTATGATCAAGAATGTTTTAATGTAGATATATAGAATCATCATACTGGTGTGATTTTGTGCATCAAAGTGTTAATTCAAGGGTAATGCAAAATATCGAGATATATATCGTGTATCGTGACATGGCCTAAAAATATCGCGGCATTTATAAAAGGCCATATCGCCCAGCCCTAGCTGCATGTATGGAATATGTTATATAGCTCTGTATGTAACACACCAAATGTCCTCATAACATACTTATTTTGTTGACTAAAAATTTTCGTCATAGTTTTTGTCGACTACATATTTTTCAGTGACAATAAGATTATGAAAAATTATTATTAAAAAAAAAAAAATAAAAAAATACATGTCAACAATAACAATATTAAAACCTATTGATATTTTTGTTAACGAATAAAAACAAAACTATGATGTTCACACGGGACGAAATCCAATAACCAGGAAGTTTCTTTTGTTGTGTGGAAGGCGGGACAAGTCAGGAAGTGATCCAATAGGGAGTAAGCTGATTGCGTCTGCAAACATAAGATGGCTTATGAGGTCGTACGCATTAATCAAAAATCTGCCTGTGTGTATTTACAAACATTAATAGCATCCAATATCAGGTTGATCAATGGTAACTGAATGTTTAAAAAATGCATAAACTCCTATGCTTCATATTTCAGTCTACTATATCTGTAAAAGATTTAGTCGACTAAAATCCTAGTGTCATTTAGCTGCCTAAAACTAGACCAGTGTTTCTCAAATGGGGGTACGCGATGGCACTACAGGGGGTCCTTGAGAGAGAGAGAGAGAATAGAGAGAGAGAGAGAGTAACAAATAAAGTGCCCCACACCAGGTGTGAGTTAGGCGGAAATTATAAAAACTATAAAAATAAATTTATTTTTTCAGGAGCCACTAAATCAGTGTTTTTCAACCTTAGGGTCGGGACCCTATGTGGGGGCGCCTGAAATTCTTTTTTATTATTATTATTATTATTATTATTATTATTATTATTATTAATAATAATAATAATAATAAAACAACACACAATCTTAAACAACTGTATGTCTTTACTTTCACTTTGTGAAATATAAATGCAGTTTAAAAAAAAAAAAAAAGCCGTGAAAAAAAAAAGAAATAAAAGACAAATCTGAGCTCAAACATGATCAAAACTAATTCTATGGGTGTCGCCAGAAATTCTTCATATCAAAATGGGGTCACGATCCAAAAAAGGTTGGGAACCACTGAACTAAAAAGTGTTTCTTTCCACTTATTTACAAATATAAGATTCTTTAAAATGTCATTTCCATCCTTATGCTCTATAGTTGTTGTGAAATAATTTTCTAAGCAAAATGTTGTAGTTGGATAAAGGGGGTACTTGGATTCAGAAATACGGGGTACTTGAGCCATAAATAAGAACAACTGAACGAGACAATAACTGAAATAGTCGTGATGACTAAACTTTGACCAAAACTAAATCAAAATTAACACTGACGTCATCAAAGTTTTTCATTTGTAAGTGTAGCGTGTGGGGTAAAAAGTGGAAAAACTCACATTCAGCATCAGCGAGAAAGAGGAAGCTGAGGAGGAGTAGACCTGGACTGGCGCAGTGCATCATGGGATATGTCGACACATGCATGCTGTATCCACCGTGAGCTTAGTGTGTCACTGCACAACAGGACGATAGAAACAGGCTTTCACAACCTGCAGAGAGAAGAGGAAGACAGAAATCAATACAACCATTTAAAAAGGTCAAAATACAAGAGTTTGTGACTTTTTTACGCAGGAAAAATTCATTCTCATGTATGAACAAAAGCACACATGTACTGTACGCACACATGTACTGTACGCACACATGTACAAACACTAGCTTAAAGCTAGGGTAGGCGATTTTCTCCAGATACACTCATTAAGTTTTTGGTTGAAATTGTCTTTATGTCCTGATACAGATTAAGATCTGAATGTGTGCTGAATGTGTTCTGAAAAAGGAACTAAGAAAATCTGTCAACTGTAGCAGCTGTAAATCTGTAATAACCTTTTTTTTTAGCCAATCACGTCTCCCTGCTCGTTCTCGATCCCTCGCATGCACGAGCTCACACTGAAAGTGCATCACCGCTGGCAAAGTTAAAACAGAGTATTTGGTCACGTTTTTTAACATTTATAATGGTAAATTGTATTGTTTACTTACTGCTGAATGAGAAATGAGAATGTCTTTTCTACGCAATAAAAGCGATGAGCTGAGCACCTCTACTGCAGCAGCTGTGCGCATGCATGTGAGTGCGTAAAGGCGGAGCCGTCGGGGAGGCTACATGCTAGCTTTTGAAAATCGCCTACCCTACCTTTAAAACGTGCGCTTTGCCTTCACCCCATTCACCTCAATTATGCAGCTGTCTTTTCCTGTTCACGCTTCATTAGGACACCCGCTCATTAACACCCACTGCCGCAGGTGCGTTTGCATATCTGATGATGTGCATGTGTCAGACAGTGTGAGGTCACTAAGTGGTTGTCCAATCACGTCAGGAATTAATACAGTGAATTTATCCCCAAATCATCCCACGATCTTTCAGCTTTTTAATTAAATTTCAGATTGATGATGAATCTTGATGAAGTAAATAGTTTTAATATGGAGTGGTGGAAAGATCTGGGAGAAGTGACTGATGATGGATGATGGGAAGATTGAAGCGGGAGGAGACTGACTGCTGTTATCTGCTGGCTGTGTTGTACGAAGTGTTGGACGGACACAGTGCCACGTCTATATCCCATCATCCTTAGCTCACTTCCTTCAGTTGACTCCTTATCTTCGTCACAAACTTCACTGTTTTTTTTTTTTTTACTGCCAGCTCTCATTATTATTATCATATTTTTGCCATGAATTTCCCCATCAGCTCACTTTTTCTTTCTTTTTTCTTTTCTTCCAATTTCTAGTACAACCTTCTTACTCTGACTTCTATCAGTTCAATTTCTATGTCTGTGTCTGTATCTGTCTCCTGCCGTCTGTGGCATCTGGTGTTAGTGTTTGGCATTAGAAGAGACAGGCGTCAGTCTGTGTGTCAGGAATATCACAGATAATGACACACTGAGACATGGCAGATCACTGCTGCTGTCCACAATCTGACGGTGATAAATGAGAGAAACTGGAAGTCATAAGATCCAGAAGAGACAGATGCGTGGACCGGGCGCTTCACGCACGACAAGCTATTTCATAATATCTGTTTCATAGATAAAGCCTCTGCAGTTCCTACACTATGATGATTAACATTGACAGCGGGCACATGTAAAAAGTAGTGCATAAATGCACGTGTGCATGCTTGCAACTGTGCAGCTCGGTGTTGCACGGACATGTTAGCGGTTCAGTGCATGTGTTTGTGCGCATTCCAAAACTGGACAGATTCATCAGCAGCGGCTGCAGCAGCAGTCTTAATCCCCTCCACTCCTGAACAAGCCATCTGATTAAAAAAAAGACAAGGAGGGGTGGGGGTGAAGAACACCAGGGACTGTGGGCTCTTAGCCTCCCTGCAGCATATGTAGCCAGCAACTAAACCCACTCTGGATTTTCCACTTAGTTTGGCCCAAAACAATTGCTTTAGGATAACCTAGATCTCTCCCTACACAAATGAAGTCCTCTGCTCTGATTTACACTACTACAGTAGATTACTGGGACTCAGCAACGCCGTTTAAAAAGATCAAGTAAATTTGTTAACTACAAAGTGAGATGTACTATATTTATTGTTGATGTGGAGTATTATTCAATAAAGCTGCAATATGTAGAATCGTGAGGCGCTCAACGCTCCTCCCTCCTCTCCTGAAAAACTCAACGGTCTTCTTGGAGACGCTTGCTTACAAATGTAGGGACTTTATCTTGTGTTACTGGAGGGTTTTCTGATGTTTTAGAGACATGAACGCACGTATACACTCACTGCTGTGAGGACAGTAATAGGGTCAGAGCTGCTCCACACACACAAGCAGCCAAGCTCAGCTGATCAGAGCAGACACACTCCACACTGCAAATTAATTGTGTCTGTTCTTTGTCTCCACCTTGGATAATGTTTCTCTAATGCTGTGTTCACACCGGATGCATAACAAAATGTTGGTACGTCCAGATTACATACAAAGTCAATGGATAGACGGTGCGGCGCTGCGGTCCGATCCGCGCGTCAAGAGTGCTGGCCGTGTGAGCGCGCTCCTGATTTTTTGTCACATTCACACATTCGCAAAAATTGCTAATATTTAACTCCTGTTGAAAGCCAATCAGTCTTTGTTGACATCAACACGGACACCGGTCTGTTCACCCATTCAACCATGGAGTAGAAGCTGTGTGTGACCACCTGGAGCTGTATGGTGCTGCCTCTAGAACCGGGACCATACTAGGAAGGATTTGGCATGGAGGAGAATCAGCGAGGAGGTGGTAGTAGCAGGTAAAAGTTCTCTCTGTAGTTTTCATCTTTGAAAGTCGGCACTGAGCTAGGATAGCATTAGCCACTAATCACACTGGCTTTTTTCACTGATGGTTTATGTTTATGAGAAGAGAAAAAGGAGCGCAGCTCCTCGTTTCAGAAGGCAATGAAACTCACCGAGTTGGATGTGTTGCTGGTGGGCGGTGATTCGCTTCAAACGCGCACATGAAGCGAATGGGGACATTTTTTTGATCCTGCGAAACCTACAGAACGTTTTGTGTGGCAGACGTGTCCGATGCCGCAGAAGATGCATTCGGTGTGAATGCAGCACTAGACTTACAAGCTATTTATCCCGTCCGTTATCATTCTCTCTCTGACTTGGGGCAGATTGCGCACAGACTGAAAGCGGATTGCGCGCAGTCTGCCACACACCTCTGCGGACTCTATTCCTCCTGAACTTGTATGTGCCTTTATTCTGTTGCTTCTCCACCTCAGTCTGCCTTTTTCCTCTTGCTTTATCGTGTAACCACTGTAGCAAAAGCCATGCTAGAGACTTCAGCTGGAATATAATATCATGGGACAGTCACTACTCTCAGATCGGGACACGCTCCTGTATTTCTAAAGCTCATTTCCAGAGCCAGGAGAAGAAGAGATTAACTGTCCACTCAGAACACTTCGGATTAAAATATGCTCATAGATGGTAATAGATTTTTGACCAAATTACACCAAAAATAAATTATAGGTTTTATTGTTTCTTTTTGACATACTACTGTATAATTATATAACCTGATACTAAATATCCTTATATCCAATAGCCCTTATATTAATTATCCATATACCAAATATATCCTTACATAAAATAGTTCAAATAGGTCACTTTTTTGGGGCCTATTTTCTCAGACAGTGTTTCTCAAATGGGGGTAAGCAATGCCACTACAGGGGGTACTTGAAAATAAAAAAAAAACTATGGAAAAAAAATTATTCAGATGCCAATAAATCAGTGTTTTTCAACCTTGGTGTCAGGACCCCATGTGGGTTCATGTGTTGGTTTTTCAGTGCACATAAGATCTTAATTTCTGTCAGGACATAAAGACAATTTCAACCAAAAACTTAAAAAGTGTATCAGGAGAAAATCGCCTACCCTAACTTTAATTATTATTGTTCTTGTTTTATGCTTAAAACAACACACAATCTCGTATTTCTATACATTCACTTTGTGAAATATAAATCTAGTTAAACTAAAATGCAGTAAAAAAAAAAAAAAAAAATCCAATGATCCAAAAAAGGTTGGGAACCACTGCACTAAATACTGTTTATTTCCACTTATTTAAAAAATGAGATCCTAAACAGTTAGGACAAGGACAAGGACAAAACGTTTAAAAACATCTGATTTGGACCCTATCTAATGAACGAAAACAAGCTGTACGTAAGCGACGAGGCCAGTCAGATTAGATAAGCTAAGCCCCGGGTACAGTTCGATTATCACTAAAGACAGTTTTGACACCAAGTACAAAATTCTATGAAATATGAACATAAAAAGTCTGCCTTGTCTCCTAATACTTATATTTACCACATGCAACAAATAAATCATAATTAATAAAAAGCGCGCACACCTTAGACCCCAATCATAAATAATAACTGACAAATCAGTAATCTTCTATGCCATTTTTATTGCTTTGAATCAGCAGTGAATGTCAATTTTACTGATTATTTGACTTCTAAATGTAAAGCCTTCTAATTAAAGACTAATGCTAGATATAAACTTATTAGCATTAGTAACATATTGACCCTTAATTAGTCATTATTAAGTACTTATTAATGCCTTATTCTGCATGGCCTTATTATATATATATATATATATATATATATATATACAATCAGTAAGCCGGTAACAAAGAGTTTTCCCTCAATATCACGTATTAGTAGTAAGTAAGGAAGATGTTGTATATGAATTATAATCTCAATATGCTAGGGTACCCTAACCATAACCCTAATGCTAATAAACAACTCATTAATGGTTAATCGGTGTTCCCTCATATAAAGTGTTACCAAAATCTGTAATCAAACGATTGATTCATCAATTCAAGCAAAGCAAAGTCTCAGGTTTGAACGACGACAGTCATTTCACTTGATTCTAATAATAAATGTTTTTGGAATTTAAATGAATATTCACTTGGAAAAAAGGTTGAAGTTCTAAAAACTAGTTTCTAATGTGTACATTAAAAACTTTGCACACCAAGCTGCTTTATCAAAAATCTGTAGAATGTTAGTTAGTCTGCATTAATGACGTGCAATTTGTTTTTAAATTGCACCATTCCTTAGCACAGCAATCTAGCTTGGACGCTTTATAAGCAATGTGCAAATCTGTGTGTGTGTGTGTGTGTGTGTGTGTGTGTGTGTGTGTGTGTGTGTGTGCGTGGCCAATAATCACTCCAGCTGGTTTGGTGTCACTGAAGACGCCTGCATTATTTAGTATCTCACTCCATGGCATGTTAATTATAGAGCTAAGATAACGCATAGGTATATAAGAGGTGCTTGTGTTGGAGGGGAGATGGAGTGATGGACGATAGAGTGAGAAATGTGAGGTAGATGTGTGAAGGGAGCAGAAGTGAAAGGGAGTAAACAGACGAAAGCACAGATATTGAAATAAAAGTGTAGAGGGAGAGAGAAGATGGCCTGAACGAAAGACACACACACACACACACACACACACACACACACACACACACACACACACACAGTCAGGTAGTCACCTGATTGTAATCTGCCCGGCTTTTGTTGCTGGTATTACCGAGGGCTGAACAGAAAGCCTTCCTTATTGACTCTGAGTCTCTGCTGCTGCTGCTGAGGATCACAGTCACTTCTCAGCCATTCACTCACATTACATTTTTGGGTGTTTTTTTTTTTTTTTTTTTGGTGCAGGATGGATAGAAAGTTGCAATAGGAAAGGTAATCTAACAGTGCTGATATAACATTAAACATTTACCCTATTTTTCGGACTATAAGGCGCACCGGATTATAAGGCGCACTATCAATGTATGGGTCTGACCGGGTCTATCTTCATACATAAGGCGCACCGGACTATAAGGCGCACCGGTTTGTTATTATTATTATTATTATTAAGGCTCATTAAGCGAAACAAAATAGTCAGATAAGTCAAACTTTATTCAACTCATTAACAATAACTCAACATTGTTCAGGTTTAACACATAAAATACAGAACAATACACTCACTTTTTCAGTTCAGTATGTTGAAGCACAGTACTGGTACATATCACTCCACGAGGCGTCTAACTACGGTAGCCCTGAAGCACCAAAAATCCATCAAGTGGTGCAGCTTCATAGTTTACCAAAGTTGTACTAAAACATTTTGACAAATTAATTTCATACATAAGGCGCACCTGATTATAAGGCGCACTGTCGTTTTTTTTGAGAAAATGAAAGGATTGTAAGTGTGCCTTATAGTCCGAAAAATACGGTAAGCTAGACAGCAGCTCCATAATATTCAGAAACCAGCTAACAGGGTCAGTAGAACGTTCTACTTCATTTGAAGGCCACATTTATTGCATTTAACTATTTAATGCATGGGAGTCAAATTCAAATACAGACTAGTTTCATCTTAAGTGGCCCGCAGATTTTAGACAGGAAAACAAGTAATTTTCAACATTATTGTGCCATAGTTTGCACTTCCACATAGGCCTGGGCAATATATGGAGATTTCTATTTTGGCGATATAGAAAAATACAATATCGTCTATCGATATGTTTTTATTTTTTATCTTATTTTGTATTAAAACGCTCATTTTAGGAGTTCCTGCTTTCTCTACTTCTCAGTTAGATGTATGGCTGAGTGCGTCCCAACCCAGACCTTCCCCCTAAACAAGCCTGACTACAGAACTCACTCACACGTGCTGTCCCTAGACTAAAAAAAAAAAAAAAAACATATTGTAAAGTTGTTTTTTAATAAATGTGTCTGTGTGGGATTTGGCATCAGCAAATTTAATCCAGAATTTGTTTTCTGGTAAGACTTTATGGAGGGTTTTTTGTGATTATTATTATTTCAAGAGAAAAAGAGGCAAAAAAGAAAAGAAAAAAATAGGAAAAAAGAGGGAAAAATAAGAAAATAAGAGAAAAACGTGAATGAAAAAAGAGGGGGGAATAAAATAAAACAAAACGCCATTTGGAGAAAAAATATCGAAATATGAGTTTTGGTTTATATCCCCCAGCCCTACTTCCACATATAAATGATATAAAGTATGTAAGGAACCAACAATAACTAAAACAAAAATACAAGAAAACAATTAAAGCCTGAAGAGTGGACAGCTGGAAGGGATACTGAGAAAAAAAGAGACAGACAGAATACACACCCCAAAAATCACAATTTAAGGCCCCACTGAGAAGAATAGTAAAGGTTCTGATTTGATTTTAAAATCCCTAACTTAAACTACCAAATGCAGTTAGACATACTAATTACCTTATTCTATTTGCCTTGCTGAAACTGAGGCTGACTGACAGAAACATTGATGAAGAGAACATTTATATTAGTTGCACCATCGCCCTGAAGCAGAAACATGATCAACCCAGTGTGGAAAACAAGCTTTGTGTCCTCTGTAATCAATAGCATTGAGTTTAAGACAGGATGTCGACTTAGAACATACATACAGTACATGGCAGGATTATAATCTAATGTTCTCAGGAGGTTTCACATACTCATATTTTTAATATGCATGAAATCTGTCAGCTTATTCTGTTTCCAGTGGCAGCACTGGGTGAGGCACAATTTCTAAAACTGCTTTTGAAAACGTACGGTAACTTTTTTGGTCTCAGCTGGGATTTTAACTGCAACACATGTATTATCCAGTGAACGAATCTTTCAGCAGATAAAATACCAAATGAACTGAAGATCCATCCATCCATCCATCCATCCTTCCATCCATCCTCCCATCCATAATCAAGACACCTTAGCACAGTGTTTCCCAACTTTTTCTGTCATATGTGCCCACATTACTCAATTAGTACCTATTTTTATTAGGCCGGACTACCAGACTCAAAACGCCACTCACTTTGTTCTTCTTCTTGTTCTTCTTCTCATTGTGTACACTAGTTAAAATCGCTCCTCTGTTATTTGTGAACGAATCGGGCTAAAATTTTGTTAGGTATAATCTATGGATGTGTACGCAACGACACTCGGAGCCCGATTTTCGGATTGGGGCCCAGGGGCGCCTAAAATTACGAGTCTAATATTACGACGGTTGGTGGTACCAAATCATTGGCACGTACCAATATATAAATGGGGTCCATTACCCCGTACGTGTCATGGGGGCGCCAGGGGGCCTCAGGGAGCCCCATTTTTCAAATGATTACTCCTCCGTTAGTACTCATTAGATCGGAATGCAGTTTGGTATGAATACTCTATGAATTAATATGATGAGATGCTCGGAGCCATTTTTTTTAAAAATGGCCTGGGGGTTCACCCCCATTTCCGGTAATTTCTTAATTAAATTTATGGGAACATAGTCGTGTGATATATCGTTTCATAGGCAATTCAATGTAGATTACAATTATGCCTTGCACAATTTGATTAGGGGCCCAAGAGGCATTTTCCATTAAAGTCGTTTTCTCATTTATTTGAGTCAAATATTGCGACAGTCGGTGGTACCAAATTATTGACACATACCATTACTCCGTATATGCCATGGGGGCCCCATTTTTCAAATGACTACTCCGCCGTTAATGCTCGTTGAATCAGGCTGTAATTTGACATGGACATTATATGAGCAGTTGTCAAGAGCCTATGGGAGACCTTTTTTACGCAGTGGAACCGATTCATTTGACTGAATTCTCGGGATCGCGGTACGTTCTATTCGGTGCGGAGACGTTCCGCGGGCCTGGACGTAGTTCATCTGAACTTGTTTCATTTACATGTTGGTGTCCGAACTCTCTCTGATTTAGAAAAGATTTTTGGTCATTTCCAGTAAGTACAGGCATGCCTTCCCCCTTGACATTGTACAACAAAATATCAAAGATGCATTAATAAAACTAATTTTTCCTATATATTTTATAATAAGAAATATATTAGCTTAAATATTTGGTAGTTTGATCATTTTTAACTTATTAGGATGGCTTTTGTAGGAAGATTCTAAATGAACGATTGCACTATAAAGGCTTTTACGTCAAATAAAATGAAATGAAAATGTTTTCAGGGTCATATTCTGTGATTCTTGGGTCGGGGGAATCAATTTTGTTGTGGCTTCCACTGATGATGAAAGTTGCCTATCCGTGAGTGTTATGAACCAATGAGATGAATGAGCAGATATTAGTGTGAGACAGAGCCTCAAAAACTCTTCTAAGTCATTTGAGTCAGCTTTCAGGACACAGACAGAGACAAGAAATCAATAAGACAAACTGAGAGGAGAGGAATGGAAAATGTGATTGATTGAGATAAGGATTTGAGCTGTCTGCTTGTACTCGACTTAACACTTCCCCTTCAAACGCTGTCCTTTTCCTCTCCCAAAAGCAATTTCCACCGTACTTCATTTTTTTATTGCTCTGGTCCAACTTAAAATATGTCTTTATTCTCTCCCTTCAGTTTTCAGAAGGCCAAAACAAAATATTGTTTCTCCTGTTGTATTCCCTGTGTGATTTGACTGGAATGACAAGCGATTCTCCATCCAGGACAAACATAGGCAACTTTCGTCACAGTGGGGGCCACAAAAATGTGATTGTCTGGTCCGAGGGCCACATCAGCATCAGCATTTAGAATAATGAGCAATCTGATGAAAACAGGAAAGAACAAAGGGTTTGTTTCTGTTGTCATTTTGTACAAATTTCTCTTATTTTGTGCTGTTTTTTAAAATTAATTTTGTGTATTGTAGTTTTTTTGATGTTATTTTGCAGGGTTATTTTATTGTAAGTTTGTATATATTTCTCTTTTTTTATGTCATTTTGTATGTTTTCTTCTCATTCTGTGTGTTTGTTGTTGGCTTTCTTGTGTTTTTTGGAGACTTTTTGTGTATTTTTGTGGTCGTCTTGTGTGTTTTGTGAGTCATTTTGCTCATTTTTATTGGCAGTTTGGACTCATTTTTGTGTATTTCTCTGTCCAATCTTCTGTCATTTTGTGTATTTTTGTAGTCTAAATGTGTCTTTTCTGTCATTTTGTATTCTTGCTCTTGTTTGTTGTATTTTTCTGACATTTCATTTTTGGAGTCACTATACGTATGCATTTACTTAGGGGGGCCGCGCAAAAATAGACTGAGGGCCACATGCTAGTTACCCATTTCTGATCGCTGAGATAATATTTAGAATTTTTGTTTGAATTTCTCAAATATTATTAACTATTTATATAGACTGCTCAATGAGAGTCTATATAATGAATCTAATGTTTCATTAAATATGCTTAAGCAGGTTTTCTAATAAAGAAGCATGTCCATTTTCCATAGCATGCATCATAGCATAATGGACTGAAAACAATAAAGATGAAAATCCACATTTTTTGGAAGTCATGAGCCAGCTTGGATGGATAAGATTGAACAGAATGAATCACCTTTTTCATTGTTAGTCTTGACGTAACAGATGAGGACAAGTAAAAGACAAAACAATTGCATTCATGTTTGTCAGCAGCTGTAAAGCTGATAAACCCACTGTGTCTTGTTCTGGCATTGGCACACACAAGTACCAACTTCACAAGCTGTCTGTGAACCGTTGCCTGCGAGCAGGAGATTAGATCATATAAATAGTCATTAGAGTATAGATGTTCCTCTACAGCCTAGGTTCCCAAAGTGGGGTACGGGTACCCCCAGGGGTACGCAAATTGTCATAGGGGCAACATGAATAAATCATTAAACTATCCCTAAATTTATATTCCAGTTTCCAATTTTTATTTATTATTCAGAATAATAAATAAAAATTGGAAACGAGAATATAAAAATCGACCAGCAGTCAGGAGCCTCCATGCATTGCCACAAATTACACATTAGCCAATGAAAAACTACCAATGGCTACAGATTATTATTCTTTTTTTATAATTATTATTATTATATATTGTTCCTCAACAGGATAGGTAAAATTTAGAGACAAATTTTACTGTAGAGCTACATTGTATATGACATTACATCAGTGGTTCACACCTTTTTTGGGTCATGACCCCATTTTAATATCACACATTTTTGGCGTTTCCAGAGACTTTTCTTCTTTCTTTCTAGAATTAGCTTTTGATAATGTTTGTTGTTGCCAGGATTAGTGCAAAAAGTGACAATATGCACCAGCTCAGATATTTTTATTCTGCATTTTATTTGAACTAGATTTATATTTGAGAAAGTCAAAGTATAGAATACAGTTGTATAAGGTTTTTTTGTGTGTGATGTGAAAATTTGAAAAAGAACAATAATTAATAAATGTTTACTCATTAATTTATTTATTTATTATAAACTATTAGACATTTCAGGAGACCGCAATTGAATTCCAAGTGACCCCACATAGGGGTCACGACCCCAAGCTTGAAAAACACTGCATTTCATTATTCTGTTCTTTAAGTGTGCAGGAGTAGGGGATACACGGCTTCAGGTTAAATGTCTCAAGGGGTAGGAGACTGTGAACAGTTTGGGAACCACTGCTCTACAGTAAGTCACATAAAAGTACAGCACTTCGTGGGCAACCATTCATTTCACTTCCTTCTGGCAAAAAGAAAAAGGAGAATGACATAAACGGGCATAATTTTGTCAACATGTAAGTCTGTTAGTGGAGGCGGTTCCAGTTTTTGGAGTTTGATTGTACACTTTCCAAAGTTACACCCTGGAAAAGGACGAAAACTGCAATAAGCAGACTACTGATTCATTGCCAATCGAAGAGTTAATTCAGCTGTGACTAAAGGGGCCTCTATTAGGCCATATCTGGCATCCATCCATGATATTGAGGGACCAATGGAGGGTAGGAAACTGTGAGGAGCACAGTGAAGTTGAGTGGATTAGCAAGAGCAAAAGGGGGAGTGACAACATGTAATTACCTATTTATTCAGCCTTTAGTGGAAAGCTCATTGAAGGCTAATTGAGCGATGCGTTAGTGAGAAGAAAAGGCAGTAAAAATATCCACATGGCTGCAGACCGAGACGTGAGGGGAGGAAGTACGAAGGTGCAACATGAGGACCAGGACCAGGTCTAAGCTGTTATCACGTCTTAATAACAAACCAGGACGAAATCAAATAAATTCATCAAATTTATCTAACAAAAGACCTGTTCAATTTTAACCTGTGATAAAACAGACTAGAATACCATGTGCAAAATGCAGCAGTTTTCATTCACAAGATCCAAAACACAAATATTTACATTTTGATCATCTTATTAAGTCCCTCAAAATAAAACAGGACCCTCCATAAACAGGTCCTTTACACCCTTTTGGGTCCTCACCTACAAGCTGAGAACAAATAAATTAAAGTAAGGAAAAGTGGCAAAGAAAATGTAAGGATTGATATCTACGATATCATGAAGCTTAATTTTGAACAACCTATGCAAACAATTATGTAGAAATGTTACTTACATTTTACCTTTGGAATTATTTATCTAAGGTTGTTTAATCAATGTTTTAATATTTAATCAGTCCTCATGCTTTAACTTGTTACTTTATCCATCCATACATCTTTTATGACTTCTTTTCCGGCCTAGGGTCAATGTGTTGCTGGAGCCTTCTGCTGAGAGGAATAGTGAAGGTATACATAAAGGCTGGCAGTCCGTCAGTTGTCTTCAATCATTCCTAGTCAGTAATCTACCAAATACAGGCATCAGGTTAGTACTAAGAGATGTAAATCAGTGTTTCCTCTATCCACTTTATTTCTTGCCTTCATGGTCCTTCGTGCTATCTGCGGTAGGGGCTTCAATCATTTAACTGAGTTGTTATCTGTGCTTAACAAGATGCATACTTACACTAATCTTCTTTTTTCAAGTGATCTGGGATAAAAACATAATGATAATCTGAAAACAACAGCCTGTACGCCTCATACACTTTCACATGAGTATATTCTATTCTGCCTGTAGGAAGATATCCAAAAATAACACTTTATTTACTCATTGTAATGGCAGCGCAACCACAGACAGCTAAAGTATGAACATGGACGATCAGGATCTAAAGTCAGTCCCAAAGCTATAGGCGGAGTTTGAGATTCTTGCCAGGGGGGCCAGCAAAACATAAAAAAATGCAAATTAAATATGTAGAACAATCATTCGTTCATTTGTTTTTCATTATGTAACAAAAACATAAAAAATGAAAAAAAAAAACAGTCATTATTTGATATTTGTTTCCAAAAGCAAAAATGAAATAACAGAAAACGATTTGTTTTTCAAATTTAAGCTCTTTTGCTTCGGTACAGAAAACAAAAAACGAAAAATGAACACTTTTATTCGTTTTCTCCATTACCGATTGGACAAAGTATGAGACCCGGAAGTGAAGTGTTACATATTCCGCGATATCTTTAGCTCTGCAACACTCCGAAATGTCCGTGAGGGGGTTCTGTGCCCAACACCAGCTAAAGCTGAAGGGCACGTTTCGGATGCACAGTTGGAAGCAGCGTATGCCCAAAGCCAACATCATTACTGGTTTCTGTCTTCTAGCCATGCTTGACTGCTTTTGAGTTCAATGAAGGAAAATATTTGTTTTTTCTGTCAGTCTTACAATATGAAACAAAACCTCAGGGGAACATTTTCTCAAACACTTCTTCTCAGTTGGCGACTCAGCCTTAAATGGTAGAACAATCGTCTGCACTCAGAAGTTTAGGAAAAAGGTAGATAAAGATAATAGGGTAGATAGGGTAATCCAGTAATAAAATTCCAATGAACAAAAACTATTTTGATGCAAGGCAAAATACTTCTTCCTTCTGTATGTACATCATTGCACTTTCATGTCCGTTGACTTCAGCCAAGATACTATGTTATTTACAGTCGTACAATTTACAGTAGGAGCCCTTTGGGCTTGGGGTAAAGTGGCACATTGGAGGCAGTCATCTCTGTAATGTGTTTTAGTTCATGGATGGATGGACAGAGAGATCTATGGATGGATGAGCCTGCAGTACGGTTACGGTGAGACTGCTGTTCCACAGCGTATAGGTTTGCGACGCTGGACACACATCAAGATGAACATGCATGCTGACACAGACTTGCATAATACACACACACTGGCACACACATACAGTATCTACCGATCTAGCTGGGCTGTGTGACCTCCAAGAGCAGGTGGAATACAGCACCAATAATTTACAGCCCTTGAGCAGCTCTCACGTCCAATAAAATATGGATTTCCTCTCAGCCAGAAGTGGGCTAACCCTTGAATAACTAGACCTTTTATCCACACAGTGCTTAAACTATAACCCATACTCTGTCAAAACTCTGTTCAATAGGTGGGGATTTGTCAGCATTAAAGTCCTTTTAGACCACATTTACCTGTGGCTTATAGAACAAGACAAACCACCTACCCACACACAAATATGCGCAAACATGTTCACTGCCCTACAAGGACGACGTGAACATCCTGTTTTTTCCACTCAATCCCAGGAGGACATGAGGAGGCGGCAGAGGAACCACGCAGCAGTTTGTGAACTCTGCTTCATTGAATTCTATAGTGCACCACAAGTCAAGAGATTGCCTTCCTATAGTGAGGGAAAAACAGTCTCTTTCTTCATTGAGCAGTAGAATGACTGCTGACAACAGGAACCAAAGCTTTTTGTCAGTGTGAAAATGTACACTTCTACTGTGCTTCCTCCAAGGTGCCTTCATGTGGAAATGAAAAAAAAGAAATATTCTCTTCTTTTCAGCTATTCAAATGGATGAGTCGATTGAATCAATGAATAAAACGGTGGGATTACTGGCATTAAAAAGAAACATCTGCGAGGAATTTCATAGCTCCACTACCTTATGAAGCGCAATCAGCTTGAAGGTCATCAGAGAAGCATTGGACTTCTGAGTCCAAAAATACATTTCTTGATCAATCTTCTCCAATAACATGTTGCAGTGGCACAACGAGAAGGATGGGGTTACAAAACCATTCCCTTCAGATTGATTTTGGCTGACCGAGTAGTGGGAGTACATGAGTATGACTCAAAATAACACGCAGGGAAACGCTAAGATGCTACAACCAAACATGAATTTTCAAATGACTAAAGTTTCCCCAGCAGCAGCAAACAGATGAATCATTGCCAACACTATAATTAATTAACTCATGTCATTTTTCAAACCTGCTGTTCATTTATAAACACTCAGCAGTAACAGTTTTAACAAACTGAATGGAGCTTGGCAATATGTCTGTGTGAGATGATTAATCAATGGGCCTTCGACACAAACATCACATCACAGAGCTATCACTTCAACAAGTACTCCAATTACTTATTGACAGTTGGTGACATCACATGGGAACAAAATGTTGTATCTTGGTGCTCTGAATATAGAAAAGTGGAGAAATGAGAGAGAGAAAAAGAGAATACAAATATCTCCCATGACTCAATAATTAAACCAGAAGCAAATAAATATATAATGTGGGCTTTTTCTACCAAGTGATGCTGCCTCTCCAACTTGGAGATAAGACTACAGGGAGTCAGTCCCAGGAAAAGCAACTAAGTACACTTGCCATTAAAAATAAATGTAAGGAACACCGAACCTGTCAACCAACCACCCATAATGTTGCGATGGAGGTTACTATGGTTACAGGGTTCCCAAATGGTTCGTAGATGTCAGGGTGAATCAAATCAGGCATCGTAGCGCCAGCTCTTTGGTCTTTCTTAGGTTTGCTTCAGCCGCTGGGGGCTCCATAACCCAATGATGTCATCTAAGACAAACATTTGGACTTGAGGAAAGTGTGCGGTATAAAGTAGATGTTAAGATGAAGATATGTGTAATGTTTGGGGAAAAGTGAGCGGGATGATCCAAAAAAGAAAGACTGTCACAACTTAAAAGTGATGGAAAGTTTTATATCTGCAGTTATCTATCATACATCTTAACTGAACCTCAGACCATATGTTATTAAAAGTAAATTCTTGATCTGTGGTGTTAACTAAAGATCTTATGACATTAAATCTAAAAGCTTTAGATGAAGGGAACGAATGAAAACAGTGGGAGAGAGAAGTATGCGACGAGTCTCAAACTTCAGTCTTTTAAATTAGTACCATCAGTGCCATGGTTAAACTTGAATGTTAAACATTGGTAAAAAGTTATTCATAATTTGAAATTCGTAATTTCCAAAAAGACAATGCGGTCGAGCTGAGAAGAAAACAAGTATGAAGCTACTGTGAGTGTAGTATAATAAAAGGCATTTAGAAAAATAGTCATAACTCAAGATGCCACTGTGACTAAAATGAATAGCATGAGCAACAATAATGAGCTTAGTGGTGAAAACAGCTGCAACTGTTTTGAAGACAAAACACTCATTTGACAATTATGCCCCCCTCCCTCTCCCCCCTCCCCTCGCACAAATCCCAAGTTAAGTTCTTAATGGGCTATTCCTGAAACAAAAAACAAGTATTTGTAACAACTCTTTTGAAGTACTGCATTGATGTGTTTCCAGCCGTGCCACTCAAGCTTTTAATATGGCTTTAACTGACTGCGTGATAATGCTTGTTGCATTTAGAGACGCTAATCAAAAACGTTGCAGCTTTTTCAAAAGCACTTTTTGCCAGGAGGCTTAAAGGAAAGATAAACAAACTGATTTTTTCATATAAAATCTCTGGTTGAGCAACCTGTTGGCAAATAAATAAAACATATAACTGTATCATGCTTTAAGCCCAAAGACAGCCCTCGAAATGTTGGCTAAATGACTTCAATAAGCAGTGGAACTCTATATGTTGGGCAATGGCAGACAGAAAAGAAGTTTTAGAGTTGTTTCAGTGGATTACATTCAAAATGATGTAGTCGACTAAATCCATAGAGCAGTGATTCTCAAATGGGGGTGCATGTACCCCTAGTGGTATGCAAAGGCACTATAGGGGTTACTTGAGAGAGAAAGAGTGGAAAATTAACAAATGAAAGCATTAAAAAGATGGTGTTTTATAATGTTTGTTTTTAGTGAAAAATGATCATCATAATAATGATGATGGAAATCATCTTGATTAGAACATGAACTTAAATTACAAGGGTCAGTCTTGGAGATGACTAGAAATGATAAAAACTATAGAAATCAATCCATTCACTAGGCACTAAATCAGTGTTTTTCAACCTCTGGGTTGTGACACCATGAAATTTTTGATATAAAAATGTGGTCACGATCCAAAAAAGGTTGAGAACCACTGCAGTAAACACTGTTTCATTCCACTTATCTACAAAATGAGATTATTTAAAATGTGACTTATCACTTACTCATTTCATCATTATGCTCTATATTTGTTTTTACATAGTATTTTTAATAAAATGTGTTAGTGTTAGACTTGGATTCAGAAATAAGAGAAAAGTGATACTTGAGCCTAAAAAGTGTGAGAACCAAGAGGATGTAGTTGACTTCCACAGAATTTCTGTGTAACATTGCGATGCATTTTATTCACCAATTTAGTGAAGGTGACCTTGTTATTGTCGTTGTTGGTGTTTTCAAATGAAGCCCAAGTCTAGTTTTAGTGAAGTGAAAATGTAGAGTTAAAACAAACCTATGGCAAAACGTATTAGTCAACGCTGCTATTTGAATTATATACTTTGATAGTGCTTCGAGACAGCAATTGTTGTAATTTGTGCTATATAAATAAAGTTGAATTGAATACATTGTGGGACATGGAGTCCTGTAAACGGATGCATTGAAGTGCTTTCACTGCATTCTTACCATCATTTCTTGTGTTTCTTCACCAGACGAAGAAACACCGGTGATTCCCTTGACATCATTTTTGTTGATGTGTTTCCCGGTGATGTCCCCATGATTTCAGAATGAAGTAAAAACACTTCTGTGCATCCGTCTCTGTGACTCCACATCCCACAAGGCAATGCTTGAAATTGTCAACAGCCTTGTGTTTACAGTGGAGATAAAAACAAACTTTTAAGTGGCAATTTGAAACTTTTACTTTTGTTAGCAAATGATCTTCGATTTATTGATCAATGAGGCCTCCACTATGATTTTATCTTATAACGCATTTATCGGAGGTAGCAGCTTTAAGGCAATGAACACTATCAGTGCTGTATAAACCTTTAATAAGGCCACATTTACAGAAATTTCGTTTTGTAGGTCTCTGATTCTGTGGAATTAGGCTGCAGCCTAAAGCCTTATAAAGTGCTATATACTGTATATTATAATGGTAAGTGACAGTGGTACGGCGCTTGTGCTGGAGTGGTTGGGAGAGGAATCCATGAAGAGAATACTGAGAAGTAGGGATGTCCCGATACAACCTTCTCACTTCTGATATGATACCGATATTGCAGCCTTGCGTATCGGCCAATACCGATATTGATCCGATATCAGCACGAATCATACATACTTTTATTACTTATTCTGTAGTGTGGAATGTTAGAAAAGGCTTGATCAAGTGATGTCACTCGAACAGAGAACAATAGTCAGCAATAGTAGGTATGAGAAAAACTGACCCATTTATTATTAACCAATTGTTTACACAAATTTAAACCTTCAACATAATATTCAGTATCCTACAATTGAATAAAACAAATAAAAAATAAATTATACATAGACCAGCACCAATGTTAAGGTGCATTACTGCCACCAACTGTGTGGGAATGTGAATCTTCTATGGATAGAAGTGCTGAAGCGGAAAATTTTATCAAAGCCCTTTTAACGGTGATTTTAGATGCAGTCCGATAAAATCCGATATTCCTTTTCAGGCTGATATCGGACCGATATTCGATAACATCTGATCGGGATACCTCTACTGAGAAGTAAACGGGATGGAAAATCTCGCTGTCACACACACACGGCAACATGCAGTAGATCCATGGTTGGTCATTACAAGCATATTCAAACTAATTCCACAATGATGACAGTTGACATCAACAGAATATGCCCCACAGTGCTTTGCAGCAGCATGTACCTCAGTGCCTTAACACAACACATACTTGAGAAAGATGGATGTGGAGGATTCGCTGTCTATCGGGCAAGCCCTCATTTCTATGTGTCACTGATGCTTCTAATGACGTCATCAATCATGACAATGTTCTATCGTTGAGGATTTTAGAGTCAGAGGTCAGGGAGAAAGCCTATATGTTGAATGAGAGCGTCACTAAAACACTGTGTGCACACTGTAAATACTACATGGTGTAAACTGGTTTCACAGGAGGTCAAATAAAAGCTTCATTGATTTGATTGCTGTAACCGTGTGTTGCTTGTGGATTTCATTTCAGGGTTTCTAAATGCACAAAAAAAAAACAGGTGTGGCATTTGACAAAGTGTTCATGCAAGACAGGATGCATTTCTTTTGTTAGGACGTCTTTGTCAGGGTTAAAAACAAGATAAATGGTCATAACACTGTCTGATGTTCTCTTCACGCTCTAGGAGCAGTTCATGTTAAAAAGGAGAAAGAAATTGACTTTCAGTGTGAAGAATTCAGAACTATATAATTTCAGCTCAATTTATTTCATGCGTGGGATTAAAAGGCGTTCAACAAAAAAATAAAAATAATAATGATTTAGTTTCAGTAATGTTACCTTTTCCATTTTTTATAATTACATTTGCTTCTCCTCAAAGAAACCAATATAACACAGGTTCATTCAAATTCTTCTCCCCTTTTTCAGATGGCAAAGTGAGCTTTGTGTGACAAAAGCAGTTCAACAGCTGAAGAATGATCAGGAAACAAACCCTAATTTTGCAAGAAAACGCACAAAAAAAGCAGAATGTCAGATATAATGGCACGCAGCGTTAATTTTCTACTGCCACTTTTCCCTATTCGAGGTTCTGGATGCTGAAGTTGATTTCATATTCCTTTGGATGGAAGGCAAGGTTCAAAATACACATTTGAAATGGAGCACAATGATAAAACTAAGAAAGAGACAAAAGCAGTCAGTCAGTCACCTAGTTTAGACCCAGTTATCTGGATCAATGATCCTCATCATGGTAAAATGATTATTCACATTTTAAAGGCTTGGAAGAAATTTCTATCCCCATTAACAACAATACAGTTTGAATTCAAATACAAATGTTTGGCCACCTCATTCCTTCAAAAATGACCAATCCGGATCCGATCGGTTTCTATTCCACCGATGATGACAGATAGAGATTTTTTTGATTTTTGAAAAATGATCCAGAATCAGTGGATTGATCCAGATACTTTCAAAAATGTAATGGAATCCTCTATTACATAAGGTCTATTTTTGGTTAATGTTTTGCCAAAATATGTTTGGTACTTTTGACATAATCCTGTTTACAAACAAACAAACAAATAAATAAAATAATAATAATAATAAATAAATAAATGAATAAAAAATAGAACTTCCTTGGCTGAGGTAAAAACAAACTTCTTCCCTTCTGTTTTATGTGTTCCACTAGTTTCTTCGTGCCAAGCTCTAAACATGCAATGTCAGATCCAACATTTGATTTACCAGAACACTGTGTTATTCCATTACAAAATAATTTAGTATTTAAGATATAATAAAGCCTCCCTCTGGGCTCACTGACATTTTGCACCAATTTGTGACAAATGTCAGAAAAAAAAGTCACCTGTATGAATTTTTCATTTCAGGCAGTTAGTGGAGAAATTGAGTGCATTTAAAGAGCACACATTGTGGCTCTGCACCAGTGTTGGGCGGTAACGCGTTACTGTCCCAACGTTACTTTTGACAGTAACTAGTACTGTAACGCAATATCTTTTTTAGAGAAATAACGCCTTTACCGTTACAATATGGTGCGTTTGTCCGTTACTTTGCTAGCTGCAGTGTACTTCCTGTTTACAGTGGCGCTACATATTTTTCATTGTATCGGTGAAGCTAAGCTAACGCTCCGTTGGTTGACGTGAGGGAAGCCTCTGCACCGAAACAACAGTGTATGGATTTTAACGGACTGTGACCGTTATCCAGGGACAGATCAGCCAAACTATTGCACGGTATGTTGTTGTAAATAAGAAGCCTGTCACTACTGCTGAGTCACCGCTAACAGCAGCTCGTTAGCCTGATATGTTTAGCATTGTATTGCTGAGAAAAATGCTGTGAATTTGTTTTCTAATATTTATTTATTTATAAGCATTTTCAACAGCAGAATGTGCACCTGGAACACGCACAGCTTACTTTACATTACTGTGCTAAGGCTGAAAAATTACAATTTTAATTTTGGAGCAGCTGTTTTGTGCTTTGTATGCACATCCTTTGTGGTTGTTTCATAGCATTTTTAGTAAAGCAGAGTTGGTCAAAATGTATTCCGAATGTTATTCATATTGCTTTCATTTATTCATTTTAGAAGGTTTTTTTTGTTTATGTTGAACATTATTGCTAGTTTTTGTACTTATGCTGTAAGGGAACATTCTAAGGCTAAACACAATCGTTTTATGATGCTGAAGCCACTTTAACTTTTGATCTTTGATTTTTTAATAATATTCAGGTTGTTTTGTGTTTTATTTATTCCACAATTCTGTAACATTTTCAGTTTCTGCTGGTCTCAGGTAAAGAAACTGGTATTGAAAGAATACTGAGTGTTTGAGTCAGATTGGTGTTTATAAAGACTAATGCTGAGCAGAGTTTAGTTCTGTGAATGTAAATGATTAGAAACTGTAGGGTTGGATACAATAACATTTCATTTATCAGATGCTTTTATCCAAAACCATGTTAATACAGGGGCACAGTTGATCAACAGTGGATTATTATATTATTACAGCACTGATATGAAGCTGTATGGACACAAATGACCCAAAATAAATAATACATTCATCCTTTCTAAGTAACTCAAAAGTTACTTTTTCCAGTAACGCATTACTTTTTGGTGTAAGTAATCAAAATAGTAACTGAATTACTTTGTGAATGAAGTAAATAGTAACGGTTACTAGTTACTTTTTTTCAGTAACTAGCACAACACTGCTCTGCACAAAGGATTTCGCTTACGCACGGTTGCTATGTGCACTTGCTTATTTAGAGCTCACTTTCTCGTCTACTCTCTATACTGCTTCTTTTCACCCACATTTCAAAGGCACTGCAATGAACGTGCAGAACATCACCGTGGCACAAACTTGCATAATGAAAAACACTGATGTATAAAAACACAAGGCCCATATGATCGTAAAGTGACATAACCGTCCAATCCGTCACTTCCTCAGATTTTGATAGGCTAATACATCAGCACGCGGCGAGCCATTTGTCATGGAGCAGTGGCAGGTTATGGCAGCGTGCTGATGGATAGGATCTGCGGATAGAGAGGATGGCTGAGTTGCCCTTGTCAAAGTTATAAAAAAGAGAGGAATGGGTGAAGGGGAGGTGGAGACGACGAGACCTAAATGTGTTCTGAACAGACTCGTTTGTCACGCTTTGTCATTGAGGGACATCAAGACAGCCCGTGTGTGTGCTCACCAATGCACGCATGTATTCATGCTTGTTTGTGTACTGAAGTTAAATGTTTGCAGGCTGTAGAGAATGCTGCTTTAAAAGATACGCAGAATATAGATTTCATACTAGACTACAAATACGTATAAGAATGTGAGTTATGGAGTGTGCAGGCATTCTTAATCAGGTGAATGTATGGGTTGTGGAATTGAAAGCATTTGACCCCAATTTGTGTGGCCTGCATTATTTATAGTCTATGCCAGCTTCTCTTTGTTTTCCACAGCTTGTCTGGGGAGTCGATGTGTGAGAGAAAACAATAAGGGAAAAATAATCGAAGTAAGATGACAGTAAATTATGGAGTATCCAAGAAAATATCCCTTTCGTAACAATGAGTTTTCTTGCAAACTCTCTCGGTAAACACGTCAAAAGCATCACAGGTAATTAATCGCTTTAGACCTAGCAGTAGTCTTCCCAAAGGGGTTTAAATAGTTTAGAATGAATGGTTCAAGCAGACACGCTGCATTGTAGGATTTAAGAGAGCGGTCCCCTTACACTGCCCCACTGTACAGTCCAATAAACACACTTTACAATCCATTTTGCCGTTATGACACACACACACACACACACACACACACACACACACACACACACACACACACACACACACACACACACACACACACGCACACACACACACACACACACACACACACACACACACACACACACACACACACTAGCATCCTCATCCGCTGGCTTGGCAGGCACGGCAACAGTGTGTATCCTTAGAGACCTGCTGGGTCAAATCAATGGCAGCCAGCAGCCTTCCACAATGAACGCCACCATTTTACCGGCCAACCCACAGCGCAGCGGTGGAGCAGCTAAATAGTCTATGAGAGGAACATAAAAGGACAGTAAGAGTGCTTACAATGAACATGCATCACAACTGGAAATAAAAAAAAAAATACAATATTCCCAATCATGTTGCAGCATGCGCCATGTGCTGCGCAGCCAATTTGTTTAAGATTAATATGTGCAGCTTGTGCAGCTGTTTGGTAAATCCACTTGGGGTAAGCAAGCTTATCTTGAACTGCTGGGGTGTGTGTTTAAATATCTAAAAGCAAGAGAACAAATGCCATTGTTTGTGTGGAATAACAATAATACTGAATTTGTTGAGTGTGAGTCCGAAACAAAGCTTTTCCATCAGCATTTAGATGATTGTTGTTTTTCACGTGATCTCACAGAATGCATACCATAAGCTCCCAGCCCCCACGCACACACTGATTGCTTGCATGGCAGACCCAGTTCTAATCGGTGAATAAGCAAATCAGCAAAATAAAAAAAAGGCCGATTACAATATAATCCCATCTTTTAATGCCTTTAACGCTGCGTGTGTGTTATAGTTTTGACGCTGCTCAATATGTTGGAAATCGAACACTGCAGCATCAACACACAGGCCATTTATTCTGTCATGCTTTCCAAAACATGTTTAATTATAGGATATCTCTAAATAGCTGGGTTTCATTCACCTGATTATGATGACGAGCGAAGGGGAGATGGAGGGCAGGAAGTACAAATGGAGAATACGCGGATGGAGGAAACCTGTGCAGAGAGTCCGTATTGTACTGACTTAGATCCGGTTTCAAAACAAAGATACAAACAATTAATGAACAAATATGTTGGGTATGACCATTATCTCCTGAAGATCAGTGAGTTTTCGACAGAATCTAAAGATTTACCAACTGTTGATGTCACAAACTATCTGGTTCTTCAGACATCCTACTACACCAAACAGCAGATGAAAGCCAATAAAAGTATGGAGGAATATAACTTTTTTGTGAGTGGGTGGGTCCACAACCTCTGTACCAAACAGTTCCACGATGATTATCGTTTGGTCTTCACCAGGGTGAGTGTTTGTTCTGATATTGTTTTATGTGTTAAGATGTTAGCAGCTAGCGGTAATAACGGCTATAATGTAAACAAACGTGCAAAACATCTTGACGACTATGTGAGCCAGACAGTCAATGATAAGAGGTTTATTTGTCACAAACATATAGTAAATGAGAATTTAACGACAACCTAATGCTATGTAAACACAGTCGCAAAAAAAGTTAGCTCGCTAACAAACCTCTGACAAAGTGGTCGCTACAGACACGGGCATCAGCAGACTCTGCTCCTCCCGACCGCAGACGTAGGTTTAAAATCTGCTTTTTATTGAGTTGTTCTGTGAGCTTTTTACATTTCTCACCTTTGTGAACGACAATCTTTGGTACTCAAGCAAAACCCTTTTCCTTTTCTCTGTGATTGAAGCAGCCGTAAACTACACAAAACATGGGTATTTTGATTATTTCAGAAGACAGATTCTGAAGCTACTTTACTTCCTGCCCTCCATCTGAATCTCGTGCTCTCGCAATGCAGCAATGTGACGTCACGTAAAATAAACCTATTGACCCCACGAGAGACTGCATTCATGTAGCCCAGAGGTGTCAACCTTATTTGGGGCCACATACATAACACTTTAAGCACATAAGTCAGACCAAATAATTTCTAGCAATACACCCTTTAAATCACAAATGTCAATCTCAAGGCACACAGGCCACATCCGGCCCGTAGGAGAATTTTATCCAGCATCTAAGATAATATTTTATCTCTATCAGGATTGGGTGAACACTGTTAATTCTACAAAGCCCAAACTTCATTGTAACAAGTGACATCATTGGGGGGTATTGCAATTACTTAAATTTTTTGTGTAATCTTAACTTTATTGACAAAAACGTCAATCTCACAATCCCAAAGTGCAGTTGAAGCTCAAGCTAATGCTAACCTCTGATGGTGGACTGAGGTGGAGTATCTGTTCATTAAATGTGCGTTCACACCGAACGCGACTGAAGCGACGAGATTACATTAAAAAATCCATGTAAATGACGCGATCCTGAGCGACCTCCCTTCAAGTGACCCGTCTAGCTCCCTGCGTGACCTAGTCGCTCAAAGTTGAAAAATCTGAACAACTCCCCCAACCGACACTGTCTGTAGAGCCGAGGCAGGAGCCCTCCCCTCCCACTACAGTGAGAGGACTGCAGCGAGAGGGCTGCACACTTCCTCAACTTACCGGGGCAAAATTAAAGCGGTTAACTTCTTGAATAAGCCTATATTCTGAGTAAACTCATCCTTTAGTAACTCCGTAAGTTGATCATTTAAACCGTAAAAGTGGCGCCGTCTACGATAAGTGCTGTAAATGTATGGCTCTCTCCCCCTGTCACCGGCTCCACAGACACACACATTGTTCCCTGGTCATCATGTTACTGGAGCAATGAAGTGATGGAGTGACCAAAAAGCACCACTATGTTCAAGCGACTCATCAAGGGCGATTGAAGTGACTGCAGCCACCTCAGTCGTGTTTGGAGTGAACACATCTTAACAAATAGACCAACCCAACAACTCAGATGTGCGCTGCATTATAGAATTGTATTGAAGGTCACAACAACCAAAATACAGCTTTGATTTATATATATATATATATTGAGGATTTCAAGCAATGTAAAGAAAAAAAATTGAAAGAACAAAGATTGACAGTTACTTCCAATGGCAAGTGAAAGGATGAACTTGTAGCACCTTAAGACCAAACGTGTGCAGTTGTTCCTTCAAAGCAAGAGCAGATGTCAGCTGCTAAAAATGAAACCAACAACAGACAGCCTGAAACTGCCCATGGCGACTGTGGCTCAGGTCTTAGAGGTCTTAGAGGTCTAGAGGTTTGCGGTTTGATCCCAGTCTATACCTGTCTATGTGTCAAAGTGTCCTTGGACAAGACACTGAACCCTAAGTTGCTCCCAGTGGTCGACTAGCACCTTGCATGGCAGCTCAGTCCCATTGGTGTATGAATGGGTGAATGAGCTGATATGTAAAGCGCTTTGAGATAATGCTGACTTAACTTTAATCGCATCGATATTGAAGTTTTCACTACTGATTCGCCAAGAACCGCCTTCCTGTGCTTCTGGCCAATCAGAGACTGTTACAGGACACAAGCGTGTATGTGCTGCAGCGAGTCTCAGTTACCCCTCAGTTGAGTGCGCAAACAACAGCTACATTAGGACCCTATAATATCCACGTTAACAGAATCGCGGACGGAATCACGGAATCGACCAATGAAAACAGAATCTACAGTTGAACGCGGAAATAAACAGAATCAAGTTGAAACGCCGTCACCGTGAGGATAATGATATGATAACACTTCTGAAAAAGATGCCTGAAAAAAATAAAAAAAATCAATATTCATTGTGGTTAGCTCATGAATAGAATTCTCTCTTACTTTTGGCACCACCTCCTCAAAATGGTAACATCATAAAGTTATACATTCTGTAAAGTGGCAGCACAAAGGTGGTGTTAAGTGCTTTTGCCTCACAGCAACAAAACCCTGAGTCCATTTGTTTGGAATAGAGAACTAGGATTTTTCTGTCTGGAGTTTGAATCTTCTCTCTCTGTTTGTGTTGGTTTTTATAAAAAGACTCATTGTTCTTTCCACCCAACGTTATTTTCAAAGGAACTCTTTACAAAAACCTGTGTTAGGTGAACTGGATTATACGTTATTTGTCAAAGTGAATTTGTTGGTTTGTCTTTCAGTGTTGGCCCTGCATACGACTGGCATTTATTTATTCAATCAAAAATATTTGGAGCTGATTATAATTTTGTTACATTTTTGAATTAAACTCAACAAAACTAAACTTAGAAAGTTTAAACCCAATGAGTAATTATTCTTTGGGTCATAACAGACCAGATTTAGCCATTAGGGACTGAGTTTAACAACTGTGGTGGAAGAAACTTTCCAAAATGTGCGCAAGGCCTTGACAAATAGATGAATGGCCTTCTCCAAATAAAGCAAATTTTCTTTCATTAATAAAACCAAGGCAGGCTATGAAAGCCACATTATCTATCAGTATTAAGCTGCAAGCCTTGATAAGCAGTTAGAAAACTGCCCCATTGAAAAGAATCTTTCCACTGTTTATTGATGTTCAAGCAAAAACAGGAACAAAGCCCATCTGTAACTCTAGAAGACAACCTTGTTATTTTCAATAAACCTATTACAGGCGCTTCTTATGAAAGGCACGGGGGAGGCCAGCGGTTGGTTATGTGTCTCTTTGCTTTAGCCTGGAGTTTCAGAGCATGCACGAGGAAAATGATGCCAATCTCTACACCAGGGGATGTATTAAATGACGGGTCTAATTTAATAATAAGATACTGAGAGACCTGCTAAGGCACTTCCTGTGTCTACAGGCCATCCAGGAATGGAGTCGTTTGGGTTGCTGAGTAGGTAGGTTGGGGTACATTAGAGAGGAAAGGAAATGGTTTCACAGCGCTTGCATGCAAAATGAACCATGGGAACCGGATAGCTACACAAAGATTCTCTACAAGTATGTTTTTATTGATTACCGGTACATACTTTCACTTTCTTTACTTCTACTTTTTAAACGTTACAAAATTATTTGTCTAATAAACTGACAGCACTGATTGAGGAAGTGAGTCGATGCAATTTAGCTAAATCAGTATCTCTTTATTTTGTGTAACCGGAGGCTCTGGGTCTGATTTTTGTACCCAGCGCACTTCACCCGGACTGCTTTCCTTGAAGCATCGCTGATTGTATGTCTGCTGAAGAACAAGTGCCTGTTTGCAGGCACTCCATGGGCTGTTCCATGCAACACGCAGAGTGTGGTTGACAAAGTGGCGAAAATCCAAGTTTAAAGAAAAAGACAACGACTGAAAGCGTGGGATCTTTCACATTCAATAAAAAGATATTGCAATCTGAGATTAGTTGATTTTAAAGTAGTTCTAGCTCAACAGAGGGATAAATTAAAGCAAAAGATTTATCAAAGTACAACGACAGGCCAGGTTTAGCATGTTTCTTTGTAAAACACTTGTATTTAAGTTTGTCAATTTATTTCCTTAAAGAAATAAAGCAGCTGCATGGTGAATAGATGCAGAAAGGCATAGAATAATAAACTCCTGAACAACAATGTAAATGTGAACAAAATAAAGTGAAACTTAATTGCATAATTGTGAATAACCTTACTTATGAAATTATGTTTTGTTATTATGCTTAATGTTTAAGGGAAGCTGTATTTGCTATTGAATTATTTTGAGGATGGACACACCCCAAATAGATATTGGCGACAAAACAGCTCCAAGCATTACAGTTTAATTTCTTTCGCCATGACTAATGAATTTAAATATAAATCATTATTATTATTGTTTATAGTTGAAGTTTGGAAAAAAGGGTTTGTTTTTACCACAATTTGGATCCAAAATGCATTGTTGAAACACTGTAGTTGTGTTTATTTAAGCAATGGTCTTTTATTAGGCCTTTATTTAAGTAATGCCTTTTTAAAAGGCAATGTAAAATTATTTTGTTAGATTCTTGGTTGTTTTTCTGTTATGTGCAATTAAAAGAGCTCAAGAGGATTTCAGTTTTGCGTAATCTGTTAGTTGTGGAATAAGATCATAGAGTATTAAAACTGCAAAACATGCAAAAAAAAAAAAAGGATAGATTAAAAGATTACTCAAATAATTGCAATTCAGGGTTGTGATAATGTAAGATTTGATAAGCTATTCATATAACAAGCACTAAGTCAACAGCAGTTCTACAGTTCATATTTTATATGGAACTCAAACTAACAAATACAGTATACACTTTACAGTATTCAGTGTAATTGTAAAAATGCATATTTGTAACAAGATCCTGTCAGACATACAGTATAGTGAGCATGTCTAGTAGGGATGTCCCAATACAACTTTTTCATTCACGATATGATACCGATATTGCAACCTTGCGTATCAGCCGATACCGATATTGATCCGATATCAGCATGAATTATACATACTTTTTTTTTTTTTTTAATAAAAAAATAATAATTACTTATTTTGTGTTAGAAAAGGCTTGACCAAGTGATGTTACTCAAACGGAGAACAATAGTCAGCAACAGTAGAAATGAGAAAAACTGACCCATTTATTATTATCCAAATGGTTACATACATTTTAACCTTCAACATAATATCTACAGTATCCTACAATTAAATAAAATAAATAAAAAATGAATTGGAGGGAAAAAAAAAAAAAAAAAGAAAATTTAATCCGATATCCGATATTCGTTTTCAGGCTGATATCGGACCGATATTCGATATTGATATCAAATTGGGAGACCCTTAATGACTAGTCATTTCAGATATATCCACACCCATTAGTGTAGATACACACATCTACACTAATGAGGATTGCACACGTTCCACTGCATGTCCCAAACTCACAGAAACAAGCAGAAACTTCAAGACTATAACTTATCATACTTTAGTGTGACTGTAGCAAAATCAAAAGATAATCGAGAATAACAATGAAACAGTCAAACATCATATGCGCACAGGTAAAAAAAAAAACAATTTAACACATCGTCTCATGAATCATTCAATGTTGGATACCTTGAAGAGTCTGAGAGAAACAGAGAATAAGCATAATTCCTCAAATGAGCAACAAGAAAGGGTTTTTGTTTTGGACTTTTAGGACCCCCAAGAGAGAGTGAGAGTAACAAACAATGACAAACAGATGAAAGATACAAAGACAACAAAAGGAAGACTCAGCACGGAAGTCTTCTCGAAATTTGATTCACCAAAAACAAACTAAAACCATAGCCATTAATTATAAATGTATAGTGTGTTTTGTCCTGGGTGAGCCCAGAGAGAGTAGAAGAATAATCATGGTGTGGGTGATTACTGTAAGCCAATCTGAGGCATTTATTTGCTTCTGTGTGCTATTGTTTCAAATGGTGGTGAGAGACCGAGGGCCGAGGCCTGAAAGCCAGGACACCAACGGAATGGATCAAATTTACTCTGCACATACAGACCTGGAAAACAGCTCAGCTTGAGTCTGAAGCTGTTAGAACAAGTAAAATTATTGGAGAAATACAGTAGTTTGTCTGTTCATGTTAATCTTGATTTATTAAAATAACATAAATAAATAAAAACATTACCCTAAATTTAAATACAGTGATATGACCATAAATACATACAGAAACTAGAGGTCGACCGATATCGAATTTTCAAAGGCCGATACCAATTTTTTAAAAAAACACCAACAGAACTCTTAACATTTATTGAACTTTAAATTCACAACCAAGTAAATCAAAATGTACAGGACGGATAAGTAGCAGTAAAGCACGACAACAATATAAAATGTGCAAGTAGTCGGGTTAAATTAAATACCTGTTTTAGGGATAACCACTCACTCCTTCCCTCTGTTCACAGCCACCACCATTATACCTAAGCTTTACACTTGTCACCATATGCACAACTACAACATCACGACTCACTCTCACTTTAAAATAATCAACTCTTCCCCACTCTTTCCATTTCCTACCTTGAGTCTCTCCTCCCTGTTCCCTTACCCCTCACCAAGGTGTAACACTGCCCTCTCTTTTTATATCCTCCCTATAATAAAGTGAGAGATGTGTCACCAGACTACCCTTCTTGCTCGAACGAGGAGAAGAGGTGCCTATTTTCAATGGTGCATGTCTGTCCGTGTCCTCCTTTTATAGGAGGTGGGTCTCCCCCTAGCAGACGGACACGCTTCACCGGCCAATCGGGATTGGCAGATTGAAATAAATGTTTTTGAGGAATGCAGACAGAGGTTGCATCCCATAGTGAGACATCTCACTCATATTACTCATAGAACCTGGATTATATACATAACCTGGTAGGCTCAAAAAAAATAAAAAATAAAATAAAATAATAAAAAAAAAATATATATATATATATACTAGGAATGTAACGATTTATCGTAAGGCAGCTAAAAATCGATTCATAGGTATCACGGTTCACATCGATGCTGTGAAAATTTAATCGCAGTACTTTTTTTTATCCAGAAGTGGAGGCGGCGGGCGGAATCTGCTAATACTTTCTTTCTGGCCGCCTTATACGCTTAAACATGTTCATAAATGATTCCTTACCCCTTTAGCACTGAAAGAATATCTGTAATATTACGTGAATATCTGTAAAAGTCACGTTTTTCTATTAGCTCTGTCTGCTAGCATAGCATCTCTTCTTCACTGCAAGATATCTGCATGCCAACCGACCACTGGGTTACCAGCGCCCTCGGCTGGTCCAAACAAATATCTGACGCAAATACAATGCAATGAGTGGTTTTTTTTTCCAAGTCCAATTGTTAAGGCACAAAATACATTTTCAGTTTCACAAAAGAAAAAGAACTATTAGGCAGTTTTGTATTGTTTACTTTAGAACCAGAATTTAAATTAATAGGCTTCTTCATTTGTATTATTCCTTTATTTATTTCATTCAAGATTTATTTTTCGTTAAATTGCATTGTTTTGAATAGTTTATCAAGGGATTCTATTGACAATGAAAAAAAAGGAAAATAGTACAGTATTTTCCCAAAAAAAATAAAGGAATATTTTTCAGTCATTTATGTACAGTCCCATTTTGTAAAATAAATCATGAGAGAATCTTATCGTGAACCCAGTATCGTGAATCGAATCGAATCGTATCGGGAGTTGAGTGAATCGTTAAATCCCTAATACACACACACACACACACACACACATATATATATATATATACAGTATATATATATATATATATATATATACAGTATATATATATCTTGGCTCATGGACGATCTTGAAAAAATCCAAACATCAGCCCAATACATCGACCAACCGATTTATCGGTCGACCTCTAACAGGAACTAAAAAAACCCAAAACTGATACAGCAAAATTAAAAATATTTTGACTGAAATAAAGTTTTCCCACTCATTGAGGCCTGAAGCTAAATCTGCTGCTTCCTGCTGTGATCTTTTTTGTCGTTTCTGTGCTTCTGCCTTTGGCCAAATGTAATTTCTGCTTCCTCTGCAGGCATTTACGTACTGTATGTGCAATA
This sequence comes from Gouania willdenowi, assembly GCF_900634775.1. Taxonomy (NCBI): domain Eukaryota; kingdom Metazoa; phylum Chordata; class Actinopteri; order Blenniiformes; family Gobiesocidae; genus Gouania; species Gouania willdenowi. The sequence goes on from NC_041044.1 coordinate 27,584,040, forward strand.
TAATGCATTTGGTCCTTCATAGGATTCCTAAAGGACGGTGTCGGGGCTTTTTGTGTTGACGCTCTTGGACTACAATTGATCGGAAACAACCTTCGGCACAAGAGTCAGTGTAAGGATGAACATTCGGGCTCAGACACAGAATCATTCAGCTTTTTATTTTTAAAACACAGTAGAAAACTGATGAAAACTGAAAGGATAACCTCAGAACACATGCTTAACAGTCAACTGATCTTATGGAAACATTCACTGCTGTAATGATCTATGGGCAAAGATGTTGTATTATTGTAAGTAACTGGAAAAAGTAACAACAGGAATAATAGCTGCTTACAATAAAGAAAGCTTTCTGGGAAATATAAAATGACAGAAAACATTTTTTGGAGACTTTTGGAGAGGAAAAAAAAGCCAATGTTTCCTTTAGATATCCACTGAGTTTAACTTGTGGAGAGAGACCCACACGAGAATGACAATGTAGTACAGCATATTCTCTGGGAAAAAAGAACAAAGTAATAGGGAAGTCCTGCTGCCATGGCACTAAGCCCCCAGTGCAGATTAAACAGAACATTTCATAGGGGGGGGTGGAGAGCTGACATTCGATGATTTGGGGGGGGGGGGGGGGGGGGGGCAGATAGAATGTGAGCGAATCAAAAAGAGCAGACACACTGTGGAAGGAAAATAAAGCTTTGTGGTTTGGCACTGGTGTTGTGTGTAAAACCATCCTGCGTGCTAAGAGTATAGAACAGTATTTTTCAACCATTTCTGAGCCACAGTAAAGTCCATTGCCCACCATTAAACCCTTTTTTTTCTAAATGCCACCTTGTAGCTCATTTTTAATATATACATTTTATATATAATCAACCTCACTCTATTTTCCTCCTTTGGACCGCCGTCACTTCTCGACCCTTTCTTTAGGTCAGACTCTTAAAGGGGCCATGTTAAGCTAAATCGACTTTTCTGTGCTTTAAACATCATAAAGTGCTATTTAAACCTCATACACATGCCCAAAGTGTTTTTTTCATTGATTCTCTCAATCATTAGTTAGAGGGTGATTTGCTCCTTTCTTACTGCAGGGTGAGCCCAAACACCTCGCTCCAATTTGATGACGCGTTCCCATTTTGATGATGAATTTGACGCGGCACTGAGCTGGAGAAGCCACGCCTCCAGGAAGCTCTCTGCCGTGATTGACACATAAACAAACACGCCCACGAAGGTGAGCATTTCAGCGTCCTTCGCGCAGTGCTATGTATGTATTTTCTACAGTCTATGTATGTAGCGGCAAACGCCCCGCCCCCACGCTCTGTCTTGTGTTTATAAAGCAGCATGAGCTCGGCTATGGAGTGGGTGGACATGCCCACTCATGAATATGCATAAGTAGGCTGCAAATCAGCCTGTTTGTGTAGAGTTGATCAGAAAGTGACTTTTCAGAGGCTAAAACTCTGGAAAACAGGTGAGTTTAGGAAAATAAACCTCAAATATTATGTTTTTGGAGTTCTTAGAACAAATGGAGATGGATGAAAAATAGCATGGCATGGGACCTTTAACCAAGGCCAATTATGAATTCTACTTTTTTCCCACTGACGTGAAGTGAAATTTAACCCTAATTACTCTACGAGTCACTATGTACGCTACAGAAACTAAAACCTGTGAAAAGCAATATAACCACAATCAATAACTAAGGGTGCTTTTAAAATATAGTATAGTCTGGTGGACTCGGTCAGTTCAGGCGTTGAATCTGCAAGCTCACCTATTGGACAGAACACTTCCCCTTTCTTCTTCTTCATCTGAGTGAAATACTGTCAACACTAGCTGGGTTTCCATTACAGATTTTTCGCAAAATAAAAAGCGACGTTTCTAAATGTCGACAAAATATAATTGCACTTTGAACGTGTTTCCATTGAACGTTGTTTTCGGCAGGAGCCTCGCAACTCCTGTGAAATCTCATCCCGAGAGACTTCGCTGCAGGAAGACGGACGGATCAGAACCTCCTTATGAAACTCCATATTCCATAGCGCTTTTGAGACACATTTCAACATCGAAACATCTGAAATTCCTCCTCATTTAGCAATATGAGTGTTCTGAATCTTTGTGGTTCTGATATTTATAGTACGTACGTCCATGTCTGTCCCACACGTGCAATTTTGTTTGCATTTTGTTGTCCTCATGATGTTTGCGTTTCAACTTTACATCCTGAATACAAATTTTATATATAATGAAATTACGTATTGTGTGCTGAAGCTTGATGTGTAATGTATGGCACAATTTTATACCTGAATATTTATTTAAAAATGTTTTTTCATCAATTGTTAGTTTAATTTTTGTATTTACATGTTGTGTGTACTTTGGTTAATGTTGTTATGAATTATGTATGCTTTGATTATTGTGTTTTATTTTGGTTATATTTTCGTTTCTGTGTGAATGTTATTAATACATCTTATTTAATCTGTTTGTTGTACTTCACAACTGTCATGCATATATAGCCTGTGATGTAGGATTAATAGCTACTGCTTTGGCAGTATAGCTAATGAGGATCTAAATAAAACAAACAAACAAACAAACATCCTATATTTAGTTTGGGTTTGCTTTCTCGCATCATTAAAACCGCACCCGACTTTGAATGAGCTTTCACACCACCGCAAACGGACCGGACTATCCGAGAAAACGAAGCCTGGTGCGGACCAAAGAGGTACAGTATACGTGAGAGCACCCATAGATATTATTAGGTTAATTAACGCTAAATGCACTATAACGCTCTCACAGCACGCTGATGTTGAAAGGAAAGACAGCCAACCATTGGTGGGAATGAAACAAGGACAGGACAATGATTGAAGTGGAAAAAATGTTAAAGAAGCCAGAAACAATAAATACAATACAGAGACAAGAAGAACTCATGAGCCAGGACTGTGGAAGTTTGGCGCTTATTGTGTGATTTTTGCATGTGTGGTTGGAAATTGTTGTGGTTATACTTGGCTCTTCCACACTAGTCTTGCCTTGACTTGAACATGGTGTGTTCCTGTGTACGTGTACGTGTGATAGAATGGTATAGCCCTGAAAAAACCTCGTCTTAAACTACACACTGGAAATGACTTTCCTTCAAAAACCTTTGCTCAATGTTGCCATTTCTTTACTGCATCTATCCAATATATTAATACCTGTCAACAAAAAAAAAAAAAAACAGAATCACATACCAAAACAGGGCAACATAGAGGAAAACACAGGTAATGTAATAAATATGGAAATATGCTGTCAGTGTATCTTTTTTATGGAATAACACATTTCCCAGGGCTGTGGTGTTTGTTTGCTATAATCTTCAGATAGAAAGAAATTCAAGGGAAAACAGACACATATATATATATATATATATATAAATATATATAGTCTTTAAATACCAATTCCTAGCTTCAATGAGCACATGATTACATGATGGATAAATGAAAACGAAGGGTTCAAAGATAACTGATGGAGACAAAAAACTGGCAAAAAAATGAAGCAAAAAGGGAGCCAGAAAACAAAGAGGTATATATGGTATATATATATATATATATATATATATAAACTAAAACAACACCGTATTGATTTCGTAAAGCTGCTTGAGAAAGATGGGAAAGTGGGAGCAGGAGATAACAGACCGAGTGGACAGGAAGGGAAGCTGAGGGACAGACGACAATGAAAGCTGGGAGGACTGAAAGCTGCCATTCCAAATGGCCATCCAGGTGAATCAATAGCAGTGCCGCACGTCTCCCACTTCTGCTAAGCTTGTCCATCTCTTTTACTCCTCACAGCACCTCATTCTATCACTTGAGCAAAGCGGCCAAACAGCTGGGATGCTGGATAAGTGTAGCTGAGGCATGAGCCGTGTGCCTGCCGGCGCTGACTGTTACAGCCTGTTTTCATCACGGGGCTGTCTCTCAAAATAGCCTCCGTGAAAAACACACAGTTTGATTTGGACTAGTTTTCCCTAAAATCACAATTTAAAGTAATTTACAAATACATATTTCAGTTTTTATTTATTTGTTTGTTTCAGTCTAGCAAAAAAAAAAAAAGACTTAAAAAAAAATTACTATATAAAAATATATAACAAGACTAAAACAAGAAGAAGCAAAAATGCTTGTATGCCCAACATAAATCATAACATTCAAGTTGCCATTCTCAATAATACACAAAAAAAAAGAAATGCAAGCATTCGACAAAGACATTTGTACTTTCTTTTATATACAACATTTAACAAAGAACACAAACATATTTCTACTCTATTTCAACTCTCTAAAATATATATACAAATAATGGGCCACTAATTTATATTTCTTTATCAACATTATTCAAAAATGTAACCCCTAGAACAGACAGACATCTTCATTTACTTCTAATCTTGCTTTATTTGGTAAAATAAACGTAAATTGAGACTCTTAGGCTGTATTTGCTGGTCCGTAGTGAGAAGTATTTTTTAATGCCTTCTGGAGGAGTATTTATTTTTTGCTTTAAACATCATCTGTGTTATTTTATCATAAACATTATCTTTACATTTTACAAGATTTGATTAAACAAATAATGTATGTGTATCGTCATAATATCCTGCTTTGTTTATCAATCGTACAGCCTTTACTTGCCATAAAACCATATCAAACTGGTTATACATAATCAAGTATATTCTGACTTCTAAGCCTAAAAGCTAATTTTTCAGTTTTTTGTGTGGATGAAATACAAATGTTAAATTAAAAAGATACAAAAAAAAAAAAAAAAATCAAGAATTACTTTGAACATTATTTTTTCAATCTGTTGGTTTCTTCTCTCAGCACAACACATGAACCCCAGCATAAGTGTGGCACCTCTGATCTGTTCACGTCTCCCGACTTAAAACGGTGTTGGTGAAGTTGGTAACAAATAAGGACACTGTCACTATAATTACCAACCCAACTCATAACATCCCTGACCTCAATATCACCCCATTTAACCTGATCCCATCTCAGTGTCTGTGACGTGGATATTTACGACATAAAGCATCTGCGCCCATGTCTCAGCTATACATCTGCACCCAAAAATATGTAAATATGTGCTGACAAACATGTAGTAGAATAACACACACACATGCAAGTACGCACACACACGCACACACACACACGTAAGCACGCACACACAGCTGGTTCCACAGACACTGGCATCAATCACATCTAGTGAAACTGAATCTCTCTGAGAAGTGGAACAGCTGCAGTGGCACCATATATACACGTGCACACACATGCACATGTACACTTACACACAAATATACACGCACATTCACACACACATTCACACACACAAGGTAAGATCAGATAGAGTAAAGGTACTCATCCACAAACTGGCCTGTGACAGGTGACCTCTGACCTGGGAGTAAAATGGTGGTGAAACACGTTGCAGACCTCAGATTTTAGCCATGTGACAAAATGTAACTAAAGAGAGTTCATTTTGACTAAGGCTGAACGATTCATTGCATTTGCGATATTATCGTGATATCATAAAATGTGATTTTCTAATCGCAAAGGCTGTAATTTAAAAAAAAATTTTTTTTAGTAATAATTTATTTTAAGTTTATTGAGAGTTTTATTTATATCTAAAAAACATCCCATTGGTTAAAACAGTTATTAGTTCTCCTTACTTTTCCTGCACTTTAGTATGTGTGATGTTACTGACTGGATATTAGTAAGATTTATTTTTAGTTATTATATCTGTTTCTTGTATTTATTTATAGACTGTCCTGTTAAGTTCAGAGAGTGTTTAAGAAGTGCAGACAACATGTTTACATGTTTCATGAAACATGAAGTTAGTTAGATATGTTGAAGAGGTAAAGCCACAGATTTGTTTGCTTTATTGTTGTAATCATTTGAAATGAACATTTTATATTTATTTAAAGTTTAACTAAATCTGAAATGGTTTACTATGAAACAGATGGATTTATTGCTTGTGTTCATTGAAAAGTACATGACAAGAGGCTCTTGAAAAAATGTTTGCATATTAAATCGCAATATTGAGGGAAAAAAAATGCAATTAGACTATTTTCCAAAATCGTTCAGCTCTAATTTTGACAACAATGTTCATGTAGTTTAAGTCATAAACTTTTGTCAAAAATGCCATGTAGTTTTAGTTAAAAGTGAGTCATCAAGACTATTTTAGTTATGGTCTAGTTTTTGTCAAATAAATGACATTAAGATTTACTATATCTGTAACAGATTTAGATTTAAAATAAAAAAAAGCACAAGAGTTTGAGCATTTTTTTAAATCTTCAATTACCTGAAAAGGGATGGTAGTATTTAGGGGTGTTGAAAAAAATCGATTCGACAACATATCGCGATATTATGTCGCGCGATTCTCGGATCAATTCAAAATGCATCCCTATCGATTTTCTATTTTTTATTTTTTTTATCTTTATTCAACCAGGAAAGTGTTTCCCACTGCAGGAGACATTGTAACTGCACAAAGAGGTGCACTGAAACCTGGACATGTTGACCAGCTTGTGTTTTTTCAATAGAATCTAAAAATAAAGTACTAACTTTCTGCATTTATTTGTTGTTCTAGGCATATACCACAGTTAAGTTGCAGTAAAGTCATGTTGCACTAAAATTAAAGTTGGTTTAAAAGCCACAGGCAGATTGTATGTTGTTTTTTTTATTTTAAGTTGTTGACACGTGGCATGTTAAAGCCAATGTTTTGAGTGTAGATTAGTTGTTTCTTAAGTCTTATATATATATATATATATAAAAAAAATCGTAATAACCGCCTTATACTTTAATATCGAGATATATCGTATCGTGACCTATGTATCGGGATATGAATCGTATCGCCAGATGTCAGGCAATACACACCCCTAGTAATAATGTGATCATGTGAATGATTGATGTGACACAGTTATAGCTTCGCTACAAAATGTATCAATATATTTTGATGTAGTTTTCGTCCATCTGTATTTTGTTTTAAATAATCGTAGGTTAGTTATTGTTACTTAGAAAAAATGTCATCGACAAAACTATGAAGAACTTATTTTTGTCAACATATGAACTCTGTACAGAGGATTGTAGTATATATTGTTTTTTTACGTTTTCAGCCAATTTATTTAGGGATGTCCTGATACAACTTTTTCACTTCTGATACGATACCGATATTGCAGCCTTGCGTATCGGCCGATACCAATATTGAGCTGATAGGATATCAGCACGAATCATACATACTTTTATTACTTATTTTGTAGTGTGGAATGTTAGAAAAGGCTTGATCAAGTGATGTTACTCAAACAGAGAACAATAGTCAACAACAGCAGGTTACTTTTGTCGGCGTGTGAACAAAGTAACCTGTTCACACATATGGATTGTTTTAGGGCCGATACCGATTTTTTTTCCCATCAGCCTGACCGATACAAACTGTCGATTTTCTTGAGCCGATCACAAAAATTACACAATAGTGATAACACATGGTAAGAGTAAAAAAGAAACATTGATTGAAATTAACAAAGGTGAGGTAGAGCAAGAACAGGTCAAAATTATTTCTGCTCTCTGTAAATAATGCGGATCGGTGAACGCAGCAGCCCGCATCGACCGATGCGATTCACATAAAAAAATGCAAAAGTCGGCTGATAATATCGACTGACCGAAGTATCGGTCTATCACTAGTGAGAACCACAGTCATCTATGGATAGAAGTGCTGGAGCAGAACATTTTATCGGACCGCTTATATCAGTGATTTTAGATGCAGTCCAATAAAATCTGACCGATATTCCATATCAATATCGGATCGGGACACCCCTAATTTTATTCATTAACTATTTCAACAGTTTTTCCATTAAATATGAATTCCCCTTCGTATTTAAACACAGCGACTTGATGAAAATGTAAAAAAATAAGCCTTTGGTCTATAGATCATCTATTTCAGATCCACATTTTTGTGGACACAACATCCTTCATGATGCTCACTTTATATAAAAATTCATCTTAATAAGACAGAGATGAATTTTGGCAACTCCTGAAACCATGAACCTATGAAATACAAAACATACATGTTGGATCACCCAAAAGCCATGAGGACACCCAATGGTCCTGATCTCTGCACACACTCCCTCACACACTTAGGCCTAATTGCTGTTAAAGTACTTGCGAGGTCTGTAATGCTGCCATAGACAGTGTTTGAGTAAGAATGCTGACTGCTGCCAGACACACACACACACACACACACATTGGCAGCAGTATATAACAGTGCATTACAGTAAATAAGGTATGGCAGGGGCATAAAGTGAAATATCAATGCAGGAAAAGACATTGAATTCAATAACGGTATCAGATGTAACATCCTCTCTATGTAAACCTCTTAAATGACCTTTTATATATGAGATACAGGCTGCTGTGCTGACACAACATTTCACACAGTAATCCAACGTAGTTTTCCCAAATATCATAGGAGGTTTGCATAGTATTCCTTTATTTCCCATCATGCAGCCCACTCAGATCAAAAATGACAACAGTTCCCAAACCTTTCCACATGTGTGTGCTCACACCATAAAGCATTCATCTGCTTGTGATGCTGGTGTGATGAGAAAATCCCTCCTGTGCTGTGCATGTTTGTGAAGGGAAGCACCAACCAAGCCCTCCTAGAGTGGTTTGCAGCCTTCTTTTAATCTCTCATCAGCATGGAGTTGGGTTGAAATGTCTATAAAGGTCTGCCAGCATCAAACTACACATGTTTCTGGATGCTGTGCAATTTTATGAATACATCTGTATTCACTGTTTTCCTGTAATCTGTGGTCACTGCTAGATCTGATTAAAACACCAAGTCTCACTATACACCAGTTGTAACATCAACTCCTAAATGACTTCACATCACACATACATAAATATCACTGATGAACCAAAAACAACAACTAGGCACAAAGCAGATCTGAGGTGTCACTCAAGATGACACATGCACCCACGTACGGATGAACGCAGATGCTTGTGCGTTATGCGCCAGAAGAATGTAAAGCCCCGCAGTGCGCGTCAAAAACAAGAACAAGAGAAAACTACAACATGGCAATACATGAGACGCGCTCACCATATCAGCGTCCAGCCCGGTGTTGTCGTTGGAAAGAAACAAGAACGGATTCAGTTCTCTTCTCAGTCCGTGCAACATCCACCGAGGCAGCAGCCGCTTTGCCCAAATAATCCCACCGTGCGTCTGCTCCCTCTCTCACTCTCACTCTCTCTCTCTCGCTCTAATAATCCTAGCCGGTGTGTCTCTGACTGGGTAAAGGTATCTGTTCAGTCCCACGGTGTGGTGGCTGGAGCCCAGTTCAGACAGATTTAAAGCTGCAGACGCCGCGCGTAAAGCTCCACGCATCATTTTTGGAGAGCATCAGCAGCAGGAGGAGGAGGAAGGATTCACTCCCTCACCCGGCAAGAGACCAAATCGTCCAGATTATCCCAAAAAAAAAAAAAAAAAGGTTGTGGATCGATAAGTGCAAGAGAGGCAATAGCCCTACTGTAATTATTCAGTCTGAGTGAAACCACCAGAGGTTAAGCTCCTATTGTATGGGGTGCCAAGTGTAAAAATTTAGTATAAAAGTTGTAGCTAACACATTTTTATTATTTATCTCACTGTTCTCAAGTTTAGCACATTTTCCTACATTTAACACAACATTTAACCACATATATAGAGGTAAAAAAAAAAAGCAACAACTCTAAATATTTAAATCGAAATCTAAATGGTATATCTAAATGTTAACTCTAATTCTAAATATTTAATATAAATCTGAATGTTTTATATCATATCTAAATGCTAAATCTTATATCTAAATGTTAAATCTAAATCTAAATGTTTAAATCTAAATGTTATATAGTATATCTAAATGCTTAGTCTTATATCTAAATGTTAAATCTAAATCTAAATGTTGAACTTAAATGTTTCGCACATATGCTAATTGACCCCGTCCCTTGTAACCTCAACCAATACACAAGCAGAGACACACACAGCTGCTCCCACCCACCTCTTTACCCTTCAACGATGCCTGCCTGGGTGATATGTATGGCTGGATCTCTCCCGGCGGTGGAGATCGAGCGCGCGGTCATGGCGGGTGTACCAGCTGCACTTCCCATACGCAACACCCCTCATTGGCCAGATTAGTGATTAATGGCGCATTCACACCAAACGCGTCAAAAGCGGCAGCTTTACATTCACAATATATGGTGGACGTGCTTCTAAGGAGTGTTGGAGGTCCCTAACCCTAACCCAACACTACGTATGTGTACTTCGGTAAATGCACCAATAGCACCAGGGGTTGTTCATACGGCAACCGTACGAATACACAGTTTCTTTCTAAAATCTAACACCAACTTTTGATAGAATCCATTTAGTCTTTCTATTTTTTTTTGTCAACGGTCTCTCTGGGATTAGATTTTGAAGATAAGGAGAGCAGAGCCGTCACAGGCAAAATTAATCTATGGTGACAAGAAACGCAGTTCTTATCTTCTATCTTAATAAACTCCAATCTTGCTTTGACATTTCATCGTACCCAGACCAAAACGATCAGAAATTGCTTCAGAGAAACATGAAAGTGTTTATGAGACAACATAAAAGGTTTGAAATAAATGGATCCATATTTTTATTTTTATTTGAAAAGCATATATAAAAAACGAGTTGGTATAACCATCCGTGAAAGGAAGTACTGCAATAAACACAACAACGACTATTGATAAATACCTGCTGGTTTGCATTGTTTTTTTCTTTCCAACTACACACTCGAAACATATGCATAAAATAAACTGTATACACAAATTTGTATGTGCACGCCTGAGGATTGTGTGTTAGCAATATGATGGACTGGTATAACATTTTACTTTGTAGTGAAAGCATTGCTTTTGACTAAAATATGCACCAATTAAAGTGTCTGAAATCGTCTGTGTTGGCACCAAATACGACTAAAGGTAAATGTAAGTGCGAGAAAGGAAAAGATAGGCTAAAGGACTGAATTTAACTTTCTGAGCACATGCATCCCCTGCAGACAATCAAACACAAAACTAGACAGAGATACACTAATATGCAGTTCCTCCAGGCTGGAGTAACGAGAGATGCATTTATTACAGGCACACATGCGCGCACACACACACGCACACAGACACACAATGCAAATAATGCACATAAAAGCTCACACATACCCAGATGAGATTTCAAACAATAAAAACCCAATATCACTGCACACAATAGATACGTTACAAGCTGAAATAATGTCTAATGGGCCTCGTAACTCAGCACCTCCAGCACACAAGGACACTTGTGTGCTGGAATTATCCACTAGGCTATTTTTTTCCATATTCTGTTGCTTTATTTTGTCCTGTTCGCCAATCTTGCAACACCCTGTCACAACGAACACACACTCATACAAGTACAGCGCATTAATGCTACATTATATAACTCTTTCTAAATATGCATGTATATATGAGCTCTATTTTCACCGTGCCTTTATGCATGGCTGCTTCGAGAGGGAGTAAATGCACAACTATTTAATTTCAGTTGCCATTCTCCCTGCGAGCATGTTGCACATACTGTCAACCAACTAATTTATTAGGTTTGATTGCATGAATGCTGCGTCTCCGCGGTCTTTCTTTTTATGCAGTCGCTAACCCAGCTCAACATATAAGTGTGCTGCAGGCGGTAAAATACGACAAAAACTGGCAAGTAGCGAGGGTAAACTTACAAATTACCAGGTGGATTTCTGTGCAAATGGTGGACATTTTACATTATTAACCAGTGCTGGGCAACCATTGAATCTTTATTCGGAATAAATCTGATAAATAACAAGACTTTCTGTGATTAACTCACGTTTCATTGCACTGTTAGTGAAAAATTTGCTGTAATTCTTATAATTACTTTGAGTTATACATCAAATATAGTGTATAGTCAACCTTTATTGAAAACATATTGCTATATGAATAAAAGTGTGATAAAAAAAACCAACAAAATAACATTATTATTTTTGACATGTAGCGCAGTTTTTTTGCAACAATTATGCATGTTTTTGCAAAAAAACAATAATTTAGGATTTTGCATAACTGTGACCGTCACCAGCCCTCCCTAAGGAAGCGTAAGCAAGACTTTATTGGGAGGATGATATAACAAGAGAGGGTAAAGGGGTTTAAAAGGACAGGACACAAACTGTGGGTTTAACATGATGCTACTATGCTACTACCGCCTGCCCAAGATTGCGCTGTATGGCGAACTCCACTGGTAGTGGATCTCAAGAAGTCACTTAATGCCTGCCACATAGACCACCGCCAGTGTGCACCTCTTGCCACCAACCGTGAAGCCTGGCGATATGAAATCCACCAAGCCGTCGCCTCCTTCGAGAATACCCATAGGGACAGTCTTCGGGACAAAAATCGGCCTCGTCAGCCACCAGCGAGCGTGGAACCGACGTGGACAGCCCCCTTCATAAATCTTCGTTCGCAAAGCCAAGCCACGACGACAACAACTATTGTGTAGATGTAGAGGAGCGAAATACCAGTGTAATGGCATATGTAGAGAGAATATTAGTGGAAAAACATCCAATGCTCAGACACTACAAAGATACGAGTGAACAGCAGAGGGAGTGAGTGTGTGCTTAGAAGTGTAACAGAGCTATTTGTTGGAAGAAAATTTTTTTTAAGTTATGTCAAAACATAAGTTATCCCCTAACCCAAGACAAGAGATGTGCCTGTAAGAGCTGCTTTAAAATGCCATTGCGCCAACGTGGACCTAATGAGACCAGTCAGGGAGGTGTCCACCAATAGGACCCAAGGAAACTCCCCAAGGTTTGGATGTGTGTGATGTGTGAAAACTACTAGGCCAAAACAGCAGGGAGTGAAGGTGATGTGTTCTACTACGAGACCCATTCGGTGCGGGCGGTGACCCCGGGGAAGGACCAGGCAAGACCTTTAAAACATGGTGTCTGTAAAGTGCACATTGCATTACTGAGGGTTTGACTTTTGAGGGTGCAGAGAAGTGCACGATTAATGTCATGACATTTCAATAATTACGTTTGATCTCAACATCATAGACTCACAGGGTCATAGATGTGCACGCACACACACACGCAAGCACACGCGCACAGCACATCATTATTAGACCTTAATGAATAATGTCCAAGCATACAGCGCACACTCGACCCCTTGCACTAGGAATGTGCAAAGAAATGCATTAATTAACATAATATATTAAGAAATCAAGTAGGTAATATGATGCTGTATTTTTTACTAATGAGTTTCTCACCGAATGTGACTGACTGTAGGATCGATCATGTTTTGTCTCAGTGTAAAAATCTTTAATCTTCTTAATCTTGAAAATCCATTTACCAAGCAACAGCATCAATGCAGCTTTATAAGCAGTCGTATTGGGTCAAGAATACTGGAAATGTGAGTTTCCTGTCTCATGTATAATTAACAGGACTTAGTTTATACCTAAACTAAAAATACTAAGAACATTTACACAGCACATTTCACACACCTAATTGATCGATACTCGAATGCCATATTTTTCAGCCACGAATAAAGATGAAATAAGGGCTTTAAACACATAAACATAAGTGACGTGTAAACACTTGCAAACACAAACTACATCATTATCTGACTTAGCTTTAGGCACCAGCTTGGCATTTCCAGATCTTCAGTGGATTGTTTTAAACGCAGACATTACCAGTACACACTGCAGTGGGCTGCTCACCATTAGGGACTTGGCATCTCATGCAGGACCTCACACAGTAACACCTGGTTGATTACAAGCTTCATTTTTATAATAGGTGACTTAATGCAGCCTCTAACGGTCGTGTGAGCGCAATGCTAACACCATAATGACCGGCATAGCTTACACTAATGATGGCACTGTAATGACGATAATAGTACAGATAACATACAAACACACACACACACACACACCGTTTAACTGACTGTGGTAGTAACCTTAACAAAATAATGTATGAACCTTAGACAATTTGTTTTACATCTACTTTTATGAGTAAAATAATATGTATAATTTCTAGGGGTGTGAAAACTAATGAACCTCATGTTTCGATTCGATTACGATTCAGGGAGTTACGATTCCATTAAACGATTATCACGATTTTCAATGCATCAACCCCCCCGTCCCATTCAGGGTTTCTTATTTCCTCACTTTGCGGCAATTTCATACTTTTAAACAAGGTAAATGTGTCAATATCCATTCATTAAAGTAACAGTACAAAATAAATAAATATAACAATATAAATATAAACTCGTCCGTTAATTCCGGTGTCCCGCATGCGTGATTTTAATTTTTGTTCCGCGATCAGCGGCCGTGTTCCTGTCATTTACTTATTATAAAAAATAATAAATTTTTAACATTTATGAATTGTTATCGAATGATAATCACGATTCTTTTTGATCAATATTGTAAATACAATTATAATCACAGTTATTTATTATATTAAGGAAAAATTTGTTTTTATTGCACTACTTTTAAACAAACAATATGTGTACAGTTTACAGTGCAAAAATTAAGCTTTAAAATGGAATTGTAATGGAAAAATGATTTGAATAAATTGATCCAAACCACAGGCTAAATGAATAAATACACTATTATAGAGAGCAGAGCCTGTGTTTTAAAGGTAAACATACTAGACGATCAGGTCAATTTAATCCTGGCAACCAAAATCGTGATCGCGATTAAAATGTGATTAATTGTGCAGCCCTACGGCACACTTCTGGTAAGTATTTGGTTGTCAAATGTCATTTTTCTTCTTTTGTTTTTGTTTAGAAAAAATTTGAAAAATTCAAATTCTGGCTTAGCTGCCAACAGCCAAAACTTGAAAGGTTTCTAAATGTAAACTGATCAGTTCACCAGTAGCGAATGTGCCTTTACTTTATATAACTATAAAAGTCTCTATGAATTGAATTGATCATCATAAACAGCACACAGATTATCTTGGTGCATGGGGTAAATTCTTATGGTAGAAGCAAACATATAATGCACTTTAAGCTTAAGTAATCCTCACATTTCTCACTAAAGACTGGGAAGTGTGTAATCAGTACACGTACATTTGCACACACACACAGACACACACACACACACACACACCCACACACACACACACACACACACACATACACACGCGTGAAAATGACGGAGGGACAGAAAGAGGCAGAACAAGAGAGTGCGGCGCCGAGCAGTAGCAAAGAGGCTTTTATTGAACACTGAAGGGGGGAGTATAGAATGATGAACATCCAGCCTGCTCTTTTCACACACAGGAAATTACATTTTGGAATATTGAGCTGCCGGCTATGATGAAGTACACAACCCCTTCTCCACACTCGTGCACGCCAATGCTCACATTTCATGATAGCATGTATTAGCAATACTGAGAGGAGCATACAGTATTCACAAAGCTATGCACACATGTACACAACACAAGCACATGCGCACAGGTAGGTATCCATTTAGTTTAGATCTCATCCAGCTACTGATTTTTGCAAACAGAGAGAGAGAAAAAAAAAGACAGAGAGAGAGAGAAAGGGTGATTGTTCACCACCTTATTTTTACCCAAAGGATTAACCCTCAATGGATTTTATATGTTTAAAAAAAAAAAAAAAAAAAAAAAAAAAAAAAAAACAGCTGGAATAAGGACCAGAGCCAAAATCAGAGGAGACTGTGTAGTACAAAGGCGACGGACTAAATTTAGCTAAATGGTTGTGTCAATCAGAGGCACAAAATTATGGAAAACACTTCCAAAAAACATCAGAAACTGTGGCAATTACAGAGCAATTCTCAAAAATTGGTTGAAAACAAAGCAGTCATGCACCCAAAGATAATATTGTTTTTTTGTTGGGCTCTTTTAACTCCTGACTGTAGTTTTTTTAAAATATTGTAAATAGTACACTGTATGTGGTTTCATGTTTTCTGTCGTCAGTCACTTTAATGTTTGTCTCATTGTGTGATGTTACTTAAAGGGCCCATGTTACGCTAAATGGACTTTTCTGTGCTTTAAACATCATAAAGTATTAAAGTGTTTTTTCATTAATTCCCTCAATCATTAGTTAGAGGGTGATTTGCTCCTTTCTTACTGCAGGGTGAGCCCAAACACATTCACTCCAATTTGATGACACGTTTCCACTTTGATGACAAATTTGACGCTGCACTGAGCTGGAGAAGCCACGCCTCCAGGAAGCTCTCTGCCGTGATTGACATGTAAACAGACACGCCCACAAAGGTGAGCATTTCAGCGTCCTTCGTGCAGTGCTATGTATGTATTTCTACAGTCTATGTATGTAGCGGCAAACGCCCCGCCCCCACGCTCTGTCTCGTCTTTATGAAGCAGCATGAGCTTGGCTACGGCCTGGGTGGGAGGAGGGTGGGCCGTCCTCTGGCCCTACGTCACCATGTGGGGAGGAGGAAGTCAGTGTCCCGTCTACAGACACGCCCACTCATGAATATGCATAAGTAGGCCGCAAATCAGCCTGTTTGTGTAGAGTTGCTCAGAAAGTAACTTTTCAGAGGCTAAAACTCTGGAAAACAGGTGAGTTTGGGAAAATAAACCTCAAATATTATGTTTTTGGAGTTCTTAGAACAAATGGAGATGGATGAAAAATAGCATGATATGGGACCTTTAACTGTATGTTAAATGTTGTTTTTCAACTGTATGTTATATCACGTTTAGCAACGGATGAAATTTAGCTATTGTGCTAACTCTGGCATATTTATGTTGATGCTGTTTGCTGACACATTGATTAATATGTAATGTCCTAATTTAAAAAAAAAAATAAAAAAATAATTACATTAAACAATTATGGTGATGTTGATGAACCAAAGATAATAAGATCAGAAATCCTGTATTTATGTAATTCACATTATGTCACGACACACACCAGAAATATTTCCACACCAAACCAAATGATTTGAATGTTTCCAATAGCTTAAGTCAACAGGTCTCATGAAAATGGCAAGCCAAGAGTCCATTAACCACGGGTGCTGATTCAACCCGAGTGATTAATGAATTCAATTTTGAAGGCTGTCAGCTTGGCTCTTTGTGTACAGGGTTGAACACTCTCAATTTTGGGTGAATAAACCCCAAGAATGTAAATTAAAATAAATAATGGGCGATTTATGAAAATAAAGAAATGTTTTCCCGACTCAACATATGTTGGTGCAATTGCACATTACATTGCAATGATTCATTTTTGCACACGACAAAATATGAAAAACAAGAGCGCGTAGAGAGGGCAAACCTCTAACAAGCGCCAAATACCTTTTTTTTTTTTTTTTTTTTGCCAGATATTCACAGTTATCTGGATCAAGTGATCCTGATCATGATCATTCACACTCCATTTGTAACAAGGTACACATGTATGTGAAAGTTTGAAATGTGTAATCCGTATCCGATCCTAATGTGGTAAAACTCGGTGCGGTAATTGATGAATCAACCCAACATAACGGTCAAATTTCACAAAGAATGGTCTATTACGAATCGAGTTATAAATGTTTGAAATTTCGCCGATGATGAAAGATGGGCATTTTTTGATTTTTCAAATCCAGAATCTAAACATTTTTATGGAATCTTCCATGGTGTACTGTAAGGTATTTCTTTGGTTAAAATTTTGTCTAACTCTTTTGATGTTTACTGCCAACAGAGGTAAAAACAAAATATAAAAATTCACAATTGTGTGTTTATTGTGTTTTATCATTAAGCTTTTCTTACATTTTGCCTCACTTTAATGCAACGTTTTTGTTTGTTTTGTATTTTTTTTTTTTTTTACAAATACTTTAAACTATGATTTCACCTTAGACTAGACCAGATGAGAATTATTGATTTTGAGTACACCAACCATTTGTCTTCAGGAATCCTCATTTGCTCCAACAATTCAAACACACGTAATGCAGGTTTGTTTGTTTTTTACCCACGTTGCACTGGCACACAGTTAAGCACTATGAAATTTGGAAAACACTACATTTCCATGTTGACCTACTGAGCAAATTTATTTGTGTGTGTGACTCTGGAATTGTTTACTTTTTTTGTGGTAGCCCAGTGATGGATAGGAAAGTTAACTTTTCCATAGTATAGCATTGCTTTGAACTACGCTGGGGATAAGTTCCTCACCCTGAATAGGATATAGGAGTATAAAGACATGGATCGTAAGCTTTTGCTTAGGCTATACAGTCATTGAAAATGCACACACGCACACACACAGAGAGAGGTCCACAGACAATTACTGTCGAGTGTTTTATTTGTGTTTACATTAATGCAACTATATCTAAACTACAAAGAGAGCTGTCAGCTCCACGTGGTTTGCGCTCAAACAGCAAATATTTCAATAAGCAGAGCAACAAAAACAGACAGCAAGCTAAAAGACTATTAGAGCTTCACACACACACATGCCTCCTCTTGCATGAGCACACATACTCACATGCACGTCTACGGGTCACAGAGAAGTGGTTGTCACAGTGATTGGTTCCTGCTGCCGAGGGTGAACCCACAATAGCCAATTATCTATCATTATACACTACAGCAGCTCTTGCGGTCCGGATGCCCGTGCATGAGTCTTTGTGTGCTTGTGTGCATACATCTCTTTGTGTGTATGTGTTTTTGTGAAAGAGAATAGAAAATTGCTAGTTATACATTTCAGCATACTGAAAGAGGAGAAGGGAAAAGTTGAGGAGGCAGAAAGAAGAGGGAAAAGATTGGAGAGTTTCAGGAGGCGAAGGATGGGGTGAAAAAAAAAGCTTCGAGTGAATGTAAAATGAAAGAAAGAGGCGGCGGTGATTGTGTTTGACAGTTGGGGAGATGATGGGATCACGTGAAGCCACAGACCTCCTCTGAGCAGCACGCTGATGACAGACGTCTGGTGGCCAAGATGAGCGTCATGCAGCAGGACCACTACGCACTGTAGATGGTCACAGATTGAGACTCTTCAGTCACAATATGACTTTGAGACCTTGGCTGATCATGAGCTACAGTCACCAGTTGTTAAATTGTTTCTCACAAGATGAGCATTCCCGAACTGAAGCATAACATAATCCCCATGAAAATGTAAGCGAGTGTACATTTTATCTAAAACTTTCACTTTTCATCATAAATAGTAAATAGTTTGAAATGAACAGCTCCAAGTGATATAAACCAGGTGTTCTCAACTGGTCTCACCCTGGGACCCACATTCAATCGCAACCCACTTCTTTTTAGAATTCAACCAACCAAATTTAGTTTTTCAAAAATAGATTGAAAAAATTAATATACATAAATCTATATATTTCTCTATCAAAAGAAAAGTATCTTTCAAAATATAAAAAACAAGTCTAACATGAGACACATGAAGTATTAATCTATTTATTTTTGGCCAGCAGTCCGCGACCCACTCAGTACAGGTCCGCAACCCACTTTTGGGTCCCGACCCACCAGTTTAGAATTGCTGATCTTACTATATAACCAGTTTGCCATGTGATGTAAATTCTGAAGACCTTGAGCTTACCGATGAAACAAAAGCAATCATAGAAAAGAAAACAACTCCCTTATGTGTTTGTCGGCAGAACAGAATGGTGAGCAGTAAAGGGGCGGGATCTCAGCTCCCGGGACCAGAGGTTGAGGATTATGATAAATCAGCAATAAACCCTAACTTGGATTAAAATATTCACAGATTGCAAAATCATAAACAAAGCAAATCACTTTGAACCGAGCAATGCCATAGGCAAAAATAATCATTTTATCAATTATGTTAATGTTATGTCAATCGCCTTTTGTTTCAGTTCGTTTGTGTTGATGCGCATATGTATACATTTCAATGCTTTATTTTTTTACCACAATAAACTAAACTATAACAAAACCAAACTCTGAACCAAGCAATGTCATATTTATTAACATAACATGACTTAAAGGAGACATATCACGGTTTTAAATCCTTCCTTTTTACATATAAATCATACAGTTGTGGTCTATATAAAGCGGAACTGCAATGCTTGAGTCTGAATTCCTCATTATTATAGCTCCACAGGCCCCTTTTCTGATGTGCTTCTGAGAGCAACTCGTTTTGGTGCGGTCCCTTTAAATGCAAATGAGACACTTCATACCCCGCCCCCTCTCCAGGTTGCAGAGGTGACACTCGGTTCAACTCCCCCCTGTTCGGCCATTTTTGTAGTTTGATAGAAGAGATACGATTATGTAGCGGTGCAGAAAATGTTTATTCACACGTTATTTACAAAATGTCAACAACAGAAGACTTGTCCATCCAGCCTTACATGTTTGAGCCAGAGTCTGACCCGGCGGAGCGAGATGAAAATGAAGATGATGAACCTGCAGAACCCTAACAAGTGAGCTAACACAAGCACCGAGCTAACGCTAGCGCCAAGAAATGCATTTTAATAAAGTCATTTCGGAGACAAAAACGGCAAAATGAAATGACAAATGAAAACTTTAGACTTAAATTAAATCATGTAGGCCATATCATCAAGGATCTAAAACGAGCACACAGCGCCAACATATGAAGACGGTGCAACTGCTAATGCTAACAAAACAATGACAGGGACGTCTTATCATCACACTTTTTAGCGTTATTTACAGCTTACCGAAGTGCTCTGTTCGTCGTCTCCAAAGATAGAAGGAATTGAACCCTCAATCAGACCAAGTCTTTCAGCAAATCCTTCTTTATACTGGCGGAGGTTGCTGAAGCAGTCATCATTGAAGTGCTTCACGCACACAAAAATGACCTTACCCACAGATGTGGGTACATTTCCATGAAAAATAAAACTCAACCAGGCACTTTGAAAAGGTTCTGATGCTGGGAGACGGTGTAATGAAGCTACATCCAACGACCGAACATTTTGACTTATCCTCTCATAACTTCGGCATCCTTGAGCTTGATCGCAGCGAGAAATAAAAACGGTGGATTGCTCGAAGTGTTGGGCCTGGAGTTGATGTACTAATTTGGCAGTTCCGCTGCAAATACTGTGACGTTATTGTTCAAAAAACGTAATAAAGAATCAAAAAATCGAAACAGATTAAAAAATATGACCAAAACAGAATATAAAGATATCAACGGAGCGCCTGAAGAGACTAATTTGAACTTTTCTGTACTTCTAAACAATCTAAATATACAACAAAATGCATTTAAGGGCTAAAAAAGTGAATTTATCATGATATGTCCCCTTTAATGTATATGACTAATATTGTACAAATCATACACAAAGCACTTCAAATTCCACTACTCCACAGCATTCTAATATTTTTGAAGTTGGAAAAAATTAATGTTAAAGTACAGAAGAGGATTAGGGCCAATTTTGATGGAGAAAATGTCAAAATTATAGTTGAAATTTCAAGAAAAAAGTTGAAAAAATGTGATTAAAGTCATGTTAGGTTTATTCTACACTGCCCCGGATCGCCCGTCCCCTCCAACCCCCGGCAAGGGGGACCAACAACAGCGGCAAGACCAAGGAGTAGGTGGGGGGGCGCCACCAACGTGGGTCTCCGGTGCTGGGAGTGCTGGGGAGATGAGTGCGGCGGTGGCCGCAGCTCCTCCAGCTTATAGACTGTAGCCGAGGTGCAAGCCCAGCCCCGCTTCGTACCCCAGCCTTAGAGCCAATTCTTATCCCGAAGTTACAGATCTGACTTCCCTTACTAACGAATCCGCGTTTAACTGAACTATTGCGGCGATTAGTGCACCATTAACCCAACACAAAAATACCATATTGTCCTCTTTTGGCTGTAAACAGAGGCTTAACTTGTGTCAGCTGCCCACAGCAATGGCGCTGGGTTGGGAAATGCCCGTATGTTGTGACGTCACGTGGGAACTATGTATATCCGAGTCTGTGGTCACGTGACTGCCATAAAGTGAAACATTCTCTAGTCTTTCACCAGGTCACATGACCTGGTGAAAGACGGTCCGTTTCTCCAAACATACATGGTCGGTATTTCAAGAGGGAAGCCCTGCTCGGAGCATTGATACTGTCAAGCGCTGTATATCATCATTTAAAATAACTCATATGGGTCAACTCTTTAGGTCAAAAAGTCCACGTTGTGCCTTTAAACAACTCGGATTCAGATTTCAACCACGTGTGATGGTGATGTGTAAAGCACTCGTCACACCATCAACCTCAGAGTTAAGTTATCCTATACGGTGCACTTATAGTACACACACCATGTGTGTTTGTGTGCTCATCGTATGACACTGATCTGTCTCTCCCTGTTTTACAGCTTTGCTTCTATAATCCTCATCTTAATCCACGGTCCGTGTGTGTGTGTGTGTGTCTGTGTTTCTGTGCGTGTGGTGTTCTTTTATGTCTGTGCATGTGTGACTAGTGTTGAAGCTTATGACTTTCCGAGGGGCTCACTTTCCCATGCCTTCTACACGTTGCGTAACACCAGAGACAGACAGCCCTCTAGCCGTCCACTCCTTTCCATTGAACCACTCAGCACAATGGGTTGGACACATTCTCTCTCTGCAGTCAATATCTCCATTAACGTTTCAGTCAACAGAGTAAACACAGGGAAAATTGAAAGGTTATGGGTAATATTACCTTTAAATAAGCTGATGAAATGGGTGCAGCTGTGATGGGAGAGAGCAGGCTGAGACTTGGACAAAGAAGTGGATGGACAGCAACTCTAAAAGAGGCATGAGTTGAACAACCAATTCAATATATGTTTAGTCTAATCGAACATGAATGTTTTATTATTTATCACGGTAAGCGTGCGGCTGTAATAATGTTTGCTTCAGTAATCAACATTTATCCAGTCAGGTTTTGGAATCCTAGGAGTATAAAAGCATGCACTCTGCTACAATGTGATGGAAATACTGTCAATAACATGAATCACTTCAAAAAGTAAACTTGAACTCTTCGTAACGCAAACTGCGGTGCATCATTGACATGCTCTTGAAACCGAAATGAAGTGAGCCATTTTTCCATAAAGCAAGGCATAATTTGACATTCACGTAAATTATACTTTATATGACATGTTATGGTTTTCTTTTATTTATTATCTATCATTTTAACTTTTTTCAGGAAATTTACTTTGACCTCCTGACATGTTTCAACTGCCAGTCTCCCTCAGAGGCGACTGCTGATAGCTTTGATGTGTCCTTATATGTTATTCCTGGGCGTGGCCAACTTGACAGCTCTGTTAGGCTGGCCACGCCCCCTGTCGCTAGATGGTCTCTGGTAGTTGACAGTCGAAATATGATCAAAGTAAATTTCCTGAAAAAAGTCTTATAAACCTTAATACAATGTTTTTCCAACACTAAGGTCGGGACACCATGTGGCGTCGCCTGGAATGTGTAGTAATTGATAGAGGTTTTAATCATTATTCTTTTTCAAATTAAAACACACAATCTTAAACGACTGTATTCTATACTTTCACTTTACCAAATATAAATCTAGTTCAAATAAAATGCAGTAAAAAAAAAATATCCGAGCTGGAACAACGTGTCACTATTCCTGGCTAGTTTGTATTTGTAACACAGAATAACAAACATGATCAAAAACTAATTCTAGGAAGAAAAACATCATTGGAGTCGCCAGAAATGAATGACATCAAAATGGGGTCATGATCCAAAAATGGTTGGGAACCACTGCTTTCATATATTAATCAAAAAGAAGACTGCACGATGCTGGAATGATTTCATATGACAAAACACAAATAAGATGATTTTAACGATGTTGTTTGAATGTTACTCCTGCGTTCCCATGGTGGAAATTTATTTGTGTCATGACTCAAGTTTTTGACAAAAATAGAGGCAGAATAAAGTCTCATTTAACAATACTGCTACTCAGTTTCTAATGACTGACGTGCATGATAATATACTGTATATATATATAATATAATATATACAGTATGAGTCAAAGTGTCTGCAGTGCAGGCTGTGCTATTTGAGATAATTGGGAAATAGAAAGAAAGAAAGAAAGAAAGAAAGAAAGAAAGAAAGAAAGAAAGAAAGAAAGAATAGACTGCAGCACTAGTGCTTGGTAATAATAATGAATAGAGAGAAAAAGGAGCAGGAGGTTGATGAGTGGAACCCTCAGCAATCATAATCTCATTAGTAATGTAGTACATGCTAAGCTAGTGGCCACTAATGATTTATAAAGGTTGTGAGTTGGAGGTACACGCGCGTCACATGCACCCGTGTGTGCACGTTGTGTTAGCGTGGACCGTACTAATGATCAGTGTGACTCACGTGATGGTAATTACAGCATCTGAGTCTGAGATAGTGGGAACAAGGCTACAACTGACCCAGAAACGCACACACACACGCGCACACACACACACACACACACACACACACACACACACACACACACACACACACACACACACACACACACACACACACACACACACACACACACACACACACACACACACACACAGAGAGACAGAGAGAGTCAAAATGACATAAGGGGCTCCAACGTTTCCCTCTGACTGCATTGGAGGGATTTGGGAGGAGCTGTCAGGAGACGCTCTGTCAGGCAGCTCTGAGCTCAGCCCTCTTCCTCTTTTCAACTAATCTGGCAGCGCTCTGTCATATCTGCCCATGGCTCCACTGTACTGTGCTCTCTTTCCACAGCCACGGATTAAGCTTGGCTACCCAGGACTAAATTCTCTATTGAAGAATCATCTAGGTGTAATCCCTGTGTGAAGCCAGTCCTGTACGGTGCATCATATTATATCTTTCACAATGACTATTATTCACAGCCAGCTGCACACTTTGGAGATATGAAGGACAAGCGTGAGGAAAGTGTGCTGAACACTGGGAGCTTTTCATTTTCCAATTTCAATTTGGAACAGTTCCTCGTAGCACTGCAGGAAACGCATCAATTAATTTAGAAATGTTCATCTTGATGATTAAAATACTCAGTTTTTAATGACACATGTTGAATATTACTTCATTAACCCTGCATTAAAGTTTTTTTTTTATTATTTAATCATCAGCATTTTTCTAATATTCACTTAATTAAAGTGGTTGATAAATGAGAGAAGAAAAATCAAATCACAATGGCTGATGATAAAAAAAAGTGTAATACTGTTGTTATTTGTAGTTTGTAGGTGTTGTTGCTGTAATTGTAGTTTGTAGCTTTGATGGGTTGGTTGCTATAGATACCCACAGATTACAGACCCGTGACTTTAGAGTATACAAAATGTGATGTTATATGTGATTTTATATTTTGCGTTATATATGATTTTATACATTGTGTTATATGTGATGTTACATGTAATGTTATTGTTGTGTTATATGTGATGTTATATTTTGTGTTATATGTGATGTTATATTTTGTGCTATACATTGTGTTATATGTGATGTTATATTTTGTGCTATATGTGATGTTATATTTTGTGTTATATGTGATGTTATATTTTGTGTTATACGTTGTGTTATAGGTGATGTTATGTTTTGTTATATGTGATGTTATATTTAGTTTTATGTGATGTTACATGTAATGTTATTGTTGTGTTATATGTGATGTTATATTTTGTTATATGTGATGTTACATGTAATGTTATTGTTGTGTTATATGTGATGTTATATTTTGTGTTATACGTTGTGTTATGTGATGTTATATTTTGTGTTATACATTGTGTTATATGTAATGTTATTGTTGTGTTATATGTGATGTTATAATTTGTTATATGTGATGTTATGTTTTGTTATATGTGATGTTATATTTTGTTATATGTGATGTTACATGTAATGTTATTGTTGTGTTATATGTTGTGTCATATGTGATGTTATATTTTGTGTTATACGTTGTGTTATATGTGATGTTATAATTTGTTATATGTGATGTTATTGTTGTGTTATATGTGATGTTATAATTTGTTATATGTGATGTTATTGTTGTGTTATATGTGATGTTATATTTTGTGTTATACGTTGTGTTATATGTTGTGTTACATGGAATGTTACTGTTGTGTTATATGTGATGTATTTTGTGTTATATGTTGTGTTATAGGTGATGTTATGTTTTGTTATATGTGATGTTATATTTTGTGTTATATGTGATGTTATATTTTGTGTTATATGTGATGTTATATTTTGTGTTATACGTTGTGTTATAGGTGATGTTATGTTTTGTTATATGTGATGTTATATTTTGTTATATGTGATGTTATATTTTGTTATATGTGATGTTACATGTAATGTTATTGTTGTGTTATATGTGATGTTATATTTTGTGTTATACGTTGTGTTATGTGATGTTATATTTTGTGTTATACATTGTGTTATATGTAATGTTATTGTTGTGTTATATGTGATGTTATAATTTGTTATATGTGATGTTATGTTTTGTTATATGTGATGTTATATTTTGTTATATGTGATGTTACATGTAATGTTATTGTTGTGTTATATGTTGTGTCATATGTGATGTTATATTTTGTGTTATACGTTGTGTTATATGTGATGTTATAATTTGTTATATGTGATGTTATTGTTGTTATATGTGATGTTACATGTAATGTTATTGTTGTGTTATATGTGATGTTATAATTTGTTATATGTGATGTTATTGTTGTGTTATATGTGATGTTATAATTTGTTATATGTGATGTTATTGTTGTGTTATATGTGATGTTATATTTTGTGTTATACGTTGTGTTATATGTTGTGTTACATGGAATGTTACTGTTGTGTTATATGTGATGTATTTTGTGTTATATGTTGCATTATATGTGATGTTATATGTAATTTTATTGTTGTGTTGACTGTTGTGTTATATGTGATGTTATCATTTGTGTTATACATTGTGTTATATGTGATGTTATATTTTGTGTTACATGTAATGTTACTGTTGTGTTATATGTGATGTCATTGTTGCGTTATATGTGATGTTACATGTAATGTTATTGTTGTGTTATATGTGATGTTATATTTTGTGTTATACATTGTGTTATATGTGATGTTATATTTTGTGTTATATGTTGTGTTACATGTAATGTTACTGTTATGTTATATGTGATGTTGTATTTTGTGTTATTTGTTGTGATGTTATGGTTGCGTTATATGTGATGTTGTATTTTGTGTTATATGTGATGTCATTGTTGCGTTATATGTGATGTTGTATGTAATGTTATATGTGATGTTATATTTTGTGTTATACATTGTGTTATGTGTGATGTTATATGTTGTGTTATATGTAATGTTATATGTAATGTTATTGTTGTGTTATATGTGATGTTATATATTGTGTTATATATGTGATCTTATATGTTGCGTTATATGTGATGTTGTATTTTGTGTTATATGTGATGTTATTTTTGTGTTATATGTGATGTTATTGTTGTGTTATATGTGATGTTATATATGTGATCTTATATGTTGCGATATATGTGATGTTGTATTTTGTGTTATTTGTTGTAATGTTACGCTTGTGTTATATGTGATTTTATATGTTGTTTAAATGCTTTGTTTAAAACAAGTGCTTAAACACATTGGGATACACTTCAATGGTGCACCTGTTAAATGAAACTTTGTGCTCGTCTGACTGTTTGCAGAAACTGCAAACCTACTGGCTTTTTCTCATGCACAAACATCTCCAGGGTTTGCAGATATAGTTGTGCATCTGATTCACTGACCATCGGACTGCTTACACGTCAACTCTTAAAGGTGATGGACTACAGGAGCAGAATATTACATGTGATGACACTCCTGGCTGAGAAACACTGAATAAAGATTACACAGGATAACCAAAAATAGACAACAGCAGATACACATTTGGTCCAATCTGATGAGTTTTGGTTCATAGTGGGACATCCTAATTCCACAACATCTGAAACTGGATCAAATTCTAATAAAATACAAATGTGTAAATGAAGACACCTATTTGAATTGTATTTATGCAACATCATGCAAAGTGTATACTTCGCCTTACGTTATCTGTTTTTATTTATTTTTACATTTTCATACATGTTGGATATAAAGTTCAATAATTAATTTATTAATTTAAAAAAAATGTTGTTTTCGTGCTGAAATGAATTGATTTGTTTAATTAATTGTTTTCTTAATTCATTTCCCACTAATGATTTACACTACTGTACATCCATTAAAAATTGGATATATGGATGGGTATGAATCTAAAATTCTTAAAAAGCCTTTTGATTTCAGGTTTAGGAGTATTATTAATCAATCAGAGCATTGAAAGTGGAAAAAAAAAGCATGTGTGTTCAAAGATAGAAGCTGCTGTCCCATGATACAACATCATCCCATAATGCTTTGCGGCATTTGTTGACGGTGGAGCACAGACTCTTTCTGTAAAATGAATACGGCGCATAATAAGGCATTTTCTTAAGCACCGATCTCCTAATAAATACATAACTTTTAGAGACTGTTAGTCCAAACAATGGAGAGTCCCTTTAAAAAGGCACTTAAAGACTCAGTATTCACAATGGAAGAGGCCACTGCATCAAGTGCGGGGGTAAGGCATATGCAAGCCTGTGGCAATCTTTCAAAATACATGAAACACTTTTGAAAACATTGTACATGTATTGATTTTTTTTTTTTTTTAACTTCAATCTTTCTTTACGACCTTGCACTGAATGATTGATGGGCCGGCACTGGTCCACAACCCCATGGTTAAGGACATCTGTGTTGACTGTGCGATTGAAATTCAGATCAAATTGCCAACTACAGACAGTTAGTAAAGCTGTGCTCTTTGTAGAGACACACAAACAAAAGCACTGCTACACGCACGCACACACGCACGCACACAGAGGCTGGCAGCACCAGGTACTTCATTTTGTATTCCGCCCCCTCTCCTCATCCTCAGCACCCTCATATTCCACTCTGGCCTCCCCAACACTCATCCCTACAGTCACTATGACAACCGCACACTGAGCCACTAGCATCCAGGGGGCTAATCATGTCATTGCCACATCTGTCACAAAACAGAAACACAGTCTTAGACATGCACACAATTGTCTATGCAGTGCCAAGCAGCCTAAGGGCATCTCTTGGCAGAGACCCTGAACTCAAGCTAACTTTATTACCTTTTCTCATGATTCATTGTGGAAGATGAAGTTTAGAAGTGGCTTCTGAAAGAGAAGAAATATTCAGATGAGTTTAAACTGCATTCATTCATGATTGATCAACTTTATGAGTAATTATTTAGAGTTTTAATTGCGGAATTATTTGTTTGGTGTGAAAAAAAAGAGAGCAAAAATGGGCTTGAAATGTGACTCTGCTGCCACCTGTAGGACAAGTCTGGTACTCTATTTACTACAGAATTCTGGTTTGGTATTTTCAAGAAAAACATATACACCACTAACACGGTAAAACAACAAGACTTTCTTGTGTAAAATTTGAAACAAAATGTTCACACTTTCCTCGACAGGACTTCCTGTTCAGCCACAATATGCTGTGCATCATTGAACAATGCTGTTTAATTCAACCATTTTTTTTTTGTATTTTCAACATTGCAGGAGCTTTCAAACAAAACTCAAATTCTAGCCAGCCTCAAAAAAAGGAAGAGAGCCACTTTCCCGAGCAATATGCCCCCCCCCCCGTGCACCCTTTGCATCTTTTAGTGAAACTGAAAAAGGAGGTGAGCGAATGCTTTATATTTAGAACAGTGGCGCTATGCAAACTTGAGCACTAACATGAGAGGAAAGCTCAGTGAGGCGTTAGAGAACAGCATATTCAATAATGTATTAGATGCAGCATTTTAAACACAGCTTGGGATCGCCGTCCTGTCTGACTGTCTGTCTCTCTTTGCACGTCTCTCTTCTTCTGTCTGTCCACTGCAGATTTACCACTCCTGTGGGGGAGCTATGTTTGCTTGAACTTTCATCCTGCTGAAAATGTCTCCTCTCGCTCTTTAAGTCCCCTCAGATGAGTCTTTTTTTTTTTAACTTTCAATAATAAACAATCCCATCCGCTTCTCTTTCATCCTTTTCCCTTTTCAACTGAGCAGAGTTTGAGCAACACAAATCAAACACAAATCTGACCAGAAGGATAACTGCTTTTGACAGGAGGGGGAAGAAAGTTTATGGGGGTGCGAGTGTTGTTTGAAGGTCATCGCAGTAATTATGCTTACCTGATTCAGTACACAGGTCTGCTGTGCTGCTTCATCCTTGAGCAATGAAAGAGTAAGAAATCTCCCCAGAATTCTCCTGTGAGACAGAGAAGAATAGACAAAAAGAGGAAAGCAAAGGGTGTGGGGAAAGAAAAGAAAAGGGGAAAGAGAAGCAAAAGGATTAGGAATTGAGCCTTAGCCTTTCAGAGCTCATTGCTCTTAAACCCATCCCTGGCTTTCAAGTAAGTTCCCAGTTTGTGCCCTTTTCTGCTTTGCTTTAGGGTGTGAGTGTGTGTTTTTCCGGTCAAACTGTTTAGATTGAAGCTTCCAGTTTGAACCCTGAGTTCTGCAACTGCAGCAGAGTTGTCCAAAAACAGTTTGGGTCAAATGGACGGACTTGGCTCAAATCGCACACTGGGAGCTTTTAAGGCTTTTAAGGCTACTTACAAGCTGTATGAGCGATGAGAGGGAAGAGAAGGGGAATAAACTGGAATGGGGAAAAGCATACAGCATCCTTAAGTCCATAAATACACTCTCTGACCAATCAAAGAGGATGTGTTTGGATAAATATGGGAAAGGTATCACAGAGGTTTGTAAAAAGAACTAAAAAACGACATTATATACATCAATAGAACAATATACACTGTCATTTACATACTCATCATGCACACACATTTGTATCTGTCTTTGTTGTTTGTGTTTTGTGCCTTTTGTGACATTGTTCTGCGATGTATGGAGTGCAGCTCAGATTAAGAGATGAAATCTTTCACTCGTGAGAGAAAACCAGGATGGGTTTATGGAGATAAAAGGCAAACCCCAGTTATTTTTACGACAACATCTGATCTGTCCTCTGTTGAACTATTGTTAATCAGCTCTCTCTAAAAACAGATGACCATTTAGGTCCATTGATATGAGATAATTGTACATATAAAATAAATATGGATTATTTACATTGGTAATATATTGTATTTCTATACTTCCATCTAAACCAGTGTTTCTCAAATTGGGGTACGTGTATCCCTAGGGGTACACAATGACACTACAGGGGTAGTTGAGAGACAGAGAGAGAGAGAGCGAGAGAAAGAGAGAGAGAGAAATTTACAAATAAAGTGTCAGAATTGGTCCCACCCCAGGCATGGGATGACCAGAAATGATAAAAACTATAGAAATACATCTATTCAGGAGCCACTTAATCAATTTAGATTTTTTTTCTTTTTATTTGTTTTTTTATTATGATTTTTTATTATTATTATTAAAACAACAGACAATCTTTAACAACTGTATTTCTACTTTGTGAAATAGAAATCAAGTTAAACTCAAATGCATTAAAAATGAATAAATATCTGATAAATTATTGATATCAAAATTGGGTTGCGATCCAAAAAAAGGTTGGGAACCACTGCACTTGTTTACAAAATGAGACTCTTTAAAATGTGTGTTATCAATCGTTCATTCCATCATTATGCTCTATAGTTGTTTTTAGATCGTAAATTGTTTTTGCGGCAAAACATTGTATTTGGACAAAGGGGGATAAGAAAAAGGAGGTACTGGGGCCAAAAAAGTTTGAGAAACACTGATCTAAACAACACAACATATTCCTAGAGGTTGTACACAGTAATATGCAAAAAAAAAAGTGTTGTTTTTTTAACCTATAGAAACATTAAAAAGTCTCTTCTAAGCAAATAATGAAAGGTGCTATTACAGAAACCCACCACTAGTCTGTGCTGTTACACTATCTTTGTGTTTGTACCGCTGACCGACTTACAGGACGAGGGTAGAGACGATGATGGCAGCATATATTAACTGCAAACATCGGATGATGTAAACATAATGAGGCATTGCTCTGTAAGTGAACAGCACGCTTTCTTGCCCTGTGTCCTCTTATGTAATAATATTAAAACCATTAGAGAAAACCCTCGTTTTGCCAATAGGGTCTATGGAATAGTCATGGGAAGAAGTGATGGGTTTTTTATTGGTGTGCCAGCTTGCATATAGGTGTAATGTGACACATGAACGTGCAATACGTGTGAAAACCAGTTCACACATTATTTTCAGCAGGTGAAACATTTCTCCTTTCAAATTCCCTACATACATATTTCCTCACATTCTGACAGAGGGCGTGTGGAATCAGTTGGGTTAAGAATGATTATAAACATCAGTTATTCTCTGTTTGGGATAATGCCACCCCTCCTCCTTTCGTGTTGTTTTCTTGTTGTGCTTCAGAGCTTCTCCTGGTGTGAAACCAGCTCGTTAGTGAGAAGGTGTTTCACCTGCACCAGCCCAGCTGAAGCAATTAAAGCCTCGGCAGCTTTGTACCAAAGATAGTCTGAGAACAGGATCAGTTGGAAATAACATTTTAGTACATTTCAGATTCAATCTGCAAAAGTGGACAAAGCATCACTAATGATACTTTCCTGATTTCGTGGCACCCGTGGAGGACGCCCGTCTACAAATGCTGCTACTTTGAATTTCCGTGAGGAGGAGTCCCACGGGAGCCTTTGAGTGCAGCCTTTGAAGCTCTTTTTATAGGCTAATGGATGACGTGACTATCTAGAGTCAAAACATTGGTGGTAATTTGGAGGGAGGTCCTGTGTCTGGACATCACCTTAAAGGCCTGTGTCGGCGTCATAAATCACTCAAGGCAGAGCAGCCAATTATTCAGGTCACTAAAGTGCTTTCACATACTCTTTTCACACCATGATTGAACTATTTCTGTGAGTAGCTATAAAACAATTGCCCACATAGTTTTTTTTTTAATGTCTAACCAAGCATGCTCAGTGGAACTCAACTTACTTTGGTTTGGCTTTACTCAGCATGTGTGAAATACTCTTCTTAGGCGTCTGTCGACTGAATTCAACATCAAGCCCAATAGGTATGCATGGAAGCAGAGTGGGCAGCAGATCTCTGCTCCTCATACCTATTTTAAATCTTGTGTGACAATAGGGCCACAAATAACACTGACACCATTATTCATAACTTCTCCCTCCAGAAGCAACACTCCTCAAGCTCCCACCATCACTTTTACAGCTGCAGTAAAGTGAGAAATGTTTCTCGACTCCCAGGCTAGCCGGCACGGCCTTCTTTTAGGCAAAAAATAAATGAAATTAAAATGAAATTTTTCACAGCAAACTGAAATTTATAAACATGTTTACTTTTCTGACATGAGTGCAATGCAATGCAGCACTGATCAAAATGTGCCCACTATGTTTAAGAGTTTATTGCCTATAATGTTAGCAACTGGGACCCTCAGAACGACAGGACGTCATTCTGCATAAATAACTTTGAGCTTGTTCACAAGTTCAGTGTCTACCTCCAATCTTTAAACATTTCCATTAAAATGTTAGATATCTAATCTTGCTTATATTACAAGGTATATAGCCTACGAAGAAATGTTAGAATAGTATCTGTAACTAGAAATTACATGAGTAACTCAAATTGTTGTCTTCTATGCTACACTTTATCCTGTCCTGTGTCGTTTCATTTTGTCTTCTTTTTAATTGTAGGTTAAGTTGAGGTTTTGTTTATTCAGACAAGGTTTTTCAGGATTTTTTTTTAATCTCCTGACATGTTTCGACTGTCAACTGCCAGTCTTCGTCAGAGGAGTTCTGCTGATTGCCTTTGATAGTAAGGTTCCTTTGAAGTTTCACTTAACTTCCATAATAGTTCCAGTGAGTTTCATTGTCTTCTTTTTTAATTTAAAATTCCTGAAAAGCCTTGTCTGAATAAACAAAACCTCAACTTAACATACTATTAAACAAGAAGAAAAAATTAAACTCACTAGAACTATTACAGGGAAGTCAAGCGAAACTTCAAAGGAACCATCAAAGGTAATCAGCAGAACTCCTCTGACGAAGACTAGCAGTTAACAATTGAAACATGTCTGGAGATAAAACAAATACTGAAAAACCTTGTCAGAAGCTTATACTTGTGTTGAACACATTGTTTAGGCCTGGAATAACACTGATACAAAATGTTTTTATCATGCACCTACTCAATCCTACAGCATTTTTAGTAACTTTACTTGAACTATTACACATTTTAAAGTCTAATGGAGGAAACCTCATATGTAGGAACGAGTGGCAGCTTGTCATTACGAGAGGGCACTAGGGCACCAACATCTATTTAATATTTCTAAAAATAAGATGAAAAAATATTTTCTGTTGTTGACTGTTTTTTTTTTGTTTTTTTTTAAACAATGG
The DNA here is from genome assembly GCF_900634775.1 of Gouania willdenowi. NCBI lineage: Eukaryota > Metazoa > Chordata > Actinopteri > Blenniiformes > Gobiesocidae > Gouania > Gouania willdenowi. Next base: position 27,618,209 of record NC_041044.1, read on the forward strand.
AAAAATCTGAAGGCCATCTGTCTTTTTGAGCGGTTAATTTTAATGTTTCATATGTAGCAACTGGGTCAGTGGTTTTTTTCACCGCGGAAAAAAGTTACAAATATTCATCTACTTGATGGTGTTGTTCAGCTTGTTTGGACTGAACATTTTTATTATGATTATATTTTTATGACCCGGTCAGTCAAAGTCTCGTGTAACCTCTGGCTGGAATGTGTTTTGATTTGAAAGAATTTGGTTTATTTTTTATCTGTCTGATGAATGCACCTTTACTTCAGTTCTATGTGCATATTTCACAGAGGTGATTTTACTCCATAAAGAGGCTGTGATTTGCTAAGGCTCCATCTCTCATCAGCACATTTAAATCAAATGACAGACACTGAACATTAAGCCCCAAATTTTGAGTAGTTGCAGCCTGACTATAGAGTCTTGGGACTACTTTTGTGGTAATAAAAGCCTTATATAAATCAAGTCCATTTACTTAAAAAAGCTACACCAGATAAAGGATGTGAGCACTAGACCAATATGTGGTAGGTTACAGGATCACTTCCAATAAGTTGCACTGTCATGGGCTTGTGCTGTTTTTTTTTTTTTTTTTTTATCTTGTCACCCTGAGTAATGGGATAAAATAGAATTAGATAAACTTTACAATAGTGTCCCACCCCTTCCAAACTTTGTTGCTCACCAATGAAAAAAAAACTGTCACTTCAGCAAAGTTTTGAAAAAAGTCCCACGTCATACTTATAGGCGGGGAGATAGGGGACATGATCTCCAATTAATTAATGTGAGGGCCCCCGTCCCCCCCGGTTTTATAACCTAATCAACAATTTGATGTTATTGCAATTTTTAGCCGATCTGTCTTTAAAACGTGTGACAAAATTGTAATCAGGAATAAAAAAAACCTTCTTGTGTAGAGAAAGTCAATGAAACAAATAGCTACATATGATTCAGCACTACACTTGATGTAGCTGGATTGGAGCCTTATGGCAGGAGGAAGTGCAGTATTCTTTGGGGCAAAGCAGACTACTGCTTAGAGCCCAAAGCCAGAGGGGAACCCAGAGGGCTGACAAACCTCATAATACATCAGTGACAAAGTGCAATGTTTGTAGTCTTGTTTTGCAGGCAATGAGAGTCAATGACAGACCTCTGATGATAAATATATTTATTTTATAACAAATTGGTAATAAAAGCCAATTGAAGAACTAATTTTTGCCCAGAGGCCACAATGAATGAAATCAGCTCTACATTACACGATTGTTCTCGTTTCAAAATAAAAGCTGAAGAGTACAAAGTCTGTGGTACCATAACAAACACTCTGAGTGTGCTGAAATAGGCTCCAAAACGTATGATGAGCAGTAATGCCGAAAATGGTTTGACTCATTCATCATTAAAGGTCCTATATCATGCTATATTAAGACCTTCCAAAATCAACTACAGTCACATATGAGTATTATTTTCTTTTTTGCAAATAAAAATACTAATTTATACTTATTTTCTTTCAACCTGGAAGTTGAGTTTCTCGGAGCACCACCTCTCTCCCTGTGAGTGCCTTCCATTTCATGACGTAGCCCTAGAGCTCTGGCAGCATGGGTAACAGGCACGCCCATGAAACTTTGTAAACAGTTCCAGAGATGGAGGAGCGTTCTGTGGAGTCTTAAGTTTTTGACTCAGAGTTCAAGCAATCTTCTGTAAAAGTGACGGTCACAGACTAACAGATGCTGGATGGTGTGTTGTGTGATCCCAGAGATAAATTCCAACCACTTCTGGCGAGTAGATGTAGTTTGAACAAATTCCGAGGACTTTCGCAGTCGAACACGTATTTTCGTTTACCAAACATTATCCTTTCTTTGCCCTGTGCAGACCGGATAAAAAAGGACAATGACCATCCAAACAGATGTTCTTCGGCCGCTCGCATGCCTCTAGCACCAGAGAGAGTGGGCGTGTATGTTCACTGTGGAGGCGCGGCACCAGCAGCAAGCACTTCCTGAAGGGGACGGTTCAGAATTCTCTTGACGCCACAAGAATTTGAACTGAAGAGGGCAGAGATGCAGCTCAGAGAGGAGGAATATTGAGGATTTCTCAGAGATGCAGGAAGGAATCCCAATGTTACTTTGGGGGTGTTTTTGATAAGGAATTAACATTGTAACAGCGTTAAAAGCAAAGAAAAAGTTGATTTGCATGATATAGGACTTTTAAGGGAAAAAGTAGTTGTAATGTTAAAAATTAAGGCACTTTTTCTAATACTAGATGGCAGCACTTGCGGCCAATCAAACTTGAAGCACTTGTTGCACTTACTAAGGGTTTTTCCTCCAGTATAAATTCTTGCGTGTGTTGTACGTCGCTTTGAACAAAAGCATCTGCTAAATGAAATTGTAGAATTGTAGATGGAGCCGAAAGCCATTCAATTTGCAGAGGTCTATCCAGTCAATATGGCTGATAAAGCTTTTGTTAACATAGCTTTAGGTGAAGATTCTGTCTTTAGGTTTCTGTAAACAAAACCATCTCCTGGTGCTTCGTGTTAAAAAAGATGGAGCAAAGGGAAAAACGGTCATTCATTCTGAAAACGTACAATTTGCAAAACATTCTACCAACTTGACAAAAAAAACTAAAACCCTTCAAAATGACTAGTACTGTATTTAGTTTTCCTGAAGTGTGACTAAATCTGATAGCCTTTCAAAAGACTTGGGAGAGCAAGTCATAAATAATACAATCTGTGAAAATGTTGTGATATTTTGTTGACTTTGTGTTTGGTTGAGATATTTGCAAAATCACACATTTTTGAGAACAGGCTTTCTGAACTGCCAAATACGAAACAAAACCAATAAGCTTATATTTTACCAGTTTTTACCAACACTGAATAATCACACACTCTCTTTGCTACACTTAAGCAAAGCCTTCCGAATTCTTAGCATGGGGTTGGATACAAGCATCCTGGAGAAACTGCCACACTTTTTCTGTCTCTCCTTGTAATAGCACACTGACTTTGTGATTTTGGATTAGTATCCTGTGGGGGCACAAGCCATCTGTTTCATCCACTTCTAACTAAAGCGCCTTTTTATGACTCTGGCTGTGCATTTGGGGTAGCTGTGAAGAATAGTTTGGATCCAATCAAACACTTTCTTGATGATATCAAATGAGGAATAATAACCTGCGTCTCATCGCTAAGGAGTCCATGATTTTTGAGCACACTTCTAATTAGCAGCAGTACTGTTTGAAATCAGCTCAGAGTTGACTATATGTCTTCCTGTCACTAAATACTCAAAATGCTGCTCTCTAGGACTTGTATCTTCATTGAGGAGTCTCTTGGTTTTGCTTTTGGGGATAAAGGAACCTCTCATCTTTCATCAACAACAACAACAACAACAACAACAGTTATGCCCTCTCTCACTGGATGCTCCTTACTGTAGATTTCTGTACCTTAGCTCACATATTACAGCCAGTTCTGAGTTATTGTTGCTGCTAGCAAGAATCTTTCAATTTCAGAGCTGATCTTTGACATGTAATAGCTTTGTCTTGGTTGGCCTCATGTCCACAGCAGGATGTCTGCCGGTTAGAAGCCTTCCTGAAAACACTTGAGGTGCTTTTACTTTTTGGCCAGCATAGCGCAGCACACACTTCTTTTACTTTTTTTTTTTTTTTTTTTTTTTTTTTTTTTTTTTTTTTTTTTTTTTTTTTTTTTTTTTTTTTTACCTTGTCTGCACATGCTTTCGAAGGTTAACACTACAAGAAGTGCAATCTTTTGACAGCAATGCATATTTTATTATTGCAATTAAATAAATTTATTTATTTCATTGCATAATTGTGACCGTCACCAGCCCTCCCTAGGGAAGGGTAAGAAATACTTTATTAAAGGGAGGATGTAAAAAAGAGAGGGCAGTGTTACACCAAGGTGAGGGGTTGGAGGGGGGTGGGGAAGTTAGCAGGGAAGAGGGATACAAGATAGGATATGGAATGGGTGAGGAATAGTTTTAAGTGATGCGATGTGAAATTGTGGTTGTGTATATTGTGTTTATTGTTGTGTTGTCAAGCCAGTTTGGTGACCAGTGTGTGGTTTAGGAATAATGGTGGTGGCTGTGAACAGAGGAAGAGGTGAGTGGAAATTCCATAAAACAGGTATTTGGGAACAACGTGTCTAAGGTTGAGCCCAGTATGAGTGTTATCCCACAGCCCAAGGCCAGTGCATCCATGACAAATGTATTTCCAAGTACCGCCACTGCAAAACCCAAGAGCCGCCCCCGGGCCCGAAGAAGCAGTCAGGCCAGCAGCAAGAGCAGGCAGCCTAAGGGCCCCCGGCGACCACCCCACGGCCAAGCAGTCCCCCGAACGCCCCCAAGATCCCAAGCCGAGAGGCAGCCATCGCCCCCCCATACACACCCGAGAAAGCCCCAAGGAGCCAAGGACCCAGCGCACCACGCCACCGATCCCACCCCCAACCCCCAGACCCCCCACCCCATCGACCCCCCCACCCCCCCACCCCACCCCCGCGCCTAACCCCCCGAGGGGAGGGCCCAGAGAACTCCCTGCCCGAGGCCCCAGCGGAGGAGCCGAAGCCCACACCCAGCAGACGACCAGAACCGCGCCGAACAGGCAGCCAGTGGGCACCCGCCGGCGAGCCCAGAGCCAGCAGGGGCCCGACCCCAGGCCAGAAGGACCCGGAACGGATGCAGCACCAGGAGCAGCCCGCCCAGGGAGGACGACCACACCCCAAGCCGCATAAGGCACCAGGGGGCCGCTGGGAGTCTCCCCGCCGGCCCCCAGGCACCCCAACCTAGCCCCCCACGGCGCCCCAGATCACCCTTCACTGATGCCGCCCGCGCCACGAGCTTCAGTTCTTTTTTTTTTTTTTTAAAGCCAGGGCCCCCTCCAAGGGCCAAGCCAGACCGCCCCGCCGGGATGTGGCCCCCTATTCCGGCCCCCGACACCCTACCTCACGGGGCACTGCCCAAGCAGGGGCCGCACCAGTAGGTACGCAAGGGCGCGGCACGCGCCACCCGCCCCGAAAGACCCCCGCCAGGACCGGCCCGGCCAGCAGGCCAAGCACCCCGGGCCCCAGGAGCACCCCCCGGGACCAGGACCCCCCAAGGGCAAGCCCCCGGGCCAAGCCCCCCGGGACGCATCCCCCACCCCCGCCCGGGACCCGGCCACGGCCCAGCAGGACCGCACAGCCCCGGACAGCCCACGGCCAGCAGCCCAGGGCCCGCCGCCCCCCGGACAGCGCCAGCCACGGAGCAGCGCCCCCCGCCGGCCCGCGAGCAACCGGCGATCCCCACCGCGGGGACGGAGGCACCCCAACGGCACACATCAAGTGCGGGACAGCAGCCCCCAGCCAAAGATGCCCCGGACCCACCCACCAGTCCGCAAACGGCAGGATAGACCCACCAGGCGGCCGACAGCAACCTCCACCACCGGAACAGCTAGCGCCGCCCCCCAGTAAACAGCATCACCCCGAGGCGCCAAGCAACCCCGCCCCAACCCCGGCGAGGACACCAGCACCCCCCCAGCACACCCACCCCCCAAACCGGCGAGGCAGGCCGCCCCGGGCCCGCACACCGCGGGGCCCGCCCCCAAGGCCACCAGGAGACAAAGCAAGCACCAAGCCACACCCAAGGGGGAGAGGCACCCCCGCGCCCCACCCGGCCGACACAGCCCGGAAAGACCCCGCAAGGAGAGACCCCGGCAAAGCCCCCCCGAGACCCACCGCCACGCCCGACCGCACCATCTTGATGTGCTTTTGCTCTATGCAGTGGCCCAGCCACCAACAGAGGGGCCAGGCCCCCACCGGAGAGGCCCAAATATGTGTACCAACCCACCACCCTCTTATGGTGCCTCTCCATTCCCCAATGGAGAGGCACTTCCCGATCCCCTGTGTGAATGTGTGTGTTTGGTGAATGTATGGGGTGTAATTAAAAGAAGGGGGATGGAGGGGAGCGGTGCTCCCCCTCCAGCCTCTGTGGATTTATGTGTATGTGGTGTAATAGGCCGGAGGGTGTAAAAGATGATACACCCTCCGGGGGGTGACATGTTGAGATGCGATTAAAATTGGAGGGATTAGTAGGGCAACTAGAGGTGGGAGGGCCGCCCCCACGCCACTACATAGTAACACAGGTGGCGGCCCCCTCCACCCCCAGCCCCACCATCCAGCCCCCCAAGGGTTGGGTATTGGTGTGTGGTGCATTTTGTGAGTGAGCCAGACCAGCTGGGAGTGGGGTGAAGTGAACATGTAGGAGGCCTGTCCAGTGTGAGCCGGGCCCGTCCGCGTGGCGGGCCACGCGAGAGGGTAGATGGCGCAGACGGGCAAGTGGCACTGCGGGCCCCGGAACAGCACAGCCGGAGACCCCCCCCCCACGGCACCCCCCAGACCGCGCCGGCCCCGCGGAGCACGGCGACACCCCCCACCCCCGGGCACAGCCAGGCACCAACAACATCCCCCGGCACCCCAGGGGGCGACCCCCGCCGCCCGCCGGCCCGGAGCAACGCCACCCCGCCACCAAGGGGAGCGGCCGAGCAGGGGGGAGGCCCATGCCCGCACCAGGGCCAGCACAGGCCCACCCGGCGCCACGATACAACACTCTCCACCGGGAGGCGGCCCCGGCCCCCCCGACGAGAGAGGACGCCATCCACCGCCAAGCAGGGCCATCCCGCCAGCCACGGACCGGCAAGCCAGAGTACCGAAGCACCCCCAGCCCGGAACCGCCCCCCCACACCAACGGCGCCAATAGAGCCCCCCCCCCCCCACGGAGGCAATCCCCGACGACCCACGCACCGGCACGAGACACCCCCCCGACGCCAGCACACCCCAAACAACAGCGGGCCCAAGGCCACCAGCCCCGCCCCGCCCAAGGCTGCGCAGCGCCGCCACGAGCCGCGGCCGGTCCCCGGGCAGATGGCCGGAGAGCACCTCCCCGGACACGTAGCCCAAGGATCCGCCCCCGGGGCACCCCCGCCCCGGAATCGCGCCCACGGCGCCCGGTGCACCCAGCCAGCAGACCAGCCAATCCCAACGCGGATCCACCGGGCCAGGAACCACGCGCCGCGCCCCCGCACACCCGCCCAATACGACCCCCGGGGAGGCCCCATAGCACCCCTCACCCCACCCCCTAGCCATAACGTCCACACCCCGGCCATTGCGGTCGTACAAAAAGCCCCCGAGGGGGCCCCGCCTAGCTCGTCGCGCAAGCGACATCCCTAGCAAGGGTGCGCCTCAGGGAGCCAAGCCAAGGACCCGCAAGGGCCGACGGAGCAACCCACAGCCACACCCCGCCACCCAGCAACCCAGGAGGCAATCGCCGACCCCGGGCAGCAGCCACCCCCAAAGCTACCCCCACCCCGGATCCCCCCGGACCGGAGCCAAGGACCCCACCACCCCAGGCCCCCCAACGAGACCACCCCCCAGCCAACCCACCCGGCACGGCACCGCCCGTCCCCCAGGCGGGAGCCACAGCCCCCCCACCAGCGCCCCAGGCCAACGGGAGCCCCCCAAACCCAACCCCACAGGATGGCGGGCGCAAGAGCAAAGGAGGAGGAGGGGGGGAGGACGAGACAGGGGGACAGGGAGCAAGGGGAAGGAGCGGCAGGGGAGCACGCAGGGCCCCAGCCCCAGAGACCAACCAGATGCGCATGCAAGAGGCAACGGCGCCAAATCCAACAGCCCCGGGACCCCGTGAACACCCAGAAGGAATGCACACCCGCGCTGAGGCAACAAGGCACCCCGGCAACCCACCCCAGCCATCCTGACCAAGACCACCCCAGAGGCCCAAGGCGGCCCCGGCCTACAGTTGGGCTAGTGCGTTAGTAAAGAGTGGTGCTGGCAGTCGCTTGCAGGCTAGATCATCAGGCTTTTAAAAATTTAGATTTAATGCAATTAAAAAAGGAGTCCAACGCTCCTCAAAGCACGTTATTTTTTTTTGTTTTCTGAGAGCAGACATCTTTTCCATGGAAATAAATTCTGTGAGGAGATTTTGCCATTGGTTTATGTTTAAGGATTTTTTGTCTTTCCAATTTAGTAATATTGTTTTTTTTGCTATGGCTAGTGCCGCAAGGATTGATTGTGATTGGTTTGCTGGAGGTTGAAGCATTGTCAGGTCTCCAATCAAACAAAGATTTGGAGATAAAGGAATTCTGTAGTCCAAAATGGAGGACAGTTTTTCAGTGATTAGAATCCAAAAGTGTTGAACTGGGGAGCAAAGCCATAAGGCATGTAAATAGGAATCCGCTGTATTCTGGGTGCACTGAGAGCAGATGTCTGTTGCTGAGAAGCCCATTTTATGCATTTTCTGTTGGGTAATGTGGGATCTGTGGAGGACCTTGTATTGAATTAGCTGAAGGTTTGTGTTTTTTGTCATCTTAAAAGTATTACAACAAATTTCTGCCCAGAAATCAGTGCTCGGGGTGATTGAGAGTTCGGCCTCCCACTTCGCGATTGGTAAGTAATTACAGTTAGTGTTCGAAAGCGCTCTGTATATTTTTGAGAGTTTTTTTGATTTTGTTGAGATTTTTTTCATATATATAGCCAGTTCTGGAGGTTGTAACGTAGTTAAGTCTAGTGGAGTGGTTTTCTTTATTGTCTCTGTTACTTGTAAGTACTGTAGAAAGTTACTTTTATTTATATCGAATGCTTGGGTTAGATTGTTATATGACCTGATCTTGTCATTTTCAAAAAGGTCTTGGAGATGAGTGATTCCACTCTCTTCCCATGTCTTCAGATAGAGTGGTGTTTTTTTATTTTTAAAGTCGGGGTTGTGCCAGATTGGAGAGAGTATACTAGTTTTTAATTGGCCATTTGTGATGTCCAGGGCTTTCCACCATGCAGTCAGTGTGGAGGCAATTAGTGGGTTTTTAAAGCAGTTGTGATGTTTGAGGGTCGCAGTGATAAAAGGGAGATCAGAGAGTTTAATGTGTTTGCAGTCTAACTGTTCTATTTCTAGCCAGGTGTTGTAGTATTCTTTTGGATTTAGCCATTCTGTTAAATATAGTATTTGGTTTGCTAAGTAATAATGCATGAAATTAGGGGCTTCTAAACCACCCTCGTCTTTGTTTTTTTGAAGGGTAGAAAGGCTTATTTTAGGTTTTTTATTTCTAGTATAGAATTTTGTAGTTGTAGAATCTAATCTTTGAAACCATTGTTTTGGTGGTTTTAGTGGTATCATTGAGAACAAGTAGTTTATTTTTGGTAAGATTTTCATTTTAACTGAAGCTATCCTGCCAAGTAGTGAGATGGGGAGATTGTTCCATCTCCGCAGATCTTCTGTGACTTTGTCCAACATCGGATCATGATTTAGTTTAATTAATTCATTTAAGTTTGGTGATATATTTAAGCCTAGATATTTAATTGTATTTGTGGTGGAGGGGTGTTGTGGATTTTGGTGTGCAGGATTCCAAGAGTTTTTTGTCAAAGGGAGGATTGATGATTTTGTCCAGTTAATGGAATAGTCTGATAATTTAGAGAAGCTGTTTATTAGATTAAATACTTCCTCTAAAGAGGATTGCGGTTCTTCCAAATAGAGTAAAATGTCATCCGCGTAGAGATTAATTTTGTGTTCTGAGATGGATGAGTGGATTCCTTTAATAACAGAGTTCTGACGTACAGCTGCTGCGAGAGGTTCAACGAATATTGCAAAAAGCAAAGGTGAGAGTGGACAGCCTTGTCTGGTTCCCCTCTGCAGTGTGAAGCTTTGGGATGTTATTTTGTTTGTGGTTACTGAGACACTTCTTTTACAAGTATTCAAAATGTGGTCAAACTGGTCAGAAGGTGTGTTCTTTCCCTCCTTTGAGCTCAGGATTGCGACCACATTCTTCAGCTGGATCAAAGTCCATCACATAGCAGAAACATGTGCTTGTGAATCCTGTCAGATGCAAACACCATTTTAATTAAAGAGGAAAAGGCATCACCTGAATTCAGAACTAAACAAAGTAGGCCTAACGTCTGGTTTGTACCACCAGCAGTGTATTTGCTAACAGGGTTGGGGTCAATTATAATTGTAATTGTGTAATAGGAATTGTGACTGTAATTGAAAACATCTGTTGCTGTTGTAATCATACCTGGAATTGTATTTAAGGTCAAATAATTGACTTTGTAATTGTAATTGTGTTAATCTAATTAAAACTGGGTAACCATGTTAGAATTCTATGGCTTACACGTATGTAGTTAACAGATATTTAAATATGTTTCATATCAAGTTTTCCCACTACATTTCAATTCTCTTGAGTAGAATTTTATCTCTTTTAAATAAATTGAAATTGAGGGGTACACTGACAGAAAAAAGGCTCAGGCACCCACACCAAAGACATTAACACCAATAGTTTCATGGGTGAAGTAGTCGAACAATGTAACCAAGAGAATTAGATGATAGCACATATTCAGACACCGGCGGAGCAGACCATTCCGCTGATTGGCCCTATCCGAGCACTTTTGGAAGCACTATCGATGCTGGAGTCGCTTTCACATTGCCCTCTCCCATAGACACAGTAAGGAGGCGATGCACTTTCCGCGCATGGGCGTGGTTCCAGCGCCTCCTTATTTTGAGGCGTGCAGGAAAGATTGTGGCCGACCCCTCCCACCCCGGTCATAAACTGTTTCAATCTCTCCCTTCTGGAAGGAGGTTTCGGTCCATCAGGACCAGAACCTCCAGACACAAAAACAGCTTCTTTCCCTCTGCCACCATCCACATGAACACACCCCAAGTCACCCACTGAACCCCCCCCACCCGATCACCACCTCCATGATGACATTTTCTGATCCACTGTATATATATATATTTATATTTATCCTATTTATCCTTTATTCTCTATCTATCCTTTATTTATCCCTAATTCTTTATATTTATCATTATTATTATTATTATTATTGTTGCTGGGTTGTTCTTTGTTTTTTTTTTTTTTTGTCGTTTGTTTTGTGCACCAACTACCAAGACAAATTCCTTGTACTGTCCTTAAAACTGTACATGGCCATTAAAAACATTTCTGTTCTGTTCTGTCACAGTGACAGTATTTAAATCAAAAACAAAATCCCTGAACATGATGCAAGAAAACCTTTCCCTAAATCAGCCATTGAAACATAGTGTCTCTACCCAAGTCATGGCTCCCACACTTTTTTCACAATGATTTTTCAAAACTTTTCCAAAAATATTTTACCAAATTTCCATCACTTAGTTTTGAACCGCTAAGATCTTTTCCAGACCATTAAAGCGCAAAAATGAGCGGGCCTTTCCAGTGTACTAGTGTAACAGAGGACTGACAGTGTGCCATGGTTAGTAGCAAAAATGTGGCACAGGGAATGCTGTGTCCATCGCTTATCTATCAAATAGCATCGTACAATGGAGCAATAGTCTTTAACACCCATTTTGCAATATTTTTTTGAGATAATACATGCGCTATTGAATGTAACATTAAACAACAAGTGCTCCCATGTTTAATTATAAGATTATATTATTACAATTTCAACACATTTATTAAAAGCGATGTACAACACAATGTGTTAAGGGTTAAGGGACTTGCTTAACGTCCCATAGTAATAACAAAGGTTGGATTTTAAACATTAAAATAAGATAGGCTTTATTTCCAAAACTTTTCCAAAACAGTTAAATTATTCCATGACTTTTAGAGACTGGAAAATCGTTTTTTTCCAAAGTCCATAAATTTTCCAGGAAATTCATGACCGTGGGGACCCTGCCAAGTTCTTTGTCCCAGTTTGCTTTGCCTGGTGCATCTTTAAAATATGTAAATAAGTGATTCTTGTTTCCCTCTACTGTCTACTCTGAGGTCCTCAACATGTAATGCAAGTTCAGAGAATCCACCCTCCAAGAAATGCGCATCTCACTTTCTTGAGTCCATGATCACATTTTTAAAACAAAAATCAAAGTGAATCAATCAATTCAAGAGTTAGGATGCAGATTTACCAGTAAACCAGGAGCTTAACCTTGCAGGCTGTTACAAATCTCAGGTGCAGCCACATGTATCCACCTGCTGCTAATGTTCCACTATCTCTTCCCCATAAACCTGCTCACACACACTCACGATAAAGTCCCAGTGATGGAGTCAGCAGGACATCATGTGCAAAGAGCAGAGCAGCTCTCTGTTGGCCTTCCCAAACAACCAATTACAATCACCAGCAGCAGCAGGAGGGAAAACACAGCATTATAATGAGAACAAACCTAAATAAATAGGACTATTAATAAACTAAATGTCAATACAACAAAAATTAATTAGTGCTTATATCTCAATGAGAAATCTGTAATGGATGGAACATCGTACTAAGCATTACATTTGTGTTATAGATGGAGGTTCTCATATTTTTTAGCTCAATTACCCACTTTTTCTTACCCCCTTTTGTCCAGCTACAACATTTTGCTAAGAAAACTATTTCAAAACAACTATAGGACATAATGATGGACTGAACAAGTGATAACACACATTTTAAATAATCTCATTTTGTAAATAAGTGGACAGAAACAGTATTTAGTGCAGTGGTTCCCAACCCCTTTTTTGGATCGTGACCCCATTTTGAAATCAAGAATTTCTGGCGACCCCAAGGATTTTTTTTTTCTACAATTCGTTTGAGCGCAAATTTTTTTGTATTTATTTATTTTTTTTTACTGCATTTTAGTTTAACAAGATTTATGTTTCACAAAGTGAAAGTATAGACATACAGTTGTTTAAGATTGTGTGTTGTTTTAATTTAAAAACGATTGAAAAACACTGTTAGTGGCTCCTGAATAGATTTATTTCTATAGTTTTGATCATTTCTGGTTATGTCACGCCTCGGGTGGGTTAAGTTTCCACACTCTCCCTCTCAAGTACCCCTTGTAGTGCCATCGTGTACACCTAGGGGTACACATACCCCAATTTGAGAAACACTGCTATAGACCCCTTAATGGCCCATGTCATGAGTGACTGGAGGCACAAACAGGAAACGCCGCTGGCGAAAACACTAGATGACGCAAGCGGGATTCGCCAGCGTAGCTCAACGGCGGCCATCTTACCTCAGACATCTGACATTCTGACGAGCTCTATGGCAGCTGTTGGAAGGTGAGTGATCAGCTTAAACAAAATACCCTTAACTTGATGAAATATTGACGGATTTACAAACGGTTTGCCTTATTACAAACCTTATTATGCGTAGGTATGACATAGGATGCTTGTACATGTTGAAATTGCCGCTTGCCATTTGAAAATTGGTTAAAAATTGTGCAAGTTAGGGTTATTTAAATATCACATGCACCACTGACATCAATGTAATAAACGAGGCCAGCTGTCTGAGGTAAGATGGCCGCCATGCTGCTACATCGCTCCCCATTGTCTAACAGCACCGGTAAGTCATCTAGTATTTATATATATCTATGGTGGTTTGCCTCCAGGCTAAGCCCCGCCCAACAAAATATGTCACAATCTTTACAAACAATCGAAGGGTCTATAGAACTTTTTTTGTGCTGGGACTAATTCATACCTGCGGAGATTACACCTTCACCAGTTGGCCAGTTTTAAATGGGAATAAGGTCTCATTATGACCTCACCTCATCTAGCTATAGGTATAAAGTATAGATAGCCCATTAGGGCCCTTTAGATATGGACTTCTTTGACAAATTGGAAGTTTGAGGCTCCATTGATCAAACTGGATTGTAGACATTACACAAATCTATATCTTTAATGTAGTGCAGTCCTTAAACACTGTGTCTGGGTGCTGGGGAAGAATAGAGGCCACTTCCATTGGGGACTACAGATTCTAATGAAGCTGTTTTATAAGACCTGATAAGATAAGTTATATATCTGCCAATTCTTTTTAAAGTAAGAAAATTAAAACATTTGTCAATAAAATATTCTTTAAATCAAACTTTATATCTCAGCTTTTTCTCAGATTTATTAAAGAAGGGTTTCCACTGTTGTTCCTCTGATGGTTAAGGTTGGAAAAGTAAATTACAATAATGATGGGACTCTTATCTACTTTGGGGTCCAAGATGTGGCAAAAACGCTTTAACGCTTGCTGATAGAAGTAAAAGCGACAACAAAAGGGTGGTTTTAAGCAATTGACAACCTCGCAGAGTCCATGTAATAGCAGTGAAATGACACAGCTTAGACAAAGGATAAAAAGATCCCTGCTGGGAAACAGCGTTAGCGAATTATTCCCACATTTTGAAATTCTATTTAACACCACAATGATGTGAAAATCTCGATGACTGTTCTCCTGCGCAGCAGATGTTGTGTGCTCGGGGTGGCCCCATAGTCGTGAATATATGGTGACAAATTTGAATTATCATTGAGAAGTTACAACAAATTACTCAGAGGTGTCCTACTTTTAAAGACATATTAGACTTGCCTAGCTCAGGGGCACACAAGCGAAGGTACTGAAGAAGTGAAACAAGTGAAAGAGAGTGTCTACATCATGCGAGCAAGGGAGGAATATGAATGGGTGTTGCATGATGAAGAGAAGGGGGATAAGAAGAATTATAGTAAAATGAGAATGAGCAAATGAAACACAGTATAAGGGAAAGATAATGAATCTTTGACACTGCACAGTAATTATTCTCTCCAATGTTAAGGGCAAGAATAGACAGAACATGTTTTCCTGCATAGTTAATGACAATGTGTGGCTTATCAGGTTTTCTACTGAAAAAAAAAGAAAAAAAACCTACAAAGGATGATCTGACATTATTATTATTATTATTTCCTATTTTTGACGAGGTCACTGACATTGGCCACATACATAGATTTACATAGGTACTAAATAGCAACGCTGGGGTGGAATCATAAAGGCTTCATAAAGATGCTCTCTATGGGTTTCCTAATGAAGCACCTCAGCCCTACTATGAAAGTGACCCAATTTTCCTGTTTTTTTTACTCTCTGACTCTTACTAATATATGCTTGAATTTTTTTCATAGGATAAAATTGGAATAAATTTGATTTAAATGACTGAAGTTATTGCGATAGAATGTGATCTCTCACTTTCTCTAAACCATTAGTCCTTGGGTTGGTGTGTATTGCGATGGCTGCAGAGGTCAGTCTTTGTTCCCAGGAGAAAATGTCACAATTTGAATGTTGAGTTACAATAACATAACTTAACTTTAACGTTAAAGGACACATCGAGATTAGAAATGGGCATTCAGTGTGGCTGTAAGTGTTCATTTACATTTGTGTGATTATCAGTTCTCCTCTAGGTTCAAATAAGATTTAATTTCCATCGGAGTATTTTGCTAATTTTTTTGGGAAAGATAAAACAATCTTGGGAGATTTCTCAAATTGCAAACCCTTGCAAGATGGTAGGAGATTTGTTAAATACCATGCAATTACAAAACTCCCTGAAGCCACTCATTATACGATACTCAGACACCCACTGTAAGTGCACAAGGTTGTTGGCTGAGCAGATGATGATCTGCTTCCATGGTTAAAAGCGCGTTGTGTTTCTGGGTCTCTCAGACTACCTGAGTCAGCAGCATTCAGAGGAACACAACTTCTTTGTTAGCATAAATTTAATTGTGCTGGATTATACACAGCTCTATGAAGAATAAAGCCTTATAAACAAAGGACATTCTAATTTAGATGCATTCTGTTTACCAGCTGCTTACCCTCATCTGGGTCACTCTGCCTGAGGCCTAAAGCCTATTCAAAGTCGGCTGGGTGAACTGCTACGTAATTAGTGACGTACTGACGTTTTACGGTGACGCAAGGACGTGGTTCTAACTTGCCGCTTTTGCGGTGGAAAACCGAACCGGTTCTTCAGCTAAACAAGAGTAGCTCTAACTTAGCTCCAGATCCAACAATAGCTCCAAACAAAAACTCTGTGATCTTGGTGGAAAAGCCCTATCAGAGAGCCAAACCTCCAACAAGCCCCAAATCTCCTGTTTGCCTGATATTGGCAGTTATCTGGATCAATAGCTGGGTTTCCATTACAGATTTTCACAAAATAAAAGCGTTATTTCTAAATTCCAACAAAGTATAATTACACTTTGAATGTGTTTCCATTGAACATCGTTTGGGGTAGGAGCCTCTCGCAACTGTTGCAGAAATATGGACGCTCAGAAATTGCATTGGAACACTCTGTATTCCTTTGCTGTTTCACGTCGAATGTGGTAATAATAATAGTATACTGCTTAGAAATGTCTCGGTCTCCTCTTCTGTTGACACGTACCGCGCCATGTTTACGTGGAGAGCTGTGGTCATGTGACCAGGTACCTCACGTTCTGTGTCGTGTATTTGCGGAAAATGTGTTTCCGTGGCGCTTTTGCGACACATTTCAATATTGAAACATCTGAAATGAAAGCGTCGAAACTTTTTTGCGGTATAGTGCTATTTAGATTTTGCGCATTTTCAAGGGTAATGGAAATGCAGCTAATGATCAAGATCATGTTACCGTGATCATTCACACTTTAAAGGCTTGGAAGACATTTCTATCTCGATTAATAATGTATGGACACCCACATTTAACAAAAAATAAATAAAATTTTGATGAAATGAGCAATTAATGTCCTATCTGGATGAATCTTATTGGGGTTATGAAGAAACCAACCTGACATAAGTGAGTCAAATTTCATAAATATCGACCAAGAAATTACTTTTTTTTTAATTTAGCCAATGATGAGAGATAGGGATCCAGAATCTGTATCCATAGTTGTAAAAAGTCTATCTTTGGTTAAAATTTTGTCTAAATCCATTCAGTACTTTTGACGTATTCCTGCTAACAGACAAATGAATGCCTGTAAAATAAGTATACCAGTAATCGCTTTAATTTAGGTTCAAAAGTTTACTTGTTTTCTACGGCAAAGGTTATTCTGAGTTTAAAAAAGAGACATTCTTCTTAAAGTAAAATATCCTAAGTTTACCAGAACTAGAAAAAAGTAAAAAAGAGAAAAGAAAAAAAATATTGTGCTTTTGACATTTTTGAGAAAAAAATGATGAATGGCATTTTTAGCAGCATCCAGAACAGACAGCATGTTCTCATGCACCGTTTGACAGGCTTCAGTAGGTGTTGGAAACAGACACTTTCTTTAAATGCCAGCACGTTTATGTGCTCTCATGACACAGACATACAAATTTTGATCGCAGAGATTCTGGCCTTAAGTTTGAACACACCATATCATTTCATTTCATTTCAATAAGAAGGTGCGAATATTTAGAAAATGTAGAGCGGTTAATTATTTCTGTCTTGTGCTAACTTTAAACAAAGAAAGGTGATGTAATGATTTATATTTGATATTTACACTTGCTTATACCAATTTGTGAATGAGTCAAGCTGAGTAATTACTCATGTCAGGGATTATGTTTATGACTAATAAATTAATTCGTTAAACATATGCATTTTTGGTGACTCATTCAGGCCACTATTCCAGTGTGTGTCTGTGTAATATCAATTACGTTACACCTCAGTGTGGGAGAACTCATTGTCTTGTCAGATTAATCCGCAACCTCAGAGTTTGATAAAAGCGTTTATCAGGAAGAACGAGCAGATTCCTCTAGTCACTGGTGTGTGTGTGTGTGTGTGTGTGTGCACACACGTGTTTGTTTTATCCTGAGCATCTGCTGTCATCCAGTTGCTGAAAAAACGAGGTGCGTATAAGTCATCCTGTGAGAAGTAGTCACTAATAAGATAGAGGCTGCTCCTTCTCTGCTACACAGACACACACACAGAGACACACACTGTAGTGCACACATCCACAGTCTGGGACACTGGCAGACACACGCACACACCTCCAGAGGAATGAGCTATGGCCTTATTACCCACCTCACTTCCTTGCAGCCAATGTCCCCTCGTAAAAACAACACTTTTTCTATCCTCCACCAACACATTTCCTGTCTATCTGATCCATCTCTACACCCTTTTATCTTTTGCCTTGCCCCCACCTTCTAAGGTAACCTCATTTTCCTCTCCACTCACCTTTTTTCTTCCCACTTTCTCAAACACTTAATTTTTCAGCGCTTCACTTTATTCACCTTTATTTCCTCCACACCCCCTTGTCACCCCTCCTCCTCTCTTTGGCACTTCCTTCATTCCCAGCACCTCAAGCACCTGATTTCCACTTCGCATTAAAATAACCCCTTCCGCACCCTTTTCCTCCACAGCTTCCTCAGCCCATCCTTCTCTTTCTGCTCCCATCCCGCCTCAACCTGACCCCTCCCTCTCATTCCCTTTCCTTTCCTTTCCTTTACCCTTCATACTCTTCTAAACTTTCATCATATGCCTCACCACTTGATCTATTAATCTCTCTCTGTTCTTGCTCCGTCTTCCTTATCCCCACGGCTCCTTTCTTCCTTAGCTCCTTCTTTCACTCGTTCCCACCCTTTTTTTTCCTCCACCTCTCTCTCTCAGGCTTAGCACCTGCTGCTGCTGGAGCTGTTCAGACTGGCAATGCAATGAGGATGAAGAGAAGGAGAATGTGAACAGAAGAAATGCATGACGGACAAAGGAGAAGTGACATAGACATTTCTAAATCACTCATTTTATTTGTATATTTTAAAAGTAAAGTAATTAATTACATTTCTACACCAAACTGTTACTGAGTAAATTATATATATATATATATATATATATATATATATATATATATATATATATATATATATATGTTTTAACATGATCAACGGACATTGTGAAACTACAAAAAATGAAAAGATCTGACAAAAATCAAATGCATCACATCATAGTCGACCAATCAAATTAAACCTAATGCACCGTGCCAAAATAGCATTGAATGCCAGTTATTTGACCACTTTCTTGGGTTTAGATTGGGCTTTTTACCTATAATGTTGTTACCCACATGGCACATTTGGCATGGATCTCCAGTAGCTGTGTTTCCATTACCCTTGGAAATGCGCAAAATCTAAATAGCGCAATAAATAATGGTAATGGAAACGCCTGAATTTTGAAAAAACACTCAAATATTGCAAACAATTTTTCACGTTTTCATAAGGAGAAATGTTCGACGTTTCGATATTGAAATGTATCGCAAAAGCGCTATGGAAACACTTTTTTCGCAAATACCTGTCACAGAACGTGACATATTCTCGGAGAGTGACATATGTAGTCACTCTCCGAGAAAACATGGTGCGGGACGTGTAAACAGAAAAGGAGACCGGGACATTATACTTAAAAATTATTACTGCCACATTAGACGTGAAACAACAAAGGAATACGGAGTGTTATAAGGAGGTTTGGAGCGTCCATCTTCCTGCAGCAAAGTCTCGCGGGATGAGATTTCATGGGAATTACGAGGCGCTTGCAAATTTCTAATGGAAACCCAGCTACTGTTTTAGAGTTCATACATTTAGATAAACTAAACTGATTTTTTTAATTGAATTCATTGGTGTTTCAATAAAATTTCACAGATGCCTTTGTGGAAAATCAAGTAAATTCCAATTGTGCAAGATTTGGTCTCTTCCTTTTTAAGTTTATACATGAGATGTTTATTGTACGCAAGGGAACCGTGGCAAGATTTAAGTATTATTTAATTGAGCTACCGTACTTTTTACTTGTACTTCAGTATTTTATGTATGACTTACTTGTACTTGAGTACAATTTTAATCCAGTAACAGTACTTCTATTGAGTACAATATATCAGTACTCTTTACACCACTGGAGGGCAGTTAGAGTAGTGAATTGGACTTTGTTTTCTTTTAAATAAGGCTACACGTGTACGAGAAGTTGTCACTATTCAAGTTTCTCTTCACTCTGGTTCCCTTTGAGGTGCCATTTTTCCTTTCTTTCCACCTGATTCATTTGCTCAAGTAAACACAACAACAATCATTTTTCTCTGTTTACTGTTTCAACCCCACTGTCCACCTGTCTTTAATTTCATTTCATTTCGATTTTCTCCCCAACTTTTTTTCGTCCCCCAAAAGCTGTGATAAAGCTTCTCCATTCACGCGGCATATCAAAGCGAAAGATCACGATCTGAGGGAATAACGGGAATGAAGTTGAGAGCCTCAGTCTTGTCGGGGCGAGCGTGACACGAAACACAGAAATCAAGAAGAAGGAGAAAACGAGGACAGATAGATGCTTGTTGCATCATTACATGACACAGTTACTCACACACAAGCACACACACACAAAGACAGACAGAGGTTTGTTTGATGGGGTGCGTGTTTGTGTGGGTGAGAGTGTGTTTGTGTGTGGTTGACAGGAGGGGGTGTCCTGTGTGTCTAGGACAGGATGTGGTAATTAACCTTTCACCAGCTGAGAGGAGCTTTTAAAGCTCACGCTGTAAATGAATTATTGCACCTCTAAACACACAACACACTAACAACACAACTTGTTTACAGGAGAAAAAACAAAAGCTGAAGTCACAATGCAGAGCTCACTCAAACCTTAAATAAAAAAAAAAAAAAAAAGTTTTGATTAACAAAACAATTTTTTTACAGTTAAATATCTTGGTGCACAATATATTCTACAACCTCACATCTCACCCTCACTGCAAAACAGTCTATTCTTCCCCACCTTTTCTATTTCCTGCCTTGAGTCTCTTCTTCCTGCTCCCTTTCCCCTCCCCTTCCCCCTCCCCCTCCACTTAGGTGTAACACTGCTCTCCCTTTTTATATCCTCCCTATAATAAAAGATTTCTTACCCTTCCTTAGGGAGGGCTGGTGATGGTCACAATTAAGCAATAAAATAAATCAATGTATTTTATTGCAATAACAAAATATACATTGCTGTCTCATAATGATTGCACTTCCTGTGGTGTTGACCTTTGACAGCATGTGCAGACAAGTAAAAAAAAAAAAAATATATATATATCTTGGTGCAAATGTCTCTAACTTAAAGGTATTGTGGAGCATGTTATTATGGCTTCCAGTTCCAGGTGGATCATCTAGACTATTGGTCCTCCTAATTGTCAATCATTCTAACATAAGGCCGTCATATGTGCTCGTCCCCAGCTAGTTTTCGCTTGCTGCGCTTGCACACTAAAGGTGCGTTCATACCGAACGCGACTGGAGTGACTGAAGCGACTACATTACATTCAAATCAATATGAATGATGCAACCTCAAGTCATCTCCCCTCAAGCGATGTGACTTGCCTGATTTGAGCGACTAGTCAAGCGTAACCTAGTCGAAGAAGAAGCTACGCCTCCAGGAAGCTTTCTGCCATTATTGACATGTATTATTTTCTACAGTCTATGTATGTACCAGCGAACACCCCGCCCCCACGCTCTGTCTTGTGTCTATAAAGCAACATGACCTCGGCTACGGAGTGGGTGGGAGGAAGGCGTGCCTACGTCAATGTGCGGGGAGGAGGAAATCAGTGTCCCATCTATAGGCATGCCCACTCATGAATATGCATAAGTAGGCTGCAAATCAGCCTGTTTGTGTAGAGTTGCTCAGAAAGTGACTTTTCAGAGGCTAAAACTCTGGAAAAATGGCGAGTTTGGGAAAATAAACCTCAAATATTATGTTTTTGGGGTTCTTAGAACAAATGGAGATGGGTGAAAAATAGCATGGCATGGGACCTTTAACCAAGGCCAAGTATGAATTCTAATTTTTTCCCACTGACATGTGTAGTGAAAGTTAACCCTAATTACTCTACGAGTCACTATGCACGCTTTAAGTTAACCTTTAAGTTAAACAGGTTTACCATAAAATGTTGGCTGCTTTATGAACAAATTAATAAGATAATTGGTGAATTAGATAAGCGTAAAATAGGAAATTTAAATTTTATGTCCAATTTTCCCTTACCTCATCATTCAATTCAAATCCACTTAAAGGGTTCAATATGAAAACACAGCAACTACCCTGTAGCTTTTGTCAAGTTTATTGTTATCAATCAATTATTTTTTACACTAGTTTCAATCTAAATGTTTATCATTGAACTACATTTCCAGAACAAATTACAGATGGTAAATGTAATACTTTTCCAGGACATAAAAATAACATGATGTAATTATTATTATTTCTACTAAAAAGAAGGAGAGAAGACACCCGCAACACATGGAGCGCTACTATGAAGAATTCAAACTGAATACTACGTTTGGATGTAGGCCACAAAAAACATGTGACAACATGCTTGAATTGGGATGTCAATAACGGGTACAGTATGTGTTGTGTTCATATTTGTTTGTGCTGTTTATGGGAAGTCAAAGCACCGATTTACCTTCACCAAAGAGGTGATATTTTTTGTTTGGTTTGTATATTTAATGGATGTTGACTACATTTTCACCAAAAATAGACCTTACACAATGGAAAATTACATTACATTTCTGATAATATATTGATTCTGGATCAGCTTGAAAAATGGAAGACTCTTTATATTATTGTTCTATTTTTATTATATTTATATATAATACAGCCATAATAATAATAATAATAATAATAATAATAATAATAATAATAATAATAATAAACAGAATAAACAGAATAATACAAAAAGATTCCGGGTTATGATATTTAATTATAACTTTTCAAACCCTATTTACATTGCTTTTAAACAATGACTCTGTTTCAATGACTAACTAATCTAAATAATTAAATTTAATTATTTCTGTCCCTGAAAAAGAAGCTAAAGTAAAGTGAAATTTGCTGACTATTTACATTCCCACCACAGCACAGGTATGGTTTAGAGGGTTGGGGTCTCTTCAGAAAGCTACCAGTTATTTAATCTTACATCTATACTGTAATCTGAATAATTTAATCCCATTCTGAGTCTTTAATTTAAGAACATCTTGAGTATGAAAAAATCTAAATAGAAAAATAGCACACATACTCACGCAACAAAAACAAAAAACTATGCCAAACCAAAATATTGCTCAAGAGAAAATGAAAACAAAATAAAAACTGTTGATAGACTCAAAAACAAACTGATGTACAAGCTGTTTCTCTGAAATGAACTGATTTGTAAGCAGTGAGCTGTGATTATAGTTGCAATCAAATCACATGATCTGTCACTTTAATGATGCTGTTTGCCAAAAAATACGAACCAAAATGCAAACTAATAAGATGGAGCTCAATGTTTGAAATGAAAGGAAAATGAATTATTTCACTGTTTTACAAAACCAATAGTTAGAATCAGATCAGAAAACTCCGTCTGAATGACATCAAAATGCATGGACATACTTCACTTGTTCAGCACAAAAAATGTAGAGCAGAAGTGTATTCTTTGTGTACTGAAGTACAGCTTATTTACTCATATTTATCAAACAAAGAATACAGATACATTTCAAGTGAGGGCCAGCGTGGCAGATGGGCCAGCAGTACAATAACATATGACTTTGTGCCCTGAGTGTTTCCAGGAGCTGCACGCCAGCCAAACCTGAGCAACTAATGAGCCTCTACACTGAGTCCCTTTAGAGCTCACTTAAAAGAGCCAAGCAGACACTAGCACAAGGACAGAACCAGACACCAAGAATATTTAGCAAACAAGCACACACACACACACACGCACGCACGTGCACACAGTTTTACTGGCAATGAAGAATACAAAAAAAGAAAAATAGAAGGAAAAAAATCCTTTATCGATGGGTTGCAATCCATATCTAATTGCTATCAAATATCTGAAAGGTTAAACTACCATTTTTTAAAAAAGATTTTACTGGAAAACAGGTAAAAATAACTTCTATGGGATTTTTTTGGTGGTGGAATAACAGTTAAGGAAGCGAGTTTGTAATCGGATTGTCACCGGTTTGAATCCAATCTGGGTCATCACTGTGGGATGACTACAATCATCTGCTAATTTAAATTGTAATCTTGTAAATTTGTACAAAAAAAAATCCCCTTTTACTGTAATTCAGCTTAAATTGACTTTTCCAATCACCATGGGCTTGTATTACAAAGTTGGATAAGTATATCTGGGAAATATCTCCGTTAGCGGGCTGCACCTAACCCAACATTCTCTGTCAGAGAGCCCCTGTCCTATGAAGCGGGATATGACTACACTCACTAAAGACAGGTGATTTCAGCCTGGCTGCGTGCGCGCTCCAGTGACAGAGGAGATTGCAACGTCAGACCAATCACAACCACGGAGAAACCGTGCAGACTTACGTCAAAATTAAGGAATAATTCATTAAAAAATATGAAGAACTAGAAAAGCACTCGGAGAGCGTAGACCTCCGCCAAGCAGCTCAAGCTCAGCTAACAGGCTGACATGGTAAACTCAGGATTATCATGACTACCTGTCAACATTGAGCTGTGTTACCATGACTTCCTGTCAACATTGAAATGTGTTATCATGACTACCTGTCAACATTGAGCTGTTGACTCTGATATATATATATATATATATATATATATATATATATTTTTTTTTTTTTTTTTCTTTTGGTAGCCAGAACATCACCAAAACTGAATCACCCGTTCCTTGTCCCATTTATCAATTTGAACATTTCATCCAAATCCATTCATAACTTTTCAAGTTATCTTGCTAACAGATTGACATAAAATTGAGGGTAAAACATAACCTTACCGCTCTGCGCTTCACGCTGCTTCTGCGCTTCACGCTTGACGGAGGTAATTATAATCAATAATTCGATTAAAAACAACACTGTTGCTGCAGCATAAGCAGGAAGGAAAGGACGCAGCAATTGATGACTGTTAATGCTTGAATTAGTGAGATTATATATCATATACAGGGTTCTCGCTAGTGCTGTTGAGCATAGGGGCCCCCGACGTTGTTATTTTTCTCCCCTATGGAGTGATGGCGCCATTTTCCGTCATTTTTTAATTACTTTTTTAATCGGTATCGTCGTAATAATTGTTGCACACTTGGACACAAAAGGGACTTCCAGGCGTGCACAGGTTGTTTTAACTCTCTTTTTAATCTGCATAATCCTGTCTTTATCCGAGGACCCCTGAAACCCTTTAGCTGTCCCCGATGCTACCTGTGTCCCTCTACCGCTTACATAACCGTAATCGTATGTAACCGTAACCGTCCACGTATGTAAGCTTTGAAGAGCGCGGACAGTCCGGACTGTGCTGTGCGTGGAGTCCACACACAACAGACTCCGTGCAGACTGTCTGCTCTCCTCAGATTTCACATACTTGTGTGCAGTAGTTTCCATTAAAATCTTACATGTCCCACGATTCTTAGCACTTCTCTGTAGTCTCTGTACTCCTGGGACGTGTTTTAAAGGTGTCTGTACTTTAGTAGCTTGTCTGCAAGTCTCTCCTCTAAGCTCGTGTTCATCTCTCCTGCTCTGTTTCACCAGGTGGTGAAATACAGGTCGCTGTTACATTTAATGTGGGTCGATGCAATGCCAAGCAGTGTTTTGTGTGACACCAACTGCCAGCTCGTAAAATCTGAGCTTTGCATTTATTTGGCATCGCTGGGGTCCGTCCGTGTATGTTTAAGCCTAAACAGTGCTTTAACCAGACCAGCGGTCTGCAACCTTTACTCTCAATGGAGCCATTTTGCCTAATCTCACCTGGATTAATATTCTTCTGGAGCCGGAAAAAAAACCTTCTCAATGAAGACATTAGTGTATAAAATTCTATATACAGTTAAAATTATGTCAAATAATTCAATCTAAACAATATTTTTTCGAGTTAATATAGATGAAGGGCAACAAAAATTAACTTGAATTTGACAACACATGATCATGTTGGTCAACACATACTAATTTCTTGCAACATATCAAGCATGCATATAAAGAGGGCATGTTAGCAGTTAAATAAATCTTTCCTCATATAAATACAATCTGTATTTTCTTCCAGAATAATATTTTATTTAGTTAATTTACCAGAGATGTAAAATGTAAGGCTAGTCACAAGTGCAAGGAAAGTTGATGGTCCGTAGAGGTTGCAGGAGGTGAAGTAGGAAGGTGGCAGAGTTATTGCACAAATTGCAGGTTAACAAATTGTTTTATCATTATTTTATTTAAAGTTTATGTCATCTTCTTCTGTAAGAAATAACAATGAATTATTTTAATATATTTTAAAGCTATAGGGAGCCATTGCAAAAGGGTCAAAGAGCCACATGAGGTTGCAGACCCCTTGACCAGAAATATATATATATATATATATATAAAATGTTATTTCTTGTCTATACAGTATCTGTGAGTATTTATTAGTGCACTATACAGGCATGAATAACTAACTACATTCATCATGACCCTTCACCAATTGATTTGATTTAATTTTATTGTATTTGGAACATGAACACAAAAGCAGTGTATTTCCCACAATGAAAATGATAGAAATAAATAAATAAATTCGCAAGACGAATACGTATTTGGCAATTGAAAATTGTTTTTGACAAGTTATATAATGCAGGAAAAACAGAAGACTGATCTTGACCTTAAATATGACCTTGAGTGAAGGTCAAAGTCACACATTGAAAGGAAATGTTGTTCAATGGTACCAGTCTGAGCACTGTCTTTCAGTTTGTGGCCAAGTTATAAGGAAAAAAGTGGCTTTTTCAATTTTTTTTT
Source organism: Gouania willdenowi (assembly GCF_900634775.1). Taxonomy (NCBI): domain Eukaryota; kingdom Metazoa; phylum Chordata; class Actinopteri; order Blenniiformes; family Gobiesocidae; genus Gouania; species Gouania willdenowi. Next base: position 27,644,538 of record NC_041044.1, read on the forward strand.
GTGACGTCATGAACTTTGACCCCTACCGATCTTTTTACTGGTAAGTCACACATTGAAAGGACATTTTGTTCAATGGTACCAGTCTGAGCACTGTATCTCAATTTGTTGTCAAGTTATCAGGAAATGTTTTTTAATATTTATTTTTATTTTTGTGACATCATTAACTTTGACCCATACCAATCTTTTTACTGGTAGTTCGAACAGCTTCGGTCCAATCAAATAAAATACTCCACTTGAGATGAGCTTTTCATAAATGTAAGCATCAAATTTGTACGATAAATATTCATAGAGATATGGAAATTTGTGTTTTTGGACACTTGAACTGACCTTGACTTTGACCTTGACATTTTGGCTCCAAAAAGGGTCAACAAATCATCCTTGACATTGCCCCTATGAGATGACATACGTGTCATTAGTGCTGAATTAATAGCCTAGGAGGAGTTCTAGGACAAAGGAGTTGTGGAAGAAAAATAATAAGAACTCCTACGATTACAATTTTCATATGCCAAATACAATAATAGCAATTTAAAAAAAAATCTAACAAAACCAAGTGAGAATACGTGGTTACAAAATCCTCCACGTGAAGCCTGTTTATGTTTGAAAAGGAGTAGGAGGAAGTATAAACTTATATGATCCTACCCCTTGTAATAACAAATAACTTTTGGCTTTAAAGTAAGGCAGTAACAAAGATAAAAAAAAAAAAAAAAACAACTTTAGCTTTACTTTACTAAATTTGGCCCTCAAAGAGTTATACGTCCCAAAATTTTCCGCGGCATTGGTGCTCGCTCGCACACCATGCGATCCCCCTATGCTGCGAAAAATTCCTGGTGAGAACCCTGATATATATATATATATATATATATATATATAATATTTGTATTTTACACAGCCTGTATCATCTTACAGGACTGCGTCGCCACAGAAAACATGAATGAATGAATGAATGAATGAATATATCAGTCTGAAAGCGCCCGACGCACGCAGGCTTTATCAGCTGACTAATGTAAGTCAGTCCATCAGATAAAAGATAAGTAAACGAAAGGATTGCATCAATATTCTCTCTCTCCAGCTGTCAGATCAGATGCACAATAGAACTGATTGGTTCATGCTTGCTCAGATGAGAGCCAGACCATAACCTACTCCCAACCAGGTTAGCTGTTCAGTCTAAGTTACCATAGTGATTTAGCCCCGTAAGAAGCTAGCCAGCCCCGTAGTACGGGACACACTAAATAAATCCCAGAAGTTAGCACAATAAGAGGAAATCCAGCTTTGTAGTACAGGCCCCATATTGTAATTAACCAAATCTTGATTGTGTGTTCATTGTTCTGTTAATGTGTTCTGTAATTATTTTTGGAACTGTTTATTTTCACTGTAATTGTGGAGACTGGGTGAGAGCGTGCCTGAGAGGAGGGGCTCTTTATCCAATCTAAAGGCATATGATTAACATAATTAACATAAAGTCTGTGTTGCACAAATGATTAAAATCCACACTTTCTCAGTTATTTATAATACTGACTATTATTAAGTAAAAAAAAAAGTTAAAAACAAAAAAGAAAAAAAAAAAAATTATACTAGATGCATGTCAAAATGTACTACAGTGATTAAGGCCTCAGATTTTTTTGCGATTGTAGAAAACGGATGAAAATTACAGAATTCACTTCACTTCACCTCCTGAAAACCCACATCAACATGTTGTGTTACAATTCCACGTATTCCAATGATGTTTGGAATACGGGGTCTGCAACCTTTACTCTCAAAGGAGCCATTTAACCTCATCTCACCCCGAATAAAGTCCTCCTGGAGCCGGAAAAATACCGCCTCAATGTATACAAAACAGTGTATTAAATTCTATACAGTTAAAATTATATAGAATAATGTTTGATTTAATTTGATTTGATCAAGTAAATGGCAACTTAAAAACAGTTTAAAATAAAATAAAATGAATTGACATAAAAATAAAAACAACAAAACCGTGTCTTGCATCTTCAAATTCTTACGCATTTCAGTTTACATGAACACAATTTATATAAATAATATTTTTTATGTTAATGTATTTAATGTATTAATGCATGATCATGTGGTCAACACATGCTAATTGCTCATTTCTTGCCACACATAAAACATGCATATTTAACCGGCACATTGGTAGTTCAAAGAATCTGTTCCCACACAATTCAAATCTCTATTTTCTTCTAGAATAGTGTTTTTGTTGGTTTAGTTATCTTACCAGGGATTTAAAACTTAAGGTTAACCACAGGTGCAGGAAAGTTGATGGTCTGTAGATGTTGCAGGAGATGAAGTAGGAAGGTGCACAACGTGATTTATTTTTAAGTTAACAAATTGTTATATCATGATTTTATTTGTCATTAATCATTAATAGCCTCTGTAAGAAAATAACTCTTTATTTCAGTATTTTTTTAAAGCTATATGGAGCCATGGCAAAGGACTCAAAGAGCCACATGAGGCTCCAGAGCCGCAGGTTGCAGACCCCTGGCCTAATTCGAGCAAATTTAGCAAAAAGGAAGTCAAATCTAGCACATCCATCTCATGTGATATCTGCGCATGACTTTGCCACATGTTTACAGCAAAGTTAAAATATATAATTAACAATAAATAACTAAATTAAGCATTATAAGCCATTTCGTGACGTTTAATACTCAATAAAGACATCTAATTAGGGAAAGCTGAGGAAAGTGATGCAGAAATGACGCTGAAATGGGTACATTTTAAAAAAGAATAGGGGAAATCGAATCTAACAATCTGAATAACTGTACATCCTTTATCTTTTTGGATCCTATCACAGCACGCACAGAAATCTACACATTTTTACATTTATTTATAGTCTCCAATATACCCATTTAGCCTAGGATATGGTTCAAAACTGTCACCACAGCTTGGACTATCAAGCTTTTAGTTGTAAGCCTATACGCAGACCTACAGGGGGCCAGTAAACACCTCCCCTAACTCATGCCATACACACTGTTAAAGTCCTGCAAAGATTAAAAAGGGAAATATAGCAAACTTTATTATTTTTTTAAAACACATTGTTTTATATTCTTATTCATAATACTTGTATTATTGAAATGTGTGTGTGTGTTTTTTTAAAAATGGAACAAAGCGGTACTTGTATAAATGGAATATTTATGTTAAAAAGCATTGAGTGGAGTGGAAAAGCTTTCCAATCAATTACATGAATGCACTGTGTGCTCACACCACAGTTGGCCCAAGCTCATACTGTTAAACTGCAGTCAAGAATTACACAAACATCCTGTGCACCCAAACAGAAGGTCAAACCTGCTTGTAGCACATTTATTTTCTTCTATATTCTTTTTTTTGTGGTTTTCTATTATCATTACACATAATGTCTTCCAGAATGTGATACATTTTAGATATTAAAGTTAAAATATGTGATTCGTTCATTATATTGCAGATATATTTCCACGTTGTTTTCTGTTTTCATTTTAGCCGGGATCGCTTGCTTTGTGCAACTGCATAAAAAGGGCTACATTGGGACAGAATATTGCTGTTTTGACTTCTTTAAAACTGTCCAGTAATCATCAATTGCATGCAGAGGTTTGAAACATCTTGGATGATTCTTTGCAGAGAGAATTGTGTATGTTGTGATTCCCTTTTTTGCATTTCTGATCCTGGTTTTAACAGGAGACTGCAGTGGGAGTGTTACTTAAAGTGGCTCTTTGTTATCCTAACACAATGTTATTGTGTTCCAGCATGCAGCATCTTGCCAAATAACTTTTGAGGACGCAGATTGTAGCGTGATCCACAGCCTGTGCCAAAAGCTGATAGCATGCTGCGTTTTATGGGCTGAACATCAGAGGAAAGTACAAAAGTAGGGGAAACAACCCTATTGTGAATCTCTTACCTTATGATGCACTTCAGCACGTCAAACTGCACAAAGAAGGTGCAAAACAGGGGGGGTGGGGGGGAGACAGACAGACAAGAGGAAAAAAAGAAGAGAAAAGAGACTAAAATTAGAATGCAATAAAGTGAAGAGCAACAACTTCTGAAGACATTTCAAAGGAGATTGTTGATTTGAAGGAGGAAGACTTTGGAACAAGCTGTTATCTGACAAGACTTTCTCTTAGATTTTTGTCATCCTATCTTCTCCATTCAATTTCGCCACACGACAGAGGTGATAGTTCTTTCCAATGTCGCCAGATATAGAGGTGAGGAAACGTCTTCATCTTGCTCCAGATGGTGTTCTTCTTGTTACAATAGCTGTGTTTCCATTACCCTTGGAAATGCACAAAATCTAAATAGCACAATAAAAACTGGTAATGGAAACACCTGAATTTTGAAAAACCTAAAAAAATGTACCCTTTCATGAGGAGGAATTTCAGACATTTCAATATTGAAATGTGTCGCAAAAGCGCTATGGAAACACTTTTTCCGCAAATACACGTCACAGAACGTGAGGTACCTGGTCACATGACCACTTGTCTCCGAGAAAACATGCCGCATTAGACGTGAAACAACAAAGGAATGCAGAGTTTTATAAGGAGGGTTGGAGCGTCTTTCTTCCTGCAGCGAAGTCTCGCGGGATGAGATTTACCAGGAGTAACGATGTTCCTGCCCAAAACAACGTTCAGTGAAAACACGTTCAGTACGCAATTATACTTTGTCGACATTCAGAAATATCGCTTTTATTTTGCCAAAACTGTAATGGAAACCTAGCTAAAGACTGATCCAATCTCCTTCTTCATTGGTGCGTAAGGATATCTATTAAAAGCAATGTCTCATAAAGGGATAGAACAACATAAGTTTTTTAGGGGTGATGCAATACCGATTTTTTTTTCCATCAGACTTAGCCGATGACTGATACGGACTGCCGATTTTCTTAAGCTGATATTTGGAGCCGATACTACTTTTGCTCCCTCAATTAACATCATAAAAATTACACGATGATAACAAATGCTACGAGTCTACGAACATTTATTGAAATTAACAAAGGCGAGGTAGAACGACAACAAGAAAAAAATATTGAACAAATATTAAAAACAGGTGTTGTAGAATAAGATCAGGTAAAAAAAAATATATCTGCTCTCTGTAAATAATGCGGAACGGCCGATGCCAATACACATAAAAAAACGCAAAAATCGGCCGAAAGTATCAGCCGGCCAATGTATTGGCCTATCACTAGTCTCATATATCTATTTTATTGTTTAAAAGAAAACGGGCTTGTGACTAGTGCATTTTGACAGTTTTGACAACTAAATAAATAAAGTTGAATTCAACTTAAAGATGCAAAAAAGCTTCTGCTATTGAAAACAACACTTAATTTTTCATTTTTTTTTAAAAGAGTAAATATAACCCAAACAGATTTCCTACATTATGGAACCCATACAATATGTATCTCTCCTCTCCCTGCAGATCCAAACTTGATCAAACCTGCATGTGAAAGGCCTACTGGTTTGCTGGGTGTTCTCCACTGTCATCCCCTGCCAACACCTGACTCTCTGTGCTTAACACTGCCATATTTTTTTCTGGCTGCAGTATTAGAGAGTGACACCACATTGTTACACACCCATAATAACACAAAAACAAACAAATCATCGACCACCAAATCTGTAAAGGCTTCCAAACTAAAAATAACTGGAACCAGCGTGACGCTTTAAAGTATAGACCCTGTGAGACATAAAGAGTCAAGGTTAACGGGAGGAAACGTTAGCTGTCTGAGGTAAAATACCGATGTTTACCATACAGTTTCTTAAAATATATCACAAAAATCTATTTTCTGTTAAACAAGACACTGGGGAGTAATGAGGGTCATAAACACTGTCACAGAACAGTTACAAGAACAACAATGCAAATAGAGAAACGCCGATGCTGCACACAGTGTTTTCCAATAGTCATGGGTGAGACTGAGCATAAAATTACAACATAATTTTTTTCTGTGAGAAAGACTAAATCATTACTGACCAACAGCGAGACATGCCTAAAATATAACATGATTATACAGCCAACATTTTTTTTTATCAACAATAATTAAAAAGCACCATGACTGTTTGCTGATTAAGTGCAATCATTAGAATAAAACAAAGACATATAATCAATCATTTATCTGTATCTAGTACAAGGATTCCAATCCAGAAGTACACTTACCCCTAGGGGTACAGGAGCAGATTGCAGGAGATACTCGGAAACAATGATCAATTCATTTAAAAATAATAGTGCAACGAGTTCCTATTATTTTTGGAACAGGAAACATATTGACCACAAACTAACAATACAATTGCTCAATAAAATGCTGTCTTTTCATGTAATTTATTGAAACAGGATTAATTTATGCTCTACATACCATTTAATCACACTTCTGACAATAGGAGACAATAATTAATTTGATATATATTTTACAAATGAGACAGTTTTTACTTACTAATAAAGTAATCATATTTAAATAATCTGTCGAGGTTTCATTTATTCAACTTTTATTTTAGGAAATTAACTTTTTTTTTTTACAATTATTTTGATCTCCTGACATGTTTTGACTGCAAACTGTCAGTCCTCCTCAGAGGCATCTACTGATTGCATACAAGTTATTTTCTAAGGAAAAAGAAAACATGTCAGGAGATCAAAGTAAAATTCCTGAAAAATGTTGTTTGATCAAATGAAACCTATTATTTAAAAAAAGAACACAAAATGAACTTGCTGGACTTACGGTAATCATTTAGGTTGCATTGGTATTTTTTAGAAAAGGTTGGGCACTAGTGGCCTCATGCCAGGCTGTCACGGGGCAACGAGTAGATACATCCATTGATACCATAAATCTATTTCGAGCTAAATGCAAAACTGAAGTGATAAAAACTAATTCATTACCAAATGTTTGTGATTTCATCTATTGATCATCATCCATTATTAACTTTGACACTTTTTGTGAACACCAGACAGGTGTAGTGGTTGGTGTTTCTGCCTCACAGCAGGAAGGCCTGGATTTGAGCATTCCTGGTACCTTTCTGTGGAGCGTTTGCATGTTCTCCCTATTCTTGTGAGGTAATGAAGGTACTCCGAATTCCTCCCCTGATCCAAAAACATGTATCTCAGGTTGATTGGAGTTATTGGAGTCATAGGAGTGAACGAGTGTTTGAATAGCTGTTACTCTTGGAAATGTGCAAAATCTAAATAGCGCAATAAAAACCGGTGATGGAAACACCTGAATGACGGAAAAAACACTTGAATATCGCTAAAAAGTTTTTACACTTTTCATATTTCAGACATTTCGATATTGAAATGTGTCGCTAAAGCAGAATGGAAACATTTCTTCTGCAAATACACGTCACAGAACGTGAGTTACTTGGTCACATGACCACTTCCCTCCGAGAAAAAATGCCGCGATACGTGTAAACTAGTGATGTCCCGATTCAACTTTTTCACTTCTGATATGATACCGATACTGCAGTATTACGTATCGGCTGATACCGATATTGATCAGATCTGATATCAGCACTAATCATACATACTTCTATTACTTATTTTGTAGTGTGGAATGTTAGAAAAGGCTTGATCAAGTGATGTTACTCAAACAGAGAACAATAGTCAACAACCGTAGGTTACTTTGTTGGAGTGTGAACCACAGTCATCTATGGATAGAAGTGCTGGAGCATATTCGTTTTCTGGCTGATGTCGGACAAATATCCGATATCAATATCGGATCAGGACACCTCTAGTGTAAACAGAAATGGAGACCTAGACATCTCTTATGTTATACTTAAAAATGATCTTAGTGCCACATTAGACAGCAAACATTAAAGGAATACGGAGTGTTGTAAGGAGGGTTGGAGCTTCCATCTTCCTGCGGCAAAATCTCACGGGATGAGATTTCATAGGAGTTACGAGGCTCCTGCCCAAAACAACCTTCAATGGAAACACGTTCAAAGTGCAATTATACTTTGTCAACATTTAGAAACATCACTTTTACTTGGCGAAAATCTGCAATGGAAACCCAGCGAATGGTTGTTTGTGTTCATGTGGACAGACTGATGTCCTGTTCAAACGCAGCCCCCAGTGAAAGAAAAAGGTAAAGAAAACATTAAAAGATAACAAACAGCTGGATCAACATCCCACCCTGGACAAGCAGTGGGAATAAATAAAAATAAAATAAATCCAGAGTAGACAATCACTATTATTAAAAAAAAAATGCCTTTGGAATTTTTGCATAGACTTAGAAAGGAGAACATGCAAACACTTAGGTGTTCTCTGTTAATTATGCTAAATCATAGCTTGTAATTTTAACTAGGGCTGCACGATTTTGACTAAAAACCTAATTGAGATTTTTTGGACCAATATTGCGATTGCAATTCGATTTGCGATTTTTATATTTGATACACTTAAATGCATTAACTGCTAAAATGATGAGTGAAGGAAGTCATGTCACTTGTGGACTGTCAAACAACATATTCTTGCTCAAATTGCCCCACATTAGAACAAAACACATTCATCTACTTTCAAAAATATTTGGTTTTCTGTGGACAGCGCCCTCCTCTGGAGGAACCACAGAGTCTGTCTAAACACTAGGATCTGCTTTATGGAAACTCCGACCTTTTATCTGTTCCATTCTGATTGGTCAACAGTCTGATCGGTGAACATCCCTCAAACGCCAGAGACAGAAGAAAAAAAACCTCAGCCTCTTGAGGTTACGTTATTGCAGTAGTCAAAACCTCGAATGCGATTCGATATCGATAAACACTCATTTTAACCCTAACGGGCAACATTCTTGGCGTTTCAAATTGAATTTCATCTTTTTTTTTTTTAATCTTTCAATCATAAATACACGTGTCAGTGCACTGTCCGTATGTGTGGCTCAGAGGAAATTTTACAGTCTCCAACGCGACAACATGACACAACATCCATACAGTTGGAAATCAATCAGACACCCATGAGTGCTATCAGCATATTTATTTGTGTACAAACACACACACACACACTGTGTGTTCTGAGTGTTTCATTAGTGAGGAGCAGATAGATAACCCTCCCAAAGGAGACATTGATCAAGAGGCCATTGATCTACTGAGCTAAGCCAATCAGTGTGCTTTTAAGCAGCGTAGATGTGTGTGTGTGTGTGTCCGTGCGTGTAGAGAATGGCCTTCTAATAGAGTCTATACATTATTTGAGTAAGCATTATAAATCTGCTCTTGTTGTGTTTAATGGGTAAAGATAGAAACAGGCTGTTGGTATATTCATTAGTTCCAATTACTCTGTCCAATCACTGCTGTCTCACTCACTCACTCACCAGACGCACACAAAGACGGAGGAAGCATCGGCATTATTTATGTCTAATCAAACTACGATGAGTTACGATCGATGATAAATAACAACATATTTATTCCACTTAATACAAAATGACAACACGGTGCCTTTGGGACATGTAGTTTCATACAAACTCACTTAACCTAAAGTGTGAATCAATCTAAACGACAACTGGAATCACATTATTTCAGCTAATCAGTCATATTAATGATTCAATAAAGTGTGTTGGACTCAGAGATTGTAATAATGACTTATGGTAATACTGTAAAACAATGACAGATTCATATTTCTATTAATGAGTTTATTGTAAACACAAACAATCACAGACTAAAGACAATAAGATTTGTCAGGACACTGATCATCCCCTTTAGAATGGGCGCGTTAGCATCAATGTCTCATTTACACAGAGGAGGAGGTCTCGCAATTAGCTTCCTAGCCTGCTCGCTTACATTAAATGTGAAGGTAATTGGCGCTTTTTGACACTCACTCTTAATCTCTGTCATGGTGTGTGTGTGTGTGTGTGTGTGTGTGTGTGTGCGTGTGAGTGTAGCAGTCTGGATGATGGCCAAACCATTACTGTGTGCTCAGCCTGCTCTAAAGCAGCTTGTAATTTATTAGTAATGAGTCCATTTGCAAACTAAACGAGTGTTTGAGCGTCCGAATGGCGACGACTGCAATGATGGTGTCCAGTCGTTTTGCTCAGGGATGCATCTCCACCTTAGAGTGAAAACCACGCACGACTTTTCATCTCCCTCTATAATGGTTTGTATTTGCCTGTGCATGTGTGTGTGTACGTGTGTGTGTGTGTGTGTGTGTGTGTGTGTGTGTGAGTCAGCATGAAAACATCACGTGGAGATAATGAAGTCAGTCAGTTGTGCCATTAATTACTGTTTTACACCTGCTTGTCTCAGCTAATTAGATATGCTGACACACTTATAACTAATAAGCGCGCACACACACACACACACACACACACACACACACACACACACACACACACACACACGGACGCACATACACTCAGACTAGGGGTGGGAACCTCTGGATACCGCACGATACGTTACGCGTTACACAACTCATGGTAACGGTTATCTCACGATATGACGATTATCGATATACTGGCCAGAAATCAATCTACGATAATCTGACATAACAAGAAAAAAAAAAGATTAAGTGAAAAAATACAATTTTTATTTTCTATCTCTGAAAGAGAATAAATTGAAAAAAGTGTCCTATGAACAGTGACACTATTTTAGTGTAACATTTCTGTAAATAAGTGTCAACATACCAATGTAAATGAATAAGTATCTCCAACAGTACTTTCTGCAAACAATAAATAGGTTATTTCTTACCTGTGACACCATTATAGTGCAATATTCCAGTAAACTATATATAGGTTCCTTCAACAAACAGTGATAACATTCGATACTTAGCGTGAGCAAATCGATAATATATCGTGTGAAAAAATATCGTGATATCAAGATATCGTCACACTATTAACTCAGACACAATTAAATTTAAACTCACAAAGACTTTAATGAGGTGATCTTTGCGAACACACAGAAACACATAATTCTGTCACATCGACGCTCAGGTGAAAAAAAAAAAACTTCATGATAATTTATTTCTTCCTTTGTTTGTTTGTTCCAAACAGTAGAAAATACTTTCTCATTTTCACTTTGAGGAAGGTGAGATGGCACCGCTAAACACGGCAGGGTTTGGGGATCTCTCTGCTTTTTTTAATTTTTTCCCCCTCCATCCTGGATACAAACACATCTTCTGCACACCTCCTCTTTCTCACTCTGTCATCCTCTCATCCTCACACCCTTTGTCTTGTTCAATTCAGTTCCCACTGTCTGTCAATGGATCGTATAGTCTTTTCTTCACTTCTCTTATTCCCGACACACGTGTGCACACGTATATGCAGACATGCAAGCACACACACAGACAGTTTTCCTTGTCTTTACACTAGGGGTTCTCAACTGGTCTCACCCTGGGACCCACAGTTGGCCACGGTCATTCAATCGCAACCCACTTTTATTCAGAATTCAACCAACCAAATGTAGTTTTTCTAACATAGCTTTTGAAAACACACAATCTTTTTTTTTTTTTTTTTTTAATATAAATCTATATATTTTCCAGTGCAACATGCATTTTACAGCATGCCTGTCAAAAGAAAAGTTTATTTCAAAATAAAAGCCCAACACAAGAGACATTAAATAGTACCTCCTATTTCCTTTCCTATACACTTTTCCTTAACCCCCCGGAAGCGTTTAAAATATGGAGCGTTCAAATTCTCTAAAAGCTGAGGAAAGAACGCTCAATGCTTCCTTTATAACTTCCTTTAACTTAGGAAACACTGATGCATCCTTTACCAAATGAGACAATTCCTTGCTTCAAATACATTTAAAGGGACAAGCTCATCCAAGATTTCACAGAAACTCACGGTGACATAAAACAAAGCACTCTGTCGTTCAAGAAAAAATGGATCAGACATTTCTAGCCACATTATGTTTATTCAACATATTTTATGCGGTTGTACATGTGTATGCATACAACGTTATGTAGGCCTGTATCTTGCATAAATGTAACAATTTCATAAAATCATAGTTATTTTGGAATAATGTTGATTTCGAAGTGAAAGGTGAGTGTGAGCAGCCATTTTCAATGTGACGTTCTTTTAGTTTTACGTTTGTTCCTCGTAGCCATGGTAGCCTCTTTTCCTTTGATTTACATTCAAACCTTGTCATATTTGAGATTATATCAGTGGAAGTTGGAGCTTTTTCATCACAGCAGACTGCCCTAACCTTCAACGCCGTCGGATTATTACGTCACCTAGTGAAAGTGTGTCTGATAGTAAAAAAAGGGCTGGGTGGTATACCAGTTCATACCAAATACAGGTATATATTTTTGTTATGATATGAATTTTTAATATACCGCCGTACCGGTGTATTTGATTACACAACTTTCTGAATGCTACACTGCGCCGCGTTTCAGACCGGACCCTTTTCAACGTTGCACTTACTAAATAGGAAGGTAAACAGTAGCGCTCTGGTGGTAGTTACGTTGTAAAGAAACGGTGCAAGAAAGACACAAATGAAAGCTCTGAAGCTGCATGTGAGCATGTGCCTGCGTGCGTATGCCTCTGCTACACAGGAACAACACTCACAGACACGGAGGCACGGTTAGCTTAGCATGTCGGCAGTAATACGCAAAAAAAGAGAGCAAAGGGTCGCAATTTGTTATTCCTATAACGCGGAATCAAGTCCTGGTGGAGCTGCAATCAAAACGCTTCCTTATTCACAAAAAGAAACCACCGCACCACTGAATATGCAGCATTTAAAGCTAGAAATCAAACTAATGCTAAAGCTAAGCTCAGCAAAGAGCCATTGGGCTGCTGTTGCAAACTACAATTATTCTACAATATTCACTAATCATTGACAGTAAAATAGACCATCCTAAGTTAATAACCATAAGTATAAAATGCTGTGAACACCTGATTATGCATGAAAAAAAAATAAATACCGTCATATACTGTGAAACTGTTAGAATTTTGAAAAATACCGTGATATACATTTTTTGGTCATACCGCCCAGCCCTACTGATGGCCTTTCCCTAACACCTTTCCTTAACCCCGTGGATGAAATCACAGGGTTAAGGAAAAGTGCATAGGAAAGGAGATATAAGGGTGACTATTCAGATGCAGCCTAAGTATTTATTTATTTATTTATTTTTGACCAGCTGTCTTCGACCCAACCAGTACAGGTCCGCGAACCACTTTTGGGCCCTGGCCCACCCGGTGAGAATCGCTGCTTTAAACTGTGTTTAAAGTTTGAGGGTCAATGAGTGGTTTGGTGTGTTTGTGTGTCTCCTCCGAGCCCATTACCTCAACAAAGGCCACAGCTGTTGCCAATTTGCTGATTCAAAGATGACAGAGACTTCATATCGGGAGAATAAACGCTAACAAAACAATGACTTTATCTAATCTAAATAGCTAAATCCCTCGCACGACTCGCCCTTTGAATGTCAGATGTGAAATCGCTTTTGCAACCAAATCAACATGTTTTTTTTGTTTTTGTTTTTTTTAACCACACTGTTGCTTCAACTGTCACCCTCACACACACACACACACACACCCAATGAACAGCATATGGCTATTCTCTCCTCTTTGAAGGGTTTCTTTGAAGCTATGGCACCCGTATCGATCGGCGCTCAGATGAGCTCACTTCACCAGAGCCCTGCGATTATCTGTCGCTTTATTTCAAACAGAGTGCAAGAGAGGGAGGCTTACGCACCCATCACTCACTTGCACTCTAGCAGACAGTTATACACTCATACATGAAGCGCTTTTACACACACACACACACAAACAGCGACACACACACACACAAGCGCATCAGCTCACAAACGGGGATAATGAGATGAGCTTACACACTGAATCCCTATACTTAAGACAAGCTGCACTTCAGAACTGACAACTGAGCGCTGAATGTTAAAACAGTGAGGATGCAGTGTGAGAATGAGACCCTAAACTCCCACAAAGTGATGAAACTTCAGAGGAAATGTATCCATGAAATACATATTTTATGCATTTTATCTATCTATTTTTTACTTTTGACTGACCCCTCTAAATGCTCAATGGCGTATATGTATTTAAATGACTGTAAAAATCAAACAAAGTTAAATAGGGACTGAATACAGAACCAAATAGTCACTTACCAGATAAGGAGTAAAACCAAAAATATAATATGTCCTAAGAATCGTTTTGCAGACTAACACAGATGATTTCTGAAGGGAATTTAAACTTTTTTTTCCAACCGGAGGAAGAAAACCAAAGTGAAGTGTAAATGTTTTCTCAAAGCTGCAAAACATCAAGAAAATACAGATCGTATCGCACATGGTGACACAAAGCCGTACACAAAAAAAATGTATTGCTCAAAAATGATGCAGTAAAACACATCCCCAAAAGTGAATTAGCATACAAATGCTGCTCAGATGTATTTGCTTTTCTGTCTTTGTTTCCTTTTCTTTCTTTTTTTTTTTTTACACGTCTATCAGATCTACTCAAACGACTTAATAATCTATGAACAGCTTCATTATTCGACTCGAGGTTTCAGAAAATGTGTTTGTGATACTCGGGAGAGTCTAATCCCCCTCAGTGGATCTTAATAAGGCTGCACAGTCAATCGCCCTCTCTTTCTTACTGTACACATGCACGAGTATATAAACATATGTCTTTTGTTGAATCTCATCTTGATGGAAATGTGTGTATGTTTGTGCTATTGAAATCACACCATCGGGGTGTTTAGTGTCCTATATAAAAACACAATTTTGTGCGACATCACATTTTTTTTTTTTTGCAGCTGTCTTTAGCCTGTTCACCAAACATGTGAAAATAACTGATAGTTTGGAGCTGATAGGCACCTCTCAGCTAGGCAATAATTAAATGTAATGAAAGATAGAATTATCACAATTAAAAACTATCATTTGTTGAACTTACTTATCATGATTATGTCAACAATTTCCACCAAACTCAATTGTGTTAGAACTGATTAGACAATAATCATAATATGTAAATCATTTACTAAAGTGCATTATTTCAACATAATAAAGTTTGTTGTTAAAATAATAAAGACCAGTTATGTACAACAGAATCCAGTAGTTGCCACCCTTGTGTTGTTTAAAACCAATTTAAGATTTTTCATTGGACTGACTGTCACTTAACTGAATTCCGAAAATACAACTTAACTGTATTTAGTTAAACCAACTAAACCACACATTAGAATTTCTATACAGTATAACCGACTTAAATAAGGGTGGCAACTACTAGATTCTGTTGTACGTAACTGGTCTTCATTTTTTTAATTACATTTAGTTGAAGTAGACTCACTAAACAACATTTTGTCAACAATTTTCCACAGAGTGTAGTTACGTTAAAAATAGTATACCCATGGTTCTGTGAAAAACCCAATTTTTCATCAATAAAAGGTGATAGCTGGTGCTGCATGTGTTTAAAATCGCATTCTAACGTACTACTCATACTACGTTTGACGTTAATTAAAATGAGTATGTACTACATTCACATTAAATAGTATGAAAATATTGAGCATGCGAGAAATACCTGCATGTATACTATATCGGGACATTTTTTAAGTGTGCACAGTGGGCACACTAGTCATACTAAACTGCCCCATGATGCTTTGCAAGCGGAATGTAAAATCGTCCTGTGACCGGCTTCAAGCTAAAAATCAAACATCACCCGTTTTCTCTTCTCGTCTTGTAAATGCTTTTGTAAATAGGGCTCTTCTTTTGAAGTAAACCAGCAGTTTTGTCAGTAGCACAATGGCTAGATGTTGATATTCTACTGGGTCAGTTTCTTGCTTAAAATGCTTTCAGAACTTTCAAAAGTGGCAAATCTACAGATATTTAGCCTCAGTGTACTTCAGGTTTTTGTCATAGTAGGTTCAAAATAACCTGGTAAGAGCCAGATTGATGTGTAGCCCCTCCCTCTAACTCGAGTTCTCCACATCGATCTGGGTCTGTGTCTGGCGAATCCTTTTGTAACCAGAGAGGGACATGAACAGAATGCTTGAAGCTGATTGGGCAAAGCGCCTGTCCACCATGATTTGTTTTAGCCAATCACATGATAACAAATGATGATGTCGTCATCGGCATGCGCCGCAGAGAAAACAAGGCTCCGCTTTCTTTTGGGATGGTAATGCTGCGGTCAATATGTCGTTGAGTGACTTTGGCCATATGCATGTTAAGGACACGTTAACCATCCTCCTGCGTTGACGTCTTTCAGTTTTGCTTTGGCGCTTCTGCCTTCGTCACACCCGGATATCGCGCCCTAAACCACAACACTGCCTCATGATTGGTTCTAATCGTTCCGGTTCGGATTCGAAAGGCAAAGGCGGGAACAGCACAAGATGGATTCTGGCATTTGTGAACACCAGGAGAATCCATCTTGCAGGCAAGGTTAGATTAAAATTGCGTCTTGGGAAACTAATCATACTAGTATATTGTAGACAGTATATACTCATTGAGTTTGTAGTGTATACAGAGTGTGCCATTTCGAACACAGCCTATGTATCCATAGTGTATCCCGCTGTGCTCGATATGAGCTGGAATGGCTACCAGCAGAGCCCTGGGACCACAGGATAAAGTGAGCATGGAAGATAAATGAACTCCTACTTAGCGACTGATCTAAAAACACAGATGAGTATGGTAATTAAATCCAGCCACTGGCTTGAAAAACTATAGGATCCAGGAATTCCCCTGTTCATTAGAGAATGCCCAGTATTGTTAAAACTGCTGGAGATAAAGACATAGTAAGAATGAAATAAAAACACTTTTAAGCATCCATCTGCTGGACTCCACATCCCACAATGCAGAACTTTTCTAACAATTTCATAAAAATTGTTTACAGTGGAGTTTAAAACAAACTTTCAAGTGGAAATTTTAATCTTAAACATCTTTTATCAAGCAAATGATGAGGCGTACACTATGTCTATATCTGATAATAAAAAAAAGCGAAAAAAGATCAATTTAAAGCTGTTCTGCAGCAATGAAGGTTGAATCAGCCTTGAAAGCTGGTGCTACTCATTCCTACAGGTGTTCCCATCTCCGGGAGATTTGAGATTACCGTATTTTTCGGACTACAAGGCGCACCGGATTATAAGGCGCACTATCAATGAATGGGTCTGACTGGGTCTATTTTCATACATAAGGCGCACCGGACTATAAGGCGCACCGGTTTGTTATTATTATTATTATTATTAAGACGCATTAAGCGAAATAAAAGTCGGATAAGTCAAACTTTATTCAACTCATTAACAATAACTCTCAACATTGTTCAGGTTTAACACATAAAATACAGAACAATACACTCACTTTTTCAGTTCAGTATGTTGAAGCACAGTAGTTAGTTTCATATATAAGGCGCACCTGATTATAAGGCGCACTGTTGATTTTTGAGAAAATTAAAGGATTTTAAGTGCGCCTTATAGTCCGAAAAATACGGTAATTTTGTGAAAGCATTAAGACTGTTTATATCTACTAAATTATTTATCTATTTAAGGTATCCATTTATTTTTTGTTTATTTAATTATTCATTAATGTATTTATTTATGAATTAGCGATTCAGCTATAAAAACAGACAACGTATCGATGGAAGAGAACATGCTGTAATTGCAATAATCATCATGAACTGAACTCTGACCACGTGTAAGTATCTTTGACACACAGAAGTTTAAAAAACGGCTTGGCTTTAATTTTCATTAAATTAAATTAAATTAAAAGTTGTAAAGACTTGGAGTGTAATAATTCCATTCCTGTACTTCCTTCTCTGCACAGGACATTCTTTTCATGTTGAAAACTTATGCTCATCCATCGCTCGTATAATGATTAGAGAGTAATTTTACTACTTTAAAGTGTTTTGTATATCTCTGTACAAACATATTGTGTGATGCATGTGTTTAATTTCACTTTATAGCCTTTTGGAACAAATATGAACGTCTTTTTTTTGCACCTGCTGGATTAAACAGGAGCGTAGAATTGTAGTTAGGCGTCCGTTGTGTATTCATGCGTCAAAACTGCAGGACTTACGCCTTTATATTATATTTTCATACGAGTGCATGTATACCATATGCGAGATCAAAATGAGCACAGCACTTCCTGTCTGTGCGGTCACTCAAAGCATGGTGTGTCCACATAGATGAGCAACAGAGGTTCAGAGAGGGATGTCTGGGTGAGTACCTACTGTATATTAGCTGAGGTGGAAGAATCGTGCATAAAGTGCACCAAAGAGAACCTAAAAGAAATCAAAATGTGTGCATGTATGCATATATGTATGTGTAATGTGTACAGTATATACTCGTTAGGTAGAAATCCAACCCTTGCAATCAGCGGTAATCCTGACTCGGCATCATTAATGACCCCATTAGTCACAAACCCCTGCTGGTGCATACACATGTACGCACATACAAAAACTGCCAGATGGACACCTCTTCTCACAAATGTATGAGTGTGTGCATGCAAATTGTAATGCAAAAGCGATCAGTCATCTTCACACATCTGCAGAGATGCTGCACACATTAAGATATGTAATGTTTATTTCTCTGCAATCATAATTTTCGGCAATCAACACAAATTAATTTGACATTCATTTGTGTTGGATTGCATGTGAGGACAGTATTCCATAATATTCAGTTCTGATTTAATGTGTATCTTGTCTGTTCACATCTAGAGACGGGCACAATATTAAACATTAAATATGAATAAATGTATGCTTTTTGGCACATGTGAGAAACAAATTAATAATGATATGCATGCACACATAGGTGACTTTTAAATGGTCTGTTTATATGGTGAGCCTAAAATGCATGTGAAAAATGAATAAAACAGTTTCCTGATAATATGTAAATATGTATCGACCAGTAATCTTCTTTCTGTAAAATGCTATAATGAACGAAAACTATGCATGCATTTATTTTCACATTGATGCTGTGAAGGACACCTCGTTACATCATCTCTACTGTCTGTGTTTATGTGTGAATGTAAATGTCATTATTGTATAACTAATGTCCTCTTTGTTTTGTGACATTGCTGATGTGTTTGTGGAGACTGGAAATAAAGTTGTTCTCTGAAACGGAAATGAAATGGGAAAAAAAAAAATAAAACCAACCTGGAAAAGACCTGAAACAATGATAAAGGAAAAGGCAACGTGAGACAAGACAATGACTACAAACTGATGAGCCACTGCATTAATTGGGCATTGGGAAATGTTTTTCTCTTCATTGTTATAATAGGGCACTGTACCCCATATCACACCCCATTCCCTCTTTACAAAATCTGATGTATTGTATTCTTCTGCTACAGTAGTTTATCCTTTTATTAACAAACTAAATATCACGACTAACACCGAAGAGCATTATGTTTTTTTCCCCTTTATTTTTGGTGCTTTGTTTTTATTGTTATTGCAATTGTGTGTGTATGAATGCTTTTCCTTCTCTCTTTATTTATTTATCTATTTATTATTAATTTATTATATTGTAAATTCATCTATCTATTTTCCTCTATTAATGACAAACTACTGCAATGACATCTGCTTTTTTTTCCGTCCCTTTCCTCCTGCCTGACACTCAAACACACACACACACACACACACACACACACACACACAAACACATGCATAAAATATCGTTTTATGTTTTTTTTTACTTCCTAATAATACTATGTGAGCTCTTAAAAAGGAAAAACAAAATCAAAAATTAAAGAGAATGTTGCTGAACAGAACAAGAGGGCACTTGTTTCATTCATACACACCACTCCAAATCTGCAAACCCAGATAAAATCACTGATGAGGACTCCTTAGACTGATAATATACACCACTGACAGGTGGCTACAATGGGATGGCTAATAGTTAAAAAAAACACACACATAAGGAAACAAATGAATAGATTCTAGACAGATCGGCTGCAAGATGAACTAAAGTGAGTGAGCGTGGGAGGCATCAAAAGAAGTAGCAATGCTGACTGTGTGAAATTTAAAGTTTAAAGGTTAAACGTCAAAGGTTAAGATCCAGTCAGCAAGAGCAGACCCCTCAGGATAAGTCACCAGACACTAGAGTCAACACTAGGCAAAAGATATATATATATATATATATATATATATATATGATCACAATTATATCACAATTAAAATGTTCAATTGTTTGACAGCACTAATATATATACAGTATATTTATAGCGTTAGCTCGGTATTATCTTATTAACGATTACGATGAATGCAGAAAAATAATTAATCACAATTAATGTTTAATTGTTCGACAGCACTAATATATATATGCATTGTTAGCGCAATATTATCATATTAAGGATTAGCAATTAATGTGGAAAAATTCTTAGATTAATCACGATTAAAAAGTTTCATTCTCTGACAGCACTAATAAATATATATGCCGGTATATATAATAGCGTTAGAGCGATATTACAGTATTTTATTAACGAATAGTGATTAATGTAGAAAAATCATTTGATTAAACGATTAAAATATTTTAAATTGTTTGACAGCACTAGCGTTAGCGCAATATTATCTTATAAACAATTAATGCAGAAAAATAATTTGATAAATCATGATTAAAATGTTTAATTGTTTGACAGCACTAATATGTACATATTGATGAAATTGCCATGGTGTAGGAGGGTGTGGCAGTCACAACACTTACAGTAGGCAGGTAATGGAGGTCTGAGTGTGTGTTTATGTGACCCTGTGCCCCACATGTTGACAGGAAGAGCCAGCGGGCTCAGAGAGGAATTCTGGAACCCAAGGTGTCAATCACAGATTGAGATTGACAGACGAGTTAGCTAGCACTGCTCTCACATTCACCCACACACAGTCCCTCTCAGGACTGCACTCTGTCACTCTCTCTGGCTGACTGTCTTTCACGCTCCCATCCTGTCTCCATCTCATCTCTGTCTCAATGCTCTGTCAATCCCCCCCCCCCACCCCCCCACCAGTCGGATCTTTGTCCATCTCACAGCCTGCGTCTGTACATTCACATGCTGTTTGCAGTTTGTCAACTTCCGGCCCTCTCGTTTTCCCGTCTCTCAGCCTGTCTCTCTTCCTTGTCTCTGACAGATGGCTGCCTCAGACCATTTGTTTCAGTTTTTCTCTGTTTCTTTACACCACACACTATCGGTTTTACATTATTTATTCCCTGTAGGACACGATGAGGGGTCATCCATGCACCATTACTGAGCAGCATGGCTGAGTATAGTGGTTTGAACCCCATCACAGAACAAGAGGAAACAGGTTTCGATGTCAAGGGACTAGGGATGTAACGATTCACTCAACTCCTGATACGATTCCATTCACGATACTGGGTCTGCAATACGATTCTCACATGATTTATTTTACAAAATGAGACAGTAGACAAATGATGACTGAAAAAATTTCTTTTTTTTTTCTTCAAAAGTAAAAATTAAAATACTGTACTATTTTCTTTTATCTTTCATTATCAAAAGAATCCCTTGATAAACTATGCAAAACAATGCAATTTATTTAAAAATAAATCCTGAAACAAAGAAATAAAGAAATAGTACAAATGAAGAAGAAGCCTATTCATTTAAATTCTGACTCTACAGTAAACTATGCAAAACTGCATAATAGTTCTTTTTCATTTTAAAAGTGCAATTGAAAACATATTTAGTGCTTTAACAATTGGACTTTAAAACAAATCCCATAACAAAGAAATAATAGAAATAAACTATGGCTTTCATTCTCTCTCTCTTGTTTTTCTCTTTCCTCTCTGTGCCCATCTTACCTTGGATTTCACATGTTCTTTCTTTTTCACATCTTTCATTTTGTCTTGGGGAGGCCAAAATGCTTCCACACTTCTGATTTAAAACGCGGTGGTGCGTCCTGAATTTCAAATTCTAAATAGATTTACTGTTAAAAAAATTAAAATAAAAAAGTATATATATATATATATATATATATATATATATTTGTTTTTAAAAAGTACTGCGATTGAATTTCAGAGTATCGATGTGAACCGTGACACCTTTGAATCGATTTTTAACTGCCTCACGATTAATCTTTACATCCCTACCAGGGACCTTTTCTTCATGGATTTTGCATCTTCTTTCTGTCCTGGGACTCACATGCATTCTTCCAAGTACTCTTATCTCCCCCCCACCATCAAAGCAAGCACAGAGTACATTGTAAACCATGGGAAATGCATAAATTCGTACAGATGAATGTATGCTCTATAGGGTAATTTATTTACTTCCGAGGATTATTGCATCTCTACAACTGTACTGTTACACTATACGCACTGCCCTTGTATTAAGTTTACAAACAAATGAAATCCACACAAAGAAAATAAAATACTGTCCCCGGTGGGGTCATTGTTGTAGTATACTTCTGGAGGAATAAATCTCCCCTGGCCTTATAATGTTTTAGGTTTTAGGTTTGTACCTCTTATTTTCACTGGTACTTAAGCCTACAGCTAAACACCCACTTGAAAGCAGCCCCTTGTGCTGTTTTGATGCAGGGCTATTTTTGGCATTGCAGAATAGGAACTGGGAAGTGGCTGAATGCTACCAGCAGTTTCTTGACGACACCCCAAAAACGTATACAAACACGCACTACAACTATACACTAAACACCCCACTACCTAAAATATCTATAACATAATAGTATGCCTAGTAAATTCAGTGGTTGTGGTCTTCATAATATAGATGATTTGAAGTAGTTTGCAACTTAGCATAACTTATAGGTTCAGTAAACCAGAGTGTAAAAGTGGTCATAATCAGAGGTGTAAATATCTTACTTAAGTAGAAATACTGTTACCTGATTGAAATTGTACTCAAGTACGAGTACAAGTAAGTCATACATAAAATACTCGAGTACAAGTAAAAAGTAGCTCAATTCAATAGTACTCAAAGTAAAAGTTACTAGTTACTTTCACCCCCCACGTTAATGTTTATTTTTGGTAATAAATCTTACCACGGTTCCCTTGCATACAGTAAACCTTTCATGTATAAACTTAAATAGAAAGAGACAAAATCTTGTACAATTGGAACTTAATTTTTTTTCCACAAGGCATCCATTTAAAATAAAAAGTTTGCCAAAATGTACATTAATCTAATTATATAAAACACCACCAATGAATTAAATTTAAATACATTAAAAATGATCAGCCTTTAAGTATAGCTACATTTATGAACTTTAAAACTAAGAAAATAACCTCCATTCAATGCTGTTTGGCGCCGTGCATTACTTCTAATCTGATTGGTCGGCTGTGATGTGATGCATTTGGTTGTCGTCTGGTCATTCCATTTTTTGCAGTTTTACAATGTCCGTTGATCATTTTAAAACAAAAATCACAATTTACTCAGTAACAATTGGGTGTAGAAATGTAATGCATTACTTTATATCTTTTAAAACGTACTTAAGTACAGGTATTGTACTACTGATTTAGAAATATACTCAAAAAAGTACAAGTACCTATAAAAGCAACTCAATTACAGTAACGTGTCACAATGTTCATTGATCATTTAAAACAAAAAAATAATAATTTACTCAGTTACGGTTGGGTGTAGAAAATAATTCCTTTAATTATTTTAAAACGTACTTAAAGGCACACTGTGTAACCTTTGGCCACTAGGGGCACTAGACCGGTAACTTTCACGCAAGCGCCCCTAGTGGCCACAAGCACCACAGCACTGTTGCAAAAATCAACAGTCAGTCGGGTCAGCCTCCCTTGTCTTTTGATTTTGTATGCAGACAGTAGTTGACCTGTAACTTTGGGATAAGGACTGGTTCTAAGGGCAGGGTCGGTTGGGCTGGGCTTGCGCCGTGGCTGGAGGAGCAGCCACCGCCGCACTTTTCCCCACTGCCGGAGATCGCCCGTCCCAACCCTTGGTAAAGGGGGCTGACAACGGTGGTGAGGCCAGGGAGTGGGGGGGGGGAGCGCCACCGACGTGGCGAGGAGGGACGAGCACCGAGTCTCCGGCGGCGGGGAGAAGAGTGCGGTGGTGGCGGCTGCTCCAGCCCATAGACTGTAGTTGCGGCGCAAGCCCAGCCCCTTACTAAAGAATCTAATTTTAACTGAACTATCACGGCATTTAGTGCACCATTAACCGAACATGAAACTATCATATTGTGCTCTTTTGGCTGTAAACGAAAGCTAAACTTGTTTCAGCTGCCCACAGCAATGGCGCCGGGTCGGGAAATGCCCGTATGTTGTGACGTCACGTGGGAACTATGTATATCCAAGCCTGTGGTCACGTGACTGCCGTAAAGTGAAACGTTCTCCAGGCATTCTCCAGGTCACATGACCTGGCCACAGACGGTCCGTTTCTCCAAACGTACATAGTCGGTATTTCAAGAGGGAAGCCTCGCTCAGAGCATTGATACTGTCAAGAGCTGTATATCATCATTTAAAATAACTCATATGGATCAACTCTTTAGGTTAAAAAGTCCACGGTGTGCCTTTACAAGTAAATTACTGATTTGGAAATATACTAAAAAAAGTACAAGTACCCATAATAGCAACTCAATTACGGTAATATGAGTACTTGTAATCAATCTCTGGCAATAATGCTTCTCCTCTTAATTCAACATTTAACTTAACTAATTTCACTCGTGTGTAATTTCATTTCAAGTAGTGCAATTGAAAGTTTTTGTCTTTCATGCTAGAAGGGGTCATTTTCAAGAGTACTATATTTAGAATAAAAAAATAAAAACCTAAAGAATGCTTAAATCATGGCACAATGTAGTATTTTAGTTAAAAATTTTTTAAAATGATAGAAGTTATGATTTTTCATTCAGCCAACCATCGACCTGCTAGACTAGACTTATCATGACGAATGACGGTCACAAGAAAGCACGAGAGCAGAGGAAGGCAATTCTATTCCTGAAGGGCCGCTGGACTGCACGTTTTTTCATCTCTCTGCTCCAACACACTTTGTTGAAAAGAACGCCTCTTGATCAGGCCTTTTGGTAGAGCCACATGATGACAGGATCAATATAGAAAGCAGTGCAGAAGCCAGGAACACATAAAACATGCAGGACTGGGGCTCTCGATGATTAATTTTCCATTCCATCACTGGAGCTGGTCCAAGCTACACAAGTCACAAGGTTGAGTACAGTCATGACAGGTCGCTAATTCATCACAAAACACTAAGTCAGTCCAAGTCATTCAAATGACAAACCTCAGCTATTTTAATTAACATGGAAACTACATTCAGAAATAAGTAGACTAGACATACAGTGCATAGACAAAATCTTGAAATTAAAATAATATCAATAAAAATGAAAAGGGAGCATTGCTGCTTTCCTTTTCATTATATCATTTTAAAAAAACAAAAAAAAAATAATTATATACTTTGAGACAAAAGCATTTTATTAGCTCAAAATGTGTATATTCAAAAAATATATATAATATGAATTATTTTGAGTAAAAATAAATAGAAAGATTGAATTCATTGACGATGCTCAAATGGAGAGAAAGACTAATGTGTGTGTTTTTTTTTTTCTTTCTAGGAATACGGTTTGCTTTACACCGAGGTCTTCTTTTTTTATTTTTTCAAACTTTATTTAAATTTTTTTACAGCAATTAACAAGGGGTACTTTGTTGGATGGAGGATTCAAACAGTGGGAGCAACAGGGAGTCACTGCATTAAGTCTTCTGCGCAATGATTTAGAATTCCCGGATTTTAAATCCATGTCAGAGAGATATGACCTTACCCGACAGGAATTTTATAGGTGCCTTCAACTCAGACGTAACTATAACATAACATTTTTACCTACAAATATGACAGGTATCACACAAATGTTCATTAGGGGCTACAAAACAAAATTGTTTGAAAAGATTATTGGAGAACTGTACAGATATATAAATGAATTAAGAGGCCATTCAACGAATTATGTGAAGGCAAAATGGGAAAAGGAATGGGGAAGTTCCATCGGTCAGGAGGATTGGATGAATATGATCAAGACTCAAATCTCAACCTCAGCTTCACAATGGTGGAGAGATTTCCTATGGAAAAACCTGATCAGATTCTTTATAACTCCAAAACAAAAATCTAGACAGTCCAATGCACAATCAGACGGCTGGAGAGAATGTGGTAATAATATGGCAGACCACACACACACATTTTGGGAGTGCCCAGTTATCAGACCCTTTTGTGATGACGTTCATAATATAGTTACAAGTTTTGTGGGAAACAATTTTGTATTTACCTTTATGACATTTTACCTGGGAAAAATAGACTTGGAAGATAGATACCTTCTGCAGATTTTTATGGCTGCCAGCAAAAAGGCAATAACAAGGCGTTGGCTTTGTAAGGAACCACCCACCTTTAATCAGTGGACAGAAATTGTTAAAAATATACAGCATATGGAACAAATGACCTACAGTCTAAGGCTGACGCTCTCGAATGATGTAAACGATACTGAGGTTGCTTACGGTGCACATGACCCCACCCCCATGTTGCTGTTGTTGCCGTTCTGTAGTTTTCATATCATTGTGATATATAACTGCATAACTGTGGGACACTACAAAGTACAACGAGGTCTTCTTGTTAGCCTTTGAAGATATATGTGAATTTCCTCTTGGGAGCTCTCAACAAGCACGGATAGCCTATTAATAGGTTAAACACACGCATGGTGACCCTTTCTGGTCTTTACACGGCTCACAGCAAGTAACCATTGAGTAAGTTAGCTTTAAATACAGATATCAGATCAACACATCCACAGAGAGTTACACATCTAAAAGTGAGGAGAAAACCACTTAGAAATCCAGCAATTTATGAGACCCAAAGGGAAGAACCAGGACGAGTGATTACTAAATGACCAACCAATAAAAAGCCACGATTAGAGACTCTTAGGTATCTAGAGACAAGGAGGGCACAGCTGCACAGCCATAGTCTGAATGGCCAGACAGACAACAATAAAAACATATAGCTTAGTGTGCAAGATTCAAAGTAGACATAAAAAAACCTGAGCTTAGCTTTCTCATTAGAGCCACATTAAACTTTAAAGTGATACTTAGACACATACAATAGCTTTAACGTTGAATGATGTAAGCAAAGGTTATATTATATTATTATTATTATTCACCTTATCCCCCGGGTTGCTACTGTAGAAGTTTGTAGAAAACCAGTTTCATTAGTTTAATTTCCTTTTTATATCAGGGCTTAATCTTTTATTACATCCTCCAAGGTTAATATCATTTACCGGCGTTTATTTATTGGTTGGTCTGTTGGCAGGATTACATAAAAAGTACTTTAACTTGTCTTAACGAAATTTTAAACAAAGATATACCAACTTACCCACTCATCATTAGCTAATTTAGAAAAATTCTATATAATTGGCCGATCTTTATGAAATTTGACTCAGTTACGTTGGGTTGGTTATTAATTTACTCTACTGAGTTTCATCTAGATCAAATACGGGTTGCACATTTTCTTCCAAGCCTTTAAATTGTGAATGATCAAGGTACCATGATCAGGATCACTGATCCAGATGACTGCAAATATCTTGCAAAGAAGTTATTTGGCACTTGGTGGAGGTTAGCACTCGGGCGGATTCACTAAGATCTGAAATAAAGGGTGGTCAACCAGTTGCGTCCCTAAATCCTTTGGTGAAGCAGTTTCCTCACCTGCTGCAAAGAATTCAAGAAGATTGCAGCAATGATTAGCGCACGTGCAGAAGTGGTGGAGACCGCCCCGATTTAAATGAGCCTTTTGCTCGTTCAATGTGGAGAGGTGAGTGCATAGAAGCACACAATGACATTTGAGGAAGTTAAATTGGAGGCAGATAGACTTCTCTGTCTGCTGCACAAACATGTAATAAAATAGAAAACAAAATAAACGTTTTTTTTTTTTTTTTTAAAGATTTTAACTAAAACAGTTTTATTGATCTATCATTGATCCAAGTTAGAGCAGCGCCATTTGAAGATGATCTACTGACCATCATCCAGCAGGTCTGAGCAGCGCTGTGTCACGCACACTCTCATATGTGAACATTGGTTCATCACTGCGCAAATTATGCATCTGATCAGCTGATTCTGGCCTGACATCAACGCAACACAAAAGTTTATTGACTGTCAAAACATGGAGATAAAGACACAGAAGCTCATTGGAGCTGTGCATCCGAAGCAACATCCGTGGAGGTCGCAGCACAGCGGTCACGGGCTTCAGGCATCCAGCTGTTCTCTCCCTCACACACTTTACTCACATTTTATTTTCTCATTCAGTGGATGTTAATATTGACTATTGTTTTATTTGAATTGTTTTCTTATACTAGAAAGGTTAACTGGAGCCTTTTTTTCCATCTCCGCTGTGTTTTGTGTAAACATTTACTGCAGCTGATCTGTGTGTGTGTGTTTGCACCTGCTTGTCAGTCGTACTATTTTCCTGTGCTAAAACAATCACTGCAAACAGTTCTAGATTTGATTAATTGCATTACGCCCATTGTATTAATTTATTTGCATGTCCTCCTTCCATTATTTCTGCTGCCCTTGTGTGCTCCGCCTACTATCCATTCATTAGAGGGAAACGCGCTACATGGATTGAGCGCGCATTGCAACTTGCAACAGCCGTACACCCCTGATTCCCTGGGGTTTGTACGGCTTATTAGCACATGGAGTGACATTTGCACACATTTTATTTAATACCCCTAAATCCTTATTGAATCCGCCCTGAATGATCTTGTTTAAACAATTTAGTCAGAAACAATCCTTGTATTTATATATCAATGAACTGTTTTTATCATTATTATAATCAGGGTTCCTACAGCTTCAGTCAAACTAAATTTAAGACCAACTTCACAGTAAACACAATTGGGGTAAAAAAAATGCCACATCAATTACATTGGGTTAGGGTCATTTTTCTCTAGCACAGATGTGCAACCTGTGCCCCCGAAAGTAAACACACAAAAACACCCAAAATGACAGTAATAATACACACAAAAAATGAATAAAATAATAAAAATCAATCCAAAAACACACAAGATGACTACAGAAATAGCCAGAAATCTATAAAACAAACATTCAAAATATAAAAACCATTAAGAAATCTTAAGTTGCTACAAGCATCTGCTCAGAGTCATTTTATCATTTTTTTTTTAAACTAATACCATTTAATGTGAAATGTGAGACTAATTACAATCATAAAATCATACGTATTATGTGTTAAAATGTAAGACTTTTGAAACATCCATTTTAATGACATTTAAGGCGTTAATTTGCAGATTCATGAATTGAATGCCTTTTAAGACTTTTTAAGGATCCGCGGAAACCCTGATAATTATTGTAATACTTTGCTCATACCAATATTTTTATAAAAGTGTAGATGGAGGCAGCTACAAAACCCAAATATTATCAACTATTTACTGCACTGATTTGTAAAGCATAAATTTCTTGGCATCGCTGACAGTAAATGTTTGTATTGATGTGGAGGAGATGAACTGAGAGAAGGATGGAAGAGACAAGAGGAGTTTTAGGTCTTAATCTGTGCACAAAGCCAATTTATCAAACCAGAATGAGACATATTGGGAAAGAACAACTACTCCTTCTCATCCCTTTCTTTGCCATCATCCTGCGATTCCATTTTCCTCCCTTCTTGGCCTTCTTCCTCTCCCCGTGTACTGCTCTATCTTCCATCTCTCCCTCCCTCTGCATTGCTTTCCTTTCGTCTCGACACCTGACAGAGACAGGATCGAGCAGTAAATCTGCTAAAGCACAGTCATCCACCATCGTTCACACCGCAAAGCTAGGGGGAGAGAGAGGGAAGAAAGACTGTGAGATGGGAGACATTGAGAGTTAGTTTGTTGAGAGGGAGAACAAAAAGCTACACCGTAACAAAAAGACAAACAGACACAAAATGGCCCAAACGCTGTTGATGGTGAAGGGGGGAGCAGACACTGGTGGAGGTGTTAAGAAAAAAAAAAGACTGTGCGGGAGGGAGATAAAGACACAAGCTTTCACATAACTCACACACAGATCAGACAGTAGTCCGTCTTTGCACACACAGACACACACTCAACAGTCAAGAGATGAGCAGCATGATTAAATGTCTCCCAGGGGCCAAACGACACCCTTTTCCACCCAGGCATAGAGGGACATGTTGGGTTCAGCTCCTTGGGCAGGAAAGACTCAACACTATTCACCAGTCATGTCACTTTCAAAGAGGTGTACGCATGTGCCGCTGTGCTCAGATAAGTGTGAGGAAATGTAGCAGCACAGTCTTTTGTCCACTTCTTTTCCTTTTTTTTCTCCCTCCAAGTGTGTTTACGCTTATGCAGGCAAAATCCATGGGTAAATCTGTACTCACAGGTGTACAGGCTGTGTGTGAGTATGTGCGCACGCATGTGTGTCTGTGACAGCAGGCTGGGTAGACTGTCTAGGGACGGTAGTTTATGGCTCCTAAGGTCTGATTACATTGGCGTGGCTGGAGGGGTGAGTGGAGTGGTGGTTCTCTCTGCCTTCTGTACGGCTGGGTGAACAGACACAGTGAATAGAGAGGACTCGAGAAGACACTAGAGTAGACTTGGATAAAGAAAACAGATCTCACAGAGATGCAGCAACACAATGGATTCACACAACAGAACACATCTGATTCATGGTTAATTTGTGAAAACTGCCTTTGGTACCTTTTTGTTTGTCATTTTAATCTGCTGGAGACACTAATGTTTCATCAGATAAAGACATAGTGTAGGCCTCGTAAATCAGTAAACCGAAGATCATTTGCTTAAAAAAGATGCAAAAAGTTGAAAATGCCGCTCGAAAGTCCGTTTAGATCTCGACTGTAAACACTCTCTTATTTACAATGTTGAAGAACTTTAGCGCATTGCATTGTGGGATGTGGAGTCCCATAGACAGATGCACATTAGTGTTTTTCCTTCATTCTTACTGTGATTTCTTGTGTTTGCCCCATAAGCGCTGCCAAAGTGACTTTCCAACACATATCTGGTGTTTTCAACTGGAAGTTGCGGATGCTTATTTCGGGGCTTACACAAAAAGATTCAGACTAAATTCACTGCCTCTCAGTGTGAGGTGATACCACGGGAAATGCCGGCAACAAACCAGAACAAAAATTTTGAACAGTGAATTACTGTCCTCCTTGTCTGACAAAAAAACACAAGAAATCATGGTAAGAATGAAGGAAAAACACTTCTATGCATCCGTCTACGGAACATCCCACAATGCAATGCACAAAACATTTCTGACAATGTCAATAAGAGGGTGTTTACAGTGGAGATCAAAGCAAACTTTTGAGTGGCAAGTTTTTTCCAAGAAATGATCTTTAATTAATTGATCTTTTTTTTTTTTTTTTTTTAATTAATTTATGTCTTTATCTGAAAAAAAATATCTCCAGCAGTTTTAAGTTAAAGCGTTGTACTTTTATGTATGCTCTTGAAAATATTATCAAATTTATACATTAGCAAATTCACAAATAGGGGTGGGAACCTCTGGGTACCTCACGATACGATATGATACACGATACAAAGCTCACGATAACGATTATCTCACAATGTGACGATACTGCGATTATCAATATATTGGTCAGAAATCAATCTACGATAATCTATGACATAACAAGAAAAAAAAGATTAAGTGAAAAAATACAATTTTTATTTTATATCTCTGAAAGACAATAAATTGAAAAAGTGTCCTATGAACAGTGACACTATTTTAGTGCAACATTTCTGTAAATAAGTGTCAACATACCAATGTAAACGAATAAGTATATCCAATTGTGCTTTCTGTAAACAAAAAAGAGGGTCTTTCTTACCAGTGACACCATTATAATGCAATACTCCAGTAAACAATATATTGGTTCCTTCAACAAACAGTGACAACATTTCTGTGAACACCTACCTGCACATGTTAGTGAAAAAGCAGACAAGGTTTTGAAAAAAATAAAAATAAATCAATACTTAGCAGGAGCATATTGATAATCAATCGTGCAGAAAAATATTGCGATATATCGCCGTATCGAGATATCATCACACTCCTATTCACAAATATGGTCCTTTCTCACTTGTAAAATCTTCAATGCATCCAGTGGTTCACTAAAATCCAGTAGTTATCATGGGAGAGAAACTCTTTATTCATAAAGCAATTGATCATTCTGCACTTACCTGACTGTGTAAGCTGGCTGCCAGCATTGCCAGAAGCAGATATTTATATTTCTGATCCCCAAGAACATGGACTGAATAAATGTATTGGTAAATTAAATTTCACAAATCGCTTCGAGCAGCCAGATGCATTACAGATTTCCAGTATATAACTGCTGCAATCACCAATCCTATACTACAGTATAATGGTCAGCCATGACAGTATGATTAGCTGCCTAATCTTGAATCTTCTGTTCATTTGTATTCTTAGATCTGTACATCAATGCCAGATTAACTTCTGCAGATTAAGCTACAGAGAAACATCAGCTGGGCCACACGCCACAGGCCCATTCATCTGATAGCCTTTGCCCCTCTACGTGCACCTTTAATCCGTGGCGGCACATGGCCCTGTTGCTCCTACGATTGATGATGATGCTTTAACAACGAGATTCCCCAACCCTAATGGGCTTCCGCTTGGCACTGAGCCAAAGCACTGTGGGTCCTGGGACACAGATTTCAGTAGAACTCCAACTTTTCCACATCTTGGTCGTATGCCACGTCTGTGAGGTGGCTGGATTATCTCTGCTAAGAAGACGTGCTCACGAACACGGATTCAGACAATGTTGTGAAGATTTTTTGTGTACATTGAAGATGTTTTAGATCTTTGAATTTGAAAATAAAGAAGCTAACAGTGTTGTATTTATATTCTGCTCAGTGGAAGAATCTCATCAGGAAATACTATTTTCAAAGATAGTCTTTGATACATTGTGTGTGCCGTGGAAGAATAAGACCTCAGCTTTGTTGTGAAAGTCGAACATGAACGTTCCCAGGGTTTTTACACCACTGTAAGGGCTCAAGCAGTCGGGGTGCAGAAATCTCTTTTTACATTTGCTTTATCTAATTTCAACCTTGTAAAATCTACTGTTATTCATCTTTACATTATATTTCCCTAAATAATGCAATTCCCAGGACGTAGTATCACAATAAATGACTGATAGTGTCTCTGCGGGATATTTACCTCAAAATTTCTTAATTTTTGTGTGATATCGATTAAATTTGTGATGGATTATTGGAAAAATGTAAAGTTCTTACCACAATTTGTGAATAAAATGACTGAAGTCATTTGATGTTAGCATAGGGAAAGTGTGAGCCCCCACATATTATGACACTTTATAGGGACTGAGATATCTACAAATAAAGCAGTTGGTAATTTACACAATGATATATGTTTGACACAAGTAGTCTACATTGAACATTGTCCACAATTCCTTGGTTATTTTAGAAATAACTGGAAAATAAATGATCTCTTTAAACGAAGTATTCACACAGCATACTTATTTCATTTCTTCTCCATTTTGTTTGATCATTTTTACTGACTATATCTGTATAGATTAATTCACGACACGTGCATTTCCTTCGGGATGAATCTTATGAACCTATATTGGGCCCAGACCTTTGAGATAACCTGATAAATGACCGTCCACACAAAATTGCACTGTACTAGGCAAAAGTGTCTCAGAAAGTTTGCCGCAAAGAAATTCCAACAATAAAAAAGTATGGTTACAAATGTCCAGGACACACATTTAAAAACATGTGAAGACAGCACATCTTGAAATAAAGGGCAAAAATGATTCCACTATATTCTATTTGTATACATTCTATTCAAATTCTCTGCACCTTAAATTGTGTGATCTTTATATAGAAAGGAAGATGCTTCTGCCTAATGGAAGTCACAGGGGATTTATATCATACACAGAGAAATAAGGCAGAGATTGCATGCTTCATCTTGTGGCCTTGTAAGAGAGTCTGCCGAGAGTAGGGATGAAGAGAAAAAGGGAATGTCCAAAAGTGCGGATGGTCGGGATAAAAGTAACAGTAGACTAGATGTTGCATTCACTGAGAAGTGGCTAAACCCAATGTGCATGTGAGTTTTGAATAACATCGACAAGAGAGGACAAAAACAAGGGCCGATGGACAGGTTTGCACGTGAGAATAAACGCTGCGAAAGATGATAAATCTTTGAGGCAAAGAAGGGCAAGAAATAGATACAAAGCGCAGAATGATTGAGAGGTGCGCTGAAGGATGGAAAGGAGGGAGGAATATAGAGCGATAGACAGTGATGTATAGGTGTGCCGGGCAGCTTGGGACAGCACATGGTTATTCCCAAGTGTGTAGGGTATATGGAATTACAGGGAACAATGGGGTTTAAAGTGATGAGGGAGGCTTAGAAGCCTGACCTTGTTTCAGCTCACTTTCCCAGGATCTGCAAGGTTCACCTTTTATTCAGTCTGGCGTGTTTTTATTTATGTGAGCGGGAGAGAAGTAATGATAATTAGGCTGCAATGTGTGCGTGTTTGGGTGCGTGCGTGTGTGGGGAATGGAGGAAAGGATGTGTATATGTGTGTGTGTGTGTTCATGACTGATTCTCACTCAATGTGTATTCCAGATTTTTTTTTTTTTTTTAGGAATCCTAAATGTGGATGAAATCCAAAGCTTCAGGTTTTTAATCAGGCTCATCTGAGCACTGCGGGGACTGAGAAGCTTTCATGTAGACACGCACACACACACACACACACAAAGCATCCCACCATTGCCTTTTGTTCTAAATTTACACCTGACATGAGAAAAGGAAAATGGCGGAGGAGGTAAAGATAAGGGATAAGAAAAGAAGATGAGGATGACTTGTGGACTACAGAGGTGCAAAGACTGGAGGTTAAGGGAAAAGTATGGCCCAAAAGTGCTAAAGGAAGGCAAAGGGAAGTGTAGAGACGAGTACAAGGGAAAGCCACATTTACTTTAGGAAACCTGCAACAGTCTGAGAGAAAGGTAGAGATGAAGATAGTTGGAAATACTGGTGGAGAGACAGTGAGGGAGAAGGACAGTGGTATATTAGTCAAGGTGTCCAGTCTATGTATTGCCTGCTGTGCAATACCACCCCTCTGATTTACTCTGCTGAGTGACTGATGAGAGGGAGGAAGAGAAGGAGGGATAAAAAAGATGGAGGGATGAGAGAGGAGGGAGGTCTCGCAACGAGCGTTTAGGCCAAATTAACGGCACCTCATAAATTAGACTAACAGCCAAATCGGAGGGGCTGGAGGGGAGGGGTTGTGGGCGTGTGTGTGTGTCTGTGGAAGTGTGTGTGTGTGTGCGTGTGTATAAATGCATTTGGTTTACACAAGTAACTATGCTTTGTGTATGTATGTGAATGATGGCCTGTCAAGGGGGAACTATTTGAACCAGAGCAAATAGATTACTTTCAGATAAAGTAGAGGTATCCAACCGCTCACTCACACAAAGACAATCTTCCCTTGATCACCACTGAAACAGTCTCTCTGTATAGGATGTGCTTACAAACCCAAACTGCTCGCAGAATAAACGAACCAATCACGCTGAATGTGAATTACCCACCTTTGCACTCATTAGATACTTTACACAAAGCACAAGTAAACAAACAGCCTCAATTGTACATCAAGGGAAATACAAACCATTATATTTAGAATGTCATAGGAAGAACAAGATTTTGCTGCATTGCAGAATATCTAAATTGTATACAATATGCAGAGCAAAATTTCATGAGGAAAAATCTTGAGACAACAACTATGTATCATTTATAATATATCTGTCCTAGTGTGCTCTTGGAAATGAAACTAGCACAAGTAAAAAAAAAGAAAAAAAAAAGGAGTACACTTTTTTTTTAAATCCCTGCTTTATACACATCTTTACTTTTTCATAAAGGTAGAAGAAAGAAGAAAGAAGAAAAAGAAGAAAGAAGAAAGAAGAAAGAAGAAAGAAGAAGAAGAAGAAGAAGAAGAAGAAGAAGAAGAAGAAGAAATGATTCTGGCTCCTTGATCTTGTAAATTCTGTATTGATGTCCATCTTAAATTAAGCACTATGATAGAAATGATATTAAAATTAATTAGGACAATAACGTTACACTTACATATGTTTAGTTTAATTTAACTCGGAAGGATACAGAGTGTTGAGGATTTCACAGTAGGATGATCTAAAAACCTTTGCTTAACCCTGAACAGACCAGCAGAATGCTACGTTAATTAAATCAGGACACAATGGCACCTGTCTGAGTTTTGTTTTTGTTATTTTGTCTAAATATATTAGGTAACTTTTTATGTACTGAATAGTTTTACAAAAAAAATTACACTTTCTCCTTACTAAGATTTGTTTTGATCACATAGTTACCAATTCGGGTGTCCCGATCCGATATCGGATATCGGTCCGATATCAACCTGAAAACGAATATCGGATATCGGGTTCAATATTCCGTTTTTTTTCTTTTCTTTTTTTTTCAATTCATGTTTTATTTATTTTATTCAATTTTCGAATACTGTAGATATTATGTTGAAGGTTAAAATTTATGTAACCAATTGGTTGATAAGTAATGGGTCATTTTTTCTCATACTTACTGTTGTTGACTATTGTATCACCTGATCAAGCCTTTTCTAACATTCCACACTACAAAATAAGCATTTTTTTTAAAAGAAGAAGAAGAAAAAAAAGTAATAAAAGTATGTATGACTCAGGCTAATATCGGATCAATGTCGGCATCGACAAGGCTGCAATATCGGTATCAGGAAATGAAAAAAGTTGTATCGGGACATCCCTCGTTCCTACAAAGTCTTTGTGTTTGATCTTTTTAGTTTTAAAATTTTTAAAATGTATTTTTTATTCACTTTTTCATCATTTGGACAAATTACTAGGCAAAAACCTGTTCCTGCCTAAGACACTAAGAACGTATTTTTTATATTGATAAGTAGAAGTTGACAAAGGGCCCTAAGCCCCACCCCCAACCCTCCAGTTATGTAAAGATGTCATCTCTGCCACTAAATTTAATTCAGTGTGAAATTACATTTTCTCATTTTCAATTGCAAGCAAGCAATAACAAGTCAATAAATATTTTTGTTGTAGCAGGGACAGTTAATGTACAACAGTTGGCTTGCTCAATCTCTTGGAACAATTTTATTCCCTCTCTGATAATGTACGTTTTCTGTTACAGCTCAAACAACTTGTGCTATAAATTCTCTCTCGTGTGCCTTATTTATGTCCCCCCTCCCCCCTTTATATTCTAAAGAAATGTTAACTCTGTCAAAAGTGCAAGCACTAGCCGATCGCAGTGTGATTACAGCAGTGCTTGACTGAGTGAGATACTAATACTAACACACACACACATACACACAAACCCACCCACACACCAATCTGGGCAGTGTGGGGTTGATGCTTAGAGTGATTAAAGTGGCATGTTTCGGAGTATGTCACCTGGGTGCTGCTGTATCTTAAATCAGGACAGTGAGGCTCAGATTGGGTATTGACTGGCCTGTAGAAGTCTCCATCCATCACGCTGAGAAACGATAGCACAGAGGCCACCCTGATGTAGCTATATACCACTGATGTTGCTCACTGGCTGACTGAGGTGACGTAAGGTTAGGGTTACAAACCCTCATTTATACAGCACAGCGCGCAGACAGAGATGTGAGTCTTCCCGTGAAGATGTGAACTGACAAGCATCGTATCTGCAGCCAAGATATGGGTAAAGATACGTGAAGAATGTGGGAGAAAAAAGGCAAGTGTTCCTGTCACAAGCTCAAGCTGGCAAACATATGCTGAGGCATGTAGCGCTTATCGTAAGAGATAAAACCTCTTTTTCTGTCTTGTTGTCTCTCACTCTCAGTGACACGCAAAAAAACACAAATATGCACACACGCAGACGTACTACTCTGTCTTGAGGGCCTGAGATGCATCTTTTGACTGTGTGCCTAATGATAATAAATGAGCCATCATGGGTGGGGTGGGTGGCACTAAGTCATCCCCTTCATTGACAGGAGGAAGACTGGGAGCCCCAAGGTCACCCCACTGTCAGCATCACTCTCCCTAATAACTCCTCTGGTTTTTTTTCACATGCACACATACATGTGTGCATGTGAAAAAAAAAGCATACAGACTGGAACCAAGTGCTCCGTGCCCATGTTCACTCAAATGTAAGCAGCAAGATATAGATAAGAGATATGTCTGGTTTGTTTAAATAAGTCTTATGACAGATCACGTAATAATTTGGATTAATTACATCTTGGAAGCCTAACCTAAACCAGTGAATATTTATGAACCAAAGACCGCGCGTGTGATCAAAGAAAGCTGAAAACTGCACTTTCCTGTATCGATTTCCACAGCAACACAGTTCTGAAGTTGTGTTTTTCTTTCTTAACACAATACTATTAGTGAGTAATTGTTGAGTTGCTATAAGGAATATATATTTTAAACCAGGGGAGCCTAATCCTGTGAAGTGAACTGTAAGTGCAGACTAACAGCTGTCCTTTCTTGCAGCGGTGTTATAAGAGAGAGTATATCTCCTTTATAAGATCTGAGTGAGCGGAGTAATACGATGTTTGAGAGAACAAAAGATAAGAGCAGCATTAAATGGAGTGTAAGAGCCGTCTCATTGATAGTTCATATATTGTACAGTTCTTTAAAACAGATGTGACATTATTTAGGTGACAAAACAAG
The DNA here is from genome assembly GCF_900634775.1 of Gouania willdenowi. Lineage (NCBI taxonomy): Eukaryota > Metazoa > Chordata > Actinopteri > Blenniiformes > Gobiesocidae > Gouania > Gouania willdenowi. The sequence goes on from NC_041044.1 coordinate 27,682,945, forward strand.
TCCTGCTGTGAGTGTTCACAATGCAGCTGAAGGGAAAGTAAGTCATCTTAAAGGTACAGCAGCTACTGTACATCCGCATCAGTTTAGAGTTAACAGCTGGCATGTAGTGAGCAAACCCTGCAAGGCCCCAACCACCAGGCTACAGTAGAGTCCAGGACCAATGGACAGTAGGTACAGGTTAACTACAAAACTGGACAAACAACAAGCGAAACAAGGAGAGACGTCATCCCATTCGGTATCTGTTTTCTCACAATGCTGCACTGTAAACTTTTATCCAACATGTTAATATAAAGGAGTTTTTTCAGGATGATGAAAAAAGCATACAGTATATTGTTTTGCAGTGTTTTTGCTCATGTTCCACTAAAAAAATTATTAGAAATGTTTCAAAATACTATTCTTGTTAAATTGGATCACGTTTGCTTATACGTGTATACGATGGTGGATTCCGACAACCAAGTCATTTTAAAAGTCAATCGCGAGTTGAAAAAGTAACTAAAACTAAAATCCCAAACTCCTTTTTTTCTGCTGAAATGAAATGTATCTGTGTATGAAGTAGTGTTGTTGATCAATCCTTGTCAAAGTATTTATTTTGGTGTATTTTGTTGTAAAAATGTGAGAGTGACTGCCTTCTATGTGTTGAAATCTGGCTATTTCTATCAAATTTAACTATTGGCTGACAATGGTGGTTTGTGATTATTTGGTGGCTTCTTACTAGGGTGTCCCGGTCCGATATCGACATCGGATATCGATATCAGATTAAAATGTCCGATTTTTTATTTTATTTAATGTTTTTGCAATTCATTTTTTATTTATTTATTCAATTGTTGAATACTGTAGATGTTATGTTGAAGGTTAACATTTATGTAACCAATTGGTTAATAATAAATGGGTCAGTTTTTCTCATACTTACTGTTGCTGACTATTGTTCTCTGAGTGACATCACTTGATCAAACCTTTTCTAACATTCCACACTACAAAATGAGTAATTATTATTTTATCAAAAAAAAAAAAAATAAATAAAAAAAAGTGATGAAAGTATGTATAGTTCATATCATATCGGATCAATATCGGTATCGGCCGATACGCAAGGCTGCAGTATTGGTATCATATCGGAAATGAAAAAGTTGTATCTGGACATCCCTACTTCTTACATCACAAACCACTAGGGCTGGGATAAATAATTTTTTAAAAGATTAATCTAGCGATTATTTTTCCATGCATCGATTAATCTAACGATTCATTTTTCCAGTTTGATTCGATTATCAATTATCTCCCCATTAATTGACCAAAAGTGATTTATACATGTTGATTTACATATCTAAAATGAAAAAAAAAACACATGAATTCCTTAACATTGCAATATATGTGTATTGCTCTTCAACTCAAAATTCCAAAATAAAGTTCAGTAAGAATATAAAAGAGCAAAATAATGCATTCAGAGTCAGAGGTATCATTCATTAAAAAATAAAAAGGCAGTGGGAGCCTGTCATGGTGTCCTTCATGAACCAACAGAATTTGGTTAGATTTATGTTGAAAACGCATAGGCCTAGCTTACTGAAAAAAGTGCATCTTTTAATTCTTCATTCACATGAAAATAACAACTTAAAGTAATACACTCTGACACTCACATTTTTCTCAAACTCAAAATTCCAAATGCTAATACAGAAAGTGCTTTCCCAACAAAAAATAAGAGAGAGAAATTGGAAAAGTAACAAATAAATATGAGGTTTTATAATGTTCATTTTTAGTAAAAAAAAAAAAAAAAATATATATATATATATATAATAATGATGATGTAAATGATCTTGATTAGAACATGAACTGAAAATACAATGGTCAGTCTTGGTCCCACACTAGGGGGGAGATGACGTGAAATAGGAGCCACTAAATATTGTTTTATTCCACTTATTTACTGAATCTGATTCTTTAAAATGTGTGTTATCACTCATTCATTCCATCATTATGATCTATATTAAAGTTTGGGAACCACTACAGAGCAACTTCTCACCCTGACTCAGGAAAAGATCAAAGCTTTCTTTGTTCATATTTTAACGGTCAGAGCCATTTGATGTTACGCACTGGTTGTCAGGAGAATGTGTTTGTTTACGCTTGGCTCGGTGTGTATGCGTGTGCTGCTGCTGATGTCATGACGGGTGTTTCCTCCTTGTCGCGTCGACGCGCTGCCGTCCGGTCACACCTGGGATAAAGGACGAGAGTTACGGGGAACGGCAACCTTCGACGAACGAGTGCGTGCCTTCACTGCCTTGCGCCTTTGAAACTCGGAGGAGCCACTAACGTTAGTTATTCTCTGGTGCCGCCATCTTTGTTTTGGTCAGTCGACGCAATTTTGCGTCGACGTCATCGATTACATCGCCGCGGTCACCTGTGGACTCTGTAATCTGAGGGGAGTATGTTGGATTGAGAGAATTGTGAATAAAGAGGAATAGTGAGTACTGAGTAGGTACCAGTTAGCGTAGCATAGATTGATCTTTGGAGACTTTATAGAATAGACTTGGTGTGTTTTAACTGCTTCACCAAAAGTCAGCTTAGATGCACTTCAGACAAAACCTTGGGGTTTAGTTACTCTTTAGATTCGGAGAAACTTTTTTTGTATCACTTCCTAAATACTCATATGTCCCTCTGTTTGGTCCATAAGCAAGAACTTTCTGAATACACAAAGATATATGGGTGAAATACACAGAGAACTAAAATAAGGCTGCATCCGTGTTGGGGTTTAGCATTGAGCATAAATGGACCTTAAGTCACAAAACAGGATTGCAGTCTGAAGGCAGAAGAAAAACAGAAAATCCTCCAGCCAGAAAAACCCTGACTAAGTGCTGTGTCCAAACCAGTCACTGTCGTACTACAAATGTTCACTTTGTAGAAGAGCAGAGGAATCACAAAATAATAACGAAATGACCGGGAAGTTTGGCCACTCACTTTGAACTGTGATAATTTTTGAAACGCACAAACACACACACACACAAACATACATTGACACGCACACACATGCAGCAAGTTTAGACTGGAACTGTAGAAAGCTAATTTGCACTACACTGAAATGCATCTCAATTAAAGAGAAACACATCGAGGTGCCAAGGGAGGAGAGAGGAGAGAGATGTGAGAGAACGAGAGGAAGGAATGGGGTGTGAAACAGATAGTGTGTGAGAGTATGGGAGTAATAGAAAGGCGGTGGGGGGAGCTCCACTGTATTTGGCATGGGAAAAAGGAGAGGGCGAGAGAAAACAGAGGAAAAGAGGGAGTTTTTCATCGCTATTTTTTGAAAAAAAAAAAACATCTCATTTTGGGATGAATCAGATTTAGAAAAGGCGTTAGGAGGCTGAGCTGCCATGAACATTCTAAGTAACTTCAACCTCGTTATAACCACCTCTTTGGATTAATGCCAGCACACCAGGGCTGTCCCCGCAATAGCTGTGCATCCGTCTGTGTGTCTGTTTGTGTTTGTACTCAGATATTTTAAGCCCAAGGCTATCTACTGAATGAGGGGATACGTACAAGACACAATAAGCTTTTACCCAAGTAGCCATGTTGGCAAATAGAACTTCAAACTGGAATTGTTGTGTTTATCTGATAGCTTTTGATTCTGGTAGTTGAGGCAAGAGGACTTGAAGTTCTACTACGATTGCATCACTGTTCAACATTATAAATAAGTGTCTGAACGTGTGTATTTGGTTGTGTCTTTGTTAGGGCATTGCATTTGAACAAAACAAGCACATTGCACACAATCTGTCACTAGGAAGAATATGGATTGGTTCTGTATACCACAACTGTATTTGCATGAGTCGTCATATTTCTTAAGAATGAGATGACAGAAGAAGTTTCAGTTAAGGCGACCATAACTTGAAGGGGTGTGTACCACCTGGCATCTGGCAATACGATTCATATTCTGATACATAGGTCACAATAAGATACGATGCGATATATAGCGATATTAAAGTATAAAGTAATTATTGCAATTTTTATATATGACTTAAGAAACAACTAATCTGTAAATGTGTACACCTGCATGAGAACATTATCAATAAAATATATTTTATTGGCCTATTTTACACTCAAAACATTGGATTTAACATGCCATGTGCCAACAACTTAAAATTAAAAAAAATAACATACAATCTGCCTGTGGCTTTTAAACCAAATTTGACTTTAGTGCAACTTAACTGAGATATATGCCTAGAACAACAAATAAATGCAGAAGTTAGTACTTTCTGTTTAGATTTTTTTTAAGGATGTATTTGGAATTGATCCGAGAATCGCGCGACGTAATATCGTGATATATCGCCGCTAACTGATTTTTTTCAACACCCTTAATAAAACCATTTTACCTGCTTATTGTCTCATCTTAATTGCACTGAAAGCCGATATACATTAAAGGGGAAATGCTGTCCATACACCATAATCACTATCATGCAAAACACCAATAAAAGTGTAAAGGAGATTATTGGCACTATAACGCTAATGAAGGGAAGACCAAATGACACTGTTGTCATGGTAAGTATAATTTTCCTGTACCATAAATGACACATCACACAATCAACTAAGAAACCTGAACAAAAAATGAATTATTCAATGAAACATGAGTAAAATAGTACATTTAAGAAGAGGTTAACTTGTACACTTTCACACTAACTTGTCATATCTTTACACATTGGATTATGCAAAATAATAAATCTGACTATTTACATACCACACTGTTCAGGTTTGTTGTGTTTATCTGCTACAGAATCACAAATAGAAGAAATGACGTCCAACTTTTACCCACTGTGCATCATTTAAGGAAGAAAACAAATCCCAATTGATGCAAAGCTTTTGTTCATGTTAAGTAAATCTAGGCAAAAAATATCTCTTGTCCTGCCGACAAGCATGTCAAATCCGGGGGAACCAATTTTGCATCAGTGAGAACCATGACAGCTAAATATATAAATATATCAAGCAAAAGAAAAGTGCTTACATGGATTTCCCCCCCCCCCCCCCCAATACTTTGAGTTAGCATAATCCTTCCTTCTCCCTCCTTTTCTCTGTCTTTTTTTACTTTCTTGCTCATGGCTGATCTGTCTTTCCCACATGCACACATGCACACATGCACACACACTTTTTTTAGATACATGCTTCTAAATGTTGGCCCAAAACAAAACAAAAAAAAAAAAAAAAACATGTCACAAACACTCTCCAGGTCTTTCGGGCCTTTCAATCTGCCCTTGATGGCACTGTTCATCAGTCTCTAAGCAGCCCTCCGTTGTGCATTGGCTGACAGATCGAGTTCTCATTACATTAAGTAGGAACTCTATTAGTCCAAATGGTGAGACATAACCAGATAATCGGCTGTGGACAGCAAGTATGGTTATTCAGGAGGTGAGATGGTAACGGATGGCGTGTGGGAGAGGAATGTTTTATGTTGGAGGAAGTGTTATATCTCCATTTTAGACAAGCCTAATTGATAAACAGGACAATAAAAAGCACCAAATGGCCTCATAGATTCCTGCCTACAGCACAGCCAGCAGGATGTCACTATTAGGTTGTAATGGCACTGACAATTAGAGTAGAATAACAGCAAATGCTTTAGAACAGTATCAGATATATTTGTCTAGAAATAAAAATCATAATTGTCTAGAAATAAAATACTAATAAAACTCCTCTCATAAAAGAAGGAGGAAGCAACGCTTCCCTGAGGGACTCCTCAAATGCTTCCTCCAACCTGAACCCCACCCCCACCACCCCCACCGCCTCACAATACTGAGGCTCTTTCTAACCGTCCCCAAGATAAGAATGCAAAAAAAAAACCAAAAACCGAAAATCTAAATCGATCCAAAACGTCAAAAATATTGGATGATACCAGTTTAAAAATATTGATACTCTAGTTTCATTTTCTCTCTTGCATGCAACTATAAAAACATTACATACAAAATAATTTAACTCCAATAAATATTTATATAATACAAGTATGTGTAGACTGACATTAAACATTAAAAAAAAAAAAACAAAAAAAAAACAAAAAAAACAGTGTGTTCACTGTGAAAGAAATGCTGAATGATTGCATTCATTTCTCCTACATTGTTATTTTTCTTTCTTTCTGTTAGTCTGTGTTACAATATATTGCACTGTTTTTTGTAATGTGTTATTACTATTATTATACAAGTTCAATACTTACTATATTATTATCTGATTCCCCAAGATCACCGTAAATATCATGTATTTGCATTGTAGTTTCTCAATCTTTGGCTCTAAAAAGATCATATTTGAATTTGCTCTTAAATGATAACTTTTGACACTTTGTAAAAGAAAAAAAAAATCCACACAATGTTTGTGGAAAATTGTTTTTTGTTTCTGTTCTATTGTTACTGAATAAAAACGTTTATTACGATAATACATTATTTAGTTGTATTGGTCAAATTCAGTCAAAAAAATAATAATGTATCGATATCAAATCTTACAGTCTCGCCCATCATTGGTAGTGATCGTTATCACTAATGTTATCGCTGTTCATTCCGGTGCACGAGCAGAATAAACATTGGGGGGGGGGGGGGGGGGGGGGGAGGGAAGCCACGATGGGTGAAAACATGTGAAGGCGGAGAACGAGTGTAGAAACTGGCAACCAAGCCATCAAACAAATCGGCAAGTGTACGTCCGACAGAAGCGGAAGTTTACACACACATACACTTGGGATGAGCGCTACTTTAAAATGAAGTAACGATAAAAGAAGCGATGATAATAACGCTCACCTAAACATCCGTATCAGTGCTCGGTGTACGGAGAATCCCGAGGAGTTTCCCGAGTCTTTCTTCAGCCCAAGTTGAAGGCAGCGATCCGACACGGTCCCACAGTCCCGCGTGAACTGCAGAGAGATAGAGAGAGAAGGTGAGGAAGAGGAAGAGGAAGAGGAAGAGGAAGAGGAGGGGAGACGGACAGGGACAGCCTGAATCCAGGTCAATCCTCTCACCCGCGACCCCAAAAGTACACTTGCTATACGTACGTTTATTTGCTCTTTAATCCCGGGCTGTGACCCCCCTCCCCTCCTCCTCAGACAAGACAAGATGACCACCAAATAGTAACAGGGCGGGGAAGAGGGACCGGACAAGGCAGCTGTCAGGTTGGACCTCAAACTGATGCTGACGATGCGCACCGAGATAAGCTCGAGAGAGAGAGAGAGAGAGAGAGAGAGAGAGAGAGAGAGAGAGAGAGAGAGTGTGTGAGAGAGAGAGAGAGAGAGAGAGAGCTGCTGAATGCAAAAAGTCACCCTTTAGAAGTTACTCAACTAGGTCAGCGTGTGAATGGAGGCCACCAGCGGGTGAGCTGAGCACAGCTCTTTATGGGCGTTTAAGGGTTAAATTTTTCATTCATAGTGAGCTTTAAAGACCACTACACGCACACACACGCACACACCTGCTCCATTTCTAAACATCTCACCGGTTGGATCAATCATTACAATACATCACACAGTTAATTGAAAACAACAAACAAACAAAGGCACAGGTGTTTCACATCAATAAAGCAAAACAAATAATACTTCGAGAAATAACAGAAGTGACTTGTTGAGTATAGCTACTCATCATTACTCAGTATTAGCTACTCCTTACAAATGGCAGAAAATCCTAACAACATGAGTTACCGGTAAATACTTTTATATAGTAGGGCTGGGATGATACACAATGGCCACGTTACATGATGTTTTTTTAATTCGAAGGCTCTTATTATTATGATGTTGGCTCTAGTCGTGGCGGCCATGTTGGAATATGTTGTCACTAAACGCGTCATCGCCGCAAGTCGCGCATGCGCAAAATGACCGGAATTAACTTAAAGCGGCTTTAAGTGGTGTTAACTTTTTACAAGAAAGAGGAATTATTTAATTCTGAATTAAAAACGGAATAAACCAGCCACCTACATCGCAATTAAGTTTAATTCGGAATTAAATTAGCATTAGGAATTAAGTGTTTACAAGGTCAGGTTTAAGAGGAAATAACTTTTATTCCACTTTAAAGAGGAAATAAAGCTGCCATGTAAAAGTGGCCATTGTGATGTGATACATCAGTGGTTCTCAAACTGGGGGTCATAAAGGGCCTATACTACGAATCTAGATTACCTCTTATCGCGCTAACTTTTGGGATTTGATCAGTGTGTTGGACTATGAAGCTTAATCACTATGGCTATTAATGCTGAACGACTAGCCTGGTCGAGAGCAGGTTTTGCTCTGGCTAGAATTTTAGCGAGTACTAAAGCCCCGCCTCCTGACCAATCAGATATCTTAGAAAACGACCTGCCAATTAATAGAAGATCCTGGTTGGTGCAGATCTGATGGCTGCGTTTAGGAAAGAAGATTATTAATGATAAATGCAATCCCTTCATTTACCAATGACATCCTTTAGGAAAGATATAGATTTATATTAGACTGATCAATAGCTGATGAAGCCTGTGTCACGATCGTATGCACGGACGGGTAAAATCATTCATTCATTCAACGCTGAGGCTGACACCATCAGCACGAACATACAGTTAAACAATGTACTGTCATCCCAGTGTGTGTGATAAATAGGTCTTGAATCAAAAACCGTGTGCGTGGTAATAAAGCGAAACTGATCAGAGAGCTTTTACGCATTCACAGTGTCAGCAGCTTCCTGCCTGGGTTCTTTCAAACCTGCCTTTTCTGTAACAACAGGGGTGTCTTTGGTCTGAATTATGGATTTTAATTATTCATCATTTTAAACTTGAGCAACCTGGTCGGGACCAAGTTATGAAGTGGATCAAATCTGAGCGAGTATAAAAGCTTCGTCTCCTGCTGCGCGCTGCACTAACAGTGTTGCTCCTTGCTGTCATCATGGATTTATATTCATTATATTTGTTTAAGATCATAAGCTGCTCCTCCATTCATTGTAAATATGCCCGCTCTGCCAGGTTCTCCATTGATTGGTCAGACGCTGCAATCTCCACTCCTTTTATGTGCACGCGCATGTACCGAGGGTGAAATCACTTGGCTTAAATTAGCGTGTTTTGATCGACGTTCGTAGTACAGCTCCTGTCTTGACAGGGAACGTTTGGTTAGTTCAAGCCAGCTAATGGAGATTAATCCAATCTAGATTCATAGTATAGGCCCTAAAGGCTCAAACATACTCAGAACTCACATACTTGTGCGCACCACAGTGTAGTAGTTTCCATTAAAATCCTACAAGTCCCATGATTCTTAGCACTTCTCTGTACTCCTGGGATGTGTTTTAAAGGTGTCGGTACTTTTCGTAGCTCGTATGCCAGCCTCTCCTCTAAGCTCGTGTTCATCTCTCCTGCTCTGTTTCACCAGGCGGGTGAAATACAGGTCAGTGTTACATTTAATGCGGGTCGATACAATGCCGAGCAGTGTTTTGTGTGACACCAAGTACGCCGAGAAATCAGCGCGGTCGTAAAAACTGAGCTTTGCATTTAATTGGCTTGGCGGACTCTGCCCGTTTATGTTTGAGCCTTAAGCCGTAAACTTGACAGTCGAGGAAATAGTTTCAAATATAATATTCATGTTGTAATAACCACAGTAGTGCATAACTACATATGGGGACCAATGCAGCAATAAAACAAACCTACTTTACATGTACAGTATATACTGGACATGGCACACAGCTGTATCACTGTAAAGGAGGATATTTGTTTTAATGTCTATAAAAACATGCAAAAAAAAAAGTAGTTCAATTATTTTTCTCAAATAAATGTGCACATGTTTTGCTTATTGGTAATACTTTAAACACATTTTAATATATATACAAAACGAGTACATTTACTCTTTAAGTTTACTTCTACTACAAATATTTTAAATGTTTAGGTTGAAGCCTTCAAAGAATAGATCATTCAATGGCATTTAGGGGTACCAATATTAATAATATGTGTTTTATTTAGGTTTTACACCATCAGGATTTTTGGGCCAATCACCTATCAGTGAGTTTAAAAAAAACGATCACCGATCATATACAGATCAAATTCATTTGGTACTACCTGATACAGACGGTACCATATTTCGGGACCTAAATGCAGCTTTGTGACTGTGAGGGAGTGGAAGAATTGAAGAACAGATCATAACGTTTGTTGCCAGAGTGTGTGGGTGCATGGCCCTTTAACTGCCAATGAATGCCCCAGTCGCTCGACCACGTGGTGTATGCCGTTTTTAGTGATTGACAAAATAAACGTTATAGTTCATATTCACAGGTGGAGGACAGCGGACACACACACACACACACACACACACACACACACACACACCTGTGTACATCTATAGAAAGTTTAATCTCGACAATGACGTCATTGATCGGATCTGCAAATTAAGACATTACTGCCGATCACATTAATTGCATAAAATCCTAAATATCGGCTGATCCGATATAGCCGATAAGATCGGTGTACAGCTTAGCGTATTTTTCGGACTATAAGGCGCACCGGATTATAAGGCGCACCGGTTTGTTATTGTTATTATTAAGACGCATTAAGCGAAACAAAATAGTCAGATATGTCAAACTTTATTCAACTCATTAACAATAACTCAACATTGTTCAGGTTTAACACATAAAATACAGAACAATACACTCACTTTTTCAGTTCAGTATGTTGAAGTACAGTACTGCTACATATCACTCCACGAGGCGCCTGACTATGGTAGCCCTAAAGTGCCAAAAATCCATCAAGCAGTGCAGCTTCATAGTTTACCAAAGTTGTACTAAAACATTTTGACATATTAATTTCATACATAAGGAGCACCTGATTATAAGGCACACTGTCGATTTTTGAGAAAATTCAAGGATTTAGAGTGTGCCTTATAGTCCGAAAAATATGGTAGTTTAATTGACGTGATGATTATGACAGGGACCTTGACACCCAAGTGCAGAGGCAGAATGTTCAAAATAAGAGTCCATCTTTAATCAACCCTAACCCATTCATTTACCATTATCCAAAAACTTACAAAAAACTAAAACTAAATCCAAAAGGCCCAAGGAAACCGAGGAGCATGGGACCAACACAGTAGCATTAACATTGTCAATGAACCAGCAATCATTCCGTGTTCAAACACTCAGCTCAATAGTGAGGGAGGCTACACCTGGGTGCTAAACATGAGGCAGCTAATCAGTCATAACCCAAACCCACTGGCATCACTGGGAGGTGGAGACACGAGCAGGAATAACTGGAAACACAGAGATAAGCGTTAACACATGAAACTAGAACTATAATGGAAGCTAACCCGAACCAACAAAGACTAACATAACAAAAGGAGGACCACAAGGGCTACAGACAAGTAAAACTAAACAGGAACTGACACAAGATTATGGAAAAGTGGTGCTAAATGTTAGCATTAGTAATTCCATGCAGATTAGAAAGTCTATCAGCATTGTTTTATGGGTTAAGTGGACCAGGGAACACTTAACCCATAAAACAAACACTCACGTGCCACCTATGGCAAAATATCACTGTCTATTAACACTCAGGGGCGGATTGACAAAGATCTCAAATAAAGGGTGGTAATCCTGCTAGCCCTAAATCCTTTAGTGACGCAGTTTCCTCACCTGCTGTGTGGAATTCACTAAAATTGCAGCAATTATTAGTGCACGAGCAGAACTGGTGCATACTGCCCCTATTTAAATGAGTGTTTTGCTCGTTTAATGTGGAGACGACAGTGCAGCTTTTACTCTCTCACACACACACACCTGGAGCCTTTTTTCCATCTCCGCTGTATTTTCTACGTGTGTGTCTGCACCTGCTTCTCAGTCGTACTCTTTTTCCGTACTAAAACAATCACCGCAAACAGTTCCAGATTTCATGAATCGCATTGTGTCCCCTGCATTATTATATTTGCATTTTCTCTATATATTTTTGCTCCCCCTGGGAGATCTGACAACTATGCATATTTATGAGAGGGAAACGTGCTAAATGGAATAAGGGCGCATTCTGACACACTGAAGACGCGCAGTCCTGATTCCCTGGGTTTTGTCCTCTTTATTAGCACATGGAGTGACGTTTGCAAACGTTTTAATACTACTAAACTGCCCCCCAATGTTGTCTAACTATCTTAATGTTGAATTCATTTTCAACTTATTATAGTATGCACTGATTCAGTGAACAACACTGTGGGAAAGACAGGGTTAAAGCATCACAATAGGCCTTTTTTTTTCAAATACATTTTTCATTATTTTATGATAAATTAATCAATCAGAAAGAAACCACAAGTCCAAACAACCTCGCCTTTTACTGAGTCGCTTTTGTCCTTTAACACAGAGAAATGCAAATGGACATAAATCAATACATATTGAACAGAAAATAATACATGAATAAACCAATATTTTAATAAGTGAATACACTTGTAACCTTTTTATTAAATAGCAAAGTTTAATTGTGGAGATGGCCTAGAATTAGCTGAGTCTGAGCATACACAACATGTTGATATTGTAGTGTCTTTGGACAAATAGGACACTTTCTGGTTCACATATACTAGGGCTATGCATTTAATGAGCATGGCTGAGGCTACCATTTATTAACTGAATTGATGAGACAAGATGTGTCACCATCTGGGTGGTTTATCACCTTAGGTACATGTTTTCCATCGGGAAAACCCTGCATGTACATTAGACAGGCTGAGAAAATAACAGTTGTTACAATGTCCATACTGTAAAACAAGCCTTAACATGAACACTATGGGTTTGGGCTCAGTGGACACACTAGGATGTTGTACAATCTCCCAGTTAGAAACGTAACGATTAAATCAGTATTTCCCAACCTTTTTGTTCTGTGTATCCCAGAGCCTTTTGTCATAATATAATCATGAGTATCCTCCTCTTTAATTGTGTCGTTTATGTATGTTGGGCTCTTTTCAACTCTGTTCAGTTACAAATAGAGTTTTTAAGATTGAGCATCTTAAAAAAAATCCACACAACCTACTACAAACCAGATTGTTAAAATCAAATCAAAACATGGTTTTATTTCAGAATATTTCGTGAGATGCCTCACGATGGGATGTCGCCTCTGCTACATTCCTCAGAATACCTATTTCACTTTGCCAATCCTGATTGGCCGGTGAAGTGCATCAGTCCGATGGGAGAACCTCCCACCTCCTATAAGAGGAGAGGACGAACAGGTGCGCGTCATTCTTAAACCTCTTCTCCTCTCGGCTCCGCATATTTTTTGGCTCTGACCGGTTTAACTCTTCGCAGGTGGGATTTTCTTCTTTTCCTGCCGACGAACGCTGGCAGGGCTAATGCCCAGCTTTAGACCACACCAGGTCAGAAGGTGAGGTTTACCAGCTCTTACCTCGCTCCGCGTGGTGAAGTGCTGACCTTCACTGCCGCAAGGCGTGAAGCTCCGAGCTCCAGCTCCGGCTGTCTGCTCCCTCCAACGCTACTGCTCCGGCATGCTTGTTGACCCCAGCGGCCTCTCACTATGGTGACAGCTCCACTGCTAGCTCTGTACTGTAAGACCACAGCTCACGGACCCAAGCTCACCATAGCTGGTGTCCCAGACCACAGCCCTCGACGCCCCGCACACGTTGGTCTCCCTCCTGGGCCCACACCACAGTGTCTGGCCCGGACTCAGCTCCTATACCACGGGGTACGAGCTGAGGAACTCCAGCGACCCATCTGCTGTTCAGAGGCAACGCTGTCCCTGACGTCTTGGACTCCCTGCTAGCACCTGTGCTAGCCGCCACGTGATAGCGCTAGCTAAACCGCCTGCTCTCCTGCCTGCATCAGCAGTCATGGAAGACGAGATACACACTCCCTGTAGCCCTCAGAATCACTTTTCTCAATCCGCCAAGCCCTGATTGGCTGGAAATAACTTTCCATCCGCCAGGGACACTCCCACCCTCTATAAGAGGGACGGCGGATGTACAGTTTCTTATTCAAAATAAGCACCTCTTCTCACTCATTCGAGCAAGAATGGTGGTCTGGGGAGACATCTCACTCATATTACTCATAGAACCGGGGCTACGAAAGTAACCTATAGTTATTTTTACAACATTTTTTTTGGGTTTTGTTTATTTTCCTGGAAAAAAAAAAAACCCATCATCTTGTTATCGTGAGGCCATTATCGTCTACAGTATTGTATCGTCCCACCCCTAGTAGTGCACTTTTATTTGCATAATTTTTTTTAAACTATATTTGTCTAAAATATTTCGTATTGTTTCTACAAGTGTATGATTCATTTTTTTGCTTTTTGATAAAGAAACTAAAATCGCAATAACCAATCGCAATACTTGTAGAATAGCAAGAAATCAGATACCATTATATATCATATCAAAATCCAAGTATCATGATTTAATTAAATGGGGAAAAAAAGCATGTTTTTGATGAGCAGAACTAGTCATTAAAGCCAATGTATGTCTCATTTGTTGACACATTTCATCCTGGGGAAAACAATATTCTTGGGGAAACCTGAATAGTCTGATCTTGGAATGATGGGGAAATGACGGTACACTATTATTATTAATAGGAAGATAATAGCTCCTGTACTTTGTTCATGTACCTCTAGGGGTCCACTTACCCCCAGTTGGGAATCACTGATCTCAATAATTTTAGGGATTTAATACAAGTAAACAAAAATGTCAACAACAAAAAAAAAACGTCAAAGTAATTTCATCTGTCACAATAAAATATTTTTCTTTCATCCTGTTTTCCCAGTTAGTCTGTCACCACACAAGCAATACATTCTGTCCCCTCTGGAATGAACTGTGTTGCCTCAGCCGTCGGCAGGATGTCACATCCCAACAGAGCCCACATCAACCTCAGTATTCTGGTCACATATTACAGAATCATTACAGGAACATAATAATGATAGCAGGAGATAAACGCTACAGAGATGTGCACAGGTGTAATATTTCATTTTTAAACTGGTTTGTTTGTGGCTGCGGTGCAATCTGCTGGTTTATTTAATTGTACTGTTATTTTGTGAATGACCTCTCCATCAATGTTTTGCTGGCAGAAACAATGAGTCCTTTCTCCTGAATAGTCCCAGTATTTCTTCTCTCAACACCAATGTTGACCACATGGTGACGATTTTAACTCACAAGTAAGGAAAGGCCTAAAGGAAAGAGAGGAGATGGATGGAATGGGAGAAAGGGGGAAAAGTTCAGGGTGACATCTATGACTGTTCAGTGCTACCTCTGCTGTCCATGGAGAGACTAAGCGAGGGGAAAGGAAGAGGAGGAGGAGGAGGAGGGGGAGGAGAATTATTCCAATCGCTGAATTTTTTCTTTTCATATTTCACTCCTGAGTCACCACTTCATCTGTCCACCTACCCTCGTGCCATCTCCTGTCCTTCTTATTTGTCCCCCCCCCTTGCATTCTCTCGCCTCTCTTCTCTCTTACAGGGAGCATCTCTTGTTTGCTCATGCACCCAAATGTCTGCAACATCCTGTTCTCTATTTACAGAGCATGTGGGATGTGTGTGCGCGTGAGCGTATTCGCGTGTGTCTCAGTTCTCTACTTGTGTATCTCCATATATCACTGTGTGTCTATGTATGTGGGTTCATTGGGGTGTTTTGTAAAACGCCCAACATTGCAACATGATATGCTGAATTATTGATCGTGCTTTTCCATTGTTGTTATGAAGATGTCTGCTTTTGGGTTTTGCTAAATCTATTGTTAACCCACATGGAGTTTTTAGTTCAAGCAACAGCGAAAGGGAAAAAAAAACACACCCTTGTTTGTGACGGTCAAAGAATCAGATGCCGATTTAAAGCTAGGGTAGGCGATTTTTTCCAGATACACTTTCTAAAATTTTGACAGAAATTGTCTTTATGTCCTGATAGAAATTAAGATCTTATGTGCTCTAAAAAAGGAATGAAGAAAATCTGTCAACTGTAGCAGTTGTAAATCTGTAATAACTTCGACCAATGAAGAAAAACAAAGGCGGTGCCATCAGGGAGGCTACATTCAAAATCATGCTAGCTTTTGAAAATCGCCCACCCTACCTTTAAGGATGGAGGCAATCAAGTGACATACCCACTCTGAACTGCTTTTATTAATTATACTGTTTTTATTCTGAAAAATGATCGATGATTTGCCTCTTTGCACTTTTTTTATCCTATTTATTTATTTATTTATATATTGTGTGTGCATGAAATGTGATTTGCGTAGAGGAGGACTGTGATCCAACTTTGTTGTATGTCGTACTTTGTATGATTACGCAATGACAATAACAACATCTATCTAATTAGATGGTTTTCCAATCTCAAACAGGAAGGAAAAAAGGTACATGAATACATTACTTACTTACTTATCTCATCTGAGGTCATCTAATCTTTTATCTTATCTTATCCAATCTCATCCCATCTCGACTCAACTTATCATATCTTGACTTCTCTTACACCATCTAATCTCTTCATATCTTATCTTATCCAATCTCATCTTGTTTCATCTCATCTTATTCTTATATAACACTAATTGATAGCAGAAAAGAGCTAAACACTTTCTACCAGTCTCTTAATTATCCACCCCCCCCTTAGGCTTTGTTCATTAAACTAAGCCAGACAATGGGACATATTTAGGATTATTTTTAAATGCTACAACAACCGGCTCAGCAAAAACCCACCACAGATTAGTCACTGTGTGTCTTGGCGCAACTCCATGTACTGTGAGACACATTATTGTACTTTATTTTTCCTCCTCTTCTCTTACCTTCTTTCCCCCCACACTTTATCTCCTCC
The DNA here is from genome assembly GCF_900634775.1 of Gouania willdenowi. NCBI lineage: Eukaryota > Metazoa > Chordata > Actinopteri > Blenniiformes > Gobiesocidae > Gouania > Gouania willdenowi. The sequence goes on from NC_041044.1 coordinate 27,699,617, forward strand.
TCTTCCTATACTCAAAACTCTCCTCTAGTCCTCCATCTCATCTTTCACTTGCTTATTTTTCTTGTCTCTTCCTCTCTCTTGAATTAAAGAGGAAAAACCAAACTAGTGTCATACATGTTCCATCAATTTGCTAACAGTCTGTATATGTATTGCATTTGTGTGTAGTGTGTGGCGTGTGTGTGTGTGTGCGGCTGACGGTGCATGATGTGTGTGCCAGTTGTTTATGTGCCTTTCTGTGTGCAGCAGGAAATTCAAAAAAACTAGGGCATATCGACCACCCAGGGGTTTGAAAGCTCAGGGGGTACCAGAGCAACATAGTTTAAATAAAAAGAAGAGGAAAAAAAAAATCACCATAAAGGGGAAAAATACAACATGTGTGCACTTTTACAGCACGCAAGCACACACATACACAGGAAGAGACAGTCCTCCCTCCCATCTGATAAAACCCTTGCACACAAACGACAAGATCAAACACAAAATCACGCACATATTCAAATAAACCTTAACAAGCTTGATAAACATTATATTTCATTTATACCCTAGCCTTCTAGTTTTTGTGGTGGCCAGCTGTTGCCTCATAGATGAGGCTTTTCCCCGCTGACATCTATGAGTAACTGCAGAGATTTTCACTATTGATCCAGGTTAGCGTTTGACTATAATAAATGAAATCAGCTCAGTTTCTCATTTGCATATTGTCTCAGAGGTGGTTTACCAAAACCTTTGACCCTATTAGTGACCAGTTAATGAAAAGAAGCCTAATGCCAGAGATGGTTCACTGGTAAAAAAAATAATAATTCTGAAGTGCAACAAATAATAGATCTAGTCCTGGCCATATCCGGACCTGTCACTGCAGATCGTCACCTCTCAACTAGATCTCCATTTAGGGATTGATTTTGTGATTTCAGGTTCGACCTCAGACAATTTAACACTACCTCTAACCATAAGGTCAAATCTTTGGACGAGATATTGGAATGCAATGAAAACAATTATGATTATTTCATGCAAGTAAGGAAGTTCAAATAATGTGAAATGTCAAATCCTGCATTTTCTCCAAATCTTTAAGTGGTTTCATTGTCCAAGAATAGTTACAGAAAATAAAAAAAATTGATTTGTAGTTTTTGCTGCTATGGATGTTGCACTTTTCTCTTTCTTTTTTTGTTGTATTGTTGCCATGGCTGGCCCAGCCTATACGCAGACTAAGTGGCTGCTTAGGGCCCCCTGACCACTAGAGGGCCCCCAACCTGGCAACCCCACTTGCATGTTACTGGTGCATTGCGCGCATCAAAACTGGAGTCGCCTACTATTCCTAAACATGTTCATAAATGATTCCTTAACCCTTTAGCACAGTAATAATATCTGTAATATTACGTGAATATCTGTAAAAGTCACAGTTTTCTATTACACAGAGTAGATATAGCTCGTTCAAAGTTGTTGCAGAGTGTGATGATGTTAAAGACATGTATGACCCGGCTTTGTGGCCAGAAGGCGCATTTGTGCAACGATACTATGAAGTGCGTAAAACCCATGGCAACAGTGGCTTTTGGAGACGCAAAGTTGAATGCGCCTGTGATGTAAATATCTATGAGGGTCGTATCATTTAACACTCGGGGCCTACGTTTAGGACAAAGTGCAGCGGATAAAGCCCGATGATTAATTGTTGATGAATTGTTTGAAAACACTGACATTCTATGTATACAGGAAACTTTACTTTTGAAACAAGACCTGGACAAACTTAACTCTATTAATTTTGACTTCCATGGGGCAGGGGAGTCCTCAACAGACTTGAGTTTGGGGACAGTGCATGGTAGAATATCTGGAGGTGTGGCCATAATGTGGCACAAAAAATATGATCCAGTTATTAGTGTGATCAGACTGAATGTTGATTGGTGTATAGTTATTAAAGTTACCAGGGACAATAAAGTTTTTATTATTCTGAATGTTTACACACCATTTGAATGTCATGATAATGAAGCTGAATTTCTACAAAAACTTGCCTTTATTGGCTCTTTTATTGAGGAAAGTGAAAGTACTTGTATTTATGTAATGGTTGACTTTAATGCCGACATCTCTGATGTGAAGTCCATGTTTGGCCAGCATATAATTCAATTTTGTGAAGACAATAAGCTAAACTTGTCAAGTAAGGTTCTCTTACCGAGTGATAGCTACACATATGTCAGTGAAGCCTGGAATACAACTTCATGGCTTGATCATTGCATAAGCACTGCAGATGCTCATGAGGGTATAGTGGACTTTGAGATTCTGTATGGGACGGCAACCGCGGATCACATGCCTGTCTCTGTTACACTAAATGCAGAGAGTCTACCTACTATAACAGCTAATGATAACCAAACTAGTGATGGGAAAGTAGAGTGGGCAAAGCTCAGAGTGTGATCTACAGCACTATTATTATCTGACAGAAAGGAATCTTGGGAATATTCCCATTCCTTACAATGGTTTAACGTGTGCGAATATTAATAGTGATAACCTGAATCACAGGGAGGATGTGTGATTTACAGTAGTTGTGGCTGGACTAAAAGACTCAAGCATACCATTTTGTAAAAGAAGTGTCAAACAAAATGCCCGACCCGGATGGAATGAACATGTGAGGAAACACCACCAGCAGGCTAAAGTGGCCTTTACAAGCTGGGTAGCTGCAGGTAAACCAAGGACCGGACCTGTAATTGAGCGTAAAAAACAGATGGATAAACAATTTAAATATGCTGTGCGGTACATAAAAAGGACGGAGCACAATCTGAGGGCTGACTCTTTAGCCCGAAAACTGCTGCAAAATAATGTGCAAGACTTTTGGAAAGAAGTCCAGGTCATGAATGCTTCTAAAGTTTCTCTACCATTTACTGTTGAAGGAGTCACTGGGCCTGATAATATTTTGGAGCTGTGGAGAAAGCATTACAGTGATATATTCAATTGTGTAAAAAGTAAAAACTTTAGTATTGGTGACGTACCCCCTGTCAATGTGGTCATCACTACTGAGGAGGTAACTGAAGCCATTAGCAAACTATCAATGGGTAAATCTTGTGGTTCAGATCAAATCACAGCAGAGCACATGAAATTTGCCAGTCATAGAGTTATGGTATTACTTGCTCTATGTTTCACTGCAATGTTAACAGATGGTATATTGCCCAGTTCTATGCTGTCTGTTGTACTTGTGCCTGTAGTGAAGGATAAAACAGGGAAAATATCCAGTATTGACAACTACGGGCCAATTGCATTGGCCTGTGTGATATCAAAGGTCTTTGAAATTGTACTTGTGGATAGATTCAAGTAACATGTTATCACCACTGATGAGCAATTTGGTTTTAAAAGTCAACATGGAACTGATATGTGCATCTATGCCCTGAAAGAGGGCAGAACTCTGTTTATGTTTATGTGCTTCTTGGATGCCTCTAAGCATTTGATCGCATCAACCATGGCAAACTGTTTGAAAAATTGCAAGAGCGAGGGGTTCCTCCCTACCTAATCCGGGCCCTAGGTTTTTGGTACACGCATCAAACAATGCAGGTTAGATGGGGAAGTGCGACATCAAGACCTTTTCTTGTGACTAATGGGGTGAGGCAGGGTGGGATCTTGTCATCCATGCTTTTTAACCTTTACATGGATGATCTCTCCCAAAGATTGAAAAACTGTAATACTAGCTGTATGATAGGGGAAAGGCTGTTTAACCATCTACTTTGCGCTGATGACCTGGTCATCATGTCACCCTACTCCGCAGGCCTGCAGCAACTGCTTAAAGTGTGCACTGAATATGGTGAACAATATGACATCAGGTTTAACACTAAAAAGAGTGTTGTGATGATTGTGAGGACTAAGGAGCAGCGTAAGGCTGTATTTCCCATGTTCCACTTGTCAGAAGGGGAGCCGGTGGTTGTAGAAAAAGTCAAATACCTCGGTCACGTCATCAGGAGTGACCTTTCTGATAATGATGACATTCAGAGGCAGTACTGTAAATTGTATGCACAAGCTAACATGCTGGCGCGAAAATTTTGTATGTGTACAGCAAATGTAAAAATAGCTTTGTTTAAAGCCTACTGCACACCACTCTACACTGCCCACTTGTGGTGCTGCTACACAAAGGCTAAATTCTATAAGCTACATGTAGCATACAACGACGCTCTCAGGATTCTTTTGAAAGTTCCTCGCTGGGAAAGTGCCAGTCTGCTGTTTGTACAGAATAATGTGACCACATTAAATGCTGTAATAAGAAATGTTGTTTATAAATGTATGATAAGGCTTATGGACTCACATAATGAAATCATAATTGCTCTTATACGGACTGACCAGAGCAGTTTCAGGTACAGCTCAGAGCTCTGGAGGCACTGGAGAAAGTGCTTATATGGACTATAATAGTGATATTCTCTGTTACGTTTGTCTGTCTGTATTTTCAATGTTCTCTATGGACCTTTGTGAGTCTGAAATAAAGATTGATTGATTGATATTAGCGTTGTCTGCTAGCATCACAACCCTTCTTCACTGCTAGCTGCATGCCAACCGACCACTGGGTTACCAGCGTCCTCTGCTGGTCGAAACAAATATCTGAAGTAAATACAGTACACTGACTAAAATGAAATATCTATTATGAAATAACTAATAGCTTTCACGTTTTTCATGTTGTAGGATTGTCAATCACTAAAAGCCTCTGACTTTCCTGGTTTTACCCCTTGGCCATGTTTGCACTTTTATTATTTATGTTAATTTATTTTACTTTTAAATGTGACCAGCAATGGCTTGTTTTAAGATTTGCTAGGATTTCACTTAAGTGAAAACAATTGATAATATTTGTTTTGAATTGTATTTTTTTGTGTTTGTTTAAACCGTATTTCAAGATTGTGCCTTTTTGTAAGATTTTATGTTTATGTATAGTTAATAAATGGGTTATAATAACACATAGTCATAATTTCAAAATTCCTGTCAACTTTTAACTTTTTTTTTTTTTTTTTACAAAAACATGATGGGCCGTCGGTGGGCTTCTTTACCACAACTGGTGTTTGACCTTGTATGCACAATTGTGTTTGTTTGTTAATTGACTCGTGTGTGTGTGTTTGGTCTGCTGTGAGATTGAAATATGTCAGTTAACATTTAGTTCAATACTTACATTTAGAATGCTTTCCTGTTGCTTTACTTGAATTTAAAAGCACTTAACTATTTTACTTGACTTTTGACATGTAATGATTGCATGTTACAAAAAATAAAAGCAGAAATTGCACAATGTCATTGTCTTCAGTTTAAATTGAGGTTTGGAACCATCTAGTGTAAGTTTCAATCAACAGGAATGACAAATAAAATATAGGTGTATATGCTCCAAAATGTTTTTGTTTTACCAAAACACGCGCACTATGGGCCCCAAATACTAATTTTGCTTAGGCCCCCCCAAATGACCTGGGCCAGTCTTGTTGTTGCCATAAAAATGTAAATTGAGTTATTGTGTATATACTGTATATATATATATATATATATATATATATAGGACACTATGGCGAAAGGGAAGAACTAGATAAGCTTTGCTTGATCTTTGCTTCATTCTGTCTCTTCTCAAACTACCGTAAATACGTGCTGACATACGTGTGTACATGCATTTGGTTAATTATTAATGAGCCACTGATCTTAAGTAATATGTCTAACATGCATATGAACTGTCTTGACTCTGATGGGTTCTATTTCTTTTTTTTTTTGTTTTATTTTAGAGTTTGAGATAAATAAAGATCAAATCAAATCAAATTAGTTAGTTTTTTCAAGTACTGCAAGTTGTTTAATCGGAATCAGAAATAATTTAGTAATGCTTGGAGGAAAAGACAATTTTGCAAGGATGCAATTACAGTCAGGAAAAAAAAAAAGCACTAGACAAGATCCATACAAACTAAACTAATATTAACATAAAATAACATTGAATAATGTGGATTCAAAAAAAAAAAAAAAAAAAACATAAAGCTAATTGTTGAGGTTTCCATTTTAATTAATTCATCTCGTTTTTCCTGCAGAGGGTCTGCCACTGCTGCACCTCACTTTGGCTACAAGACAACGTTTTCATAATGTACAAAATGTCAGTTGGTCACACAGACAGCGCATAGACAGTCAATCACATTAACTACTACAAGTAATTCTATCACTTTTTAGGATGCGTACCTGGAGAAATCTCATGCATCCATGGGGCAAACATAAACATTCCACACAGACCCACTGCCTTCTTGCCTGAAGACAAAAGTACTAACTACCACACTATTGTGCTGCCCTAGGTTCCAATTTATTCTCACAGAAAAACTTAGGATTGTGCTGATCAGAGTTTGTCCAAAGATGTGTAGAGGTAAGAAGTTGCTTAAAGCCGTGAATCCACCTGGGGGCTCTTAAGAACATGACATTTATATATACATTTAAAAACATGATTAATAAACAATTTGAGTAACTTGAGAGAAAGGGGTGGCAGTGGCACCAGGTATAGCTCTCTAAAATGTTCTATTTTTTACTCTACAAATTGGATTATCAATGGTAGCCTTTTTGCTGACTGACGTGTGAATTGCATGTGATGAATGTCATGTGTGGGATTGCATTGTTATTGGTCCCAGAAAGTTATGAATACTTGCCAGAGTGAGGAGCAGCTACCAGCACCTGAAGATGAAGACCAGTTTCCAGCAGGTCAGTCAACAGAATGTTGTTTGATGGTGAACTTGACTATCCTGTGCTACGGTATACAGTAATTCTCATCACTAGTCTTAGCATTTTTACCCACTGACATAGAATCCGGCCTTCTGTTCTTAAACTAAGCCAAAAAAAACATTCCACGCTCTTGATTTGATGGTTCATCTTTACATATTTCAGCATATGGGCACTTGCTGTCCCTTTAAGCAAAAAACATTAAATGTGATTACTGTTCAATAGAAAGTCTGCTGTTGTACTTTTATTATTTTACTTTTTCTAAACAAGGCTTTAAATGTTAAACATTAAACATAAGAGGTGTGGTGTAAAAACACAACCGGTATAATGTATCAAATAACTATTTGTCACAACTTGGTGGTGTGGTTGAGGAGGACCCAAGTGCAGAGGCAGAATCAGGCAGGCGTAAAGTGCAAAAGAGTCCATGTTACACACAAAAACACCAAACACAGCAAGACACAAGGAGGGTCGACAATACAACGATCCAGCAATCCCACAGTGACCAGACACTCAGCTAAATAGTGACGGAGGCTTGATTGGGAACGGGCCACACCTGGGTGCAACACATGAGGCAGCTAACCACTCACAACTCAAACACACTGACATCACTGGGGGGTGGAGCCACAAGTAGGAATACCTGAAACACTCAAACTGTGTCCGAATAGTCCCTCCTATCTCCTTTCCTATCCACTGTTCCTTCACCCCGGCAGCGTTTAAGTGGTGGCCGTGATAAAGAGCGTCCGAGTTCTCTTTGAGGAAAAGAGGCTCAATGCTTCCTTTTTTTTACCTACTTTAGCCTAGGAAACACTGATGCATCCTTTACCAAAGGAGACGAGATAATGCTGACCCACAATTCCTTGCGGCAACAACATTTAAAGGGACACGCTCAACCGAGGGCTTTCGGAAACTCACGACCAAAGCAATAATATGCCTTGAACAACTTTAAATAAATAATATAAAACCCATATCTTATTATATGCAAGAAATATTATCAGATTATAACTGACATAAATCAGACACTATGTGATTCAAGAAAAAGGGATCAGAGACATTTTTAGCTGCAATATGTTACATAATATGTTACAACATAATTAATATTTCTGAGTGAAAGGTGAGTGTGAGCAACTATTCTCAATGTGACGTTCTGTAGCCTCTTTTCCTTTGATTTACATTCAAACCTTGTGATTTTTGAGATTATATCATCGGAAAGTGTTCTGAATGTGTTTTTAGTCCATTTTCGGAAATTTGTAGTTTTTCACCATGACAGACGTCACTAACCTTCGCGGCCGTCAGATTTTTACGTCACCTAGTTGGAGTGCGTCTGATTGTCAAAACAACAGTGATGGCCTTTTCCTAACTCCTCTCCTAACACCTTTCCTTAACCCCGTGACGTCATCCACAAGGTTATGGGAAAGTAAATAGGAAAGGAGATAGGAGGGACTATTCGGACGCAGCCAAAGACTCAAAAACAGAATAAACAAAGACAGAAAAACTAAAAGAGGAACACAAAGGCTAAATAACAACAAAACTTAACAGAACCTGACACTATTAATACAGTGAACAATGAGTGTAACATTTGTAGGTAATGCTTCAGCATTCATAATGCCATCTGTTTTTTTATTTTTTATTTTTCCAACCTTTTCAGGGAGATCTAAATATGCTTATGGTCCCTCAGAGGCTTAGGCCGGCTCTGGTGCTGTATGTTCAAATATCGAGCAGTTGGTGGGTGTGTTTTCTAGTTTTTTCCCCCCAAAGTCTATCCTATGCTACTCTGCTAAACCATAGCTAGTTATATCTATAACTATTTATATGTTGATATTTATAGCTATATCTGTGTCTTCATTTACATATAAAACCTATATATATATATATATCTGTGTTCTATGTCTCTATATCTACATCTTTAAACTATTTCATATCTTTATCTGAATAGATAAATCTATGTTTCGAATGATTAAAAAAAAGAATTGTAAACTTTATTTTTAGTAGAGAGGTGATCCTCCATGTTGTGCTAAAATGCTGAAAGCTCTTTTTGGCAAGTAGATCAATAAACATTACCAATGACTCACTTCCTTTAGATGTGTGCAAACAACAACAACTTAACATCAGCATGCACTAATACAAGGCTTCTTTATTTAAAATGTGGTCAGTAGAAGAAGAATATCAAATCATGGCAAACACAGTATTAGTGGGCTCCACAGCCATTCTCTCCTCAGGCTATCTAACCACCCCGTCTCCTGGAGTTCTTTCCATCCATTAATTGGATATTCCCATAATTCCTTCACTCGCTCTGCTACAGGTATGTCCCCCTTCATGGCTTGTAATGGTTACCAACCCCCATTGCTCCCATATCAAGAGGAGGAAGCGGTGGTCTTTGAGACCATGGAGACCACCACTTTGTATGAGTTTGAGAGGCTCTCACTCGATCTGTGGAAAGAAATGGATGGATGGCTGACCTTCGCCGCTCCCCAGCACCAGAGTACCAGGCTAGACAGAGGGTGTGGCTCTCCACCTATGACCTTCCCCTGCAAATTATGTTGCTTAAGCTCGCTCCATGTTTTTTGGGACCCTTTCCCCTCTCCAAGATCATTAACCCTTCTGCTGTGTGTTTGACATGTCCATGTTTCCCTCAAGCTTGTGTCTTCTAGTGACCTTTGCCCTCCGGCTATGCCCCCGAAGCCCCTCCGGCTCATTGATGACCTCCTGCTATATCCGTCAAGAACATCCTGGATGTTATGTTTAAAGGGACTCTCTGGAGTTCTCGTGGACTGGGAGGGTTATGGTCCAGAGGAGTGGTCCTGGATCTCTAGGACGCTGGTCCTGGATGACGTGCTCCTCCGGGATTTTTATAGGGACCATCAGGACAAGCTGGGGTAGGCACCAGGCCTGAGCAGCAGCAGGACTTAAGCACCGCTTGGACTCGGCTTCAGCGCCAGATTGTTTCTGCCTTATTGAGTAGTAGATTGGCCGTTTACTCTCAGATGCACTCACGAGTCACCTCTCTGATCTCCAGTTTTTGTAAATTTGCTGTGACTTACCAGCCTTCTTGTTTTTCCTCTTTCCAGTGCCTTCCCACGCCAAGCTCCTGCCTCCCACTGCCCAGCCTTCTCACACACACAGCTCTCCCACTCCACTACTCGTCTGCTGGATTCATCATCTCCAACTCCTCGGCCTCGGCCTTGCTTTTGGGTCCATAAACCTTCTGTGCCTCAGTTTTAACAATATATTTATCATTATTATTTAATATTTAATAGTAAAATGTTGCACTCATTACTTTAATTATCGTGAATTAAGCGTTTCCAGGCAGTTTAAGCTTCTTGAAACTGGGAATTAATAACAGTAATGCAGTTTCTCATACTGCCCTTGGGGTGTTTTCAAACATCAAAAGTAATGTTGCTTTTTCCTGTGCACTACTCCATTACAATCGTGGTATATGTGCCCCTGCTCAGTGGTCTAAGTGAGGTGCAATGTATTGAAATAATGGCACAAAGTTGTTACCCAACCAGAATTTTGAAAATGATACAAAATAAACCTTTTTTTAAATTTAAAACTGCAAAAAGCTACTGCAACACTTTCAAAAACCTCCATTGAAGAAAAGTAGAGGGATAAAACAAGAAGTAAATGGATCAGATGAAATGCTTGAGGGTTGTATATACAGTATTTGATACAAACTAAATTCCTATTGAAAGCCAAAGTGCAAAGTAAGATCACTGCAACTTTCAAAATATTGGTTTTTCCTGTTTCATACATCATTTCTTTATTCATTTGTCAGTTTGAATTTGACCTCTTCTATTATTCAACTGTTTTAAAATTACTTGTTGAGCCATTGAACAAAAGTTTGCAGAAACAGCACATGATTAATCAAAATTTTTTTTTTTTTTTTGGATTGTAAAAGCTAGCATTGATTGTCCAATGGGGATGTTCTCGCTGGAGTCAGAATCTCAGAATCATTGCATCTCTCGGCAGGTCTGAGGCACAATTGTTTCTTCCACTGCCAAAAAACGAGCACGGTGTTAGAAATCATGTAATGCCACATTACATAACAGAACCAACCACTGACAGGCAGCTGCATCTGGCTCATTTCTCTCACATTTGATGAATGTTCCACAGAGAAAATTTGGGTCCTTAATGTCTAACAGGTGAGTCTTCAGGTTGTTTTTTTTTTTTTAAATCATTTTCACTGTCTGTGTAAAAAAACACAACAGTTTTGTAACTCTTATAACATAGTGTGTAATTGTGTCATTTGTGCGTGAAACGAGAAAGAAAAGGGACACAGTGATAGGGCTATGGAGAAAGACTAAGAGAGCTCGTATTGGCTAACGAAGATGGTATCACCTTGTTTGGGATGAGTCACAGTTCGCAGAGCTGTTAATTACTCTGATGGCTGAATCAAAACTCTGAGAACAGGAGCAGCTGTCAATGTATTTACATATCACACAGCCTGCCTAGAGAGGAAGAGAAGGTGGCATGAAAGACTGAGAAACGGAGAGGAAGATGGAAAAGGGATCATTGGAAATACATCTAAGAAATTCTAAAAAGAAATCAAAGAAAGAAGGTGAAGTGGTTGGTCAACGAGCTGTATATCTAACCATCCATTCCAAAGCAGTGTCACTGCAGTGGGTCACTTGTATGTATAGTACAAGAAATATCAAGTACATAGGGGAACTAAAAGTATTTACATTTAATTTCTTTTTTTTTTCCCTTGTCTGCACATGATGTCGAAGGTCAACACTATATAAGTAGTGCAATCTTTTATGGGACAGCAATGCATGTTTTATTATTGCAATTAAATAAATACATTTATTTTATTGCACATTTGTGACCATCACCAGTCCTCCCCAAGGAAGGGTAAGAACATAAAAAGAGAAGGCAGTGTTAGACCTAGGTAAGGGGGAAGGGAACAGGGAAGAGGGAGTCAGGGTTAGACGATGGAAGGGGTGTGGAGGAGTCGACTATTTTAAGGTGGGAGTGTAATGTGATGTAACTAAAAGTATACCCGAAAAAATTTAGCTCTGTTAGTCAAAAAAAAAAAAAAAAACTAAATAAACAAACTTCACAATACATTGCTTGTATTTTCTTTAAAAACCGTTTATTAAAGCTAGGGTAGGCGATTTTCTCCAGATACACTTTTTAAGTTTTTGGTTGAAATTGTCTTTATGTTCTGACAGAAATTAATATCTTATGTGTTCTGAAAAAAGAACAAAGAAAATGCGTTAACCGTAGCAGCTGTAAAACTTACTTACTTCAACCAATTGAAAAAAATTAACCGTATTTTTTTAACCAATCACGTCTCCCTGTTTGTTCTCGATCCCTCGCATGCATGAGCTCATACTGAAAGTGACAGAGTTAAAACAGAGTTTTTGGTCACGTTTTTTAACGTATATAATGGTAAAGTTTATTTACTGCTGAATGAGACATGAGACAACAAAGTTTTTACACAATACAAGCGATGAGCTGAGGTCCGCTTCAGCGCATGCATGTGAGTGAGACGGAGCACGGAGGGGAGGGGCAAGGGTAGTAAAGGCGGAGCCATCCTGGAAGCTACATTCAAAATCATGCTAGCTTTTGAAAATCGCCTACCCTACCTTTAACTCTAATGTGTACTGTGTAATTCCTGAAATTCGTTTTGAGAAGTAGTTTAAAATGCAGGTTAACACTGTCTCTCATTAAATTTGTGTTTAAAAATAAGACATCTTCAAAAAAAAAATTGGTTTTACTGTTGCTTGATTTAACACACAATGCCTAAAGGTAATGATTACATTCTTAAAATCTGTGATATGACAACTATTTGTAGATGTAAAGCCTAAAAGTTATACCTTCTCGATGAAGGAAGATGAGATAAAATGGTGAAATGCAGAATGACGAGAAATGTTTTAGATATGTACATCCTGCTGGTTGTTTAGAGGAAAATAAGTCATTCTGTTTCTATTCTTGTCTTTTATGAAAAGGAGCATGTTTTCCAACTCAAAAATAAACGTATTCTCTGGGAGCACTGTATAATCAAGTTTATAATCTGCTTTCGTCAAACATACTAGGTCACTGCTTTTTGGCTACGATGTTTACTGGACGTGAGTGGAAGGCAGATTGGATAGTTGTGTCAATCACAAAGGCTCCGTTCATGACAAGCAGGTGGCTGTGGTGGCGTTCGAGGTGGAGGGCTTGGAGCAGGGTCTCTCGTGAACAGGCTCTCTCAGTCTTAGTCATCAGAAACTGCTCTCAGCTGAGACAGAAAAAGGGAGAGGACAGGACCCGATGTTAGCAGACACGTGTCTCTGAAACAGGATTATTTTCTACCCACAACAATAGATTTAGAGCAATAGCTCTCAATGGGTCTGGATTCAGGACCCATCATCACTGCTGAAAAACAAACCGTGACCCAAATCATGAGAATATCTCTAAATGTGTTCAATGTATTTCATAAAAAAAACTTTTTTTCTTTTTTAAAGGTCCATCTCAGGAAGATGAAATTATCAGGAGCTATACAAAAAGAGCAAATCAATAAGATTAATAATAATAATGGTAATAATAAATGCAAGAACACTGTAAACCACTGCTTTCAACAATTTAACTGAAATAATATTGTCATTTTTTGTCAAAAATGTGAATGATTTGTATAGTAGAATACAGTAGAATAGAATAGATTTGTATAGTACATTGGGAATTGGTTGCATGTTGCTTGTGAAACCTGACAAGAACACAAAAACAAAATAAATAATTAAAATGATATACAGAAAGTTGGCTTCATAAATAATGAATGGAACAAACAAATAAACAAAAAACAAACTAAAACCAAATCTGAATACCAAACAGTACAAAGAAGGGCAAAAAAGCAGAAAAGGCACATTGGAGTTTAAATTTTACATACACATGAAAACATACATATACATATACTGTATACATATACATGCATGCTTTAGGGTTCAGGATAAGAGTAAACTTAATATTTAAGAACAGACAGCTGAAACTGTACACAAACAACGCACTGTTTTAAGAGCCTTTAAAAACTGAAACTCATATAGATTAAAGGCATGCATTCGTGCTTCATGTACATAATACCACATATTACTGTATATTAGGTGTGAGAAAGTAAAGTGACTTTCACTTCTGGGTAGAATTCCACCACTCGCTGCCCAAACAAAGTATAATTGTATGTAAAATTACAACAAACAACACACTGAAAAAAAACTAAATAGAAAACCATTACACGGTTGCAGTTTATTTCCTATAATCGTTAAATCCTATAAATGTTGTTGTTGATATAAATTTGACTCTTCCTTCACTGTCTATAAACTTAAAGGTCAGTGAAGTGCTCACTGCTTGCAGTTATACATTGTTAGGACATGGCAGGAATGTTGAAAGGGAAGCATCTGCACTAAAAAGACTGGCAGAGGACAATAAAGCTAAGACTACTATGTGTGTAAAGACAAAACAAAATGAGGATCTTCCCAGGGAGGTGATGCTCCTTGTCATGGTTGCCAACCATGGAAAACTACACAGAAGAAGAGGATCTTCTTTTATGACACGGTTAATAAAAAAAAGTGTGCTCTGATCAAGACAACACAAAAAACACCAATTCATTTGATTTTAGAGTAATTTAACCCTCAGAATTTGGCTGACTCGTGTTTATTGGCTGGAAATGAAAAATTAAAAAAAACCTTGATTATGGGCGGGGCTCCTGGAGCACTTCAGACACGCCCAGTTTATACTATACAATCTCCAAAGAACATGAAGGCCAAGCCTAAAATAGATGCTGCTGAATAGTTTTAAAGAGATCCTCCACTGTTTTTACAAATGTGGCCTAAAACCTTTGAAATGTCCTTATTAGAAGACCTAAGCCTAACATAACACATTATTTTGCACCATATTTGTTTTATTAACTTTTAAAAATGATATCATCGATGACACGAATCGCCCAATTCAGTCCATTTTGAAGGCATTCAGGATCATTTAGAAGCTTTTTCAGTCAAAATGACAACTTGTGCTGCTTTGGATTGCTCTAAAAATCAGTAAAAGTTAAAAAAAGTCGATGTGAACCTCTTTTGTTTACCAAAATTAGATAAACAAAATCTGTGCCCTGAAAAAATATGTGACCGCAGGGGGCGGCAGAAGAGTTCCGGTTGCATGTAAATACAGGCATCAATGACGTCATTTCAACATGGCGACGCAAAGGCTCGAAAACGGTAAAGTAGTTCCTTTTTATATGGTGCAAAATAATGCATTTTGTTAGGCATAGATCTTTTAATAAGGACATTTCAAAGGTCTTAGGCCACATTTGTAAAAACAGTGGAGGATCCCTTTATGAGCACGCGCACTTTGTGTATTTTGTAGTCAAATTGTTGGTTCATTTCTATAAATAAAAAAAAAGCTCCTCTGCAACTTCATTAATTCACAGTTTTGTTTAAAAATATAAAACATAAATAAAAGATTTTGTGCCTAAACCCAATTTTCTGTAAATCAATATCTATAGATATATATTTAAACTGGTAATAGTTTCAGTTGTTTTAATACATAATGGAGCACACTTGTTAATTGCAAAGGTTCAGAGAAACGAGTATCAAAAAATGTCTTCGTTATTGGACCGCATCTCGAGTTCTTAAATAATCAGAAGCAGTTGCAAAAACAATGACTACCTAATTTGTGCTTATGGTCTGCAAAAATAAGGATCTAAACAACCACAGCGGGAAATTCCCCTTGCATGCATACACATTAAAGACGTTAAATAATAGCTAGACACATAAACAAAGTTCTTTCAAGGACAAGCAGGAACAAAACTTCCTATGAAAAATACAACATTTACTAACATTCACAAACCCCTCACTCGCTCAGTCTAATGGATGAACGAAACCTTTAGGACTTTGAAGAAGACTGCTTTCTTTTTTTTTTTAGGCCTCGCTGATCACAATGATAGAGGGTCGTTTTCCAATGTTTCTGACACAGTGAAAAAACCCAGTATAACAAATGTAGGACAGAGTTTCTGGAGATTTATGCCCCCATAAGCCCAAGAATGACTGATCACAATTTAAGGGATGTAATTAATCAGTGCAACAAGGGTTATTGAAACCATAAAATTTATGAAACAATTGTTAATCATTTTCCTGTCCTTGCTGCCTGAGCGGAGATGTTTGAAAATGCATAAAAATAACGAGCCAGAGGTAAAGTGGGAACACGATTCTGAAGCAAAAATCAGGAAAATTAATACAGGCGTCGTTAAAGTCATAGATTAAATAAAGTCACAGGCAAACATCTTTCTATTTTGTGCTTGTATTTTACCATGCAAGTAGTACCAGTAAATAGAAAAATAACCCACCAAGGGACTCATTTACTTTTTGTAACACAAGCAATAGTTTTCTATACTTTATGGTAAAAATGTACATTAACTCAAGCAGCGGTTTAGTCATCATTAATAGATCTCATGGTTATATTTAGGTCATGCTTTTGCTCAGTGTTAGTGTTACTCTGCTCCTGGGAAAGAAAATGTTTTCTGCGTGCACTTGACAGTGGTGGAATAAAAGTCAGCAAGACAGAATACATGTGCTTGAATCAGAGCAACGGACAGGTGGAAAGGTTAAGAATGCAGAGACAGTAATGGTTGAGACCTTGGTTCAACCACAGCAGTGAAAAATCGACAAAGAATGTTAAGAAGAGAGTACAGGCTGATGGAATGGAATGGATGGAGGCAAGTGTCAGAGGTGATGTGTGACAAAAGGATGACCAGGATGTACATTAGGGTGACCATATTTGGATTTCCAAAAAGAGGACACTTGGGCTGACCCCTTCACACTCAAAGTTCTTGACATTTTCTTGAATCTACAACGTAAAGGTGAAATACAATATACAGAAGAAGATGCATGCTGAGAGGAGGATCCCAAGGTGCACCACTCAGCCAACAGGGTACTAAGCAGTAAGCACCACATTGACCCTGTATCCACGCCCCGCTCCGCCCGCACCCCCTGCACATCACCAGCTGCTCCCTCTCCAGACACTTCTTCCATAAGCTGTGTCCGCACGGCAGCATGGCATTAAAATATAGCATTTGATCATTAAAAATAAAATGGCATTAAAAGCATTAAATTTGACTTCTTTCTGCCTGTATCAACCCTGTAATTCTGTGATTTATTTGTTGCAACATGAAATAAAAAAGTAAAGTTCTTCATTACGGACTGTTGTGACTGAGTTCAGTAAGATTATGGTACCAATTTTTTACTTGTTCATGAGGCTAAAATGCACCAGAATGCAGGAAATTGTTTGCATTTAATTTTATTTTTTTGGGAGAGGACCCCCAGAGGGGATTCATTCCCAGCAGAGTTATGGTTTTTTAAATTAACATGTTCCATAGATGCTTTCAGGGTCCCTGGGAAACCTGGACATTTTGATTATTTTTTAAAATCCGGCCGGACCGTCCAGACAAGACGTGAAAACAGGACATGTCCGGGTAAAACCGGATGTATGGTCATCCTACAGTTCATTAGAGGAATAAGAGGAAGTAGTTTGGAGTTGAGGTGAAAAATCCCTCATATGGTAAAGGATGATGCAGATAGAGCTGATAGAGGATGGATGGATGAATGGACCACATTATAATGTACATTTTTTTAAGACCAAGTGCTTCCTATTAAGAGTATAAAAACAACCTCTAATCCTCCTGTGGGAAGGGCTTAAGTCAAATATCTAAGACAACATTGGTGGGAAGGAAAAAAGCTGAAAAAAGAAACAATGGTGCACAAGATGATTTAACAGGGACATCATATCTCACACATTTTTTTCCCATTACACTCGCATTAAACAAATCACAACATATCAAATCAGTGACCCAAAACTGTCCAATTATTTTTTTTTTTGTAGAGAAGTCTCTTTTCAAAGCGAGAAACCAAGACTAATTGATCACGTCAAATAACTTTTAAGGCTTAAGCTGTTCGGATGGCAACAAACAGCTTTATGTCTGTTGGCTGTAATGAGTTTCTGTTCCAAGCATAGTTTTTTCAACAGACACATTTTTCAAGACTTCCTTTTTCTTACATAGAGAGAAAAGGTCAACTTGCAGCCAAAAATATTTAACTTAAACTTGAATGTGTTACCTAACAGCTGCAATCAAATCCATGAGATTTTAGGTGGACTTACATAGCTAATACTAAATTCCCACTGTGATTCGATTGTCCTCGAGAGCACAGCTCGAAAATGAGATACCAATCTATAGTGTCAGTTTTTGGTCATCAAAAAATTGCAGAAAAGGTTTTGTGTGCGCTTTACATGTGGGCTTGAAGTTCTAAACATAAGTTCAAACACTGAATATGAAAAAAACCATCAACAAAAGTCATCACACAAACAAAGCCTGGGTGACTGGAGACTGACTGAGCCCACACAAGGCAATACAAAGGACCATCTGCCAACTATTATGAAACAAGGAACTCTTTACTTGGTAGCAATGTTAACCTTCACTTCACTATATCAATGCAACAATTAAATAAAAATGTACAACATGCCTAAAAAAAGAAGAAGAAGAAAATACAAAGGAGTTAGTTGCCAAAAGAGTTCTTAAGGTCACACATTTCCTAATATTAGTCAATGCCAGGTCCTCCTTTCTTTGCTTTCAATGCCACAAGCATATCATTTGATACATGATCTGACTTTTAACGAGGTAGATATAAGCCTTTGGATAATCTGCATTTTGTTGGTGGGATTGGAATCGGTTGGTCCAGATAATAGGATCGCAGACAGTGCTTGCATAGCATTAGGATGCAGTACTCTTGTGACTGCGAAAACTTGTCTTGTTTCGTCACCTATGCCTGCTTATGGAGGTGGTCCTTATTTTTGAAGTTCAGAAATACCCGGGTCTTACCTCCTAGATTTGTTCCAATACCTAAAACAAACTTGCTGACCAAATATGAGCAAATTTGAACAATATTTAGAGGTAGCTCAAGGTCTATGAAATGTTTTTTTGGTTTTTTTTTTTAAGCTCAAATTGGCAAAATTGGCCATATAGGCGCCCATTGGCAGCCACGTTTTCGCTAGCATGCTCCAGGGCAGCTGTGGGTACAATGTAGCTTACCACTACCAGTATGACTGATGTGAGTGACTGGTGTGAATAAATAATGGTTTCTGTAGTCTCCCCAAAAAAAGCGCTAAATAAATCCAAGCCATTATTATTATTATTATCAATAGATGTTGGTGGCATTGTTGCTTTATCATCATCTTGAACTTCATGAAACCACAGTTTTTGATGGTGTGAGACAATGGGAAGTGTCCATAAAAAGTTGTGGGAGCAATAGAAGCAGATGTGTGGCTGGACATTTGGATGCAGATGTATCAGTATCACTGTATGGACACATTTTTGACTCTATCTAGCAGACACAGGGCTTAAGGCGGTGTAAACCCCACCTAGATAGGATACCAGTCTATCGCAGGGCTTGACAGAGACAAGTTGGGGGCCAATAGCATGACTTGAACCCACGATCCCTGCACTTAGTGGCAGCAATGCTCAGTAGTACACCACAGAGTAACCCTTTGAAAATGCAGGTGCTCGATGGTCCGCAAGGTATTTCCATAATGTGGAGAGCTTTTAACTGTGTTCTACTTCCTATCAGCAGCTCTATTGGCAGTAGTAGGAGGGAGTAGGCAGAGTATGAGTAGTTGGTGGGTCATATGTGTTGCTTCAGGAAAGTTTCTGTGTGGGAGAAAGTTGAGGTGTTGCCTGAAGAAATGCTGAATTCGGCATACATTAAAATGATCCTCAGGTTTGCAAATACCTGAGGCGTGATAGACTCAACAGCCTGGGTTCCCAGAGGCAATACAACAAAGAAGAAAGTTGTGTAATAAAACAAATCACATTAGACTTACATGTGTAACACTTATTGGGTGCGAAATCATTTCTAATTGTTACAACTGCTGCTAGACATACTATTATTGGATTTCCATTGTTTTTACAGTTGTTATGAAAGGCTTATTACCCTACTTCAATCTATACCTATTTATTTTCAATAATTTTATTTAACATAGTTTTGCTTAAAACAACATTTATAGATGTATTTTAGGTTTTGTTACAGTGAACTATTAAAATAATCCAATATTTAACAAAACAGCTATACGTTTTGACGTTGCCTTCAAATTGGGTTCAGAAGATGTTGCTAACCTCATTGTGACAAATGTGCTTAAATAAAATTCTAAAGTTTTTTAATCCATGCAAGGCTGAGTCTGAAAACTTTTGTTTTGCTCAGTCTGGGATTTGCTTGTTAACTTTAGACTTCATAACGCCCCAAGAGGAGGGAACTACTGTCGTCGTATTACTGTTATAGTAGAACCTTGTGAGTAAAATAGCAGAGGGACCGTTTTTAACACGACTAGTAAAAAATGCATTGTGAGTGGCAACAATATTTAAAGCACTCGTTTTGGCTTGTTCAAAGCAAGGCAGCAATACTTTTCTGAAATTATTGCTAAAAATGTCAACAACTCTTGCACACTGTTTTCTGTAATTGAAAAGCTCACAACCTCCCCAGATCAGATAGACGCTGAATTACTGTCAACTGGAAAATGCAATGAATTTGCTGTATATTTCAATGAAAAAATACAATCAATAAGGTCAAACATCAGAACAAACCAGCAAAATAACAAAAAGCTTGAACAGTTTCAACCACTGAGGGATGAGCCAGCTACAATGTTAGAGTTTATTACAGTGAACCCAAAAACAATAGAGGAAACTGTTCAGCAACTGAATCCAAATATATTTTGTAAGCATTGGAAACTTTGAATATGGCAAATTACCAAAGTCCTGTGGGGTTCCTCAGGGCTCTGTTCTTGGACCCCTTCTGTTTAGCCTTTATTTGCTCCATGTAGGACAATTTTTTCTCATATCTATCACAAAAACAGCCTTCTACCACCTAAAGAACATCTCCAGAGTGAAAGGTTTAATGACTCACAAAGATCAGGAGAAACTGGTTCATGCTTTTATCTCCAGCAGACTGGACTATTGTAATGGTCTTCTGACAGGAATCCCCCAAATAGGCATCAAAAAGGTACAACTGCTTCAGAACGCTGCAGCTCAGGTCTTAACCAGAACAAAGCAGTCAGAACACATTACTGCAGTTTTAAAGTCTTTACACTGGCTCCCAGTCAGCCTCAGAATAGACTTTAAAGTTGTGCTGTTGGTGTATAAATCTGTGAATGGACCCAGCAGGTCTCTCAGATCTGGACACAGGTCAGATAGTGGAGCCCAGAGCTCACAGTCAACATGGTGATGCTGCGTTTAGTTATTATGCCGCAAAGAAGTGGAACAAACTGCAGCAGAGCAGAAGTCAGCATCCATTGTGAGCTTTTTTAAATCAAAGTTAAAGGCACTCTTTTTCTCTACTGCGTATGATTGAGAGGGAGATTTTCGGTCATTATGTTGATGTAATGTGTTTGTTGTTGATTTTAAATGATTTTACTGACGATTTTAAATGTTCTTAATGATTTTAAGCTGTTGAATGTATTAGTTGTGTATGAAATGCGCTATACAAACAAATTTGCCTTGACTTGACTTGCCTTGCCTTAACATGGTAGATACACGTGACTTTAAAATGTGAATAATTAAAGTAACAATGAAAGTAAAAATTCTCTGCTGACTGTTAACATATTATTTGACTGTAGGCAGATTTATTTGTTATACCCAAAAATGTGTGAGAAATTTAGGAGTTTATGTACAACAAATAACTTTCCTAAATGCGCAGAAATCCATTTTCTGGACCTCATGAAAGCAATATTGGCTCTTAAACTAGAAGCGTGAACGTTGGAAAAAAAACCCTAAATCAAACGTAAAAGTCAAAATGAGTAATATATAAAAGAATAAAGAAAACCACATGGAGAAAATTAAAAACATAAATCAATAAACTATCATTTTTAGTCTTGTTGGATAATTTTTCTTGCTCTTTTTCTCTACCTATATATACCGTTAGTCCTGCAGTGTAGGAGGAAGGATACAACATGGATGAATCACCAACACAGACAATCCCATGTCAATCAGCATCGACTCCATGTGTTCAACTGAAAGAAACAAATCAAATGAATACATGTGTGATTAGTAAAAACCTGCACACTCTGCAAGAAGGATTTAACACGCAACTCCGTGTCATATGCAGGATTTATTTTGAAATGTCCAAAACTAGTGCTTTGATCTCTGTCCCTGTACTAATGCTGTTTACAGGGACATACAGTATACTTTATGTATGTATGCTTGTTTATGCAAGTCACGTTTTAATGGATTGATTTATCTGTTAACCGTTTTCCTACAACCTGTAAACTAGATTATTTTAAAACTCAAAAAGATTATTATTGTTTATTTTTTGCCTTACATTGACTAAATAAAACAACTAAAACTGCCCATTGGAGAACAAAAGGTTGATGACATCAATGGAAAAAAAAAACATGAATATGATAAACAATTTATATTTATAGCTTACATAATTTGTGAGATGATATTACCACAGGTTAGGTTATGTTTCTTTATTTGTACCAAGAGGTAAAGGTGTTTTTCAGACGGAGGTACAGCAGTCAAACATGAAACAACAAGATCACAGTTAACACTTCACAGTCCAACATCCAACCAACCAAACAGGCTTTCACTAAAATCCACTGTGTGCAGAGGGAGAGAGTGTCACCTCTCAGATGATTTTCCTCTTCTTTTTTTTACTGTTTCTTTTCTTGCTGCTCTGGGGTTTCCCTTCCTCTCCTAAAACATCCCAACAGTAACAGAAGGTTTGTCATGTTTCTCGCTGAACCATCTAACTCAGAAAAACACTCATTTTGTTAACAAGAAAATCAATATATATTGCCTTATTTGAAATGTGATGTCAAACATCTAATTGTGTATTTATATCTTTAAATTACTCAGTTGATGAGGCTGAAATTGTCAATAGAGACAAATTGACACTTACAGTATACATTAATAACGCACGTTGTAGCAATGCAGACTGTTAGGAAAAGAGAAAGTGACTGACTGATTTTCTTTTAATCAGACAAATGAAGCAGAAGAAGACAAAGCTGCCATTTTCCTCCTGCTCGTGATGAGATATAAATAGCACGTGGGTTGTCTTAAAAGTTGAGATGAAACCTTTGCTTTGTTTTCAGTGCCAAGCTACACCACATGCTTTGAAACCTGCCGCAAAGAGTAGTTTCTTCTTTATGTTTCCATCTGTAAGCGGCAGAATAACAAACAAAAAGGCTTGTGTGTAATGCCTGTCCTAACATTTGACAGATCGTATAGAAATATCTATTTTTGGACTGACAACTGATTTATATAAAAAGGTGAGCTCCTACCTATCATTACTGCTGCTGTTTCACAGTAATACTGTAAGAGCTGCCTCGCACTATTACAGTTAAATCAATCCTGAATTCAAAGTAGGCAGAGGAAAGCAAAAATCATGATTAAGTGCTCAAAAGGCTTTTTTAACACAATAAGATAGACGATAATTGAAAAACAATAACGATACAATACAATATTTTTGGGAAGGAAAAAGTTGGGAAAAAAAACATTCTTTTATTTGGCTTTAACTCAATCCACCTTTAATGTTATGTCCTTTTTAACCAAAATCCCCCAAATGTACATTTTTCCATTTGTATAAAAAGTAAGTCATATCTACTTTAAATTAAAAAAATAACCCAATATTGTTAATTTAATAAAATGAACATCTTACTGCTTCTTTACTTCCTATTCCCTCCACAATCCATTTATTTTCTGACCCACTTTCTCCTTTTTTCAGGGTCAAGGGGGTCTGCTAGTGCCTATCCCCAGCAGTGTCAATTTACAATGTGCAAAAGTGTGCACTTCCATATAAATCATATGTAAAGTATGTAAGGCACCGACAATAACCAAACAATAGGTAAAAAGAATAGAGGGTTTTAACGGCGTGTCATCGCCGCATAATCAAACTGGAAGTTGCCATAATGGAGGTACTTCAGCAGGTAAACAAAGCAGATCCCGAACATCAAACCAAAGGAAATGTTGAATTATTGCCGTGTTTTTGGCTGTACCAAATGATTATACTGTGAAAAACATTTGGAGTAATATAGACTGCCAAAAGTTCTAACATATCAGGGAGAACAATGTTGAAAGTTATCAGAGGAAAGGAGGTGCTTGTGGTTAGCGAAGCTAAACCAGGATCTACCAGTTAAAAATCTGGACAACATCCAATTTTGTTCGGCCCATTTCTTGTCAGGTAAGTGAATTGTTGATAGCAGTGGCTCTTAACTCATTTTCTAGTGTGATGATAATAACACGATTCATATCAAACTACTGCATGTGGCATTATTGACCTATTATAATCACATTTCATAGCCTGCTACAGTAGCAACACAGTTCTTAGAATGTAGAGCTAAAATGTGCTGCAATTCTCATTGTATTCCAGGTAAAAGGTCTGACCTTTATCAAAAGGATGACCCAGATTGGGTTAGACAATATCGAGATATGCAATAGATATATTTGTATGATGTCGCACAACCGGGACATTTGACCTAGTAACTCGCCCCGCCATTTTGAGGGGTGCCAACAAGTACATAGTTACTACTACTGAAAGTGACACACAAGCTCTCACATTTCTCTATCTTTTTGAGCCCCCGTAGAATGTTTATCATGCCTAAAAGGTGTGCTGCTTTTGGATGCGACAACCACTTGCTGCAAGGCAAGAAGGTATCATTTTTCTTGCTACCAACAGAGTCGGAAAAACGATAAAAATGGGCACAAGCTTTGAGTAGAGTCAACACCGACGGAACTCGATTTGAAATGACTTACATATGCGTCAATGGCAATGAATGAGTTAAAAATAGCCATGGCTTTTAGTCTTACCTCAAAAAAGATGTATGCCTCAAGACTTTTGTACGTTTGCATTTTCTCTTTTGTGAACACACCAGGAATCTTGACCGGGTACTAGTAAATAGCCAGCCACTCCAGATCAGGCCAACCAATTGGGTTCTCTTTCCACGAACCGTGAGTAATTTGGTACCACTGCAAACCGAGAAAGGACAGCTTCTTTTCATACTTCAGTCTTTCTGAGGGATCTAATCTATATTTGGAAGACATGGCGTTTTCTTCACCAGAGTCAAGTGTAAGTTGTTTGTTGGCACCTCTCAAAATGGGGGGGGGCGAGTTACTAGGCCAAGTGTCCCGGATGATAACGTCACTGTGAACGATTCTATAGACGGAAGACTGTCCAATTGATCATTGATCCAAGATGAGGAAGCCAACTCGTATGGATCTGCACCACTAATAAACTGTAATTTTTCCAAATATTGTGTCCTTTCCTGTATGCCTTTGCATCTGTAACGCATTTTGAGGAGCTTTTCTGTGGTTTCGGACATTTATTCATCACAGTTTACATCCGAGTGCCTCCAGTTTTTTTCCAACAATCGAAGGGTAAAAATGCACCAGCCTTCAACCTGCAATTTGATTGGCCAATTGGACCCCCCCCACCCTCGTGTACCTCCCAATAATTGCACTGGTTTTCACACGCAGGTGTATGATCAAACGGAAACAAAACTGAAACCAAGTATAAGACTGGACTGTGTATGAAATGCTACGGGGCTTTTATTTTGAAACAAATGAAGGAAGTAGTTAAGCGGCTGCACATAACTTCACTGGTCACTGGCACAGCCGCGGAGTTGAGGTATGAACATTACTTTTATGTTATCGTAGAGTGACAATGAAATCATTTAGAAGAAACAAACTCAGAGCAGGTCAACATCTGAACGGTGAAAGTCAGTGTCAGCATGAATTACATGCTGAACAAAACCTCCACAGCAGAACATCAATAATACACATATGAGGGAAACTATTAAAAGTAGGATTTTAAGTTACTTAGTGGATAAATTACCTTCTTTTAAAAGATGAATACATTGTGTGATGCTCAGTGTGAAGTCCAGGAGAACCAAGGTAGTGCTTATTCTCCATAAGACTGATTACTATACAAAACACTGAGATGTTTATTATACATATTGGTATAAGAGTCTCTATTCAGTAGTTACGAGTGCTCAACTCTTTACAGTAAACATCTGGTTAACTTTATATAATGCTGTTGTTCTCTGTGAGAATTGATGGTGCTGCTTATTTTGCTTAAAGGTGCAGTCTGCAACTCTTATAAAAGTGACTTTTTGTCATATTTCCTAAAGCTGTCACTATGTAAGGACAGCTTTACATCAAACTAGTAGTTTGTGTGAAAAAAGCAGGCTCATTGAATCCCCCCTGCTGCTCCTTCAGCCTTTGGCAGATTGCCAGAATGCACCGCGACCGAGTAAAAAGAACCAATCAGAGCCAGGATTGTGTTTGATGGACTGTCTGACAGGTGGAGCGCTGTCTTTTTTACGACGTATGGTCTGGAGGAGTAGGAGATGGAATTGGTGACTTTTCTGCTTGAAAGGTAATCACTGCTGCTTGATTTACATTATGTTTAATTTGTAATTGTTACACTAGAACTCTGTGGTGCACGTGTTGTTTGTGTGTGCGCAGCAGCCTCCGTGTGGGCTGCTGTAAGTAACACTGTGTTAAAAGCAGTAATATGTGTTTAACAGAGCATGTTTTATTACTGTGATGTTGCTGTTGGGCTAATGTTAGCTTGTTAGCGCCTCTGAGGGAGGGACTTTGGAAAGTTTGGAGGCAGGGCAAGAGAGCAGCGGGGAGTGAGGGGGAGAAATAATTCAATTAAAATGTGATAATTATCAATATTGCATTACCCCCTGTGCCCCCATGTGCCCCCCACCGAAAATTATCTTGATCCATTCCTGTAGTTCAAATATTGTGGAATTTCATTGAATTTGTGTATTTTGAGGGACTGCAATATTTACAAATAAATTAAAGGGTAATTTACAGATTTTTACTTTCTCCTCACACACATATTTAATAGGTAGTAGAATGGCTATATTTTTGTATTACCCATGTATGCAGATTCAAGTTTTTATATAATTTTTCTGCAAACTATTTTACTGATTGAACAGGATGCATATTTGTGATATTATCTCATGTAAATAAACCATTAAGTCACCAGATCACCACTGTCTATACAAATTAGGCTGCATGCATAATCTGTCAAAGTATGGATAATTATTTTAAAATAAAAGAATCAGTGGAGGATAGAGTGAGGCATTACAGTCAGAGATTTATCAGTTTATTTATACTCCCTGCTGTATAATTGACTAATCAACATCATCCAAAGTACACAGTCTTTGTTCTGCTAATACATGATGGGTTCAAAGACATGGAAAACAGAGCATGAGCTATCGTATGAGGCCAGGCGTGTGTGTGTGCCTGCGTGCGTGCGTGCGTGTCTGTAAGCAGCTGCATGTGTCAGGAGACCAATTATGTCTCCAAGATGTACTTCAAATGAGGCAAAAATTATTACTGCACTCTCTTGTTTTGGCCCAACAGAAGGAAAAAAAAAATGGATGCAAACCTGGACTATAAAGATGCATTCAAGCACTAGGTGCAAGTTTACATAATCAAAAAACAACAACTACAGTAACACATCTGTTCGTGTTGGCATTCCTCCTTTCCCGTGTTGCATGACATCGTTTCCTGTAATAACAGCTGCTTTTCTTAGCAGGTGAGGGTATAAAAAAAATATTGATTTTGGAGAAACAAGCAGTTTGTCAATATATGACATGCGCAAGAAAACAACACTAAGTGGTGTGAATTTCTGACCATTTCTCCATCAGTTTTTTATTTTGGAAACCATTAAGTACTCAACATCCAAGAGGTAATAGTCTGCCTGAAAATAATCTTATGGACACACATGGCATGTAAATAAAAAACACATAACACCAAGCATTGCATACACGCGTCCAATAATCCTTAAATAATCCTGTACTATCCATGTACTGGGCTAATCTTCTGCTGCGGGACTCTCGCCCGCAGGTAAGCCTCATTCCTTCCACCTTAGCCACAACTAATCCCAATTCCAGATAGATACGTGAGAATCCTGTGAGTGAAAAAGTGGTCTGACAGTTTATATGGGTTTGTATCTGTTTGGCTCAGTGGCTGTCAAGTAGACGCTGCAGTAAATCCACATGTAAATGGTTGCTCATTTTTCTCAATGACCTCATCAGAAGGTCAAAACGTGGGTTTAATTAAAGCTTTGGTCTAAACAAGTAACGTAAAATACCAATTTTACAGTTTTTCTCCATCGCTTTGGGCAATTGAATTAACATTAACATTTGCAAATCAAAGGACAAACTTAAAGGTCCAGTAATATGCCATTTTCCACCCATCTCCAATTGTTCTAAGAATCCAACAACATAGTATTTGTAGTTTATTTTCCCAAACTTGCCACTTTTCCGGAGTTTTAGCACCCTGAAAAGTCAATTTCATGACCGTTCCTAAAAACAGGCTGTTTTTTGGGCCTTCATGCATAAGCATGAGTAGGCATGTCTGCAGACGCCGACTCCTATTGACCGATGTTACCCCTAGTAGAGGGAAACACCAACTTTTTAGGGCCTCCAGCGCAATTCAGACTACTTAGGAATGATGCACATATTTGTATTTGGGGGGACTATGCAGACCTTTCCACTGATACCTCATTCGGCTCAATTTTGGAAAAGTGATGGGAGAGACTTCCAGGCCCCACCAGCCAGGACTCGCTTGGTACATGACCAGCAAAGATAAAATCCAGCCACTGGGCCCTGAAAGTCCCTGATTCCGTTCAGTACAGCCCAAAATAGAGCAACTTTTGTGACGATGCCGGAGCTTCACTTTGTTTGTTTTACCTGTGAGGTAGTTTGAGAGGGAGGAGCTCACATTCTTATGTAGGGTAGGAGGAGCCATTATTGTCAGGAGGAGGAGTTTCCCCATTATGACTCATAAGAGGACACAAATCCAACTCACCTGTTCACCTCGCTTACTTTTTTTTTAATAAAATGTAGAATAACAAGGGAGGGAGGAAACAGAACCTTTTTCAACTTTGACCGTCTGAATGAGGCTAAAGGAATGTATATCACTGTAGCAAAACCATTATAAAGTGAATATGTCATAATACTGCCTCTTTAAAAACATGTTGAAACTTAAACTGATCAAACACTTAAAAACAAACTCAAAGCACCCACACACACACACACACACACACACACACACACACACACACACACACACACACACACACACACTTGAAAGTTTTTATAAACATGAAATAACACAAAATATAACTAGATGAGCTCAATATAGTGATTCCCATGGAGAACACAACAGGAATGCAGTATTAAGCCAGACTTTAAAATTTCTCATACCTTACCATACCTTTCTTCATCATCTTCTTCTTCCTCATACTCCCCATGTGATCTACAGATGTGACATGACGAGTTGGAACAAGTTGAACAAGTAATTTTGAGAAATTTGTCAAAGCAACTGAGAAAAACTGTAAACTTAACAGAATGCATGCCCTTATTTTCTGCAATTGTGTATATGTAAAATGAGTCATGTTTTTTTTTTTTGCTGACAGTGAGCAGATGAAGTTTATTCAATAATTATATTTACTGTAGTTTTGTATTTATTTTGCACATAAATATTCATTTAAAGGGGACATATCATGCTAAATTCACTTTTTTAGCCCTTAAATGCATTTTGTTGTATATTTAGAGTGTTTAGAAGTACAAATTCAAATTAGTCTCTTCGGGTGCTCCGTTGATATCTTTATATTCTGTTTTGGTCATATTTTTCAATCTGTTTCGATTTTTTGATTCTCTATTACGTTTTTTTGAACAATGACGTCACAGTATTTGCAATGGAACTGTCAAATTAGGACATCGACTCCAGGCCCAACACTTTGAGCAATCCGCCATTTTTATTTCTCGCTTTTATTTTGTAGTCCAAGCTCAAGGATGCTGAAGTTATGAGAGGATAAGTCAAAATGTTCGGTTGTTGGATGTAGTAACCCACACGCTTCATTACACCATCTCCCAGCATCAGAACCTTTTTGAAGTGCCTGGTTGAGTTTTATTTTTCATGGAAATGTACCCACATCTGTGGGTAAGCGATTGGATCATTTTTGCGTGAGCGAAGCACTTCAAGGATGACTGCTTCAGCAACCTCCGCCAGTATAAAGAAGGATTTGCCGAAAGACTTTGTCTGATTGAGGGTTCAATTCTTTCTATCTTTGGAGACGACGAACAGAGCACTTCGGTAAGCTGTAAATAACGCTAAAAAGTATGATGGTAAGACGTCCCTGTCATTGTTTTGTTAGCATTAGCAGCTGCTTAGCAGTTGCACCGTCTTCAGACTTCATATGTTAGCGCTGTGTGCTCATTTTAGATCCTTGATGATATGGCCTACGTGATTTAATTTAAGTCCAAAGTTTTCATTAGTCATTTCATTTTGCCGTTTTTGTCTCAGAAAAGACTGTATTAAAATGCATTTTGTGACGTTAGCTTGGGGCTAGCGTTAGCTCGGTGCTTGTGTTAGCTCACTTGTTAGGGTTCTGCAGGTTCATCATCTTCATTTTCATCTCGCTCCACCGGGTCCGACTCTGACTCGAACATGTAAGGCTGGATGGACAAGTCTTCTGTTGTTGACATTTTGTAAATAACATGTGAATAAACATTTTCTGCGCCGCTACATAATCGTATCTCTTCTATCAAACTACAAAAATGGCCGAACAGGGTGGAGTTGAACCCAGTGTCACCTCTACATCCTATAGAGGGGGCGGGGTATGAAGTGTCTCATTTGCATTTAAAGAGACCGCACCAAAACGAGTTGCTCTCAGAAGCACATCAGAAAAGGGGTAGAAAAGGGGCCTGTGGAGCTATAATAATGAGGAATTCAGACCCAAGCATTGCAGTTCTGCTTTATATAGACCATAACTGTATGATTTATATGTAAAAAGAAAGGATTTTAAACCATGATATGTCCCCTTTAAGATTTCAAAAATTCCCACAGACAGGGGAAAAAAGTATTTTTAGTGACCACTGTAGCCTTGAATCATTCTTAAAATCCTCTGCCAAAAAAAGGATTGCAGTTGTGAAACCTCTGTAAAGTCTGGCTTAATACTGCATTAATTTTGTGTTCTTCAGGGGAATCACAATATTGAGCTCATGTAGTTTATCTTTTGTGTAATTTCGTGTTTACAAAAAGTTTCAAGCATCAATAGAAGTGTATTGGCTTATTAGTGTGTGTGTGTGTGTGTGTGTGTGTGTGTGTGTGTGTGTGTGTGTGTGTGTGTGTGTGTGTGTGTGCGTGTGTGTGTGTGTGTGTGTGTGTGTGTGTGTGTGCGTTTGTGTTAGTGTAGAGAAAAAGAAAGAGAGAGGGCAGGCCTCTCTGACCTATTTCTTCTTTGGATTTGCTGTTTCATCACATTGCACACCAGGTTCTGCACCTGGACTTTGCCAATGCATGTGTTTTTAACTAGACGTGTAACCCATGTATTTATGGAGCTGGAGCATGCATATGAATGTAAATTTATCTACTTATTGCCATCCTATAGTGATCTCTTTTACTCTATCTCCCACCTTTGCAAACACTTTTTGTGTTCTTGAGATCCTGTTACAAAAACCGTGTTCACAGAAAGCTAAACCTGATTCAAACAGCCAGTGAGAAAGTCTCATGATTGATGATGAGACCAGAACATCCGCAGCAACAGCAACATCACACACAGGTTATGTGGGACTTCCAGGCACTGGGGAGATCTCACACGGTGCAGGAGGTGGTGCTTGGGATCATTAACTCTCACGCTTGTCTGGAACACTTTCTCCAGCCACATTCACGTGATGCAGACCAGACATCTACCAGTGGACACCAGTACAGAAAATGCACAAATGTGTGTGAGAGACATGCTGTGCAGAGTGTCTTGTGTGAAGAGACTGACTCATTCCGGTACATTCTGCTGCTTCTGCTTCCTTCCCCCTCCTTTTTTCTCACTGGTACTTTTGAGACAACTTTCAGCTGAACTGCTGAGAAGGCAGGCAGGTAAGCAGGCACATCAGCAGTGGGGCAGAGGTGCTGTTAGTCTGATGAGCTGTAAAGCTGTCAACACCAGAATAACTCTGAGCGACTCCGTTTGCTCTCATATTTAGCAAGCAAACATCATTTGCCTGTTAGTGTCTCGGGCATCCATGCAGATTTTTTATCAGCAAAGCATTAACCGGTAAGCAAGGGAGCGCTATACAAATGCTGAAGTAGCTGCCATCTTCTACTGAGTTTAGGCGTGCTGCTTCAGCTCTGCTGGAGTGAATTTGTTGTTGTGCGTTAACATGGTGGAGGTGTTGTTCCAAAACCAAGTGTGATTGGAGTCTTTCTCCCTGACGTAAGCTGAAATGGTGTATTTTCATGGAGGACAGTGATGTAATGGACTGTGAGTAAATCTTTTTTTTTTCTATCTGCCTCCTCCTCCTCTTCTGTCTCTCTGTTTCCCAGTCCCTCCTCCTGCTGGTTTCCTCTCTCTTGCCTTTTTGTCTTGGTTAGACTACTCTTTCTTCTCCTTTGGGATCACAGATATCAAACCCAACAGCTCCCTCGCTTGGCCACTGAACATAACTACATATATAGAGTACATTTACTCAGCCCATTGTGAGCAGGTTTCATCCACTGAATAATAGGTCTCCTCCTTCTGTCATCTGCTTCAAAACCAAAGCCTATATATCTATTCAAGTCCTTTGTCAGATGCTGCTAGGCAACACTCAGATCAGTCCTTAAAGAGTTTGTCAGACACTTTCTAGACAAACACTTCAATTGTAACATTAACAGTCAAAAATGTGAAGCATTTATCAGACTCTAGTTTCCACCAAGGAGTCTCATCCCAACACTTCTCCTCCTCCACCTCCTCTTCCTCTTGTTTTTTGTCTGCCCTTGTTCTATATCTTCATCAAAGAGAACTAGAGCTTGCTTTGCGCCGAGGGACGATGCAACGCCACAGAAAAACCCTCATACCTCCCAGTCCTCACCTTTACTTGACCATCCCAGTGTGAGGAGACATCGTGCACATATATGAATTCAATGACAGTGACACATATGCATTGACATACTCCAAGTGTGCGGGCTTAGCTTTGACTTTTAGCATTAATATTAAAGATCATTATGACAATGACAGGTTTCATTGCACAAAATACTGAAGTGACACACTATAGTGTGGACATTCATGGGCATGTATTAGTTGATGCATGTGTATATATATATAAATGTAGTCATACATATATATTTCTATGCACAAATAGCAAAGTGTAATGATTTGTTTGTGTGCAGAAGCCCACAACATAAATATGCCATTACTAAACACTTCAAAAGCACAGAAGATGAAATATTGATAACTTTGAAAATATTTATGTAATCCACAATGGTGCCTTATATAAGTGCTCCATTTACAAGGAGAAGCAGAAATGTGCAGGGAGGTATTGTGGTTTTCTTTTTCTTTCTTTATTTCTGACAGAGTAAAAAAGAAAACTGCATGGTCTGTGGTGGCAGAAAATGGTGTAAGCGTATACGAACAGAGGTTAAACGATTTACGTGCACGACAGGCACACATTATAGACATACTGTATATCAATAACACTTGGGTAGAAGTTGTTCTCCGAGTAACTGAACGTGTCATTAATCTTGCTTTTTTGAACCAACTCAATGTATGAAAACAAAGGGGAAAATGAGCGATGACTAAACCAGTAGTAGAGCTCTATTCTGGTGCTGGATGCACATTCATGTGGGGGAGTGACTGGGATGATTTTTTTTGGCTGCTGGTACGCAGCTGTCAATCGTTCAGTGATAAAGCCTGCTCTGAGCATATGGCGCTGACGGAGGAGGTTTTTGGGCTCGTGTCTTCAATGCTCTGCTGTGAGCTTCAGATCATAGAGCTTTTTCAAGAAGCGTAAACAAGCAAGGAAATGTGGATTCACTCTAATTAATTGTAAATTGTCACTGCTTGAAGTGGGTGCACTGACTGATGTGTGCATGTAGTGTATGCGTTTGCGGTTTAATGCGTGAGAGAAAATGAGAGGGGAAGACTGAATAATTTGACTTAAGTTACGCGCCTTATCAACAAGCCACACTTCATGGTTTTCCTTTGAAACTGCTGCTCCCCACTAAGGCCGAATAAATTAGAACTTTAAATAGGAATAATAATGAGAGCATACATAATTTCTCTTGTTGGTGCTGGTTCATGGTGTTGTTGTTGTTGTTGTTGTTGGTTGTGTTGGCAGGAATGCTCAGATCTCCATATATGGAAAAAAAAAAAAAAAAAAGGTAACTTCAATGCTTGTTTTATTAGTTTGAAGGCTGATTTTAATGGTGACCCAAAAAGATGTCCTAGATATTTTGGGAGCATCCTTTTGAAAAATTCCTGAAACTACAAACAGTCCCAAAGAGGATGGAAGAGAGAGAGATTGAGAGAGGGAAGCCAAAGAAAGATCAAGTTAAAAGGATACAAATAAAATTATTCCTGTCATAGGTGGGGAGTAAATGTCACTACAGTTTACGGGTGTACATACATACTATACCTATAATTAAGTGGTAAAATGTATTCCCAGAATGCACCCACTCCCAAGCCACATTTAAAGCACACTGATATACTATAGTGTTGGGGTATCCCATCCATCCATCAACCTATCCAGTTTAGAGACCCAGGTCACTGGACCAGGGCCGGTCACCACTTTATCTAATTGCTGACACATTGAGACAAGTTTACACCTTCACTTGTACTGACAATTTTAGAGACTCCGGTTCACCTACCATAGGCGTCTTTGAACTATAAATGTCAACTATGGATTAAATCATTGCACGCAGAAGAAAAGGATGCAAACTCCACACAAAGAGACTAAAATAACTGTGTGAGCTAATGAGGAAAGCAGTGCATTGGCTGCTGGCTGCCTGTTAATTAAGAAGAAACCACTTATTTCATGCCTATAGGGGGCACTGTTTTTAGGGAGCACAGGACTATTAAAAAGCCTCTGCAAACTATTGAACAACTTGACTCGCCAGCTGCAAAATGCTGACGTCAAGTTAATTTTGACAGCAAATATTGATTTAGTTTTAGTCATAGTCTTTACACTAAAATGCAACTTTTTGTTGTCAAAATGTAGTCATCTGGACTATTTACATTATAGTTTACTTTTAGTCAACTAACTAAACTGATACCCCAACTAAATAACACATAGGAGTTTATGCATTTGTCAAAACTACAATTACCATTTATCAGGGTATTAAGGCTTGTTCCACTTTCCATGTAACAAAAGATAGATAGATAGATAGATAGATAGATAGATAGATAGATAGATAGATAGATAGATAGATAGATACCTTCCCAGATAGCACACATACGTTTTGCCAATGTTGGCCTCAGATTGTGCGTCGGAATTCTACTCCTAATGTGTCGGAGTAATTTTTTAAACTGAAAATTTGTCATTTTGTGTGTTTTCTCCCCCCAAATCAGTGATACCACTGATAAAATTGTAGAACTGTAAAATGTCACTTCCATGAAGCTGTTTTTGTGCTGGGGCTCTTTTGGTTATGCTGCTGAAAATACATGCAGCAGTAATTACCTTTCAAGCAGAAAAGTCGCCAATTCCATCTTCTACTCCTCCAGACCATACACTGTAAAAAAAGACGGCGCTACAGCCCCGGTAAGGGGGCGGGGACTGTGAGCAACAGCTGTCAGACAGCCCATCAAACACAATCCTGGCTCTGATTGGTTCTTTTTGCCCAGTCGCGGTGCATTCTGGCCTTCTGAGTGTGTTTTTTTTCACACAAACTACTAGTTTGATGTAAAGCTGTCCTTACATAGTGACAGCTTTAGCAAATGTCAAAAAGTCACTTTTATAAGAGTTGCAGACTGCACCTTTAAGTAAATACTCTACTATGGATGTGGAGATATTTATACTAAATGAATGATCTGAGCTAAATAAAGGTTAACATAAGCTGTAGAGAGGCCGCGCTGAGCATGTTTAATCTATCGTCCTAACTTCGGCCAAATGCAGATGTCTCTGCGACGTCTGTCCAATGAGCAAACGCTCTCCGTAATACGTCTTGCCGATGCAACTTCACTCATCGTGCCAACGTAGGCGAGATGTGTGTGTTCTATCAGTGTTTGTTGTCATTTATACATAAACACCATATGAGATCGACATTTTTCTGCACAAGGCTCAACTTAGGCTTTAGAACAATAAAAGTATAAAACCACACAATATTTTGTTTGGATACCTTCCAAAAAAGATAGTTTAGTTTTTATTAGTCAATGAAAATTACAACCCTTTTTTTTTTTTTTTAATTAGTCATTGTTAAAAAAAATAAATAAATATAGTTGACGAAAACTTTCAGTCAACAAAACTATCACTGAACAGTACATAACCACACAATATGCTAAATCCAAATGTTGTCAAAACCATCACCTAAAGTTACTTACGGTATATCTTCAAAGTACCATGGAATGCTGCTACATATTGGCATTGTCATGCTCAGTTAGTTTTTGTGCCACCACAGTAAATATAAAATGTGTATATCCTTTATTTAATCAGTTAAAAGCCTCATTGTGTTTAAAAACCTCTGTTATGAAAGTGACCAAGCAAAGAAAGCAGCATCAAACCACTAGAAAAAATATGGATACAGGCATGACTTTTACAAACAAATGACAAAAAACATAAAGTTGAAAAAAGCTTAGATTAGAAAGATAAACATAACATAAAGGAATCTTTAGTCTCACTGAATTTTCCCTAAGATGTTCTAAAGTCCTCTAAGATGAACAAATTTAAATGTTTCAGCTCTTGCTCAAAATTGTAAAATCCTATAGAAGCCGCATATTTAAAAGTTTTCCCTGGTAACTCCTGGCCGTTGGGCCTACCATCTGAAAAACAACAACAACAAACGGGTCAATGTGTAGCTATATGTATGATAACACTGAGCTAATAATGGTTTTGTATACAAAGCCAATGACAGAATACAGCACCAGAGTAATAATACTGGAGTAAAATTAATGAATAAAAAAATACAAGAATAAAAAGGCAAGAATAAGATAAGCAGAAATAAAGCCAAGGGTATTGCATTACGTTCTATGACTAGACATGAATGTAAACACTATAGGAAACATGCCATTGTTGTGAAAAAAAAAAATAATAATTTACGATCGGATAATTCATTCAAACTGCTCTGCATTCAACAGTTTAATAGCCGAGGGAACACAGTCTAGCAATAATGGTTCTAAATTCCAACAGAGGCCTGTGAAATACAGACAGTATCTATGATGGCCTCAGAGGTGTTCACAATGCGCTGCTTTTATCAGTTCTACACTTAGAGCAGCTTCAATAACGGCATTTGTTAGTTTGATTCTAAAAAGGAAGATAATGATAGAAATTTTAGTTAAAGTCATATTTTACGAGGGATCATATGCAAGGCTTTTTTCCCCCTTCTTTTTACCTATACCGGCTTGTTTCTCTACAATCATTTTGTGGCTTTAGTGTCACATTGTTTCTTTTTTAATCTGTGATCCACTGTGTGTAGCAATGTAATGTAACCAACATGAGCTATATGTGTTGAGATAGAGCTGTATCTGGGGGGACTCCACATAATGCATCCGTGTGATAATTCCCCCTCTCCAGCCCGGTCACAAGCCCAGTGTGAAGTGCTACTGCCTGGTAGCACAAAGCACAACGTGAAGCTCATGTGACCGCATTATAACCCTACAGACCTAATCTCCTTCCAGTCATGAAGCGGAGACAAAAAGAAAGATCACATTCATTGTAGATCCTGATTCAAAGGAATGCAGCAATTCACATGTGTGTTTTTTGCAATACAGGTCTCGGGTTATATCTGTTGTTCCAGATAACAAACGTTAATTTGCCAGAAATACATAAAAATTGGGTGAAATTATGGAAATTAGATCCATCCTGGTGCCTTTTTGCATAATGGGCCACATCCTGTGTGGATAGAATTAAAGCGTTTTTTTTTTTTTTAGCCGGAACTGGCCCATATTAGAAAGAGCATAATCCGACAAAGAAATGCAACCATATTCTCATGCCAGACCCGCACTGCGCCGGATGTAGTCCAGCTTTGGTTGGAATTTTGACAGCAACCTTATTCATATCCAATGGCCTACACTTAAATATGCTGAAAAAGATTGGTTTGTTCCATCTAATGAATAAAAAACAATATAACACTTTGAGTAAAGTGCTATTTTGGTATCTAAAATAACTTTGTGACAACCGCTCATCAAAGAAAAACCAGCTCACAGTTGCACAAAACCACAAGACTTACTTAAAGCTATTGATCACTTATTTAGTCAAACCAGTCACAGCACCATTACTTAAAACAAAGACAATTGATACATGAAACAAAACCAAAAAAAGACCTGAGTTCTGCTTGGACTCCACGAGGCTATAAAAACAACACAACAACCAGACCAAATAACACTGAGCGCTTTTCAAACCAACACTGACAGTGAAAATGTTTTTATCATTTTTGATATTGTTTTATTGACAGGAGCAGATAGATAGACACAGAAAAAGAGAAAGAGGGAGATAGAGTGAGTTCCTGCTGGCACGCCAACATAGATAATAGGCAAGTGAGGCTCAGAGGCTCATGGTTTCATGTGGTTTACAGTTTTGTCACAGTCGTCTTTTGCCTTGAGAAACAATAAAGCATTCAACACAATCACATTTTTATAAAGATGCAACATGCTGTGGAACTTTTCACAGTCTACCCCTGTTGCGCAGATCACAGGAGCAACTCAGGTAAAATCTATCAAAGTCTTATTACTCAGCTCAAAATAAAGAAGGGTTGAGGTCAGAAAAGAGCAGAAACATATCAGACATTTTCTTTTCCTGAGATAAAAAAATCGTCCTGCAACATTGACCCTTTTCAGCAGCTGTTGAAGCTGTTGTTCATATATATCAATGTACAACAGCTTATAGTCACTTTACCCAGTAGCTGGTTTAATTTTTTTTTGAGAGATTGTTATTGTTATAATCAGAATCCATGTAAAAGACATTTCTCAATTTCTCACAGGGGCATGCTTTTGGATTTACTGTTCCTCTTTGATTTGACTAGAAAAGTATAAAACCCATTTTTAGGGCTTTATTGTGTTCTGAAATACAGCTGAATGTAAGTAAGTAAAGTATTTATGAAAGATATTTGGTGAGACGTTAATACCACTGCTGTTTGCGCTCATACAGTATATGTAGATAAATCTTTGTCCACAGCTCTCCATCATGTCTGAAAGAGTTTGAATAATTGAATTGGCTACACACTCTTGGATGAAACTTTGCGCAAGAAGGTAAATATCACATTACTCGCAGTCACTATATCTTGTGAACTTTACAAGATAGATTTGCCAATTGACCTTTCACAAAACCCCGCCCACTAACAGTCATTGTCCAATCATACGTCCGAGCAGCCGTTACTATGTTAGCAAGGTGCGACATGCTCAGAGCAGGCACAATGGTGCAGCGGTGTGCTCATGGCTTGTCCAGGCCTGATACCCCAAGAGTTAAGCTAGGGGTATCTAGAGTCATGTTCTTTTCATTCCCAAAGCCAAAAACACAACTGGAGCGTGTCTACAATGAACTATAAAACTATAAAAACGTCTCAGGGGTGTGTGTGTCAGTATGCATGTATGTGTTGTATGGGAAATGTGTATGTTTTTAACATTATCTCATCTTGTCTGCACTAATGTGTATGTTCAGCAAAATGACAATAATGCTTGATTTGATTTGGATTAAATAAGGTGTTGAAAGATATTACAGAGGCTTGACATAACTATACATTTACATACCTAGTGAAAGGGGGGGGGCTCAACGACAACGGTGATGACCATATTGCCATCAATATTTTCAGTCGACATCCTCCTGAAACATACAAGTCTCCCAATCTATATTAACAGGCTTTGTTACCACTGAGCAGCGTTAATAGCTGCTATCTTATTAGCCTTGGGTCACCTGTAGCTTCAGCTAGCTAGCCAATGTAACAGTTTGTTTTATTAAGATCCCCATTTGCTGTGGTAAAGCTCTTATAGCTTAAGGAGGATACGAACAATATGATATAAGAAAACTTACCCAGCAATGACTTCAGTAAAGTTAGAAAGATATTCACAGAAGTACAGAACTTCAGGAGCATGACTAGTCCGGTATGTTTTCACTTCAATAGTTATGATAGTAATGTCCACTTGGTTGTTTATTTTAACATGTTCAATATATCCCTCCATAGCATATTGTAAGCCCTTTTGCCTGGATCTGGAAGATATTCTTCAGGTATTGCTCCAAAAAGAGTTACTAACACACACTGGGAGACTTCTCCCAGCTATTACAAACAAGAAAATTACAAAGGAAAATTACAGACATTTCAAAAATAAAATGGGGGGGGCTTTTGCAAAAGGACAATTGTGACAATGTAGGTTAAATAAGATTTTGATTGAAAACATACATACAGTGGGGAAATTACTGTTGTACTCAGGACCACAGTAACCGTGACCAAGACTTGCCCGAGACCAGAGTGCATAGAGACCAAGACAAAACTTTTGGGAGACAAGACCAACGACTATAAAAATTAATTTTAAAAACCATGACAAGGTTGAACAGTTAAAGAGCACTCCCTCTTTAATGTTCATTTTCTCTTAAATACATTTGACAGACAAAAACAAGGTGTCTGCAAATCTTTCAAAGTACAACATGTAAAAATCTCCAATTATGACATATTTCATCAACTATATTCTTGTAAAAAATCAATCCTTGTTTGTATTTAAAAGCCACTGATAAGACCATAATTATTTTTGAATATCTGAAAATAAGATAAGTGTTCAGAGGTGTTTTTGACTAGAAATGAAGATGGGCTGGTGTCTGAGTTTTTGCAGATACCTGATGCCTAAAGCACTCAAACAGATTTCCAAGGAGGCAGAACAATAAGGGAGCTAACGCTAAATGTTTTAACTAAACAGGAACAGTTCCAAGTGCTTCTCCATAGCATCATATTAATTAATTCGAAGTATAGCAGGTCAAAAACATTCCTAGCCAGTTTGAGACCGAGACAAGACCAAGACCATCTTGGTCTCATATTGATCGAGACCAAGATCAATATGTTCTCGAGACCAAGACGTTCTCAACTACAACACATTTTTAATATTTTTTTGTTGACTTAATGATTTTTATTGCTGATTTCAAACTCTGTTTAATAATATTTTTTATCATCACGCATGTTCTTCCCCCTCTATGTCTACACTGTTTGGGTAACATCTCTCCCTCCCCAATTTCACAGTCCACCTATAATTGCAAGTCCAGAGTTCACAGAGTGTGTGACATGCCACCCACCCTTCAACACAGCCCTTGTAAAAGCCTGCCCAGCATGTTACACCAAAGTGCTACTTTATGTAGAGACATCATGAAGGCACCTGGTGGTATGAAGTAACCTAAGGGGGGGCAACATTTAACACGGTCATGTTTATTTTCACCCCCTCCTCTCCATTTCTTTCGTCACCTGCTCCCATCACACTTGTCCAGGTCCAATTTACTGTCTAACCATTCACTGGCACACACTTGGTGTATGGTGGTTGCTGGCGCACATATTCACACTTTTTGAGTGAAAAACACAGACGCGTCGAGATCTGTTTTGAATCCTAATTTCTTATGGTTTCTTTGACAACATGGAGCACTGCGCTGTGAGAGGATTTCTGATCATTTTGCTGATACAACACGGCACATCGAAAGGTAGGCTAATACCATGCAAATGCTGAGGGTGTGGGATATTTATGTGGTAACATCTTTCTGCTGTGATGAAAAGAGAAAGATCTGCTGAAGAAGAAAAACAAACCATCAAATATCACTTCCTTTTGGGAGTTAATGCATGCATGTGAGAGGAAGGAATAAACGTCACTAAAAGTAATGACAGGTAGTTGATAAACTCAAACATTGGATAAGTTTCTTTTTAGACTTAAACAGATAATCATAATTTTATGTGATTGTGGTGCTATGATTAGAAATACATTAATTCATGCAACCTATAAAAGTGCTATTATCTACAGCCCACATCAAGAGTGTTGAACCAACAAATAGTGTATTCTCGGTCTTTTCTTTACAAAAGCTGTCAACTTTCTTATTTCCTTAGGTCTATCTACCTCAATCCACTCCAACCACCAAGATGGAGAGACCAAACCCCAGGAACCTGTTCTGCCTCCTGCAGAGGTGGTGCCGGTAGTGTACCCTCCGAGTTTGGAGGAGGTGCAGCAGGCTGTGCTTGAAGCCTCGGAGCAGGTGGAGAGTCATGGGGCAGAGGAAGTGCTGAAGGAGCTGCTGGAGAGGGTGGTGGAGGCAGCATTGGGACAAGTGGAAGCAGGGGGGGAAGGGGCTGTAGACTTGGAACAGGGAGAAATTAGTGAGAGTGACAATGAAGCAGATGTAGATTGGCTTCAGCAGACAGTAATCAATGAAAAAATAAAAAATCAGGAAGAAGATACTGATGTTGAAGAGCATGAAGTAGAGGAGAATGATGCATTTGAGAATGTAGGTGAAGAAGTGAAAGAAGTTATTGAGGAGGGGGATGAAATTGAATCTGCTGGCAGGATCACTCCCAGTGTAGAACCTGGGATCCTAAATGTTGATGGTATGACTGTTACGGACAGTCAGGAAGTTGAAGAGTCGGCTTTAGAGGAAATAGGCAAAGGTTTAGCAGTAGAGGAATCAGAAGATGACAACACAGAGCAGGAAAAAGTCATTGCTGTAACAGAAACTCTTGTGAAGATAGTAACAGGTAGGCAATCAGAGCAGGAGCAAGAACCTATCCCAGGACCGGATAATGTGGACGTAATAAGACATGAATGGGGTAGAGGAACAATCCCAGCTGAAAAGACCCAGGTAGAAAAAGAGAAGGATGAGTTGATTGCACTGCCTTTAGATCATTTATTCTTAGACGGCGGACAAATCGAAGCAGAAGTAGCAGTGGAGCAGGAGGATCTGGAATACCAACAGGGCCTTGTGGTCGAGCAACAAGCAGTAAAAGATGAGGAAGCAGAGGTTTCAGATATGTCAGAAGCTATAGGTGACATAACAGATGTGGAAAGGGAAGAATCGGTGGCGAATGTGGAAGGTGAC
This sequence comes from Gouania willdenowi, assembly GCF_900634775.1. Lineage (NCBI taxonomy): Eukaryota > Metazoa > Chordata > Actinopteri > Blenniiformes > Gobiesocidae > Gouania > Gouania willdenowi. The sequence continues at coordinate 27,742,259 of NC_041044.1, forward strand.
CAAAGAGCAGGAGAAGAGGAAATTGCTCTGGACACCTCTGGCACTGAAAAAAAAGATCAAGGTGAGACATAGTTAAACATTTAAGTTGCCTCACATTAGCAAATGTGATCATGCAGTTGAACTGGCACTTAAACGATTACATAAATCTTTAAACTGTTGTTAGAGCAAATTATAAATTATTTTAGAGAGCACATTTGCCCACAGGTCATTCCATGCTTCTCCCCTCTAAACACCATATACACAACTGTATCTATTATACACTTACCTAGTAAGTTGAATAGTGAGTATATTCTCATGTCTGAGGTCACAAAACTGAAACATTTGATATGTGACATTTTTTGCAGTTGAATAGCAAATGTTGGTTTTGTATAGCTCGCATCTTAACCTACTTATCCTAAGTGAATATTTAAGAGAAACTGAACCCCAAGCTTTTGGCCTGTGTGTGTCTAGGCTGGGAAAAAAACTCTTCAATTATGGGCGGGGCTCCGGGAGCAGTTAAGACACGCCCAGTCTATTCTATAAAATCTCGAAAGAACATTCTATGCTATGCTAACACACTACTCAACACTCACTATACCTCTATTCACAATTCTCTCAATCCAACCTACTCACCATAGATTGCAGAGTTGACAGTTGCTAGTTTTTATAGGAGGGGCAGGGCCAACAGTGGTGGTTTGAGATGTAAGAAGCCATCAACACATCACAAACCACCATTATTAGCCAACAGCAAAATGCATTTGTAACTAAAGCATTCGGAGAGAGCAGACCAAGTAGCTAATATCCACCAATACTGTATTTAGAGCACGCACTTCCCTACCACTATTACCCATGAACCACTGCACATTACCCATTAGCCACTGTGCTTAAAGGAGCAGGCACATCCACCCATATTGTGATTTTCATGAGTGGTATTTTCTCTTTTTTGGTAATCCAGAACATCACCAAAATTGTATCACCTGTTCTTTGTCCCATTATCAACATTTCCTGAAAATTTCATCCAAATTTTTTGTCAAGTGGTGTAGGTGTGGACCCAAATGCAGAGAGAGAGAGAGATGGAGGCAGAATGCAGGAGTAGCTTTTTTCAAACCGGTCCATATTTATTCCAGAACCAATCCAAAAAGACACAAGGAGGTCCAGGGAGCAGGGAACAAAATGCAGCACGACACAAGGAGGGTTGACAATACACAATTAACCTGAAAACATTCAGCGTTCAAGCACTCAGCTAAATAGTGGAGGAGGCCTGATTGGGAATGGGCCACACCTGGGTGGAAACATGAGGGAGCTAATCTGGAACACAGACATCACTGGGGGTGGAGGCACAAGCAGGAATCCCTGGAACACAGAGACAGGAGTTATACTAGAAAACAGAATAAACAAAGACTAAACAAAACAAAACAAAAGGGCTAAACACAAACCAAACAGAACCTGACATCCATTCATAACTTTTCAAGTTATCTTACTAACAAACAAACAAACAGACAGACAGACAAACACAGGGTAAAACATAACCTTCCGCTCTGCGCTTGGCAGAGGTAATAACTGGGTTTCAACCCAAAGAGGGCAGTCACTCTTAAATTTTTACAACAAAATATGCCAAATTGAAATACTTTAACCAAAATTTCAATCAACAACACTACTTCATACTAGAGCTGTAATTTGTCTGAACCTATTACTGCCCAACACTATTCCAATCTGTGGGCGTACACAGCACAAGAACAAGTCATTCTTACGTTTGACCCCGCCGGGTTCGGGCAAAGAACTTCAACAGAGAAAAGTGGTTTTGGGATTTAGTTTCTCTGTAAGTTATTATTATTCACACCTTAAGTACTTCATAGACTAATGTTGGCTATCAACCTGTATCATGAAGAAGAACATTTGGTAAAAAAAAAAGACTGAAAATGTAAGATTGAAAATACAAAGTAACCCCAACACTTTTCTAACATGCAACACATTTCTCAGCTGCAGCATGTCTTAAACACTATTCTAAATTCCTTCATGTGACCAACCTTAAAGCGAGCATCTGGTGTTCTTTTTCACTTGTGTGTGTTACATACCAAACCTCTCTTCTACAAGTGCTGGTAATCTCTGGCCCAGAGTCTGAGGATCAAACTCCAATGGAGCAGAGTCCCGAGAACCAGAGTAGCTCTGATAACCCGTCCCTCGGCGAGGTGGACACTGGAGAAAATACACGTGATACAAAACAGAACCAAGGCAAAGAAATCATCACTCTGACTGGAAACGTTTTGCCACGTTTGACTGCTGAAGCCAAGCCAGCATTGGATAATTCTGTCAATGAGCAATCGACTCATCCACACACCTCAGGTATATCCCATTAAATTCATTAAAATGTATGGCATTGTATTACAACTTCTCATTGTAACAAAATATAAAAAAAGAAACACCATTGAGCATTTCTAACACACTTCTCAGACATAATTTCAGGAAGTATTGTTTTCTTTCTTTATTTAGAAGCTTTAAACTTGAGAAGATGAAAAAAAAAGAAAAAAGAAGAATAAATCGGCCACCAAAATAAGCAGATGGCAAAGTTGTTTTTCGACTTGACAAAACAGTGAAGTTCTCATTAACTGGTGGAAGACCAGTCCCAATCAAGCCAACAAGCTATTTTCTGCTTTGTAAAAATAAATAATTGGCTTACTTGATACTAATTCTATGCTCTCACGTATCACATGCACACGCTCCTTAAGGCTGATATAATAAACCTGATTATAGATTTGGTTTTGTCATCTTTAAAGAATCACTTTTATCAACTCAAGCAAGGATTAAGGGATGTTCTTTCATTGTATTTCCCCCAACTCTTTTTTCATCTGCTTTTTGTCTCTGTGATTAGAGGCAATGGAACTAGGCCTTGAGGCATGGAAGATTGGTGCTATTTCTGCTGCAGCCCTCCTAGCTTTGGAGACTGTTTTCATCATTATCTATATCCTGAAATGCCGTAACAAAAGCAGGTGAGTGGCAAAACTTGAGAACTCTAAGCTGTATTGCTCAACATCATACATTTTAATGTACTCTTCAATTGCAATTCCTTTACCAAAATGAATTTTGTATGTAGTTTGATCTGAAAAATCAAAATAAATAGCACGTCCCAATGCTTTTTCTCTAGTTGATGAAGTCAGCCACTTTCCTTCAAAATGTGGCTGAATCCAGGCTTGCAATCACTGCTGCATGTGATGTTGCCTGAGCTTTATTTTACATTTCAACACTGCTAGATGATGAAATGTTGAGTCTGTGTTCACTATTGAATCAGTAAATCTTTTCTCTTTACACACACATGCATAAATTGTAATTTTATCATGTAATACACAGTTTCTCTCCCTCGTGGCTCAGTACAACATCCAGCTTGTAGTTGAATATTCACCCAGACAATGTAAAAAACCAAAAAACAAAACACACAATTGGGAAATATACATGCAATTGTGTTTGTGTGTCTGCAGTTCACCAGCCATACAGCGAACATGTGAGGACGGGTGTGTTGAACCGGAGGCAGCTACAGGAGGTGACTGCAGTGACGACACACTGCCTGCAGGCAACGGAGACACTCAACAGTAGGTTTTCTGCAAATAGCTTGGATTCAATAAAAGTACTTAGCCTTTACAAGTTTCTAGTTTTCTTTTATATTTTTCATCATTACTACATTTATTATATCGAAAAGTTTTTGTGCTAAAGTATTTAGATGTTAGGGAACCTATTTTTGTTTTTTGGCACTTTCTTGTAGTACGACCAATCTAGCAACACACCAAGAGAAAATGTAAGTGATCTTTTAGCGAGTAGAAGAGCTGAGTTTCTCTTTTTTCAGCATGTTTTGTCCTCAATTCGCTCGAAAGCACATATCAGAATAAATAAGAGGATCAGATCATTCAGATGAAGCTGAGAAAACACATCCTTTTAACAAGTAAGCTTTGTAAGCTGCAAACATGTTTGTTTCATGTTTGAGCTTCATGACTGGTAAATTTAATTTAATTTAATTAAATTTAATTTTTCACTGTGGGAGCCAAATAAATGAGGTTTCTTTGAGTGCTCTTCTTTATTGATTTTTTTGTGTGGTTTTGGAGTCATATTTTTGCGTTTGCTTTTGGGGGCTGCATATATTTATAATGAAGGCTACATGTGGCCCGCAGTCCAATGGTTGCTGATCTTGTCCTTAAATGATCATTAGATCAGCCTAAGCCCTAGATTTGAGCATTTGAGAAAAATCAACTCTTTCCTCTGATGTCTGCTATTGCCCCTTGCCCAAGTATCTTTAGCTATCGCATTTTATTGACTTGGACAAGAATGCGATAAAGCGAGACAACTAGCCTCGCTTCTTTACCTGGTTTTGCTGATTATTTATTTTGTTTTCAATTTTTTTGTTCATTCTTTGTGTTATTACAAACACATTTGGGGGTTCATTAAAGTGCAGTTACAGATTCCACACTGGATTCCCGACCAGATCGTAGATTGTAATAAATGTATAAAGTTGTTTAAGGCATGCTCAGCAAATGCATTATATAATTAAAAACCTTAATATGTCACTTTTTGTCATATTTTCTTCAAAACTTAAACTAACTAACTCTGTAAATAACTGAAGAAGATCCAAGTTAAACAGGTTGGGCATTTGTGTTTTCTTCCTTTCGGTCAAACCCATGTTTTCAGTATCTTTTTTTTTTTCTTCTTTCTTACAGTTCCCAGACATTGCATTCTCCTGTTAGCAGCTGACTATAATGGGCAATGACCTGCTAACTTATGGTTCATCTGAAACACAGTAGTGTGCTTCTCAGCTGATTCACTCCAGGGTGTTTAGCAGCCTATGTGCTCAGGATTGTGATCACTAATGTCGCATGACTCTGTGAGTCTCAGAACTCCACAGTATTACTGGATAATACTCACATTTTACTAATCAGACTGGAAGGCTTGGATCAAATGTGTCGAGTGTGTATAGGTGGCTGAGTGCTACACACACGAGTCCGACTGCATCACAAACAATGTCCTTTGTAATATTTCAGGGATTTAGGGCTCTATTCTCCCATGTGCGTACTATTCTTATGCACTGTGGGTGAAGCAGCCCTGAAATGTGGGTGTTCCATTCAAATCTGGCTTTACAGACATTCTCCGGTGTGCGTAAGTCCTTTTCCTCCTAATACGCTTCTAACCCTGGAATAAGTGCAGCGCCCCGATAAGGTGAAGCATTATATTGCACTAGAAATACGGACTTAGTTACATTTTGAAGCCGCAAGGACTCGTGCTTCGTGCAGCAGCAGCTGTGATCACTCAGCTGCTGCTGCACGAATAATTAAATCTCTACCAGACGCAGACTTCTGTCCACGTTGGTCACAGTGTATTTTCATACTATGTCCAACGTAAAGTCACCGTTTGATCCACTACAGAGTGAAACAACCTGTCATATGCAGATGAGGATGGACCAGAAACTGTTCCCACACATGTTTTAATGAGGCTCAGCTCAGGTCACTTTAAACTATTTATATTTAAAACGGTATTATGGAAGCCAATAGTTCTGTTTCACTGCAAACATCCCTCTGTATTAAAACAGGACGCTCTGCAGCCGGGTTATTTCCTCATATCTCCAGCACATCTAACTCGGTCACACCAATGATGATGATGATGATCAAGGAGAGAGATTTTAAGTTTAACTGTGACTCGGACAGAAGAATGCGGCCGATCCTCAGTCACACTGCAATAATCTGATCAATGATCTACCTGTTACATTGTTTATCAATGAGGACATTTCAAATTAAAAGTGAACTTTACAATTTTCATGGATTTCAATGACATTTACAAGCGTTAGGAAAACTCCATGTTCCGTGATTTCTAGACAGCCCCAAAAAATGACATCACCACCTCCTTTCCTTTAGCCCGCTTTCATTCACACACTACGCAGTTTTGCTCTATTTAGGCGCGGTGGGCGTGAAGAATACGCGTAGGAGAGAAGCGCGTAACTGCAGGCGCGCAACAAAGCCCTTAAGTCCAGACGGGAGAATAGACCCCTGAATGAAATAGACTAGAAATTATAACTAGTCAACAGCAACATAAAACAACATTATGGCGACCAACTAGTTGGGGATGACGCGAAAATAACTGAGTTACCATCCAGTGTTTGAGTGCATTTTTAAATAGTTCGCAGAGATAATCAGGTGACAGAGCACACCTGGGTGAAAACAAGAGGGGGGAAGTAACCAACTCATTTACTCAACACACACACTGAAGGAGGTGTAGAATAACACAGAAGCTAATTCCAAGGTTTTAAATAAACCAAACTACCCACAAACCAGCCAAGGCCAACTCATGCAAAGAAAGAACCCTAATGGTTTGAACCTGTAACCCAAAAATGGCAGTAGCACTTAATGTTACAATAAACTATCTGAGCCGAAATCATAAAGCTAGACTAAAAATACAAAGTTAAATGTTGAAAATCATTCACATTTTCTTTTTTTTTATATAATTACTGTATAGACTTACCAGTCTTAAGATAAGATTGATAGTTTTTAGATTTATGGTAATCATGCAAAAAAGGTTTGCTGTCTTGAAATGGGTAATTGTATAGATATAGATTTAGTAAAAAAATTATATTAACAAACGTTTATTATTATTATTTATTTATAATAATAAAACTAAAGACAATGCTGAGTCAAACCTTTGCTTATAGTTCACCTTCATTCAAACTCAATATGAAGGTTCTAAAAAAATCTGACTTAAAAATTAGCTTAATCAATCTTAAGATCTTAAAATTTAGCCTATCCAAACCCATTATGTATAACTGTATTTCTTCCTTCCATCCACTTTTTCTCTGAGAGGTTTGCCCTGTAGATTTGAAGGGCATTTTGTTCATTCCAATCCTCCTTGGATCATCCTTATATGCACATGCATGCATTAAACACGACTATATGAGTCATAATCAGGTTGAGTCTGTCATATAATTCTGTTCCTTGGAGCCTTGGAGTATGGTGATCTCGTTAAGAGGCGTTAAGAGAGAGGTCATTTAGGTTAGAGAGGGACCGGAGAGGGTCCCATTCCTCTTTCAAACACTCCCTCTATGTCTGCTTACTCCCTTGTGTGTTTGCTCCTGTACTCCTTCTGGCTTTTGTCTTGCAGGTCCGTGGGATCCTCAGTGTGGAGTTACAGAGACTCAGCGGCTCTGTCTCCACCCTTTCCTCTGCACACACCCAACACAGCATAACGTGGATGGCTGTTCATCATAGGAATGGGATCCACACAAGGTTCCTGCTGCTTAACAGAAGGTTTTCCTTGCCGCCATGATGAATTCATGTTGGGTGTGGGATACATATGTGTGTGTATATACGTATATATGCATATGTGTGTATCCATAAAATGAAGAGTCCGTCCTTAAGACTGCTCTACTGTAAAGTGCCTTGAGATACCATTGGTTATGATTTGGCGCTATACAAATAAAGATTGATTGATTGATTGATTGATTGATTGATCTCCTGGAAAAGGAGCAAAGCTTTATTTCACATGCAACACGGATGTGAACAGGCACTTAAAGATGGAAGCATCAATGTCCTTGATAGAAGTCAACCAAAATGTGAAAAACAAATGACGGGCTTTTTAAAATGTCCTCACCTCGGTAAACATCCTATGTAATTAGTCAATAATGTCAGAGTATCATTTGTAATCAGAATCAGAAAGGATTTTATTCACAAGGTACAGTTTAAAAACAGTACAAGGAATTTAACTTGGTTGTTGGAGCGGAAAGAACACATATCAACACACCGAGGCCCATTTATGGCGCCATCATATTTAGATGAAAAGTGGGACAAAAACAGGAGTAGAGGTGAGGGGAAAAGGCAGGTTTTAAACTGAATTCCCTATTGAGGAGAACAGTATAAAAGTAGAAAAAAACCTCCCCAGCGTACATGCACAGTCACAATGAGCTTGAGACCATAGCAATCAATATAATTCCTTAGCTCCGTTTCTGAAAAACAGCCAGATGACGTGTGACGACCTTGAATAGATCAGTTCAGAAACTGATGATAAAATGAGACAGCCTTGGAAAGCTGGCTTTGGGAGCCAAAAAAAGATAAGCAACATGTTTTTGATTCAGGCTAGGTCAATTTCAATAGCCTTGTGTCCCGGTTCTCTCTGCATTAATCCAATAAGGTGCCCTTAACTTGCAAGCCGGGCTCTCAACTTCTCCAAGTTGGTTTCAATTCCACGTAAACGATCCAAAAGCAGCTACAGCTTCCTTTTGAGTTCATTCATCGCATGAGTGTTGAGAGCCCTGCCCCATCCTTCAGAAATTACTGGCAGCCTTCCCAAAACAGACGGACTTTACGATAGGTCAGAAAGCTGCCAGCTCCAATCAGCAGCATAACTGCTCCCATAATTCAAATCATGTAGATGTCCTTCACGTCTTTCACGGGACGAATCCACAGACACACAACTTGCCATTTGTTCCAAGGGTCTAGTGCATATCCAGCCGCAAACGTCCCGCTTAGACACGCGGGCTCGCCACTGCCGGATCTTTTTGTCGAAAAAATGTGATCGATTGCATTGAGAGACTAACTGATCAATTCCATATTTCCAGTTTTGGATGACATGCAAAGACAGACTACTATTACAACAAAAGCAGCAGCAAGGACAAATAAGGGTGGAAAGAGAGGGAGCAAGGAAAAATTCGACCGCCTTTGTCTAGTAGCAGAAGAGAATAAATGAAAAATAAATGAATACATGACTGAATTTAACTCTTTTTGAAGAATGGAAATGGAAACTCACCTTTTAATGTAGATTTTAATAAAGCAATAAACTGAATTGTAAGAATTTGCTCATAGTAGATTACACACCTTTTCACCTTTACTATGAGAACTTATTGACCTTCATCTTTACCCTTAAGTGCTTATTTTAACTTTATGACTTTATCATTCATTGTAAAATTTGAAATACAGCAATAAATTCTTTAATTCTGATTGTCCATTTATTCAGGCATGTATTAATTTATTTTTTATTTATTTACAGTTTTTTTTTATCTCCAATTGTCTGTTTCTTTGTATTTCATCTCGCATCAGCGGAAGGCAGGTTACTATGACATCCATTCACTCCTAAACTATTGTTTAGGGTTACATAGAACTTTGTTTTGTTAAAATGTGATGCAAAAATGTTTATATTCCCATCTATTTTAGAGCTATCAATTCTTTGACTTTGTGTTGCAATGGCTGTTCTTTTTTTTGTTTTATTCATCAATCCAACTGTAACATTATGAACTTCCCTTTTGTCCTAGGATCATGTTGCTTGACACGTCCAAAGGAGCTTCTATGCGAGCCAAAACAAAAGAGCAGAAACTGGAACATGCAATAGCCATGCCACACCTCCCACCAAGCACCACTGAGGGTTCGGCCACAACTGGATCGGAACAAGACTCATCACAGCATGAGAACTTATAATCTCTAGGACAGAAATTGGCAACTTTTGTCAGAGTGGGGGCCGCCAAAACCTGACATTGTCAACATTCATGTCAGCATTTAGAATAATGAGTGCTCAAGAATTTTTTGGGATCAATGTGATATTTTTTGTCATCTTGTCAATTTTTTTTCTCTCATTTTGTATGTTTTTGTTGTCATTTTGTATATTGTTGTTGTCCAAGTGTGTATTTTTTTGTATTTTTGGGGTGATTTTTGTGTTTTTGTTGTCTTTTTTTGTCATTTTATGGTTTTTTGTGGAGTCATTGGGTATTTTTGCTGTCCGTTTTCCATAATTTTATGTACTATTTTGATTCATTTTTTCCATTTTCTTGGGGGGCCGCACAAAATTAGACCAAGGATTGCATGTGGCCCCCGGGCCGCCAGTTGCCCATGTTTACTCTAAGAGATCTAACTGTCTGTATTTTTACTACTGCTAAAAAAACAAAAAACTACAAGCCCAGTGACCAAAATTTCAAAGCACAACCAATCCCACACAGCATGTAATAAATGTATTTTCTTAACATTTAATGTCATGTATGTCTACTTTCTGTAATATTATGCTAGTCTGTGTCATAACAAAAAGGAAACTGTTACAATGGTATGTTAATTAATTGAGAAATGAGCAGTAAATGTTTGTGTCACAGTCTGATTGTGTACATTTCAGGAAACAATTGTGTGTTTACTTTGATTTTTTTTTTTATTAGGTTAGAAATAACTGGAAATCTTATTCATACTGATTACATCGGTCACACTGAATAAAGCTATTGTGAACATCTGAAAAGGCAGCAGCACGAAACATATTTACTTAATCAGCAATTCTGTAAAGATACAGTAATTAATCACTTGCTGATAGAGCAAAATGTACAGCGCTTGAAATATCCCAATAAACAAGACAATACATGTTTTTAATACAAGAATTGTGTCTGCAACAGGATTGGGCTTTTAATTATTACAAAACATAATAAAAGTATGTATGATTTTTTTTTTTTTTTTTCCACTTCGCTTTCTTCAGCTGTATCGGATCATTTGAACATTTATTAAAAACAAGAAGGGAATAAATCACCAAACTGGATGAGCAGACAAAAGCTGTCACCGTTTGTTTATAAAGATAATAAACTTTTTTTTATTAAACAAGGCAGATTACTTCTTTTGAGTGTTTGTCATTTGCACAATGAACAAAAAGCATATGAATGAAAATGCATTCCACATACCATCCAGTGTGTGTGTGTGTGTGTGTGTGTGTGTGTGTGTGTGTAAGAGCTTACACAAGATTCAGAAAGGCCTGGTCATGTGTTGAATGGCTATTTAAGACAGGAGGGGGTATTACACAGACTCTTGGGTGGCTACGTTTCTGCAGACAAAGGAGCAGCACTAAAAGTCCAAGGTAATAAACTGATGGTGCTTTATTGGGGTAGATCTGCTTGCCATTTATGTATTTTTTCTTTTTACAAAATATTGACACAGTTGGCAACTTTATTCATTTTTAATTAACAGACTTCAAAAGAAAACCATATCTAACCAAAAATAAATAAATAAATAACTAGGTTGAAGAAAATCTTCTCTTGCCGTCTATTGTTGAATGCATTTCTAGGCTTGAAAGAGTTTAAAGCTAATGGGTTTTTGAATTATGGATAATTACTGGTACCGCCTGCAGGGGCGCATAAGAAGTGAAGTTTAAATAAAGGTAAAACAACTGGTTTTAACAGGCAGACTCAAACTGAACAAGCTGTAGTGTGTCTGAACTGTATTCATTGTTCGTCAGGTAAGGATGTCTTCTTACCTTGTTGCTGCTAACAGTTTTGGCTGTTTCTGCAGCTTTCCTATGAGCTGTTAATGCAGAAATTGTTAGCAACAAGTTAAGAAAGACACCCTTACTGGATAAATATACTGTATCTGATAAAAAGAAACACTGAAGTAAATATGAAAACAAAGACCTGACAAATTCAATCGATCTATGTATTCATTGTTCCAGGATAGACTGTGGGTTCTTGTGCATTAATACCATTTTGTTGGTGGATTCAAATCAAAAGTTTTTCAACATCTCTAATCTCTTGCTGTTTTCTAAACTTTAAATAAGATCATTCAAACTGTCCCATCTGACCTCAAATCTTCTGCTTCCATTCTGGCAGCATGTGGAGAGCGGGGTTCCTGGTTATGACCTTGTGTGGCACTGTTGCCATTGCCCAGTTCCCCAGGGAGTGTGTTACGACTGAGGGACTGCAGAGCGGCCAGTGCTGTCCATCCCCGGCAGGGGTGGCTGGGGACGAGTGTGGCTCAAGTACAGGAAGAGGCCAGTGTGTGTCCATTGTAGCCGACAATCACCGTCATGGCCCACAGTACCCCTACGCCGGACGTGATGACCGAGAAAGATGGCCGTTGAGATTCTTTAACCGCACGTGTCAGTGCAACGGGAATTTCAGTGGCTATAATTGTGGTCGATGTAGACACGGACTAACAGGACCTAACTGTGACCAAAGAATTTCTGTGGGTAAGAGACCTACCTGTCCACTACTTAAAAGTTGATGCTTATATTAAGCCATTCATCTCTCACTCTTCTTTTTCTGTTTTTTTAATCTCTCTTTATTTCACTCCAGTAAGGAGGAACATCATGCAAATGAGCACAGCAGAGAAACTAGCCTTTATCAATGCCTTGGACCAAGCCAAGAGGACCGTCCACCCTGACCTGGTCATTTGTACAAGACGGTATGTCAAATAAGGAACTCTTTTGTTCAATGGCACTACAGGGGGTACTTGAGAGAGTGGAAAATGAACAAAGCATTGAAAATATGGGGCTTTATAATGTTTATTTCTATTTATAAATGATAATGATGATGAAAATGATCTTGATTAGAACATGAACTGACCCCGCAACCCTGAAAAAAGGAGCAAGTGGGTCAGAAAATCATAAAATGGATGGATGGAGAACATAAACTGAAAATACAAAGGTCAATCTTGGTCTCACACCAGGCCTGAGATGACAAATGATAAAAACTCTAGAAATCAATCTATTTAAGGACACTAAATACTGTTTCATTCTAATTATTTACAATGGGATTCTTTGAAATGTGTGTTATCACTGATTTATTGCATCATTATGCTCTATAGTGGTTTTTTCATAGAATTCTTAGCCAGAAATAAGAGAAAGGGGGTATTTGAGCCAAAAAAACACTGTTTTATGGTACACAAAAATAGCTTTTTTTAATCATTGACAGCTCAAGATCACAAACCTAAAGCCAACAAGTTATCTCAGTCGCTCACATCCAGCAATTAAAAGTAAATGAAAAAACAATTTTTACATTTTTAATTATTTTCTGTGTATTTTTTATTTTTTTTTAATGGGAGAAGATTAAACATTACCCTCCCTTTTTAGATACCAGGAGGTGTTTGGTCCTGATGGAAACACCCCACAGTTTGATAACATCACCATCTACAACTACTTTGTCTGGACTCACTATTACTCCGTCAGCAAGACGTACCTTGGACCAGGCCAGGCCAGCTTTGGAGGTGTCGACTTCTCCCATGAGGGCCCAGGATTTGTCACCTGGCATCGGTTTCATTTGCTGCAACTGGAAAGGGACATGCAGGTGAGTGGAGTGCAAAGTGATATAATTTACTAAGAGCTGTGTATGAAAATAACTAAATCTATTCATTGTTGGGAAAATGGCCCGAACAGGTTTAACGAACAATTAGATCCAGATATGGAAGGAACCCAACAGGCAAAGAACAATTGAAGAAAAGTGTATACTTCCTGCTGTTGCATTAGGGGAACCTGCTTTGTTTGACACATTCAAATCTCTTCTGTCTGCTTTCTTTTCTGTTTCCATTCTTGCAGGACATGCTGGGAAACCCCACCTTTGCCTTGCCCTACTGGAACTTTGCCATTGGAGGCAGTGATTGTGACATTTGCACCGATGACCTATTGGGAGCCAGAAGTTCATTCGATATGAACTCCATAAGCACCAACTCAGTGTTCTCCCAGTGGAGGGTGATCTGTGAGAGCGTGGACGAGTACGACACTTTTGGCACAGTCTGCAATAGTAAGGATGACCGCAGAAACGCACACGCAGTATCCGACCGCGTAGTGCTATTGTGTGGATATACAGCTCTATCTTTTGTGCTTCTGAAAAGAGGGCAAAGAGCTCATAAAAGGGAGCATGTAGAACATAAGCTGCTATAAATAAGACCTCGCAGCTGCTGCACTAAATTTATTAATGCTTGCCATTGCTTCACATTGTTGGAGATTACTCTTGGTATTTAACATCGCACACGCCAGCTCAACAAACAATACTTTGAACCTTTTGTTTTCAAGTAAACTAATTACTGAAAAAGAAAGGGCGAACATGCAGTAATCTTTGAAAAGTAATTCCAAGTGGGTCACAAGTTTTACTCTAAAATAATAGAACTATTATGTTAATAAGATAATACAGCTTTAGCTGGACTTTGGATGATCTGATTTGCAGGGATTGGATCCCATTCCACAGTGCCACCAGTTTAATACTTAAATCACTGCCTTAACTTCACTGTACTTTGCTTTTTTTGTTCAATTGTAGGTAATTAACAATGTTACTATTCACCGCAGCACTATGTCACAAACACACAGCATTGCCAGGGCCCTTTTAAGCACGTAAAATATAAAACATAAATTGGCAACATTTCCAACATTTCGATAAGTTACGTCTGAATGATTGGGCTCATTATTCTCGTTCTGGAGTCATGACAGCCGTGGTATTTCCTGCATCAACAAGCAACATCTCCCTAAATAGGTTAGAGGGGGTTGCCTCATTTGTGCAAGTGCTTGCTGAAGACAGGAATCGAGCAGTCTTCTGATTCCCTTTGATCAGAGGGAATGAACTTCAAACAGACAGACAACTCAGTTATGTAGCTTTCTGTTTGTGTGCGCATACTTGTGTGCACGTGTGTGTGGGTGTGTGTGTGTGTAAGATAGAAAAAGCCCCAAAAGGTAAAGTATGAAGACCGATTTTGCATTATGGGGAAAACAGAAAATGTTCCATCACAAAGCTCCCACTCACTCTGTTTGACATTTATTAAATAATTCAAAAAGGAAACTGACATCCTGTTATGTTAAGACACACCAGGCTCATCGAGCCTCCCACAAAGAATTAGAAAGCGGTTAAATAATAAAACACTTCTAATCTTCCTTCTGTTTCATGTAGAGTACCAACGTGAGTTTGAGAAAGGACTGTGCTCTGAGATAATGTTGCAATTATTCAGTACATATTATTATGATTTAACAACATCCTAAATTGCATCAAGCATTTAGCGTTGATTTGACCTTTTTTTTTTAATGTGTTTATTATAAAGACACAGAGACCAGTCCCATCAGGAGGAACCCAGCAGGGAACGTGGCTCGGCCGATGGTTCAGACGCTTCCTCAGCCACAGGACGTGTTGGACTGTCTGGAGCTCAACACATTTGACACTCCTCCTTATTACTCCACCTCCTCCGAGAGCTTCAGGAACACAGTTGAAGGTAAGAGTTATAGCACACATGTCAAACTCAAATGAAATCTGCCACCTTAGAGCCTCTAATCGGGTCCAGTAAATATTTATGCACATGGAATTAAAAGTCTGTGAAAAAAGTATCATTAATTAAAATCCCAGAGTTTTGTTACTGTGGGCTTTGCACATTCATTGATTAGAAATTCTATTTTAGATGTTAAGTTAATTAACATTGAGAAGTAGGTGAAGTTAATTGGATTTTTCTAATCAGGTCCATTTGAAATTAAACAGAGCTCTATAGTGGACCTTAGCCAAAAAGCAAATGCAGCATAAAAACAGATTAAACTAAAGCAGAAAATACAGTGAATCTAAAGAAATAAATAATCTACATTTGGTTAAGTCAATGAAATCAATAGTTATGTTATGCCTTGTATAGTTTTTATCTTCTCCAAGTTGCCAATCATTTTTTACCGGTGTGTATTTATTGGTTTGTCTGTCACTGTTACTTAACAGTTTTTGCAAAAATGTGAACCAAATACAGACCTCAAAACCATGGAAGATTCCATTAAAGTTTGAAGGAATCCAGATATAGATACTGATTCTGGATCAGTTTATGAAATCAAATAATCTCTATCGACCAATATTTATAAAATTTGACCCAGTTATGTTGGGTTGGTTTCTTAATTACCCCATTGTGTTTTATCTGGATCAGATCTGGATTGCATCGCAAATTTCTTTTGAAAATTGAGGAATACCCACACATTTGGACCTATTGTATTGTTATTAATGGGGATATACATTTCTTCCAAGCCTTTAACGTGTGATAGATCGTGGCACTATGATGATCAGGATCACTGATCCAGATAACTGCCAATATCTGGTAAAGAGGATATGTGGTGCTTGGCGAAGGTTTGCGCTCTTGTAGTAAATGTTCTTCACTCTGTCCTGTAGGCTACAGTGCTCCCCAGGGGATGTACGATCCTGTGATCCGCAGCCTTCACAACCTTGCACACCTCTTCCTTAACGGGACAGGTGGTCAGACTCACCTGTCGCCCAATGATCCCATCTTTGTCCTGCTGCACACCTTCACTGATGCCATTTTCGACGAGTGGCTCAGTAGACACCAAGCAGGTAGGACTGCCAGCTGGACTGGCAACCCTAACCCTAACCCTAACCCTTTTCCCCTCCGACAGGTGAAGTAGTCTACCCAGAAGAGAATGCTCCAATTGGACACAACCGCTTGTTCAACATGGTTCCTTTCTGGCCTCCTGTCACCAACTCTGAGATGTTTGTCTCCGCCCCTGAGAACCTGGGTTATTCCTATGAGGTCCAGTGGCCAGGTGAACACCAACACACGCATACAAGTGCACCAATAGGAAAGAGTACAATCAAAGTGTATGGGCTTTAAAGTAATGAAATGAAACATGTACACCAGCTGGCGGTATGCACCTATTCAAGTTGGTTGCAACACGCCAATAAACAAGAAAAAAAAAAGAAGTGCACCAATAAACCACGTTTTTGGTAATAATCATAACCTTCTATTTCAGTACGCACCTTTACTCTCTCTGAGATCATCACAATAGCCATCGTTGCAGCCGTGCTGGTGGTGGCAGTGGTGGGCGGAGTCATCGCCTGTGCTGTACGAGCCCGCTCCTACCGCTCAGCCGAAGCCCTGGAGCCACTGCTTGGGGAAACTTTCCGACGCTACTCAGAGGATGACCGGAGGTTGGACAGGTCACAGTCTGTTGTCTAACACCTGGTGTTTAAAATAAGATCCTACAATTTTCATGCAATTTACACTTTTTTATTTCTACATTTCATCTAATAAAGGCAAAATGGTTTTTAACCCAAATATGGCTTTGTTTGTTTATTTGAGTTATTTGCTTGTTGAAAACATACAGAAGGCCAGAACTGGTTACTAGTGAATGAAGTTAATTAATTACTAGTTAAATTACCTCAGCCAATCACAGGAGCAGAAATCAAGAAAGTCAAGAAAGAAAAAGGCCTAAAGATCAAACCAAGCAACAAATTAGGGAAGATGACAAAGTTATTTTGAAGATTATTTTTGCTAAACTTGCTGGTCTTAAAATAATTAGAATATAAGATAGATAGAAACTTTTTTTTTCTTTTTTACGATCAGAATTGACAAAGAATAGTCCAAAATTAAGAGAAAAAACAATCCAAAATAAGCACTGCTTTTTAATTTTCACAGATCCTGTTTTCCACAGAATGTCGTGTCATGACCCAAAGCTCAAACCTTCTCAGTGGCCATGGTTAAATGATGTTTTTTTTTTTTTAATTCGGAATTAGTTATTCCGAACGAAATCATTCAGAATTAAAGTGTTCTGCTTCGTGTTTACATGGCATTAGTAATTTCCGAACTGACGTTTACATTGAAAATCGGTTCATTTGGCTTTAATTAATTTCGCTTCAGGTCTGGGGGTTTGGGAAGGCTCTGATTGGACAGGGGGCGTACATGACGTATCACGTCTATTGGGAAAAACACACAACAAACCTTTTATTGTTGACTGAAACACAGAACACCACACATGAGAACTGTTTTCACTTTTATTTTGATCGTAGTTTTGAAGCAGCGGCTCGACAATAACACGGAGCGGAAGAGAGATATGAACTAATAACTGGTAAAAAGCCCAGTGAACCTACGGAAAACAATAACCAGGAATAAATAGTTGCTCCCTGGTAAAAATAGTAGCTCTAACAACAGGTCAAATGATAAACTTGGTGATATTACAGCCTGTGAATGCAATACGGGGACGCGTTTACTCCACCTCCGGGTCCTAGTGCCTGCCCTCCAGTGAAGCCTGTGTTTACCGAAGTCCGTGTGTATGTGTCCGTGTGAAAGTCCGCATGTTTATGCCTCCGTCCATCCACTCTTTTCGTTATATCCATGTCTTTTAAGGCTTTTATTAAATAGTCTAGGCTGGAGTTTGTGTCGTTGCTATCTTGGATTATGTCATCACCAGCGCGTCACCGCCACAAGTCGCGCAAGTGCAAAACGATCCGAATGAACTTAAAGTGGCTTTAACCAAGTTAAGTGTTTACAAGAAAGAGGAATTATCGAATTTGGAATTAAAATCGGAATAAACCAGCCACTTAATTCGGATTTAGGTTTAATTCTGAATTAAATTAGCATTAGGAATGAAATGTTTACAAGGTCAGGTTAAAGAGGAATTCACTTTTATTCCGCTTTAAAGAGGAATTAAAGCTCCCATGTAAACATGGCCAATCACATTTCTTGATCATTGCATTGTTGTCTTAACATCACCAGCTCTCATTAGCTTATCCTTGGGATTGATCTGCTGCCGTTCACATCATATGCAGCTGAAATCAGAGGGAAGTGTGAGGCTATCCTGTCGGGATGCATCACAGTCTCATTAACACAGGATTTGATTGTCATAAAGCCAACTATTTTTGTTCCGTGTTGCCACTCAACATAAAGTGATGTCACAGAGGACTGTCTTATTGTTTTAGTTAAAAGAATAAATGCAAGCTTTCGTCTTTGGCATTCATGCAAAAATCTGGAAGTGTTGTGGAGAAATACTATGAATCTTTTTTAATGCGATTCAGTGTTTACTGTAGGTCCTGTGATGAGTTAAAAAAGGCTGCTGTTTAGTCAGACGAGCCTGCAGACTAAAGCCCAATACTGCAGGCCTTTTGCTAGAGGCATGGATTTTCTACCTCAGGCCAATTAAATACAACAAAAGTTAGATGTAGTGTTTGTTCTCTTCAGATCTAGTCCATGCTAATCTCTCTGCTTATAACAGCTCTGACATCGCCCTCATGTGGAAATGTTTCAGCACTGCAAAGGAACAAAGAAGGAAATAGATGATAACTTTTTGACCTAATTTTGTGCAAACCCCAAAAGAACAGAATTACAGAAAATCACAAAAACAGCAGTGAAAAATGACTCAAATATTACAGAAAGGATGACAAAAATACACAAAATTACTAAGAAAACAACGAAAAAAAATATATAAAACAACAATAAATAATAGACAAAAACAACTCCACGGACAGAAAATGACAACAAATACACACAATATGAATCCATTAACACAGGACAAATACAAAAGTACACAACACGTCAATGAAAATAGACAAAAATGACTCCAAAAACACAAAATAACTACCAAAATACACAAGACTACTCAACAACAATAACAATACACAGAAATAACACAAAACACACACACACACACACACAAAACAATAAAAAATACACAGAAATTACTCAATACACAAGACAAGAGCAAACACACAAAATACTTTAGTACTTCCTATATTAATGCTCAAAATGGTGATTAATCTAAATGCAGATAACTGCTCTATGGCTCCCACTATGATAAAACGTTGCCCATCTCTGCCATGGAAAAATACGTACAGTGAGAACCACTGTTGATGTTATCGTCTTTAGCTGCTACTTGACTGGAGTGACAAAACATATTAATTACAAAAATAAATACAAAATCTGATCCAAAGTATTCAACTTCCCCCTCGCCTTTTAACTGAAACTGATTGGGTATGAATTTGAAAGTCAATACAAGATGACATTACACCGCCATTGCTTCTCTGGCAAAACTGCTGCGAATCATTTGTCGCTTTAGGCTATGTCACTGAAAGAGACAGGCATACTTTGTGCAAAACTTCCAATTAGACCGCATGCAGCTTCCTCTGGTGCCAACAGAGAAAACCGTGTCTAGCAGTTCTTAAACTGATGACTCAAAACTTTCCACCTCCACTGTATGCTAAAAAACTACATTTAAGGGCTATTTATGTATATTGTAACGATCGGTGCGGAAGCACGAGGCAGTGAGGACAGCTGACTTTTCACACAAAGTCAGTGCGATTTTAATAACCAACTTTCACATGCACAGCGCGCACGTTCACTGCTGCTCACACAAAGCGCCTATCTTTACCTTTTTCATTACACAAATGAAGACACAACTTAAGATTTAACAGCCACTTCAGAACATGGGCTAACAAAGAGTACAATTGCTCTTTAAAGTGCTAAACAGACCACCACTGTGCACTTCCCACAATCCTTTGCAGCCCTTCCTCCCCACTGCTGCCAATCGTTCTCTATAAATGCAAGGAAGTTCTGCGTGCACGCGTGTGTGTGTGTCATAAATTACGTGGTAAAGGCGGCGTTGCACCTGACTGTGAAATCCAGCCGTTTCAATTGATCTGGTTAGAGACTATAGAAATACCTAATGTGTTACAAAATGAGGAGGATTTAAGGCTAATAATGGCCAAAATGGGATTATTTAACAATAGACAAAAAGAGAAGCTAATGCAGTGTGAAAAACATTGAAAGTAAATCAATAAAATGTGGTTGCAGAAGCTCTCCATCTTCTTATACCAGCAGGCGAGCAATTGTTCAGCTGGAGAAGGATAAACCAGTCTGTGATGGCTGGGTTTCAATAAAGCTTGCAATGTGAACAGATGGCTTTGATTAATGTGGAGGCTCCAGACAGGATCTCCTGAGAAGCCTTCTATTTCCTAAATGAGATATTTATGTGAGAATGTATTGTTTCCAAGTTTTCACCAGTAACAGCAGTAATTAAAGTGAACGTTTGGTGGATTTACAAAGATAATTGCACCGGTCTATTTAGTTTGTTGTTCTGTGGCTCAGGTTGAAAATTTCATGAGTTTTCCTGACTTTTTTTAGTTTTTCTGGCATAATTTATTTATTTTTGTCCTATGACTTTCTAGCTGCAACCAACACGTCACCCTATGCATACATGTCTCTTTAAATAAACGTAAATTATAACTGTTGCACAGCAATGGATGAGGCCAGGCAATTTTAGGCCAAACAAGACAGCAACTGTAAATGTGTAAATGCTGTTAAAAATTCAGTTATCAAGACAAAAATACACAAATTGCACCAAAATAGCATAGAGATGTTGGTCATTTGTGTTTAAACTATTATTCATTGCCTACATAAGTTAAAAAAACTGATGTCTGACATTGAATTTGGCATTTTTTTATTGACTTCAATTGTTCGCATGAGAGCAAAATAAAAAATGTTGTGATGAAAATCCGATATTTTCCAAACAACATCTACAATGACTCCAACATTTCGTCATTTTTAAAATGAACATTCAAAATGTCTTCAGCAAGATTTTGCAACTTTGGTGTCAATTGAAATAAAATTGTGGGAGGAGACTGTTTAATTGAATAAACTTCTCTCACGTTCTGTATTATGTATGATTACTAGGAAGGCATGTTATCCTCCCACCTCCAAATGTATCTTGTAAATAAGTAATAATAAAAGCATCAATAAAAAAGCTTGTGTTCGTTGGAGTGAAATCTATGTTGACACTATATTACATTCCTTGACCCTTTTTTGCATGAGGTCACTAAGTGGACAGCTATTCAAATGCTGTTATTTTCTATAGGCATGGCTTTTGTTCATGTAAATGCAAATTAACCAACACAGTGGACTTGTCCATCACCGCCCCAAATACTTCACCCAAGTGGCCTTTTAAACCCAAAATCAAAAATATGCTGACATCAAATAACATCTAAGAATTAATATATTTGTTACATTTTCTGGATATTTGTATTATATTGTGAGATGTGCATCACAAGCAATATTTACACAGCAATTCAGGCCAGTTCTATAACTTTGCTTTTCTTGATAAATCTGACCTCCTACATCATTTATTAGTGTAAATCAATTTATATTTGTTTTAAAAACAAAAGCAATAATATTCTATCTTCAAAAAGTGAGTAACAACTAGTTCAAATGCTGCATGTGATAGGATATACCATCCTGTCAGGGTCTGTAATAATGTGGTTGTTTTCAGCTCTGTGTGGAACCTTTTTTAGTTCAATCTTTTTAGTCAGTGTTTTATTTATTGACTTATTTCTTTGTGTAGTTTTGATTCCTCATTCACGTTTGTCTTACTTCTTGTGTCTTTGTGCTTGTGTCTCCACTTCCCAGTGACGTCAGTGCGTTGGCGCTGTGAATTATCAGACGCCCACCTGTTTCCACTCAGGTGTGCTGCATTACCAATCAAGCCTCGTCACTATTGAGCAGAACATTTGGACACAGAATGGTTGCTGCATGCTTCTTGTCAGTCTGGTTTTGGTTCTCCTTGTGTGTTTTTTTTTTTTTTGGTACCCGGAGTTTTGCCACTAAAATGGACTGGTTACTACAAATGTTACTCCGAACACTTGGTAATACATCACACCTGAGTGCCAAACAGGAGGAAACCTGATCACTCAACAGGACAAACACACTGACGAGACAAGAGTTGGTTACTTGCACAACGACACAAAAATAACATAAATATCATAATAAAGGACTGACTGAAAAGATATAACCAAAAGAGGCCCCACATATTCAAAAAAACATATTCATACATCACATATCCACGATCAACTACCATATACTGTATATGTACTGGTATGCAGTTCATTGGTTGGCAGCCAAGTTCAAGATGTTTGTATTGCTTTGAAAAGCATTAGATTATGTTAAAATGTGAGAAGACATCAGATTAGCAGGATTATAAAAATATTTTCCCTTTAGTTTTTACACAATATGTTATTTTCATACAGTCATTTGTTTGTTTTTTTGTTACAAAACTTAAACGCATGCTGTCCACTTAAATGGACGTTTTCCTAACTCCATGAAAAAAAAAAGTCATTGCATATTTTTTTTTATATGCCTACAGATCAAATCAAAACAGATTGGAGAAAAATCTTGACTGATAATAATACTAATTTATGCATGAAAGGGTTACCGTAAATATAATTATTCTTAATGGTTAAAAATAGCATCGTTTGCACATCACTTCATGCATATATTGCTATTATAGGTGTTGCATAGATTATTAGTAATGTAGACAAGTATGGACGTCTAGATACAGTATATTACATTACATCAAATATTACCAGCTATGACGGATAATTATATCAGCATAATAACTGCATTTGAATGACTTAAAAGCAATTTTAAACTGTACAATTGGATGCATACAGTTTACATTTTCTGTTGTTAGTGATGAATCAGCAGAACTAGTACTGGTAGCTAAAACTAGCCATTTAGCAGTGTTGCACATCCTCAAGGGCTACATCAACACTGAGGTAAAGAGAAGACCAAACATTTCCGAGGAAGATTTGTATAGAACATTCTAATGTATCAGCATTGATTATGATCAGTCTCTGTAGGTCTGCAATAAAATATTACACCAAACCCAATTCCTAGTGTTGTGGCTTACTACTCATTTTAATCAAAGTACAGAAAGATTTTCATTTTATATCATCAAGCATCAAAATAGATGAAATAGAAACTTCACATGTGAATATAGCGATGCTAACTTGCTATCACGTCTAAGGCAACAATCATTTATAATTAACAGAAACATTTGCTGATTCTTTAGCAGACACTGTCAACAGGAGGATAAAATGCAAATAAAATACTCCATTCTACCAAACAAGAAGGTCTTTGTCGTTGCAAATAAAAATTTTCAAATATTTCACATAAAATGCACAATATATATATATATAAAAAAGAATGCATGACACATCATAAGCCTCTATGTGAGAATAAGGGTAAAAAGGGAAAGATACATATCTTATTAAAAACAAACGCTCTATCACCTTCATGCCATATCAAAATTGGCAAAATCACTTGGCATCTTCGGAATCTTAGGAGGTTTATTACAGTGGTGAGGTAAGAATTCTGTCCTTACATGCAATATCTACACAAAGATTGTCATATTCTTAGTGTTTGAATGGTAAGAAATTTCTTCTGGGAAATGGGAGGTTTTTTTTTTTTAATTAAATTTAATTAAATTGAATGTAATTCTTTAAAGATACGTTTGTGTGTCTGTAATGCTGTCTGTCTATCTGTTTCCATTCTATTCTACATACCAGCTAGTGCTTTGATTTTTAACGAGTATCTTCCTTCTCATCTTCTTTTTAAACTATGACAGGACAAAGAAAAAGGTGATCATACATAACCAAGATAATGAGTTTAGACTCCGAGCAGGAGAACACACTCACAGGCTGTGTTTGAAGTGTAGAGGTAGCGTCAAACTAAAGACTGACAGTGTCTCTCTAAATAGCTACTGTACGTCACCGGTACATTCCCATGTCAACCTCCTCAGGTCTGTGTGGAGCACTTTAATAGGAAGCAGTTACACCCCCTTCAAGGCTATTTTTGCAGGATGTAATCAAAAAGTGCCTCTGAGGGTTCAGGAGAGTACAGTGAGGACTACCGTTCCTTTGGTCTTTTTCAGGATGTCTACAGCTTCGGCGTGAGTCACACCCTCCAGGCAGTGTCCATTCACAGCGATGATCTGATCTCCTCGTTTCAGCCTGCCGTCCTGTATGGCTGCCCCCTGCACAGTGAGAAACCTGTTATTAGCATGCAGCAATCACAGCAACTATTAACACCCCGTGGAGTGTAATTATTAGTCAATGTTTTAGTTACTTTGAAAGGTTAACAGTGGTTTGACAGCATAAGCAAGTGTAAGTACACCCTAAAACCACCTTTTTCTGCTGAATTCTTATATGATTAGGTATGAAGTTTATTGATCCGAGCCCCACTCTTCACACAATTTAGATCACATGATTGGTCAGTCATTAGCCAGTTTAGGTCACATGATTGGTCAGTCAATGGCCAGTTTAGGTCACGGGACTAAAACTAAACCTTACCCTAAATCTAACCCTAAAAATTGTTGCGATATCGAGTTTTGCATCTGCCGCACGAAACGTATCGCAGGGTCCGCAGGATAAAAAAATGTCCCTATTGGCTTCATACGCACATCTGAAGTGAAGCCCCGCCCACCAGCGACACATACAACTCAATGAATTTCACTGCCTGCTGAAACGAGGAGCTGCGCTCCTTTTTCTCCTCTCATAAACATAAACCACCAGTGAAAAAAGCTGGTGTGATTAGCGGCTAATGCTATCCTAGCTCAGTGCCACAGAGAGAACTTTTTCCTGCTACTACCACCTCCTCACTGATTCTCCTCCACGCCAAACCCTTCCTAGTCCGGTCCCGGTTATAAAGGCCGTGTCATACAGCTCCAGGTGGTCACACACAGCTTCTACTCCATGGTTAAATGGGTGAACAGACCGGTGTCCGCGTTGACGACCTGACGTCATCGTCAACAAACACTCTGATTGGCTTTCGTCATGCGAAACAGTCGCAGGAGTTCAATATTTTCAACTCTTGCGAATGTGCGGATATGAGTAAAATTGAGAGCGTGCTCGCATGGCCAACGCTCTTAACGTGCGAATCGGACCGCACCGCCGCACTGGAAAGATTTTGCATCTGGGACGCATCTATCCATTGACTTTGTATGTAATCTGGATGTACGGACATTTCGTGACGCATCCGGTGTGAACGCAGCATCATCCTAATCCTAATCCTAACCCTAAAACGCTACGTACGTGTACTTTGGTAACTGTATGAATAGCACTGGGGGTTGTCCGTATGACAAACCGTACAAATAGACACTTTGTATTTACATTTAGTAAAATGTAAAATGTTTGAGTGAATGCCATCTATGGGTTGAACACCAGCTATTGCAATTTAAGATTGCTAATGGCAGAGATTAGATCAGTGACGTCTTTTTGTTTCTGTGACGTCACAAACCGTCACTGTTGGCCCCACCCCTCCCATAAAAGATAGGAGGAGGGACTAATTTCCTCCTCACACAGCCCTCAGTGAGCTTTGATTGACAGCTCTATGCAGAACTGTGCAGCGCTGTGGGGGCAGGGCTGCTGTGACTGGGCGTGTCTTAACTACTCTAGGAGCGACGCCCATAATTGATTGATTGATTGATTTCATTTTTATTTCAAACATGAACACAACAGCAGTGTATTTACCACAATGAAAATGTTAATAATAAAAATAGAAAGTAAAAAATCAAACAAAGCAAAGTGAGAATAAATAAATAAATCCTGCACGTGAAGCCTGTACATGTTGGAAAATGAGAAGGAGGAAGTATAAACTCATATGATCCCACCCCTTGTAATATCTAGTACTGTACTTATTTCTATACAATAATCTTCTTATAATATACACCTATTTATACTATAAAAAGAGACATAAATTATTGATATCTATATAATTATAAAATTCATGTAATCCACTATACATTCATCTGTCCAAACACCCACATACACAGGTATTTACACACACCTATTTCTAATATTTTTCCTTTTACACTTATGCTTCGAGAAGATACATTTTATGTATTTATGTATAAATTGCTTTAAATTCAGACATTATTTTAATCATTTATTATTATTATTATTAGTATTATTATTATTTTATAAATACATCAGTTTTTATTCTTGTTTTACTTAGTTTTTTCTAATGTTTTGCTGTTTGTATTTATTCTGTACAGCACTTTGTGCCAGCTGTGGCTACCTTAAAGGGCTCTATAAATAAAGTTGAGTTGAGTTGAGATTTAAATAAGAATAATCCATATTTTTTTTTTTTTTTTAAAAACTATATATTTTTTATTTTGTCATGAGGGGGGGGGGCTGAGAGTTTTTCATTCTTTAAAGAGTGACGCAGCAGAAAAAGTTTGGGAACCACTGTTCTGATCTATACCCGTTTGTCCTGTTGCAGGGTCGGATACACCCAAGGGTGGCAGTCTTTCACAGAGTTAAGATGCATTTACGACAACGACTTAATTTAGAGACTATTTTAAAACTGCGTTAGGAACCTGCAGTATTCTGTGGAGTCTAGAACAAAGCAAACTCCTCAAGTTGAGACAAAATCCATCAAACCCATCATGTTTTTTAAGGTTGCCCAGCAAACCACTGTTCCACTGTATCACATCGGCTAAGTGTGTGCACATAGACCAATGCTAAGTGATAGTGAGGACTGTTTCTCATTGCATGTGGACGATGGAGTCTGTGCAGCTCTTTGATGAAGGCCTACTTTAGTTGGAATGAGCGTTGACACCACATTACAAAGGCGTAGCATTGAGATCTCTGCAGTAAACATGAGCACTGAGAACAGTTAAAGTGGCTTTTCATGTTCTCTCACCTTGTTAAAGACAGTTTTGATATAAATGGGTAGGTCTCCTTGAGGGCTGCCAAACCCTCCAACGATGCTGAAGCCCAGACCTGTGGATCCTCTCTCCAGAGTGATGGTCTTATACATGCGGGCACTACAGGGATAAAATGGGAAAATCTGTGAGATTTATTTTTCCAGCTTTGTGGTTTACAAGCTACTATATATCTATACTGTAAAGAAGCATCCCATAAAGCCAGGTTGATACATCAGGAATAAATACGTAAATATTGAAAGCATAAATGATTTCAAATGCACAGAGAGTGAATGAGTAGGAGCAGAACACAACATGTGATGGAATCAGGCTCAGAAGTGGGCGACCATCTGCTTCGACTGATGGAGCTGCCAACAAGCTCACCTGCTACGGGGGAAAGAAAACAGTTTAACGTCTTGCAAACAAATCCACAGTGTGGGGACTGAACCATCAACCCAGCAAGTGAACATCCCATTCTACCACCTGAGCCACCCTCAGTGAAAGTCTGCTGCTGATGAAGGCAGAGGGAAAGGCTTGAAGAGGAACTAAGAACCTGCTCTGCCTCCCAGTCTTACCAGATGTTGTTGTGAACGCAGGGTAGGCTGCAAGGCTGACCAGATGACCTGGCATGGACGGTACTGGGATCCTGTGTGCTGCTACTCCCAGGGCCAGCTGCCACCTACACACACACACACACACACACACACACACACACACGCACACACACACACACACACACACACACACACACACACACACACACACACACACACACACACACACACACTAAGCAAAACTAAATGTTTATACACTGCAGAGAGGCCTGTACTTTATACTCAGTGAGCAGCTAAAAAAATAGTAAAACCCTTTAATATTTACAGTAAATTAAGGAGGTCCTGATTTGATTTGAAGAATTAGATGTTAGATGATTAAAGCTATTTTCCTTTTTAGTGAAAGGCAACAGGCATATACTGAATCATATTAGTATTTTATTTCATCTTTTTTACATCACTGTGACATGCTGCACACATCAGTATGTCTAAAACTCACTAATATGCTGGTTTGGAGTGTTTAAACTAGGTGTTCTCAACTGGTCTCACCCTGGGACCCAACATTTTGCCACGGTCATTATATCAGGACCCACTGTTTTTAGAATTCAACCAACCAAATTTAGTTTAAAAAAAATTGCTTTTCAAAACACACATATATAGTATTTTTAAAAACATTTTCCCGTGCAACATGCGTGCCAAAAGAATCGTTTCTTTTGAAAGAAAAGACAAGTCCAACATCAGCGACATTAAGTATTCATTTATTTTTGACCAGCTGTCCACGACCCACTTTTGGGTCCTGACCCATCAGTTGAGAATCGCTGCTTTGAAGAATGCACACATATTTTGCAATTTTCTACAGCCACAATTTTGTGCCTCTTTCTCTTGTTTCTCCTTTTTTTTTGCATTTTATTTGGAAGTGTACAGCATGTACACCAATGATTACTAAAACACTAAAAATAATGCTCTTTATGGTCACTTTCTATTCATCAAATACACACTAAACTGCAGGTATTCCACTGCATTCCACTATATGTGCAAAATATTGAAAGAATTACCACTTTGCATTTCAGGCTCTTTGTGTAAAATCAATAATATAATACAATGCATGAAAATGATTTAAAGCAGCTGTAAATAAACTGCACAGGAATGAGCTGAGCGTGTTGCACTGGGACATCACCTGTAGACTTATGGTTCCAGGTAAATTCTTCAGCAGGGATAAAGCTTGGACATGAGTCATTCCATCAGTGGACATACCATTGATACTGAGGATCCTGTCTCCTGTCTTGATGAACACAAAACATTGGACATTTAATAAATCTTTACAAAGTGATGAACAGGTGAACTTCCATCATGATGATGAATTCAACAGTTTTTCTGTCTTCATGTCATTCTTCTACTATATAAACTATTTACTATTTAATACACATACCACATAAAAAATCATTTTCAATTTATTTTGTTGGATTTTACAGATGAATATAAAGTATATTACAACCCATTGGCACCAAAACCTGTCTGGCTTGGACTTAAACTCGGTGAAAAATTGACAGAAACTGAGTTGCATCATTGTTATTGTACGACACAACACACACAAGCACACACGCATGCATGCACACACCTGTAGTTTCTGTGTTTTGGCAGCCACTCCATCGCTATCCAGCATACTAATAAAAAGAGGTACGTTGCCATGGGGACTGCCCACTCCTCCAGCAACACTGATGCCCAGAGAGTCACATGGACCCTACGGTGAAACCACACAAACATACGAGTTAGACCAACTATGTAGTATTACTATATGTAGTATAGTAGTTAGTATTCATTAGAATACATTAGTTTACATGTAAAAGAATAAAGACTCAAATAACCCACAGGGTGAAAAAAACAACAAATTCACAGTCATTATTACACCATGAATCAGTGTCATTTGATCATTGTATTTACCTTTGGGATGATAACTTTTCGGATATTGACAGCTTGAAATGCTGAAAAAAAAAATGATGAATATATTCAAGATTTGGTGTAATCTTCACAGTTAGGAAACATAATATAATATTCCTGTTTAAAAGGAAGTTTGAATACAGATTACTGACTGTGACTTCCTGCTCTGTCTTCTTTCTCCCTCTGGTGGATACAAGAAGTATCACATCCACTTGATTGTGTGAGGGTTGAACAGTCAGAGTCTTCACTCTGCATAGAACACAATTCAAAGTACTTGGAGGTTCACAGTTATTGTTGTCAGGCAACTAAAATGATTACATGTTAAAAAAATTCTCATAAAAGTATAAAGTAAAGTAATGTAAAAATTTAAACCAGATTGATTTAGCTTTTTCTTTCAACTCTTCTTAAGCCCCATTTCTAATAAAATCACATACCCATAAAAAAATCATGTTTTCCTAAGCTTCTACATGACCTACCTGGCTATTTTTTTTCCCAGATTAAAGTAGGAACCTTAGTGGTTACAAATGATGTGAAATTTTGGAAATATATGACACTAAGTGACAATAAATCATGTGTTAAATAAAGAAATCTGTAGTCCGCCCAAAAAAATCTAGAGTTCAAATATAAAGCCAATTCACAATAGGGAAGGCTATAAAAGCAGAAATATTTTGAACTAATATATTGACATCAACTACAGCAATTTTGGTGATAATAATAAACAATAGGCCAAAGAAACACGTTTTTATACAAAAATTGAGAAATGGCTGCATACAGTTTGTGTAATGGCGTGACGACACAATTTGGATTTATCAAAATATGGCGTGTTATGCACATTGGAGCAACTTTTGATAAGAAACAACAAATGTAAGACACAATTTTCCGCTGTGTATTTTCTGATTTTGTTGCGTTGTTTTGGTACCAAACATATCCGACCTGCATATCAGTGGATTCAGCTCAACTTGTAGTTTCAAGTTGTATCTTGGTATAGAGCTCTACTGTGTTTATTTTGTGAAGCAGAGGACTGAAAAAGAGCTATTTTGCAGAGTTGTGGACATTTCCCTCTTTGAACATAATGGCCTGTGCCCGTATTCACAAAGCATCTTAAAGCTAAAAGTAGCTCTTAGTGATGTCACTCTTAGAAAAATCTTAGAATTCCTCATATTTTAAGATTTTTCTTAAAAATTTTCTTTTTGTTAGGATAAAAGTAATTCACAAAGCATCTTAGGCCCTAAAAGAGCTCCTAAGGTGAAAAAACGTTAGGAGTAGTGAGGAGGACTTTTAAGAAGCCTAAAAGTGTCTTAAACAGACAGAAACAGAAAGAAAGAAAGAAAGAAAGAAAGAAAGAAAGAAAGAAAGAAAGAGAGAGAGAATGGCACGATATTATCTGTAAGTTTAATGACAGTAATATAATAAGATGCAACACCAAATTACTCCAAAATAACACTTGTGGTATTTGGAAGCCATTGACAAAGTTTCAGGTCAAACACACACGTCAGGGAGATATTTGCTCCACAAACACACACACACGCACACACACACACACACACACACACGCACACAAGCACACACGCTCACAGACCTTCTTTGCTTTTATAGATAGAATATAGTGTTTCTGGTTTGTTTTCATTTTTTCACACCATCCACCAAGTTGTATTATTTTAAACTCTAACTGCCAATAAAACTATTCTGATTCTGACTTTTCTCACACAGCGTAACGTAATCACGCAGCCTTGTATTGCTGCGTGATTTGTTCGCTCCCTACTCTATGAGCTATAATCTCCGCCCACACTTTGATTGCAGCAGGTAACAGCAATTCACACTTGTATCTTGTGTATAGAGGGAACGATGCATTGATTAGCAGGTCCAGCAATCACAGTAATTACTGACAGCTATGTCTGCTCCACCATTAATATCAAACGCATAAAGCGGTAAAATTACCAACGTGGACAGTGAACAGTTGATTTTATTCTCCATTCATTACAAGGAGCACAAAGCACTGGTCAACCACACCTCCTCACCAAGATAAACATTTCTGTCAACTCCTTGCTAAGACTTGCTCTCAGAAGCTTCCTGAATAACTTTTAAGCTAAGATTCCTTCCTAGGAATTTTTAGGCTAAGTTAGGAACTCTGAGAAGCTTGGTAAATATTGGCACTGGTGTGTGCGCTGTGATCTTTTTTGGGTAAATTACAGTTTTAGATGAGTTTCTTAGGATTACGGAGAGGTATAGAATGTGTGATTTCATTCATTCTGTACGACACTTAGACCCGTGAGAGTGACGGAAGCTGGACCTGCCCCCATAGGCGGGTCCGTTGGGGCTAAAGAGGTTAAAAAAGCAAATTCTCTCTGGTTTTAATTCCTTCTCTATAATGTTATAAGAGGACACAGTTTACCTGACTTCGCTGAGAACACTGCACCCCAGCTTTAAAGCGGGCCACCTCCAACCGCACCATTCCCCTGCAACACTAAGAGTAGTAGAGCACAATGACACATTCCGTATGAGGACAAGGCTATGCTAATCATTTTAAAATGTGTGCCCCTGTGATCGTAAACATATACCTGTAAACGCATGTGTGCGTGGTCCTGTGATGCGGCACGGACATCTTCCCCATTGATTGACAGTATCTGGTCTCCTAGCAACAACCTGCCATCTGAATCTGCTACGCCTCCTCTGATGATATCTGACACAAAGACGCCCGTGTCATTGCTGCGGGAACAAAACAGAGGTCAAAAGCGATGTCTGCTCCACAAATACTCACCGAATTATTTACACGTTAACTCCAGAAATAACATGTCCCGGACTCTCTCTTTATTGTGAACTCATGTCTATTAACCTTTATGCTATTCACTGTCTGCTGGCACCATGCAAAATGTTATTACATGGATTTAATCTCTTGACATAATGTCTAATAACCCCCAAACGTTTCATTGGAAATATCTTCTAATGCTTTTAAGCATATGCCTACTTTTATACTACTTATACAAATGTATAATTCACACTGAATTTTGAAATCTCCCTTTGAATGACTTTGGAAAACATGTTAAAAAAAAAAAAACAACTTCAGGGCCCAATCAAAGTAAAACTGAGTGAACCAATAAATGGAGACTCAGATGTCATTTAGCAACCTCTATAATCACATTGATCACTTTTCTGATTTATGTTAAAGAATATAATTTGAATTTTATAACTCGATAGCAACAATAGACAATGAAAGCTTTTAATACAGCCAGGTCCTTTATGGTACTGACATACCTGCAGTACTTTTAAAGGCCTCCAGGGACAGCAATGACCATATATACAGCTACTGCGCAATATTTAATTTGAAAAAAAACCAAAACTAAATAAATTCCTACAGATATATTCCATCAATAAATAAATGAATGAATAAATATCTGAACACAAACTACCGGTCAAATGTTTAAGAACACAAGACTTTTTAAAGTTTTTTACTGAAAATTATTCAGTTTATTGTGTCATTACACTCTGAAATGAACAAATAAGCAATTTGAGTTGAAAAATAAATCATGGAATCAATTTATAGACCAATATGTATTCTCAACTTTTGACTCATCAAAGTAGTGTTCCAACACTGCTTTTATGCAAACAGAGGTGGTTGTAAGTAATCAAGAAAAGTTGGAACACCTGTAGGAATGAGTAGCACCAGCTTTCAAACCTTCATTGCTGCAGAACAGCTTTACATTGTTAACCCACTTCATGTTCCCTGAAAAAGGCCTATTTGTATAATTCTGAAATGTACATTATTTTTCAGTTTTGGGTAACCAAACATTTTTTTCTTCTCTGGTTGTTCAGTACTTACCTTTGTACCATTTCAAGCTATTCATTGGACTTGCACGACTTGAATTGCAATAAATAACTGGAAAAATTAGGGTGTTCTAATGCTGCGTTCACACCAAATGCGTCTTCTGCTGCACCGGACGCGTCTGCCGCACGAAACTTACCGCAGCTTTCGCAGGACCATAAAATGTCCCCAATTCGTTACATACGCACATCTGAAGCAAAGCCCCGCCCACCAGCGACATCCAACACGGTGAGTTTCACTGCCTGCTGAAGCGAGGAGCTGCGCTCCTTTTTCTCCTCTCACAAACATAAACCACCAGTGAAAAAAGCCGGTGTGATTAGCGGCTAATGCTATCCTAGCTCAGTGCTACATAGAGAACTTTTACCTGCTACTACCACCTCCTGGCTGATTCTCCTCCATGCCAAATCCTTCCTAGTCCGGTCCCGATTATAAAGGCCGTGTCACACAGCTTCTACTCCATGGTTGAATGGGTGAACAGATCGGTGTCCATGTTGACGGCCTGACGTCATCATCAACAAACACTCTGATTGGCTTTCATCATGACAAACAGCCGCAGGAGTTCAATCTTTTCAAATCTTGCGAATGTGTGAATATGCGTAAAATTGGGAGCGCTCTCGCATGGCCAACGCTCTTGACGTGTGGCTCGGACCGCACCGCTGCACAGGAATGATTTTGCATCTGGGACGCATCTATCCATTGACTTTGTATGTAATCTGGATGTATGGACATTTTGTGACGCATCAGGTGTGAACATAGCATA
This sequence comes from Gouania willdenowi, assembly GCF_900634775.1. Taxonomy (NCBI): domain Eukaryota; kingdom Metazoa; phylum Chordata; class Actinopteri; order Blenniiformes; family Gobiesocidae; genus Gouania; species Gouania willdenowi. The sequence continues at coordinate 27,776,256 of NC_041044.1, forward strand.
AAACCTTTGACCGGTAGTGTATATTCCATAAATAAATAAATAAACCACTTACTACCTAAATATATGCCATAAATGCAATTTATTAATTTATTTATTCAGTTTTAATTGTGGCAGAGTTGGTCCTCCATAGATTCCAGGCCTTGGCATCTGTCAGCAGCATTAGAATATTTGCTGTTTGGTTGACTGGAGGAGAGAGTTTCACCACCATTTGCTCTTTATGGGAAAAAAAGGACCCAGGGGCAACTTTTTCCTAATACTTATGTATGTCCTTGTCTCTTGTCCTTCTCCTTGTCCCTGGACTGTCTTTTCTGAGTTGTCTATTCAGGTCACATGTTGTTGTTAAATAGCATTATAACAGAGACAGTTTGTAGATAACAGATAGCTCTAGCAGCCTGAAGCTATCACCTCTGCTACATAAACAAGGACCCAGAAGTGGTGGAAGGATTTACCAGAGACTCTCTGCCAGCTGGTGTTTTCTGCTCACTTCTGTTCAGACACTAAAATAAAACAAATCATACAGTTCATCTTTGACTTTTATCTCCTTTAATCCATAACGAAACCTCAAAGGTGACGTCACACTTTAGCAAATGAGGAATCTCCCATTTTTTTGGTTCTTGACGAGGGGTGAGTATTGGCAAGGATGTTGCAATACGATACGTATCACGATACTTGGGTCACGATATTGCAATATCACGATATATTGCAATATTCTACCCAGTTAATATCAAACGTAAACGTAGAGATGAACAATCAAGTTGCTGTATAAGTTCATCAGAAGATATTGATCATTCAGAGGACAAACTGAGTCAAAACTATTTGCTTCAAAACATCCTATTTATTATTTATTATTAGTGTTTTTGCACATTTTCACTGAAAAACAGAAAATGCAGTGTTACACACCGCCATCATAAAATAAAGTGCAACAAGTTTCTTTTCACTGAAACTACTGTGTAGAAGTCTCAAATTAATTATTGATTAAATATCAGAAAAAAATAAAATAAATGAATATATATACATAATATTTTTTTTAAATCGATTTAAAATTGGCACCCAAAAAAATCGAAAATATATCGTGAAATCCATTTTTTTCACACCCCTATTCTTGACACTATGTCATTTTATATTTGATTAGATTAAACCATACAATGCCAGTATTTAATGGCTTTTATTTGAGAAAATATGGCAAGCAGAATATGTAATAAAAAGAATGTTAATAATATATTTGTACATTTAGTATTGTTTTATTTTTTCTTCTGTAATGTGTGCACTAGTATTTAATCCTTATTGAATGAACAGTCTTTTACTTAATTATGTACATTTTCTTTTTTCTGTTTAGTGTTTCTTCTTTTCATTTGTAATATTTCTCAAGCCTCTGTAACAAAGTAATATCCCCCTGGGATAAATCAAGTATTTCTGATTCTGATGTAGTGTATCAGGAGTGTACCTCTTTCCCACAGTGGAGAACCCAAGGCCTTCTGCAGGATGAGGCCTGAGGTCAAGGCTGAAGACATCCCACAGGTCCTCTTCCCTGTAGGCCTCCTGGTGCCTAAAGACACAGAGCCGAACACGCTGCGTGGTGAGCCGCAGCACAGCAATCGCCTCATCGTGGGTGGCCTGCCGCAGGTCTATGCCATTTACCTACAGGACCATGAGAATGAGAGGCAGAAAACATGTGGAATATTACAACCCCATTTTAGAATATTTAGTATTATAGGATCAACGAGAAATATCAATGACATATAAACTAAACAGGAAACAGTTTTGCCTCTAAAATCTGGTCTCCAGCTTGCAGCCTTCCATCTTTCTGTGTTGCCCCACCATCATTGACTTCATGGACTACTACTGCCCCCTGGTGAAAGAAATCAGCTTATGATTCTTTTGATTATTTAGCACAAGTAACTACAAATACCAGGGCTGGGCTCAATTACATTTTTCAGCTACAATTACATTTTCAATTATACATGTTCAATTACATTTCAATTGACCAGCATTTTTTACCAATTACAATTATTTTTTTTATCCTCAGAAAGTCCATTACAGTTATGTTCTCAATTACTAAGATTAAACTACAATTAATCACAATTACTAAATAAAAAACCTAAAATAAAAGTTAACCTTCCTCTTCTGTTAGCATCTCTTGTGATAAATCAGCTGTAAAATACACTAAAAACAAATATCTATCATCTAACCTTATCATGTTAGGCTTCTTAATCAATGAAAATATAGGTTGAAATAGTTTTTAGCATTTTTTGTGTCAGTATACCTCTAGATTTAAATTCTTTTTAATGGTACAATGTGGAAAAGCTTGCTATGAAACCTATTATAATAATTGTTACCTACATACTGTATGTGTAGAACTGTACATAGAACTCTACCATGGTTCCACAGTTTAGCATTCAATTATAATTGACATTTTTTTATAGAATTTCCATGGAAATTACAGTACCATAGTCAATTATCTAAGCTCAATTACAATTTCATTATGATTACAACAACAATTATAATCATGCCATAATTGTTATTAATTATCAATTACACAATTATAATTGACCCCAACCCTGATAAATACTGAACAGATGTATACGTTAAAATAAAGGTTGACAGTAAATTTTACACAATACATCTTACATATATGAATATACAAAGAATATTTAAGAAAGAAAAACTGTCTACCAGTAGAGTGTCACATCCTCCAACAATGCTGAGGCCCAAGCCCATATTTTCTTTGCAAATCTCTATAATGGTTTCACTTCCACTAACGACTGGGCAGGTCAGAGGGTCAGAAGGTGCGGGCACAGATCCGAGCCAATCCGACTGCTCCGTTGGACAGGAGGGCGTGGCATTGGGAGACGGAGAGGAGTGGGAGGACCACAGAGGTTTGGAGAGAGATGAAGGAGAAGGAGGCAGAGGAAGAGGAGGAGGAGGAGGAGGTGTGGAACAACTCTTGGAACAGCTGATGGAAAGCTTGACAGTGACCCGATGTTTTAGAATCAAACTGGACACCTGAATACAAAGAGGATGTGGCCGTCATAAATCATTAAATCACTGTGACCTTGAGGTGCACATTGCATTGCGTGTGTGTGTGCGTGTGTGTTTCTACCTTGTCTACACTCAGCCCAGCCACAGGCTCATCACCCACAGCTAGGACTCTGTCTCCAACCTTTATCCTTCCATCCTACACAGAGACGCATGAATTAAAAATGTACGACGTGCATTAAAGAAGGAAGGAGGGGAAAGAGAACATCAAACACACCCTCTGGACATACTTTATATCTGAAGATCTCTTGACTGCAGCTCTACATGGAAGCTTTACATGAAGACGTCCACATAAATTATAACAATTGTCATTGCAACTGCACTTTACCATCCATCCATCTATCCATCTATCCATCTATCCATCCATCCAGCCTAGCATGGAGCAATGCATTGCAACAATCAATAGAGAGAAACTATATCAATAATAAAACAATGGGGGAAAAAGCCAATATATACACTGAACAAAAATATAAATGCAACACTTTTGTTTTTGCTCCCATTTTCATGAGCTGAACTCAAAGATATAAAACATTCTCTGTACACACAAAAGTCCAATTTCTCACAAATATTGTTCACAAATGTGTGATAATCCATCCCATCTCACAGGTGATAGCGAGATGCTGATCAGACAGTATGAATATTGCACAGGTGTGCCTTAGGTTGGCCACAATAAAAGGACACTCTAAAAAAGTTCAGTTTAATCCCACAGCACAATGTCACAGATGTTGCAAGTTCTGAGGGAGCATGCAATTGGCATGCTGACTGTAGGAATGTCCACCAGAGCTGTTGCCCGTGAATTGAATGATCATTTCTCTACCATAAGCCGTCTCCAAAGGCGTTTCAGAGAATTTGGCAGTACATCCAAACAGGTTAACAACCACAGACCACGTGTAACCACACCAGCCCAGGACCTTCTCATCCAGCATGATCCATCATCGTCTGAGACCACCTGGACAGCTGCTGCAACTATCGGTTTGCATAATTAAAGAATTTCTGCACAAACTGTAAGAAAACAGACTGCAGTTCGTCGTCGTAACCAACTTGAGTGGGCAAATGCTCACATTCATTGGCGTCTGACACGTTGGAGAGGTGTTCTCTTCATGGATGAATCCCAGTTTTCACTGTTCAGGGCAGACAGCGCGTGTGGCCTTATGTGAGTGAGCGGTTTGCTGATGTCAATGTTGTGGATGGAGCGGCCCATAGTGGTGGTGGGGTTATGGTATGGGCAGGAGTATGTTATGGGCAATGAACACAGGTGCATTTTATTGATGGCATTTTGAATGCACCGATACCGTGTGCCATGCATCCACGACCATCACCTCATGTTGCAGCATGATAACGCACGGCCCCATGTTGCAATGATCTGTACACAATTCCTGGAAGCTGAAAACATCCCAGTTGTTGAATGGCCAGCTCACTGGACATGTCACTCATTGAGCATGGTTGGAATGCTCTGGATTGGCGTATACTTTATTTATTTATTTATTTGATAGGGACATTACACATTAATGAACATCTGCATTGAAAGAACAAAAACACACTTAAACATGCCGGATAATAGCCACAGGGCTAATTTACATCCGTAGTCCCTAGGCAGATGACAGAAATACAGAAAATACAACAAACAATGTAACGGAAATGAATAAGTACAAGAAAAGTAAAAGAAGAGTTACTTAATGGTCACAAGACTGGCTTGCTTTAAGCCACACTTTGAGTTTAGTTTTAAATATAGGAAATGTAGGACATTCCCAAACAGTGAGGGAGAGACTGTTCCATAACTTACAGGCCTTCACAGACAGAGCATTTTGTCTAAAGGCTGTTCTTCTGAAAGGCACCTCACAGTCACCTCTAGAGGAGGCCTGTGTCCGAGCACCACTCTGAGTCTTAGGTTTAAAGAAGTCCGACAGGGGAGGGGGCGGGGCTAATCCATTTAACACTTTGCGAACAAAACAATCATATTTAAAATGTTTAAAATTATCTAGGCTCAATAAATTGTTTTTGAAAATTATTACAAATACAGTATGGAAGGATATTGGCTTTTTAACAAAGACTTTTAAGGCATTTTTATAAAGTGATTCTATTGATTTGAGTGTGCTCACACCAGTCATTGACCAACTTGTAAAACAATATTTAAATATGTGATAAAATCATAGAATGTAAAAACACTTTGGTATAAATTGACAAATTAGTTTGTAACTGCTAATATCCAGCAACTTGGCACAGCCATTGAAGAGGAGTGGACCAACATTCCACTGGCCACAATCAACAACCTGATCAACTCTATGCCAAGGAGATGTGTTGCACTGCATGAGGCAAATGTTGGTCACAGCAGATCCCCCTTCCAATAAAGCAAAACTGCACATTTCAGGGTGGCCTTTTATTGTGGCCACCCTAAGGCACACCTGTGCAACAATCATGCTGTCTAGTTAATTTAATTGTGGCAACCAAAATCGATTAATTGTGCAGCCCTAATTTATAATAGTCATTTTTAATAAAATCTAAATAGAAAGCTAAAATATATGAAAATATAAAGCAGTAATGGTGATATAATAAAAAAAATCTAGTAAAAACATTTTATTAATAAAATTAATAGAATTTTATAAACTGATTGAACTGATTGTCAAGCCTCAGACACTCAGACAGGGAGGATCTGAGGCTAAGATGATGTTCAAAAGCAGCCAAGAACAAGGTTAATGTGCTCGAGTCAGTGTTTTTTCTTCATTGTCATGCAGCTTCATTCTGAAAGAGCTCAAGATGAGCAACAGATTTCAGAGATTTTAAAGAAACTTGCGTACCTTACTGGCAGTGCCTTTGTGAATCAGGGACTTGACCTCCAGCCCCTCCGTAGACCCACCCTCTGCCAGGCAAAGGCCAAGACCAACATGATCCTGAAGGAAGAATGATGGCAAGCAATGGTTGATGGAATGGCCAGGTGAAAAAAGTCTCAGCAACGCCTATGTTAAAGCTAACAGGAGTCTTTGTACCTGAGGAAGAGTAATGTGCTTAACTTCTCTGGATGTTCCCTCACATTCTTTCTGGGAGTCAACCAAGTCTCTACACTCTGGTTTCAGTTCCTGGTCCATTTGAGCCAAAGCTGCTTCATTTCTGGCAAAACAACACCAGAAATGCCTCAGAAGATAACTTAAAACTTTGCGCCTGAACATAAAAAGAACAACTTACCTGATGAGAATAATGTTGACTTTGGAGGGAGCATTATTGATGATGTTAGTAGCATTTTGGTGGCTGCGGCCATACAAGATCTGACCATTAATCTAAAAGAAACATAAAGTTACATGCTATAATTCTTTAGCTACCTAAAAGTACTAGATTTAAACTGCATAATGGGCAACTGTTTGATTTCAAAAATCGCATTTCATTGTATAAATTGCATACAAAATTTTGATCAATCAAGTCAACCAATGGCTGTCTCTCGTGCTATATTTAGTCAAAGCTCTACATACTTCATTTTGGCTGCCTTTAGCCTAAAGAAGCTATCAGTTCCCCCACTCTCCTCTCACCTCCAATAACTCATCCCCAACTTGTATCCTTCCATCTAAACCAGCAGGCCCATGGGACTCCACACCTGCTACATAAACACTCATTCGGGCCCGGGAGCCATCCTTGTTTCCAGTGAGATGGATTCCCAAACCGTGAGCCGCTGGGTCTTTCTCCAGCTCGATCATATGGAGCTTTCCCGACAGGGTGCCATAACGCTGAAGCATCTTTTCTTGGGGAGACAAAGTTACAGAAGTAAGGAGGAGGTTGAGATGAAAAGGATATGATGGGCGAGTCAGAAAAAAGTGACAAAACTTTGTGTAACACCTGAAACGTGGAGCCTTGAGGAGAAGAATTACATCCTATAAAAACATCTGTATCTGTAAAAGTGTTGTGAAAGTGTATGTTTTACTACACTTTAACTACTTTTTATATGTGCTAATTAAGATTTAAATCTCTGTTTTTATAACTACAACATTCAGATAGTTTGCTACTTTCATCGGTAACACTTGAAGTTTTCTACATAAGGCTGACCTTACTCTGTCATTATCTGTCATTAGCATGAATAAGGTGTCATGAAGGCTGTCATTAAGCTGTCATTTAGTGTCATTCACAAAATTATGACACCTTTGGAGCTATGTTGACATTTTTTGGGTTAGGTGGAGAGTGGGGTTAAGTAGGGTTAAGGGTTAAGGATGAGGGTTAAGGTTAGAGTTAGATTTATGGTTAGGATAATGAAGGGTTAGGGTTAGGGTAATGACAGCCTTCATGAGACCTTATTAATGCTAATGACAGGTGCCATGTCATAATAATGACAGCGTAAAACTTCAAGTAAAGTGTTAATCTTTCATTTGATGACATTTTCATCCTTTTTAAGGAATGTATAAATAACATTGCAACAATATAACAATGAGACATGGAGAGAAAGGTTATTTACATGCAAACATGATGCTGAATAATATAGCCTTCAAACTTTAGGCACAAATTAGCTTTCAAAAAGGAAATAAACACTGTCATTGTGATTGTTAGACTGCAATGTTATCAAGTGTATTAAGAGGTTTTGTCTACAGCAAGGCGCCGGAGGGCAATGAATTTCATTTTAATTAGGTTTGGTCATGCCCAAGAACTGAAAGTCTGTCACCTTTTTAATTTAAAAACGATAAAAAAGTGTTTCTTTTAATGACGGAGCGTGACTTTTTAAGTCCTTGTCCACAGTGCATGCACATTTAGCTGTAGCTGTTTTCACATGTAGAGGACTATTTCATGTTTTAGACACATTTCCATCAACAAAACAGAATTTAATGTCCAAGATTATTAAAAAAATGTACAGTTCCTTGGGACTTCAGAGGTTTCCTCTTTATATCATTGTGACATCTACTGTATGTACAGAAACTTACTCCTGCCTGTGTCGTCTCCGTCTCCAGCTGCTGGCAACGTTGTAGTGACAGTTGTGGGGCTTCTCCGATCCACTTTATCAGAAGTTGGTGTTGGTACCTTGGGAGTAGTTTTGCATTATTGAATAGGAAACACAAGCTTGACATGCCTCAGGGGTCCTTCAGGCACGAGTTAGACAACCCCTGAGGCTTGTTCGGTGCGCTTGATGAAGCAACGAGAAAATACTGATGAGCTGAATGAATTAATGAACAATATTTAATGTAAGCTAAAAATAACATTAAAGTTGACCAGAACCGTGCATTATTTTCTAACTTTAAAAAATGTCCAAAGGATAAAAACTTCAAAAGCAGGCGCTCTCTTTTAAGAGTTATCTCCATCAAAGGAGAAAAAATACAAAGGCTTTAAATGAGTAAGGTAACTGCAAGGGAATTTGAACATATGCACATTAATTAGGACTTTTTCTGGTTCAATGCAAAAGCACGTCTACATAACGCACACTAAAACGCATGCATCCATTCCATAATCACATGCCCATAAACAAATACACACATTGAAACTAACCTTAAAGGGTTTGGGAGTGAAAGGGTTTGCAGGGGAGGGACTAAGGAACACACCACTGACAGTATCAGGTTCCTAAGATCATGTGAGAAAACAGAGCCTCTTCACGCATTGCTATATAGACACTGTAGTTTCTTGCTTAAGAATAACTTGTCGTTGCATGCATGATATTGTTCGGGAAAAAAAAAAGTATTTAATCTATGCTTTAGTCATACACAGGCTGAGCCAATCTAATGCCACACACTTTTTCACTGCCCAGTTAAACAGTAACTAAACCCCAAAAGCACAGGTTTTTTTTTTGCTGAAACCAAATGCATTTAAGTATGAAGTAGTGCTGATAATTGATTTTTGTTTAACTTTTGACATGTTAGTCAAAGTGTTTCAATTTTAGCAGATTTTTTTGTAAAAATGGAAGAGTGACTGCACCTCTATGGGTTAAAACTCGGCTAATATAATTGAATTTTGCTATTGGCTGAGAATGATGGGTTGTGACCAGGGTTGGGGTCAATTATATATTTCAATTACCCATGTTCAATTACAATTCAATTATGATTACAGAGGAAAGCATTATTTTCAAATAGAATTAAATTATTTTGTATCTTCAGAAAGTCAATCACATATACATAGTTTATAACTAAAATTCCATTTTCAATTAATCACAATTACTGAGCCTGAAATAAATAACCTAATAAAAGTTAGCCTTCCTCTTGTGTTAGCTTTCTGTTAGCATCTCTTATGATAACAAACTATTATCTAATTTCTTTCCTATGTAATGGTTACTTTGTTAGGCTTCCTAATCAATGAAAAGATAGGCTTTAATATTATGCAGTGGGCGTCTGAGCCTCTTATCTGTTAGTTTACCCCTAGATTTATTTATTTTTAAATGGTAAAATGTGGGAAAGCTTGATATTAAACATATTTTAGTAATTGCTAACTCCATGTGCAAAACGTTAACATGGTTCCCCAGTTTTGCATTAAATTGCAATTGACATTTTTTATAGAATTTTAACGGCAATTGCAATTCAATTACAATTCCGACAGCAACGTATTTTTTAAATTACAATTATAATTACACCATAAGTGTAATTAACTATCAATTACACAATTACAATTATAATTGACCCCAACCCTTGTTGTGATGTATTTGTTGCTTCTTTTCTCACAAACCGCCACTGTTGGCCCCGCCCCTCCTATAAAAACTAGCACCTGTGGCGAGATTTTATATACTGCATATATTTGTGTCTTAATCACGCACATCAGCCAAAATGTCAGGGTTTAGTTACTCTTTAAAGCTAAAGCCATCCAAAGATGGCTTTAGCTTTAAAGGGGCTTTAAAGGGGCGGATTCACTAAAGGTTTAGGGGTATTAAAACGTGTGCAAACGTCACTCCACACGCTAATAAGGAGTACAAACTCCAGGGAATCAGGACTGAGTGTCAGAATACGCGTCAGAATGCGCCCTCAATCCATTTAGCACGTTTCCCTCTGATGAATATGTAAAGTAGGCAGATCTCATATGGGGCACATAAAATAAATTATTGCAGTAGGCGCAATGCAATTAATCAAATCTGGAACTGTTTGCGATGATTGTTTTAGCACTGGAAAAAAGTACGACTGACAAGCAGGTGCAAACACACACGCAGAGATCAGCTGCAGTAAATGTTGACACAAAACGCAGCGGAAATGTAAAAAAAGGCTCCAGTTAACCTTTCTAGTATAAGAAAATAAGGACGGAACAGCCACATTAAATTAGAAGGAAAAAATGTCATTAGGTTTAATTTTTTTTTTTAAGTTTCTGTTTTTTTAGTTTTCTACATTATGAAATGTTTGTGCAGCTAACAGAGAAGTCCATCTGCCTCCTATTTAACTTCCTCAAATGTCATTGTGTGTTTCTGTGCACTCACGTCTTCACATTAAATGAGCAAAACGCTCATTTAAATAGGGGCGGTCTCCACCACTTCTGCACGATCGCTAATCATTGCTGCAATCTTAGTAAATCCCTCGCAGCAGGAGAGGAAACTGCGTCACCAAAGGATTTCGGGACAGAACTGGTTTACCACCCTTTGTTTCAGATCTTAGTGAATCCGCCCCTAAGAATTTCTATTTTGCTACAAAAGCATTAGTAAAGTTATAATCGGTGTCAAAGTCAAAATAATTCAAGGCTAGAAAACATTTCAGACCTTGTTGAGATCAGGATCAGTGTTACCTTTCTGCTGTGTTGTGTTGAAGTCAGTCGCTCAGAAATGATTGCGGTTGGCGGCTGTGAGCAAAAGAAGATGAAAAGTAGGAAAGGAAGATATAGTCATGCAACGTGTAGTACTTTGGTCACCACATCTTCACATTTTTTCAAATTTTATGTGAAAGAAAAGAAGCCTCAATAGATTAGAACTCACTGCAATACCAAAGCATGTAGCTGAAAAAAAATCTACAGTAAATGAAGATATTGAATATTCAGAAACTATTATTATTGATATATATGTATGTATATAAATATATATATATCAATTATGTCTCCTTTTATGGTGTAAATAGGTATATATTATGAGAAGATGAATGTACAGAAATAAAGTATAGTACTAGATAAGGGTGTAACAATACATGTATTTGTATTGAACCATTTCGGTACAGGACGTTCGGTTCGGGTACAGGGTTGTGTACGGGTGAGTTTCCGGAACGTAACGGAAGTTGCGTGTGTTTACTTCCGCCTGCAGCTACATGTGTAGCCTGTGTATGTCATAGCTAATGCTAGTGAGAAACCAGAGCTGGAGGACTCTCCACTGTCGCAAAAGTCTCCTGCTTTGGAACACTTTGGCTTCCGGGTGAAATATTGCAACGAAGAGAGACAAGTGGATAAAACGAGGGCAGTGTGCCGACATTGTTCAGCTGTAATAACGTATGTTTCTGGGAACACGGCGAACATGCGAACTCACTTGAAATGGCACCACCTGAGTGCGAATATCACTGCGACAAGAAAGAAAATGTCCTTAGTGCAAACGCAAATATTTTTTTAAATAATATTTTATGTATTTTTTTTTGTTTGATAATATTATTATTACCAGGGAGCACTTTACAACAGTATAGCATTTTTTTTAAAACTTTATTTTCATATTCTGTATAATGGTAAATACATTGTTGGTTTACTAAAGTTTTGAATGAACAAGCAAATGTATGTTTTGCATTTGTAACTGCCAGCAGATCTGCACTTACTGCAGACCATGTGGACAAGTACATTATTTCTGGCCAAAAACATGAAGGTCTAAACCAAGGGCTATACATGCTGGAAGTGTGCTGTACTCTTTGTTTGTTAAAACCTGTTAACAAGCCGTGAGCTTATTTCAATAATATTTAATGTATTTTTTGTTAAAGAATATTATTACCAGGCAGCACTTTACAAGTATTGTATTTTTTTTAAACTTTATTTTCATATTCTGTACAAATGTTAAATACATTGTTGGTTTACTAAAGTTTTGAATAAACAACAAGCAAATTTTTGTTTTGCATTTTGTTCCATACTGTACCAAAAATGAACCGAACCGTGACCTCAAAACCGAGGTACGTATCGAACCGTGATTTTTGTGTATCGTTACATCCCTCGTACTAGATATTACAAGGGGTAGGATCATAGTTCATTGTGTCTTCTTCCTATACTTACTTCTTTTCGAACATGCACAGGCTTCATCTTTATTATTATTATTATTATTATTATTATTATTATTATTATTATTATTATTATTATTCTCATTGTGGTAAATACACTGGTGTTTGCATTCATGTTGAAAACTAAAATTTTCTAAAAATAAAATCAAAATAGTCCACCAAATATAGAAGCTTTTATTATTTTCTGAAGTCCATTACCTGGGCTCGGTGCAGTCCGGACTGAATCAGGAAGGTGACCGAGTCCCCAGCCCTACGAATGGCTTCAACAGCCTGCTCATGGCTGGCATGTCGAAGGTCCACTCCACTAACCTTAGATAAAAAAGCAGACATAGCAACATATATACATATATGTATAATAAATATATAAGGAGGGAAGATATAAAGAAAAATGCAGGAAAAAGCCAGTAATCTAAGTAGGAAATATGCATACAAATGCATATCAGAAAGCAAATTCAGAACCGCTCTACAGATCTTGATTAGTTGTTTCCTGAATAATAAAACATTTTCGTGAACTCTTCCCGGCCTATAAATAGCTAAACTCATCCATTTGCAAAAACACCAGCAATGAACCCATTTCAAAGAGAGTGTTCTTGAGCACGGATACCAGAAAAGTTTTGACAGTTGATAATTTCCTTCAGCCTCTCAGTATTGTACCCACAGCTCAACTCTAATACAGCAGAGTGACATGTTTTTTTAGCCTTCAACTACTTTTGTGAGATTGTGTCCCACACAGCCTCTAAATTCTGCTCCTGGTTGACAGGAATGGAAACTTACAAATATCTGCTGTTGTTGTTGTCTGCCAATTACAGTACATGTTTTCCATATTGTCCACTTTGATGATAGTGCACTTTTTATTATCATACAGTTGTAATACGAGGCACATTACAAAATAGGTCTACTTTTTGTCTTTTGGTGATATTATGACAGTTCCAACTGGACTTTAAAATGTTTTTTTTCTCGGTCTTAGTGCTTCAGCAAAGTGTGGTTTGCCAAATTTATGAATAAAACTATTAGTCAACGAAATCAATCCTACCAAAGATTTTCTGTCATTTCAGGTGTCTTAAAGCTGGAGTAGATAATTCCTGATCTGTGGTTCACGGCTCAAATAGTCTAGGACACTGTGATGTTCTATCTCTCCATTCTGTTCTGTTGGTCCTTCTGTCCACTAACCCCAACCAGTCGAAGCAGATGACTGCCACCTCTGAACCTGGTTCTGTTAGAGATTTATTCCTGTCGCTAAATGCTTGTTTATGTGGATCTTGTTGGTTTTTTCCTTCTTATTATGAATTTTATATTTTGATAGCGCTTTGAGATGACTTGATGTAATCTGCGCTATATAAATAAAGTTGAAGTGAATTCAATTGACATAAATACCTTCCAAAAAATTTGTTGTTTTGATAGTTGATGGAAATGTTTTGTTTTTTAAAATTAGACATAGTCTAGTTATTGTCACTTAAAATTTCGACAAAAACTATGACGAACATTTTTTAGTCACCAAAAATAACACAGGTCAGAATGGCCTACTTTTACACCAATCAGATCAGATGTTTGATATGAACATAAAATAAAGCTTCCTAACTTCATCTGCATAATGTTATTCTTTACACTACTGTCACCCCTCACTTGATTGGCTCATTAATATGCTGTATAAATATTAAAGCGTGTATAATGAACGAGCTTTAACGGTGCACCATTATGCAGCCCTGATTTAGATCATGATTAGAAAACTAAACCATCCACCCTTGACCTATATCAGAACATAAATACATTTTCTCTGGAATTAAAACAGCGCGTTGTTTACTTGCTATAATCACATGATCATTTAATCCACTCACTGAATATCTAGTCGACACCTAACCTGACCACGGATAAGTGTGTATATCCTGTGCATATATACAATATTTGTATGCTGACATCTATAGAAAATTACATAAAGATGCTTTAGTGTGCAGACAACATTATGCATGCACAGTGGCACACACACATACCTCTAGAATCCTGTCTCCAGTCTGGAGGGTGCCATTAAGTGCTGCCGGGCTGTCGGGGCTGATCTGCTTGATAAAGACTCCCCGCATCATCTCTCCGCTGCTTAGCCTTCGGCCCATACCTCTACCTCCCATTATGCTGATACCCAGGGACTGGCCTGCTGCTCTAGTCAGCTGCACGCTGTAGCACAAAGAAGCAAAGCAGCAACATATATAGCTGAGCTGAAGATCAAAATGAGGAATGAGTGTCTCCTGCATGCCTTACTGGTATCTGATTTAGAAAGTTGCTGGGAATAAAGGAGCAATAGAAAGTTAAAAGAAATCGGAGTATTTTCTTGGGGCATTGTTCTACTGTCAGCAGCTAAGAGATGTAGATAAATTTTCAGGGATTAAGTTGAAACAATAAGAGTATTAAAATGACCAACAGAGACAGAGAAGCTCGATATTTGCTTATGAAGCACCCTATATGTTTTATACTTGTGGTGTACAGCTATTAAAGCTATACAGTAAGTAAGTTAGGAAGGAAACTACATACACTGCAAAATATACAAGAAGACATAGTCAACATCCCCCGCCAGATTGGTTCTCATTATAACTCACAACCTTTTCCTAAATGTCCTAAATCTAAGAACTTAGATGTATACATAAGAAAATATTATCACATCAGAATATCAAATGACTATCTTAAACGGTTTCTAAGAAAAGCTGTCCCCTTTGAAGATACCTCAAACAGAGTAAAAACAAGTTCTGATGAACTACCGCCAGGACTGTGGCCCGTGCCGAATATCACGTACCATATTCTTGAGAATTCAGTGAAATGACTCGGTTCCACCGAGTAAAACTAATTAAATTGTGCAATGTAAAATCGTAATCTAAGTTGCATTGCCTTTGAAACGATATATCACACGACTATGTTCCAATAAATTTAGAAATTACCGGAAAAGGGGGTGGGCCATCGGGCCCCCAACCCCCTCCCCTTTTAAAAAGGTCTCCTAGAGGGTGTTGACATCTCCTCATAGAATATCAATGTGAAATTACAGCCCGATTCAACGAGCATTAATGGACGAGTAGTCATTTAATAAATGGGGCCCCAGTGGGCCCCCTGGCGCCCGTTGACACATACGGAGTAATGGGCCCCATTCATATATTGGTATGTGTCAATGATTCGGGACCACCAACAGTCGCAATATTTGACTCACAACTAAATGAGAAAATGACTTTAATGGAAATTACAGAAAAAAGGGGGGTGGGGCCCCTAATTGAATTGTGCAAGGCATAATCGTAATCTACATTGAATTACCTTTAAAACGATATATCAAAAGGGCTCCGAGCATCTCATCATATTAATTCATAGAGTATTAACACCAAACTGCATTTCGATCTAAGGAGAACTAACAGAGGAGTAGTCATTTGAAAAATGGGGCACCCGGGGGACACGTATGGGGTAAGAGGGCCCATTTTTATATTGGTATGTGCCAATGATTCAATACCACCAACCGTCAAAATATTTGACTCGCAAATAAATGAGAAATTGACTTTGTTGTTTCTTGTTTTGGGGCCCCTTGGGGGGAAAAAATAATTTCGCGCTTCTCATTTTCAAACTCTATTTCTGAGAAAAGCAGTCCCCTTTTAACTCGAACGGATGGACGCACGGACGGACATACTCAAACCTGTATCCCCCCTCCACTTTGTGGAGGGGGATAAAAAGCCTGCTAGCTTCATGCTAACGTCTACGGGAAAACCCATGTATGCGCTCATGCTAACATTTACCGCGATCAGTCTTAGGAGTCTTATCAAACAGTACACGTAAACATACTCACAAGCATATTTTTTTCAAGCCAAAAATACAAGAACTTAGTAGAGAACAGGAGGCCATGGTGTTTCAAGATTCTGACTACTACGGCAACAGTGTTAGGTCAAAACACACAAACTCACCCAGAGTAAAGAAAAACGGAACAAGGGCGATAACTTAAAAAAAAATAATTGCGCACTTCTCATTTTCAAACTCCATCAAGGTATTTATACCCTGAAGCCACACACCAAATTTGGTTGTCCTATCTTAAACAGTTTCTGAGAAAAGCTGTCCCCTTTAACTTGGACGGACGGTCGGAGCTCAAACATATATTCCCCTTCTACTTTATGGAAGGGGGATATAGGTTTATAAAAAAAAATACATTCAAATACTGGTCTGCTGCTGGCCTCCTTCTACTGGCTTCATACCCAGAGGTGAAAGTAATGTTGATTACAAGTATTCATGTTACTGTACTTGAGTTGCTTTTATCAGTACTTGTACTTTTTTGAGCATATTTCTGAATCAATAGTTTTACTTGAACTTAAGTACGTTTTAAAAGAAGTAAAGTAACCGTTACTGAGTAAATTATTATTTTTTGTGTTTATTTTTTTATTTCAGTTTCATGGCACATGGAACATGATCCATATGTTGTGTCATTTGGTTCAGGTTGGCATTTCTACCTAATATGTTGTTACCCACATGGCACATCTGGCATGGCACTTTTTTAGAGTTCATAAATGTAGCTATACTTAGAACCTGAGAATTTGTTTTTTTATCTTGAATTGAATTTATTGGCATTGTTTTATTTTTAAAAAAATAATTGTACATTTTGAGAAACTTTTTATTTTATACAGATGCCTTTGTGGAAAAAAAAAATTAAGTTCCAATTGCGCAAGATCTCGTTTCTTCTCTTTTAAGTTTATACATGAGATGTTTACTGTATGTAAGGGAACCGTGGCAAGATTTATTACCAACAAATCAAAGTGGTGGGTAAAAGAAACTAGTACCTCTTACTTTGAGTACTATTTATTAGACCAACTTTTTACTTGTACTTGAGTATTTTATGTATGACTTACTTGTACTTGAGTATAATTTTAATCAAGTAACAGTATTTCTACTTGAGTAGGATATATCAGTACTCTTTACACCTCTGTTCATACCATACCACTACACAAGAATAACCCCACCACTTCGCTGCAAAAACGTTCTATTGAATTAAGAAATTAATCAAATAGAAAATGAAATTTAAAAAAAAAGGTTAATAAACAGAGCAGCCTTTACATGACAGAGAGTAGCTATTGCCAGTAACACTAATATTTAACACCACGTGAAGTCCTAATTTTCTAAAAGTGAGAGTTTCAGCATCACCAAAAGACAATAGTCAGAATATCACGCTTTCGCTGACCTTTTAGGTTGATCCCAGAAACCTGATGAATGGCAATGAAGCTCCTCGTTTTGCTTTTCCTTCTCCTCCACTTTGGTTTCCACTTGAATATTTGCTGCGGCCCCATCGACATTGACCCCTTCCCTTTTTGTTTTCGTCATGCCTCCAATTCTTCTGTCCTCCTTCTTCATCAGAGGCGGAGATTTGGAAATCAGCCAACTGAGGAAGAGGAAAAGCCCACAGGTTTGTACATCACTGAATCAAAAGAAAAAAAAACTAACATTTACATCGGTCTTTTTTTTTCTCAAAATGTTTTTATTGTAGATTGTGCAGACATAATACAAAACAAAAAAAACAATGTCACAGAACACTCTCACCCTGTTGCACTTTAAAAAAAAAAAAAAAAAAAAAAAAGAAATATTTATATTCAAGTACCAATAGAATAGAAATATGAATACAACATTATTCTGATCCACCTGTTTAATTTGATCCAAGATGGGTTGCCAAAGAGTGAAAAACTTACTGGCACAACCTCTAGAATATTGTATTTTCTCAAGTGTTAGATGACGTAAGAGATCAACAAACCACACTCTAGAAGATGGAGGGCATTTGTATTTCCATTTAAGAAGTATAAGCCTTCAGGCAATAAATTAAATTTAAATAAAATTTAATTTAGAAAATTGTGGTACAATGCCAAATATTGCAATTGCGGTCTCCAGTTCAACAGTAATCCTAAATACATCAGAAAGAAATCTGAATATGGATTCCCAAAAGTGTCAATTTTGAGCAAAACATGTGAGATAGTGTCGCTGGCTCAGTTTCACAGCGATCACAGTTTATGGTCAGGTTTAAATTTCTTCAGTTTTACTTTTGACCAATGCACTCTGTGAACAATTTACGTCAGAGTCTAATGAAATATTTGTAATTCTTTTCTAATCATATCACAGTATATTGTGTTATGTTAGAGGTAGCACTAATAATGAAATATATTACAGTATGACTGTTTATTACTTAGGGTGATGGCCTGATAATACATAATCAGTGGTTCTCAAACTTTTTTGGCTCAAGTACCCCCTTCTCTTAATTTTGAATCGAAGTACCCCCTTTTGTCCGACGACAACATTTTCCTCAAAATGATGTGAAAAACCACGATAAAGCATAATGATGAATGAAAAAGTGATAATACACATTTTAAAGAATCTAAGTTGGGTCACAGCTCCTGCGGTTGACCGGTCGGGCTCTGTCTTTGATGTTGTTTTGTGTGTTGCTGGTAAAAGTAAATATTTTTCTCTCTCAGTGTGTGTTTTTGGTGTCATGTTGCGTATTTTGTTGTTGTCTGTCTGTTCTTCTTATTATTCAGTATATTTTTCTCTTATTTTGGGTGCTTATTGTTATTTTTGTGTTTGTTGTCGTTTTTGTGTGTTGCTGGTATTATTTCAATCATTCTCTCTCAGTGTGTGTGTTTTTGGTGTCATGTTGCGTATTTTGTTGTTGTTTGTCTGTTCTTATTATTATTCAGTATAGTTCTCTCTTACTTTGTGTGTTTCTGTTGTCATTTTGTGAGTTGCTGGTAATATGTAGTATGATTATCATTTTGAACTAAAAATAAACATTATAAAACCACAATTTTCCATTTTTTCTCTCAAGTACCTCATGTTGTGCCATCACGTACCCCACTGGTCTACAAGATAGGTGACAGAAACGCTCTATCTTTGTATCTATGTTATTATGAGTGCATTTTGACTCTTTTCTATACCTGGTATTTGTGTGTGTGCATTGAGAGGGGAAGAAAGAGAAGGAGAGGATTTTTCACGAATATGTTGAACGTTGGAGGACTTTAACAAGCCTTTGGATGTGAATGATAGCGGTGCTATCTTCACAACAGGAGCCTATAGCCAGTTAAGTTACAGAGGAGGACAAAACAAATGGTTCGACTGAGGTTGAAAGAGAGAAATCAGGCGAGGGAGATTGGAGCCAGTCGGATACAGGGAATAAAATGAGGTGAAGAGGGAGGAAAGGCATGGTGTGAGGTGAGAGAGGGTCAGACAGAGCAAGAAAGAGAGAGAGAGAGATGAAAGACAGATGTTGTCACACAGTGAGCGATAGAGACAATGTATTGAAAGATAAGAGTGAAGGAAAAGCTGTGGAGAGAAATGGAAGCCAGAGCAGGAGGAGAAAGGCAGAGGCCTGGAGATGGAGTGAAAGCAGGGACAGACAGAAGCGAGACTATTCGTTTTTTTCGCTGACAGTC
Source organism: Gouania willdenowi (assembly GCF_900634775.1). Taxonomy (NCBI): domain Eukaryota; kingdom Metazoa; phylum Chordata; class Actinopteri; order Blenniiformes; family Gobiesocidae; genus Gouania; species Gouania willdenowi. The sequence goes on from NC_041044.1 coordinate 27,795,808, forward strand.
AGCACTGAGGCCCATAAGCGAGCGGCTAAATATACCTCAGAGATTCAACATTCAGAAAAGCCTTTGCCTTCACCACAGAGAAAGAATACGGTGTGGAAGAGACTCTCACTGTGCCTGATACCGTTTATCAGTGTCACACAGCACACCTGATCATTAGGATGACTCTCACTGCTGAAACACATGAGTGATGTGTTACAATCATTAAACCATAGAACCATAGCTATAGAAACCAAGACCCAAAAGTACAACTTTTAATAAAGACCAACGAGAAATTTCAAACATATTAATGAGGGGTTTTTCCAAGCTTGGGGTCATCTAAAATGTCTAGCAATATTAAAATTTTAAAAAATTATTCAATTATTATGAAATTATATTTTTAAATATCTGCATAATATAATTACTGTATATAAATATAATATATATTTTCATTTTTTAATTAATTAATATTATGAATATATATAAATTAATGTATATGAATTATAATACATTTATTTTTTAATAATCTAAAATTACATACATTTAAATTTACATTTAGTTATGAATCCATTTTTATTTATCTATTCTGCACAATACACAATATGACAGAAATAGATATACAGAGCACGAGGAGGCAGAAAGCTCATAATATTTTTTTTTTTTTTCATATGAAAACACCACACACAATCTTTCACTTTCTCAAATATAAATCTAGTTAAAATAAAATGCTTGTGCATATTGTTACATTGTGCATTGATACTGGCTACTCTGTATTTGAAACACACTATAACACACATGATTTAAAAAAAAAAAAAAAAAAAGTTTCTGGGTTTGCCAGACATTTTTACATTAATGTGTATATTGAAGTTTAATGAAGCGTTTGACTTTATCCCCAATGTGAGTGTTGAGCAGAGATTGGACTTTACCTGGAGTCTGGGGCTGGTGTTATGGTGGGGGCTGTGGAGGGGCCTGTATGCAGACCTTTGAAAGATGCAGAAACTCTGACTGTGGGAGCATCTGGAGCTGCAGATTTGAACTTCACAGAGGCGGACGCTTTGAGCTTGGATACGATTGGGGGACTGCAGGGTCGGACTAGATCTGGTGCAGGTTCTGGAGAAGTTGTTGGTACGGAAGGAGATAAAGATCCGTTGTCGGTAGTGATTGATGCGAGAGGAGGCAAACCCAGACGAGAACGATGTTCATCCACTTGATGAGCTGGGACATAGATTACACTAGGGGAGGAGGGTAACGTTAAACAAAAGAAAGAGGAGAAGATAGGGTGAAGATTTTGATATTAATATACAAACAGGCTTTTTCTTGGGTGTATTTTTCCGATCTCACTGTTAAACAATGAATGATGACACAAGAAATGAAGAAAAATGAAATGACATAGTCGTGCAATATCATATCATTAATTCAATACTTTCTATTTAACCCCCACAAACTCGCAGATATAATTGTCATGCATCATTAGGGGATTCTTTCTTATTTTATGTGGACTTCATACAGAATAACCATCAAAGTAATTGTATGGCTTTGTGTTAAAAAGCTTTATTTTGAGTTTCAAGACAATATTTGAGCTATAAATGTATTACAATCTACAGACATCTTTCAGTCAACTTACCTCAAATCTTGCAAAAGACACTATTAACCCTCAATATGTCATTTACTTTAAAGTATCTGAAAAGGTAAATGTGTAACATCATTTCTGAGAATAATCATTTTCATGTGTGCGGTTTATGCTTTTGATCAGTTCATGGTAATGGTATTTCTTTTGCGCGCCTTTATTACCAGTTGCACTCGTATTGTTGGTAAATGTATGACATAATAAGACTGTCTGACACTCCCCTATAATCAACATTTAAAAGGAAATGGATATTGGCTCTTATAGAATAAAATAAATAATATTTTATGGATAATAGAGGATGTACACAAGAATTGCATTACATTTCACAACATAATGCAATATATTACATTGATTGTTTCAGAATATGAGTAACATTCCTCATATTTAGACAGCACTACTGCACGAGGAAAAAGGCGACCTTTGTCTTTTTAAAAGTCAAATGCATATAACCCATTACATATTCATTTGATGGTATTTGATTTGCTGAGATCTCTAAGCTTGGTTTTAAGGGCTTTTAATTCATTTAAAGATAAATTCAGTTTTATTTACAGTATATAGCGCCGAATACAACAAAGTCTTCCCATGACACTTACTGTATCATAACACTTTGTTTTTTGCTGGTATTTTTGCATTTTTCTGTTCAGGTTTATTGAAGTCTCTGATATTAGTAGTCATCGTGTTTGTCTCAGTTATATTTGGACAATAGCAGCTTGGGTAACTATGGGCTCTATTCTCCCGTCTGGACTTAAGCGCTTTTTTGTGCGCCTGCAGTTACGCGCTTCTCTCCTACGTGTATTCTCCAGTCCAGGCTGCTGACACGCCCACCGTGCGGAAATCACGGAACATGGAGTTTTCCCAGCGCTTGTAAATGTCATTGAAATCCGTGAAAATGATAAAGTTCACTTTTATTTTGAAACGCCTTCATTGATAAACAATATAACAGGCTGATTTGATCAGATTATTGCAGTGTGACTGAGTCACAGTTAAAATCTCTCACCTTGATCATTATCATCATCATCATCATCATCATCATCATCATCATCATCACTGTAAAGCGTGACCGAGTTAGATGTGCTGGAGATATGAGGAAATAACCCGGCTGCAGAGCGTCCTGCTTTAATACAGAGGGATGTTTGCAGTGAAACAGAACTATTGGCTTCCATAATACCGTTTTAAATATAAATAGTTTAAAGTGACCTGAGCTGAGCCTCATTAAAACATGTGTGGGAACAGTTTCTGGTCCATCCTCATCTGGATATGACAGCTTGTTTCACTCTGTAGTGGATCAAACTGTGACTTTACGTTGGACATAGTATGAAAATGGTTGAATCACTGTGACCAACGTGGACAGAAGTCTGCGTCTGTCAGAGTTTTAATTCATGGTGCAGCAGCAGCTGAGTGATCACAGCTGCTGCTGCACGACACACACGTTCGCGTGGCTTCAAATGTAACTAAGTCCATATTTCTAGTGTAATATAATGTTTCACCTTATCGGGGCACTGCACTTATTCCAGGGTTAGATGCGCGTAAGAGGAAAAGGACTTACGCACACCGGAGAATGCGCGTAAAACACCCACATTTCAGGGCTGCTCCACCCACAGTGCGTAACTGGGATGAAGGGCGCAGCGACTGACTTAAGTACAGGGGGTGAATAGCACGCAGCCAGAAACAGCACCACTGTGCGGCTTTTTGGACTTATGCACATGGGAGAATAGAGCCCCAAGGTTGTAAATTCATTGTTTTAGGTGACAGTCAAAATTTTCAAAGCTTAATTAATGATAAAAACATGCTAATGAAAATAAAGTGTTATTTTGCTCTCATAGGGCCTCATTAAAAAGAGCTAATTTGCCGCTGTTTAAAATGTCAACTTTTATTTTGTCCTGACAGTGTGAATTGATCCAACTCTATCACGGAGTAGACAGATGATGACACATCCAAAGAGTTTTGTTTCACGAACGGCTGGATGTATCTGAGCCGTGACAGAAGAGATGTCAAGGACATCATTAAATCCCTCCTTCACACTTCAATTTCCCTTCTTGTTATATTGTGTGTTTGCTACTGGCAGAAATGTTGTTGGAATTTGCAGAAGTTTTGTTTCAGCGTGGTAAATAGAATGTGTAGGTCTTTTACATTAAGCTGTTGTGACGGGAGCCATGCGGACGGCCTGCCTCGCTTCAAAAGAAGCAGTTTGATAGTGACAAGCCCTCAGCCTTCTATGTGTCTTATTCTGAGGCTGCCAAAGCGACTCATCTGCCTCCACTCGCTCTTAGCTTGTCTAAAGTGCTGTCAGGAGGAGGCAGTGAGAGCGTGTCTGAGTATTTCCGAGTGCGCTCACACACGGAAAAAAAAATGCATGTGTGTGTTCATCTGACTGTGCATCTAGGATAGGCTCCTTAAAAACGCTCCTTTATTCGGAAGCACACTGTTCAAGGTGAGATAAGTGATGAATTATTCAAAGATATTTTCTACGGCGGGGGAAAAAAAAAGGTGTTTTTTGGAGGTTAGATCATTGAAAGTGGGTGAGTGTCGCTGTGTGTATGTGTGTCAGGGTAAAAGCATAACAGGCGTATGAAAATGAGAGAAAACGACATTGAAGTGAGTGGGTGTTTTTGGAGAGTTGGTGTATGTGTGTGTGTCTCCCTCTAATCAACCAAACAGGCACCGTCAGCATGGAGCCATAACTGCTGATGTTAGAGCGAGAGATAATTTAACCACTTTCCTCCTCAGGCAACCTTTAAAATTCCAAGATCTAATCTAATTTTGCACAACTGTAATGCATCAATTGTCTATGACAGCAACCACAAAACAAGGCAGTAAAAGACATGGTAAACTATGATTGGTGATAAAATGTCCTGTTTTTGACTGAACATATTTTACATATGGATGATTAGACATATACATATTATACCAGTACTTACTTTTTTGAGTCACACACACTGTCAAGACATGCAGAGCTAAATCTGTGGAATGTGAAAGATTTTTAATTTAGACACAAGTCGCACTATGAGTGTTTATTTTGTGGTTAAATAATCTTCTTTAAAATCCCTGTAAAGCAAAAATAAATTTATGTTATGAGTTTATCACATGACAGAAACATGTGTCATTGACCACTGAGCCAAATTTGAAAGATGAAAAAAATTGCTAAGTATATAAAACTAGGTCTCAAAATCATGGAAAAACAAGCATTTTTCTCTGCTCTGAGATGCTGGGGACGTGTCTGTTAGATGTGCTGGAACCACGCCCACGCGTGGAAAGGGCGCCGCCTCCGTGTGTTAACCCTATGGAAGTGTACTGTGTCTATGGAGAACAAGCAGCTTCAGCGTCGATAGTGCTTCCAAAAATGCTCGAATCGGGCCAAACAAGGAGCATTCGTCAATATCCTCAACAAAACTGCGATGTATAAAAGTGCTCATTTCATGAAAAATGTGGCACCAGCGGACGCGTTTTATTCCCCTGAGTCCGAATATGTGGTTTGTTTTCGGCTAGAGGCGAATTGCGCGCGCTGGAGGCCGCAGAAGTTGAATGGCTATGTTACGTAACGCGGCTATAATTTCTGACCCACCCATTAAATTTGAATTTGCTTTACAGGGACTTTGATATTACTGACTATCCACTGTAGCACCTAATTGCATTATTAGTTGTCAAACTCATTTGAATTCAGGGGCCAAATATGGATCAGTTTGATCTCAAGTGAGCCACAGATTTTAGGTGGGAAAAATGAACAATTTTAACCTCAAGTGTGCAATTGTTTTTAATATCAGTTACTGCCAGATCTTCACTTCAAACGTTCTTGTTTTTAACCAATTTTTGTGTAGATTAGAAGAATTGTTTGTGGAAAAATTGAGAATTCTTTCCACAATTTGCAATTAAAAATGACTGCATTCATGAAATATCAGGACCCCATTTGGGGTTGGAAGACACTGGGAGGGGGTCACCAGATGACTCAACAAAAACAAAGAATATTTTTAAAACAATATGAGACCATTTTTGCCTATTTTACTGCAACGACACCAAATTTGTCATATTTGAACCTTTTTTCATCACTTTTTGTTGCCATATTTTTTGCAGTTTTTAATCCATTTCTGCCACTTCTTCATCAAATTTTAATGCCTTTTTTGCACTTTTTTTTCCACTACTTTTATGACATTTTCAGCACTTGTAAACCCTTTCCACCACTTTTTCTACCTAATGTTGCATATGTTACTTACATATTGTCACTTGGCAGAATGAAAAGTTTGAGAACCACTGAAATACACAAAGCAAAACTGCAAGTCCCTCAAAATAGAGTTTCATTAAATTGGTGAATTTGAGATTTCTACAACTGGATTATTTAGTAATTTACACAATGATTAATGTGTTTTTTTTTCAGTCATTTGTGGGCCAAATTGGATGCTCTAAAGAGCTGGAAGGCCTTGAGTTTGACACGTGTGCGTTATTGTATTAACACTGTTTCCTTAAGGTAGTTGTGCGTCACTAATGATGTATTCAAATGTCACACCAAATACGCTACACATCAATGTAACATAAATAACTGCTAAATAACAAACCGTGACCTACAGTATTTAATATTCACATTGGGACCTTCACAGTATTGATTGAAAAGAAACGCTCTTAAAGGTGCAGTCCGCAATGTTGGAAAGCGACCTAGACCTCCACTAAGCTCGACTCCTCAAGTTTTAACAAAGAGAAAATGTAAACATACTTGAATGGTTTAAAGCAAAATATCTACATGTGGATGAAGAACAGGTGCATGTGTGTCAGGATGCTCCAAAGGTACGCAAACTCTTTTAGTCCTTCCGCCATCAAGCTTTTAAATACTAGTGAGAGGGCCAGATGAGATGTGTCTCATGTGCTGTTTTTAGGTTTGAATCTATTTGTATTTATTTATTGCCACTTTTGCACTTTATCACAATGTTGGAACTGCTGTGGCCTACAGCGTGGCTGTTCTGTTTTTGTCCTGCACAATGACTGGCTGATAAGATAAAAATGTGGATGTGTGTGTAATGTTCTGTCCCATGCTGCAACCCAACTCACTACTGCAAACTGAATTGCCCCTCGGGGATAAATAAAGTATTCTTAATCAGAATCTGAATCTCCATTGAAGTAAGGCAAGCCAATAGATGCATTGAGACGGTTTTAAGACACTGGAAACACTGGGCTCGTGCTTTTCCATTCAGAAGTTACTTATACATGGACTGAATGAAGCAAGCTTCATTAGTTATTCAACGGACCCCCCGAAAATGGAAAAATAAAATGACTTCTTCAAAACACAAGTAAGCCTGGACCAATTTTTTTGTTTTGTTCAAAACGATTACATTTTTATTTACTATAAATTAATATTTAACATTAAAATGTAACATTGTTTTAAATTTATCTTAAAAAAATGTATATATCTTTCTTATGAATTTATAGTGTGAAACACCTTGGATTGACTCAATGAATCCAAGTTAACTAACATGGGCGACCGTGGCACAGGTGGTAGAGGGTCGTCTTCTGATTGAGAGGTTGGGGGTTCAATCCCAGTACCTGACTATGTGTCGAAGTGTCCTTGGGCAAGACACTGAACCCTAAGTTGCTCCCAGTGGTCGACTAGCGCCTTGCATGGCAGTCCTGTCCCACTGGTGTGTGAATGTGAGAGTGATTGGGTGAATGAGCTGATATGTAAAGCGCTTTGAGACTGCTTCAGTGTGGTGATAAAGCGCTATATAAAATCAAGTCCATTTACCATTTAATGCATCGTAATTCCTTTGATTTATGGAGGCCTCTTTGAATTTATAAAGTTATGATCAGATTTTATTTTCTTCTCAGATTTATTCAATATTCATTTGCAATAGTTATACTTTTAAAATAAAGAATCATCTGTATCTACAGTCACCCTGGGGCAGTCTGAGGGAAGTATGGTGGCCCTTTTCACACCACTATGCATTAACTCATATTACTGAATATTCCTTTACATTGTTGGCCAGCATGTACACATTCTAATAAAAAAGCTACATCTTGATGACTTATACCTTTTCCAGGAGATGATTTCTCACTGTCACGGAGAACAAAATTGGTTCTGGTATAGTTTGAAGAATACAACTTAAGATCTCAGTCCCATCAAACATTTATGGGATGCTCTCTCCCAACCTCAGTGATTTGCTGTTAATGTTTTTGTACCAATGACACCACAGCAGAACTTCAGGTGGGATCTGACTTAATGGTTCAGGGCTATTTTGGTAGCAAAAGGAGAACTTTGGAATATAAAGCAGATTAGAAATGGTCATGACTGGTTGGTGTGTACATAAAAATGAAGAGTACCAGAGAAGTGCCACTTTCTCATGACTGTACCCAGATGTTATATTAGGGGATTAAGTCCGACCTGGTGCGTGAATCGAGGCTCTTATAGGAACAATCTGACGGTTTCTTCACATCTACCAAATACAATCTATTAGTTTTGCTGCATTAAGTTAAAAGTTACACCTTTATGGCTTCAGTGGTTCATACGTGGAGATCCAGTTAAATATGAACCTGAGCAGTCGTCTAATGAGCCAGAATAAGTGAAAACATCCGTGTGCATTTGTCATGTCTTAGATCCATTAGTACCAGAGCCTTTAATTTCATACCATATAACTTGGCTTGTAACAGAACGAGATGCATATAGGCACTAATGACATTAGTCATTACCTGATGAATCTCTTCTAATAGAGACTCACAGCATGTAATGCCACTGTAACAGTTACCACATATTATGGCCTTCCAAAGACAGCAGGGTCAAAGGCTTAATAGTTGCACCAGTGGTTTTTCCTCCGTGAAATATGACTGCAGTGGGAATCTTCATTATTTTACGCAGAGGTTCTCTGTTTTCAGTAGGACACACGTATTGTATTGGCCATAACTAACACCAAAAGTTTGAATCGCTACTTTGTGATGAGAGTTTATTATTGTTTTCAAGGAAGGTTGGATAAATAGGTTTGAATTGTCGGGTTAGAGCTGCAGGGATGATAGTGGGCGTCCTGAAACCAGACCTGTGGAAAACCACTACATTCAATGGTCAATACACCAAATTAAATATTTTATTTACTTTTGTTTTCAAGTTCGTTTGAAAATGTGTTTTTTTTTTTTAATACAACACTGGACTATTTAATAGAATTACCAAACCACTTGCTTTTTAAACAAGAGCACTCAGCCATGTGCCAAATACACTCTTTGCCAAATATTGTCATTTATCTAGATCAGTAATCCTGATCATTCACACTTTAAAGGCTTGTAAGAAATGTATATCCCTATCAATAACAATACAGTTAGTCTGAACATTTGGGCACCCCCAATTTTTTGAAAAATCCCAAATATGGGCAATCCAGAGCTGATCCGGTTAAACCCGTAGGGTTAATTGAGGAACTAACCCAACATAACAGATTCATAGTAGAGGTATTGATTTTTCTAGAATCAGTACATTGTTCTGGATCCCTTCCTAAATCTAATGGAATCCTTCATGGCATGAGGTCTATCTTTGGTTAAAATATACTGAACCATGTGGTGTTACAAGAAACTTTGTTTTGTAAATGTTGAGGGAAGAGCTAGACCCATCGAACAACAGATACAAATTATGCGTTAGGTTAACATGAGGAGTGTGGAAATTGTGTTGAAAAAGTGATACAAATATTACCAGTGGAAGATTATAATACCGTAATAATCTATGATGAACAAATCCCTTTTGTTTCAGTGTAAAGCTTTACACCAGGGTTGGTGTCAATTCGAATTGTAATAGCGTAATTTATAATTAATTATAATTGTTATTGTAATTTTTAAAAATCTGTTGCTGTCGTATTTGTAATTGAGTTTAGATAATTGAATTTGTAATTGGAGTTGGCATAGAAATTCCATTAAAATTGTCAATTGTAATTTAATGCAAAACTGGAGAACACTGTTACAGTTCTATGTACAGTTCTACACGTATGTAGTTAACGATTATTAAAATATTTTTTATGTAAAGCTTTCCCACATTTTACCATTTTAGAAAAAATTACTGACACAAAAAGGCTCCGATGCCCTCACCAAAAAATATTAAAACTTATATTTTCATTGATTAAGAAGTCTAATAAGTTAACCAACAGATAAGACAGAAATTAGATGATAGATATTAGTTTTAAGTGTATTTTACAGCTGATTTAGGACCAGCTATCATAAGAGATGCTAACAGAAAGCTAACACAAGAGGAAGGATAACTTTTATTGGGTTATTTATTTCAGGCTCAGTAATTGTGATTAACTGTAATTGAACTTTAGTAATTGAGAACGTTATTGTAATTGAGTTTCTGAGGTTAAAAAAATTAATTTAATTGTAAATGGAAAAATGCTGGTCACTGTAATTGTAATTCAAATGTAATTGAACAAGGTAATTGACCCTTTACACCCCCTAACGCTTTAGGGCCTCACCTCATCTCTGGCCCTATGACAGAGTGACTGCGGAGCATGGCCCTGGCCTTGGCATTTGTCAGGTTGGAGGTAGGTTCTCCGTTGATGGCCAAGATGGCGTCCCCCACCCCCAGCCTGCCATCCTGGCTAACAGAGCCCCCCTGGATGACACTGCGCACCAGCATGCCTGAGCCGTCCTTGATAGCACTCACCGACATCCCTGCCAACGGCCACACAAACACATAGACACACAAGAAGCACACACAAGCTCAGGTAAGTGGGGGGGTTCGCTAAGGCTGCTTTGTCTGCTTGCCAAACAGACGGACAGTCGCACAAACAAACACCTGACAGTGACATAATCAGCATAATCAAGATGGGCACTAGGCAGCTTAGCACACAAACATGGCTACACATGCTAGACATCATCCTTCTGTGTCCCAGTGTTCCATAGGGCGCTCAACCACGGACGCTAACGCTAAAGGGCTGAGGTCACAGGTGCATGGAGGGCTAACACATGCCAGCCGGACAAACACCAAACTTCAGCATTATCAAACTAGACACTAGGTGGATTACAGAAACACTTAACACAGAGAGGCTCAAGCAGAAAGACACACACTTAATCACACACACGTACGCGCACACACAGGAAGACAATAATTAGGTAGCTGCGTAGCAACAAGGCACATCCACAACACTATGGTCGTACAGAATTTGAAGAACCTCAAAGAAATGACTGAGATTTTTCAGTTCATATAAATAGTTTATTGTTTATTTTATTTTACACTCAAATTACAATACAATCATAGTGCCTGGATACAAGAAACCTGAGACACGTCTACCGACACTGACAGGACAAACAGAAGACACATGCTTTTAAAGACATCACAAAATCGTGAAGAAATGTCGCTTTATGTCTCAGAATCCAAAGATGACAAGCACAAAAACACAACTGTAAAAAATACAGCTTCTGTTAAATGAATACAATTTGTAACAAATTTATAGTTTCTATTTTGACTGTGCTGTTATTAAAATAACAAAGTCTTAAGTTAGAGCGATATATCGATCAATCAAAAATAAACAAAGACTTTGTAGGCCGTGAAGACATTTCTAACATGATAAAGGCAAAATCTTCAGTTTAAAATAGTTTTTTTAGGGTATTAAGACATTAAAAAAAGGTTTTTATTGGGAGTACTGTCATATACACACTTTAAAAATGTGTTTCACTTTAACGAACAGTATTGTAGATGGCACCTAATGTTATATTTTCCAATTATTCCAGCCTACATAACAAATTGCTAACTTTGTTGCTTGTTTTTGCGTCAAAGCAAATAGAATAAAATTTTAAAGACCACAATCAAACAAAAGCTGTAAACCTTCCATATTTGGATTTTTTTTTTGTGAAATCATATCTTTTCTAATATTCCAGCGATAGACAGACATTGTGAGGCTCTGACCATCACATTCTAAGTGCAGGAACATTCATTTTACATTTCAAAGTAGTGCTGTGACTTATAAAAGCTTGTTTTCCAGAGAGGAATGTGTTTGTCTTTCAATGTTTTGCATAGTGCCCCTCAATAAAAGTGCAAGATCTCATTTCACGCTATCATCCCCTTTGTCTGATAGCCAACAGCTAGACTTCTTTCATATTATTACCTAAAATAAATGCAATTTTATTCAGAACTTTGTCATAAACACTCTCCGACATGCATAGGCACATGCACGCATGCACACACACACAAACATTTGTCAAACGCTCTATCAGGTATCTCAACCACAATATTACAAAACTCCTTCAGCCATCATCACCACCATTTATGAATGTCAACATTGCCATGCCTGTAACGTACACACACCAAGACACCATCATCATGAGAAATATGGATAACATACCAAGGCTACGGTTGCCCCGGACAACAGTGATTTTCCTTTCAAAGTTGGTGCGTGGTGGAGGAGGCGGGGTTTGCTTGCTATCAGCATCTTCCATTGCACTGTAACGATGACGCAACTGGTTTTCCTGAGAAAGAGACAGCAAACACAATATGTGACTGTAAGTGTAATAAGAGGTTTTTTTTTTTTTGTCGAAATAATGCACAAAAAAGAAGTCAGTGATCCAGAACCATGATATATATAGCTACCGTACATATTATTGCCAGAATAGAATATCCTTTATGTACAAAAAAGCGGGCTATCGAAATGTATACAACAGTTGGTTCCAACAAAGTAATTTGATTGGATAGGAGACAATCTATGAGTGTTGATATAGAGTAGATTATCACACCAGTGCTGATATTTTAGCACAATAGCACTCCCTCTCGTGTGATATTGCTTAATTAGCATGCTAGCATTGCAACTTATGTCAATGACTATAAGCGTCCATAGTATATTTAACAAATAATCATCCATCCATCCATTTTCAGACCAGCTTGTTCCTGTTTTTCAGGGTCGTGGGGGGTCTGCCAGTGCCTATCTCCATCTCATACTGGGCACTGAGTGGGGGTACACCCTGGACAGGGCGCCAGTCCATCGCAGGGAAACACAGTCACAGACAACCCTCAAGCCCCAGGGCTTGAATCCATGACCTTCTTGCTGCGAGGCAGAAGTCCTAACCACTAAGCCACTGTGCAAATAATCAGTTTTGTAGAATATTTTCAAGAGGAAATCATGGACACAAACCCCTATATGACCGTGATGATGCTTGTTTTTGATCCACTATCACAGATTGTACAGTGTAGATTTTTTTGGTAGTAATACCGCAGAAAGAAGAACAAGGTAAAGGTAAAGCATGTCAGTGACTGCCTCACCTTTCTCTCCTCTGTGCCCTAAAGATGTTAAAACCTCATTTGCCGACGAGTTTCTTCAAACATCCACACATGCCTGTCCTTATTCACTGTTTTCTATCTGCATATAAGTCAATTTTAATGTTTTTTGTTTTTTGCTTTGCTTGCACTGAAGCTGTCAGTCAGCTCTCTGTCCGAGGCATAAATTCATTTAGAAACGTTTCAAGTCTGGCTAAAAGAACCAAAAGAAACACTCTATAATTCCCTTGCCTGCTTCACTCCAGACTTTGATTGCATGTTCACATGGCCCAAACAAAGTAGACTTTCATGGCAAAAGAGTAAAAAGAATTGCCGGAGTAAATTGGTTCTGAGACTTAACTTGATGCTTGAATTTTCTATTGAGATTGGAGAGTAACATTGAGATTTTATTAAGATTTGAGTTTAAACACTAAAATTTGATGCAAACACATTTATAATCAAGTAATCATCTTGAACAAAACCATCCTTACTCTAAATGTCTATGGGGTCTATTCTCCCGTCTGGACTTTGCGCGCCTGCAGTTACGTGCTTCTCTCCTACGCGTATTCTCCGGTCCAGGCGGCTGACACGCCCACCGCGCGTAAGGAGCCAAAAAGCACGTAAGTGTGAATGAAGGCGGGTTAAAGGAAAGGAGGCGGTGATGTATTTTTTTTGGGCTGTCTAGAAATCACGGAACCTGGAGTTTTCCCAACGCTTGTAAATGTCATTGAAATCCGTGAAAATGATAAACGCTCACTTTTAATTTGAAACGCCTTCGTTGATAAACAATATAACAGGTTGATTTGATCAGATAATTGCAGTGTGATTCTGTCCGAGTCACAGTTAAAATCTCTCTCCTTGATCATCATCATCATCATCACTGTAAAGCGTGACCGAGTTAGATGTGCTGGAGATGTGAGGAAATAACCCGGCTGCTTTAATACAGAGGGATGTTTGCAGTGAAACACAATTATTGGCTTTCATAATACGCAGTTTTAAATATAAATTGTTTAAAGTGACCTGAGCCTCATTAAAATATGTGTGGGAACAGTTTCTGGTCCATCCTCATCTGAATATGACAGCTTGTTTCACTCTGTAGTGGATCAAACTTTATGTTGGACATTGTATGAAAATAGTTGAATCACTGTGACCAACGTGGACAGAAGTCTGTGTCTGTCAGAGTTTTAATTAATCGCGCAGCAGCAGCTGAGTGATCACAGCTGCTGCTGCATGATGCACGAGTCCATGTGGCTTCAAATGTAACTAAGTCCATATTTCTAGTGCAATATAATGTTTCACCTTATCGGGGCGCTGCACTTATTCCAGGGTTAGAAGCGCGTTAGGAGGAAAAGGACTTATGCACACCGGAGAATGTGCGTAAAGCCAGTTTTGAATGGGAACACCCACATTTCAGGGCTGCGCCACCCACAGTGCGTCACTGGGATGAAGGCGCGCAGCGACTGACTTAAGTACAGGGGGAGAATAGCCAAAAACAGCAGTGGCTGCTTTTTAGACTTACACACATGGGAGATCAGAGCCCTATATGATTAGAATGGCTAGAAGGTATTTTACTCCCTCAAAATACACAAAATACTTCAGTGTACAATATTTTGAATTATTACTGAAGCAAAAAGCAGATGCAGTCCTCTAATACAGTAAGCACTAAAAAAAACCCTCAGAAACTGTTTCATTGAATCTTAACTGAAAGTCGAAGCAATGCAGAGTACCTAAAGCGTCCTTTACAACACTTTTATCTTTGATGACAATACTGACCCTTGCTCCCACTCTTTGTTCATCACGGTGTGTTTCAGAAAGTGAGAAACCCTGATGAATAACTGTATATAGCACAGAATGCCCTCATGTCAGAAGCTTCCCAATGTCACATAAGCACTAAGCACTTTTAGATGACGGCCAATTGTTGTGTAATTAAGCAAAAGCAAGTACAAAAGGCTGCTTCATTAGGGCTCAGTTTGTCTCTGAATGCAGGGACAAGCTGTTAAGAGTGAGCACTTTCCCTGTACGTGACCTAGTGATACTGATACAGCATGCCTCTCCTTCTATTTATCTCCTCAGTGCAGAACCACTGAAACAGACACTGGCATAGCAATCTCTTTTAGAGAAGCTGAAATGATGACTTACACAATCTCATGTTTGTATGGCAGTAAGCATAACTTTCTTTGTATTTGTCATAAAACACAATGTACTGAAGTGTTGCTGCACATGTCTGTAAATATATATATATATATATATATATATATATATATATATATATATATATATATATATATACTTAACGCCAGATATTTAGATCATACAAACCCATTGTTCCATAAGTCAAATTTGCAGATTTAGTTGTTTTTCAAACTCTTCAAGTTGTATTTAAAGCCAATAATAAATTATTAAACATTCAAAAGCTCTTCATTGAGAGGGAAGGGGTTTATAAACTGAGAAATAAAATAAATTTTAGGTTTGTGAGTGTGTGGACAACAAGGAAAAGCTGTTGTATATCAGTGTGCGGAATAAGATTGTGGAACAATTTGCCAGTGGAAATTAAAGAGTGTAGATATTTAAAACATTTAAAAAAAAATATGAAAAAAGTGTCTTCACGTTGTATGACAATTTTGAAAGTGTGTAAAATTGTTTTTTTTGTGTATTTAATCAAAATCATATGAAGATATTACAAAATGAATTTATTAACAGGAACAATGGATGCCTAAGCTTCTTTATGGGTTTGGGTTTAAAAGTATGTGTATGCAGTAATACAGTATACGTATATGTTTTTTTTTTCTGGAGAGGATCCATCTGCATCAAATCTTTTCTTTATTGAAATATTGTTGTGTATTATTGCATTTGTTCGAAATAAAAAAGTATATCACAAAAATAAAAAGGTTGAGGGACACAAAATAATTCTGATAAATGCCCTTTCACCTCAGTGTTTTCCAGTAAACAAACGACTAAAACTAAAATGTGGGGGAAACATATTCAGAACTGTGTGACAGTACAAGTAATTCCTTTTTTCCCTGTATTCCATACCGTGTAACACAGCTGATGGATGCTGTTATCCCAGGAATTGCAAGCGTTGGTATTGAGGTTGGCCTCTGCAGTTTCAGCTAGCACGCTGACCTGAGTGTAGCTCTCAGTGTCATCGCAGGATGCTAGTGTGCTTCGTTCTGAGATAGGCGTCAGGCCGCCGCACAGTTCCAGCTGAGAAGACAAAAATTCCAAATTGAACTTGCGGTAAAAAAAAAAAAACCTGGAGCGTGCTGTGAGCTATGAAAGTAAATTCACAAGGAGGCAAAAAGGCTGAGGATGGTGAGTGTAAATGAGACACCCTGTACTGCTCTCAACTTCTCTCTGTGTGTGTGTGTGTGTGTGTGTGTGTGTGTGTGTGTGTGTGTGTGTGTGTGTGTGTGTGTGTGTGTGTGTGTGTGTGTGTGTGCGTGTAGTGTAGTCCAACATTGTGTGGCTCTCTCTGCCGCATTAAAAATGTAGAAGCACTGTAACTGGATTCTCTGTACCTTGTTACTAAGCCACTGCCCACAACATTTGACTCATTGATACCTGCACATTTCTGTACAATTTGTTTATTATATATTTGGTATTAAAAAAATTAATATATATATTTATATAAACCAGCGACGGGCAGTCAGGGTAGGCAAGGTAGGCAGTGCCTTCCCAAGGGTGACTTGATTATTTGTTTTAATTAATTTTTTTTGAAGAAAAACGACAGCTTTTAAAAGATGGGAGACCAACACCTGAGCTACTAGACCTTCAGCAAAGGTAAGGTCAGAAAATTGTTCATATTTTCTACAGTGAATGGTAGGATGCGCTGCCGTGTCATGAGATATATCTTGTTGGGAGAGTATGGAGGCTATACTGAATAATTGTTTATGTTTCTTTAATGGTGTTTTACGATCTTGATTTTGTTAGATGGCTAAATGCTTGTTCATGTGGATCTTGTTGGGTTTTTTCTTTCTTATTATGAATTTTAGATTTTAATAAGCGCATTGAGATGACTGTTGTTAATTGCGCTATACAAATAAAGTTGAATTGAATTGAACTGAATTAACAATTGCCAGCAGAAACATATGGAATTGTCATTGGTGTTGACATTGGTGATCTCGATTTGCAACGCCCTGCCTACCCAACCCTAGTGCTCACGGCACGTCACTGTATCTATGTATATCTTGGTTTGCATTCTTAAAGCATTTGCATGTTCTCCTAATTTTGAGCTTATATATATATATATATATATATATATATATATACTGTATTTCTCCCTCCCTGTATGCTCAAAGCTCTGTTTCCCCAGTGTTGTTTCTCTCAGATAAGTTCATGTCTTGTTCACACAGAGATTATCTCTCAGTGTCAGACAATCTCGTAACAAAGTTCTTGCAGGTGCTCCTCCCCCTTTGTTATGTAATTAGCCAATAGCAGCCTTTCTGATCAGTTTTTCCCTTTTCTGTCCTATAATAAATCTGTGCTGTTACTGCGTGATTGCCTCTTTTTCTTTTCCACGAGAGACCTCTTCATCTGTACCTTTTTGTTCATGCCAGAACTCTAGAATACACTCCACAAAAGGTCTTTTGGTCAGTTTTTGACTCGATTTTATCAGACATATAGTGTATGCTCGAAGATTTCCTTAATATATGTGTCCATGTTTAACGGTTTTGTCGTTTTCATTTTGTATTCTTGCATTGCAAAGAAAAAAGTAGTGCGGGCAAATTGGCCAAATTTCAAAATCCATTTTTGAGTAACAAAATAGTTTTGGATTCTTGTCTTTTAGGATCACTTTAGTGATTTTCAGTTGTTATACATTTGTTTAGAAAGCTGAACATTCTTCATGATGTGGGTAAACAAGTTATTGCCGTAAAATGCACACATTGTTTTTTTATTCTTAAGTTCTTAACATTTTATCAATTTCACATGTCTGTAAATATGTATACATTGATATATATATATATATAACCAAAATTACAATTTACAAATCAAATTTATAAACAATAGTTAAACTTAACGCCAGATATTTAGATCATACAAACCCATTGTTTCATAAGTCAAAGTTACTCAAATTTGCAGATTTAGTTGTTTTTCAAATTGTATTTAAGGCCAATAATAAATTATTACCTGAAAACATTCAAAAGCTCGTACAAAGGTTTGCAAACTGAGAAATAAAATACATTTTAGGTCTGTGAGTGTGTGGACAACAAGGAAAAGCTGTTTTATATCAGTGTGTGGAATAAGATTGTGGAACAACTTGCCAGTGGAAATTAAAGAGTGTAAATGTGAAAAAAAATGTCTTTACGTTGTATGACAATTTTGAAAGTGTGTAAAATTGTTTTTTTGTGTGTGTATTTAATCGAAATCATATGAAGATGTTCCAAAATGAATTGTAACAATGGATGCTGACGCTTGATTAATTGTAACTGTAGTTTAGAAAAAGGGGTGGCACTAATAAGTTTATACTTCCACCCACTCCCTTTCGAACACAAAGTATGTGTATGCAGTAATACATGTAATTATTATTAGAGCGAAGCCATCTGCATCAAATCTTTTGTTTATTGTAATATTGTTTTTGCATTATTGCATTTGTTCGAAATAAAAAAGTATATCACAAAATAAAAAAAGGTTGAGGGAAACAAAATAATTCTGACAAATGCCCTTTCACCTCAACGACTAAAACTAAAATGTGGCCAGGGGAGACATATTTAGAACTGTGTGACACTACAAGTTATTCCTTTTTTATAAAGTGCACAGTAGCTGCACTGTCACACGTAGGTCAACAGACAGGTTCACATTTTTAATGGTTCAATTCAAAAGTAAGGTCAAATCTAATGATATGTGGTGAAACAAATATTATCAATAGCCTATGGATAAATCATGGTAAAATTCAAGGACTCAATGTATTTTATTAATCATTCTTCCTTATTTGAACATGTAATGCTGTGATAAAGGTTTTATTTATATTTGCTTTTCACATGGAAGTACTGTAGTTGCTTGCTGTTTGGATTCAAATATCAAAGAGAAAAAAAAAAAAAGAAAAAAAAAAATCAAAGAGAAGTCCCTATTTTGCTTTGTTGTTTAGCCTTAACCTTCATCACTATTAACAACTAGCCACACATTTAGTTTGAAAGATATTTTTGTGTCGTCTTCAAAGCAGCGTGACAATAAAATGAAAAAAAAGGTATAACAACAGGAGAGTTTAATCAGCCATGCAATTATCGTAAGTGTTATTAATTAAACATATATTCATCAAAGAAACAAATCGAGTCACAGAAGGAATAGCAGCTGCCTTGTCAAATATGTGTGTTTGCATGAGGCAAATGGAAAATGTTGTTGCTTTTGTGATTACATTAAAACTCCAGCACAGGAGGTAGTGATACCATGTTAAAGCTGTTATTGAATTTGACATTACATTTTGATTCTGGTGTCAACAAGAAATAATTAGCGATTAGTCACCCCTAAAAATGATTGTACAGCTAGTGTAGGAAGACGGAACTGTATCATATTTTTGGTATCGCTTTTAGTTTTTAATTTATTCTTATAAAAGTTTTGCTTTTCAATTATAAAAGTCTTTCAGAAATCCAACAACACTCATTCTGGCTTTCTTTCTCCCTTTTCAATCTCGTGTATAAAATATCTGCTTGACTCCTTCATTATTGTTGCTAATTCTGAATCTAAGAGACATATAGGTGTTCATACCAAGGTGTTATTTGTTGGATGGTGAGGTTTTTTTTTATTCCATTTTACACCTTGAAATGTCCATCACGTCAAAGCAGTGAGTAATCACTCCAAGATACGTTTATATGGTTTACATTAAAGCCTATTTCACGCTTAATCCTAATTCCCTCTATGTGGAAGGGCGGAAAAAGAACAAATTGCGTGCCATCGATCTAGATTTAAATGCAATATGGAGGTTTTTCTATTAGATATTTGGAAAAATCAAGGTTGCTTTTCTTTATCCATTATTCCTGTATCCTATAGCTGTTGTTCTTAAGATATGCTTGCTACAGAAAACATTTCATACTTTGGTGCTAAACCAAATCAGGTGTAATTCTGATGAAAAAATTGGTATATTACTTTAACTGAATTGACCTTTAAACTTCACACAAATATGATATTTCTCTATTGAACTAGAATAAAAAATAAAGCTAATATCTATCTAATAAATCAAGGACCGTCTGTCTGTCTGTGTGTGTGTGTGTGTGTGTGTGTGTGTGTGTGCATGTGTGTGTGTGTGTGTCGAGCAAATATCTCCCTGATGCGGTGTCTGTTCGTCCAGAAACTGAACTTTTTTTACAAGCTTGCACACACGCCGAGTGTTTTTTTTTATTGGTTAAAAAAAACAAACGAGTAATAATAATAAAGTCCTCACTTACCGGTAGAGGTTTGGCAACTCCAATGCGAATGGGACCATAGCCAGTGGACTTTAAGACATGCACAGCATAATCAAGGCTGGCGCCCTCCAAGTCACTTTCATTCACGAACATGAGCCGGTCTCCGGGTAAAAGGCGGCCATCATGATCAGCCACACCTCCAGGCACCAGGGACCGGATGACCAGAACTGTTTTAGTGGCGTCTTCTGGGTCCTAGATTGAATGAAGGGCAGAGTTTAGTGAAAATATACAAAAATCACTTTTGAAAAAACATATACCGGTACACACAGCTGCACAATCACCATAGACATTTTATATAACTGTAAACTAAAATGGTGAGTGCATTACTAATGTAAACAACATGTAAACAGATTAGAGAGACTATTATAAAGCTAAAGTCAAAGCCTTGTCATAGCTTCAAAAAACATTGAACATATACATTAGTGCATTAATGCACAGAGAAAAAACAGAACAAATGTCTGTTTTTCTTTGTTCCGAGTATTCACCTTATTCAACCCAACTCTACCACCTAATCCAGTTTGTTTCTATTTGTAGAAAGGCTCAGGGGCACGTCTCTGACCTGATAGTCCAGAATACTGAAGCCCAGGCCTGACTCGTCTTTCTCCAGCTCAACCACCTGGGCCTCTCTCTCCCACATGGCCAGAGGAGGTGACATGGGAGGCACGCCACGCTTTGTGATGTCCTCGGCTGTAGGACATGGAATAACACAGCCCTGGTCCAGCTGGGACATCAAGGTGAAACAGATAGAAAAAGCATATCAATTGTCATTCTGAGTATTCTTTCTTTGATTTAAAATGTTAAAGGGCACCTGGAGTGAATTCTAACAATAATCAAATGATCATAGGTAATTCTCGAGGTTTAGTTTGGTTGTTTTTCAACTTTGAGGTCGGGACCCCATGTGGTGTCGCCTGAAATGTCTAGTAATTGGTAAACAATAAGTAAAAATGAATTAAAAAAACTTAGCCAAAAACGGATTAAGATACTATTTTCTATTTTTTTTTTTTTATAATTATTTTTCAAATACACATCACACACAATAAATAAAATAACTGTATCCCATACTTAAACTTTCTCAAATATAAATCTGGTTCAAATAAAGTATAAGAATATCTGAGGTGGTGCATTAAAGCTGGTTACTCTGTATTTTTAACACACTTAGTAAATATGATAAAAAACTAATTCTAGAAAGAAAACTTGTATATATGAATATATCCTTATTTTATCTTTTACATTTATTATTATTATTATTATTGTTGTTGTTTCTGGTTTGTTTTTTGTTCTTCGCACCATCCAACAAGGTCAATTCCTTGTATTGTTTTTTAAACTGTAAAAAAAAAAAAAAAAAGTCTCTAGAGTTGCTAGACATTTGTGATATCAAAATAGGATCACGACCCAAAAAAGGTTGGGAACCACTGCTTTAGACTCTTTTAATGACATCAAGCCATTGCTTTAGCTATGCCACTGACTCAGCACTTCTCTTGTGCATTTTCTTCATCTAAAATAAGTCCACTCTCACTCCTACTCAGTCGTGTCAAGCAGCATGGTCTCTGTTGCACCTCATATGTAAAAAGTGAAGCTGAGTGCTCTGATGTGCAGCAGCAGCAGCATCACACAATAAATACCAGCTTCAGACACGTCCAATATAACTCCAACACACATTCTTGTGTTGTCCGTAGTAATAAATAATACAAGAATAAATAAAATGTATGCATGGAAAAGTACTACAAAAACCTAAACAGAGAGGAAAATCTAATAAATCACATAGTTTGTGTAATTGTAATACATCAGACACATTTTATATTATATACATGACTAATACAGGTACCCTTTAAAAACATTTGTAAATAATACAAAAGAAGATAGATTGTTTACAAAAAAAAAAAAAGTATGAGTTCTTGCCCAAACAAACGTCACCTTCTCATTGAACTCAGCCAGCAACTCTTTCAAAGTAAGACAGGCATCATCACCATCTTCCTCTTCACTGTCAGGGATTGAAGGGGGTAGAATACGAGAGCAGACGAGGCACACACACATTGGCAGCTCCTTTAAAATATTGACCACCTCTTTGTGTGTTTCACCAATGAGAGGAATCCCATTCACCTGTTGGGAAAAAAACATACCAAATATGTGTTACAGATTTTTCAATGTTTAAACATGTGGAAAAACATGCAACGCTGTAAATATACTGTGATCCAGATTCACATCACAATCATAGTTGTAATCCCATTCACCTGTTGGGAAAATACATCCCAAATCTGTCGTTTTTTTATTTTTAAACATGTGGAAAAACATGCAAAGCTGTAAAGATACTGTTATCCAGGTTCACATCCACAATCATCAACTGGGTCATTGATAGAGGGTTTAATGAAATAGATCTACGCTGAAATGAACAGAAGTGTTTGTTTACACAAGATTGCACACCTGCAGAGGAGCGGGCCATTTATTACTATGAAGGTCATCTCGAGGGTGTAAATATAAGGGGGGGGTGGATGACATCAAACCTTAGAGGAGGTGGCAGCCATGAGAGCACCTCGGTTTTACAAAGTATTTCTCCGTGCGTTGGTGCTAAAACAATCCACAAAGGGATCTATTTACTGTGGAAAGAATGCATTTCCTCTACAGCTGATGGGTAGAATAACACTTACATACATCTGCTCTGCTCACTAATAGTGTAAAAAAATAGAATCTAATATTATACCCTTCATCATTTATCAAGAGCGCAGTATATTAAACAATTTCTTTGTCATTCATATGATCAGTTCTGCTCTTTATTCATAGCTAAATGAAATAGAGCTGAGGAGCGATGTGAGAACACTAGAGAAGCTGATTTAAAACCAGGAAGGAACAATGCTTTGCCACGCTGTGGTTGTCTCATGGAGATCAAATGGCTCAACATTTGGCTAAACAGGTGTTCGCTTTGACCCCTCAATGATACACAAAATATGTTTACAACACACTTTCATTCTACAACTTTAGGTATTGTAAAATACACTTATTACACACTAGGGGCTTGTACAGGAATATTTCCAGAGGTGACAAGTATAAAAATACAAGTATTTTTTTTTCTGATATCTGTTCTTTACTTGAATATTTATTTTTTTGGTGACTTTTTACTAGTACTTCTTCCTTTTTTAAACAGATATCTGTACTTTCTACCCCTTACATTATAAAAATTAGCTTGTTACTATGAAGAACTTCGAAAAAGACGCAACATTTTGGAAGTTTGAGCTTTTTTATGTATGTATGCATATGTGTGTACGTACTAACCCTTTCCAAAAAATTTGAATATCATGGAAAAACTGGTTAATTTCCATAATTTCATTCAAAAACTTAAACTTTTATAGATTATAGATTTATTTAAACAATTTCAAGTATTTATTTGTTTATTTCTACATAATTTGGGCTTCCAGCTCATAAAACACACAAAAACAGGAATTCAAAAAATTAGAATACTGTGAAGAAATCACCATTTACTTTTCAGTTTTAGTAGAAAAAAAAGAGGAGAAGAAGGACTGGACTATTGGCCAGTGGTCCAAAGTCCTCTCTTCTGATGAAAGTAAAGTGTGTCTTTCATTCAGGAATTAAGGTCCAAGGGTTTGGAGGAAGACTGGTGAGGAACAGAACAGAACGTTGCACCCCAAATCATGACTGACTGTGGATATTTCACACTGGACCTCAAGCAGCTTGGGTTCAACATAAATCTATTTTTTTTTTTTTCCTGTGCAACATGCATTTCACACCATGCCTGTCAAAAAAAAAAAACGTTTCTTTCAAAATAAAATACAAGTCTAACATAACAGACATTAAGTATTTATTTATTTTTGACCTACTGTCCGCGACCCACCCAGTACAGGTCCACGACCCACTTTTGGTTCCCGACCCACCAGTTGAGAATCTCCGAGCTAAATAACCCATCCTGTCACGTCCATATCTTAATTAAATTTGAGTGATTTCACATCTTTATCAAATAATTTCCTCCCTCTATCTCTACAGCTTCAGACAGTTACCTCCAGTATCTGATCTCCAATACAGATCTTCTCACTCTGTCCGACTGGGCCTTCGGGCAAGATTGAGCACAGGTAGTGATGTCCTGCTCGAGCTTCCAGACTGATGCCCAGACCACTCGTCTCACTGAAGCGCTCCAGCTGACACACCTGAAGATAAGAAAAATGAATTATTGACATTAAAAAAAATACATTTTTCTCCTTTTTTCCCCCCTAATCAACACTTCCAGAGGTAGAAGATGTCTCGTAACTAAAAACCCTTCTATACTGTATGTGGGTACATATGAGATACATGTATTTGGATACAACACAATCTTGAAACAGTTTGAAAGGTGTTTATCTTTATAACAGAGGGACATACCATCACTTCAGATCGAGGTCCAACTGCATGTTGCCATCTCTTCCTCAGATTCTCCTCCTCAGTTGGAGTTAATTTCATACCTAGAAAATGTGCACACGCAGACATAAAACATACATTCACATCGATAAACTGAAATATATAAACGTACATCAATAAGGTTTCAAACAATCAACACAGAAATGGTCCAAGTATGAAAATATTGTTACACAAGAAAGAACAAAACACACACACACACACACACACATACACGTGCCTGTTCCAATCCACCATCCTGTGATTACTTGGCAAACTAATGTTTTCTCATTCATCTATTAAAGCCTCCCAGCAATCAGTGCTCGTTTGACTGTGCGCCGTAATCAAGCCTAACAATTCTTGTCTAAATAAAGTCATATATGCAGGCGGGCTGGGAGACAAATCATTTGGAATGAGCTGAATGAGTTGCATAAACACATGATTGCACAATGCTATAAATAGGCGTTCATCAGAGACCATACTTCACTGGCACACTGCTGTTTTCTTCGTCCAATTATTACAAAAAGACCCATGATCCTCTTCCAGACTGCAGTGGTGTTTATAGGGGGAAAAAAAACAAACAACTTACCGCTTCTGGAGCCATGTTGGAATCGTCGGCTGGTGCATAATGCTCTTCGAGAGATTTCTTGCAGAGAACAGATTCCTGAGGAAGGCAAATAAACGCCAATATTTTGTACACATTTGAAAAAAAACTTTCACAAAAACAAACACCAGTACCTGTTCATTATGAGCTATTATGAGATGTCTTATTTTATTCTTTAATTGTCTAATAACATCTGTAGAAACTATGTAGACAGCATTTGTTCACAGCTATATGCATCCAGGGAATTCATGAATTAATTAGTCAACAATGAACTTTAAAAAAAATACTGAAAAATAATGTATGAATCCGTGTTTGACTAATATGGTACTGACCCTTTATGTATATATCATGTAAGGACTTGTCTTTTTAAAAACAAATACCCTTTCTACCAGTTAGACACACCAAACAATGCTTTGATATAGAATGGATTATCATGTTTATTCTTTATCGCAATAGTTTAACCCCGTGTCTGCACAGATGCATTGTTTCCAAATGTGTATCCCTGGAAACAGTCATCTTGTTATTTCCTTCTTTGTCAAATTTCCCATGAAAAAAAATAAAAAGATGTGTTGGACACAATTTGACCTCATTGTTATTTAAAGGTAAAGTCTCAGACGCCATTTTTACCCCAGCTAATTTGAGAGGATACCATTGAAACTAGAGGTGTCCCGATTCGATATTGATATCAAATATCGGTCCGAAATCAGCCAGAAATCGAATATCAGATTTTATCGGACTGCATCTAAAATCACCGATATAAGTTTTTTGATAAAATTTTCCGCTCCAACACTTCTATCCGTAGGTGACTGTGGTTCACACGCCAACAAAGTAACCTACTGTTATTGACTATTGTTCTCTGTTTGAGTAACATCACTTGACCAAGCCTTTTCTGACATTCCACACTACAAAATAAATAATAAAAGTACTGTATGTATGATTCCTGCTGATATCGTATTGGATCAATATCGGTATCGGCCGATACGTAAGGCTGCAATATCGGTATCATATCGGAAGTGAAAAAGTTGTATCGGGACATCTCTAATTAAAACAGGCTTTAAAATAAACATTTGTAAATATTGTTTCTGGGAGAAAAAATGTACATGATCTAATTGTCTATTAATTATCAATACACAATAACTCTATTTTGTTTAATGCCTGTAAGCAAAATAAAGGCTGTTTCTATCTCAGTAAAAATCACCTGTCTCTTGAATCCTACTGAGGCCCACATTGTAGGGATTGCCTTCATGAAAGCTGTGTGAGTGTCTGAGGCGCTGCAGGGGAGGGACTGGGGGGAGGATATGAGTCAGACGGACGCTTTTCCTCAGCAGCCTCAGTCTGACAAGAGGACCAGTCCTTCTCAGCACCTCCATGGCACGCTGTTCACTGCAGCCCTGCAAGCTCACTCCATCTACCTGAGGAAGGGAACACACAATAAAGGGCAGATAGAAATGAAACACAACCATGGGAAAAATAATGAAAGGTTTGGTTCTAAAAAAAATCCATCATTATTGAATACAAAATGAAGGATTGGCATATGTTTTTGTCAGAGAATACATCACATGGACAAAAGACTAAATGTCTTTAGAAAGCAATAAACAAACACCATCTGCTGAATTGTGAAACACTAACCGACAACATTGTTAGTTTTGACAGCACATTTTAATTTAGTTTTGACTAAAATGCAACTTAGTTTTGGTCAAAATGTAGTCATCAGGACTATTTCACTTACAGTGTTGTTTTAGTCAACTAAATGACATTAGGTTATAAGTCGACTAAATCGGTTACAAATATAGTCGACTAAAATAAACAAGAAAATTACCAATTTAACATTAAAAATATGGGGTGTTCTAATGTTTATTTTTAGATAAAAATGATAATCACACTGAATATTAGCAGCAACTCACAAAATGAGAACAAAAACACACAAAATAAGAGGAAAAATAGACTGAAAAGACAGGATTTTTGCATTTTATTTTTTTGAAGATTCAATTGCCATTGATCAACCTGATATGGGATGTTATTAATGATTTTAAATACATACAGTGTTAGGAAGCAACCTCCACAATTAAAAAAAATGGATATCATGTACATGTAGAAATCAAACATGTATTTCATTTGTTATGCAAGAGAAAAATTGTGTTGAATATATTTGTTAAACTCTTGTTTTATTGTAATTATAAATGGTTCAGTTTTCGTTAAAAAAAAAAAAAATGAGAGGCAGAGATTGAGGAGGCGGAGCCTCAGGCCTATAAGACTGAGCAGGAAGTGAAGGTGGGAATAAAGGAAACCAAAATGGCTCACACCTGGACAGGGGAGATGTTTGAGCAGGTCTGAACTGAACACTTTGTTGGAGTATTTGTTTTTGAAGATTCTCCCTTTTTCCTGTTGTTTGAAGAACAAATGCTGTTTTGGCTTGTAACATACAGACAGATGTGATGTGATCAATGCATACGACCACATGTTCATATGAGGTCTGATTTATATATAATTATAGTTTTGTTTTTATTAGAAACAAAAAAATACAAAAAAAAAATAATAAATGAATGCATTTGATGTAGTTTTCGTCGACGTGGTTTTTTTGTTTGTTTTTTTTTTAAATTAGTCATAGTCGAGTCATTGTCACTTTATTGTCACTAAATGTAGTCGACAAAAACTATGACTAAAATTTCGTTCAACAACTTCATTAACACTGACCGACAAGATGATGTCTCCAATGTGTATGCGGCCATCTTGATCAACAGTGCTGCCTTTCACTATGGTCTTTACTATCACACCAGCACTGTAAACTGAAAGAATCAAATATATGTTTTTTAAAAAGTATCAAAACATTGACGTCTTGCATTAATCATGACACTCTCTACCTGCGTTTAGGTCACCAATGTAGCTGGAAATGGTAAATCCCAAACCACGGCTGTTTTTAGTGAACTGCACACTGAACTCGTAGTCATCATTGTCATTACTGGGCTGGAGAGGAGAAAAGACAAAAGCATTTTAATGCCATGCACACGCACACGCATGCACACACACACACACACACAGAGAGACACACCTTGCCATCCAAGCTGTCCTGGCTATTGTCGGGGGAGGAAAGGTGGTTGTCCTTCATAACATCCCTGGCTATGAGCAGTTTGACCTTGGTACCAGCATTTCGCAGCACCTGATTTCAAAGTGTGTTGATTACCACAAAGGTTCTGATAAATGTGGTAAATATTTCAGTGACATAATAGTTGAAAAGCAGTTTTAAGAAACAAGTTTCTAGGCAAGGCACGGCAAATTTATTTGTATAGCACATTCATACACAAGGCAACTCAATGTGCTTCACATGATCGAAAAGTGAAACAGAAAAATTAATCAACATTAAAGTTGTCAAAAAAACCAAAAAAAAAAAAAAAAACATTTAAAATCATCAGTAATTTAAAATCATCAACAAACCAAAAATCTCCCTCTCAATCATAAGCAACAGAGAAAAAGAGTGCCTTGAACTTCTTTGCAGCATAACAACTAAAAGCAGCGTCATCATGTTTACTTGAACTCTGGGCTCCACTATCTGACCTGTGTCCATAGATCTGAGAGACCCACTGGGTTCATACCTGACTAACATTTAACTGATGTATTCTGGACCAAACCCATTCACAGATTAATACACCAGCAGCAGAACTTTAAAGTCTATTCTGAGGCTGACTGGGAGCCAGAGTAAAGTTTCTAATAAGATAACTTACAGTACAGCGGGATGATAAAGGAGATAAACTAAATGAATGATGATGTCTGGGTTTCCTAATCTAGAATAGGGTTTGGAAACTAAAGATGTTATCATCTATTATTGTGCTTTTTGTAATTCTTTTATAGCTATTATAAAGTTTTACCTGTGCAACCTGTTCGCTGTTCATGCCTGCTAGATCAGTATCTCCAATACGCAGAATCTGGTCCCCACTACGGAGACGTTTATCCTAATGTAGGAAAGAAAACAAGCATAAAACCTGTCAACGTGCTGAGGATTATAACACAAAAAAAATCACTTTTACTCCAATTGGCTCTTTAGACCAGTGTTTCGCAAATGGGGGTACGTGTACCCCTAGGGGTATGCGATAGCACTCTCTACTTGAGGGAGAGAGAGGAAAATTACTAATTTAAAAGCATTAAAAATATGGGGTTTATAATGTTTATTTTTAGATTAAAATGATAATCACACTGAATATTACCAGCAACGCAAAATGACAACAAAAACACACAAAATAAGAGAAAAATATACTGAATAATAAAAAGAAGAGACAAACAACAAGAATACACAGAAAATGACAACAAAAACACACAAAATGATGTTGATTAAAACATGAAATGAAAATACAAAGGTCAGTGTTGGTCCCACATCAGGAGAGAGATTAAATTCTAAAATATATCTATTCAGGAGGCACTAAATACTGTTTTATTCATTTATTTAAAAAAAATTAAATCTGTGTTATCACTCATTCATTCCATCATTATGCTGTATAGTTGTTGTCGGGGTACAGGATTCAAAAGTTAGAAAAAGTAGGTATTTGAGCCAAAACAAGTTTGAGAAACACTGCTTTAGACCAATCCAAGTGCACACTTGCCCTTCCAGCTGCTCCTCCAGGGAGAATGGTCTTGACCATTACACCTGTGCTCCGTCCTCCTATGATGCCAAAGCCAAGTCCTTTCCCATCATTTATGAGCTCGATCATTTCCACATGACGCCTCTGTGGAAACGGTCCAAAAAAAAAGGAATTATAAGTGAAAATAAATGCTAACTTACGAGAATTTAAAGGAAAAACAAATGTGATCCTGCATATTTATCTACCTCGTGTACAATAGCAGACAGGTGTCTCCCCATTGACATGGTTCGAGAGATTCTGGGTGGGGTGCAGTACTGAAGAGTAGGAAATAAAACAGCGTTCATAATCCTATGTCATGAATTTCAAATCCGTCAGTGAAGCTAGGTTTTGCTATAAAGGACTCACTCAGTTCCTAATGAGAACATTTTCATGGGAAATGTGACACTTTTTATGGTAATATGACTCATTTTACAGCCGAAAAAGAAAAAATGATAGTCTTATGGACCGACCAAGATAACAATAACTCATCCATTAAACCGCTGTTGAAGAAACTTTAATGATGACATTTTTCCTCAAACCTGAGATTCGGTGTAAGTGTAGTTGTCAGGGAAGATATCCAGGTCCAGTGAGCCTAATGAGGACATGCTGCTGTCAGTGTGGAGGGATCTGCCTGTGTTGGACCTTTGATTCTCCATTGCCCATGTGTATGAGTCACTGTGACTCAGCGACTTCAGGCCTGGGCCAAACTCCTGACATGGTCCACAGTTCATGGATACGGATTTGAAGATCCCCTTTCCCTGGTTAGATTTAGACAATGGTGAGTTAGGAACTGGATATAAAACCGATGATAAACATCAAAGAATGGAGAAAGAGTGAAGACACAACAAAGTAGGGAATGTTAGATAAGTTGGAGAGGCATTTTCAGTGGGAGATTGGTGAAGTAAATGCAAAAAAAATGGAACTGATACAGAGGAAGACAGCTCAACATTCATTTTAGAATGTCGATATGAAGAACAAAAAGATAAAAGGCTAAGAGAGAAAGCGAGGGAAATAGCAAAGGTAAAAGAATTGCAAAAGGGAGCATTGTAAGACAATGAAGAAAGATGTTGAAGTGAGGAGGCAGTGGTAATGCGTGTAAGGCAAAAGGAAAAAAGCAAAACAGAAAGATAAGTTTGAAGTGGAGCGGAGGAAGGGGAAAGTGTATGAGAGCACGAACACAGGGAGCTGAAGATAAAAGTTTCTTTTCAATACCACAAAACCACAACACTGATCCCTTTCGTATGCTAAGTTTGCGCTTTCCGTTAGTGAAAGGAAATCTCAGTGAAAGCTTGTTTCAGATTTGTATATGGTATTCAAACAATTTTGACACCTGTTGGAAAATAGACAACATGAAGCGCAACTCCCGAAAACTTCCCTGTTTTTATTTCTAAAACATTTTTATGAGTTCTGCAGACACTCGTACTCATTGTTCTATAGGCTGCAGAGAGACAGACATGGAGGTGAACTGTTCTACAATGCTATTCTCTGATAAGGGTTACATGTTTACAAAGCAGTGGATAGTTGGTCTTTCTATTGATTACAGTGACAACTTTTGCCATGAAAAACAGTATTTATTTTTAGAGCTGTATTGATTAATCGATGTGGGCGATTTTAGCTATGATCAATTAATCAACATTGGTCGATACTAGCCTGGCTGATTAATCAATATGTAACTGATGTATCAACTATTTTGCTGCTTGAAAATTAAAACACTGGGATAAGTCTGTCATTGTTTACAGTTACATTTTGCTTGTTTTCATGTGTCCATGTTTACTGTTTGAAATTTGAACATTATTTTTTTTCTTTTCACCTTGTACTCCTGTAATATAGTTTCTACAAATGTGTCTTTTCTTATTTTATCAGTTTCCAGTCATTATGTTGACAGTGTAACTAAATAAATCTGCTTGTTTTAATTTATTCGTGTTTTGCTTCTTTGTCTTGAATCATATTTTGGGTATTATAAGAATTTGTGTTCATTTACAGTTTATATCCTGTGTATATCAGTGTTATAATTTCATATATTCATCGATATACTACCTATCAACTGATGTATCGGTTATTGGAAGATACTTGGATATCGGCTTTTTAAGAACCATGGAACTCTGTCACTGTTTTTGATTTCAACCATGTATACCATACATTTTTCTAAAAGAGTTAGATTATTTATATTTACTCATCAATAAGAATTATTACATAATTAATTACGTATTGTGTCCTGAATCTTGATATGTAATGTTATGTATGAATACAGGTAGAGTTTTTTTTTTTTTTTAAATCAAATATTAGTTTACTCTTCTTTTTGTATTTCTATGTTGTGTGTATTTCGGTAAGGCTGAACGATTAATTTCATTTGCGATATTATCGCAATATTTTTTTTTTATCATAGATTTTCTAATCGCAAAGGCTGCGATTTATTTATTTAATTTTGTTCTTGTCCTGTCTTGTACTGTCCTGTTAAGTTCAGAGTGTTTAAGAAGTACAGTCCACATGTTTACATGTTTCATGAAACGTGAAGTTGGTTAGATATGTTGAAGAGGTAAAGCCACAGATTTGTTCGCTTTATTGTTGTAATGTGTGCTTTAAAATGTATATTTCATATTTATTTAAAGTTTAATCTGAAATTGTTTATTAGGAAACAAATTGATTCATTGAAAAATACATAATAAGAGCTCCTTGAAAAAACAATCGCATATTAAATCGCAATCGCAATATTGAGGAAAAAAAAAATCGCAATTTGATTACTTTCCAAAATCGTTCAGCCCTATATTTTTGGTTAATGTTGTTTTGTATTATGTATGCTTTGATTATTGTGCTTTATTTTGGTTGTATTTTCTTTTCTGTATGAATGTTATTTGTACATCTTATCTAATCTGTTTGTTGTACTTCACAACTGTCATGCATGTATAGTCTGTGATTTTGCATTATAGCTAATGTGGATCTAAAGAAAACAAACAAACCCCATTATCAGTATCTGCATCAGCCCTAAAAATCATATATTTGGTCAGGTCTACTTTTTATATTCTTATATTCTTTACCATGATAACGCCTCAGGTTGAACTATATGTTCACACAGAAGCAGGGGATACACAGTTGTGTGTGAGTATTACTGTATTAAATATTTAGTGGTGACTATAGAAACCAACACACTGACCTCACACACGCACACTTTACTTCAAAGTTGACTTTCATTCTGCAAACCCTTCAGCGTGACATTTTGCTATCACCTCAGCTCTCAGCAACTCTCCGTCTCTCTCTCTCCGTCTCTCTATTTCTTAGCGCTTTAATGGTAAGCTTAGGTAAGCTGATTACTCATCCAGTTCATTTCCTGCATTCAGTATTTTGAGAACAATTCCGACTCCTTCCCCACAATTCAATATGTACCAAACACCCACACGCTGGCGTAGCTACCTTGGATGGGGGCTTCTTCTGAGCTTGCTGTAAGCTGAGTATATGAAGGAACAGAGGGCTCCGGAGGACAGTCTTCAACAGGGAGAGTTTCTCCTGAGTGGGAGCTTCTCCTCTCTCCTTTAGTTTTCCTTGCAGCCGCTCAACAGCCTCCAAGGCACAATGTGTATCTGCAGAGAGATCGTGTTATTCAGAGAACAGAATTTCACTCAGTTGGAGCTGGTGCTAAGTTTCTACTGGGATCTTTGATCTGACTGGGCATAATTCAATTCAACTTTATTTGTATAGCGCAAATTACAACAAAGTCATCTCAATGCGCTTATCAAAATGTTAAATTCATAATAAGAAAGAAAAAACCCAACCCAATAAGTGACTGCTTAGTTCATGTTGAAGAGACTTTTACTTTGTAAAAACTGTTTTTTTTAAAAAAAAAAAACAACAAAAAGCATAAGAAAATAAATTATAGGTAAGGGGAAGGTGGGGTATAATCCTGAAAAAAAATATATTTAATCATTAATTAATTCTCATGTGTTTCTGTTTTTGTTACGAATCTTCTGCCACTTTGCAAATGAAAATTGGTTGTCCATGAAAGTACATTATTATTATTTTTTTTATTTAAATGTTTACTGCTCCTTTTATAAACATGTTATATATATTTTAATTGTAGGTTAAACATGACAAAACTTTCAACCAAAATGTTATTTCAACACAAAAAAAAAAAACATCAGATGGGCTAAATGTACAGCAGTGCAACATAAAAAAAAATGGTTCTCATAAAATTTAATTGCTTCCCATTTGTTTTGCTCTTGTTTAAGAGCAGTGTAGCAGCTATGCGGCACCAGCCAACAGTGCAGTAATTGTCTGTGGCAGGAGTTAAAACCCTGTGAACTCCTGACCACCAGGTTTTGACTACACACCAGACACCAGCACACGTGGCTGACTGCTGATGCGTTGCTGGAGCAGGTATCATGTCTGAAACCAGAGTTTTTTTTATCCTGGGTTTTGATCAAAAACCCCAGAGGTCTGTGTAGTCAGTCTCAGGGTTCAGCAGGGTTCCAGACATACACAGCAAAAATGAGTTACAAAAAATACATTTCCATGATAAACTAGTTTAATAAATACGGAAAAGGATTAGAGCCAATTTTGATGGAGAAAATAGTCGAGATTAAAATTGAAATTTTCGAGAATAAAGTTGAAATATGACGATGAGATTAAAGTTCAAAAGACGAGATTTAAGTCAAAATTTCTAAAAGAAACTCAAAATACAATATCATGATAAAAGTCGAAGGAAGCAGACCATATACGCCAACAGTCTCCATCAAAACTGGCCCTAATCTGTTTCCGTAGGTCCTCAATAGCCACAGACGGGACTGACACTAGTAGCAGATGTTGGTACCGGAACCAAAACGTCAGTTTTCAGAGTCCTTAAAGAGATTACAACGCTGTGTTTATGAGCTAAAAGAGAAATAATCTCTTTGTTAATAAACCTAACTTTATAGTATAGTTTAACGCATTCATCGATACATAGTATTTTGTAGACGGCTACGATCTGCGGTTTGTTGTTATAAGGTGAATTGGCCCCTGTCAGTTTTTGTATATTTGACTTCATTAGTCAACCTTTGACTTTTATCACCAAATTGTATTTTGAGTTCATTTTTACTTCACATTTTCACATTCACATTTTGACTTTTGTTCTTGAAATTATTTTCTCCATTAAAATTGGTCCTGATCCGCTTCCGTAATTAAAAGATACACACGATAACAGTACTAGATTTCGATTTTAAATATTGATTTGAAAAAATAATTGACTTTTAAAAAAGGGTTTTGAAGCAATAAATAATAAATATACAACTGTTTCGAAGAAATCACATTTTATTATTCCATTTATGAAGGCTTCGGTGAATGTCTCAAGCTTTGACTTGTAACAACACTGACTGACTTACCCATTATATTCATCCTTATAGACTGGCTGATTGTTTGGAAATGGTCTTTGTGAGTATTTTGTGTCTTAGTTAAGAATCATTCTTGGCCGCTTGGAATCTGAAACACAAACGATGACAAGTTTAAACAAATCAAAATACAGTTGCACATTTGAAACATGTTGAGTAAATGTAATTTTAATGGCATTTCAAGTGATCTTTGTTAAGTAGCCTAACTGGTTGATTTTACATCTGCTGTGCCAACTGTATCACTTCACCCCCCGGTTTGTCCTCCGGGGTCGGAGCCATGCTTGTTTGCAAGCGCCTTGCTTGTCACCTAATGCTCTTTAGCGGGATTTAAGTCTTCACCAAAAGGCTTTATCAGCCAGTGATGCTAATAGACTGTGACACATGGCCTCCCCAACCATTGCGACTCAAGATGACGCCCCTGGAGCGTCAAAGCATGATACATGATTTGATTTGAGAAAAAAAAAAAGCTGGCCTGGAAATGACAATTTGACATCCAATTAGAGCCATTGACAGACATGAGGAGTATTTATACACTACTGTGTGTCCTTCACAGCAGCTTAATGAAATCTAGAATACTTGCAGTTGTTTATATTAAAGCAATGCTGCCAAATATTAAACAGACATCACACGCATTAATGATTTACAGTAATTAAAAAGCCCATTAGCAATTCGTCAATTTTAAAGACAAGCTACTAATTTCTTTGAAAATGACCTAACGTGGTGTTATGGTGTGACGAGACAAACCAATCGTTAAAGCTCCATAGCTCACCTCCACCGCAGCGTCGGTGGATGATCAACAGGTCCTCAGAGCAGTGAGCTGCAGGCACCGCACAGACCACGTCCCCCTCCTGTCCGCAGGGCCACTGCTCCTTCACGAACGGGACAACTCATACCAGATATTGAAAACCAAACGAGTCAGGTTCATATTCACTGGGAGACACAGAGCTCTGTTGTCCAGCGCTGCGTCCACGGCTTGTGGAGCGATACGTGCAGTGCAGTGCGCATGTGTCACCCTGTGATCTCTGAGCTCAAAGGGCTCATCCCTAATAATAATCCCTAGATAGATAGATAGATAGATAGATAGATAGATAGATAGATAGATAGATAGATAGATAGATACTGTAGATAGATAGATAGATAGATAGATAGATAGATAGATAGATAGATAGATAGATAGATAGATAGATACTGTAGATAGATAGATAGATAGATAGATAGATAGATAGATACTGTAGATAGATATAT
This sequence comes from Gouania willdenowi, assembly GCF_900634775.1. Taxonomy (NCBI): domain Eukaryota; kingdom Metazoa; phylum Chordata; class Actinopteri; order Blenniiformes; family Gobiesocidae; genus Gouania; species Gouania willdenowi. Next base: position 27,832,189 of record NC_041044.1, read on the forward strand.
GATAGATAGATAGATAGATAGATAGATAGATACTGTAGATAGATATATGATAGATAGATAGATAGATACTGTAGATAGATAGATAGATAGATAGATAGATAGATAGGTAGATAGATAGATAGATAGATAGATAGATAGATAGATAGATAGATAGATAGATAGATAGATAGATAGATAGATAGATAGATATATGATAGATAGATAGATAGATAGATAGATACTGTAGATAGATATATGATAGATAGATAGATAGATACTGTAGATAGATAGATAGATAGATAGATAGATAGATACTGTAGATAGATAGATAGATAGATAGATAGATAGATACTGTAGATAGATAGATAGATAGATAGATAGATAGATAGATAGATAGATACTGTAGATAGATAGATAGATAGATACTGTAGATAGATAGATAGATACTGTAGATAGATAGATAGATAGATAGATACTGTAGATAGATAGATAGATACTGTAGATAGATAGATAGATACTGTAGATAGATAGATAGATAGATAGATAGATAGATAGATAGATACTGTAGATAGATAGATAGATACTGTAGATAGATAGATAGATAGATAGATAGATAGATAGATACTGTAGATAGATAGATAGATAGATAGATACTGTAGATAGATAGATAGATAGATAGATAGATAGATAGATAGATAGATAGATAGATAGATAGATAGATACTGTAGATAGATAGATAGCCAGATAGATAGATAGATAGATAGATAGATAGATAGGTAGATAGATAGATAGATAGATAGATAGATAGATAGATAGATAGATAGATAGATAGATAGATAGATAGATAGATAGATAGAAAAAAAATGTCTTTGGGTCACCAGAAATTTGGGATATCAAATTGAAGTCACAATCTAAAAAAGATTGGGAACTACTGGATTAACAAATTATGCTTCCAATTCTCCACCCTTGTAACTTTAGGGATGTATTTCATACTAGATGATGTCATCCAATGCCAGTGACTGTCCTCGCTCACCTTGGTTAATCCCATACCCCATGCCATGTATATGAGTTTTTAGTAGACGTGGGATGATACACCGAGTTCACGTTGAAATTAGGGCTGGGCGATAAGGACCAAAACTCATATCTCAATATTTTTTCTTCAAATGGTGATATAGATGATATTTATCCCATTCCATTTTTTTCTACTCAATAGAGTCTTACTAGAAAGACAATTGGGTTAAATTTTCTAATGTAAAATGCCACATTGGCACAATTATTAACAAACAGCCGCACAATGTGTCAGGGTCTGTTTGTTGCTATTTGTTGCGTTTTTGGCCCTCTTTCACTTGTTTCTGAGTCTTAGTTTAATTATGTGGGTCTTGTTTCATGCTGTATTAACTTTTGGCTTTTTGTGCTTCCTGCTCATGTCTCCACCTCCCAGTAGTTCAACGATTAACTGCCTCATGTTTTGCACAGGTGATGCCCATTCCCAATCAAGCCTAACTTTGCTACTTTAGCTGAGTGTTTGGACACAGAATGATGGCTGGTTCATTGTCGATGTTGCCCTCTTCGTGTGCTGCAGTGGTTTTTTTTCCTCCTGCTCCCAGTTTTCCTTGTGGTTCTTTTAGATTTATTTTACTTTTTTAGTTTGAAAGAAAACACGGACTGGTTGAACGCTATACCTACTTGCTGCCTCCATCTCTGTTGCCACTTTTAGCTTTTTCTCCGCGAAGGGACAGCATGTGTGAGTGAGTTCTGTAGTGTGGCTTGTTTAGGGGGAGGTCTGGGTTCGACGATCCATCTGTGCTTGTCATGCTGTTCTAAGAAATAGTGACAGCAGCGACTCCTAAAACGACTATTTTAATACAAAATAAGCAATGAAATACATTGTTATTGGCGATATTTAAATTTTTATGTCGGCAAGATAGAAATCTCAATGTATCTTTAATCTTGATATATTGCAGAGGAATAGTCGCGATACATGATAACGCACTCGCAATACCAATATGATACAGAATTTTGGAAAGGAAAAAAGACCAAAAAAATCAAACTTGACTATGACTTACTGACTCAAAAGAAATATAAATGAGTAAAAATCATAAAAATTTGGAGTGCAGTAGATTGTGTGAATTTTTTTTAACTTAAGACTTACCTAAACCTAAAAATTGTTGCAATATTGGGTTATAAACTAACCTGACCTAAACATAACCCTGAGACGCTACGTACTTGTACTTCGGTAACCATTCCAATAGCACCGGGGGTTGTCCGTACGACAACCATACAAATACACTTTCAATATTTATTTTGTTTGTATAATCGTTAAAAACTGGTATCAAATTATAAGTCAATCGTTACACGATATCTGTTTACGCTCGAAAGAAAAAAATAATAATTGCAAATTCAGTTGTGAAAGTTATCAAGCAAGGACACAAAATGGTACAAACTCATGCTTGGAGGCTGAAAACCCTCCTCGCCGTGTCAGTTACGCACAGCAGGTGGAGCCCTCGGTCTAGCGATCTTAGGAGCCTGATCCAGTTCCGTGTTTTCCAACAAACACCCCGCACTTCCATCTCTCTCTTTTTCTCTCTCTCGCATCCTCCAAGCTGGAATCATCCCCCTCTCTTTCACCCCTCCACCCACACCCTCTGCACCCCGCCTGCCTGCATCGCAGCGCGGCTATAGAGCTCTGATCAGCCCCAGCAGCCTCCGCGCCTCCAAATTGGTTTGTCATTTCTGACCCCCCCGTGTCTCTCTGTGCGTGGACCGCGGTCCCTCTGATCATCCGTCGGTCTTTGCATTCGTGGACTTCTGCAGAAGAAGTCAGAGAGAGAGAGAGAGAGAGAGAGGCTCCTGGATCCAGTGCATCCTCCTCCTGAGTGAGCGCTGATCGGGATCCTGAGCACGCAGCTTTTTTGCTTTTTTTTATCACACCCTCAGCTTTAGGTCCCACCAGCTCTTTTTTGGGGGGAAGATCTTTACTCCCCCCACGTCATTTTGCAGCAACTCGAGTCACCTACAGAGCCTGGAACCGGATTGAAATTAACCGCTGGGAAGATTTATTCCAAGATTGTTGCTCTGGTGACCGTAGAAGACCCAGTCCTCCCTGCGCTGGATGTGTGTTTATGCACCGCTGCTGATGCGTTTGACCACACGGTAAGAAACAGCTTTCTGTTGTCATCAATGATCTGTTTTTTTTTTTTTTTTAATCTTATATTTTTAGACATGCGTTAAGAATGACGTGCGCACAGATGCTGTTATGGATCCGTGCGCCAGAGCTGACTCTGGTTCTCACGGATGCCCATGGGAATGTGGCCTGCAATTATTGTACTTACGGGGCGCGGAAACTCGCCCTAATGGATGGACGAAGGGGAGGTGAAATGTAATGTGATGTAGTTTCCCCGCATCTGTATACCGAGGATGCATCAGCCAGCTCCAGGGGCTGCACGCATGGGCGTCGCTCATGGTGCGAGGGGAGAAGTGATAAGCAATGATATCTATTACCTCTGTAGAAGAAGAAGAAGAACGGAAAAAAAAAAAAAAAAAAATCATCAATGCAATCACATTATACCCTGTGACGGCTGCTCTACACACAATTATTATTCCGTGGCCGCGTGTGTCTGCTATACACCGCAGGGCGCACTGACACATCACATGCTGCTGCATGATGGATAGCAGATATACTTTAGTGTTCACCTTCTCTATTTGATGTGGCTGTCATTTGAGTAGCAGCTATATATAAATATATATATCTATATGGGAATGCAGGTATAGGTTCAGGCCGTGCTGCTGGTGTATGTCAGCCGCAGTCCAAATGTGAGGTAAATCCAGAAGCTCTGGAGGAAAAGGAGCATCCATCAGGTCATTCCACCCGGGGATATGCCAATCATGCGGATTCAAGAGTGAAAGTCAAGGCTTTTTATTGACTGAGAAGGTGGTCGCTGATGACCTTGGTGTGAAACTGAAAACTACTGAGGCTGAGGCTCGGTCCTTCGATTGGAGCTAAATGGAGAAAGGAACTTAAGGTTTCTACATTTTATTTTATTTCTTTGTCATAAGAACAAACAGAGCAATCCATACCAATTTGATTTAACATAGTAGCCTATCCCACCCAGCAAAATAGATGTTGAAAAGACGTTTTCGCCACTAGTCTGAACAATTTCCAAATTTGGTAGAAAAGTTAAAGGTGAAAAGACAGTATGCGCTCGGTATGAATTTAGTTCATTCATGGGCGCGATATGGACCAAATCTCAAATTTTCTTTTTTTCCCCCGATATAAATCTCGATAATTTTCATTGAAATGAAATCTGATCAGAAAGACAGAATTCAGGGTTAATTTTGCTAATGTAAAATGCCACACAGACACATTTATTAACAAACAGTTGCACAAAATTTGCCACTTTTTGCTTTTTCTCATATGGGACAGCATGTGCGAGTGTGTTCTGTGGTGTGGATTGTTTGGGGGAAGGTCTGGGTCAGGACACAGTCGTCACTCCTAAAACAAGTGTTTTAAAACGACATAAGCTATAAGAATATTGATATAGGCGATATTGTAATTATCTGTATTGCCAAAATAGTAAACTCGATATATCTTGAATCTCGATATATCGCCCAGCTCTATTAGTTTAAGTCATTAGTTCAAAGTATTACGTCTTACCTTCCCAAAATGTAATACACATAATCGTGGGAACCTTTGTAGTCAACTTGTACCAGGATCAGATTTGTATTTTTGATTTATATTTGTGGGATTGTTATGTTTGAAGTCATTACAATACCTTTTCTTCTTCTTTTTTATTTTTTGCTGATTTGGTCCAAATTAGCCCAAATAAAAGGGTTAAAATTGTTGACCTACCCACGCCAAATATGAAGTCCTATTTCCATTGACTATTTTTGGGCCACACTTCCACCAAATGTGCTAAATTTGGACCAAGTTTGACAGTCCAATAACGACACAATTTCAACAACTATACTGTGGAAACATTTGGACGTAGTTGGAATGAATGGCCAAAAGCAACTCAATTTCTACGACTACATTTGGACTAAAATTGGACCAAGGTGGATGAACTAAATTTCAACAACTAAATATGGGCTAAATCGAGGCTAAGACGGACCGACCAGATTTAGCCCAGAAAAGAATGTCTAAATGACGCTGTGTTTGGTGGGATGTGGCATTTCCATCTATCTGGGTTAGAAGGTTCACTGAGCCTACGGATATTTGATGTCTGTGTCAGCTTGGGTAACAGCATGGTTTTGCTTAAATCAATGTAAATAATCAACTTTGTGGGGGAAAAAACCCTGCGTGAATGATATTCAGATTGATGAGGATTGGATGCAAGTTGGGGGTTATTGGGAATGTTTTGACTCAGTCTTGCAGTTCTGAGATGTGTCTCCAAAGACCTTATGGAGCAGGTGGAAAAGAAGGATGTTTTAAGTAGGCAGTTATCTTAAATGTCTACACTGGGAAAAGTATATGCCATAGATTTGCTAGGCTGCCATTTTGGTCGCATCTGTTCCAAAAAGACCTGTTTTTAAAGGGTCATATGTGTGCAGATTTGATGAATCTAAAGAAAAACGACGACAAGAAAGCAGTTATCATCTAATCACACAGTTCAGATAATGTAAAAAAATAAAATAAAATGCTTTTGTCTAAATGTGTGGTTTATTTTCCTAAACCTTGTACATAGGGTCTACATTTGATAGTTATTTTCTTTTTAAATGGATATCTCATATGGATTATAATAATATCACAGTAAGAATACAAGTGCCCGAGAGCATCCTAGGTCACGTTTATTGATGACACACGGCACTGATGCGCCGAAGCACCCGGAGCCATGTAATGTGCAGCAGATGCAGCTATCAAACAGCTGACTACAGGTCTATATGCCTTACTTTAATTAGGTCACCAAGTCTTTTATGTTGTGATGCACAAGACAGACAGACAGACAGACAGACAGACAAAGCCTTACACTGGAGGAAATAGACAATGTATTTGAATAGCTGTGCTGATTGCGATTGCTCAGCTCGATTGACCAAGGCTTAACTTTTTGTTTAGGGTTGTTTAATGCAATGCAATGTGTGGTTTACATGTGGAATCCTCAAAACAATGTCTGTAATGGAAACAGACTTTAGTGTTTCTCATATGTTAAACATTTTAGAAACCTCAACATAATAAAGTAAAGATCAACCTTGGCAGTCAGTACAGTTATTGTGGACAGGCAACCACGGACACTTATACACAGTTATTGTTAAGACAAGCAAGCATGTAATCAGTTTTGGAACAAGCATATCCTTGCTTGTTAGTGAAGTCTCTATTTACATTGTCATGGGTTTTTAAAATTTAACTTGAGCACTTCTGTGATTAATTCGGTTTAGGGTAAACGTTGGACTCAATCGATCCCAACGGTTATCTAACGTTTTTATTTCCGTACATTAATTTTTCAGTTTAGTTTATTCACTCATGCCATGATTTGTGTCTAACGAAAATATCTTATTGTTTTTTTGCACCAAGACAACCGATCCTTCTGCCTTAACATACCCCTGTTACTTTAGCTGTTTAAAATTCTTTGTACTTTGCAGTTCATCATTAAAAACTGTGCTTTTTCGTTTCAGTGGACTACTACATAATGTGATGATGATTTACATTTCAGGTCTTATCTTCACTTTGTGCACAGACTTCAGCCTCAATTAAAAAAAGCCCCCTTCTTTACGAGATGACATCCCACTCTCATGTCAAAATAATGAACTCAGATCATTGCCCGTTTTCCTTTTCCACCCAAGAACTCAGTCTTGTGTTCATACATTCTTTTTCTTTCCTTTCCTCAAAGACTAACCTCGCCTCCCTGCCTTTTTCACTGACTGTTTGAATATCACCTCTGTCCAGCTATGTTAATGTGATCTCAAATAGCCTTATTAGAGGGTCATAATGAGACTACAATGTCACTTACAGCTACCTTATTAGATATATGTTTAGTAAAAAAAAAAAAAAAAATCAGTTGATGACGGTAACTCGTGCCCACACCTCAGAGCTGTCATTAAATGATTGCACCAAAGGCCTTGACCAGAATAGCCCCAGAGATAGATTTCTTGCTCGAATATGAATCCCCTGGAGGTAGTTTGGGGTTGAATGGAGGGAATATGGTTAATTCATCATTTATGACATGGATTTGTGTTGTTTAACAGCCAATTGTGCGGCCAATCATGCAACCTGTAACATTAGTTGAAAAAGGAAGTTCAACGTAACCTTATTTAATCCCTTTAGACAGGCAAGAAAAAGAAAGAAAGAGAGCAAAACTTAAACAGCGCTAACACCCAATGACATCTTCAGATCCCATAGAAATGATTAATTACCTGACAGGTTTTCACAATGTGTATTTAATTTAAAAACTGTATATTTAGATAATGTGTTATACACTGTATATCGCGCTGTAGATATTATGTCCTATGTTTATGTTGTTTATTCCTTACACTGTTTTTGCACTGTTACTGGAGTTGGCTTTTTTAATCTTATCGTACAGTGACAACAGGCAAGGCAAAGCAAATTTATTTGTATAGCGCATTTCATACACCAGGCAACTCAATGTGCTTTACATGATCAAAAAGTGCAACAGAAAACATTCAACAGCTTAAAATTAAAGTCGGCAACAACAAAAAGAAAGGCATTCTATTATTTAAAAAAAAAAAAAAACTGACAAAGGAAAATTTTAATTTTATTGCCATTCAGACTAAACAATGACTTATCCCAACATCTATGAATCTTTAAAGAGTAATACTTGAGAAAAATGCCCACATTTTTTTTGGGTAAAAATGTATTGAATTATTTTTTTCAGGTTTTTAAACTAATGATCGCAACTGATCTACTAATTTCCCCCAGTTGTGTTCACATCAACTGCTAAAAAAAAAGTTTGATGTAAACACATTAATTTGTTGTGTGAAGCTGCGAATGACTGTGAACATACTGTAATCTATTTTCATACTAACTAAAGTCACAAATCAATCCAAAATGTTAGCGAGGATATCAAACCCACTGATGACAAAAACAAAATAAATCATCTCATTTTTGTAGGGACGTGAGTTGGGAACCGGAGGGTTGCCGGTTTAAGTCCTGGTGCGGATCAAAAAAAACAGCAGTTGTTCTGGTAGCTGGAGAGGTGCCTGGGCACTTCTTGAGCACTGCCGAGGTGGCCTTGAGCAAGGCACCAAACCCCAACACTGCTCCTTTTATTGTAAAGGTACTTTGAGTTCCCAGAAAAGCATTATACAAAATTGATGTATATTAATAATTGTTTATGTAGTGTTTTTTTTTTTTTTTATAGTTCGTATTGTCAATTCACACGGCTCAAGAACTGTTGACTACGGTGGAGCAAAATGTGAGATCAGTCAGTGAAAATCCATTCTGAAATTGATTCCCTATCATTCTCTATTGTTTTATGGCAGTAAATTTGCCTGATGTAATGTGTTTTTTTTCCCCTCCTCTTCTCCTTAACCATGTTTGCAGACTGAACATGAAGGAAAACATCATTTCCCATCCAACACTAATAGCTTAACCATCTATTTTCAATTTTGATGATTAATGACAGCATAAGGCTGGTCAAAATAAAGACGTTTGTTTAAACGTATCGTATTGATCTAACTAATCTATGCTCGTCATTGTTGAATTTGATGCATTTTTACTTTATTGGTTTCACATAGTAATGTTTAAATGAAGGTACAATGTAAAATACTGGTAGTAATGTATTTATTCTGAAAGGAAATAAAGAGAAGAAGGTGACATGGATTAATCTTTTGCAATATGAATGAGATTAATGACAATCTGAGAGGGATTTAAACTGATTTCTGTTTTTAAATAGTTTTACATTAAACTAATGGTTTAGAACAACTTTAGATGTGCTGCCTCTGCATGTGATAATTTTTCATTTTTGGTCAACCTGGACAATGTTTAGGGGGAAAAGGATATATTTTATATAAAATTCACACAAGCTACAGTAAATGTAAATCTTTTCTTTGTGAAAAAAAATATAAATCAGATATCACCCCTAAGTTTCTTGACACATTTCGGTTATAAAATTGGACTCCTCAGAGTGAAACATGACATTCAGGGTCTGATGTTTTTCTCATGATCAAAATGTGAACCCTATTCCACAAATTAAAAAATAGACTGTAAACATATGTGATGTGCCAAACAAATGCCTATAATAAACTGTCCAGAGCACTAGTGGTAAATCTGGAAAACTCTAAAGCAGAGGAATCTCAATCCAGCTGTGAAGCTCTGTGGTGAAAATATCATAGTTTGAATCCGCCTCAAAAAACCCGGCAGCTTGGAGCCCCAGATTCAGTTATGATTTCTGAATCTCATTATTTTGAGGTTATTGAATATGCAAGGGGATTTACTTTAAGAAGTTGAAGCCGAACAGGAGCCAGACATTTTGATAAAATATTTGTTTGAACAAAGCACCTAAGTACATTCACCAGGAAATGATCAAAACACTGTGAGGCAGGCCTCTATTAAAAAAAGCCCCCAGTCTTTTTGGATATCTATTTATTATCGTTTTATCTCGGTAAGGTCAAAATATATTTGTCAAAGGTTATTTAGTCTTTGGATATTTTTTGTTCTTCTTTTTTTAAAAAAAAAAAGTCAAAATATATATCTACCATTAGTGTGAATGGTAGTATTGGAGGCATCAACACACTTTGAATGTGTGCTTCTTTACAGTATTCACTAACATCCTCTAGCCCACTCAGTAGTAGGGATGTCACGATTACCCATTTTCACAAATAATGACAGTATAAATCTTTACGATTATTAGTTAATCTAGCGCTTTTCTAAATACCGTCAATTTCCAGAACTGCATCTTCTCAACATTTATCATGACCTCCTTTTGCTTTAGAAAGTGTCTATTCGTACGGTTGCCGTACGGACAACCCCCGGCTATTGGTACTTTTAACGTACACGTACGTAGTGTCTTAGTGTTAGGATTAGGTCTAGGGTTAGGTTATAACCCAATATTGCAACAATTTTTAGGGTTAGTTAGGTTTATGGTTAGGTTTAGTCTTAATCACGTGACCTAAACTGGCCAATGACTGACCTATCACGTGACCTAAACTGGCTAATGAGGGGCGCTGCGTATGGATAGCATGTCAGTATATTGATATGGCAACTGTACAGATAGCCACTGCCTTTCCTTTATCCCATCTGTATTGAGACAAAAGAGAGTTTATAAATATACATTTAGTATGAGTATACTTTATGACATTCCTCCTGAGGATGAATATTTTGTCCGAAAAAATATTTAAAATATGTGCATTTAATCACTTATATTTATATAACTGGATGTTTTAATTTAATTGTGTCTCAATTGGATTAATATGATTTTTTTTTTTTTTATTGTCCTTTTTGGTTACTTTACAGACATGAGTGTTCTTGTCATTTTAATTATTAATGGTAGTGTGAAATCAATTAATGCAAATATAACTGTGATAACTGTAAAATCGTAATTATTTCTCTGACAATAATCGTACCAAGAACATCTGAAATCGTGACATCCCTACTCACTAGTTGTATGTTTGGTTTCACAACACGCCCAAACCAAATAATATTTGTCATTGCCCTCCACTGTTCCTCTAACCTTTCATGTGCCCTTCACATCCTTGCATTCCAAACTGTCACTTGTTTATAGACTTCAACGTTCACACACGCACCGACTCCAGATACTCTAAACGCATTAAGCAGGGTCACATCAGCCCTTAGATACACACATTTCACACTTGTATGCTAATACACATGTGTGAGCTTGTACACAGAGCAGGACATAGACGTTGCCTGCAGCTGTATATTTAGTGACACTCGTAGTGCCATTAGGAAGTTGAATGGAGAATCAGTGTACAAGGCCAGAGTGATTGTAAGAAGCTCACTCAAAGGTCTGCCGATTATTTTGGTCGCTGCAGGAAATCATTTACAATGGCACTCACTCCCCCCCTTCTCCTCCACTCTTCCCAGTTCAGTTCATTTATGCAGTGTGTGGCAGCATGTGTGTTAAGTCAGTCACCGTGGTATTGAAGGGAAATTCTTTGCCATGTTGTTTGTGTGGTTAACTATAGCCTGCTGTGGAGGCCACACTTGTTTAGAGAACAGGGTGCATGGAAATGAGTCATACACAATGTGATGCAGCATAGCAGATCAGATTTGAATTATGGGGCAATGAACAATGAGGTCATCATAGGGCTGGGGGCATACATCTCCTTGGTGCCTTGGTGTAAAACAACATTTCTTATCAATGGAGGAAACTGCATAGAGGTTTGAAAATGCAAGACTGTTAAAACGGTGCCAGTAAAGAACTGATTCATTTTAGGAATTTTAAAAACAATAGAATTGGAGTCCAAATGGTTTTGAGTTCTAGGTTGAAATTCTTCCCTCTTTACCACTTTTTCAAGTCGCTGAACTCTCATATCTACTGTCTATTCCGTTTTGAGCATATTGTCTCAAAAAGCATTCCCTGGCAACCCCTAAATTACTGGCTTTTACTTTAACTGCATTACATACATTTCCCCTCTCAGCTTATCTGGTTCCTTTCAGCATAAAAAAGAAGGAAAGTGCTTTCATAGGACTGGTAATTGTAAATTTAAAGACACAATACTGTCATTTATTGGGTCTGTCCAATAGCACAGCTAGGATTTTGATTGATATGGGATGGCATTCTCATTCCAAGTCTCTTGGTGTGAGTTGTTATATGAGGCTTTGCTGTTTGTGTATTATGATAGGCTGACAAAGGACAAATAAGGCTAGGTGGTTGTGCGTAGCCGAACAAAGATGTAGCGGTAATCAATGACTCCATAATTATTGTTTGTCCTGTTTTATGCTTGTTTTTTCTCTTCACAATGAGTCAAGCAATCTTGTCTGGTGTGTAGATATGCTACCTTCCCTGTGTGGACGTGAAATCTCCTCACAAATGATAAATACTGTATGAGAGCTGTGCTCAAATTTTCTGCCGTCCTTTGGCACATTGACTGTGTGTGTGTGACAGGAAAATGGTCTTTGTGCTTCACTTTCTGCACATTCAAACATATTTGAGATAAAAGCCTGCACCCCTTCAGCGTGAGTCAGCTCCTGTCAATTTGTCCCCCACGTATCTTTCACATTTTGTAATAAAATCATTTTACCACCCCTGTGTTTTGCACAGGAGCTTGATAGTGTCACACAAAGACAGATGACTACCATTTTAGCCTGTGGGCTTTCAGCAATAACTTACACAGAGCACATGTCTCATTTCTAACCATGTGAGAAACCGTATGAGCAATCTCATTCAGTGTGCTTACACACATTTGGAACCCTCTGATAGGCTCTCGTTGGGTCACTATCTCTGTGATAGATGAGATGGCATCCATCACATGGATCAAGATAGGACTGAGAGGTTATTGGTCTTGGGCCGCTATTGTGAAGTAGGGCAGTAAGTCATTGATAGATGAGATTTTTAAAAAAAAAATGTTTTTTAAACCAATCTTTGAGTAAAAACAGCCTATTAATGTGAACTATTGTCAGGTTGACAACGGTGTGTATTGGCTGTTTCATCACTATCTATGCTACTGAAGTGTTTGTCCATCCGTGTATTAAAATATCCCATTGTCCAGGGTTGAGTGCAGCTGATAACACTTCACCGGTTCACAATACCCAGACAAATCAGTTTTTTTGTTTCATCATGTACCCACTATCCCTCTTGCTGTCTTTCAAAGATTCATGTAGGACATCAAGAAAAGAGTCTTTAATTTAACACCTGGGTAAAGCATATGTGGAATATCTTGGTATTCCTAAATGTGTAAAAGCCTGGGTTAACAGTTTTTTAATGGACATATAAAGGACTCCACTCCTTAGGCCAAAAGCCCTGACTAAACTGCAATGCAAAGACAAGTATGGTTTTTGCTGTCTGTTCGGCTGTAATTACTTGAAAATCCATCATAAGTACTGTAGAGTCTTTATAATTATATACAGGGGACTGATGAATAATGAGGTGACATAGGACATCAATATGACCACTGCCTCTTATAATAGAAAACTCTGTTGTTTTACTGCAGAAAAACTGGCAACATCTATCACGTGAAATCTAGCCTTTATTATAGGTTGACATAGGTTTTAAAGACTTAGATAAGAAATGTTTCCATTGTTCAGTCAGACTTGGGCACCTCCAGCCCAAAGCCTCACCTGTTAGGATCTTATTGTTATGCTTGTGATTTTTGTTGTTGTAGTACTGTAGACTGGGATTGGTATTATGGCCTGACTTGAGACCACATGAAGGTCTTGGTCTGGACTCGAGAGCGTTTTTACTGGGTTTTGTCTTGGTCTCAGAATGGCCGGATGAAAAATTTTCCATGAAGACCAGTAGAGACCAGCACTGATCTGCTATCCTTAAACTTCATTAATGTGATAATATGAAGAACCACTTGGAACTATTCCGATTACATTACTATTGTTGTAATTTGACTAAAAAGGGTTACCCCGAGCTCACTGAGTGGAAATCTTTTCCTGAGTCTTATGTGTGAGACCACTGCAAGAACCGCAAGACTTAGACATCACACCATCTTATTTCTAGTCAGAAATACCTCTGAACTCTTACTTTAGGCCTCATTCACATGACCAATAAACATCTTACATTCAGATATTTAAAGCAATTCTGGACTTGTCAGTGGCCATTTGTAAAAATTGTTTTTTATGGTCTAGTCTTGTCTTGGTCTTGCCTCTCACTGGTCTTGGATAATGTAGTGATTGTTTAGTGATTTCTATGTACTCAATGTGTGTTTTTTCATGTTTCTTTCTGTCAGTGGAGTGATTAAAATAAAGTAAGATTATAGGCAACTTGGGTATATAATGCTATCTTGCAGCGTTTGCTTTACAATGGAATGAGTTTGCATACTTCAAGTCTACAGAGACAACATGAAGAGACAAAAGTGGCATGCCCATGTGAAGACAAGTTAAGACGAGCAAGTTTGCTGAATTACAGCAAAGATGTGCCATGAAAAAGCGTAAATAACTAATTAAGTGCTCTGTGTGAATAATGTATATTGTAACTTGAAAGAACCAAATGGGACATGGATGACGATGCTATGTTGGCGGGCAATCTTATCACCTCGTTTATCACCTCTGGCTTTTTAACGTGCATTTCAGAGCATGTGAATACATAGCACTGGGCGGGATGTACAGCCATTTTACGTGAATACACTTATATGGATGCCAACACAACAAAGAGCACAAACAGAATGCACAGAATTAATCTTTTGTTGAAGTCTCTGCCCACCCAGCCATAAAGTTATTGCTCATGGCTTCCTGTACTGGTTAATAGAACCAATTATTGCTGAGCCCTGCCTGGGAACTCTACTGAGGTCTAGGCTTTGACACTACGTGTGTGTGTGTGTGTGTGCGTGTGTGTGTGTGCGCCACTGAAAATCCTTTATGGCAACACTTTATGACAAATCAAGGACAAACAGAATCAGACTTCGCCTGCTTAACACACACACACCCCCCTCCCTCAAAAGGTGGCTGTATACACACACACATTTGCACACACAAACACAGGACACTGTAAAGTTTATCATCAAAGTAGTTTGGGTGGCTGATGGTAGGTAATGAGAAACACAGAGAGGATCTTTTTAAAAAGCAAACTCAAAAAGAAACCAATCGGAGAGGGAGTGAAAATAAGTGAAGCAAAACAAAAGTGCATGGGGATTGAAAATGAAGATACACACAAAGGGAGATGGGAAAAGATGGCGTGACACGAATAGAGGAAAAATAAGAGACGATCTTTGAGTGTGAGTACCTGTCTCTTTGCTTTCTCGAAAAAAAAAAAAAAAAAAACATCGCCAACAATTTTCCTTTCTGAGAAGTGTCATGTGGCATTTGGCAGCAAAACACATCCATACAAAGCAGTTATCGTGGCATGAGAGCTTTTTAGCTAAACTGCCAGCAAGCTGAGAGAGACTATTATTACCTTTGATGATACTCTGACACTGAGGAGGTCATTACAAGGAAAGGTCCCCACACACACGCGCACCACACTGTGCGTAAAGCCATCACAGTCAAAAGTGGCTTGTGGACTGTCTGAGTTTTTGTGTTTGAGTGGGTTAAGTCTATTCACACATTCTAGAGAGAGGCCATTATTCACATAGTGCCCCACATTCACTGCATATTATGGATATCTGTCTCTATTGGGACAAAATGACAGGGACTTCAGTTCACTGAGCTCGAAATAACCCCACCCTCTTGATTTCTGTCTGTTTCTCCCTCCATCCCTTTACCTCTTTATCTGTCTTCACTCCAGGAGGAGGACATCCAGCTGCCAGTGAGATGTGATTCACCGAGTATCCATTTCAGTTAAAAAGAGAAAAGTACACTATAACAGGTAAGATTGAGTGTAACTGTATTTGTGCATTCAAGTTTGAATAAATGCTATCTCATTCACTAATAATTCTCAGCATAGTACGAAAAACTCGACTCAGCATGCACTTTTATTCACAGCAGGATGGCTTAAGCTGAAGAGATAGTATATACGTATATTCTCACGCACACAGACACCCGGTGGGGTTTTTTTTTGCACATCGACAGTGTGTATTTAGCTCTTTAAAATCCCAAATCTAACCAAGTGTTTTCCCTGGAGCTCTCATGGCTCCATCTGTGGAAGGAAGTATACTAATTAGCCCCAACAAATACGTCCTGTGAAACTGCTAATCCAATCAGATGGAACAAGTATTAAAAGCATACGGACAGAAACTACTATGAAAATTGAGATGAATGTATCGAGGATAAATCGGATAAATCAGGGAGTGGAAGTGTGAAAACACTGCGTACTTGTAGATTTAAAACGCTGCTGAAAATAATGGAGATATGATGCTGTTCAATGAAGGCATCGGCACGAGTTTAAATGCAAATGCAGACCTACATCTGCCCGCGAGCCACTCAAATCATCTTATTTACAGTGTATTTACAAGCTGAGCTGGACCTGTAAAATGTCAAATTTACGAGCTCCCATTTAATTAGAAATACTGTCTCCTAGAGTTGGGCTGATGAATTGCAATTCAGTTTATTGGCGACATAAGGGTGCAGTTCCTGCATATTGACAGCTTGTCAGAGGATCCCAATTGAAATAATTTTGCACCAAGAGGGGAAATATATTACGTCTTTGCTGTGTAAAACCCCTGAGGTCATGTTTTCATGTGGGATCCTATCCTTTATTGACTGTATTGGCTGAGTATAACTTCACTCTTTCCCTTCCTCCGTCCGTCCTTCTGTGGGTTTTGGCAGTTGCTTGTGTAGTTAGTTTAGTTTGAGCTATTAAAAACAAGGTCATTATTTTTCTTAACCACATCTGAAAACTGAAGAAACACACAAGGGCATGCGTGGGTGAGGGATGTAGATTTATGAAATGTTCAAAGCAGAAGGACCCTTTCTTTGTTGTTTTGGAAAGATCAAGATAAGAATTTATTTATTTATTTTAATGATCTTTTATTTTATTCACATGAATTCTTCCTGAAGTTGGGTTTGTGCGTGTGCGTATCAGTATCTCCCTAATGTTTTCCCATGTACAAGTGTTTGCATGTCCATATTGGTGCACTTCCTGCCCACTGTGCAGTCTCACCAAATGTGCTTTCCTTCCTTGTTTCTCATATGACGCTGAATGCTTGCTTTGAAATCTAATGCTGTGATACCCAAGGTCACATTTTGTCTGTATTTCACTGAGACAATGAGTGGAACAACGAGGAACCAAAAATGAAGCATATCATTCTTCATTTGGGGAATGTGTTTTTTTATTTAAGCAGGTGCTTCCTTCTCTATAGACACAAAAGTCTCCATTTAAAAACATTGCTAAATAGGACAAATACTGACATCCAAACTGTGGGCTTGAAGTCGATTCACAATGGCTTTAAGTAAAGTGATCATGACACGTTCAGCGCACAGAGGAAATACAAAAAGATAAGACTGTATGTACTATGCAGCCATCCACCCATCTTCTATAGCGACCTTATTCTGTTAGTTCTGTTGTTGTTATTCTGTTGCTCATCCCTGGAGATCATTTGTCCATCAAACATACATGAATGGATGCAGATTTGAATAATTCTTGGACAAAAGTTATTATTGTCTTTATCCAGTTGAGAAATGAAGACCAAACAAACTCTATCCACTATGGCCTCCCAGCCAGTGATACAGTTCTGATCTTTGTGTTAATTATAATTAAAGTAAGTCGTTTCAATAATAGAGATAAAAAGTAATTACGGGAAGAGATAAGAGCATTAATGAAAAAGTAGAAAATGATTCCAAGCCAAAGTTACACTTGTATCTGAAACACACATGCACAGTTTCCTGTGATTACAATAAGAAACATATGCCTAAATTATTTCCCCGCACATGCACGCACGCACACACACTGGCACTTCCCCTTTGTTATAACCCTTTTAACTACAAGCTTATTGTCTTATAATGTGACCTTCGCCTTGAGTGTAGAGAACTTTGTTCTCGGACAAAGGAGTCCGTATTTGTAATTCTGCCTGTCAATGACGTCCACACAGCTGCCATTGAATGGGTGCATATTGTTCAGGGTACAAACTGGAGCCTTTGAGGGGAACAACTTGTTGCCAATGGTCTAGTCTTTGTGTGTGTATGTTGTCTTATATGGTTTGTTAGTAACAGGGTTACATTTTTCACTTACAATTACGTTTTAATTTACCAATGTTCAATTATGATTACAGTAACCAGCATTTTTTCCAATTACAAATAAATTACAATAATTTTTTATCCACAGAAAGTTAATTACAATTATGTTCTCAATTACTAAAGTTCATTTACAATTAATCACAATTACTGAGCTTGAAATAAATAACCTAATAAAAGTGAACCTTCCTCTTGTGTTAGCTTTCTGTTAGCATTTCTTATAACGACAGGTTGTAAATCAGCTGTAAAATACACTAAAAACTAATATCTATCATCTAATGTATTTCCTATCTATTGGTTGCCTTGTTAGGCTTCCTAATCATTGAAAATATAGGTTTTAATATTTTTGGTGTGGGTGTCTGGGCCTTTTTTGTGTCGGTATACCCTTAGATTTCATTTATTATTATTATTATTTTTTTAAATGATAAAATGTGTAAAAGCTTAATATGAAACCTCTTTTAATTATTGGTTACTACATATTTGTAGAACAGTACGTAGTTCCCCAGTTTTGTGTTAAATTATAGTTGACAATTATTATAGAATTTTCATGGCAATTACAGTCAATTATCTAAACTCACTTACAATGTAATTACAATTATGACGGCAACAGATTTTTTAAAATTATATTAAATTATAATTACGCCATACTTGTAATTATTATGAATTACATGATTACAGTTATATGACCCCAACCATGGTTAGTAACATAAGCATGTTCTCCATGTTCTGCTATGATAGAAAAATGGGTTTTGCAATGGGATTCATGGGCTGAAATTGTAGAAAAATGTGTGTACAATTATAGTTTTACAATTGATTTAAAAAAGAATATTTCTTTGTTTGAAGCTGCACATTTAGCCTCACTTGTTATCTATTGACCCGCAGTAACAGTCATGCTCAGAGGAAATAAGCTTGTGACTAAAAGGTCATGGTTTAAAATCTAGTTGTGAAGATCTTGGCAGTTTAAATCCCTCAACAACTACCATCAGTGCTGCGACCTCTGGCCACGTAACCTTTTACTGTTCCAGTGGAGCAGTTCGCCGTCCAATAGTGCACGACTGTGGCCGTAGAGTACAGCTCCCAGGTGTGACTGTGTTAACATGTGAATGCAGCCGAGCTTCCCTCCTTTAGATGTTCCATCTAAACATCAATGTGTTCTTTCTTACTCAATGAGCTATGCTAAATTAAGCTTATAACCTTTACCTAAGGAGTAGGTAGGTGGGGTATTTTCCTCATCATCTCAGGTGTGTGGTCATGATTTACGTGTTAAATTAGTGGGCAAATCGCCAAAATAGTTCTGCAGCGGTTCTTAGTGTGCAGTCTACTGCCAGCAAAATCCTGTTGACGTTGCTATAGATACAGTATCGGCCTTTCCCTTGTGTGCTACTTCATTCCCCCGCGAGTGCGGCGAACCGATTGAGCATTACACACACACACACACACACACACACACACACACTTCCAAACGAACGGAACAGATACAGTCTGACGAACATAAACAAAATCCACACGGATTAAGGTGACACGTAGGTGAGACTTAGGTGACATGACACTTGCGCTTTGGAGCACGAGTGCCATGTCACCTACGTGCAGCGGCATAACACCAAACACACACTGTGTGGCACATGCACATGCATACGCGCACACACACACGTACACACACACTTGACTAAAGGGAATAAACTAAAGAGATGCTTTATGTCAACAACTTGGAAAAAAACAGCTATTTAAGAAGGCCGTATCTCAGCAAGGATAAACCTCTTTCATTGTGTGTAACAAAAACAAATTACTATTAGTCCTCCTTCAATTTGCAAGATTCTGTAGATTTTTTTGGTTTTTTCTTTTAAAAAGAAGAAGAAAAAAGTAAACTGTAAACTGCTAATTGTGTAAAGTGGAGAATATTGTGGTCTTGGTCTAATGATGAGCAGATGCACTCACAGATGTTTCCCCTTTTTGTGTCGGTTTATGAGTTCTATTATCACCATCGGATACTGTAAAGCATCGTTTTTCTTCCAATTACAAAGTTCAGTGTTGATTGCCCCCAACAAATATTTAAAAGCAAAATACAAAACACAGAAAATACATAAATTTAAAAAAACAAAAAAAAAACCAACCTAAATTCAGATGATTTGGCTTTGTTGCATAAGTAACATTTAAAAGCTTCACACTTTGAAATTTGCTTTAAAAAATAATAACCCAGTCCTTCAATCTATTATCCCGAAAGACCCCCCCCCCCACTTACATGCAAAATTTACATCCGGAAGTGTTGGCGGCGGGCGGAGTCTGCTAATACTTTCTTCCTGGCTGCCTTCTACTCTTAAATATGTTAATAAATGATTCATTGCCCCTTTAGCACCGAAAGAATATCTGTAATATTACTTGAATATCTGTAAAAGTCACGTTTTTCTATTAGCTCTGTCTGCTAGCATAGTTTCTCTTCTTCACTGCAAGATCTGCATCTGCATGCCAACCAACCACTGGGTTACCAGCGCCCTCTGCTGGTCAAAACAAATATGACGTAAATCAGTGCAATGACGGGTTTTTTTTTTTTTTAAAGTCCAATTGTTAAGGCACAAAATACATTTTCAGTTGCACTTTTAAAAGAAAAAGAACTATTATGCAGTTTTGCATTGTTTATTATAGAACCAGAATTTAAATTAATAGGCTTCATTTTCATTTGTATTATTCCTTTATTTATTTAATTCAAGATTTATTTTTAGTTAAATTGCATTGTTTTGAATAGTTTATCAAGGAATTCTTTTGACAATGAAAAATAAAAGGAAAATAATACAGTATTTTCTAGTTTTGTCTACAGTCCCATTTTGTAAATGAAAAAATCGTGAGAGAATCGTATCGTGAACCCAGTATCGTGAATCGAATCGTATCGGGAGTTGAGTGAATCGTTACATCCCTACCTCCTGCACAAATATCCATATGCTTATGCTCTCTTCACCCTTGAGGACCTGGAATCCACCCAAAAGCACTGCTTTTTGAAAAAGAGTCAATGTTCAAGACTTGGTTCTACAACCTGAATATGAGATCTGAGCAGCATGAAATGAATTTTTCATCAAATAAATCTCACTGGCTCAATTAGGCATTGATGAAAAAAAAAAAAAGTTAACTAAGTCTTACACAAACGGAATTTATTCCATTCCAACTTTCTTGCCGTAGAAAAAGGCTGTAGACCAGACATGAGTCAACCCCCAAAGTTAACAAAAATACACAAAACAGTAAATATACACAAAATGACCTCAAAACAGGCAAAATTATAAAAGAATACATAAAAAACCACACATTAAAAACCACATCAAAAAAAAACACACGATGACTAAAAATATAACCAAAAATATCATTAAAAAGTACACAAAACTATGACAAAATTACACAGAAATGAGAGAAAGATGTACAAAATGACCATAAAAAAAGATGCTCAGATTGGTCATTATTCTAAATAATGTGGCCCTCGGATCTGACGCTCACATTTCTGTGCCCCCCACTGTTATAAAAGTTGCACATTTTAGCCTTTTATCAATGGAGTAAACTAGTTTTGGTCTTGGTTCATACAGTTCACATTGAATTTGTGTGTGAAGCATCTAAATTAAGTGTGACAAAGTCGACATAATTTTGGCACCTCCAAAATCATTAGAATGTGTTGAGTATTATTAATTTAATCTGATTCTGGGACACACACAAAAAATGTGTTGTACCTGTTCTTTTTTGGCATGTGTATATGACAATAAACTTTCTTCTATTCTATTCGTTTTTTTATTCTATTTGAGCTGTAATCGGGACCCAAAAGTTGGACCTGAGTGCGACCCAAACCCGTCCGAACCGAAATCGTTTTTTTTTTTTCCCAAGCTTGACCCCGTTACAACTCAACACTATTTAAATCTGTGCACTCACACAGCTCAACGAAACGTTTATACATTTTTAAACAAATGTATACATTTTCCAGAGGCCAGCCAGCGATTAACCATTCATCCATCCAAACAAAACCAGCATCCTTTTGTGCATCTTTCCTGCGCGCATCAAAACGCATCACCTGACAGTATGACCAAAAATGTATGTCACGCTATTTTCACGGTATGACTGTATTTTTTTTTTCATGCATAATCAGGTGTTCACAGCATTTTCTACTGGTTGAGAGATGAATTACTGCAGTAGATTGATTTAGAACGGTCTATTTTACTGTCATGATGAGTGAATATTGTAGAATAATTCCACAGATGGAGTCGGGCTATGTCTCAATGTAGCCATAGCATCCACACATGTAACACCCAGTCACCCACTGGCTCTTTGCCTTGCTAGCTTAGCTTTAGCATTAGCTTAATTTCTAGCTTCAAATGCTACATACTCAGTGTAGTGGTGGTTTCTTATGGTGGCGTTTTGTTTGCAGCTTCACCAGGACTTGTTTCCGTGTTATAGGAATTATAAATTGCGTTTTTTTGCTCTCTTTTTTGTGTATTACTGCCGACATGCTAAGCTAACCATGCCTCCATGAGCATAGGCATTATACACGAGTGTTGTCATCCTGTAGCAGAGGCACATGCACGCAGGCACATACACACATGCAGCTTCAGAGCTTTCAATGCATTTCTTATCCATTTACACCGTAACTGACACCAGAGCGCTAATGTTTATGTTCCTATTTTAGAAGTGCAACCATGAATAGGGTCCTGACTGAAACGTGGCGCAGCGTAGCGTTCCGATTGTTGTGTAATCAAAGACAGCTGTACGGCGGTATATTAAAAATGAATATCATAAGGAAATATATACCGGTATTGTATGAACCGGTATACGCCCCAGCCCTGACTGCTTGTTTACCCGTGTAAAATGTTAGAAAATAAGACTGAACCCACCCCGGGCATCGATCTTCAGCTCCATCTCCATCTATGCTGGACTCACTGGTCGCAAGAGAAAATATTTTAACACCCTGAAACTTGCAGGACCGAGCTTGGACACCCCTGATTTAAAAGGGTATCGACAAATACTTCAGTATTAATTTTTTAGACAGGTCTTCACTAATAGTCACATAAAATTCTATGTAATTTACAGATTATTTCATCTTTAAAAAAAAGCCCAAACTAGAACCAAGCAATAATCTAAATGTAACTATAAATTGCATGTACTCTATCTAAGTGTCACATTTAGGATTGCCAACCATTGATTTCCAACCCCTTCTCCCTGCTTGAGTTACTGCTTTCCCAATGCATCTTCCTTCCTTGTTTTGGTGATTGGAATACATCAGCACATCTGGGCTATGAAATAGAAATAAGATCCAGGCTTCCATTCTTCGTGATTTGAATATGAAATGATTAGATTATTGATTTCGGTTATTTGGGCCGCCCGCTTGAGGTGATATTATGGCAGCGCAATCACCATGGTTGACATTTAGCACTGTGTTTACTTTAGCTGTCTTCATTGATTGCTTCAAAAATCAGTGCTCACCCATCCTGCCGGAGCCCATTGTGTTATCACTTCTGCAAAAATTGATAGATACAGCTTATCAAAAATGCAGCAGTTGTGGTCTGGGTGGAAAATAACCGTGTGGCCCTGCAATCATGCTACAGAGGCTCTTTACAAGCTCGCATTCTAATAACGATTGAGTTTCATCATAAATATGTCTGCAAAAGAGACCTTTGGCATATGTTTGATAACAACATTAAGATATTTATAGCTTTCTCAGTTACAATGATAACATTTTACCTCACTTCCAATGGGACGGTAAAACATTTATTTATCGCAGCCAAAAACCCAAGCTCTGCCTCGACTGTGTAGTGTTGACTTTTGTTCATTCCTAGTACTGAGAATATGCAGCATTGTTTCATCAATGTCTGCATATATATGAATATATACAATTCTAGTTCCAGTTTGGGAAGCACTGCTTTTTTATAATGAACAACTGGTTGAAAGATTTATAGTGTCATATCTACGATTCTGAAATGATCTCAATTTCTGACTCGGGCTGTTACAGTCGACAACTTGGTGTACAGGGCTGCAAAGCAGGGTTGGGCTCAATTACAATTGTAATTGTGTAATTGATAATTAATTACAATTATGACACAATTATAACTGTAATTGTTATTGAAAACAGCGGTTGCTGTTGCAGTCATAATTGAATTGAGTTCAGATAATTTACTTTGTAATTGTAATTGGCATGGGAATTGTATAAAATGTGTCAATTACAATTTAATTGAATGTATACCTGTGGAACCACGTTACAGTTCTATAGCTTACACATACATAGTTCACAATTATATAAATATGTTTAAGATCAACGTTTCCCACTACCTGTGGATCATTTTACCATTTCAATTTTTCTTTAACTCGAGGGGTATAATTACACAAAAAAGGCTCAGATTCCCACACCAAAAATATTAATACCAATATTTTCATGGCTATGGAAGGCTAACAACGTAACCAATAGATTAAAAACAAATTTACAGCTGATTTAAGACATGGGTCAAAACCGACCCGGTATTAGGGTTGGGGTGAATTGTAATTGTAATTGCATAATTGATAATTAATTACAATTATGGCTTAAATAGAACTGTAATTGCAATTTTTAAAACATTTTGCTGTCGTAATTGCGTTCATTAGAGATGCTAACAGAAAGCTAACGCAAGAGGAAGGTTCACTTTTATTAGGTGATTTAATCGTGATTAATTGTAATTGAGAATGTAATTGTAAGTGACTTTCTGAGGATGAAAAATAATTCTAATTCAATTTTAATTGGAGAAAATGCTGGTCACTTTAATCATAATTGAATTGTAATTGAACATTGGTAATTGAAAACGTAATTGTAACTGAAAAATATAATTGACCCAACCCTTGCCCTTTATCATAAGAGATGCTAACACCAGAGGAAGGTTAAGTTCTATGGGGTTTTTTATTTCAGGCTCAGTGATTAATTCTGATTAATTGTACTTGGACTTGAGTAATTGAGAATGTAACTGTAATTGACTCTCAGCTGAAAATATTAATTGTAATTTTAGTTGTAATTGGTAATCTGAAGATGTGATTGTAATTGAAAAATGTAATTGACCCCAACTCTGCTGCAAAGGGTTACTAAAGCCTTGCCCAGTGGACCCAGGGCACAACACATGCTCCACACAGTTTAGCACACCTTTTACATACACGGTGAAAATACAGAGACAGATTGCCTAAGGGCCACTGGCGGGAAATGAACCTAAGCTCCCAGTTTTGTGATGCAGCACTAACTACTGCATCACCGAGCACAATCAGAGCAACCTTTTCAGTTTACATTTATCTTTTTTTTTTCTCATTCTCAAGAAAAGTGAAAATGTAATATCCTACTGAAGTGTTTGCTGACAAACACATCCATATCACAGTGGACATCTGTCATAAGATATTTCACACGCATCAGTGCACTGAACGGCTCTGAAATCCAAGTGATGCGTAAAAAGAAAAAAAAAATTATGAAGTTTAAAGCGCTCAATGGTATATGTAAAGAAATACATTTCTTTCTTTCTCTTATTGCACTTCCTTACGTCTAAGACAAGGTGACGGCAACACAAATGAATGCACTCAGGTACATCTCCCGGCCTTCCCGGTGCAGTTAGACAATCCAGTGTTAAGTGCCCTCTTTTATATTTATATACCAGTGTTGGTGCTTATCCATTATTAAATTATGAACAGCCCAGTAAGCACCCCAGAAAAGCAGTTTTGAATAAATATTTCACAGCTCTGATATGCACAGTTCATAACTGCTCTGTTGTGCCCGAGCAAAGGTTTGATCTTAATGTCTTATGCAAACAAAAAAAAAAATCTCTTACTTCACAGCTGAAAACTGAACACTCCCTAAAGTTTGCTGATGTTGTACAAATGTTTCCAAGTTTGTACGTGTGCATTGAGACCTAACAAAGCACTAAACTTTATTTTTAATGGATTTTGCGTGGAAGCAACTTTTTAGACTGAAAACAGTAAGCAAGTGTTTTTTATTTTTTATTTAAAAGGAGCTGATTTTCCAACTGCAAGGTTACAAAGTGCTTCATGAGTATACATCAGTGTAGAAGTATCCAGAGTGAAGGAGGCACATTATAGGAAAGAGGAAGAAAAACAACTATGAAAATGCATTAACTCGAGTGAGGGAAGAAGAAGAAGAAGAAGAGGAATGGCTGAGTAAAGCAGAGCCTATAAATATTGTTAAACAAACAATACAGCTCTGACAGAATAGCAGCATTGAATATTTCAAGTGTATTCTTCTGCCAACCGAGGCCTTTCACAGGGTTTGAAACTAGGCCACGAGTGTCTGTAATGCAGCATCACTCACTGCTGAGGTAGCTGTTTTCTCTACTGTAGAGGACAACTTTCTCTTTTTTCCCCCCCTCTCTCTTTCTCACACTCTCTTCCTTTCCTTCTTCTCTTGCAATCACAATCATACGCATGCTCAAACTGCTTCTGGCTTTAAGGCACGGCTCTGATGGATCCATTGTGACAGTACTGGGTTTAGAGCACAGTGACAGAGAGGAAGAGCGGGACGTAGCGATGGGGGGAGAGAAAAGGTGGTATGAAGGAGAAGACAGATGAATCAAAGGCAGAGAAACATCAGCAGTGGCAGCAGAATCAACATCATCTCGAGATGACATAATTGTTCGTATCACAGTCAGTTTGTTAACTTTAACTTTCCCCTTATGGATTGTTCAGCCCCACTGGCATGTAGTATTTATGTGCACTATATATATATGTGTGTGTAAGTACACATGTATGATGTGTCATCATATTTGCTATGTTTTTTCCCAGTCTCATGTGTACAAGCATCAATGTAACCTGGACTAAAAGGAAAGACTTATATTGTTGAAAAATGGTGTTATAGGCTACGTCTTAGTTAAACTAAACTAAAAACACCATCCATTAAAAATGCATTGGTAACATATTAATATCTGTGCTGTTTCCGCTTCAATTTTTAAAGGGCCCATGTTAAGCCAAATCAACTTTTCTGTGCTTTAAACATGATAAAAGTACTATTTGGGCTTCATACACATGCTAAAGTGTTTTTTTCATTGATTCCCTCAATCATTAGTTAGAGGGTAATTTGCTCCTTTCTTACTGCAGGGTGAGCCCAAACACCTCACTCCAATTTGATGACGCATTCCCACTTTGATGACAAATTTGACGCGGCACTGAGCTGGAGAAGCCGCGCCTCCAGGAAGCTCTCTGCCGTGATTGACATGTAAACGGACACGCCCACGAAGGTGAGCATTTCAGCGTCCTTCGCGCAGTGCTATGTACTGTATATATTTTCTACAGTCTATGTATGTACCGGCAAACGCCCCGCCCCCAAGCTCCGTCCCGTGTTTATAAAGCAGCGTGAGCTTTTCTACGGAGTGGGTGGGAGGAGGGCGGACTGTCTTCTGGTACTACGTCACCGTGCGGGGAGGAGGAAGTCAGTGTCCTGCCTATAGACACGCCCACTCATGAATATGCATAAGTAGGCCGCAAATCAGCCTGTTTGTGTAGAGTTGCTCAGAAAGTGACTTTTCAGAGGCTAAAACTCTGGAAAACAGGTGAGTTTGGGGAAATAAACCTCAAATATTATGTTTTTGGGGTTCTTAGAACAAATCAAGATGGATGAAAAATAGCATGACATGGGAACTTTAAGTACTGCTAAAAATAAACACAACACTACACAAAAAACCTATTTGTTATTTTAATACTAAATTATTAGTATTTTCAATTCTTTAAAATCTGAGGTACCTTAACCTGATCATTACTACTAAAATATATATAGTTGTTTGTTTAAAAATACAAATATGAGCGTGCGTATTCTAATGAACTACTACTGCAGCACAAGTAATGAATGGTCTCATCTGTGAGTGGAGACGGAGACATCGAGCCCTTGAGGGGAAAGAATGATTCAGTAACGTTGTTAATGTTATGATCCTTGTTTGTGATAGTTACTCTCAAAGCCCCCAAAGACTTTGGCTTGGGGAAAAAAACATTCCAGGTTCAATCAACAGTGGAAAAAGGACCTCACACAAACATTTACTGTAATCTTTAACTTACTGAATTTGGAATGAAATATACTGTGTGTATTGTATGCAAGTATAACACATAAAAAAATGTGACGTTAGTTTCCTATGTTGTTAGTGTGTGGGGATAAATGCAGGTAGAGCTGTTAGTATTCTGATCTTTATGTGAACTTAAATGGAACAGAATCAATTTGGTTTTTCATACTATTGTTTTTATATTAGGGCTGGGCGATTTTGCTTTAAAAAAAAAAATCTCCAATTTCTTTTTAAAGAAAAATTTGAGTTTCGTTTAGTTTCGTTTCGATTTGAGTTGTGTTTTTCCAATGCACTTAAAAATGACTGCAGACATGAGATATATTTATAAAAGTGCAACTTTATTGCTGTGATTGTCCTCAACACTTAAAATGTATAGAACAATTCAAAAATAAAAAGTAAATGAGGCTCTGTCATTCAATAATGTCACGCTTTAATCCAGGTTTAAGCAAAAGTGCAGCAGCAACTTAGCAGTAGCTTCAATTAAAAAAATCAGATAACTACATATTTTATATAAGGGTAAACAAATAGGGGGCTGGCTCACTTTGCGCTACAGTAACCCACAAGGACGGAACACAAAAGTCTGAAAAAACTGCAGTTGGGGAAAAAGGGAAAAAATAAATAAACTCAAATTTGTAAAATAAAAAAAAAAAATTATCTACAAATTGGATAAATTGATTACATCGATTTTTGCCCAGCGCTATTTTATATTATATTATATTTATATTATATTTTATACTATTTGTTTTTACTAGTGTGATGTGTGCATCTAATCCTTATTTTTAACAGTCTTTTACTTAATTATACACTTATTTAATGTTTATTCTTTCTTTTGTCTTTGTTTAATGTCTATTTCCCCCTGGGATTAATAAAGGAATTCTGATTCTGAAAATAATGTTGTTTTTTGCAGGAGCCAAAGCTGTAAGCAAAGGAAGTTAATTTAAGGTTAAGGTTTAAATGTAAACTTACATAAGTTTAATTTCCCAGCGGCGTGGCTAACACTTGTTCGACATGTCGGATCTGCCCAAATCATTTTCTGACTCGAATCAGTCAAGTTGCCCAACGGGGATTTCACGATTCCTTCCTGTATTTATAAACAACTCTCTAAATGGATTTAGCAAAATCAATTTTCATTTCGTTTCTCCACTAATTTTGTAGTTTTGACTAAAAAGGAAGTTCTATCATTTCTGCCTCGTAAAGAAGCTTACTTCTAATAAATAGTATTGTGCTTGTGGCAACTTGTTTTTTTTTTTTTTTTAGAGATCAAACATGAAAGAATTGTTTTATTATTTTGCTCTATTGACCTCGTCTCAGTCAGTGTCTCATGTGTCCATTTCTATTTCATTCCTGCTTTATTTAACAGAAGATTTTTGAATCTGTTTTCCCTTTTCTTTTTTTCTTCATCCTCATCTCTCTCTTTTCTTCTCCGACCATTCTGCATTGCACCTTTCCACCTTTGCCTGTCTCGTCTCATAAGGGCGTAGGAGAGCACATAGAGTTGATTAGACTAGAGCATTAGGAGGTTCATGCAGCAGTGCAGAAAAGAGCACAGAGTCTCACCGTTAGGCGAAGAGGGAACCAAACGGCTGCGCCTTACAGATGAGGTCGTCGAAGGTGGATTTTCAGGGTAGTTTTTGTGCATCAGATTTCTGGGAGCGTCCTCGAATCAGCCAAAGGCAGTGATGTGGAAACTGCAGGGGTCTGGTCAAAGCCACAGTTTCCCTCCCTAGACACCATTATCTGATGAGCCTAGCATGTCTAGAATGCGAGAAAGAAAAAGGGAGATTAGACATTTCCCTTAAAGCTGCTTTGTCTGAATATAAAGTATGCTAAAACAAATGAAAATACAAAAATTTGTAAAGCTTAACAGAGTTACAAGGGATCATCATTGACTGCTAAAGTGTTAATGGCACTAAAAGTTTCATAAACCACGTATTTCTTAACGATAAAACACATTAATACAAATAAAGTGAAGGGGCAGCCTTTGTTTTGCATGGCGTAATAGAAAAGCAAACAGCTGCCATTCACTTTTATAGGAGAAATTGGGAGCACAATGACCAAAACATGTTATCCAGAAGTGGAGGTGACCTATACCTTAAAGGCTACACTGCTGTTCAGCCACACGAAGGATTTACAACCAGCGCTGTACAAAATAAATTGCTGGCTACAGGCCACTTGTCTTCAGGGCACTGATGACAATTGTGCACATTCCTGCAGTGGACAAACCACACACACGCACACACGCACACATACTTGCGTGTTTAGACCCTGTAGATATTGCAAAGTCCATACTGCATCTGGCTAAACCAGCCAAATGTCTTTATTCAAAATGAGAGACACAAGCTGACGTGACCGTTTGTAGTGTCGAGTTAGGATTTGGTCAGCACAAACGCGTGATGTTTTACTGTGATTAATTGTGAATTTAATTTGGTCCGAGGCGGCCTGAATGTGTGCGACCCCCCCCCGCCAGCCCCACCCCCACCCCCCTTTACACGCCGACCAAACCCCACAGAGACATGCAACAGTACAGACACATGTGGTCCAAATGTCAAGACATTCATGTTGTTGAGAGTCAACAGTATGTTTTCATCTGAGCCTCTGGTTTTACTGAGGGCCGCTCGCTACTAATCAGTATCTCATCATCAGTGCAGGGCAGTGATGAGGGCAGGACATTTCAAAAAAAAGCCTTGTGGTGGTGTAAGTGTGCATAAACGTGTATCTCCTTAGCAGAGACGTAAAGAGTACTGATATATTCTACTCAAGTAGAAGTACTTGATTGAAAGTGTACACAAGTACAAGTAATTCATACATAAAATACTCAAGTACAAGTAAAAAGTATCTCAGTTAAATGGTACTCAAAGCAAAAGTTACCAGTTATTTTCAACCCCCATGTTTATTTTTGGTAATAAATCTTGCCACTGTTCCCTTGCATACAGTAAACATCTCATGTATAAACTTATAAAGAAAGAGACCAAATCTTGCACAATTGGAACTTCATTTATTTTTTCACAAAGGCATCTGTATAAAATAAAAAGTTTGTCAAAATGTACAATTATTTTCAGAATAAAATGACACCAATGAGTTCAATTCAAAATAAAGAAAACATTATCAGGCTCTAATTATAGCTACATTTATGAACTCTAGAAAATAACCACCATTCAATGATGTTTTGGCACGGTGCGTTACGTTTAATCCGGTTAATCTGGGTATGATGTGATGTTTGATTGTTGTCTGGTCATTTCATTGTTTGATCATTTTTATACAAAAACATGTATAATTTACTCAATAACGGCTGGGTGTGCAAATGTAACCAATTACTTCACATCTTTTTAAAATGTACTTAAGTGCAGGTAAAATTAATGATTCAGAAATACATTCAAAAGTACAAGTACCCATAAAAACAAGTCAATTACAGTTACTTGAGTATTTGTAATATCTTCCTTTCACTTCTGCTTCTTAGTGTTTTTACATATGTCATTGTTAGCGTTGGGGATTATGTGAAACGAGTGTGTGTGTTGTGTGTGTGTGTGTATATATATATATATCTATATATATATCTATATGGGTGCTTGTTAGCGCATGTATGTGTGTGCTTGTGTCATGTTATTCCTCATTATAGGCCACAGGCCAGACTCCCACCAGGTTCTATCCTGATTAGTCATTTCGGCAGCTCCACACCGTGTGTGTGTGTGTGTGTGTGTGTGTGTGTGTGTGTGGTGTGTGTGTGTGTGTGTGTGTGTGTGTGTGTGTGTGTGTGTGTGTGTGTGTGTGTGTGTGTGTGTGTGTGTGTGTGTGTGTGTGTGTGTGTGTGTGTGTGTGTGTGTGTGTGTGTGTGTGTGTGTGCGTGTTCGCTATAATCAAAGTTCCTCCACCTTTTCTACTTGTGCTGATGATAATTTGCAACATGGCCTATCTCCCCCTCACTCTCTCACCCACATAACCTCATTCCAATCCTATCCCCAACACACACACACACACACACACACACACACACACACACACACGGAGAGAGAGTGAGTGAAAAATAGTCCATTGTGGTTAAACCTACCCTAGCAAGCCAACTGGAGGTAATTTACCGTAGCTTGGCGGACACATGCCATTTTACTGAACATGGTGCATAGCCCCCTGAGCTTTGTTCCACTCAGACTTCTATCCAGTAGAGCAAAGAATGAACAAGTTGGGAGACTAAAGAGAGGAGGGAAAGAAGGAAAGGAGCAGGTGAAGTGAGGAAATCTAGAAATGCCAGAGGAGACAAGAAAAAATGTGTGGAAGCCTGGAAGCTTCCTCAACTTCAATTAAACTTGTGGGAAAAAAGTTTTCTCACTCTTTCCTGAGTGATTTACTGGATAATCTGTGGAGTTCCAAATGTGTGGCTGCGTCAGACTGGCACAATGTATTGATTTTGTCTTGCTTTTTGAAATTGTATTAAATTTCTTTCCATTATTGTTTTGGCGATATTATGTATGCACACACTGAAGGGCTCTAAGCACACTTTTCTCAGAGAGCAATTCATCACACATACTGCTTAACAATGTGTGGTTAAATGTCACAAATAGTACATGTTTCACATCTGTACTTTAAATAGATATTTGCTAGATAATTGTATCACTTAATGATAATGGAGTTGGCATGTTCTTCAGTGGTGACGTTCCAAAAATAACCCGCAATAGGCGAAATCCGCTCAAAGTTAAAACATTTGTAGACTTTAAAACATAAACTTGTTTTCAAACATATAGCACTTTAGAGTCACACTGCTAATGATCAGACATTGATGCTGAACGCATTCAGAGTCTTTGTAGACGATGACGTCAGGCCGTCAACACGGACACCGGTCTGTTCACCCATTCGACCATGGAGTAGGACCGGACTAGGAAGGATTTGGCGTGGAGGAGAATCAGCCAGGAGGTGGTAGTAGCAGGTAAAAATGCTCTCTGTAGCACTGAGCTAGGATAGCATTAGCCGCTAATCACACCGGCTTTTTTCACTGGTGGTTTATGTTTGTGAGAGGAGAAAAAGGAGCGCAGCTCCTCGCTTCAGCAAGCAGTGAAACTCACCGTGTTGGATGTGTCGCTGGTGGGTGAACGCTGCGTTAGCGAAACACCAAGGCCACGAAAGGTGAACCGCGTTATAGCGAGTGACTACTGTATATATATATATATATATATATATATATTTTATAGCTTATTTTGATTTAAAACACTTGTTTTAGGAGTTGATGCTTTCACTACTTCTCAGAACAACATTAAAAAGCACAGTTTCACTCACACATGCTGTCCTATATAGGAGAAAAAGCCATAAGTGGCATATTTTGTGCAACCATTTGTTCCTGTGTGCCATTTTGCATCAGCAAATTTAACCCTGAATTGTCTTTCTGGTCAGACTTTATTTGAATTAAAATGATCAAGATTTATATCGTATATCACCATTTTGAGAAATATATCAATATCAGTTTTGGTCCATATTGCCCAGCTCTAATGTGACTGTGTCTGTCTCTCTGTGTTGGCCCTACCATGACTGTACCTGCGATCGTGTTCAGGATAAAGTTGGTACAGAATCTGAATGAATTGATTAATTATTTTAATATTTCCTCTGAAGTTAATCTTCACAAGTAGCAATTTAACTGTTTAGAGATTAAAAAGTTTGTATTTCTGCATTATAGAACCCTTGCTTTCTATTAATAGCTGTCTAACACTCTGTGTGGAATGGCAGCATGTGTGTAAGCATGCACATACACACACTGTAATATCTTTTTACCCGTTTTAAAAAGGCTAGGCTATACATTTGAGACCGTGCCTGGAGGCAGAGGGAGTTGGGCATCTGGTCTCCTAGTGATAAGCATGTGTGTGTGGTGTACGTGTGTGTATGTGTGTGTGTGTGTGCGGGTGTCTGTGCGTGACGCCTGTTGACAAGGTAGCCCAGTCCGGTCAGCACTCATTAGTGAAAGATAAAATCCCCGAATGAGGTGTGCTGTGACATGCTGGATCCTCGTTAGGGGACTCTCTTTCTCTCTCTCACACACACACACACAAACACAATCTACAGACACACACACACACACACAGGGTCACACTGCCTTGGTACACAGAGTCAGCCCAGCATCAATTAGTGCATGGATACGTGCAGTGTAGTCTGTGTGTGTAGTTGCACAGGGAAACAGTTCGGTTAGCAGAGACCCTTTAGGAAATAAAGATTCAGGGCAGAAAAATATAGGGCACAAAGAAAGTGTCACTTATGCAAGTCTGCAGGGGAGCAGATTCCTCTCTCAGCTCGCTCAGTAATCCAGGGCTGTTCGGGCTGTGAACCCGAGCAACATTAAAGAGCAACTAAACCCTCAGGTTTTGACTGGAAATGTAAAAGAAAAAAGACCTCGATTTCTTCACACTCGTCACCAGACTGGCTGAACTGATTACACAACACAATATGCACAGCTGTAACACCACATCTCACTCTCACCTTAAAACTGTCGAGTCTTCCTCACCCCTACCCGTCCTACCCTGACTCCCTCTTCCCCGTTCCCTTCCAACTCACCTAGGTGTAACGTCACTCTCTTTTTTTATATTATGCTATTATGCTCCCTTTAATAAAGTGTTTCTTTCTCTTCCTTAGGGAGGGCTGGGGATGGTCACAGTTATGCAATTAAATAAATTATTGTATTTAATTACAATAACAAAACATACATTGCTGTCATGAAAAGATTGCACTACATGTAGTGTTGACCTTTGACAGCATGTGCAGACAAAGTAAGAAAAAAAACCCAACCTTGATTATGCATGGGCGGGGCTTCTGGAGCAAGTAAAACACACCCATTTATCTCCAAAGAGCATTCTATGCTATGCTAACTACCTACTCCAGTGTTTGTTCACGGTGGGGTCGCCTCCAATTACAATGAGGTCACCTGAAATGTCTAGTAATTGATAAAAAATAAATTAAAAACTTAAACTATAAAAGGATTAAAATTCCATTTTTTTTTTTAATTATTACTATTTTCTGAATATACATCTCACACAATAAATATCAAATAACTGTGTCCTATACTTCAACTTTCTCAAATATAAATCTAGTTAAAATAAAATAAATATAATAAAAATATCTGAGTTGGCACACTTGTCACTTTGTGCACTAATGTCTAGAAAAAATAATAATAATTCTGGGGTCTCGCCAGACATTTGTGATATTAAAATGGGGTCACGACCCGAAAAAGGTTGGGAACCTCTGACCTACTCAATACTCACTATACGTCTCTATTCACAGTTCTCTCAATCCAACATACTCACCACAGATTGCAGAGTCCACAGGTGCCATTTTTTCTGAGAGGGGCGGAGCCAACAGTGGGGCTTTATGATGTAAGAAGCCCCCAAATTGTTGCAAACCACCATTTTCAGCCAATAGCAAAATTCAATTGTAGATGCTGGGTGTCAACCCATAGGGGGCAGTCACTGTTACATTTTTACAACAAACTATGCCAAATTGAAAACCATTGAGTAAAATGTCTAGAGTTGGACAACATTCAATCAACAACACAGATATATTTGATTTCAGCAGAAAAAAAGGATTTTTGTGTTTTGTTACACTTTAAAATCTTAAAAAAAAAGACATTGTTTTATCCAACATATGGACAACCTGTTTGCAACACACCTAGTTGCATTGTTTCCATGTATTCTGCAGAAATGCATCATAATGACAACTTGGTATAAGATTCAGGACGGTGTTATGGAGCAGGGAAGGTCAATCCCTGGAGTATTTGTTTTACAATGCAGGACTCCTACTGTAAATTTCAAAGATATATAATATATTGTACATTTATTGGCTGATATCTGTACAGTTTTTATGCAGCTGCTGCTTGTTTCCTGGCAAGCGTCGCAGCTGAAACACATACAGTGAAAGAACTACACTGTTCCTGATAATGGCATTTGATGTTTGTTGCCTCTTATTCGCATGATCAACTAATGCATATGTAATATAAACACATCACATATGTTTTGATGATTAGGATTGTTAATGCCTGTTTATCCATAATATATAAACCAATCAACACATTAGGATAATGAAAGGAAACGGGTTAGAGAAAGAAGGGAAAGCTGGGGGCGATCACCGGATTGAGTGAATGAAGCATCCTTTTTACATGATTTGCTGAACATATGGAAAGATGCAACCCAGCTGAAATATGGATAAATTTGAATGATTTGAGTTCGGATGACTGTCCATGAAAGCACCGTAAGCAGCAAGGAAGTGAGAGAGTTAATTAACTGATGGGTGAGATGGCAGGAGAGCATACGGGGTGATAGAATAGCTTTTGAATTATGAAACAGTGGAATGCTGTGGCTGGTGGCGTTTGGCCATATGTCACTGTACGCTCCCTCCATTGAGCGAGGGACAGCTGGTCGGATTGCTCGTGTTCAACCGAGTTAGGGGCCAATCAATCAAAGCAGTGGTAGTCTTCAGTAGTTTAAAGGAAAAAAGACTACACACGAGTCTATTGTGTCTGTTACTGAAGTGCCATTTGGGATTTGTCAGAGACTGTTAAGTAAAATCACTGTCTAAGTGTCACTTTTTTTTTCTTTTTTTTTACCATGATTTTCTAAAAATGTAATTTAGACTTAGACCCCTCTAACCCCGATTGGTGTGTTAATTTGAGCACTTTCAACTTTAAACCTTAATTACAAAAAGCAAAACAAGAAAGAAAACATCGCTATCAGAATTACCAGCACAGTAATTTCACTTGTTTATTCATGTTTCACTAGTGGAGGACCATATTGTAAGTTTGAACTGATCCATCAAGACAAAATGTAAGTTTCTTCAAAGCTGACAAAAATGTGATCAAAGAGTGAATTTTTCCTATTTTTTTTTTTTTTTTTTTTTTGTCATGGCTTTATCCTAAAATGCAAATTGAAATTCAAATCTGGACTTTTCAGAAATTAAGTTTAGTAAGTGTTTTTTCTTATCACAAAATGAAATTAATTTGGAGTTTCTGCCAAAAAATTAATCTGGTCAATACTGAATATCCAGATGACTTCAAAGTTCTTAATATTCCTGTGAGCATCAAATGTAACAATATTCCACCTCTCAGCATGTCATGCTGGCAGTTTGAAGCTTTTTGTAATTGTAAATTTTGACAAGATGATTTATGTACATGTGCAATATGTTCCATGTCATCTTGACATTTTCCTCATATCTAAAGAACATTTCTGAAGCCATCACAAATGTGTACTGTGCTACAGTGGATATTTGCCATCCCAGCATGGCATATTCATATAGCTGGCTATCATCTTAGCTCCTGCTGGGCTTAAATGATACAGTCACACTGATCAATAGTCTCTGTTACACTTGATGCCTTTCCCCCAATGGCTCTGGCTGCCTGCTTTGCTCCCTGCTTTGTGAGTTTCAGCCGCCTCTTTCCACACCCAGCAACACACACTGAGTTGTCTGTTCGTTCACGGCTGTGTCTGTTAGAGATCATTTAGGCACAAAACAGATTCTGATACCTTTGAACTGTTCTCATTATGACTGATGTTTGTTTGACTCCAACTACAGATGCTGTGTGACGTGTTGAACCTTTGTCACAATGACACTGAAACCAACTAGCACAACACATATCATTCATTCTGTTCTTCAGCAAGAAAGTCTTTGAAAATAAGCAAACTTTTGATTATCGAGCGAGGGCGCAAGTGAACAAGTGATTAAATTATGCAGTCGGTTAATTCAAATCAGAAAAAAACAACAAAAAACCAGAATATTTGCCTTTCCTGAAGACAATAACACAAATGAGGATGCAGGTGCTGGCCTGCGTGGCACTGCATTAGCCTAAAATTAGTATAAGTTAGCATTAGTATAAATTTGTATTAGCATTAATTAGCATTAGCGTTAACGTTAGCATTGGTTAGCATTAGAATAGCCTAGCAATAACATTAACCTAGCATTAGCACTTACCTAGCATTAGCTTTAGCCTAGCGTTTGCATTAACCTAGCAATAGCATTAACCTTGCATTAGCACCAACCTAGCATTAGCATTAGCCTAGCACTAACATTAAGTTAATGCTAGGTTAATGTTAATTAACATTAACAGGTTAGTTAACATTAACTTAGCATTAGCATTAGGTTAATGTTAGCATTAGCTTTACATTAGCATTAGCCTAATGTTAGCATTAGCCTAGCATTGGCATTAACCTAGCATTAGCACTAACCTAGCATTAGCTGAAAATTAGCAATAAGGTTGAAAAAGCTTGAAATGCATTGAAAAAGTTAAAAAGAAGTTGAAATGGGTTAAAAAGGTTGAAAAAAATCTGGAAAAAGTAGAAATAGTTGAAAAAAGTTTTAATGGTTTGAAATTGTTGAAATTGTTTAACAAGGTTCAAATGGATTAAAAAGGTTGAAAAAAAAGTTGAAATGGATTAAAATGGTTGAAATGTGTTGAAAAAGGTTCAAATGTGTTGAAGGTAGTAGCTGTTTAAGGTCGGTTAAAGAATGGCTGGGGATGAAGGGTTTGGAATTTCCAATAAAAATGAATCGGAAATAAAAAAAAATGTAATAAGTCAAAAAGTTTGAAAGTTACAAATTATAAAAGTGATAGCATAAATATCTGGAACTTTCTGAATTTTTGGATAGCTTATTTGTCAAAATCGGACAAATGTAGGAGGAGTTAGCAATGACGGAAGGAGAAACAGATAACGATAGTGTATGCCTCCTGCATCCTCACTAACAAGGAGAAACAATGATTACCAGCTTGCCACAGCTAAACCTTATCTCAGAAACTTTCCTTTTATTAATTGTTGATGGACCATGAAATGAACAATTAGATATGGACATCACCACATTTCACACTGTGACGCTGATGTGCAACAACAAGTGAACAGATAGATGCTTAAAATTGCTGTTGTCACCCTTTGACCATTGTTTTTTTTTTTTTTTTTTTATCTTGTCTGCACATGCTGTCAAAGGTCAACACCACAGGAAGTGCAATCATTATGAGACAGCAATGCATATTTTGTTATTGCAATAAAATACATTGATTTATTTTATTGCTTAATTGTGACCATCACCAGCCCTCCCTAAGGAAGGGTAAGAAATCTTTTATTATAGGGAGGATATAAAAAGGGAGAGCAGTGTTTCACCTAAGTGGAGGGGGAGGGGGAAGGGGGAAGGGAGCAGGGAGGAGAGACTCAAGGCCGGAAATAGAAAAGGTGGGGAAGAATAGACTGTTCTTCGTATACCAGCATATGTGCAAAAAACAAAAATACCACTGTTTTTTTTAATGTTTGACTGAGATCATTTTTCTTTGCATTTTCAACTTTTTGTTAAATAAATTTCTTGTTAAAATCAAATATGCTTTTGAATGTGATACTAGAATATTTTAGTTTTCAGGTAAGTTCCACTTTTCACACTATCCTGTGATTTGTTTGGAAGAGATCAATAATGTTTTCAGAAGTTATACGACTCATCTATCAAGAGCTAATCACATTGTCACAATATTTTTATGAGGTCAGAAATTACATAATCTATCAACATTAGAAACAATGTGGTTTGTGGTTTGGTGCAGTCTTAAGGATCATTCTTTACAAAATATAAAAATGTCAACAGACTTAAACTTATACATATATTGTTTTTATTTCAATGTTTTCATTATTTTCCTATTTATATGGCACACACACCAAACTCGTCATTTACATGAAATCAATGTATATAGTTTTTAAAGTGCTCATTAATTCTTTAAAATTCACAACATACAATTAATTGACAGTTTGTTTTCATGCATATTTCAAATTTGCTGCTGTAATGTTTTATTTATATTAATTATGATGTTTAATTATGTAGATTTTCATTAACAAAGCCATGAGACACCACCTTAGTATTGTAGAATCAGATATACGTTATCACACATCTATTACATTATGCCAGATTGCAGTTGTAACCATTTGGAAGGTGGTATAGTCTTCTCGTACTGTCACCCTTAATATGTAAAAATGTACTGTACATAAGTAAAAGTACAAAGTACCAGTACTCTTCTAACAAATTACTGAGTAGTATTATTAAGCTTCTAACTGATGTGTTTTTTTTTATTTTATTATTATTATATATAGTCAATAACAGGCATTCGACTGAATTACCCTTTCTAAAATATTTTTTGGTTACATTTTTCATGCAATTTGTTCAGAAAACAAATGTAGATATGAAGTCGTGTGTGTTTCCTTGCGTCTTAGGTCATAGGTTTATCAAGATAATATTTCCAATGTTGGGGACAGTCAGTAGCAACTTATAATTTCAAAAGTAGCCAAGTAGATTACATGGTATTGATAATATTTAAGTAGGAGTAAAATGAAACACTTTGAATTACCATACCCAGAAAATGTACTCAATTCAAGCTATGTGTGTATTAATAATGTTTTACTTCAATGTCTGGATATTTACTAATGGTGACTCTAACATGTGTAAACAGAAGTGCGAGTTAAATGCCAAATGTGACCTATCAAATAAAATAAAAAATGTCATCAGACAATGTTTGGATTTTTTATTTGGAGCTCAGTAAATATTGTAGACATAGTCAGCAGAGCCGGATTCTTGACGATATGTGATGTATCTTTTAGAATACAGATCTAGATAATGTAACCTAATGGTTTTTTTTTTTATTTCTTAAAGTGGCAGGAAATTGAGAAAACTCTCTCCCTCTATGTGTCAATTCACAGACTATATGGTGTCAGAAAAACTGAGCTGTGAGAGAAACAGCTCTCCACAAGACCATCCGTGCACAGCGGGAAGTACTTCCACGTCTTCGTCCAGGTCAACTGCAGACGTCATGTGGACCAGATGCCTACTCTTCATCACCACCTTGATTGCCCCCATTGCTATTGGTAAGACACCAAGTTTTACCATGCATTGCTTTAGAAGCCATATTGGTTGATTTACACACAAACCTATCCCACACATCTGAAAACTGCAACCTTTGCACTTTTAAAATACAGTAATAATTAGAGGTGTTAAAAAAAATCGATTAGGCAATTTATTGCGACATTACGGTGCGCTATTCTCGGATCAATTCAAAATGCATTCATATCGGTTTTTTTTTATTTTTTATTAATTAATTTATTTTTTTGTTACCTTTATTTAACCAGGATAGTATTTTCCGCTGCAGGAGACATTGTAACTGTACAAAGAAGTGTGCTGAAACCTGGGCATGTTGACCAACTTGTGTTTTTTCATTAAAATCTAAAAAGAAAGTACTAACTTTCTACATGTATTTGTTGTTCTAGGCATATACTGTACCTCACTTAAGTTACACTAAAGCCATGTTGGTTTAAAAGCCACAGGTAGATTGTTATTTTTTGAAATGTGAAATGACTCAAAAAAGCAAGAATGAAAGTATATAAAAGCAACGCAAAACACAATAAGACTGTCGAAATATATAGTAAATATTTAGTATAAACAGTCTCCTAACTATAGGAGATAGTTAGGATGGATGGATAATATATGAATAAGAAATTAAAAGCCAAGTTGTTTAAAAGCCATATTAAAAATGTGGGTTGTGAGCCTGCTTTAAAAAATAAATAAAATAAAATAAAATATAATCTAATATTGTGTCCAAAAGGTTTTTCACAAACTCTGGATACTCTGGAAGTATCATTAAGGACCATCAAACAATTAACACCTCATAACAGCATATTTGTGCTATCTGGGAGTGTTTAATGATCATGTTTGTGTGTTTTAAAGGCATGAATCACATGATGCGACTAACTGCAACACACTTTTAAACACTGTAGTCTTCCATATCTGCTTAATCTATTCGTCTTACTAAAAACAAACGCACTTAGTTTTTATTCATTTCGGCCAACACAGTCCAGTAAAAAGATCTCGAGTTTCCCTACTACATAACCATTTTTGAATTTGTAAACTTCAGGTAAAACAATTGACAAAGAAGCAACATAGTATAGGAAAATGTCAAACAAAACAACAACAAGGCAAGCACCAAGTGGGTAAACCAGAAAATATAGGAAAATAATAAAATGTTAGAAATAGGCAATATTGTAGTTAGTTTTTAAGATACATCCAATTACATGTATACATATCTACCATTATTGATAACATATGCAGTATAAATTTCCTATAGAATCATGTATAAAGATAAGGGTAAACCAAAATCCTAAAAAACTGCATTTTTACAAAAAAACCCCAACAAAATTAAAAAAAACACACACATTTAAGTAATTGATCCATCACTTGCTAACTACTATTAGAATAAGTTGTGCCTGATATCTACAATAGTGCCTCTGTGTATGAGGAGGATACTGGGATCACATGAACCCACACGTCTAACACTGGTTTTGATCCAGCATTGTTACACTAATTTATGGCTGATGGCCAGATGTTGTACTGACCGGCTTTTTCAATCCTTTTCCCCTCCATTGTACTTATAATGATGTAAAAGTGTTTATTACATAGCAATTGTGACGTTTTAACAATTTAAGAGGCTTAATGCCTATTGACCCAGATGGGTCTAACACCATTAATCCCCAGGTTTAGAAGCTGGTGCTTTTTCCGTTAAAGTCTAGACCATTAAGCCTGTTATGAAATAAAATGATATGTTCAGACAGGGGGCATGTGGCTACAAAAAAAACACAACAGTGTTTTCCCACAGAGTCATGATAACAGAGAGCTTTGTGTCATGATACTAACTGGTCTGCACAGAGAAGATATCCAAAATTCATTTTAGAGTTTCCAAGGCCAATAAAGTTAGTGTTTGTAATTTTTTTCAAGGACTATTATCGTTTTTTTTTTTTTGTAGTCGTAATATTGCACTATGCTGTCTAAAGAGAAGGCTGACGTGTTTAATGATATTATTTAAACTAGTTGGATGCCG
Organism: Gouania willdenowi; assembly: GCF_900634775.1. NCBI lineage: Eukaryota > Metazoa > Chordata > Actinopteri > Blenniiformes > Gobiesocidae > Gouania > Gouania willdenowi. Next base: position 27,874,715 of record NC_041044.1, read on the forward strand.
GTCATGTTCAGGTTGTGCTGCAGTTTGTTTATAAGTATTAATATTTGTTGCAGGCGCCGTATCATGTTTCCTTTCACAAAATGCTCAGAGGTGGTTTTTGTTGTTAGCATTTGCCTATTTTATCATTGTCAGCTTTCATTCCCTGCCCACACTTTAGACTGCAAAACTGCTTACACTTTTTTTCTGTTTTACCGAGCAATCTCACACACACACACACACACACACACGCCTGCATACACTCGGGGAGTCTCAGTTGAAAGGGAGTTGAAACATGGATGTTTCCCCCTTTTTCCCTTGTGCCGGTGCACTTTGAAGGCTCAAAAGAGGGAGCTCTGGCCCACTTGGACCTAATCCTATTAATGGCCCCTGTCAATCACACTGCATGGCACACACACATGCCCAGTCAACCGTGTACTGATTCATACGCTAGCTGCCATGCACTCACACAGATGATATACTTTAAACATTAGAATAATGTACGCCCACAGAGAGACAGCTCCATTTTTTTTAAAACCTATGGATGAATACGCTCAGGCAGACAGGTAACAAGCTCAGAGTCACACAAACATAGAGGGCTCCCCTTCAACACCAAAAGATGAGTTTACATCAAAGGTATTCGCCTCAGTGTCTAAAGATAAGTCGACATATGCAAATGGTGCTGTTTATTCTTAGCAGGGATTAGTTGAAACAAAGACAGTCTAGCTTGAGGACACACAACAGATAGCACTCGGTCTTCTTAGTGGAGAGGATTGAAGTGCTTGATATCTTAGGAATAGGAATGAACAACAAGGAAAAAAATATATATAATATTTTTTTCAAACCGGATTTATCATGTATTTCTGGCATAAACACCTCATAGGGCAGTTTTAGAAATGTTGTTGCTGCTTGTCATGGGGAACAAATCCCACAATGCAACAAAAACAGGGACACAGGCTGTGGCTGTGTTTATTTTAACAATAATAAAATTTAAAAAAAAAAATGTTTTAATACCAATAAACTAAAATGGCTTCCACACAAAAAGAGATTATGTAAATATGATGTTTACCAAAAAACTATTTAAATATTTTGCAGCAATTTCTTAGTGTTTGAGAAAACTTCAGGAGATTTATGGGTAAAGTCATAGTATAGGACTCATAGATCAATAAATAGAAGATCATTTGCTTGAAAAAAAAAATAAACATGGAAAAAGTTTCAATTGCCGCTTGAAAGTTTGTTTTAATCTCTTCTGTAAAGACGAACGTTTTGCACTTTGCATTGTGGGATGTGGAGTCCTGTAGATGTTACATACAAGTGTTTTTACTTAATTCTTATGGTGAATGATCTTTGATGTATTGATCAATGAGGCCTACACTATGGCCCCTAATTTGGCGACCTAAAATGCAGTTTTGAGCTGCATTTTGATCAAAGTGGCTGATTCCTCAGACTAGCACTTTGCTCCCTGAGCTGTTGTAGGCGTGTCCCTAAAAATGAGGCGTGGTGTCGAGATTTAGCAGTGCAGTCCAGTTGGAGGAGAGCATTGTGCACCGTGCGCTATGATAAGGGATTCAAAAACTGACTTTACCTCATGGAAGAAGGTGTTTTAGATTGCAGGCAGGGTCCAGTGCAGATAGCAACAACAATGCTAGTGTTCACCTGCATAAACATGCTTTAAAACATCTGTGTTTTTACCTCACAGAGGGCTCGTAACTGCATGCAGCAGTATGCGTGAGTGGATCAGCTCGGTCAAGCAAAACTTCCCCTCTCAGCTGATTCACAGATTTAAAAAGAATATTTCTTAAACGATTTTGTTAAGTTTCAGCTTTACTTACAACATATACAGCAGGCTGCATGTAAGAGCTCACATTGCAAAAAGACAGCGTAAAGGAGTGACCGACGTTTAAGAGTCAACATTACAGGCACCACTGTGTCCCGAGCCGGTACAAGTCCCTGGGCTGTGCGGCTAAAAGCTACGTCACGTCAGAAAGACGCCCGCAGACCCACTCACACCGACACCCCACGCTGCACTCACTGCTACACACTGTTGCATCCCTAACAACTCCACAGCACGTACAGTACACAAAGCTGATGCACACACGGTGGCATTATGTGCACAGCCTGCGGCCATGATTGTCTTTATGAGATGGCAGAATGAACTTTACCCGTGTGTGGAACACCACCGGGTCCCTTTCCCACTCTTCTCTAGTACGGCATGTTTATCCTGAATAATGAGGAAGTTTGATCCGGTGGGATAAAGTGGACGCAATCCTGAGCGCAAAGGTACAATGACTCTCTCTTCTGAGAACACAACTTCTGACCACACCTTGAATAATTGACACAACTCGGCCTCTTGGTGTGCCCTATTTTCATTGGCACACTGGAAATAGGGTCCCATGTCTTTATTTGATTGAAAAAAAATGTCAGTCTCCAGCAGCTTTGAATTCTATACAGCAAAATAAATGTGGTAAAAACACTTCTTTTTTTCTTGTATCCAGGTATTTTTAAAACAAAAAGCTAAAACTTGGAAACAATATAGACATTGAGTTTGGTAAATACTAAATAAAGGTTGTGGTTGAAAAAAATGAAACATCAAATCATTCTCCTTTAGAATAAAAAGCACGTTATTTCTTTTCGTTGCTAAAGCCAATGCTTATAACCCATTTATAGTAAAAAAAAAATACATGACCCACGGGTTGAAAACCTCTGCCTTAGGACAACGTCTTGGTCAAACAAGCCTTTGTTCAATGTCAACTCAGAGTAGCCTCCTTTCAGACACCAGTAATAGCCAAATACTGAAGCAGATCAAGTAAGAGATCACCCTTTAAAATCTCTCTTAGCCTCCCCTTCTTCTTTTTCCATGTCTTCGTAGCTCTTTCACCACTTTCTTGTTCTTGGCCCAAATGTAAAAATCAATAACCTTTTGTTTCAGCCCCCGGAGACACACAGAAGGTCTGAGCAACATTGTCTGTATCGTCACTGACTGCCAAGTTCCTGTCACCACTTACACGACTAATGACATGCACTTTAATATTGTTGCTAGCCAGCTCACATTATATTACATAGAGCAAAATTTAAGAGGTAACTATGGGCATGTTGTTTGTATTGGTGAGAGTAAAAAATGGGCATTATGTGTCTGCACAAAATGGTAAATGGAAAATGGACTTGATTTTATATAGCGCTTTATCACCACACTGAAGCAGTCTCAAAGCGCTTTACATATCAGCTCATTCACCCAATCACTCTCACATTCACACACCAGTGGGACAGGACTGCCATGCAAGGCGCTAGTCGACCACTGGGAGCAAATTAGGGTTCAGTGTCTTGCCCAAGGACACTACGACACATAGTCAGGTACTGGGATCGAACCCCCAACCTCTCGATCAGAAGACGACCCTCTACCACCTGAGCCACGGTCGCAGAAAGAGACGCTGTGTGTCTGTATTGGCTTTGTTTGTATAAAGTGACGGAAATATGTGTTGGGCGAGTCCCTCAGAGGCAGGCAGAACGCAGCAGTTCAATGGGTGAGTTAGCCCGTATAAAAAGATAAATTAAAGGTGAACAGATGAGACAGGATGGTGCGTGCGAGTCAGAGTATTTACTGCTGCTCACGAAGGCAGAGTGGCTTTTAATTGGAGCCCAGACAGGCCCGCTTTATTTATTTATTTATTTATTTATTGAATAGTGTGAGTGAGCATGTGTGTTCGTGCTATAACGCTTCCTTTTTCTTTTTTTTTTGCCCAGTGGGCTCCCTGCAAGGCAACTCTGTAAGACATCTGATCTAAAGCCGAGTCTAGACAGCTGACTTACAATGCACAATATTGATCCCCGCATGCTTCAATTAACTCTCTTCAACTTTTAAATTCATGTCTTCGAGGGCAATCATGATGAAATCATTGAAAAAATAAATGGATAAAATTGCACATTTTCTGAGGCATTAATGAATTACTGCCCTAAACAACCTCAATTAAACACACAAATCCTCAGCTGTCACGGAGACCAGCAGCATCCTGTTTGGAAATGAGCTTAAAGACTAATGACAGCCTGAGGTGATTTAGGTACATGTGTGTGCATGTGTCTTTTCATTAGACAGGGCATTTACAGTAAATGTCACTTATACATCGGTCGTATCTCTAAGTCAGTGCCTCTTTATCTACGCTGTGCCCTGGGGTGTCAGTGCCACTCTGGAATTGGCTACACGGTCTGTACATTTTTCATCCACATTCCGTTACTCTGAGCATTTGCACATGTGTTTGTGTGTGTGTGTGTGTGTGTGTGCGTGCGTGGGTGTGTGCGTTTTCACATATGTGCATCTGCATGTGTGATGTGGTGAAGGGCGGTATTAAGCTGAGTGCAGAAGGAGTGACATTGAGCTCATTCACATTCTTTGCTGCATTTGTGTAACCATGAAGCTCCTCCAACCAATAAAGGAGCCAGCGGAGGGAGGATGGAGTTGCTATGGTTACAGTGACAGGAAAAGCAAGAAGGGTGGTGCTGTGTCTCGACTGTAGGTCTGGATTCGTTGATTGTTAATTGCGCAAACGTGTGCACTGTAAATGATTTGGAAACAAAATTGTCACATTGAACCAAGGATATGCATGTTAAATCAGTAGTAACAGAGGTTTTTTTTATTTTTTTTTATTGGTTTATTTGATTTAATCTCCTTTATAAATGTAATAACGTTCTAATTTTATTCTGCAGGAGTTGGAATTTGAAAAACACACACACAAACAATTGAACTCCTCAGTTGATAACCAACCTATCAAGGGATGATCATTGATACTCAACGGGATAACTACTCTCAGTAGCTGAGAAAAACAACATCCACTCTACATCACAACAACCAAAATCCCTGGGAACTTCCATCCTCACACCTTTAACATCCCAGCTGTGATTTCACTTTATAGCACAACTCTAATTACAAATACAGATGCATGGTGTGTTTTCATAAAATCCTTAAGAAAAGCCAAATATGTAAGATTTTAAAGAAAGTAGCAAATGAATTCTCGATGCATCTTTCCACTTAAAGATTTCAATTAAATGTTATATTTTATGCATACAGATGCTTTTAAAGCAAAAAGTAAAAGATATGAGATATTTTACTTGTTTGAATCTCATTAACATTTAAAACACATTTCCCTTTCATAGTGTAAATGATGTATTCATCAAATTTGCAACTTCTAACAATAATTAGGCCTTGACATTTTCAAATGTTTCTTGTAGCTGTAACCGGTGAGACTGCTTGACATTAATGTTCTATAGCAAATAATGTCAAAAACTGCAACAGCAAAACACCAATTACTAAGTGAGCTTGAATGCAACAGTGGATATGTCCTTTGGTTGTGATTTGGTTTTTATATGGAGTCTGTAATTAAAAGGATACGAGTATTTTTTATTGTTCAAATCAATTGTCCTGTAAATTCACGAGTGTACCGTGCCTTTGTGTGTGTCCAGTCTATGGCCGTGCCCCCATCCCGATGGCAGTGGTCCGCAGGGAGCTGTCCTGTGAGTCCTACCCCATTGAACTGCGCTGCCCGGGGACAGACGTCATCATGATTGAGAGTGCCAACTACGGTCGCACCGACGACAAGATCTGCGACTCGGACCCTGCCCAGATGGAGAACACACGATGCTACCTGCCTGATGCATACAAGATCATGTCTCTCAGGTCAGTGTGTGTGTGTGTAATGGGTGTAAATGTGTGACGAGTACATGTTCAGGTCAGATAAACGAAATCCAAAGTCATTATGTTGAATTCTTGGCGTTGCTTTAAATGTATTCATCCCATTTATGTTGCAGAACAATGTGTGAGAATGGCTCACGGTAGAATAGATAAAAGAGGAGCCAAGGCATCAACACTTAGAATTGGTTTATTTGCTTCCTGTGATCCATGCTACGACAGGTGCACAGCAACACATTTAATCCTGTCCAAATAAATGTTTTAAATAGAGGTATAGCATCCTGGAAAACAAATCTACCAAAACGACACTGTTCAATCCACCTGCCTGATTTTGTTTCATCTATTCAAAGTTAATTAAAAACCTGTGAAGAAACCTTAGCGACACTTGAGCTATATGAGTTGATTAAACTTGTATAACTTGTATAATTGCCCGATGTCGTTAGACACTAATCAGGTCTGGGTCTAGTTAGTAGCTCGATTTCCAGGTGCCACAGTGGGGGACAGTCGCTCTAGTGGTATCTACCATTGTGTCCTTGGGCAAGGCACTTCACCCACATTGCCTAGTATGAATGTAGTGTGTGAGTGAGTGTAGGTGGCGTTCGGAGGGGCCGATGGCGCACTGTGGCAGCTGTGGTTACAACAGTAGCTTACCACCACCTTCACAAGTGTGAAGTGAAAGAATAATGCCTTAATTTTGTTAAGCTCTTTGAGTGTTTATGATAAAGTGCTACTGTATATAAAACCCAGTGCATTATTAATATTATTATTAGTCTCATATATCCAGAGGTGTAAAGAGTACTTACAGTATGTATCTTAGTCAAGTGGAAGTACTGTTACTTGATTGAAAGTGTACTCAAGTAAACATACACGTAAGTCATACATAAAATACTCAAGTACAAATAAAAAGTTGCTCAATTAAATAGTACTCAAAGTAAAAGTTACTAGTTATTTTCACCTTCCAAATTTATTATTGGTAATAAATCTTGCCATGGTTCCCTTGCATACAGTAAATATCTCATGTATAAACTTAAAAAGGAAGAGACCAAATCTTGCACAATTGGAACTGCATTTATTTTTCAACAAAGGCATCTGTATAAAATATGTACATTTTTTTATTATTATTATTATTTTTCTTCTTCTTTTCTTTCTTTTTTTTTTTTAATTTTTATTTATTAATTTTTTTTCCACCACAGTTTTTTCGGACTTTTTTGCGTCCCGACGTGAGTCAGACCCCTCTTTGTTTACATTTATTTTTTCCTTTGAGTAGGCTATATGTGCGCCACAGGCATGTTCAATTTTTTAGAGTTTATTATTTTTTTAATTGTAATGTTACATGTCATAAAATATGTGGTTATCTGATTTCTTCATCAGAAAATTTAAGCTACTGTGAAGTTGCTGTTGCACTTTTGCTTAAACCTGGGTTAAAGCTTGAAGTTGTTGAATGACAGAGCCTCATTTACTTTTTATTTTGGGATTGTTCTATGCATTTTAAGTTGCACTTTTGACAATATATCTGATGTCTGCAGTCATTTTTAAGTGCAGCAAAAAAAATTTTGAAAATCGAATCGAAACTCAATTTTTTCTTTAAAGAATCGGAGATTTTTTTTTTTTTAGGTAAAATTGCCCAGTCCTAACAAGTATCCATAAAAGCAACTCAATTACAGTAACGTCATTACTTGTAATCTCTTACTTTCACCTCTGCATATATCAGACAATGAGAAGAATTTAAAAAATACCCTTATTTTTATTTTATTAGTAAAATAGTACCTGTACTCTCCTAACAGTGAGAGAAGCAAACTGATATAATTTCATTTAGTTTTGTAGATATCAATTTTGTTTCACACTAAAAGTTTGGTGTGGTGTGCATGAATGATTACCCTTATATTTGCTGTACCATATGCCAAAAATAGAACAGAAGAAAAAGCAATAAGCAATGATCGCCACAAGAGAAAAAAAAAAGTCCAGAAATCCATAATTTAGTATGAGATTCATTTATTTTGTTACATGACAAGTTTCTCTGCCTTTGGATGCTCTGTTTAGCTTTCATATTTTCTTTTATCTGTTCCCATATGACCGTCATCTTTCCCTGACCCACTGCCTCCTCTGTTTCTCGATCAAACCACCTGTCTCGTCATGTGTCTGTGCTCTGATTGTGATTGCCTCGGCCTGACTGGGTTTCTCTTCTCGCTCTGGCAGCTGCAGCTTGTGTGGCCACTCTACTACAGCCCCCTTCCATCTATAATTTATACGCGGGAACACACGCATTTAATGCAGGAACCTTCACACCAACAGCGTGTGCACCACACACTTAGCATACACTGCCCAGGGGCTACACCAGGCTTTAAGCTCCAATTAGCAAAGCCAGAGGCCAAACTTAATCCTCTTGTGGGGGTGACTCAGACCGGAAGCGAGTGTTTATCACATACAGTATATTTTCACTGAGTGTATGTACATACAGTACAATATATGTGTGTGTTGCAGGAGTCTGTGCACATGACGCAAATATGCTAATTTATGCAGTGAGTATGTAGGAAAAGCACTAGTGTTGAAAACAAATGCACACAGAGGCGAATCTTTTGAGCACGTATTCATCCACATGTACTCGTGCACATGTTGGATCCATTGAAAGATGCTCGGCTTGGGACTTTCCACACGTCGCAGGAAACGAGCAGCTTTCCCAAACTCACAGATGACTCTTTTTTTTTTTCTCTCTTTCCTTTCCCCTTCCCTTGTTCCCTTTTGCCTGTGAATCGTCGCTGGCTTTTAAGCTCAGCTCAAGCAGCTGATAAAATCAGAGCATGTTCCGCCTGCCCAGTGTTTCCTGAGTATCAAATTCTCTCTTTGTTTCCCTCCACCAAAGCCGAGGAGTGTGTATGTGTTGAGTGAGTGTGCGTATGTATGCGCGAGCGTGTGCGACAGTGAACGTGTGCACACACATATTCCTACATTGGTGTCTTTTGTGGGCTCATACCACATAATTGCTGTTGATATCAAAGCCTCAGATCTCCAGAGGGTATCACAAGGCGTTCTCAGGCAACTTAGAAAGGGACTGATATCTCTGCTTTACTCAGATTATCTCGCCACTGGGCTAGGCTAGGTTGTAGAGAAAACAAAGCCATGGCCATGAAAGTTAGGCCTAATCTGTTTGCATGATACACTGGCCTCATCCAATGGCTTACTCAGTCTTATCATGTTTTTAACTTAAACGTAGAGCAGTGATTCACAACCTTTTTCATATTACACATTTCTGGCGACCACGGAGACTTGTTTTTTTAATTACTTTTTGATCATGTTTGTAATATTACGAGTAGCACTATAGTGACGAGATAGAGATGTTTTTTATTCTGTATTTATTTATATATATTTTTGAACTATTTTTATATTTGAGGAAGTTTTATTATTTTATTTGCTTTATTATCCTTTAATGTTGCTGCTCTTAAGTTGTTTATGCACTCATGTTTAATTATTCTATTATGTTGCACTTGTATTTTTACCACAACTCTGTACAGCACTTTGTGATTTTATCTGCAAAAAGCACTTTATAAATAAACTGCTTACTTAAGATTTTTTTAAATGACAAAAATATCATTATTATTTACCGATTTATTTCTTTTTTATACTGGATTTTCTTTAACTTGGTTTATATTAGATTTATATTTGAGGAAGTGAAAGTACAGAATACATTGCTTCAGATTGTGTGTGGTGTTTTTAATTTGAATGATTTATAATTATTTTAAAAATTACAAAATCTTAATTTTTATTTTTATTATCATTTAATTAACTATTTACCTATTATATTTGTATACTGTATTTTTTCCCCACTAAATTTATATTTGAGGAAGTGGAAGTATAGAATACATTGCTTGAAATTGCGTGTGTTTTTTTTAATTTAAAAATATTAATTATAATTAAAAAAATTACAAAAATATTATTATTTAACTAACTTTTTAATCATTACATTTTTATGCTGCATTTTCCTTTACTAGATTTATATTTGAGTAAGTGAAAGTATAGAATATGTTGCTTGAAATTGTGTGTGGTGTTTTAATTTGACATGGATAAATAATTTAAAAAATACAACAATATTATTATTATTTAACTATTATTTAATTTTTATACTGTATTTTCTTTAACCAGATTCATATTTGAGGAAGTGAAAGTATTGAATGCATTGCTTCAGACTGTGTGTGGTGTTTTTAATTTGAATAATATATAATTATTTTAAAAATTACAAAAACATTTTTGTTTCTATTATTTAATTAACTATGTAATTATTATATTTGTATACTGTGTTTTTTTTTTCACTAGATTTATATTTGAGGAAGTGGAAGTATAGAATACAGATGTTTTAAATTGCGTGTGGTGTTTTTAATTTAATAATAATAATAATAATTAAAAAATTACAAAATCATTATTATTTAATTAACTGTTTAATTATTACATTGTTATGCTGTATTTTGCTTAACTAGATTTATATTTGAGTAAGTGAAAGTATAGAATACAGTTGCTTGAGATTGTGTGTGGTGTTTTTAATTTGAAAAAGAATAATAATTAAACAAATTAAAAAATATATTATTTAATTAACTATTGAATTATTTAATTTTTATGCTGTATTTTCTTTCACTAGATTTATATTGGAGGAAGTTGAAGTTATAGTATACAGTTGTTTGAGATTGCATGTGGTGTTTTGATTTGAAAAAGAATAACAATTTAAAAAATGACAAAAATATTATTATTTAATTAACTATTTAAATATTACAAAAATATAATTTCAGTCAGAATTTTTTTTTTTTTTTTTTTAATAATTTACTCAAGTAATTGAACGACTTCAAGATTGAAAAACCTTGCTATAGAGGTTTATTTGCTTTATGGTCTTTTGTTGTTTGCTGTGTTCTATTTACACTTGTAATATTAACTCAGGATTATGTCTACATGAATATGTCTGAGATTTTAGAATAAATAATTTTATCTGTACTGACCTGCCACAGAGAAAAAATACATTTTACATCACAATATAATCATATTGTACAAGCGTGATAATATATTGTACGGGCATTAAACCTATATTGCACAAACAATATAACAATGTTGTCCGTTCTTATAATTATTAACTATGGTTTACAATATGATTATATTGTTTGTACAATATAGTGATCCAACATATAATCAATGCTTCCATTGGGGTTTTTGTTTTCAGGATTTAATACGAGATGAAATGTTACAAACAGAAAGTGAGTTTCTATTAGAGGAATACACACCGCGCCAACATTTAAAGGTTTATTCCATTTTCCGCAACAAGAAAGCTGCAAATCAATGAGGTGGAAATCCTACAGCTATCAATTCACATGAAAATGACTTGACGTCCTCTACATTGATGCTTCACAATGCACTTGGTTTTCATTGCTGATGCCTGAGTGCCTCCTAGCCCAAGTACCTTTCAGCACATTTTCAGCTCATTCGCCCCCTCCCTTAATCTCACACACATGCATTTGGGCACTCGAGGCTCCAAGTGTGGACAGTCTGAAGAATGTTTGGACACCGCACACAGGCGCACCAAGTCTGTTTTCCTCTTTCTGTTACAGTCCCCCTTGTTAGAAAATGACTTCTCGACTTCAAATGGATTTTCCCCCGATGCCTCGATACCATTTCTTCAACCTTGTCACCTTGTTTGCCCTTCCCGGCTTTTGTTTTATCCCCTCCTTTTTCCTCTTGTTTTCTGCTTTTCGTTCTTCATGATGAAGTCACTCCACACAATGGAAAGCCACTTTGACAAGAACGATTCGGGTGGGGAATTGTTCCCCCTCATCCTGTGCACCCCCTTCCTGTCTTTGCTTTTAAAAGTGTTAAATAACATCATGATGCCTTTAATGTTTTTCAGCTGTCAGCCACACAGCTCCATTTTTGTCACTCCATCTCCCATTTATTTTTTTTCCTTCCCCTTTCTTTCTCATTGCTCAAATTAGTTTTCACTCCCTATTTCTCACCCACACTGTCACTTTTTTTTTCTTTCTGCCTCAGCCATCTGTTTTAGCTCTTTGCCTTTCCTGCTTTTTCATTTGCTTATTCCCCTTTCCCTGCTCTGTAGAAACGCTGGTTTGAGACTGAAATGTATGAGCTAATGACTGAGAGTGGGAATGATCGCTGTAGTTTCTACCCATTTTATTCTCTTTCCTGCTACTGGAACTAGCGCATCAGGGCGGTGCCAATAGTAAGCACACAGAAGCAAACATTTATTTAAAAGAAGAAGCTGTAATTAGCGAGTATTGATTAAGGTTTATATGTTTTAAAGGTACTGTATTATCTCGTGATGAAAGCAGAAGACATGGATTGCAGAAGCAAGTTTAGAGGTTATTAATAATAAGGTACATTTTAACCTTGAACATAAGAATTTTCTACAACTGAATGAAATAACTCAGAAAACCTTGAAAAATAACATCAATAAATCCAATAAGAACAATACTTATATCAGAGATTTTAGATGCAGAACGGTACAATCCGATTTCCCATTTTTGTTGTTTTATTTGCTGATGGTAGACGGTTACTAAAGTTCAAATCAATTAAATTCAACTTTGTTTATATAGCACAAATTACAACAATAGTCATTTCAAAGCACTAACAAAATATAAAATTGTTAAAGGGATCCTCCTCTGTTTTTACAAATGTGGCCTAAAACCTTTGAAATGTCCTTATTGGAAGATCTATGCCTTACAAAATGCATTATTTTGCACCATATTCATTTGATTAACTTTTAAAACTGCATTGAGCACCAGTGGATTTATTTATTTAATGCGCATGAAGCTCTTCTTCTCTCCTTAATGGCGTCTACGAAACAGCAGAGTGGGAACTGTCGCCCCCTGTGGACACAGATTTTTTTCAGGTCACGGTTTTGATTCATCATCTCTCAGTAAACATCACATTTTTTTTTTAGCTTTTACTGATTTTTAGAGCAACCCAAAGCAGCACAAGTTGTCATTTTGACTGAAAAAGCTGCTAAATGATCCTGTGTGCTTCACTCCAATAGAACACAATGGGCTAACAGGGGCTAACCACGTCACCAATGACGTCATTTCAAGATGGCGGCGCACAGGTGGTAAAACGGAAAAGTAGTTCCTTTTTTAAAAGTTAAAGCTAGGGTAGGCGATTTTCTCCACCTACACTTTTTAAGTTTTTGGTTGAAATTGTCCTGACAGAAATTAATATCTTAGGTGTTCTGAAAAAGGAACGAAGAAAATTCATCAACTGTAGCAGCTGTAAATCTGTAATAACTTTGACCAATGGAAAAAAATGAACCGTTTTTTTTAACCAATCACGTCTCCCTGCTCGTTCTCCACCCCTCGCATGCACGAGCTCACACTGAAAGCACTGACAGAGTTAAAACAGAGTTTTTTTTTAACATATATAATGATAAAGTTTATTATTTATTTACTGCTGAACGAGACATGAGACAATGTAGTTTCCACACAATAAAAGCGATGAACTGAGCTGTGCGCATACATGTGAGTGAGACGGAGCACAGAGGGGAGGGGCGAGGGGGGTAAAGGCGGAGCCATCTGGGAGGCTACATTCAAAATTATGCTAGCTTTTGAAAATCGCCTACCCTACCTTTAATAAAACGATTATGGTGCAAAAATAATTAGTTTAGTTCGTAATAGATCTTCTAATAAGGACATTTCAAGGTTTTAGGCCACATTTGTAAAAACAGTGGAGGATCCCTTTAAAAAAAAAAACAAAAACCCAACAAATCCACATGAACTTGCATCAGCTACAGTATCATATACAGTAGTACTATAGCTACCATAATACTTTATATCCAGTGGAATAAGAGATACATCGCCAAAACTGTCAAGAAAGAAAGAAAAAAGTTAATATAAACTTAATGTCTGAAAAAAAGACCCAACAAATGTCTACAGTAATAAGAAGACATGATGAACGTTTTTGAGCTGCTGCTATCTGAGTAGAGGTGAACGGTTTTGTATGATTCATAAATAAAACTAGCCTGTGTTAAAAGAATAGACTGCTCACTGTCACCATACAATGGGGAAAAAAATAATACATTTTCAATGGCAATTGTGGCCTTGCTGAAGTCGAGTTAGGGTTCAAATCCCATGAAGTGAGATCAGGCAAAGGGCAATGCAGCTGCCCTCGTTTCCTTCAGGGGAAGGGTTAGATTGTAGCAGAAAGAGTACTTTTTAAATTATTATTAACAGGGAACCGTTTTGCTCTCGCTCTCTCACACACACGCACACACACGCACACACACACACACACACACACACACACACACACACACACACACACACACACACAATAATTCGAACATTGAATTAATATTATCAGCCATATTCCCTAATTCACACTCACATTCACACCTCAGTGGCGACAGATGACACAGAAGGTGCTAATCCTCCATTTGGTACAATTTAGGTTCAGTGTCTTGCCAAAGGATAGAAAAGCAACCATTAATTATGTACAGATAATTGTTCTTGTCCTAAACACTAAAAGCAGCCTGTTAAGTTTTCTTTCAGTTTTTGTCAGTAATTTGACACACATTCCAGTGTTTCTCAAATGGGCGTACGTGTACCCCGAGGGGTACGCGGTGGCACTACAGGGCGTACTTGAGAAAGAGAGATGGAGAGAGAGTGGAAAATTAACAAATAAAGTGTGAGTCTTGGTCCCACATCAGGCGTGACATAACCAGAAATGATAAAATCTTAAAATAAATCTATTCAGGAGCTACTTAATCAGGGTTTTTCAACCTTGGGTTCGGGAGCCTATGTGGGGTCGCCTGAAATTTCTGAAAAATTAAAATAGATTTTTGAAATTTTATTTATTTATTTTTTTTTTAATTAAAACACACAATCTTAAACAACAGTTTTTCTATATTTTCACTTTGTGAAATACAGTATAAATGTACTTAAACTAAAAATGCATTGAAACAAATTCATATGAGCTCAAACATGATCAAAAACTAATTCTAGAAAAAAAAAGGTCTCGCCAGAGATTCTTGATATCAAAATGAGGTCACGATTCAAAAAAGGTTGGGAACCACTGCACTAAATACTATTTCTTTCCACTTATTTACAAAATACGATTCTTTAAAATGTGTGTTATCAGTCGTTCATTCCATCATTATGCTCTATAGTTGTTTTTAAATAGTTTTCTAATAAGAGAAAGGGGGTACCACTGGTCTCATCAATTAGAAAAACATTATATTGAAAGGCTCAGGGTGTATTCTTTAGTACAGGGAAGTTTATGGTTTTGCATCTGACTATAATTTCTCTTTAACTCTGTGCAGCAGGTTGAGGCATTTGTTGGAAACCCTTGCAGATTATTGTAATGTTTTACTGCTTTTTTAATTTTTTATTTTTTTTAATTTTTTTTATAGTAATCCATTATATGTGTAACTAAATGTTGAGTGACACAGGGACAGGTACATACTGTATGAATCTTACAACCTTGTAACTTTGGCTTATTTTTGCCTGTTCAGTGTGTGGAAGTATTGAAAAATATTTATAAACCAAATTTAAGATTTGGCTACAGGAGGGTGTGCCATGTTTCTTTGTTAAAATTTTTTTTTAATTAAAATATATATATATATACAGTATATAGTTGTTTTATGTCATCCCGCATATTAACAATTATTTTTCATTATTATATCAATGTCTAACTGTGTCCCTCTTCATAATCAGTCATATTTTCAAGCGCCTCCAATAACTCATATGAACTATTAAGCTTTCTGAAAAACGAGGTCATACGTATAAATGCCCTACTTAGCGTGTCTCAAACTTTAAGACCAATGGCTGAATGTGCTGCTACTCTCCTATAGTTACCATTGATATAAGAGATGTCCAGTGGCACCGCAGGGGCTGTCACTCTTGCACAGTGTTGTAATTAAGGCCTGCACACTCACACACAAGTACATGCACAGACACACACAGGTGAAGATATTTTTAGTAATAGTTCAATTTCTACATTAATGCAGAAAACTTTCAGCTACAGTATGTTATTAGCTGGAATCAATAATTTAAACATACATACTCGACACACAAAGCCTGACTACTCGGCTGTTCTTCAAAGTTTCTCCTCACCTATACTGTACGTGTCAGATTCTCCTCAGGCTGACCCTATCCCTCCTGCCACCGCGCCTCTGCTAACCTTAGTTATCATGCTCCACCAAGCACTAAAGCTATGGCTGTCTGTGAACGGTTTGAGAGTGGCCTCGAAGCCACTTGCTCTCTCTTTCCTTTTTTTCTCTACCTGCATAGGCACAAAGAGTCTGACACATGCAATGTGTAGCAAACAGCGTCTCAGACAGGCTGGTGTGTAGAGGGTCTGACTCCCTGGCTTTCTGACACTGACAGTGAAGCACACATCGAGAAAATATAGTCGCACACACTCTCCCTTTTATGATTTGCTATGTATATGTGGCTGACTAAATCCTACAAGTGATCGGGGGGGAGGGGGGACTTTTGTCGTCGATGCGGTCTTGCATGCATTTGTGCATCGCGTCAATCGAGGAAGCTGCACGGAAAGCTTCTTTTCTTTTAACTTTCCGGAGGATTAGAGTTTTCCTCAAATGGTTATTCGGATTAAACTCTGAAGACAGAGGTGTCGCATAAAGTAATTGTAACAAAACTAATTACTATGCCAGTTGTATATTATATAGACCATCATAAATTACAAATTTTATTTGTACTTATTTCTTGGTTTGACAGAGACATACGTACATTCATAAACATTACAGTAAATGTACCAGAGTTCGACTAATGGCTTTTTTTCATCTGCCGTCCTTGGACAGCTGTTAAAAGTCTCCCTAAAAACAAAATCTATCCACATTAGTACCATAAAAAAATGTCACATTCTAAAATACATACAAACATTCATAAAACTTTATAATTCACCTTAATAAAAATGTATGATTCAGTTTAAATAAGTAGTTCAATACATACTTTAAATGTAAATATAATATAAAATGCAAGAGAACTTATGACTATCAGGCCTGATGATGGCAAATTCAATTACTTAAAAGCTTTTTTTTTTTTTTTAGCTGGGTTTTAAATGAATTGTACGTGGGAGTGTTCCTAATGTTTACAGCTAATACATTGCAGTAATGGGCAGCTTGAAATGTAAAGGACGACTGACCAAATGTACTCTTTCTCATTGGGATTGTGCAGTCTCCTCTAACTGTACCCCTTGTGTTACGCTGAGTGACATTTCTAATATGTACAAATTGATTAAGTGGAGGAGAGGACAGACCACTAAGTCAAATGTATTTAAAAAAATAATTAAAATAAATCACAAAAACATGCATCTTTAGGGTCAACCTCGAAACTGCCAGTGCTGGGACATTGTGATGTGAAATAGATAATATCCCATTGGGAACTTACTGTAGTTGTAATTCTTAAAATTAGCATTTAATAATAGGTTTCCACAATGCGTAAGATTTTTATTGATTTAAAGTGTGTTGACTTAGGAAAATTCATTAATCATTTGTAATGAATGACTGTTATACTATAGAGTGATTTGGACATTACTTCTGTGAAACAGTGGGATGGACAGAAAATAATTTGTGTTCAAATTAAATCTATATTATATTAAATGTACCTTAAAATTAGGCCTTTGCTTGATCAGTACAAACAATAACTCAAATTACAGTTTTTTTTTTTACAGAATTAATCATAGCCAGGAACATGACATGATTACAAAAATGTGTTTTAAAAGTTACTAAATACAGATTAAATGTTTTTATTTAATTCAATTCCAGTCAACTTTAGTTATATAAAACAAATAACAACAAAGTCATCTCAGTGCGCTTAACAAATGATAAAGTCCATAGTAAGAAAAAAAGAACCCAACAAGATCCACATGAACAAGCATTTAGTAACATTAACAGAGGGAAGAAATCTCCAGCAGAATGAGGTGCTACCACTACAGACGAGACTTCGTCTTGCACTGGGCGCACGTAATGGTCTGTGATTGCGACCATTACAGACGAGACCCTGTCCACTTTAAGTTAACGCAATTATATGGTATATGCCTTATCAAATAAGTAGGTTTTGAGTTTAATGGTTGCACGTAATGATCTGAGCTGTTGTCCATTACATGTAATGGTCTGTGATTGTGACCATTACAAACGAGACCATGTCCGCTTTAGGAAATGGCGATTATGTGACATACACTTTAGAAAATAAGTAGGTTTTGAGTTTAGTTTTAAAGGTGGAGAGAGTAGCACCCTCCTGTACTAAGACTGGCAGCTGGTTCCAAAGGCGAGGAGCCTGGTAGCTGAATGCTCTGCCTCCTGTTCTACTTCTAGACACTTTAGGAACTTCCAGAAGGCCAGCAAACTGAGAACGAAGTGTTCTGCCCGGAAAATAGGGCACTAACAGGTTTTTAAGGTATACAGGAGCTTGATCATGTAGAGCTTTGTATGCTCACAGGATAATTTTAACTCTATTCTAGATTTTTCAGGAAGCCAATGAAGGGAAGCCAATACTGGAGAAATATGCTCTCTCCTGTTTGCACTTAGTAATTATTATTATTATTATTATTATTATTATTATTATTAATTATCTAACTGCAGCATTCTGAATTAACTGGAGGCTTTTTAGTGAGTTATTGAGACATCCTGAGAGTAGAGTTACAATAATCTAGTCTAGATGTACCAAATGCATAGATTAGTTTTTCAGCATCACTCTGGGCTAAGATATTCCTGATTTTAGAGATATTACAGAGGTGGAAGAAGGCTGTCCTTGAGATTTGTTTAATATGAGAATTACAGGATAAGTCAGTATCAAAGATAACGCCTAGGTTTTTTACTGAGGTGCTGGGTGACAGAGTAATGCATCCAGAGACACTATTTCAGGGGTGGCCAATCAGGTGTGTAGGAAGAGGGAAACATCTAAAACATGCTGGATAGTGGGTCTTGAGGACCAGGATTGGCCACCCCTGCACTATTTGCTCTGATAATTTCTCTCTGAGATGTTTTGAACCAAATAAACTCACTTTGGTTTTCTCCTGGTTAAGTAGGAGAAAGTTACGGCTCATCCAGGATGTGATCTCTTTAAGATAGGGCTGGAGTTTTAATAACTAATAAGTTTCATCTGATTTCATTGACAAATAGAGCTGTGTATCATCTGCATAGCAATGGAAATTTATATTATGTTTGCTGATACTGTTACCTAGTGGACGCATATATAATGTAAAGAGTATCGGTCCCAAAACTGAACCTTGTGGAACACCATGATTAACTCTGGCGTGCGCAGAGGAGAGATTATTAACATGAACAAAGTGGGTTCTGTCAGATAAGGATTTAAACCAACCTAGTGTCGTTTCTTTAATCCCAAAAACACTTTCCAGTCTCTGCAGTAATAAATGATGATCCACTGCATCAAAGGCTGCACTGAGATCTAAGAGCACCAGAACCGAGACCAACCCTCTGTCTGAGGCTAAGAGGAGATCATTGGTCACTTTTACTAAGGCACTTTCAGTGCTGTGATGGGCTCTAACGCCAGACTGAAAGCTCTCGTATAAATTGTTCCTATGTAGGTGATCACATAGTTGACCTGCAATGTTTTTTCAAGAATTTTGGAAACAAAAGGGAGAATGGATATTGGCCTATAATTGGACAAGTCACTTGGATCAAGGGTAGGTTTTTTAGGGAGAGGTTTTAAAGGCCTGTGGCACATAACTTGCTAATAAAGATGTGTTAAACCAGTTCACCATTTTAGTGGTAATTAGTGGAAAAGCATATTTAAATAGTGGAGTTGGAATTGGATCTAAAAGACAGGTTGTTGGTGTAGAAACACTAACTATTGAGGTCAGTTCAGATAGACCAATTGGAGTGAAACTGTGCAAGTAAAAGCTCCATGTTGGGGTAATTTCAGGAGCTGCTTTGTTTAGGAATTATTGAGCACTTCTGCCAGGGGGACATTAGCTTTGTTTCTAATAATTAGAATTTTATCAGTAAAGAAGTCGATGAAGTAATCACTGCTCAGGTTGACACTAGAGACATTTAGAGACACTACACTTATACAAAATAATTTACTTTAATAATAGTATATATTTTTTTCCTTCATAATCCACATATTGATGTAAAACAGGGAGAAACATTTGAATGTTACAAGGGGAAAATAGGAAGTAAGACTCCCTGAATGTGTCCTGGAATCGGGCGACGTGCGAGTTGCCATGGTTACCAGTGCAAAAATGAAAAGAGCCGAGGAGTGAAGTGAAAGATGGTGGCACTCAAAAACCGCACTTGGCTGCCAGCCTAGTAAAAATATATAGGTTAAAAAAAAAAGAGTGTTATTTGCATCCATCTGATTGGACGTACTTTTGCTGCAGTTTTCTGGCCAAATGATCATTGCAAAGAAAACATTTTGTGAGCAACCTTGAATCAGAGTGATATAACCACGAAGTAGGTCAATTTCAAAAACCCACATTAACATGCTTTACATTTTTGGTTTCCTGTCACATTTTGTTTTAACCAGTATCATTTTAATATTCATTAGAAATATCTGTTGTGTCTCACTGATATTTTTATCCTGTTGCCCATATCAGCTGAGCAATATATCAGGTGTTATGGAGGCCAGTAAAAAGCTGGCAGCTATGCATTTGCATTCAATTGGGCAACAGAGAAGGTCTAAAATGTTAAACTTTTAATATTTGCAACACTTAGTGCTTCATTTAAATATTTAGATGTAACAGTTGTTGGTATAATTAGTCAAAATTTAAGTATTATGTATTTAATTGTTCCTAATGAGATTGTTTCAGGAACTATCTTGATAGATTTTGCAATGTATTCTGTTCTGCTCATGCAGAACAATTCTAGTAGGATTGCTCTGGTTTTCACATTACAGTAAATATTGCAAATATTATCGTATTTTAAAAATATGACATTTGATACGTTTACATGGAAGTTGGAAAACACAGGCGAGTGACATCTACCAGACAAGTATTAAAAACGCTACACATTTCAAACTTGTTCTTCCAATGGTGAAAGCCCAGATGTTTTAGGTGTGATTTTTCTGACATGCTGGTCAGTTTGAGTGTGTGTGTGCACGTGTGTGTGTGTCTGATTTTGTGTTGTTGTGCTGTTGTCACAGGATGTAACGCATCTGCTTCACAGGCTTCCCAAACACACACGTACACCTTTGATTTGTATTTTCTTTCTTTTTTGCTCACTTCATCTCACTTCTGTCATTTCCAATGACTTCATTGCTTTTCTATAACTTAGTATATTCCAGA
Organism: Gouania willdenowi; assembly: GCF_900634775.1. Lineage (NCBI taxonomy): Eukaryota > Metazoa > Chordata > Actinopteri > Blenniiformes > Gobiesocidae > Gouania > Gouania willdenowi. The sequence continues at coordinate 27,895,611 of NC_041044.1, forward strand.
TATACAGTTGTAAACCCCAGACTATTTCTGCTCATATTGTTCCATTGTTTGGCCATCCATTCCCATCACTCTGTTTGTCCTTATCCAAACAGGCTTGCTGTATATGTGTGTATAACCACATCAGGGAGCTAATAAAGCAGAAATGGGGCCAGTACCATAGGAATCTCATTTTGTGTGTTTGCTTGGTTTATGCGTGGGTTGTGTGTGTGTGTGTGCGTGTGCGTGTGTGCGCGTGTGTGTGTGTGTGTGTGTGTGTATAAGAGAAAATAGATGGTCAGCCCAACAACTTTCTATAGTGGAGTGAGATACAGTAACTAGGCTCTGCCTGCTGTCAAATGGGTTTCCTGATCCTCCACAGAACAAGATGAGGCTGTGAAATCATGCCTGCTTTCTTTTGTTATCCTCAGCAAATTGTCTGTTTTTCACTTCTTTCCTAACAGTCTGGAAATGCGGTCATTATATACAGTATTTCTAGAATATCCAAACCAAGTTGTGACACTAATGAATTAGTATATCAGGCACTGATTTATAATTTGTACTTCGATTGCTTAAAAATATTGTTTTTTGTTGACAATTTATGATGACGTTTTACATTAAAATAAAAAGAAATCTGAGCACTACGATATTAAAGTTGTAATATTTCAATATTAAAGTCGTAAGATTTTAAGAATAGAATTGTAATTTTATGAGAATAGTTCTATTTTTATTAGATTAAAGTTTTAATATTTCAAGATTAAAGTTGTAATATTTTGAGAACAGAGTTGTAATTTTATTACATTAAAGTCGTACTATTTTGAGAGTACAGTCGTAATTTTATAAGAATAATAGCGCTCAGAAATCCCTGTTGAAGTGAATGCAACGTAACACCGATAGCTCTGAAATTGACCACTTCTTGCCAGTTCCTCCTCCACAAAAGAGGCTGTTTGTTCCAAATCAGTCTGCCCAGATAGCAAAATATTTCTTAGCCACATCTGGCCCACATCTGATACATTTATACGGTCCACATACTGCATGGAATGACAGCACACAGGCGCTCAACGCCCATTTGCCAGAACTTGGCCACAACCAAGCCATCACAATGCCAGGTGTCAGCCACAAACAAAACAAATTAAACAGCATTGGCCAAATGTGGGCCACTGTACACTATTATACTGGCCCATATCTGGCATACACTCAGTGTTCTGGTCTGGCCCATATACTGCGTGTAATGATGGCACTATAGTGGCCCACATCTGTTTGCTAGATCTGGGCCATAATCGAGTCTTAGCAATATCAGATGTCAACCAAAAGCAGACCAAATATACCAGCACTCACCCAAATGAGGGCCACAATGCATTTTTATCCTGGCCCGTTTGCCAGAACTCGGCCCCAGCCAAGCCATCACAATGCCCGATGTCAGCCAACAACATGCCAAATAAATCAGCACTGGCCCAAATGTGGGCCACTGTGCACTGTTATTCTGACCCACATTTGGGATCCACTCAGTTTTCTGGTCTGGCCCATATACTACGTGTAATGATGGCACTGTAGGGGCCCACACTTGTTTGCTAGAACTGCGCCACAATATAGCCATAGCAATACCAGATGTCAACCACAAACCGACCAAAAGTGCTGAATCATTGCAAGATGTGGCCCACATCCGTATGCTATCTGGTTTTTCTTTTGTCGGAACAAACACAAACATCTGTAAAGTGGCTTTAAAGTTACCATTGTTACCAGATTAAGGTAATCTGGTAACAATGTGGTGCTGATGGGCCAAAAAGCTCAGTATTTCGCTATGAAACCTAGAGAGAAATATAATCTCACTAAATGCTCCACGAGTGACCTGTTTGTATTACATTTTTATTCTCATAAAATTACAACTTTATTCTCAAACTATTGCATCTTTAATCTTGAAATATTACTAATTTAATCTTGGAATACTATAACTTTAATGTTATAAAATTACAATTTCATTAAGATACAACTTTATTCTCATAAAATTACAACTTTATTCTTGAATTATTACGACTTTAATCTTGTAATGCCCAGATTTTTATTTTATTTGAATGTGGCCCTAATACGCAGTCGTATTAATTTACTCATTAGATCAAGAAACTGTGACTGAAACGTTTGAGTGCCATTCACTTTACATTTGTCAATCCAAAGTGGGTCATTAAACGAACACGAAATGAAATGTGAATCTCCAATTTAAACACCAAAAGAAATATGTAGCACTTTAAAGTCACTTTGCTTTACCCAAATGTTGGCATGGCCTTGTTTAAATTCTGCTCCACAGTGTTCGTGTTTGGTGGACGCAGTCCTCTTTGTGTTTGTTCATTATTGCTCCTTGTTGTTCTAAAAAAGTTTGTCTGTGTTAATCATGTTCAGACTCTGTTGCAGATCACGCAGAGTGCTCTGGAGTGGTTTGACTGTATTCAAATGTTGATTCCAAAAGGACTTTGTTGAAGCTCCGTGCGTCATTCCCTCTCAAACACCTCTTTTAACTCAGGAGGATTAGCTCCCAGCTTTCACTTGTTCTGTAATTATATCGTTCTTCAACAAATCTGCATTCAAGCACATCGAGGCACACACAGTTGTGCACGCACACGCACATATACTGTACTCTCAATTTTTTATTTTATTTTTTTCAGTTTCACATCTCACACAGTGCACAAACGTACCCATACTCACACTCCTCCAGCCTGCATATCAGCCTCATCAAATTATTATTCAATCAGGACTGTTTATAGGTTGGTTAAAGACAAAGATGGAGAAATGTCTGCCAACCAAAGTGAAAAACATCTGAGACGAGAACAAACAACATCTACTGCTGCTGCATCACTGCTCGCACCTTTTCTGCTCCAGCTCAAATCTGTTTGTGAATATTTTGTTTGTGCGTGCCCAGATGCGCGCGCACGTATGTGTGTTTTGTGCATGTATGTGATACAGTAGAAGGATGAAAGGCAGCAGGCAAGGCGGTAGCCAGGCCACTGCCTCGTTCTGATGTGGTCATGCTAATTAAAAAAACACATTTTTGTTCTGCCAACACCAAGACCAACACTTGAACAAAATATAGATCCTTCTATTGTTTTTTGGGGGGTAGAATGAATACACAGTGGACACATGATATAAATTGGGAGTTTTGCTGATTTGTTGTTGTTTTGTTAGCATGCTGGATGAACATGTTGGCAGAGAGGCAATGTCGAAAGAACATGAGACGAAAGGGAACATAAGGCAGTCTTTTCTGGATCTAATTCAGACTACTGGCTCAGACAGAAGAATGACGTCACTGCTGGCTTTAACAAGGATGGTGGGATCCAGGGAGAGACGGAGAGAGGCTAGAGATGACACCCTGAGGGAGGCAGAGATGAAATTGGTATTAAGAAGAGAGGGCAGACAGAGAAATAGCAACAACACCGAAAACTCGCCCACCACCTATTTTTGGGTGTAACTTGGGAAAATGCAGCTAAGTGGGTTTAAGACAGATAAACAGAAACAAAACAAAAAAAAAATATTTGAACTGAGACGAGGAAGGAAGAGCCGAGAGGAATCATTCCTTTGTGGGTAGCTTGGAAGACAAAGGCTGAAAACAGAAATTGGTTTATCAACTCATGCTCGTGAGCGTGGGGAGAAGGAAGAGAGATACTGACAAAGTGTAGAAAGGAGTGATAACAAGGAGACAGGAAAAACACACAAGAGATTATCTCCAAATTTGCTCTAGTTTTAAATTGCCAGTGGATAAACTTCAGTCCCTTTTTTGGCAGCATTATGAGATGGTAACAAACATAAAAACTCCGCAGCCAAGGTTTCACAGCAGAGTGGCATGGTCAGACTTAAAAGAACAGTGAAGCTTTTAAATTCACACTAAAACACTTGAGGTGGACGTTGGACGTGAACTTCCGTGAGCTAACAGATTTCTTGGTTAGCTTGGAAGTGAACCTTGGTAGCACTCAGATATTTTGCTCTCCACCTTTTTTTGTGCATCTGCATTGATGTAGGTTATACAACATTTCATAAAGTGCTGCAGCATAAAAGGAACCACTAAACCTCTTCTTTATACGCTTTATCTCAAGATTTATTGTGAGCAGCATTGTGTTACAAATAAAAACATTTAAAAGTGAACCTCAAGATGAAAGAAAATTTGATAGAAATGGAAATAATACAGTGGTTATGTTTGAAATGGCATACGCCAACACAGTATGTAAATTAGTATATACGTATATATACATAAGTATGATTAGGACGATTTACAATGATGACCGTTTCCACTGAAGTATACTTCCAAATTTCCCAAGATGCATTTCAAACCTACAGCGACAAAAACCTGAAGCACACCGAGGCTAAATATCTCTGTTGATTCTCCACCTATGAAAGTTCTGAAAACATTTTAAGCAATACAAGTAGAATGTCAACATCTGGTCAATTGATTAATAAAACTCACAGAATTTCATTCAACATTTCAGAGATTTTCAAAGACCCGCCATTGTGCTGGAGGAGAATCAGTGAGGAGGTGGTAGTAGCAGGTAAAAGTTCTCTCTGTAGTTTTGATCTTTGGAAGTTGACACCGAGCTAGGATAGCTGCTAATCACACCGGCTTTTTTCACTGGTGGTTTATGATTATGAGAAGAGAAAAAGGAGCGCAGCTCCTCGCTTCAGCAGGCAGTGAAACTCACCAAGTTGGATGTGTCGCTGGTATGCGTATGAAGCGAGTAGGGACATTTTTTGACCCTGCGGTGCGTTTTGTATGCCAGATGCGTCCGCTGCCGCAGAAGACGCATTTGGTGTGAACGTAGCATTAGCATGAGTCGTACGACGTTAGTATGTGATTTTAAACATAGTCGATATCTTCCTGGTCACTTATTTTTGGGGGAAACGCCAGGAAAAACAAGAAGTTATTGTGAGTGTGTGATGTGATTCTGGTAGTTGGTTCTACTTTCTAAAGGCAAACGGACCAAACCACATTTATTTGAACTTTTTCTTCCCACTAAAATTTTACCCCTCCGGCCATCATTTTCTCACAGCCATTTTACATGTGTATTTCATTTTCAACACAGTCAGGTATAAGGCAGTTTATTTATTCATTTTAAACACATATTTTTATGGCAACATACTTGTATGGTTTTAACTCTCGTTGTTTTATGACTTTCCTTATAGATATACATTTTTTACTTTACCCCTGTGGTGCTACTGAATTTCAGGTTTCAAGTTTAGACATGCACTGTAGGTTGAAATAATTAATTGATCTTTTGCTTTGGCCAAAAGCTGCAATCGCTTTTGTGCTCGAGTAATGACATCATAATCATAAAAAATCCTTTGCGTTCGACAAAACATAGGATTGTTTCTAAAAAGTTATTACAGTGCTGTATTTTCTCATTTTGCCGTTTGCTAAGTGCAATGAGCAGATTTGTGCCACTGTGTCCATTTTCTGTTCCTTTCCTTCCCGTCCACAACATGTACTGATGACAGGTGATGAAAGAAGCACCCGGGCAAGAAATTAAAAAGCACAGAGGCAAAGAAAAAAAAAAAAAAAAAAAAGCAGAGAGGATGAGAGGAGAGGAGATAAGTGGCTTTTGTTATGAGATGACAGACATTCAAATGAATAAAGTTTCAGACCTTTTGAAATCCAATAACCCTCCACTTGACCACGGATAAAGTGGCCCGTAATAGACACCAATAAATGTCACAGTAAGTAGTCCTTTTGCAACCTATAGTACGTTTCTACGTTATATGTTAATATTGAGCTGGAAATTAAATTAGCTCTCATGCATATTTCATTAATGTAAATCTCCCCACAATACTGTTGGAAAAGAGACTTGAGGGGTTCAGTTTTCTCATTAAAAATACCTCAGTGGGAACATCTGAATGTTTTTAGGTTAAAACTTGCCTGTCTGACAGGTATGCAGGGAGAGAAAGACAGGATAGATTCACTAATTGAAAGGAAAGTTTCACAGGAGAGGAGGTATGATCGTCTCATTTCAATTTTCTTAATTTTTCAACATTACTTTAATAAAAAAAAAAAAAAAAAAAAAAGGGCCATTGAGATAATGTGGCAGTACAGAGAAAGAAAGCTTTTATTCTATTACATCCATACATCATGATAATTTATGGACTCTAGTCGTGTCTTGACAAATCTTTGATTGTGAAGAGCGGCCTTGGCCTTTGTTTGACTACGCTTACACATAAATGTCATGTAAGCAGTTTTATAGGCACACACCGTCATGCACTGTGTGTGAGAATGAAACCGACACGCACACACACACATGCAGTATATAAATATGCCACCTTACATAACCTCTGCTAATAGGAGCGAGCACTACTTACTTTTTACATGTCAAAGAAGAGGGCCCCTGGTAATTTGAGTTAATTATCCAGAGTCTGCAGTGAAAACTCTTAAAGGCAGGTTATTGTCCACATGCATGCATGATTTCCTGTGCACACACACACACACACACACACACACACAATCGTCATGATCATCAGAAGTCTCCTTGTCCCGTTGCTCTTCAGCATTCATTGTGGGCCATCTTATGTTCAAGTGAACTCAATGGTTCCATTACTGGGATGTTCACTCCAGGTGTAACTCTAAAGGCCTTTTGTCTGTCTTTACTGTCAACATGAAGTGTTCTTATGCACAGATGGCTCTTTAACATCTGCATGAATACAATATACTCAATCAGTCTGGATGGATAGAAATGTGTACGCTCACCGCATATAGCTTCACTACGTGTTATGGTTCATCTGTAAGGGTGTAACGTTGTTTGGCACAATCTGAAATCTGAGCAGTTTGAAGGCTATAATGTAGAATACATTAAAGTTGAAAACAAGCTGCTACCCTGATAATTATTTATTAGATTAAATCATAGTTTATGCTTCATGGATGAATTAATCTAACATCATTTACTCCAAAAAGAAAGGAAAAAGGTTGGGATTACAGCTTAAAAATTAGTTTTCATCTCTAGCATAAACACACCATTTGTTGACATTTTCATGCATTGCATTGTGGGATGTGAAGTCCTGTAAACAGATGCATAGAAGTGTTTTGACTTCATTCTTACAGTGATTTTTTTTGTTTTTCGCCAAACAAGGAGGACAGTAGTTCCTTTGACACCATTTTTGTTCTAGTTTGTTCCCCCCGTAAAAACACTTCGATGAACCCGTCTCCGCAACTCCACATCTCACAATGCAACGCGTGAAAATGACAGTGTGTACGGTGGTGATAAAAACAAACTTTCAACCTTTTAACATCTTTTTTTCAAGCAAATGATCTTTGATATATTGATTATTGAGGCCTATATGTCTTCATCTGATAACAAAAATATTGTGGGTATCAGCTTTACGGCACAATTACACAAACAAATGTGACATAATTTAAGACATAAAAATACTCAAATATAGGGATGTAACGATTCACTCAACTCCCGATACGATTCGATTCACGATACTGGGTTCACGATACGATTCTCTCACGATTTATTTTACAAAATGGGACTGTAGACAAATGATGATTGAAAAATATTCCTTTATTTTTTTATAATAGAAAATACTGTATTATTTTCCTTTTATTTTTCATTGTCAAAAGAATTCCTTGATAAACTATTCAAAACAATGCAATTTAACTAAAAATAAATCTTGAATTAAATAAATAAAGGAATGATACAAATGAAGAAGAAGCTTATTAATTTAAATTCTGGTTCTGATTGGACTTAAAAGAAAAAAAACCGTCATTGCACTGATTTATGTCAGATATTTGTTTGGACCAGCAGAGGGCGCTGGTAACCCAGTGGTCGGTTGGCATGCAGATATCTTGCAGTGAAGAAGAGATGCTATGCTAGCAGACAGAGCTAATAGAAAAACGTGACTTTTACAGATATTCACGTAATATTACAGATATTCTTTCGGTGCTAAAGGGTTAAGGAATCATTTATGAACATGTTTAAGAGTAGAAGGCGGAAAGAAAGAAAGTATTAGCAGACTCCGCCCGCCGCCAACACTTCCGGATAGCGCCTTCTGCTGGTTAAAAAAAATACTGCGATTCAATTTTCAGGAAAATTGATATCAACCGTGATACTTATGAATCGATTTTTAACTGCCTTACGATTAATCGTTACATCCCTACTCAAATATGAACACAATTTCATTTTGAGTGTACACAAATACAGGTAGTATAGCTTTGGTGTCAAACGCATTTTAGTTCAGGGGCCACATAGAGACCAGTTTGATCTCAAGTGGGCCACACATTTTAGGCAGGAAAAAGATAAATTTGCACTTCCAAGTATACATTACATTTAAAGTACTAGTGTAGTGCCCGTAGGAACAATGTATATATTTAGCGCTGTAATATAGGCTAGCATACATCTGCAGCCTGCTGAGAGAGAGAGTGTGTTTATTTTTTTTCTTCACTAATCAATCGATCTTTATTTGTATAGCGCTAATTCATAACATGTTATCGCAAGACACTTCACAGAAAGTCAGCATTGAGCTGTTCCAACTTATCCTGAGTTACCATGACTACCTGTCAACAGCAGTTCTTAAAATGATCATCTCTGTGGGGCGTTGAGGTGGAGCATCCCAACAAATCTGATGTTGCACACCATTGAACCAAGCAGCAGCCATGTTGAAAGTCTCAGCTCTGTCTGTCCCTGAACCGCAGAGATATTTGAGCCACAGACACACAGAAAGAGAGAGGTTCCTTGCTAGATAGATGGATAGATAGATAAGAAGCCTACAGTATCCAAGCATTAAGTGACCTTAAACTTAAATTCACTTACATTTCCTTGATATTAGGTACAATTGTTATTTAATTTAGTCGAATAATTTAAGGAAATTTGCAGGATTTCGAAAATTTGTATTTATTTTTTTCATCAATTTGATATTAAAAGACGACTGCCATTATGTGATATAGTACTGAGCCCCTAAAGGGACACAAATATTTATGTATTTATTACATGCTCACGTAAAGGTTCCATGCGCTCATAAAGGTTTTATTCAGCCTTAGGGTTAGGGTTAGGGTTAACAATTAGCTTTATGTGCTCGCTTACGCAATACTGGTATCACGTGAGCACGCAATAAAAAAAAAAGGAAATTACATGTGTCCATTTAGGGGCTCCGTAATATAACATGGGACATTTGTAAATTTGTATCCATGTGTATCTGGAGGGGCTGAGATATGTACAACTCAATTATTTTGTAATTTACACAATGATACATGTTTTTCTGTCATTTTTGCTTTCTCGCGCGGGCCGAATTGGATTCTCTAAAGGGCTGGATTTGGTGCTCTGGTCTTGAGTAGTATAGCATTGTGTTGAGTTAAATTATAATGGCTAACCCCTCACTTTTTCTTCTCTGTCCGTGTAGATGCAACAACCGCACCCAGTGTGCAGTGGTGGCCGGCCCTGACGTCTTTCCTGATCCCTGCCCTGGCACATACAAATACCTTGAAGTTCAGTACGAGTGCGTCCCTTACAGTAAGTACAATTTGTGTTTTTTGCGTGTATCTCAGCTGTTGTGACTTTTGTGTTTAATTAGTGTCAAGTCGATAATCATCTAATCTAATTGAAAATGAGTAATCTGTTGTAAGGAAAAGTCGCACTAAGGAAGTAAGAAGACAAACAAACAGTTTGAAAGTTGACAGATGGAGATGTGACCTTTGATCCCCTGGTGACAGAATGAGAGGTCGTATTCACTGGAGGAGACACAACTACTCTTTCACTCAACCTTTTTAAAATTCTATACTTTCCCCAAATCTGGGTTATAGCTCACTGCATAAAATATGTCCTCAGTCAGGATGAAGATTGAGAGGCTTAAGGACATTCTTTTGTCCTTGATGTTTATTTTACTCTCTATTCCTGCTCAGAGGCTTTGTCCAAAAGCAAAGGTGAAACAAAATGTAGTTTCAGATGCTGTTAGATGGAAAGCTAACCCTCATGTGTTTCCCTCACTGCTGCCATCCTCTACTTACTATGTTACTACTAAAGGGCATTCAATTTCACAGTTTCACTAGACATAAGATTTTTATTATTATTATTATTTTTTTTTTTATTTTTACAAATGCTAACACCAAGACCTACCAGAAGGGTAAACTTTAAATACAATAAATAAATAAACTAACTGATCATTATAGAAAACACTTAGAATAGAAATTTAGAATTTATTGTTGTGTTTCAGGCTATTTATTAAGGTTTTTACATCATGCTAGTGCACTACTATTAAAACACATTTTAAATAATTAATTTCACGAACTTTTATCTCATTATTTGTCTATACTTGTAATTTCATCATCTTGAATTTTACTTGGAATTGAGTGTTTCTTATTGCTCAGGTGAAAAAAAAGGTTGTTGGTAAATTCAATTCAATTTAATTCAACTTTATTTATATAACACAAATTACAACAGTCGTCATCTCGTAGCGCTTATCAAAATATAAAATTCTTAAGTACAAAACTGAACTAATTCACATGGGTGCGGAGGTTTTTTTTGTAAATAATTTACATGTATAAATGGCAACTGAGGTGCTTAGGTGCAATAAAATCTATTTATAATTCAAAATATTCAGAAGATCTGTGAATTAAATTCTTACTGGTATTAGTTAAGCAATGATCATATCATATCTAAACAGGGCATTTTAAATTCAATTTAAAATACTAATTTACAATTAAAATGAATTCAAATGTGAGTTTCATTGATTTTGGTAGAATTCAGTTTTTAAATTACAAGAGATAAAAAAAAAATAAGCATTTGCATTATTGTATGTTTTATTCAAGGTGTCCAAATAGATACATTATACATTGAGCTTTATATATATATATATATATATATATATATATATATATCATTATTTAAGAGATTGTAGTGCTATGTTTAACACATAAGCTGTTTAAAAACAAAAGTTATGAAGTTATGAAGCACATTTCCTCTCCTGGCCTATAGTTTTTCAGAGGTCAGAGGTGCATCTTAAACTTTTGCCTGACGTCGTCCACAGCCTTGGCACTCAGCTCGACACAGACGGCCAAGGTGATCTCCCTCCCTGAAGCATTCAATTATGTCAGGCTAAACGGCTCTTGCCTGGCGTCTAGAATGACCAACAGATTAAATAATAGGACTATCAAAGCCCTCTCTGGAGCAGATGGAAACACAACCTGATACCTGCCTAATGCTTTACCACACACACACACACACACGCACACACGCACGCACACACACACACACGCACATGCACGTACACACAGTATTCATTCAACCAGGTATCAGAAAGCCTTCTCCCCTCATTCAAGACTTGTCTGCATGCCATGTTTTTTTTTGGCCTTTCATTTCTTTTTGTGCTGTATAATTGTTGGTTTCTCCAAAGAAAGGCTTTTTTTTTTTTTAAGCGAGGGAAACAAAAAGGTTGGGCAAAGGAAGCTGCGTTTCGTGCTGATCTTATAAACTAAGGGTCAGTCAGGGTCGCGTTTCTCCTGGCAAAAAATAGACAACATCTGAAACCAAAGTCATCAGAAGGTTTGTCGAGCAGAGGAAGGAACAAACGAAGTGAAGTGGATGAGAAATTAGAAAAAGACAGCGAAGGAGGAGTATTGATGAAAAACCAAGTGGGTGTATTTTTGACAGCATATTAGCATTTGCTTTTCGCCGACCGTAAGTGTTTAGACGGGATCAGATAGTGCGCTGATGCATAACTTCTACTTCTGTGTTAAGATGTAACACAATGGGTAAGAAGACCTTGGACGTGCATAAACATTAGTGTTTTGCACTATAATGTATCAAGCTTTGGAATGTCCATTCCTTATACTGCGTATGTATGAAATCAATTTTCTTTTGAAGGCTTAGCAATGGAATGCAGAAGAAGGCACTCATCGATGTTTAGAGTCAGATTCAGCCTTCAACAATCAAAAGGCTGCGCCTAACAGCAAATCAATGCCGTCCGTGGCATTGTTGTGAAGGATACAAGCTGGAAGACATTATGCAAGGAAATATTTCTAAACAGTTGCCGTTAATCAAGACGGATCAATGAAGGCGTCTTGTTTATTAAATAAATATGGCAGTATGCTCTAAATGTCACTGCATCAAAACGAGCAACTTAAATAAATCTTTATGTTTGCATGGCAGGGTTGGCTTTGGCGTGTTCAAATGAGTGCAACAGAATGAGACACCCATAACTCAAGTGTTTGACTCTACTTCAAGCACACAGTGTGTAAACACTTGACCCTGACTGATCACCTCTAATACCATGTGTTGTTCATCACAAAGAGACAGGATGAAACGAAAATGAGATGATAGACGAGACTAAACATCACACTGAAAACGTACTTTTCCAGTGTGTCTGTTTCCTGCTGCAGTAATGCTGTAAAGTAGCTGCGCTCTTATTTTCCTCCTCTGCTAAGACGTCCAATAGCGCATGTGTCAAACTCAACAAAATCTTCACTCCTGGATATAATGAACACTTCACATGCACGTTCTGGCCTTTGACCACAATGAATTTAAAGTAGTGTTTGTATCGCCACCTTAAAAATGTCAACTTTTCATCGGACTGCTCCACGCTCGCCGTCTCTCCTGCTTCCTCTAATCTGTAGTGGTTGTGTGTGTGGCGCATGTACTGGCACATGTGTAAAAACACTGGCTCTGATTGGCTACCATGAAACATGACACCGCCTTTGCCAATCATAATCGCTCACCTTGTTTTTAACCCACCTCCTCACAACAGCTGCGTATGAAGCCAGGGGTGCTTTCAGATAACAGTTTATTCAATCAATGCATGTAACGCACCGCATTTAACGTTCAGTAACGTTAACGTTCAGTAACGTTAACGGCGTTGTAACGGCGTTACCTCACGCCGTTATTCCAAACACTGGTGATAACACACATTTTAACAAATCTCATTTTGTAAATAAGTGAAATGAAACAGTATTTAGTCTCTCCTGAATGGATTTATTTATAAAGTTTTTATCATTTCCGGTCATCTCCGTCCTGGTGTAGGACCAAGACTGATCTTTGTATTTTCAGTTCATGTTCTAATCAAGATCATTTCTATCATCATTTTGTGTGTTTTTGGTGTAATTTTTTGTATTTTGTTGTTGTTTGTCTGCTACTTTTTATTATTCAGTATATTTTTCTCTTATTTTGTGTGTTTTTGGTGTCATTTTTTTGTGTTGTTGGTATTATTTAAATTATTTTCTCTCAGTGTGTGTTTTTAGTGTCATTTAGTTGGTTCTTGTGTCGTTTTGTATGTTTCTCTGTTATTTTTGTCTATTTTGTAGTGATCTTTTGTATTTTTCTTTCTAAGTGTATGTGTTTTGGGTGTCATTTTGTGTTTTTTCTTGTTCTTTGTCTGTTCTTTTATTGTCGGTATATTTTTAGTTTAGTTTTTATTGTTGTTTTGTGAGTTGCTGGTAATATTCAGTGTGACTGTCATTTTTCCACTCTCCCTATTGGTTCCCCCCTGTAGTGCCATCGCCATTTGAGAAACACTGCTTTAGAGGAACCAATAAGTAAAGTAAAAATGACAGAGAAACTGTGAATCATTGTTTAAATTGCTAAATAATTCAGTTGTAGATATATTAGCCTCTCCAAATACATGGATTTAATGTAACTCCACAATATTTGTGGGCTAAAAGATTTCCCGTGCTTATATCACATGATGGCAGTTATTTTTATTCTTAAATTGTTGAAGGAAGTCTTATTTTATCCAAAAATCTTGCAATTTTCCACAAAATTTCCTCCAAATTAAATAAAAATTGTTCTCAAAATCAAGCACCCTTAAAAGTGGAGATCCTACTGAGACTGACATCTGTCGCTTTTTGCTTGGATATTGTTGATGCCTTACATACATTATTTATACAAGTGAGTGAAAACTTGAGATCTTGAAACTAAGGGACATTCATGTTAAAATTGCTTGTTTTCCCGCCTAAAATCTGCAAAAACTGTTCCATATCTGGCACCTGAGTTTTTTATTTTTTAAAAGAGTTTGACACCTTGGGCGGCAGTGACTCAGTCCGTAGGGACATGGGTTGGGAACTGGAGGGTCGCTGGTTCAAGTCCCAGTATGGACCAAAAAAACAGAAGCTGTTCTGGTAGCTGGAGAGGTGCCAGGGCACTTCTCAAGCACTGCCGAGGTGCCCTTGAGCAACGCACCGACCCCCAACACTTCTCCCTTCATTGTAAAGCGACTTTGAGTACCCAGAAAAGCGCTATATAAAATTCATGTATAATAATAATAATAACCTCTGTCTTACTTGGTAGAAAATAACCTTCCTTTTTACAAATGGAAGAGTCTTAAAAGATGCCTTTGGTAATTGCAACTAGCATTATTTAAAGAAATTGCTCATTTAGAGGTTTTTGAAGATAAAGTAATCTAACTACATAACAGATTGCACCCAGATCATGCACTATATTGGTTTTATTATTACTAACTCAGGGGACATAGTACAGTAGTTCATTTTTGCACTTTTTAATGCTACCACAAAAACTCAAGGGCCTGTTTGAGAACTCCTGCTTTAAGCAATTCTCAAAGCCCTTTTTACTATTTGTAAATATTGATTAAGTGCAGTTAACAGGAACACTTTAGCCCTCCCTACATCTACCTTTAAGATTTTTTGGCATGTGTTACCCTCACGGCTCTTTATCTCTATTCACTGCACTACAGGATTTTGGCTGTTTTCCAAAGCATCAATCAAGTGCGGACATCTTCTTCATAACTCCAGCCCTCGGTGGTACGAGTGTGTGGCTGTCATGTGCCAAAGTAGCCAGTGAACTTCGGCAGTAATTAGCCACCTGTGTATACTCGCTCATAACCCAGCGGACGTGCTATAAATATCCATACATTAGCCCGCTGCTGTACAAAGTGCTTCTCTGAGGAAACCTAAAAAACATAAAGATCTAATCTCCATACACAACACTATCTGCTGCAGAAAAGCACAGATGATGCACATTATTATATTTATGTTCATTTAGGAAAAAAAAAACATGGCATGAACACTCTGCTTAGTTATGTCTTCCCATTTTTTTCCTCCCTTTATGAAATAAACCCTGACTGTCCTCCAACCGCTGTTATGAACCAATTAGTCTACTACCACATGTATTAATCAGAAAAGCCACTGATATGTTATGCAATACCCGTACAGTCTTTTTTAGACAATAGGAGTTTGCTCAGTGGGAAAGCTAATTAAAAGATAAAAATCACTTTCTTGTCTGTCCAATTAAAGCCCTCTGTCAAAACGGACCATTAGAATAACTTGATCAAAATAACAAGAGAAGAGTTGTGTGCGCACATGTATTTATAAACGTGTTTTCATGCATATGTGTGAAAATCTGTCGCCATTTGACGTTTCCCTGCATGCGCATGTATACTGTGTATCTGTGTGCGCATATGCAGGACCGGTCTGTGTCACCCAGAGAAAGCAAGTCAGGATGGGAAAGCGACCAAAGAAGCAGAAGGAGAGATATCCAAGCGACAGCTCAATCAGAGATAGAGAGAATATAGGTTAGATGAGGCCAGCAGACGAAGAACAGAAAGAACAAATTAACTGATAAAACACACTGTGGTGTGGACCCCAGTTTGGATTTAGGGAGGAAAGTGGTACAGATACAGACAAGCTAACGGAGAGAATGAAGGAGGAGGGGAAAGGATGGAATGTAATAATGAAAGAGAATCGCAGGTGGAGATGAGAAATAATACGTCAGTGTAGAAAGAAAGAAGGAAATGTCTGTGTCCATAAATGACCTTGGGCATCAGCCCGCTGAGCTGATTGGAGATCAGAGATAATACTGGTTAGGCTGCTGTCGCTGCTCCTCGTCTGCAGAAATGCTGCATGCAAATGTGCCTGCTGCGCCCCGTTGCATACACACACACAGCTTACACACACTTGTGAGTACACACTGTAGTTTCACCTAAACCAATGCTTCCTTAATAAACCATACATTTTTCAATAAAAATGCTAATTATTTTCACACCAACAGTCAGGTCACCTCTGCCTCTCGAGGAAATACCAGACAGTATTCAACGTCTGAGTTGGTAATGCGAGTGCTGATGAACTCACTTTTTTAAATGGAGAAGTGTTTACGTAATGAGTATTTTGGTGACTCTTAGGAAGTGTACAGGTGGAGTCTGGAATGTATTTTCCGTTTTGCGTCACTATAAATATGTTTTTTCCTTTATGCTTTAGTATACATTATTTTTTTCTTTTCCATTATCTTTTAGTATAATTCACTTTTGGTTTTCCTTTATGCTTTAGTATAAATATTTTTTGGTTTTCCTTTATGCTTTAGTATAAATATTTTTTGGTTTTCCTTTATGCTTTGGTATGAATTTGTTTTTGTTTTCCTTTATGCTTTGCTATAAATAATTGTTTTTTTCTTTTATGCCTTTTTATACATTCGTTTTTGTTTTCTTTTATGCTAGTATGAATTAGTATTTTTGTCCTTTATGCTTTAATATTAATATTTTTTTTCCTTTACGCTTTTGTATAAATGTGTTTTTTTTTTTTCCTTTAGTACATACATTTTTTGGTAAAAAAAGGTTTCACAGTCCATAATTTGCTTTTTCTCATCATTTCTAGCAGCCTATTTAGCAGAAGCAAACACCTATAGACTTGAAATACCATTGAAAAATCTTTTGTAATTCAAGGAATGTCTTTCTTTTTAATGGACCATGTACACAGTAAGGCTTAGTCATTTTCAGTTGCAAGATTTTTATTCATTTAATCATATTAATATTACGTTTCAGTGAAAAAAAAAGCTTGTTCATGTTTATTCTGAAGGAACTGCATTTTTTCCAAAATGTGTGCAACAAATGTTGATAGTTAATTTTAAAAAGCTGTTTTTTCCTTACACTACATTTTATTTGTTTAACCACTGTTTAGACAGGCATCGAGAGTTTTCTTAAAAACAAAAAGAGAAAAAAGCAAAACTTTTATTTTTACACTACAAACAGTTCTAAATACCAAGTCCCAAATGTTTTCCTGGTTCTCGCCCTTCTATCTCACTCTCTAACTCTGTACTCTAACACCAAGGGTGTCATAATCATTTAGTTTAAACTTTTAAGGGCTACATTTGGTTTCCTGTTGATCAAAATCAGTTATTTTACAGCATACTTTGGAATGAAGATATGTTCTTTGTGAGCATGATAATGTTTTAATTTTGTGTATGCTCAACCATTGGAAGCTGCTTTCAAGGTTTCTTCTTTGTTTTAACACATGCTAGAATCTATAGTAACGCTGTCCTGCAATGCAGACAATATTCAACGAAAAGTTCCCGGAGATTAAAACAGGAATGTTTATTGACAGAGACATCCATTAATCTGGCGAAACGTTGAATTGCATGACATTTGTTTGACTTTTTCACTGCCATTCAGCTTACTTGTTTCCATTAGACTTTTTTTTATTTCACTGTATTATTAGTTGCTACCCTTGAACTCTGTGCTTTCCGCTGTGTCTGGGAGGCAGTGTGAGAGCCCCAGACACTGTGACAGCTTTGTTGTTTAATGTCATTAATCCCAGTTCTCCCGACCACAATGTGACTCTTTGTATTGTTTAAAAGTCTGAGTGCATGTCTGTGTTTCCCTGTTTTAGTACATTGATATCTTCCTTTCAATCGTACACACTCCCCTGCATCGACGAACTATCAGCTTTCTATCCTCACTTTTGTCACAAGGGACCAGATTCCTTGCGGTGAACCATTTTATATCCCGACTCCAAATCGCTCGCTCACACTGTTGCGTGCGTACACAAGCATCTACACAGTTGTTCCACGTTTAACACGCTCTTCTTACAGAGATTGCTTATTTATCGGGAGTTGTGCTCGGCCTCACCAGTTAGCATGCATTTTTCATGAGGCTCAGATTTAATGGTGGCTTGATTGTGTTGGTGTGTGCACCAATGTGGTCGTCCATTTCTGTATGCTTGTGCGTCGTAGTTGTTGATGAGTTTTAGCTTTAGTGTGTACAGTATGGAGTGCACTTGTGTCGTAAATAAATATGTGGTGTTCACAATTTCAAAGTTTTCCTTTGAGGACTCTTGCTTTGCTTTTTTCACAAGTTGGGTTTTCTCTCCACTCTTGTCCTTTTCTCTCTCCTGCTCTCCAGGGACTAGTTCCCTTCAGCAGGTCTCTAACTGTCTTGAAAGACACAAGGGCACAGCCTGGAGGATTAAGTTTCTGCCGTGTTCACATTCCACTCGGTCCCACGGGGGAACAGAGTGGAATGAAACTCATATGTTTAAGAGGTTTGCGAGCAAGTGTGCACATTTCATTGCAAGGCGACATGAACAATCCTCTGCTGAAGCCGTATGGATAGTACTTTAAGTGTAATAGACAAGGAATTGGTGTCAGGGTTGGAGTAAATCAATATATTTAGCTTGCTACTGCATTAACACACAAATGTTTCTCCGATCATACGCAGCCAACCACACACACAGCATTGGCTCACCACTGGGCGTCAATAAGCCTTTTAATGTGACAGTTTTGGCAAGGTTGTTGAAATGTTATCCAAGTAATCAATCCTGGTTTTCACTCCACAGTTTTGTGTGTTGTTGTTATTCTCTCACGTTATTGTATTTCACAGTTTTTATCCTGCTGTAAATAAGACAATCATAGACGCAGTAAACATTTGTAGATATCCTTCTCTTTCATGGAGCATCTGCATCACATATGTATTTTTGTTCCTGCGTCGTTGGTCAGTGTATGTTTTTCATATTGTGTGAGCGGAAGTTGAGGTTTTCAAAGTCGGAACGCGTTTGAGGAGAAAAAATTTGGGCCCTGCTGTGTAACAGAAATTGATGGACATGGATCGAGATGTTGTTTTTTAAAACAACAAGAGTGTGTCTCAGTCGACATGATTTCATCACTTTGGTGTGATATGCGTGTAGAGAGTTCTGCAGATGACGAGCCTTCTTGTTTTCCATTCATCTATTTTTCGACCCATTCAGGGTCACGGGGGTCTGTTGGTACCTCGCTCCAGCGTTTGTGGGGCACTAGGCGGGGGGGCGCCAGTCAATTGCTGACCATCTTGTTTTGCCATGTCAAAAATCACGTCAGAGTAATGTTCCAAAGACATTTTAGCCTGGGCTAGGGAAACCACAGGTAGAAGTCATAATTTGACACTCTTATGTATATCTTACTTTGAAATCTGCAATTTCCGGTCACACCTGGAAAAACAGGCTTCTGACATTTTGTATTTGAAACAAAATGAAAATCAAACAGTTTTTAAATGTTATCCCTTCTCGATCTTGACAAAAGAGAAATGCCTTGAATTTCAATCTTCATTTTCTTTACATTTTAAAATGAAAATGAAACAACCTCTAACTTTTTGTTTCCAATGACTAAAACATTTGCACTGGCCCTCCATGTACAAATGCAACACATGTGGGAAGCAGTGCATTCAGTCAGCTTCTCAATTGTAATGTCTCCTCAGACACACATGTAATGTTATCACTAATCATATGTAGAGCGTTGTGCCACCCTCACAAGATTAGAATGAAATATGAGGACGATTATGAAGATCCATGATTGTATTACCATGATTTCCTTTTTATTGCATCATTAATCTATTTTTGTAACATATCTCTCATTTTTTTCTCTCTCTTTTGTTTCCCTTTTGCCTTTAAATCGTTTGCCTGCGCCTCCTGCAGAAGTGGAACAAAAAGGTGAGTCTGTAAAGCAAACACACACACACATGTTCAAAATCTAGGGATTGGGCAAAGCCTTTTGATAGCAACACTAGAAGCGTCTTGTAGCTTGTGGCAGCATGACATCTATGTCAAAGTCAATGCTATATTAGGACAGCTTGATCTCAGCGTATAGAGGCAATTGAGGTTCTCATTAGGCACACTGCTGACACATATTAATTCATGGTAATGTGTAGAATGTCACTTAAACTTTTGATGGATCAAGCACATTTTTATGAAGGGCCAATGAATGATAAAAGTGACGCCAGTGCTTTTAATAGCCAATGAAAATTTAATCAATATTCCCAGACCTTTAACACTAGATCATATTATTTGAAAAGAATGGGAAAATCAAGGGACACATCTGGCATATCTGTGTGGATCTGCTGTGTAGATGTGTATGTTGTACGTGACAACATTCCAGTGAAATTACAAAGGTTCCTCAAGACTTTGGTCGCACTGGCTTCCCAGAATTTATTACACATCCCACATCCCTCATAAAACATGACCCTGGTATTCCAAGTGGGGAGTACTGAGCTTGGAGTGGGAAAAGAATTATTGTAACAACTGCAAAAACAGGTGACTATAAATGATGTGTTCAGTTCTACAATTGCTTGGTCCTGACAGAAATAGACTTGGAGAGAAAGAAGAAAGAGCTGTGAGACTAATGAGAAGCTGAAGAGGGAGGGAGAGATGGGAATAGTGGGAAAGAGTGGAAGTAGAACAAAATGTGCCATTTTCTCTTCATCTTTCTGAGCATGGGGTATTATCTGTTGAGCATGAGTCTAACTGTTGCTGTGCTTAATAATAACAGGGATGTATTGGTAACAGGACATGGCACAAGCACACTGAATTGCCATTTAATATTAATTCTGGTTAGTCTTAAATAGTAATTGCCCATTGTGTCTTTAAAGAAGCCAACATATCACAGGTACTACTAACTAAAATGCTTGGAAGGATAATCAACAAATTAACTTAACGTGATTTTTTAAATTTGGTAAATGTTCCTTCCTGTTCCCCAGTTTTCCTGTGTCCAGGCATTCTGCGCGGAGTATACCAAAGTGAGCATCTGTTTGAGTCAGACCATCAGTCTGGTGCATGGTGCAAAGACCCTCTGCAGGCCTCTGACAAGATTTACTACATGCCATGGACCCCTTACCGTACTGACACACTGACAGAGTATTCATCAAAAGAAGACTTTATCGCAGGCCGTCCCACCACCACATATAAACTGCCACATCGTGTGGATGGGACAGGCTTTGTCGTGTATGACGGTGCACTGTTTTTTAACAAGGAGCGCACTCGAAACATTGTGAAGTTTGATCTGCGAACACGCATCAAGAGCGGGGAGGCAATCATTGCCAACGCCAACTACCACGACACCTCACCGTATCGCTGGGGTGGCAAGTCAGACATTGACCTTGCAGTGGATGAAAATGGACTGTGGGTAATCTATGCAACAGAGCAGAACAATGGGCGCATCGTGGTGAGCCAGCTCAACCCATACACACTACGCATCGAAGGCTCGTGGGACACCAGCTACGACAAACGCTCTGCTTCCAACGCTTTCATGGTTTGCGGAGTTCTGTACGTTGTCAAAACTGTCTATGAAGATGATGACAACGAAGGCACAGGAAACAAGATCGATTACATGTACAACACTGATAAGAGCAAGGAAATGACAGTAACCATACCGTTCCCCAATTCCTACCAGTACATTGCTGCAGTGGATTACAACCCTAGAGACAACCTGCTGTATGTATGGAATAATTACCACGTGGTCAAGTATTCTCTGGACTTTGGCAACAATGGTAGGTCCATTTCATTTATGAACATTTCCGTCTTTTGCTCTTCTTCTCTTTATTAGCTTTCCTCAAAGATTTGAAGCCATTCAACTCCAAACAGTGCAGGCACTGATCTGCAATCCACATTACACCTTTTAGCTGTGAGGCGGCAATGCTAGCTGCCGCAGTAGTACTGCCTCCTTCAATCAATATTTTGTTTTTGTCGTATCTCATTTATCCAGTTGTTCAGTTTTTTTCTTGCCACATCCTAAATAGGGTCATGGGGGGGCTATTGAACAATTATTCAATAACAGCCTCCATACTCTCCCAACACGATATATCTCATGACACAACAGTGCATCCGTTGATTGTGTTGGAAACACAGAAACACGGAGAAAATGACAACAACAACAACTTGGAACAGCCTCAGTGAAAGCCAATCCTTCCTTTCACTGTGGAAAATATGAACAATTTTCTGACCTTTTCTTTGCTGAAGGTCTGGTAGCTCAGGTGTTGGTCTCCCATCTTTTAAAAGCTCAAAAGAAAGTTTCTCTATTGTCTCTAGCTCTGTCATCCTGCTTGTAGTGTTTTACCGCCCACTTAGAGAACGTAGCAGCAGCCACGCTCTATCAATTCACTAATGTACTGTGAACTTATGTATAGCATTTAGCATAGCACGTTTACGTCCAAAGGCAGCGTAGAGAGCTGCCTTTGGACGTAAATGGTTTTCATCTTGGGGAACTGACTGCACATGCGCAAACACATAAAAACACACTATGGGAACAGAGGCAGAGCAGCAATGTGCTTAGAGGGTGTGGCTTCCTCCTGCCTTACAGCAGAGTGAGACTGTGCCGTACCAGGAAATAGCGATGTTTAGTCATTTAGGCTATGAAAAGCACAAAATGCTGACACTTTCAAATGTAGAGGTACTGTCGGCTATTGGAAATGAATAAATAAAGTATAATTATGTTATAATTAAAACAAATAATCGATATCAATTCACCCTTCGGTAGGTACTGCCTACCTTGCCTACCCTGACTGCACGTCACTGATCCCAACTCACTTTGGATACAGGTCACCCTGTATGCCAGTCACTGGATCAACACATAGAGACAAAAAAACCCAAAAAACAGTTTTGTACAAATGCTTACCACTTTAGATAATTTGGAGACTTCCAATAACTTAAAGCTGCTGGGGACTATACTTTTTTTTTTAAATCAGATAAAGACAGGGTATG
This sequence comes from Gouania willdenowi, assembly GCF_900634775.1. Lineage (NCBI taxonomy): Eukaryota > Metazoa > Chordata > Actinopteri > Blenniiformes > Gobiesocidae > Gouania > Gouania willdenowi. Next base: position 27,918,259 of record NC_041044.1, read on the forward strand.
CCTCATAGATCAATAAATCAAAGATCATATGCTCAAAAATAGTCCAAATTACTGCTCTAAAGTTTGTTTTCCTCATTGTAAACGCATTGTGGGATGTGGAGTCCTATAAACAAATGTGATGAAGTGTTTTTCTGTCATTCTTTATCAGATGAAAAATACCTTTAACGTACACATTTTCGACTGTGGTAAAATAAACCCAAACCACGACCCAACAAAGCTGCACTTTATAGTACGACAAAACCAGGACAAAATTTGATTTAAAACCCTTTACCCATTAATGTAAACATACTGTGCTTTGATTTTGACATACCTTGGTATATTTGTTAGACTGCTGTTCATCATTTTAGCGGTGAAGTGTTTATTTGTTTGTGACATAAGGAATCCTTACAAGCACCAATTTTCCTCCAATAAATAACTCTGCTCAATAACTTAGAAAAGGAAGGAGGGGGAAAAAAAGCACCATCTGCGCTGTCATGGATTCAGTTATGAGTGTTCCTCCTCCGCCCTGCTTGTAAAAATAAAAAAAGTACTCCAGATGACTTTTACAGCTGGTCCTGGATCTACCAGTGTCATTGAAATTGTAGAAGTCAGCAGAGTTGTGGTAATGAGAAAGACATTATAAAGACTACCCCGATCCCAACCTTTTAAAAGAATATCTATGATAATATGCTGAGCCTTAGACATTGTAAATGCCTCTTGCTTTTTTTTTTTTACTGTACTCCAAGCCTGCTTTATCTTCAGTTTTACCTCACTGCTTAACAAGTCATTATGCATTTTTTGAGAGCAAAGCCAGTTGTGTTGGAGGACAGAAGGGAGTTTTACTGCTTCCATGTTGTTAATCTTAATATAATAATCATGTAAAAATGTCTTTTCTGTTTAAAGATGATTTATTTTTGGTATCTATTTTCTATAGATATAAAAGTAAAGTGGAAAGATTTTTTTTCTTTATTGCATTATTTATTTATCTATATTTAACCTTTTTGCAAAAAAAAAAAAAAAAAAAACTGTAGATAGATAAAGTGTCGCTAATGTCTATAATGCTTGTAGTGATCTAAATTAAGATTAAGGATTTTTGGGCTATACATGAATAATATGATAGCATTTATGTTTAAATGATACATTCTTTTTCGTTTTAAAGGCCATGTTGCAGTCGTTTGGACGTCATTGTAATAGTGTTGGTGAGAGACCGCAGACTCAGTGAGGGATTGTGTTTCAAGAAAAATGTTTTCCATGTCAGGACTGTGGAAATGTGGTTGCACTGTCATAAACAATAGTTTACAAACAAAAAGTAGATTACAGGTTTATTTCTTTGAGGGAAAAAATCTTAGCCGTTATACTCACCCTTACATGATTTGAAGAGAAAACATAGCGACACACACACACACACACACACACACAAACGGCAAATGTGTGTCCATTAGTTTCAGATTTGCAACAGTGACTTGGACAAAGAATAATCTTCCTGGTAAGATATGACTTTTAGTTCATATTTCTCTACAACAAATTAACTATTCTGTTAAAACAAGTAGAATTTAAAGGTCATTGAAAGGTCAATACATGTTTTTTTTTTAAACAGAAGCATTTTATCCCACGGATTTTCGAACACAAAAGATGAGTTTTCCCATCATTTTTTAATTTGAGATACTGTGAGCTACTTCACATGTACTGTATTGAAAAGCACTTCTTAAATACAAAATTTTCACAGTTTCACTTTTATTAGTAGCTACGATCATAAGGAAGGCTATAGCAATAACACATAAAATACAGAACAATACACTCACTTTTTCAGTTCAGTATGTTGAAGCACAGTACAGGTACATACTGTATCACTCCACGAGGCGCCTGACTATGGTAGCCCTAAAGTGCCAAAAATCCATCAAGCAGTGCAGCTTCATAGTTTACCAAAGTTGTACTAAAACATTTTGACATATTAATTTCATACATAAGACGCACCTGATTATAAGGCACACTGTCGATTTTTGAGAAAATTAAAGGATTTTAAGTGTGCCTTATAGTCCAACAAATACTGTAAGTTGCACTAAAGTCAAAGTTGGTTTAAAAGCCACAGGCACATTGTATGTTATTTTTTTATTTGAAGTTGTTGGCACATGGCATGTTAAAGTCAGTGTTTTGATTGTAAAATATGCCAATAAAATATATTTCAAACATAATGTTCTCATGGAGATGTACTAAATTTATAGATTAGTTGTTTCTTAAGTCATACATACAAAAAAATCTCAATAATTGCCTTATACTTTAGTATTGGGATATATTGTATCGTGACCTATGTATGGTGACCCGTTTTAAACAAAACTGAAAAATCTTATTGCGACGGTATCATTTAAATGAAATACCTTGTTCATGTGATATCTTGCGTTTGAAACTCCAAAGAGGGTCACCGTATCATGTGGTCCAGAATCAAAAGGCTTGTTAAAAGGGAATAAGGGTTACAAATACCCGTTAGCTGCTTTATCAACAATCTCTACATGTTTTCAGTATAGGATTGCCTTGACTGACCCAGACAGAGTCTTTCAACCCTGGTGCGATCTTAGCGTAGACACTCTCCTTCTTTATTTCACTGGAAGGAAGGGCTTAGGCCCCTGGAGCCTGAAGGGCTATTTGCTCAGTGTAATTGCCTTTCAGCACCTTTCTATGGAGTGGTCAAGGCAGTCTGGCAACGTGTCTTATTAAATGATGTCTGAATTAACGCATGCTCTTACATCCAGTTAGAAGGCGCACTACAAGAAATTATAGAGAGAAGCAGCGTGAAACTTTGTTTCGACCGATTAGTGTATTTGTGTGTGTGTGTGTGCGTGCATGCGTATGTGTGTGCAGGACTGTGTGATAGGAGCTGGAAAATGTGTTTACGCGTTCATAATGATGTCCACGATAGTGCTAACGTACTTCACTATGAATTCTCCTATTCACGAGTGTACATGTGTGTTTATTGCTGTATGTATATGGCCGATCACGCTCATAATGGAGCTCTGAGTGTCTCAGGAGGCTTTAAATAGGAGATCAATGAGGATTCAGTGGTGAGAATGACCTCCAGTTCACAGCTACATGCCAGACTGCTGACCAGAAGGAGATAAATACATACAATCAATGCACGTTCCTTCTTTTACTCTCCTCTTTGCTCACGAGCGCTTTAATGAAGACAAGGACTACATTAACTTCCCCAACTCCATGAATTTCTCCCTCTTTGAAAAAATAGTGTGAAGAATCGGTTTCTTTTAAGTTTTGCTTTGATAGATCTTCACAATTTTATTAGTTTAGCACAGAACATAGCTCCCCTCTTCTGATTTCCTTAAAAAAAATTGTAAGATGCCGATTGGCTTGTTCCACTCATGAGTTTTTTTTTTTTTTTCCTCTCTCCATCAATTCAGGAAACAGAGCACGAAAATAGGTCACTGTAAGGGTTTCTATTCATTACTGATGGAGCTTAATGTGCAGACTGTTTTTGTTTCAGTTCATTGCAGACTTCTTAAGATATAAAATGAGAAAAGAAATAGGCAACAGACTAAGAGAAGGATGAACTAGGAAGCAGAGGACAGAGGATAATTGGGGGACAACAGGGAGAGCACCAATTACTTTGTTGTGTCTAACCATCTGGATAACAAAGGCACTCGGCTTAAGAGAGTGCACTATGAAACTGTTCCTCAGTGTGGCTTCAGAACAAATATCTGAATGTAAATGCAGTCGCATTTGCTCAATACAATGTGTAGTACTGCCTGTCTGAAGCCTAAAAACAGACACAATCGATAAAAGCAGTAAATAGATGCAAACATTTGTTCGGAATTGTACAAATTATACTTTTTGCTTTTTATTGAGTTTACCAGAGTCTGGTATTATGGATGGATAAACAAAGACCGGAAACCAATAAAAAAAAAGCAGAAAATGTGGTTATGTTACTGTCTTCAATTATCCATGTTAAATGGATGGATGATTTTTCCTCTTTCAATTAAAATTACAATTGTTATTTTTCACCTGAAAGTCAATTACAATTACATTCTCAATTACTAAATTCCAATTACAAATCATCACAATACTGAGGCTGAAATAAATAACCCAATGAAATGTAACCTTCCTCTTGTGTTAGCATTCTGTTAGCATCTCTAATGATAATGGGTCAGTTTGACTCATGTTTTAAGTAATCAGTAAAATGATCCTCAAGAGAACTGACAAGTAAACTAGGGCTGGGCAATTTTGCCTATAAAAAGAATCTCTGATTTAAAAAAAAAAATAAAAAATTCGACTTTCGATAAGATTTTTTTTTTTCAATGCACTTAAAAATGACTGCAGACATCATATATATTGTCAAAAGTGCCAAAAAAATTATAATTATTTATTTTTTAACTCGAATTTGCAAAATAAAAATTGTTTTCTACAAATCTACAAATTCAATAAATCAATTTTTTTGCCCAGCTCTAAAGTAAATGAACTTAATATAAAACATATTTTAATAATTGTAAACTACGTATGCCTATGTGTAAACTTAAGAACCGTAACATAGTTCCCCCGTTTTGAACATAATTACATTGTGAAAGACAATTACAATGAATTACAAAGTAAATGATCTGAACTCAATTACAATTCAGTCATGGTTACAACAGCAATCTGTTATTTCATTTACAATTACAAATTACAATTACATCATAATTGTAATTAATTGTCAATTACACCGTTACAATTGTAATTGACCCCAACCCTGGTATTCGAATTGACAAGTCCCAACATTTATATCTAGATATCCAAAAGCAAGTTTTAAAACGACTCTAATGAAGCTGTCTATTGAAAAAGCTGACATTTATTAAAAGCGTCAAAGTGCTGATAAAGCCTAGAGAGTTATATACTGTATAGTATCCACCTGTGGGCTTCACAAGGGAATGACTGTTTGATTTGTGTTACTGTGCCCACGCTACAGGCAGGACATAATTCTAAGGTTAAGTGAGTTGTAGCTTTTGCCTCTTTTATGACACACCGTCTTCAGTTTTACTGTTTTGCATTTCTGCAGCACATCACTCAGCCCTATAGTCCAGCTGAGACTGAAAAGATTAACCTTCAGTGACAGAGAGTGTTACTGGTAAACTGACCTCTGTCAGCTGAGCGTTTTTGTCGGAGTTTCTCGTTTCAGTTTATTTGTTTCAGTCTAACAAAAATCATAAATCGCAATATCAAAAGACACGACACAAGACCGAAACAGGCTCAAGCAATAATACTTATATGCCCAACATAAATCGTTTAATTCAAGTTACCTACAAAAAATGTAATATTTTCAAGCAATAAAAAAATTATACTTTATATCAGTGTTTTTTAACGTTGGGGTCGGGACCCTTATGTGGGGTCGCCTGGAATTAAAATGGGGTCACCTGAAATGTCTAGTAATTGTTTAAAAAAAAAAAAAAAAAATAATTAAAATTCTACTTTAAAGTGTTTTTAATTATTATTATTTTTCAACTACACATCACACACAATAAATATCAAATAACTGTATTACCAGTACTTAAACTTTCTCAAATATGATTCTAATTCAAATAAAATGCAGTATAAAAATATCTTGCACTAATCCTGGCTACTCTATATTTGTAACACACTTTAATAAACAAGTTCAAAAACTGTCTTTGGGGTCGCCGGATATTTGTGATGTCAAAATGGGGTCACGGCCCAAAAAAGGTTGTGAACCACTGCTTTATATATCCTTAAAAACATATTTTTACAGCTTTGTATAACTTTATAAAATATATTGTGACATTTCCTTTTTGAAAATAAAGTGTCACTCATTTTTATTTGTATATCAACATTATTCTATAATTTAACCCCAAAAACAGACTCTTCTAATCTCTTATCAAGTTATCGTTTTGACCTTTGTGTGCGTTTACGTTGTTTGTGTTTCAAAAGAAAAGCAAATGTACCTGGGCTTGATATTTAAAACAAAACCTGAGGCTTATCTTGATTCGTCTGGCCTTAATCTAATCGAAAATCACATGTATCCATTTACTGTATATTATGTAGTAAAACTGAACCAAAGAGAGATTTATTCTTAAAGAAAATACCACAAAAGATGTAGACGTGGTTGACCCAGGGAAAAGCTTAGCTCTTGATATTGCATCAGTTTTAGCTTTACGCAATAAATTTAGTCATCACAGAGATGAATAAATGAAAAGCTCTTGAATTGAACTTTGACTAATAGGAAGTGTAAAGACTCACTCCAGTGTGTTCAATAGCACTGTTGATCTAGTGAGCAGTGGAAATTGTCTTTTTGAATTGCATGTCGTTTCTCCCTTGATACTGAACAAGAGACCGAACCAAGTCTGTGTCTTTGTCTTTATGTCTGTTTGTGTTTCTTCTTTGGCTGTTAAACCCTCGTCCTTTCTCTCCCAGCATCACACACATACAAACACAATGGCAGGAATTTCAATATTTCCCTTTTCCTTCTCATGCCTCTTTCTCTTAAACCGTGTTTTCCCGTTTTTCTTGTTGGGTTCTTTTCTTATCGGCTGCCGAATCTGCCCTCCTTTTTCTGTTTCCAACCCTTTCCCACATCACACAGGCCTATTTCATCTAGTGTCCTTAGATGAATTTATCATCCGGGCCTAGTGTGTAGATGTCTGTATAAAGTCAGTCAAAGTCACTTGTTTCTGCATCACCCTGCACTCTCAGTCCCAATTCTCCCAACGCTCGCTCATTCTTTACTGTTTATGAAGTTGTTTCATCATGTCTTCACACGTGCATATTATAAATGCTAGCCCTCTGCAAGGAGCGTGGCTCCAATGAAACATTTGAATAATTTATCACCTTGAGTTTGCCTTGCCACACTTTCGAAAGTTTTCTCAACAGAGTTAAAAAAAATATTCATGCAATCTGCATCTGTAGGATGGGAGGGGCAGATCCTTGTTTCACTCTTTTCTGCTTCTGATCACAACACTTTGCTTATATGTTTTCGTTTTTTGTACCTCATGATTTACTAAATATATTCTCTTGGATTCCTCTTAGTCGTAATTTAAGTTTCGGTGAGATTGGAATTAGAATTTTACTGTAGAGTATGGGATCAGCACAGATGAGAATAGTCGAAAAGAAAGATTTATGTTAAAATGCTTCTTAAAAATCCTTAATATTGACACTAAAAAGTTAAAAAGAAACCTCAAGTATGGTTACTACCAGTGGTGTGCCTGGCATCTGGCGATACGATTCGTATCTTGATACATAGGTCACAATATGATACAATATATCCCAATATTAAAGTATAAAGCGATTATTGCAATTTTTTTAATTTAATATATGACTTAAGAAACGACTAATCTGTAAATGTGTACACCTTCATGAGAACATCATGTATGAAATATCTTTTATTGGCATATTTTGCACTCATATTTATTGGCATATTTTACACTCAAAACATTGGCTTTAACATGCCATGTGCCAACAACTTAAATTGAAAAAAATAACATAGAATCTGCCTGTGGCTTTTAAACCAACTTTGACTTTAGTGCAACTTAACTGAGATATACAGTATGCCGGCCCTAGAACAACAAATAAATGCAGAAAGTTAGTACTTTTTTTTTTTTTTTTTATTTAAAAAAAAACACAAGCTCGTAAACAGGAAAAAAAAAATCGATATGATGCATTTTGAATTGATACCTGTATATCGCCGAATTGATTTTTTTTCAACACCCCTAGTTACTACTAGGTTGGTAAATTTGGCAAAACAATAAAATAAATGACATTTTTTGTGGAAAAAATCTAATGAAGTTTATCAGGCATTTGCTCCATTCATCTTCTACCTGCTAAAATTGCTCAAAGGCTCACCGAGCACTAGAACTACAGCTGCTCGAGTATAGAAAACATAATAATCCTGATTATTTTAGCCATAATTGAAAGCACCATTTTCAAAAGGATTATTTCCCAACCAAAAAGTGATATGTTTTGTACAAAACAATGTAAAATCCATTCTTGCCTTGCTTGTTTACCAAGCGTTTTTGCTGTGTTTCTCCTAATGTATCGATACCGATAACTAGTATCGGGAGGAATCCTGATACGGCACTAAAAGGCTGGCATCAGTATTGGCAAGTACTAGCTATTAACACGTCGATATCATTTACAGCACCAAACACTTCTATAAACTACTTGCGATACCTAGTTCGCTCAACGGAAGAAGAAGCCGCCGAACACCAATGAAGAAGAATCCACCGAAAGTGTTTGCGTTACCGCGTAGCTCGGCCCAGCTAAGGATAGGAAGAAAAACAGGTCATATGTCTTTTAATCACCGTGGTATCGGCATGTATCAGGATCACTCGTTACTATGAAACTTGGTATCGGCATTGGAACAAAAAAAGAAAAAGCATCGGAATGACACTAGTTTCTTCCACCATGTTTCAAGACAGGACAAGGAGCTTGCATTAAATAATGTGTGCTAAGCTCTGTTCTTTGTAGATATCATAAATTGTGGAAGTTTGCTTTATTTAGCAAATAAAACATATGTATAATAAAAAAAAGAAGAAAAAGAACGGGCTTTTTAAAGTAATCGTTTTTTTCTCAATTATGTTGTTTTTGTAATCGTTGAGCGTAATATTCAAAATTGTAATTGAATTTCGATTAATTGCACAGCCTTAACTGGAACCAATCAATTTGATGAAGATCGTCACTGGACTGGTCACCACTTTGTGGGGAGGGAACTAGATTGCCCCGAGAACATGTATATGCAAGCTCATAGAAAATATTTACATGCAGTTAAGATAACGTCTGGAATGTAACCCACAACCTTCAGATTTGGAGTCATTTTGTGTTATTGTGCTGCTTTAGTTCTGGTTATCCAACAAGTGGTAATCATTGAGTTCATAAGTTCAGACATTTTAATGTTAAAGCTGATATCTGGAGTTTCTGAGAAATCTATGTTTATGTATCATTTACTATGGCCATACCAGCCTGTCATTGCCCGATCCCGTTAGATCTTGGAAGCTAAGCAGGTCTGGGCCTGGTTAGTAGTTGGATGGGAGACCACTGAGAATTCCAGGTGTCACAGTGGGGTGGCAGTCGCTGCAGTGGTATCTGTCATTGTGTCCTTGGGCAAGGCACTTCACCTACATTGCCAAGTATGAACGTAGTGTGTGAGTGAGTGAGTGTTGGTGGTGGTCGGAGGGTCCGATGGCGCACTATGGCATCCTCGCTTCCGTCAGTCTGCCCCAGGGCAGCTGTGGCTACAACAGTAGTTTGCCACCACTAAGTGTGGAGTGAAAGAATAATGCCTTCATTCTGTAAAGCGTCTTTGAGTGTCTATGATAAAGCGCTATATAAAATTGATGCATTATTATTATTATTATTACTGCCGGTGGTCATTCATATACATTAATGTATATAAGTCCCTCCTTCGTCCTATAGACCCCTATACAAATGGAAACTCTTGCCGAGTGCGCCCAGCCAAAAGGCTTCGACTTCCTGTTTCCTGAAAAGTAGAGGCGTGGCTTCTGGTAGATCGCAGAGGCAGGGGGAGGAACTGGAGCTGTTGAGGGCAGGACATCGAGACGTCCTCTCAGAAACTCCGGATATCAGCTTTAAAGATTTCACGTCTGCAAAAGTCAATTATCGTTTCCAGCGTGATAAACATTTAGGAAAATAACTAATTTATAGACCATCACAAGCTTTCACAGTCACTTTTTTCCCTCCATGTCTGCATACGTCGTCAAATGTTACAACTACGTGTAGTGCAATCTTTTTTGTGACATCTATGCCTGTTTTATTCTTGAAAAAAGCACAAACACATCTAAAATATTGCTTGATTTGTTGGGACAGGCACCAGCCCTCCCTAAGGAAGGTTAAGCTAGAATTTATTTCTCTGTCACTTTTAATTCACAGGAATTCAATTATAATCTGCCAATACGCTGATATACTGGGGTGACCTTTGTTTGCCACTCTGTCAGTTTAAAGGAATTTAAAGGTTCACCTTTGATCTCTTAATGGTTGGAATCACAGAGTTCCATTTCCTTGGGAAGTCAAGCATGCAGTAACTATTGTCTTTAACCCTACTCCACCCCCTTACTCCATCGTCCCCCCACTCCCCTCTCCCCTTTTTCTACTCATTTCCTCTCCTTAACGCTGGATTGCAATCAAGCGGTAGAAGTCTAAGTGGAGAAGGAAATGTTGGGCACAGGCTGGAGTGGTGAGAATAACGAGGCTGAAAGGTGGAAGAGGGGACCCTCTCTCTGCAGATCACTGATTAGACTAATCCCCAACACATTCATGGCTCGTCAAGCCCAGCCCTTTGTTTGCTGGTGTGTTACCAAGCATGCTTCCTTCACTTGGTGACAACACTTGAGATATTTCAGCTCCGTCTAAATCACATCAGGTTTCAGTCATCGTGGTTCATCAATGTTGACAAATGGCAAACGTTTCTAAAAATATGAAAGGCATTATGTCAAGTGATTGTTTATAAGATCAAAACAGCCAATTAAGTGCTGTGAATGATCAGATTTAATCATGCAGATAATTTGTTACTTAATAACAAGCTTCATCCCAGGAGGCTGTTTGTTATTTATCTGTTTCCTAGTCAGAAATGGACAAAACATTCGTATTTGTTTTTGTTTTACCTCATAATGTACAGAACCAAAACAGTACGGTTTGTGCAGCAGCTTTGAGTTGCAATATAGTAATGTTAATATTTCGCTAAAATATGAATTAAATTAGGATTACGCATATTTGACACTTTATTCGAGGAATAAGGTACAGCACAGGCACCGTTTAAATGAAGAGTGTCGTTGGATTCAATGACAGAAAAGACCAGAACAGAGGAGAGACTAGCTACACTGTATGCTTTAGAGCAGTGTTTTTCAACCTTGGGGTCAGGACCCCAGTTGGGGACACCTGGAGTTTTTTCTTCTCATTATTATTCTTTTTCAAATTAAAACAACCCACAATCTTAAACATCTGTATTCTATATTTTTACTTTGTCAAATAGAAAATCTAGTTAAAGGAGCATAGGGCAGGATTTGTGAAAAAATAAACATTAATTTGAAGTCTTTTTAATGCTAATGGATGATGAAGCGCTCAAAACCAAAGATAAGGAGCCCACACACACACACATTTCTCCCTATTGCCTTGAACAGATTGTTTGACACATTTTGTACTGCTGTTCTGGGTGCAAATTTCCCACTCATTTCTGCAAACGTGAAGTCAAAATGACGCTAATGGTGTGGCTGGTGCGAGTTCTCGATGGCTTGAAGAGGGGTCCCAATACCCCAGAAATAAAGAAGAATGAGAAGAAGATGGTTTGGAGACTGAAAGGAGACAAGCACGGTGGACTAAACTATTGTTTGGTTCCACAGATGTATGCAGAGGCATGTGCACAGGTCTTGCAGTAAACAGTCACATGAAAGGCGAGTAAATGAATAACCGTGTCACAGTTAGAGTGCGAATCGGGCCACATTTTCTCATCTCACCCATTAGTGAAAACCTAATTTTTTTTTCTCAAAGAAATTACATATTTACATGTTTGTTTTAGTGGTAAGCACCGATTTTATTAACAAACAACTGTTAATGTCAACATCAGATCAGCGCATGGGTAACAAGCGAAAGTGAAACACAAACAGGGGCAAAGTGTACGCAATAGACCCATCGGATATATTTACATAATCCATGTATCAAAAGATAAGAATAATCTATGTTATTGTGCAGAAAAAAGGGAGGTTTCAATGGCGTATACCTTGAAAATTGTCCTCTGCTCCATTCTGCCAGCATGTTGGACCACTGCTGATATTTTCACTGGGAGTGAGCAGAATGAACCGGATTAGGAAGGAGTAAATCAGACAGATAGATCACGTTGGAAAATTGAATGCTAAAATGAGAGATGCATGGCTGGGGAATGCAATTCTGGCATAGTTTGGTCATGTAGGAGCGATGACAACAACTGAATGCATTTACAATGATAAGATGTATTTGCACATCCTTTTTTTATTTTAATTTTTTACTAAATTAAAGTCAAATATTAAGTACTCAAATAAAAAGTTAGTAAAATATTCCATTTACCTGCTGTGGCATAAGTCAGTCACAGTATCAAACTTTAATAATTTGCGTAAGATTGCGGTTACAAGGCAGACAGATGACGAGAAAGTATCTGCAACACATCTGGAACACATCAAACCTCACAAAACACCAGTGATGTCACCCAGAAAAAGCATACAAATATAGTTTTCATAGGGAATCAGTTCCTGTTTATTGTATTTTGTCCTCTATGGTTTATTATGTTGAAGAAGAAGCATTACAGTGGATTTGTCATATTAAGTTGATTATTTATATCTGTTCAACATAAATTAATGTGCAAAGGAAACTGAATGATTTTTTTTTTTTTTTCAACCATATAAATTCTAATTTCATTTAATTGTTTTTCATTGCTTATATGCTTTTGTTCATGTACTCTTATCATGCACCAAACAACACTATAAGTAATTAATAAGGATTTCTAACTTGTACAAATACATTGTTGTTCATAAAAATAATAATAACAAAAAAGTCGGGATGTCCCGATACAACTTTTCACTTCCGATATGATACCGATATTGGAGCCTTGGAGCCCCACATATATCGGGGATTTTAGATGCAGTCTGATAAAATCCAATGTTTGTTTTCTGGCTGATATCGGACCAATATCAATATCGTATCAGGACACCTCAAAAAAAAAAAAAAGGCTTCAGTATCGCGATATTATCCGGAACCGTGATACTTTGTCTGGTATAGTATCGTGATTACTCATTTTGGTATTGTGACAACTCTAGTATAAACCAATCACAAATAAAAACTTGTATAAAAGCTACCAATAAGAATAATTGAGTAACCAAGTTTGGTAAAATAAGGCATACTGAATAAGGGGAAAACACAGAGAAACCAGCACTCCCAGTGAACAGGGCCACCTGTGCAAATCCATTAGAGGATGGAAACAAAAGGACATCACGTTCAAACAATCATAAAAGCACCAAAACCAAGCCCACAGACAAAGAGAACAACTAAAACTTCAACAAAAACTAACAAACAACCCCACCAAGACAATTTTGTCAGCGGTCACACTCCCTTTATCGCCTGCTGTCATCTTTTCCCTCTCCACTTGCATCCATCACCTGCTTTTCTCTCTTCTGCCTCACTTCCCATCTCCCTCATTCCCAAACAGATTACAAAACAGCCGTCTAGGCAGTGATTGAACTCAGCTTCAGAGAGTCTGCTGCACCTGTTCCTTGCATGCACTGCTTCCTTATCGATTGGATTGTCCCGAACAGGCACTCTGTGTGCATTTGGCCTGGGTACCAATTCTATCTGTCCAAACAGCAGATGCCAAATTAGGAAAGCCTAGCTTGGACATTTGGGTTGGGGTGGGCTTTCAGCCTAAGAAGAAGTAAAAAAAAAAAAAAAAAAAAAAAAAAGCAAATGGAAGCAGCTACTAAAAAAATAGCGAGGGCAGCCCTGTAATTGCAAAAGTCCATGAAAAAAATCAACGTTAAACCATCAAGAGCCAAATGTCATTCAACTGAAAAACTTTCAATATATTACATAACAAACTGGGACTTGTTTTTCAGGTGGTTCAGACTAAATATCAGCTTTTATCCAACTTCTGGCTATGATGTTAGAGCCAATGTGGAAATGCCCACGGCTCGAACTGCATAATTTAAAATACCTGGAAAGACCACTTCACTGATTGCAGTCATTACACCCCTAATTAGTGTTATTAATGAGTAATTTGTTCACAATACACGTTTAACATAAAACGCAATTTTGACAGAGGATAGGGCTGTTGTTTGTATCATATTCAGCAAAACAAGTAAAGAAACACATTTTGGACCTTTTCTGCAGATTTGTGATATTTTTATTTGAATATTTACCCTGTATTCTTATTCAATATTTAGTCTAGATTAGTTTAGAATAGTGGTTCTTGATGCTGCTGCTTCTTATATTTGAGTGGTTCATTTACTAAAAGCCTAAACACAATATTGCTTTTAGGTTTTGGTTTCCTCTTTTAAAATGAAGGCAAAAGAAGAAGGGACACTTTTTAAATTCTGCATGGTTGGCTCTGAACTGGAAAGCAACCACCACAGGATGCATTGCTAAAGGCTCCCATTTAGAGTCTTAAGCAGTTCTTGTGACGTCAATGTAAGACATTACAAGGATTTTGTTGGACACATCTAAAAGTAGGGATGGAGATTTGTTGCATACCTGAGATAATTTCAAATACAGTCCATCCCTTAAAAAAATAACGCTGATAGTTGCTTACATGCTTGAACTGGGAAAAAAAAAATCAAACCAGTTATGAGATTAAATTAATCTCCATCTTTATTAGCTTTTTGCTTTAAAGGTCCCATATCATGGGACCATCAAAACATAGTATTTGAGGTTTATTTTCCCAAACTCGCCTGTTTTCCAGAGTTTTAGCCTCTGAAAAGTCACTTTCTGACCAACTCTACACAAACAATCTGATTTGGGTCCTACTTATACATATTCATGAGTGGGCGTGTCTATAGACGGGACACTGACTTCCTCCTCCCCGCACGGTGACGTAGGGCCAGAGGATGGCCCGCCCTCCTCCCACCCACTCCGTAGCCGTAGCTTTATAAACACGCGACAGAGCGTGGGGGCGGGGCGTTCTTCGGTACATACATAGACTGTAGAAAATACATACATAGCACTGCGTGAAGGACGCTGAAATGCTCACCTTTGTGGGTGTGTCTGTTTACTTGTCACCGCAGAGAGCTTCCTGGAGGCGCGGCTTCTCCAGCTCAGTACCACATCAAAGTGGGAACGCGTCATTAAGTTGGAGCGAGGTGTTTGGGCTCACCCTGCAGGAAGAAAGGAGCAAATCACCCTCGAACTAACGCTTGAGGGAATCAATAAAAAAACACATGTATGAAGCCCATATAGCACTTTTATAATGTTTAAAGCACAGAAAAGTCTATTTAGCTTAACATGGGCCCTTTAAGTAAGGGATCTTTGTCAGATTTAATAAGTAGCATGTAAATGTGGTGCCTCTCCCCTATAAACAGTGCAGCAGAGAAATGTGCAACTGGAAAGCAAACAGAGCTCAGCTGCAATGTTTTTGTATGTCTATAGTTAGCTGAGTGTAGCCTGGCAGCCATTTTGAGGCAGATTCTTTCAAGTGCTTTTGTCTTATCAGCAACTCGAGAGACTGCATCATGTGACTTTACATTTCTCAGCAAAAAGTCTGAAAAATGTGGTGATTTTGCTTCCAAATCAGCTTCGACCTGTCATGGTTTAATCCACTCTGCGAGACTTCAGATAGAGTGCTGTGGTATCTGACATAATGGCAAAACCAGCAATTTTTTCTCCATGACATTGGCTCGAAATCGGAGAAATTGGGAAGCAGTTCTTTTTTTAAACCTGAACAATTATCGTAATTGTTCAGTCTAAAAAGAATAAGACGAAATTTTGAGAATATTAGTAAAATTATCAATGCTCCCTCAATTCCTTGTTATAAATAAAATATAAAGGGCACTGTGCAGTATAACAAGGGAACAGCAACTCAAAGAATACATTAATGTACAATGTTAATGATCTTACTGTTCCTGCCTTAACACCTTTTCAGCCATTTCCGTTCATCTATTAGATCTAAAGATAAGATTAATGAGTTTTGGATGACCGTGATCCTGTCAGCAGTTCACCCCCTCTCTTCTTTTTTTCCTTAGTACAATTTTGAAGTGTCCGTAATATTAAAACCCCAGAAAAGCTGCTGCTTTGGAGTATCCCTTATCCCAGACATGGGAAACTGGCAGCCCGGAATGACAGAAAAAAAAACACAAAATAAAAGCAAGAATACATTAAAAAAAGAATTGCAAGTCAACATTACAAGAAAATAAAGTAAAAGACAAGAAAAACATAGAAAATACTCCACACAAACACACAAAAGTATACTACAAAAAAGGAACAAAACAACAGTAATACACAAAATTACGCCAAATCACACAAAACAACTACAAAAAAACACAAAATGACTAAAAAAAGTACACAAAAAGCCAAGAGAAACACAAAAAATGACTCTGCAAACCCACAGAACTCACAAACAAGCAAAACGACAACAGAAATGCATAAGAATTACTCCAAAATAATGCAAAAAGAAAATAGAAATAGATAATATGACTCCAAAAACATAGATTTTACAGGAAAAATACACAAAAGGACAACAGAAATGCATAAAATGCCTCATAATGAGCAAGACAACAATAGACAGACAAAATGAGAGAAAAACACACACAATTACTATAAAAACTATTTGTTCTTTCCTGTGTTAAAGCTCAGATTTGTCATTATTCTAAATGCTGGCATGAATGTTCATAATGTGACCCTTAGATCAAAAAATCAATTTTTTGTGGCCCCTGCTGTGATAGCAGTTGCCTACCTCTGCCTTATCTATTCAATTCAATTCAATTCAATTCAATTTTATTTGTATAGTCCAATTTACCACAACGTAATCTCAATGTGCTTATCAAAATAAATATCTAGCCATCACAGTGTATGTTTCATGAGTTATATCAGCTTTTACAGCGTTGAAGACATCAGTTTATGACTTCAAGACAGTACGAGTGTGTACATTTTCAAAAAGATCCTTGAGAAGTTTTGTGCATAATTATGGTCATTTTTGCCATTTTTGTAAAACTTCTGTCTCGTCTCAAAGCGCGCTTCTATAATTTTTTTTGTAGCAAACTGTCTCACTTGTTTTCCTCTTTCTAATGCGCTAGAAAACACACCAGAGGAAGTTCATGTTCCTTCTCCTCCATGCCTTCTACCTTTTGTGTTTGTAGATTTCTGATCCCACTGTTTACCCTGTGAGAGTCAATATGAGCAATCTCAGCAGCTGAGCACAGGCAGACACAGGCTGTCTTTACCCACAGAGAAAAATATTGCCACACACGAGTACACTCACAATGTCTGTGCGTGCGTGTCAGATGATCATGAGCTAGCTTCCTTGGCTGAGTGACAGGAACTCTGTGGCCCCTCCAGTGTGGTGACAGATGACAACTTCAGCAACAAGTTTAGTGCCATGCCTACCATTGTTTTGCTTCCCCCAGGGTTTGCTGCAGGGCAGGAGAATAAAATAGGGAAAATAAATCAAATTTGTTTCTATTCTGTGGGACTAGAATAGAATAGAAAAGTCATATAAAATATTCTCCATCAGATAATCTATTTGCACATTACAGCCAGTTTTTTAAACCCCTTCAGCATGAAAAAAAATCATAATTTTAAACTTTTTTTTCCTCTTTAAAAGATGGTATAATTTCAGTTCGACCTTGAAAACTCCCACTAGCTAAACTGTCTAACCACAGGGTCCATTACAATTACATTTCTTCCTTTCAATCATATCATTAATGCTTAAATTAAAAAGGAGATAATATTTCTCAGTGGAATAAAATTAAATTGGGGCTGAATAATTTTTCTTTGCTGCATGTTTTATAAGCAGCATAAAAGGAATAGATTATTAGAAATCATACATGTATATGTGATGTAACACACATTTTCACATTCTCAAATATTTCTTCATAATATTGAACGCATATTAAAAAAAAAATTAAATTTTTCAGTTACAATTACGTTTTCAATTCCCCAATGTTCAATTACAATTCAATTACAATTACAATGACCAGTATTTTTTTCCATTTACATTGGGTTTTTTTTCAATTACAGTTATGTTCTCAATTACTAAAGTTCAGTTAAATGAATTATTCACAATTACTGAGCCTGAAATAAATAACCTCATAAAAGTTAACCTTCCTCTTGTGTTAGCTTTTTGTTAGCTTCTCTTATGATTACAGGTCCTAAATCCACTGTGAAATACACTATAAACTAGGGATGTAACAATTCACTCAACTCCCGATACGATTCGATTCACGATACTGGGTTCACGATACGATTCTCTCACGATTTTTTCATTTACAAAATGGGACTGTAGACAATTTTTTTTTTTGGGAAAAAAACTAGAAAATACTGTATTATTTTCCTTTTATTTTTCATTGTCAAAAGAATTCCTTGATAAACTATTCAAAACAATGCAATTTAACTAAAAATAAATCTTGAATTAAATAAATAAAGGAATAATACAAATGAAAATGAAGCCTATTAATTTAAATTCTGGTTCTATAATAAACTATGCAAAACTGCATAATAGTTCTTTTTCTTTTAAAAGTGCAACTGAAAATGTATTTTGTGCCTTAACAATTGGACTTTAAAAAAAAAAAAAAAAAAAAACGTGATTAACACTGATTTACGTCATATTTGTTTGGACCAGCAGAGGGCGCTGGTAACCCAGTGGTCGGTTGGCATGCAGATATCTTGCAGTGAAGAAGAGAAGCTATGCTAGCAGACAGAGCTAATAGAAAAACGTGACTTTTACAGATATTCAAGTAATATTACAGATTTTCTTTCGGTGCTAAAGGGGTAATGAATCATTTATTAACATATTTAAGAGTAGAAGGCGGCCAGAAAGAAAGTATTAGCAGACTCCGCCCGCCGCCAACACTTCCGGATAGTAAAAAAAGTACTGCGATTCAATTGTCAGAAAATCGATATCAACCGTGACCCCTATGAATCGATTTTTAACTGCCTTATGATTAATCGATAAACAAATATCTATCATTATCTAATTATCTCTATATCTAATTTCTTTCCTATTTATTCGTTCCATTGTTAAGCTTCCTAATCAATAAAAATATAGGTTTTAATATTTTTGGTGTGGACATCTGAGCCTTTTTTTGTCAGTATACCCCTAGATTTATATATTTTTTTGAATGCTTGATATGAAACATATTTGAATAATTGCTAACTACATATGTGTAGAACTGTGACATGGTTGTTCAGTTTAGTGTTAAACTATAATTGACAATTTTTATAGAATTTTCATGGCAATTCCAATTAGGGATGTCCAGATGCAACTTTTTCACTTATGATATGACACCGATATTGTGGCCTTGAGTATTTCTCAATACCGATATCGATCCGATACGATGTCAGCACGAATCATACATACTTTTATTACTTAATTTGTAGTGTGTAATGTTAGAAAAGGCTTGATCAAGTGATCAAACAGAGAACAATAATCAGCAACAGTAGGTATGAGAAAAACTGACCCATTTGTTATTAACCAATTGTTTACATGAATGTTAACCTTCAACATAATATCTACAGTATTCTACAATTAAATAAACATAATATCTTAGATTTTAGATGCAGTCCAATAAAATCCAATATTCGTTTTCTGGCTGATATCGGTCAGATATCAATATCGGATCGGGACACCCCTATTTACAATTATAAAGTCAATTATCTGAACTCAATTACAATTTAATTATGATTACAACTGCAAAATATTTTTTAAATTACAATTATGATTTTGCCATAATTGTAATTAATTATCAATTTCAATTATAAATGACCCCAACCCTGATTACCGGTATGTCTCTATTTATCTTACAAGCAGTATTTTAATGTTGCAGATTTGAAAAATATTTTTGTAAAAAAAAAAAGTTGTTTGAGCAGCATATGGAACCAATACAATCAGAGATGACTCCCTTTAAAGTCACCAGTTGAAATATGCCACCCACGAGCATCTGCTGCAGGGATAATGTGCGTAACCCTTTTGTGAGGAGCTTGTACTTGAATTCCTCATGATGTTTTTGCTTATTCTGGTTTGCAGAAATTGAGGCACAAAGCACTATGGGAAGGCTACCAGACAGCATGAAGTTGTCATAACACATTTAGTCAAGATTTCGTAGCGTAAAGGCAGTAAAATATGTTGTTCCCCACAAGTACAACCTCTAACCTTTTTTTTTTTTTCTCTATTAATGTTTCATGAACCTGTTATGTCATGTTCCTGCAGTTCCTTACAGCCTTTTGCACAGCATTATGGGTGACAAGAGTGGGGAATTTATCACATCGCAGGAGTCTTTGAATTATATCTTAGTCACAAGAACAAGCAGCTGCAGACTAAAGACTTTAGGGGACATACATGAAAAACAATTTACACAAATAATGAGACACACATTTTGTGGGACAATCTAGAAATCCACTGAACTGTAAAATGAGCTAAAGCGTTTAGGACAAGAGAAGGAGGAAAATCATTTGCCGTGGTTTACTTGCAAACCTTAATGTAAATGCATTCAGAAGCTGCCAGCCATGATGTTTTCTCAGATGACATGGGATATCAAGATCAAACACACACATACACACACCATTACTCTTCTATTGTTATGGCAGAACCCCAAACGGGGTCCAGACAGGCTCACACACATACTCACTCTGCTTCATAAGAACTCCCCCCCACACACACACACACACACACTCTCTCATACAAACACAAGCAGATTGACAGCTCGTCCCTAGGCCACTGCTGCCATGCATGATTGATGGCAATGTTCCGTGGAGAATGCATGAGGCATGGCCGCGGTAATTCAGGAAGGAGGAGCAGAGCGGTTTAGGTAGGAAACATTTTATTGAATAGAGGGAGAGGAGAACAGAACGTACAGGAGGAGCGGGTTGTTGCGTGGCTGTCAGTCAAACAGACAGACAAACAGACAGAAAGGCCGACTGAAGCCATGATGGAGAAAACTATGCAAGTTTAATTCCTCGGGAAGTTACAACTCCAGTTCACTGTAAATAATATAAACAATTCTATGATTATTTCTAGCCAGCATATTCTCACATTTCATTCCCTGCTTTCCTAACGCACTTCAACTCGATCACAGGAAAACACACATAGAAAGTGACAACACACAAGTAGCCAAGCAGTCTAGAGAGATGTCTGATTTTACGAACATTCCAAATCCAAAATCATAAAACCCTCTTTGCAGTTTTGATTTTTATCCCAACAAAGCAAAATACAATCCATGTGGACTGTATGAATTAATTATAGCTAAACATAAAAGAAGAAACATAAAACGACTGACTGAATCCATGCTATCACTCCTCTAATGTAGTCTTTCTCAAATGAGGGTACGTGTACCCCTAGGGGTACATGATGGCACCACAGGGGGTACTTGAAAGAGAGCAAGTGAAAAAAAGCATTACAAATATGGGGTTTGCTAATGTTTATTTTTTTAGTTAAAATGCTGATCATAATAATTATGATGGGGATTATTTTAATTAGAAGATGAGTCAGTCTTGGTCCCACACAATGTAGGAGATGACCAGAAATGATCATAACTGAATAAATAATTCTATTCAGGAGGCACTAAATACTCTTTCATTCTAGGGATGTCCCGATACAACTTTTTCATTTTTGATATAACACCGATATTGCAGCCTTGCGTATCGGCCGATATCGAAATTCAGCATGAATCATACATACTCTTTTTTTTTTCCTTTCTTTAATAAAAAAATTATAATTAATTATTTTGTAGTGTGGAACGCTTGATCAAGTGATGCTACTCAAACAGATAGTCAGCAACAGTAGGTATGAGAAAAACTGACAGATTTATTATTATCCAATTGGTTACATTATTATTAACATCCAACATAATATCTACAGTATTCTGCAATTAAATGAAGTAAATAAAAAATTTATTTGGAAAAAAATAAATAAATAAAAAAAAATTGGAAAATTGGAATCAGATATCCGATATTCGTTTTTAGGCTAATATTAGACCGATATCGATATCGGATCGGGACAACCCTATTTCATTCCACTTATTTACAATGATATTCTTTAAAACGTGTCATCACTCGTTTATTCCATTATTATGCGCTATAGTAGTTTTTTCATAGAATTCTGAGCAAAATGTAGTTCGACAAAGGGGGTACTTGGATTCAGAAATCAGAGAAAGGGGGTACCTTGGCCAAAAAAGTGTGAGAACCACTGCTCTAAAGGATAAAGAACAGTAGCATTAGTGTAAACCCTAACTGTTAGTAACCCCCACATAGAATATATTACCTGATGCTTATTAATGTTATCATTTTTAATGAAACAAGAGGAGCAAACATACAACAGAGACCATTTTGAATCATACCAAATTGCATCAAATGATGACCAAGTTTTTAAGAGTTCAACAAAAACAGAATCAAATTGAGTCTAATATTAGTCCAATAAATCCAACCACTCAAAGGTCATCGTAGTGGGTGAGGCTGAAAGTGGTGGAGAAAATCATTTTTAGTGCTGCTTAGTTCAATCATCTCTGAGCTGTTCATTGGGTTGGCTTAAGAAGCAAGAGGGGAAAAGTGCTTTAAAAACAATCATTGCATAAACTTTAAAGTTAATGTTAGCGTCAATCAGACCTCAATTTTCAGGTCAATCGACCAATATAGCAAAACAAACAAAACACTCAACACTCTGCTGCCAATTATACAAGTCTGCTAGATGTAGTTAAAATGTGTTGTGCAGCTACAGTAGATGATAGATTAATCCTAAAAGAGATATTAGGGAACGGAGCTGCACTTGTTGGCTTAATGTACGTGTTCACTCTTGGTTTGAATTAAAAGGACAGATGTTTGCAGTCGCAGTTATCTAAAGATGTTTGATGTTACATTTATTCAAATACACTCTGTTCTATGATTTTAATGTGACACTAACAGCTTCCTCCCTGCTGAAGTATTGAAGATAAAGAGTAAACCCCAAGCTCCCACCTGCATCTATAGCATAATGGCTCCAAAAAAAATACATCTGCTTCCCTTTTACCTAAATTTCCCTCCTGCTTTAATTAGGGATGTAACGATTAATCGTAAGACAGTTAAAAATCGATTCATAGGTATCACGGTTTACATCGATATTGTGAAAATTGAATCGCAGTACTTTTTTTAAACAGCATATATTATTCCTTCTCTTGTCCTGAAGTGTTGGCGGCGGGCGGAATCTGCTACTACTTTCTTTTTGGCCGTCTTTTACTCTTAAACATGTTCATAAATGATTCCTTACCCCTTTAGCGCCGAAAGAATATCTGATATTACGTGAATATCTGTAAGAGTCACGTTTTTCTATTAGCCTGCTAGCATAGCATCTCTTCTTCACTGCAAGAATTTCTGCATTCCAACCGACCACTGGGTTACCAGCGCCCTCTGCTGGTCCAAACAAATATCTGATGTAAATACAGTGAAATTACTGTTTTTTTTTGTTTTGTTTTTTAAGTCAAATTGTTCAGGCACAAAATACATTTTCAGTTGCACTTTTAAAAAGAAAAAGAACTATTATGCCGTTTTGCATTGTTTACTATAGAACCAGAATTTAAATTAATAGGCTTCTTCATCCTTTGTATTATTCCTTTATTTATTTCATTCAAGATTTATTTTTAGTTAAATTGCATTCTTTTGACAATGAAAAATGAAAGGAAAATAGTACAGTATTTTCCCAAAAAAAATAAAGAAATATTTTTCAGTCATTTGTGTACAGTCCCATTTTGTAAAATAAATCGTGAGAGAATTGTATCGTGAACCCAGTATCGTGAATCGAATCGTATCGGGAGTTGAGTAAACCGTTACATCCCTAGGTTTAATCATGTATTTCCAAAACCATAGGGATACTACAGTATAATGAGAGGAGAGCATCATATTAAACATGTTCTCCATTCCTCTCCATCATTCATCTCCTCAGTCTACTCAGTCTTCATTTCAGTCCTCTTACACAGGTTCAAAGTGAATAATTGAGCATTTTTACAATGAAATATTGACAATGGAATAATGCGCCATATGCATTTAAGTGGTCTTCTTTCCCCCCTGTGATGTAATGCTACTATGATTAATGCATGATGCTGAAATAATGTTTTTTTCTGCCAGGTTAGACAGATTGAACCAATGCAGTTTGCAGCTCCCATAGGAACAACCTATGAGGATTGAAGAGATACCCAATGGAAGCTATTGGACTTCCTCAAGGCTTTCACTCACTTGTGTTTATAGTAAACATGAAATTTTAAGGAGGTTAAAAACACTTGTGAATCATGTACATTTATAACTGACCTCATTGTTCAGAGATATTCTGAAAATGAGATTATTGAGTGACTACAATTAAAGCAACAAATAAAAGGTCATAGGAATACACTGAGTGGAGATGAATCACCAACACTGGAAAGTCATCAGAAACATGAGCCACTACTTGTCAGAGCTATTTAGCGGTGTGTAAATGAATTTCAGCAAACGTGTTTGCGTTGTGGTGCAATGTTATTGATGCTCGTTGTGTTGTGGTCACATCACTTCAAGTTCAAGTCTTTTTTTCCTAATAATACTTGAAATAAATGTCAGCACTTGTCCTGACATCCAGGGCTCATAATTACATTGTCATTTAATTTAAGCTTCTTATTTAAAGAGTAACTAAACCCCAAAATAACGTTTTTGCTGCTGGTTACAAATGTATTTGTGTATGAAGTAGTGCTGTTAACTGATTCTCATTCAACTCTCAACATTTTATTCAAACTATTTCAATTTGGCATATTTAGTTGTAAAATGTCAGAGTGACTGCCCTCTATGGGTTGAAACCAGGCTATTACAATAGATTTTTGCTATTGGCTGAGAACAAGATCATGTGACGTTTTGGGACCATCTTGTGTCACAAACAAGCACTATTAGCCCCACCCCTTTTATAAAAACTAGCACCTGTGGGCTTTACAATCTGTGGTGAATAGACTGGATTGAGAGAACACTGAATAGAGCGGTATATTGAGTAATGAGTAGCTAGTTAGCATAGCATAGATTGCTCATTGGAGATTTTATAGCATAGACTGGGTGTGTCTTAACTGTTCCAGGAGCCCCGCCCATAATCAAGGAATTTTTTGAATTTCCCTCCTAGTGGCAGGTCAGGAGAAAGCAGAGGTTTAGTTACTCTTTAAGAAGCTATGGTAGTGGTTTCGCACTGAAATAACCTCTTTTTTTTCCTTTTGTTGACTTAGACTACCGTCCACCTCCCATGATGCCCCCAAACCGAGGAGGAGGAGGAGGAGGAGGGGCTCCCATTGGTGGCGGGGGTTCCTCTTCTTCATCTACCAGCCGAGTGACCACGACGCGTTCTCCTCCCTACTACACCACCCAAAGGCCCCTCCTCACCACCTCACCTGGCCAGCGGTTCAGGACCACCAGCACTGTCCGTCAGCCAATCCCGGCCCCTGCTGGAGGTTCATCATCCAACACCAATCAGATACCCGACACCAATCAGAAAGTTAGGGGGCGATCCCCACCAGTCCAGGTTCCTCCTCCACCCCCACAGCCCCCTGCCCGCCCTCCCCAAGACTTCTGCATTCCGAGGGTAACTGCTGACATATCGTGGCCACGGACCCAACAAGGACAGACCGCCAAGCAACCATGTCCTGTAGGGACACTCGGTGAGGAAGCCGTCCTGTGGATAGTTCTTAGAGATAATTAGCATTTGTGTAATCATCTTTTTCTGATTCATAGTGTCACATTTAGTGACTCGATAAAGTGCATTTGTGGCATCTTTAACTTTTGCATCTCTCTTAATCTCTTCAAATAGTTCACAATAAATTACAGCAATAATGTGCTACCAACTGCCACCAATTGACATGGTGATGACTCATGTTAACATACTAATCTTCAGTGCACTCATGCTAATCTTCAATGCATAAAATAAATTGTTGACTCTTTAAAAGCACTAAGTTCAAATATTATAAGGCACGCAAGGTTTTCGCCGTTGCTGCACTAGTTTACCATGTCAACGAGTAGATATGAATTTCTGTGTCATGAAAGCCCATCCAAAAAGCAATACCAGTACTAATATTACAGTCGTTTTCACTGTTTTCAAGAGCCCTTAAGTATTGAATGGTAAAACCCCTTTTTTATTTCCTTAAGTTACTTTTGCATATACCGAATATTTCCACAATTGAAAACGCTGTAAAAGCTGTGTAAATATATTGTCTTGTCTTGTAGTTTATACCTGCTTATCCTGTACAGGGTAGCAGGGGTCTGCTGGTACCTATCTCCAGCTTTCTTCAGGCGCTAGGCGGAGGTACACCCTGGACAGGGCGCCAGTCCATCACAGACAGACGATGTGAAACTAAAGTTGGACCACAATGTGTCTTATTGTTGACAAAGCAATACAGTTTATTTCATGAGCTGCAAAGTTCCTTTCTTTCTTATCATTATTCAAATCTGTTTGACCTAAGTAGAACTATTAAAACAGAATTCATTTCTACCTAATTGAGATGAGGAGAAAAAGCTGTATAAGTGTATTTTAGAATAAATATAATTGCATTGAGACTCATACAAACAACAGTTACAAACACCCCGTCAGGACAACCCCACCATGGTAATAATCGAGCTCCCATGACAAAGATGATACTTCAATATTCAAGCTATCATCCACATCCATGCAGGCAAATAGTAAAGTGCTTTGTGACCCCTTAGGATCTCCAGTCTTGCTGTCTCCTGGTGAATGTCAGCACTGTCTTACTTTGTTTGCGCTCCATGTCTTGCAGGCGTTGCTACATATGTGTGTATGGCGCATTTGGGCTACTGGGATCCCCAAGGCCCCGACCTCAGCAACTGCACGTCGCCCTGGGTGAACCACATCATGCAGAAAGTAAGTCTGAACGCAGCTATTTGCCCCTTGGTTCCCGCTGAGCCCTAGTTTACGGGTTTGTGTTATGGATACAGTCCTCCAGCAATTTTTCTCATGCATGAAAGAGCACTGGCCATGGGGAAAGATGTAGGCCATGTATCCATTGTCATTTGTTATCCTTTCTTCCAGTCGGTGATCTTGTAAGACATTACTGCGCTTTAGGCAATTGGAAAGAGTGTTGTTTTGTTATAATAGCTTAACAAAAAATACGGTTCAAAGTAATTTAGTGAAACATTTGTTTCAACTTTGTTGTTTAAAACTAAGGTTTTATGTTAGAAAGCAATGACAAAATGTTGTACATTTACATCAACAGCTGTGGTTATACAGACCAATGGTAACCAACCAGTTTCAATGAAGATCGAATTGAAGTTGTACCATGTAAATGTCTCAAACTGGTTCAATCAAGGTATTCTGAATATGATTATATCAAGTTGCTGGCAATACAGAACTGAACATGAGATATTCCTTACAGGTCAAAGGCGCGCCATACCTTAGTATTTTAGTACAACAATGAAAAAAAACATATTTTCCCCATGACAATGGCCATGGTTACATGTTTTTTAATTCAGAATTAGTTATTACAAATTAAATTATTTGGAATTTAAATGTTCTGCTTCATGTTTACATGGAAATAGTAATTCAGAAGTGTACACTACTTAGCAGCAGCAGCAACAACACACTGTCACTTACAGCAGCACACACGGAGGCTGCTGCATGCACATGAACAACACATGCACCACAGAGTTCTAGTATAACAATTACAAATCAAACATAATGTAACTCAAGCAGCAGTGATTAGCTTTCAAGCAGAAAAGTTGCTAATTCCATCTTCTACTCCTCCAGACCATACACTGTAATAAAGACGGCGCTCCAGCCCCTGGGCTCTGATCGGTTCTTTTTGCTCGGTCGCGGTGCATTCTGGCAATCTGCCAAAGGCTGCAGGGCCGCAGCAGGGGGGACTCAATGAATCTGTTTTTTTTCACACAAACTACTAGTTTGATGTAAAGCTGTCCTTACATAGTGACAGTGACAAAAAAGTCACTTTTATAAGAGTTGCAGACTGCACCTTAAAAGGGAAATACAGCTCTTATGTAAACATGGCCACAGATATTATAATTTTTAATTCTGAATACATTTGGTCTAACAAACATTGATGTGGTCTTTGCTTCATCCTTGAAACCGACCACAGCTTCGGTCAGGTGAGACGGCAGCCATTGTGGCGAGGGAACTAGCTGAGCAGACCAAAGGACTACTTCGTCCAGGTGATGTCCCATCCACAGTGCGAGCTATGGCACAGCTAGTCGAGCTGCTGGATGTTCAGCTCAGGAACCTCACTCCCGGTGGCAAGGACAGTGCCGCGCGTAGCCTCACTAAGGTACCGCCTCACAAAATGTTTTTGTTTTAAACTAACCAATTGATGAATGGAGATTGTGAAAGCTAGAATGCAATATTAGGAAAGATGAAAAGAGAAGTTAGAGTGCAGATGAAAGGACTCATATTAGGACTAAGATGAATAGTGTTGGTGATTAGTATTCCTGTTTGCAGAGTTTGATGAAGGACTTTTTATCACCACTGCAGATTTCCAGATGATAAAGAGTTGCCTTTTGTTACATAAATCTATTCTCTTTTGTGTTTACCCTAACATTATGGGGAATAGATATCTTCATTTAGTCTTTGTCTGTGTTCCTAAACCCCTTAAAGCTGTACTATGCTGTACTTAAAGCTGCTGTCAGACCAGGAGAGCCCGGTCAGAGAAAAGTTCATAATGTTCGTACATTGTTAATAATTTGTTCTCAGCAAGAACAGTAAACAAGAGTTTATCAGTGAGTCATAGATCTTTATGTTCTTTTCTCAGTTTTTTTGTTTTTGCACTTTCATTCCCCAACTAAACATATTAAAAACCTTGATTTTCTACAAGCTTCTACAAATGTGTGCCACTCCTCACTACTCCACGTCTACATATAAGTTGTTTTATAGCTTTTTAAGGTAATTTTTTAACATACATTTGGTTTTTACTAAAAATGGCTGCAGCTAAAGCACTACATCATCAGGTAGGAATGGAACGAGAGTTAATTTGTAACAAGCGCCAAGACTCCACTCTGTATTTGGAGAATTCAGAGGCTACTTCTTATAGCCATGTCAGAGTGCTTGTTCACACCTGGCCAAACAACCCATGCATGGGTAAGGCGAGCTAAAGAGGGCTACTGTGGTTCTGCCCTTAATGACTTGTCAAATTCAAAGGGTTAGTTACTTTTGATTGGGTGGTTTGGCTCTCCAGCTTGTTTGTTGCTTGATGGTCTCTTCTTCTGTTACCAGTGAAGGTGTGATAGTCAAATTATCCCCGCAGTGCTTTATTTTCACTGATCCAATCTACTTTTTAATTTTACCTTACCACATGCTTGACGTCCAATTTATTCTCTATTAGCAATTCAAGTGTGAAAACATTAGAGCATGTGTGTGATTCAATTAAATTAATCTGCATTTTGCCGTTGACCGCTTGGTAAAATCGAATATTATTAGAAATAAATCATACACAGGATCAAAAAAAAAGGCTTCTTTTCATTTGAATAATGACACTAATTTTATATATCTAGTTGAGTAATGTGTTATTCTTCTATGTAAATTATTTTAGAAAATCAAAAATGACCAATCATGTACAAGTGGCATTGCAATTCATCTCCTCATTTGACTTGATGATGCAGAATATGAGTTTAAAAAGTGTAACAGAAGAACACAATAAAACTTTTCAGGAGAATAAAAGTAAGAAGGGTTGAACAAGTAAAACTCTCAGGACTTGTGAGGGAAAGTAAGTGACGAGAATCACAATACATTCTGGCTAGCAAGGTCTTTTTGCACAATGCTAATGAAGCAAGTGTTACTGCATTTGTGTGTTTGTCAGTATGAGGTGTTACATCGCTAACATCTGAACTGTTTGAATTTGCAGCTTCAGAAGAGAGAGCGGTCCTGCAGGTTTTTCACCCAGGTATTTTCACTTACAGATATGGTTGATTTTAACTTTACCATGCCATAGTCTGGACTATTTATTTGTTATATGTATTTATTTATTTTTTTACACTCAGCATGCAGTCTGCCAAACAAGCGTGTGTATTTGTTTGATCCCACCCTGCAAAGCTCTGTGTGCGATTTGAATTCTGCTGCAGTTGCCTCATGATTTGCAACCCAAGCCTTTGAGGAGGGCGGCTGTTTAAGTCATCTGTTTTGATCCCAATCTGCAGTGAGCGCATCAGCAGCACTCCAAACAACCTGTACTTTGTCTTCTGACAAAAAAGTTTTAGTCTCCTCAAAGGCTTTGCTCGCTTTCTTGTTTTTTCACTTTTTTTTTATTATTTTAAATCAATTTTAATAATAAGGGGTCGTGATCAATCCCTATAATAGCTCATCTATTTCACAGCCTTGTTGTAAACAGGGCTGCTGGGAAACAAATAGCTTTCTATCCATCTCTATTCGATGAAAGCCTCTCTCTGCTGCTGTATCAGAGGGAATGATGGATATTCTGTTTTTTTGGCTTTTTTTTTTTTTTTTTTGCTTGATCACGGCCTCTGCGTTTTCTAAAATGTGCCAGTTTGTGTTTGTGATGAATTATTATTTCATTTGTCCTTTTTGTTGGTCTGCTTGTTGAAAATAATGTGTGTTGATGCCAGGGTTGAGGTCAGTTACGTTTTTCAGTTACAGTTACATCCTCAGTTATTCATGTTCAATTACAATTCAGTAATTGAACATGGTGATTAAATAATTACAATTATTCAATTGTGTTTTTTTCTAATTACAATTCAGTAATTGAACATGGTAATTAAATAATTACAATTATTCAATTGTAATTTTTTCTAATTACAATTAAATAATTTTTTGTTTTATCTTCAGAAAGTCAATACAATTACGTTCTTAATTACTAAAGTTCAATTACAATTCATCACAATCACTGAGCCTGAAATAAGTAACTTCATAAAAGTTAACATTCCTCTTGTGTTAGCTCTGTTAGCATCTCTTATGATAACGAGTCCTAAATAATCTGTAATACACTAAAAACAAATATCTATAATCTAATTTCTTTCCTATCTTTTGGTTACCATGTTAAGGCTTCCTAATCAATGAAAATATGAGTATTAATATTTTGGTGTAGACATCTGACCTTTTTTTGTGTCAGTATTTTTAATGGTAAAATGAGGAAAGCTTGACATTAAACATATTTTAATAATTGTTTACGACAAATGTGTAGCTGTACATAAAACTGTAACATGGTTCCCCAGTTTTGCGTAAAATTATAATTCAAATTAAATTTTTTTATAAAATGTTCATGGCAATTACAATTACAAATGCAATCAGCTAAACTCACTTTCAATTTATTTACGATTACAATAGCAACATATTTTTAAAATTACAATCAGAATTATGGCATAATTGTAATGATCAATTATGCAATTACAATTATAATTGACCCCAACACTGGTTGATGCCATGTTTTTGTGCCGTTAACACAAAACCTAACATCATTTAGGCATTTTTCGGGGGTCAGCTAAAATTGCTGTTGCGCTGCATAACAAAAGATCCCACCTTTTATCGTTCATATATTGAAGAGTGAGATTCATTTTCTCCAACACACACACAGATGCACGCGCACGGTTGATGGGGTGGGGGGGGGTGGGGTGGCTCTTTTTTTTTTCTCCTGATGCAGGCTTTTCTCGCTCTCTCCTCTGAAAAGTCTTAACGTCAGCACCAGTCAGCAATGTCACATCATAGAACATGGCTTACGACTATATGCAAGTTGACGCACCCACACTAATACGCAGACACACACACACACACTCGCTACAAATATATAAATATATTTTCAGCGGTGATCTTGTGCTGTCACATCAGAACGGCGAAGAGTTTGGACGTGTCTGCCTAATCCGGTAAATGCGACGTTTTCATGAGAGTGGCAGCGTTCAGACAGCTAGTCGCAGGTTAACATCAACTCATTCCGCCGCACACCTTGAATACTGCGGAGGGTGATCGATGATATAATTAGCCTTTGTAATGTGAAGCAAAATTATAGCAACACTCTCTTTCTCTCTCTCTGGCTGATAGAAATGTGCGTGATTAGAGATGCGGTGCGGTGCTGCCCCCTTCTCGTTAATTATCTCCTGCACTAATTGCCAAGTGAGGAGAGTGGGCAGGAGGTTTGGGTTCCTAATAGGGACAAAAAAATAATTGAATTCTCGCTCTCTTTCTCTCTTCTACATCTTCTCACTACTTCTCTCTCACACTTCATCTCTCCGCCTCTCTCGCTTCGTTTGGGGAACTGGGGACTCGTTTCATGTATAGTAAATTGGCAATTTATTCATGATGAAGTCGGTGTTGTGAAGAGGCTTTGATGCTACATGGTGAATTGATGGAGGGAGGTAGAGTCTACAAGGTAGACAGGGTGGGGAGGAAAGGACAAAGTAGGAGGGACCAAAATTTGCAGGAACAGAAAAAATGCACTACACTTGAAATGAAATAAGAAAAAAAAAAAGAGAAAAGAATAATAAAGTGGGCAGTGAGGAGACAATGATGTTCAACGGCAGTGTCTAATTTGCCCTCTATTTATGGATGGTGGGTCAGAACATGGCATGCTGTGAATTTAAAGCCTGATTTGGCTGCAAACTCGTCCTGTCAGCGAAGACAAACTCCCAACAACAACTGGCAGATAAGCCTGCTTCTCTGATGAAAACATTTTGAAAAAAAAAAAAAAAAGAAAAAGCCACTTTCTCAGCGCTCAGCCAAGCAAGTAGAGAAAGAAAATCCAATCTTTCTATCCATTCCCACCCTGTGTCATATTCCTAACATCCCAGCTCTTTTTCTCTTTACATTTTCCTGTGTGCATACGCGCACATACTACGCAAAGAAACACTTGTGTGTGTGCACGTGCTCCCATTGTGTAACAGGGAGTAGCAGACCGACCAGGCTCTAGTCTGTCTTGCTGCTGCTCTTTACGCTGGATTACCCCAGCGCTTCAAATCATTTCACTTCTGCCCCATTTACCACTGTGCGTGTGCGTGTGTGCGTGTTTATGCACGTGTGAGCTGGGTAGCACACCAACTGTCCATGTCTGTCCAATACTTAGTCTCACTAAAACACACGCGCACAAACTCCCCCAGACACACACCAAACTACACACCCTTATCTGTCTCTGCAGAGTCTCTCCTTGCTTTGAAGCGCCTGAAAACTACCCTGCTTATATAGCCCTCAAGTCCTCATACTTGTGTTGATAGAAATGTCACCAGCGGCACCAGAGCTTGCAGACACACCCACACTCTCACACCCACAGGGACCTGCACAAACATATACTCCTGTCTTTCTGATATGGAGATGTCTGGACCTCAAGGAAATCACACCAGTTCTTCTCCGCACCTATCTCTCTCCTCCACACAGATGCAATCGTATTGCCGACAGAATCAATTCTAATGAAAAAGAAATCATGAAATTGAAAATGCAAGATAATCAAAAGTTTAAAAAAAAAAAGTTTAATAAGAGCAGAAAACGGGTGCTTATCAGTAAGACATCAAAGTGAACAGTGAGAGCAGCTCCAAAGCAGCTCATATCTGCCTTCCCTACAGAACAGCCTTTCCTCTGTCCCTCTGAACTGCCTGGGCTGCTACTGTACAGCAAGTGGAGCAGAATGATGCACTACAATGCTTCCTCCAGCCCCTTGTGTATGCCCCCCCACTGCATACACAGAGCCACACACACACACACACACAAAAATGCACACATATACACACTTATACAGATACACAAATGGAATTTCCCTTGTATCACATACACATTTTCACACGCGCCCACGCTATGTATGTATAGCAGGTGTGTTATTGCGTAAAAGCTAATTTCCCACACTCAATACCTCCAGTTGCCACGAATAGCTTCCAGACAAAAATGGAAATAATCAGAGTGAATGTTTGGTGAGAGAACTGCATAGTCGACAATATAATCTTTGCTTTATTTTTAACAACTTGTACAGTGCCCGTCGGAGGTATCTATCTATAAAAGCAAGGAACGTCTGTGTGTGTGGGTTGTGGAGCGCATAAAAACGGATTGCACATACCCCGAGTGTGTGCATCCGTAGTTTTGGAGTAATTTGGTCATTTCAAATTGGTTTTAAATTGGTTTTAAATCCAATCTGTCAAACATTGTTTTAGAACACTGATGTCATCAACAGTGATTTCATCAGTGTTCTAAGAATGTTCAAACTGATGATGTCATCAACAGTGTTCTATTCTATGCTAATGCTAATGCTAAGCGAACGCAGTGCTGTCTGTCTGTACACGATACCTTGAAAAGTCTTGATCAGATTTTGATGAAATTTTCAGGAAATGCTGATAATGGGTCAAGGAACAGCTGATTAAATTATGGCTCCCAAAATAATATATTTTTATATATATATATATATATATATATATATAAAACCCATTCATTTTCCCATCCACACTGTGGAACTCCTGTTAATGTCAATATGAATACATACCTCCGACAATGTTTGACAGGAGTTTGGTAATTTCAAATTGGTTTTAAATTGGTTTTAAATTGGTTTTGGAATGACCAAATTACTCCAAAAGTACGGATAGACACACTCAGAGTACGCGTAAGCCGTTGACAAAGGTTTCGATCAATCAGATATGCGCTCCACATTCACACAGACGTTCCTTGCATTATAGATACCCAGCAAAACGCAACTGAACTGTTTTCTTGAAGCATTAGTATGCATATGTAGTATACTTATGTAATTATTCAACATATATTATTATAGCTATCATTATGAAACCTTGGATGACCAACTCTCATACTTCAGTGATCGAACCCTCAACTCTGTCACACTGTACATCATATCACCCTAAACCAAAAGTCACCAACCTTAATTAGACACTAAAATAATAAGGAAAGCTAGCAGTAGCATAACAAGGTAGGAAATGTGGAGGTCTCAACGTGAAAAACTTTATTTCTCCAAATTTATGCAATTGTTTATCATATTATATGCAGTATAACCACTGACCATACTACAGGTTTGCACCACTTAAAAACATTTGTCACATTGTTTCAGGGACAATAAACATTTAAAGATTTAATTAAATACCAACACTTCAATAGTATTTAACTTTTGTAAGTACTAACCACATGTCTTATCTGTATTTATATTTGTGAGTTTGAAACATGGAGAGTAAATCAGATTTTAGATGGAGCTCATTGGTGACTAGAGCTCCTGAGGGCTCCTCACATAGTCCATGTGGGTCCCCTGGTGCCCGTGAGC
Organism: Gouania willdenowi; assembly: GCF_900634775.1. Lineage (NCBI taxonomy): Eukaryota > Metazoa > Chordata > Actinopteri > Blenniiformes > Gobiesocidae > Gouania > Gouania willdenowi. Next base: position 27,953,064 of record NC_041044.1, read on the forward strand.
ACCGTGTTGGTAACCCCTACCCTAAACCAACATAGCATCCATCTATCCTACATCCATCCACATTTGCACAACTGCCTTCAAACGCACACTCTGCAGCAGAAGGCAGAGGAAATAAGACTACACCACATTGCTGAGGGCTGACACCATGACAGTGAGGATGTCATGCCAACTGGTAAAAATGATAATTATTGAGAATCTAGAAATTCTTATTACCTTCACATTAAGTTGTGTTTATCCATCCTTGATGTGTCACTGTTTATTCATATAGCTTACACTAAAAATGCATACAAATTCATGCCCATCAATATTTTACAACCAATACATCATCGATCCATTTTCCAAGTTTTTGGGTTGCAGGGGCTTTTATCGAGTGATCAGCAGGGGTACACCCTGGACAGCAACATACACACAGACAAACAACCACTCACACACCCATTCACTCCTAACGGGCAATCTAGAGACAACCTTACAGTTGGATGGTGTGTGTGTGTGTGTGTGTGTGTGCGTGCGTGCGTGCGTGTGTGTGTGCGTGCGCATTTCAGCTTGTTTACTGAATCAGTGGATTAATTAGTTTTTGTTTACATGTAGCTCTCCAAACTCATTGAATATGCATCCTAGGTAATTAGCTGCTCCAGCTTAAAGAGGACATAATAATATCACATTACCTCGTTGGCTAAGCACCAGTTTCACATGTTACTTAAATTGTATCTAAACCCTTGAAATAGTTTTATTCCAAGGACATCTCGAGCATGTTTTGTATGAAAATATTTTTTTTGTCTTCAGTATATCTTCACACCTTCTCCATTTCTAGTGTGAACACAGCCCTCTATGAAAGGCACAAAGTACAGTGAAATAGTGAATGTGTGAACGCCAATAAGCTAACTGTCTCTCTCTGCCCTCACTAATCCGAACAGGAAACCCCCGTGCTTGTATAATGGCACTTGTATTTCTCCACTTGTCTCCCATCTCTCCTCAAGAGGTTCGGAAGCATTGAGACGGTGAGAGGTGATTGAGAGATGGGAGTGGGTTTTTACAAAGGGTGGGTTTATAGTGCAAAAGAAAGAAAAATAAAGAGGCAGAAGGGAGTGTGAGATGTGTGTTTGATAGCACCTCTATTCCCTTTTCCGCCTCCCCTGTTTCCCAGTGGACGCCTGTCACCATGGACTCACTTGGCTGTTTTATTGTTCTCCATGGTTCTTCCTGTCCTCTGCACAAGCTCTCTCTCTCTCACTCTCTCTCCTCCATACACTTTACCTTTCTCACCCAGCGTGGGTTTCCACATCTAAAAAACGAGGAGGTGAATACTTAAGTTTTAGACAAGCATAAAAGAATGTGAGCCGGAGACAAAATAAGTATTGTTTTTACATTTCATCTCTTCAAGCCAAGTCTTTTCTTCTAATTTGGCATTTCTTCTTTTTCACAACTGTGCTGCATGACTGGATATGACCCAGCAGACATTATCTGATACAGTAAAACTATAATTTCCTCTCAGACCTTTAAGCACTTTTTTTTTTTACAAATCAAATATATGACTTTGCCTGTAAGAGGGAAAAAAAGTCATACAGGTTTTAGAGCTGTCGTCGAAAAGTGATTGCAATCAGCTAATTAGCTTAGCCCGTTATTGATTTTCAATCACTACATTGTTGTATGAAGAGATTTTATTCAAAAATGGTGATAAACATTCTTCTTTTAATGCTAATCGCGGAGCGTGTGAAATATTCTTTTTAAACTTGGTGTTTGTACTACTGTATTTTTCATTTCTGCATGGGAATGATATGTTGCCTTGCTAACATTTTTGTCTAGATTGTCATTGCTCATCAACATGACGACTACATTTCTCTCACTATAGCATCTTACCGACTGTTGTCGTTAGAACTTTGGAAACGGCTTTATTTTTTTATTTTTTTTTATCGCAAATGAAATTGTATCATTCTTCCCATTAGCATCAGAGGCTAAAAGTAATGAAAGTGTAACATGAACTCCTTGGATGTGACCTCTTCGTGTGTGCTGCTGCCTCAGGCGATGGTGGAAACGGTGAATAATTTGCTGCATCCTCGAGCCCAGACTGCATGGAGAGAGCTGCCCACCAGCGAGCAGCTACATTCGGCTACTCTGCTCCTCGACACGGTGGAAACGGGGGCTTTCATGTTAGCTGACAACCTCCTTAAGACGGACACCGTGCAGGAGACCACGGAGTACATCCGTGAGTATATTTGTCTGTTGCCGTTGAGTTTCAACGTTGTCCTAAATACAAAAATAACGCCTGGAGCAAGGCCTGAGTTAAAGGCTTTAGTTGCTATTGGAAAGTGTTTAAACGCATCTATAACATTTCTTTTGTCTACTTGGGAGACAAATTTCTTGAGTGCTCCGCTTTTTTTTGGTAGAAATGATGTGAGTTTTCTTCTTTTCTTGACACTTACAGATGTCATCACTTTAAATCAACTCAGGCTGCTGAGGATCTAAGAGTATGATGCAATATCACAGAAGGAGGCCACACTGACAGCAGACATTATTGAATCCACTGTCTCAAATATATATTGTAAAACACACAATTGTTCTCAAACAAGATACATTCTATTTTCAGTGTCCAAAATGAACAGAAACTTGTGTGGATGTAACTGCTACACTTCTTACATACAACAAAGCAAAATGCAATTGAAAAAGGAAATGCAATTTTAGCAATATCTCTGGTCCTATAATTTGTATTCAGATAGGAATTCAGAATGTTTTTTGATGCAATAAAGAAAAATGATAATCTCTGATTACTCGTAATATGAAGGAAAAAAAAAAAAACCTAACCATCAAGAACCCATAATGCATGGAACATATGTTTTATTTGGGGAAGGGAGGACATTTAGAACCAAAACATATAGCTATTTTATAAATTAGGAAAGACATTACATCTAATTAATTAAGATTTTAAAACCAATAAAACCCTCTCACACCAAATTTCTATTAAATTATTTTCATTGTGGATTAACAACAACATTGTGAGCTCAATAGTGTTGATTTCTTTTTCATGTCACTTGTTGTCCTCAAAGTTGATGAGTTAGAAACCATAAAAGTGGTTTATAGATAAGTCGGACAAGGTCCAATTATGATGGCTAGACATATGTTTGAGAGTGTCTCCTACACTGCAGCACTTATGGAGTTTTCAGGCTCTACAGTGACCACTATCTACTTTTTCAATAAAGGATAAACAATGAACTGACGACAGGGTCACGGGCAACCAAGGCTTACTCATGCAAGCAAGGAGCAGAGTCTTTCTTTGTGGTCTGATCCAATAGATGACTTATTTAATACTGGTTCTTTTACTTCTATCTGTGTCCAATCCTATGAAATGCCAGCACTTAATATAAGAGCATCAAAGCTGCAGGAGAAAGTACATAAAGCTGCTCATGATGCATCTAGCATTTTTTAACCTCTAGCTTTATTTCATCCCAACGTTGTTCTCATATTTCACCCCAACGTTGTTCTCATCCACTACTGACGTCCAAAGGCAGGCACTGCCAAAGTCACATTTCTGGTATTTTCATGAATTGAAAAATGTGGCAAATACAACAGCGAATGTTGAAATTGTTGCTTTTCCACAGAAACACCCGAATACGAGTGAAATTTAGGGCACACCATAAACAAACCAGACAACCAAACCAATTCCTGTCTTCGAAACACAGGAAATCATGTTAAGAATAAAGAAAAAAGCACTTCTTAATGACATTTTTTCACTTCAGGATTCCCAATCCCACAATGCTATAAATTCAACTCACTTGACCATTTGTCAACAAACCCATTGTTTGTGAATCTTGAAATCTTGCGAGCGGCAATTTCAACCTTTGACAATTGTTTTTTAGTAAATTCTCCCTTTTTTTGCAAGAAAAACATTGGATATATTTATCTATGAGGCCTTCACTTTGTCTTTATCTGTGTTATAAAAAAGTTAGTAATCGTCCCCAGCAGCTTTAAAAACATGGAATAAACGACATCTTCATAACTTGACACATGGAGTATAATGGCACATGATGAAGGCCTTAAAGGCAATTCAGCATTGGCTGTGACAGGCTGTAGGTAATGGTTCTGCTGAGGCAGCAGAAACGGGAGAAAAAAAAGGTCTTATTCCAGTGACGCATCTGTAGGATATGATGAAAACTAACAACATCTGATTTTGACCGCATATTTTAGTTTTTCCATTTTTGAGATTACAAATAAAAACTAGCCTTTGGTTTGGCTGATTGTGACATTGCATGTACCGTACAATGCTCTATATTCATAAAAACCTTAAACAGTTGGATATCAACAACAAAATTAAAAAAAAAGTTTCCTCATCCCTTATGCCTGGTTTTAGTGTAACGCCTGTAAAAGTGCACGGAGCAAAATGCTAATTAGAAATAACATGCGCTGAAATCAAAGCGCAGCGCAAAGCTGTGCTTTAGATTACAGAAATAATAATAATAATAATAATAATAATAATAATAATAATAATAATAATACATCGAATTTGCGTAGCGCTTTTTTGGACACAGACACTTTACAAAACCAAAAAAAACAAAAGAAAAATGGGTTTATGGAAAAGCCAGTTTGAACAGGTGGGTCAATTGTTTCTGTATTTCACTTTGACCATTTCCCATTAGATTCAGTCCACATTCCATAGCTATATCTTCCTCCTTTCTCTTTTATCGGTTTAAATCATCCTTCTCATCTTTCTGCTTTTTCTCATCACTGAGCCATGGAATGAGGGCATTTTACTGAAGAGCAAAAGCTTTCATGCCATTACATGATGACATATTCAGGAATAGTCATTTATTTCATCTGTGCCCATGAGCAGTGAGTGGCACTCAGGTTTGTTTCCCTCAGTTATGCTCCTGTTTTCTTCCTTTGATTTGATATTTTAAATCATCCTTAACATCAACCCCCTTAACTGGGCTTCACTTGGGCTGCTGTGTTACTCAATCATAGATGAAAAGCTGTGGAGGAGGAGCTGGAGAGGAAAGGAAAGATGATAAGTAAAGAGGAAGATGAGAAGAGTGGAGCTGGAAATGGTGGGGGAATGTCACATGATGCTCTAAAGGGCATTTTTGCTCTTTCTCTCACGCCAGTGAGCAATCAAATTAGAGCTATGGAAGTCACACAGGCCTATGCGATACCATACAGCGTCTTTTGAAATCCAGGACCGAGAGCTTTGTTTAAGTCCTGCTTTACATGACTGCCATCACTTGGATGAATCTCAAGCTCCTACTTTAATTTTCATCAGCTGGCATCCTATACACTATTCCATGTATATTAGCATTTCATTCATGCATCTCCTCTAATTGTGGTTCCATAAACAGTGGTGAAAATGTAGGCAATCACGTCTCTGAATAACTCAAAACGAAGGAATTTGTTTTTGTACTGGTAATCTTTCCTTCCAGCTAATCCAGTGGGCAGATCTACTGTGATTATCTCTGTCTTTTATTCATAGGCTCCCTGTTCTGCCATCCTCACATCTATCTCTCTAGTCTTTTTTTTTCTTCTACCTCTTTCAGATGAGAGTGAGAGACAAGCATATATTAGTCGATGCCTTCCTCCGACTGTAAAGTGAGATTACTGTGTTACATTATGTGCGACAGTAATGCAAGGGTTAAGGTACTTGAATAAATAGTATTATTAGAACCCAGTGATTTTGACGGGATTACACAGCGGTAGTTGTAGCCTGTGTGTGTTTGTGATAAAGCTAATGAACAATTGTGTTTCTTAGGAATAGGGTTGTCATGACAAGGATGCTTTAATTAGATTAGACGCAGCGTGTTTTTTTACCCTGCTGTGTTGAGTGCATGTGGACACGTGTAGTTGTTGATGCCTGTGTTTGCACAGCCTCTGTGTGTAGTTTGGCTTATATGTGTGTAAAAAGCACCGAAGCAGCATCTGTATTTCATTTGGCTTTTATTTTCAGATGAGTGTGTCTGTTTATGTTAACCCGCCTCACTCTGTCTCCTTTTTTATCACCTTAGCATTTCCTTGTCTTATCTGTGCTTTTTCATGGAGGAACATCACTTTTTTCCCATTAATCCCATTCATTTTCCCCACCTGATCTTTTAATCGGTGTGAGATTTTGCTCCCTAAAAACCTTCCCGAATGCGTCTTTGACCTCTTTAACTTTTTGCTCTTTGACCCCTGGCCCTACTTTCCCCAGCTCTCATTCAGACTCAATTGTTCTTGTGCTTTTGCGAGTTACGAGTTACGAGTTAAGTAGTTTAAATCACTCAGAAGCAGAAGATAGCAACATATCAAAAGAATGATTTGTCCTTAATGAGAAACTATATCTACTACATTACACTCACAGCCCCTGATCAGTAATGTGTTAATGAAGCTTCAAGGTGAAATCAGAATCCCATAACATGAGAGCGGTGGAAAATATCCCTCCATTTCTGATAGAGCAGTTGCCTGGAGACATAGTTACCTTTTTTTAGAATCAGAATTTGCTTCTCTTTACACTTGATTCATTGTTGCGTTTCACTTGCAAAGCATTTAGTGAGAAAACATTACGAGGGTACACCAACCAAACCGAGTAACGTGTTGTGTGTTGAATTAACGTGTGCGTGTGTGTGTGCACTGGTGTGTTTTTAAGAGCTGGAAGTAGCCAGGCTGAGCACGGATGGGAACCTTGCAGACCTGACATTTCCTCAAATGGAGCAACATGGAAACTCCATCCAGCTGTCAGCCAGCACTCTCAAACAGCACGGAAGAAATGGTATTAGTACTCCCTCTCTCTCTCTCTTTCTCACACTCTCTCTCTCTGTCCTGTTGAATTCCATTATTCTCACCTCCTTCTCTCTCGTGTACTTTCTCTCCTCACAGCAGAAGTGTTTTTTTTATTTGTTTTTGTGGTCACTCTGATTTAGGCCTGTCTCTGTCCCTCTGTGTCTGACCACAGGTGAGATCAGAATGGCGTTTGTCCTATACAGGAACCTGGGCTCCTACCTGTCCACAGAGAATGCCAGCGTTAGACTGAACAGCGAGACTGTCTATCCTAATTACTCCGTTATCGTCAACTCTCCGGTCATCACCGCGTCCATTAACAAGGAAAGCAACAAGGTGTACCTGTCTGAGCCTGTGGTCTTCACTGTCAAACACCTGCAGGTTGGTAAACTGAGAACAGATACATTTGCTTGTAAGGAAAATTAGATCATTGTATTCCTGTTATCAAATGAATAGGTGGAAAGTAGTTTTGACAGAAGCGTGGCTGCCATTGTGCGCCTACCACCAACATTCATGCACAATTTATACCCATTCATACGAGGCAACGGGGGTAAAGTGCCTTGCCCAAGGGCACAACAACAATGACTTGGATAGAGCATAGAGTATGTTGAGCCATCACAACATTGTAAGACTTAAAATTAGGATGACCTTCTGTAACATAGCTTTCCTAAAAATCATACATTCAAGGCTATTGATTAAAAAACAAAATAAATCATTGAAAAAAAAAATGCAAAACACAAATTATTGTCATTGTACAAAAAAAAACGGGATTATCAGTGACGTACCAGAGTAACATAGAAATAGTCATACAAAAAGGTCCCTCAGCACTACCTTAGGTATCTTTCTATGAAGCAGGAATACAAACCACCAAACATTGCTGTGAAGGTGCACGATATAAAATTTGCAATATTATCCAATATTTCCTTCAAAACCTTCACTCATCACATATGTATTTATATACATCTGGACTGTTATCATGTGTAATATTATTATCATAGGTTTATTGTATATTGTTAAATGGTTTTCCTTTCTGCATAGGGTATATAGGGTATATTTTACTCTATTTTTTTGTTGCTGTAACAAGTGAATTTCCCCATTGTGAGATAATTAAAGTATAATCTAATGCAATCTGATCTAATTTAAAAGCTTTCAATTACCCTGACAATAAGGCTGGTCTGGGAGTATTACCTAGCATTACAATAAATTGTTATTAGCAACATGTTAGTAAGTAAACAACGGAATGTTGTTCAAATAGAACAACATACTGTACCGTCAAGCAAGCCAGTAGAATGTGGCTGATGGAACAGCAGTGCCAGGCATACAGTATGTCTAGTATGATTTCACATGTAAAAGGGCAGATATAGGTGTAACAAGTCTGGTTACAACCATGATGTATTGTGAGATAGTTGCTAAGCTTTATCATCTGTGGTGATGAGTCAATACAGAAAGGAAATTTATAATAAATACATTATTATTTGTCAGTTTCGTCTTCAGATTTCCCTGTTGAGTTAAAGGCAGCAGAATCATGTTGGAGGTACATTGGGTGTTGGTACCATTATACTGTACTTACAGATTGTTTGGAAAAAGTTAGGATTTATTTCAGTTTAACTACAGTTAAGTAAAACACAGAATTTCACCAGTTTACTCAACACATGAGATTTCATCACAAGAATCAAACGGTTTTGTTTCAATGGCTCTATGTTTATTTGTTGCTACTTTCTTGCATGCCGTCCCTTCTGTTTGTTGTGTCATTGTTGTGTGTGTGTGTGTGTTGTTTTTTTCTCTCCCATCCCGTCACACCAGTTCCTCCCACCATTTTCTCACATTTTCCGGCTCTCCATGATTCTACCTCCTACCTCCTCCATGACAGTTTCTACTTCATCTGTGCTGCCTCTTCATGATTTTTTTGGGGGGTCTTACAGTGTTTTTTTTCCCCTGCCATGTTTGTCTGTCTTTGTTTCTCACAAGCAACATCATGTCAGCATCTCTCTTTGTCTTTCTCCAGCATTCAGAGAAGAATTTCAATCCGAATTGTTCATTTTGGAGCTACTCCAAGCGCACCATGACAGGATTCTGGTCCACGCAGGACTGTCGGCTGCTGGCTACCAATCGTACGCACACCAGCTGCTCCTGCACCCACCTAACCAGCTTTGCAGTGCTGATGGCACACATGGAGGTCAAGGTAGACTCTTTTTTAATCTTTGTTTTCTTACATTTTCAAAGTATGTTCTCGATTTTGATGCATTTCTTGATTTGATAAGAATATTTAGGCCTTGGTTGTAAAAACAAAGAAAGTACGAGAGGGGGACCACAACAACTGGAAAAAAAAACATCTGTACTTGGCATTTTGAAAGCTTTATTTCATAAACGGACGAAAAATATGAACTTCAGGCATTCGTAACCCTGGCATCTCTGGGGCATAGGGGGAGTTTGAGATTCTTGCCGGGGGGGGGGGGAGAAAAAATATATAGACCGTCTCAAGATTTGCGCCAACCACAATGTGTGTAACATATACAATAATCCAAAAATTATTAGTAAAATAATTAATAATGTTGACTCCAAAAATTTGTGCCGACGTGTTGTTTAATGTTGTAAATTTGTGATAAAATCAGGCCGGTTGCTGCAGTACCATACATGAACTGCTGGGGGCAGTGTCACTTCACCATTTACATTGTGAAGAAGGATCGCGAAACAGAAGAAGAACCAACCTAAAGGCGGACAGACACATATTTTTTCAATTGTACTCAGCTCCAGCTCAAATTGTGCGACTCAATGTGCAGCTCACAATTCATGTTCTCACACTATACGGACCGAGACTTTGACGTGACCAGACTGCTCACACTGTACGTTCATACGCGACATGTTGGGGTCTTGTTTCCGGAAATGCAATGTACAAATCAGGAAAAAAAAGAAAAAGAACTCTGAAGCGTCGCCATGAAAATTGAAGAAGAAGAAGAAGAACCCGGAAGTAGAGAACACTGGCGAATCTCAGCAAAATTAATTTAAAAAAGAAAAGGCGGCGATGTAATGGACCAGGAACTGTCTGGACAGACGTGGGCAGTACGGCTTGTCAATTCTCCAGCGGTCCTACGGTGTTCGCGCATGGTGCTTGGTGTTTGGGACCATTACACTGAAAACTTATACTAGTATTTTGAAAAGAACAACAGATGAATTTATATATATTTTGTAAAGTCACTGTGTTTTATGGCACTTAAAATATTTGTGTATTATGTACATTATATGACGAATATTTTTGTCTGAATTTCAGAAAACTGTAATGAAAACTGCGTATGCTCTGGGGTTTGGTTGTTTTTAAATTGTGTGATATTTGATGCATCACAAAGCAACAGCAGCTCTTAACGAACCACGGTGAGAGGTGGAAATGCGTAGGATAAATAATCATTGTCTTCCCTGCTTTGTTGCATTAAAATCCTTGATTTTTTCACCTAATTGGTTTTTGCACGTCCCGATGCTGTGTGACACACGTTTTGTCCCACTGGGCTGGAGGGTGTATGTTTCTTCAGAAGAGGTCATGGTCAGAGCTATCTTGGCAGCCCTGTGTTAACACAGTGTGAGGGTTTGAGCGGTAGATCCATCACAGCAGTGCTTTGTTGAACATTGCTCTGGTTGCTAGGTTGTAGGACACTGATGGATAGAGCCAGCACACCTGTGCAACACAGCATAACGCCGTGGCCCTGAACGTTCAGCGACACACGGCCTGGCTCACATCAGTCAGGGTGGCGTGGCTTTGCTATACTTCTTTTCTATCGTTTTTTCCTTATCTCAACACAACATGACACGTGTATTTTTTAGCCCACTAGGAAGAGATATAACATCAGTTGATGTTTATAACTTTTTCCATTATCTATTTAGTTTAATTATCTTCATATGCTGTTCTTGCAGAAAGCAGACAGCATGCACGATGTGCTCCTGGACGTCATCACATGGGTCGGGATCCTTCTGTCCCTAGTTTGCCTGCTCATCTGCATCTTTACCTTCTGCTTCTTCCGTGGGCTACAGAGTGATCGCAACACCATTCATAAAAATCTCTGCATCAGTCTCTTCATTGCCGAGTCCTTGTTCTTGGTCGGGATCAACAAGGCCGACCAGCCGGTAGGTTGCTCCTTATGTTGTACAGCAGAATAGAATTGAACATTTCCTCTGATCACTGTGCATTGGTTGTGGTTGTAAATGTTTACACTCATTTCGTTGGTGGCTAAGCTCATTAAGGATACACACATAAAGAAAAGAAAATATATTATGGCTCAAGTAGAGTTGAATAAGTTTCATTAACAATTTTGTTCTGAATGCCTTTAAGCAAACAATCTTTTTACTGAAACAAAGCTGCATTATGCAACTGTTTCTTATTGTGAATTTTACTTGCATTTGCTTAACACCAATGCTATGAATCATTACCACAGTCAAAACACTACTGTGTATACTGGCCTACTAAATGGTTTTACTGGTTATACTGTTTCTTTTTGTCATACTGGGTTTTTTACACATGCATGTCTTTTATTCTCTCTCTCGACATGCCCATAACTTCGATCAAGCGACTTTGAGTTTTCCTTTACTCTGTCATGGCCAAGGTTTTCAGTTGGAGCCCAGTCTGGCGAGCATTCACCATACAATGTAGCAGGTGTCCCTAGCAAATGATAATCAGAACAAAGGCTTAGTATTTTGCAAAGGTCAATTTTTTTGACCATTATACTGCAGTACTTACCACTGAAGAAATGGTCACTGCAACCCTGTGTATATTTAGTTTTGTCTATGTCTAAGTCCGCTCTGTTTAATTTAGTCCTACATTAGGCTGCAATCTATGAAGCAGAGCAAAACAAAGGCAGATTAAAGCTTCATCCAAGGTCATTTTGGACTTTTTTTTTTTATAAATTATGAAAGTGTAGATTACACGCTTTTGTAAACAGCCTCAAATTACCTTCCTTTCTTTTTTTCACATTTAACCAGGCCAGGTAATGGGCATGAACACATTTACATTAAAAAAAAAACTCATCCTCCTGCTGAATGAATGAAGCAAACTCACAGGGCAATTAGAACCATTTGTAGTTGAAGAAATCTACCACGTCAGGGAAACAGTAGTGTTTCTGGATTAACGACACATCATTAGACCACAATTATTATAAAAGCAAGTTTTTTTTCATGTCGTAATGGCTCAATGTCCAAATCAAAATTCAGCAGTTGTGCTTTACCGAACCACCAAGCAGTAAAAACACTGTTATTCTCATGTATTCATTTTTGTTTTGAAAACACAACAAAATGTTCTTTTATGGACTTCTTAATAAGTTGCGCTTAAATGTGTACAATGCAAATTGCATTCACACCTGCACATAATATGGATTTTACACATGCAATAGTTTAGTATAAACTTTCAGGTTATGACTGTAGGATTCTGTCATTTGTTGCAGTTTTCATTTCCCCTCCGTAGACAGTAGCAGCTGCAGCCTTTCTTCTATGTGAGATAATCCCATTAGCTGTGAGGAGAATACTTCATAAACATTCAGTGGATGAGCACAATCCGTTTTTGACTATTCAAATCATAAACCTGTCGGACTTTAATTGCACACAGTTTCAGTCTGCACATTAAACCGTGGATTTACCTTGTGTAAACACAAGGTAAAATGCTAAATTTGTGCTTTACAGAATGGGAAACCTAATTAGGGTTTTTGCAAAGTGTAATGATTTCAAAAAGGCAGTTTAAGTGGTTGATATATTTCCTGCCTCATTGTTACGTTGCACTGTCAGTCGTTGCCAAGTATGTCTGTGTTTTGGTAGAAAAAGCAAGATAAGAGAAGCAACAACTGCAGCAAACTAAAAAGTGTTCAACACAGTGAAGTGAAACATTTTTTTTTAATAACTTTTAGCTCCCTCCATGTTAAAATTAGGCCAAGCTATGTCAGATAATGGAGGTCGGGCTTCCACCAGTCATTTAAATTTAACAGTGACTGTTTTGGTACTGAGTCAACTGTGCATTAATGTTAGGACTGCTATGAATATCTTGCCTCACTGTTTATGTGAGGCGGTTTTTTCAGTGATGTATTAGTGATGCACAAGTTCTTTCCACTTCGTTACTGCGCTCTGCAAGCAGCAGACTTGTCCTACTTTCTGGATTAGGTACTCACAGTTCTAACTGGTACATTTTTCCATTAAGTCAATTGCTTTTAAATTTGTCTCTCATGTGCACACAATTGTTTTAGGAGCGAGATGTGAACTTTTAAATTAAAAGTGGTTTGCATAGGGTATAGATGGTTTTTAACAGGTGAATTATGTTGCATGTTTTGTGCTTCCCTGATCTCTCTGCATTCACTGCACCAATCATTTTTATTATTTATTTATTTATTTGATAGGAACAGTCCACATGAATGAACATCTATTTTAGCAACAATACATTTAAATATGCTGGATTATAGAAAAAAAGGCTAATTTGCATCTGCAGTCCCTAGGCAGGTAAAAAACAAAATGAAAAGACATTACAGGACAGTAAACAAATTAAAAAAAAAATCAATGGACCATAAATGAGAAGTTCAGTATTTGTTTATTTGATGTGGATGTAACAATTACATTAGACAACCCTGGTATATTGTTGGAGTGTTTTAGCAGATTTACTCATTTGTAACTTGTAAAGGAGGTTTTTAAAGTGATACAATTAATAGAAATAATAAGAAAGAAAAGGTGGAAAATGCAATGACATTACAAGAGTAAACGACAAGCAGTTTTCATATATTAGTTACAAAGTACAGGCAACGGTCAGGCAAACAACAAGTTAAAACTATCCATGTGAGCACAGTTGTTTTAATTTTAACCATTGTTTGACTCCTTTTGTTCAAAGCATTGCTGTTGGTTTCTAAATGCACAGTAATTTACTCAGGAGAACATTTCAAAGGTTTCATCCTTTTAAGATGTAATATTTGTTGTAATATCTTTATACAGGTTTGGATTCATGAAATCATATGCATAAAATGGTTTTGTACCTCAGGATGTATAGACACAGTATAATGTCAGACCTTTATTGGATCCTATTGCTTAGAACCCTTGTGAACTCTCCAAAGAGTTTGAATGTGGGTGTATATTTGGGTGTATGTATACAGGATGTGTGTGGGGAGGTGCTTAAAAGTCCCATGTCATGCTATTTTTCACCCATCTCCATTTGTTCGAAGAACCCCAAAAACATAGTATTTGAGGTTTTTTTTCCCAAACTCGCCTGTTTTCCAGAGTTTTAGCTTCTGAAAAGTCACTTTCTGACCAACTCTACACAAACAGGCTGATTTGCAGTCTACTTATGCATATTCATGAGTGGGCGTGTCTATAGACGGGGCACTGACTTCCTCCTCCCCGCACGATGAAGTCGAGCCAGAGGAAGGCCCGCCCTCCTCTCACCCACTCCGTAGCTGAGCTCATGCTGCTTTATAAACATGAGACAAAGCGTGGGGGCGGGGCGTTACATACATGGACTGTAGAAAATACATACATAGCACTGCGTGAAGGATGCTGAAACGCTCACCTTTGTGGGCGTGTCTGTTTACATGTCAATCACGGCAGAGAGCGTCCTGGAGGCGTGGCTATTCCAGCTCAGTGCCGCGTCAAATTCATCATCAAAGTCGGAACATGTCATCAAACTAGAGCGAGGTGTTTGGGCTCGCCCTGCAGTAAGAAAGAAACTAACGATTGAGGGAATTAATGAAATAAACACTTTGTGCATGTGTATGAAGCCCTAATAGCACTTTTATGATATTTAAAGCACAGAAAAGTCCATACAGCTCAACATGGGCCTTTTAAAGCTGCATCCTTCATCTCCTCCATACTATTCCCACTGAGCATTCAGTGAGAAATGCTCACATTGTTAATGAAGAGACAAAACTAATTTGCTAGAACGTGTTCTCTGTTGATGTGTCTTGTGTTTGTCACTGTCTGTTTGTGTGTGGGTGCAGGTATATTTGGGTTTTTTTTTACACAAGCATGCTGTTTTGCTTGAGTATATTGTTCAGCCATTAATTACTTGCAACGCTTTTTGACCTCCATTACCATCCTTAGAATCACTTAGCTTTCACTTAATTTGGGTTAGCAGTTCCAGCAGGGAGATCAACTAACTTTACATAAGCGGTCTTCTTCTTTTCTCTATATTTGTACCAGTTGTTTGAAATGTTACGTATTGCACATCAATATGGCAATGAGTCAGCCACCTGTAAAGCCACAAGTGTAGTTATGTATGTGGTGTGCATCATCATCATCATCATCACTTTTGTTTAAATTGCATAATGCATCATAAAATAATTTTTTATACAATCTAAACCAGTGTTTCTCAAATGGGGATACGCAATGGCACTACAGGGGGTACTTGAGAGAGAGGAAAATGAACAAATGAAAGCGTGAAAAATATGGAGTTTCATATTGTTTATTTTCAGGTAAAAATGATAGTCACACTGAATATTACCAACAACTAACAAAATGACAACAATAACACACAAAAAATGTACTGAATAATAAAAAGAACAGAGGAGCAACAACAAAATAAAACAAAATTACACCAAAAACTACTAACCCCTTAAAGGGACCCGGATATTATTGGTTTTTTTATTGCGCGCTCACGTAAACCTTACGTGAGCGTTCTAAGGGAGCACGTAATAGTTTTAAGCGCGCACGTAAAATGTTTTACGTGCACGCTTATAAACGTCAGTCATCAGGCTGCATGCTCTGCTCGTAAGGAGTTATTCATGTTAGAGGATCTAGTGAAGCTTTATTTCAGCCTTCGGGTTAGGGTTAACAATTACCTTTATGTGCTCGCTTACGTAATACTAGTATCACATGCTCACGTGTAACTTTTACGTGAGCACGTAGTAAAAAATTATTTAAATAAGACCAACAACACACAAAAACGACAACAACAAAAAACACAAAATAAGAGAAAAATATACTGAATAATAAAAAGAACAGAGAAACAGCAACAAAATACACAAATTGACACAAAAAAACACACAAAATGATAATAGAAATGATCTTGATTAGAACATGAACTGAAAATACAAGAGTCAGTGACCGTAAATGATAAAAACGATAGAAATAAATCTATTAACTTTTTTTTTTTTTTTGCAAAATGAGATTCTTTAAAATGTGTTATCACTCATTCATTCCATCATTATGCTCTATAGAGGGTTTTCACAGCACGTTGTCAACCCGGAAGTCGCCATTTTGAAGTCAAGCAGCCGGTTTACAAACGGAACACAAATGAGCAAATCCCAAATTTTGAGAGGAAATGGTCAAATATTGCCGGGTTTTTGGCTGTACTAATCAATCAGACTGTGAAAAACACGTGGAGTTTTATAGACTGCCAAAAGTTACAACAGATCAGGGAAGAACAATATCTGTATTTTATAGTCAGTAATTCTACATCTGGAGAGCAGTGACATGAGACTAGCTCACCATTGTTGCACCAGTTGTTATCGATGTTTATGCAAACCCTACCGATGATGTGTTGTTGCAATATTAAAACTACCGGCCGGAACAAGGCTCCGCTACTGCAGCGGCCTACGATGTAGCGGAGCCTCGTACCAGCGGTGTTCCCCAGCGGAGGAGACGTGAACGGTGTGACTGGGAGCAGGAGCGGGGATGCCGAGAGGGGCTAGCAACCAAGCTAAAAGCTAAACTTTAGCGAACGCCGCTTCCTTCCATCCTGCGTTCTAATGTCCGCTCCCTGGAGAACAAACTGGACGACCTGAAGCTGGATTTAAATGCAAGATGGGAGATGAGGGCGGCGGTGTTTGCATAAACGGTGAGCTAGTCTCATGTCACTGCTCTCCTGATGTAGAACTACTGACTATAAAATACAGACACTGTTCTTCCCTGATCTGTTAGAACATTTGGCAGTCTATAAAACTCCACATGTTTTTCACGGGCTGAACTAGTAGGACAGCCAAAAAACACACTGCAATAGTTGACCATTTCCTCTCAAAATTTGGGATTTGCCCATTTGTGTGCTGTCTGTAAACCGGCTGCTTAACTCCAAAATGGCGACTTCCGGGTTGATGACGCGTCGTAAAAACCCTCTAGAGTTATTTATTATTTATTTAGTTATTTTAGTTATTTTACACAAAAGAGTAAACAAGTGCCCTACTTTCCTGGGCTATTTTTCTCCATGAAACTCACTTGCATCCCTGTGTGCTTTCCATGGTTTTAGCTATAAGGTAACCAAGGAAATGAAACTTCACTATGAGGTGCTATGTTGTGAAGATTTGAAAATACATTGTGTCGTTGAGGGAGCTAAGAAATACTTTGAAATCATATGAAACTGAACTAACTGACTCCCTCCCATTGAACTAAGTGTTTCTCTCACATGAAGTTTTTCCTCTTACTGCAAACACCTTTATTATTAAAGTCTGTCTGCTAACTCCAAGGTTCATTGACTTTGCAGAACCTCCATTGATTAGAACATTGCCAAAAACTGAACCAGTTGCTTAGGTGTTTTTTTTTTTTGTTCACCGTCATCTCCTAAGCACTCTTTTCTTCCCTGTTTTTACTCTATTGATAGTGTGAAGTCAAGGTTTAAAGCTATCTTTCACAACTCTTCTCATTAACAATTTAATTGTGACTGAGTCAAGAAAACTGGGCTTGCTTAAAGTTTTGCTTGAGAATGTTACATTTCTGATCCAAAAGGCTTTTATATATTTAGAGTGTCTTGTTTTTTTAAAAACATCACATCTACATTTCTGATTGGTTTACTGCTGTTAATCAACATGTTTTTTTTTTCATCCTTCACTGATACATATTCAATCTTCTACATAGTCATGTGTCACTGCTGGTACCCATCCCAGCTCTTATCTGGTGTAAGACAGAAAACCCCAGGGCTTGATCTTGCTGTGATGTGCTAACTGCTACTCCAATAAGTATTTTATAGACTCAAAAATTATATTAAATAAGTATTTTCATAATGCAGAAGCAAGATGACCTTGAGAAACCCCATGCAAGCCAGGAGAACGTGCAAACTGCACACATAAATGTTCCAGGTCTCCATCACGCTGCTATTTTTATTACCCTTTTTACAATGTAACTCAAACAACCATTGGGTTTGTTACTTTTGATTTTAAATTCTGTGTTTTCATTTTAAAAATGATCTAATAACAATCAAAAACCCTCAAACTAATCAATTTTAAGATGCCAGCAACTTAATAACAAACGCTTTTCAGGACAATGTTACAAAAATCATTTTCATAAACTATTTTCAATCCTTTAAACTTTGTCCTCTTTCCAATCTGCAATCTGTGAGCTTTGTCTCCTCCATGCCGTAGCTATAGAGTTCTTTTTGCAGCAGTCCCATTTATTTTACTCAGTCTTAGCAGTGACAAAAATTGTATCGTATTTTCAAAAGTGTTGCCAAGTAATTTGCCCTTCTCACAAAAGAAACCTCACTCCCTTTTTCATCCTCCTTAGAAGAATCCCTTGCAGCTCCTTTTTGAAATGTGCTCAATGTACCATCTTATGTTTCATATCTTCTGAGGTGAATTGTAGATTGTAGTCACTGAGTAAAGTGTGTGAGAGGCTCAGCAAATATTGCTATCTCCGAGGGATTTTTGGTCTTTCTGTTGCTAAATGATGCGTTTCCTTGGGTCTATATGTTTCTGAGGGCAGAAAGGCTCATCTGGGTAATAGATGTCAGCATTGTGAGTACATATTGTCTCGTTTGTGTCAGTTTTTCAAGGATTTTGTCAAGTTTTCCTTTCTATGTAAGGCAGCAGGAAGTGAGTCTAGTTTCCAAATAGAAGCATGTTGTAGGTGAACAGGCATCAGCACTTTCACAGTTTCTTCTCTGTCATCTTTTTCTGTCTTTTGCCGACAGTACAATTTTCAATCAATCTTGTTCTCTTTCTAATAAGCATATGATGTATTTTAACTTGATTTTAGCATATCTACTTAACCTCCGAGTGCTGAGTTCACTAGATTAAAAAGTTATAATGGGTTGTTACTGTATAGAAGACATGGGCAACTAGTAGCCCGGGGGCCACTTGTGGCCCTCATTCAGTCTAGTTTTTTGCAGCCCCCAAAGCAAATCCCCCAAAATTGTAATTCAAGAAGTTGGATGGAATGTGAAGCCCACAATAATACACAAAATAACTCTCAAAACACACAAATCGGCAGCAAAAAAAGTACATAAAAAACAACAAAATAACAACCATTTAAACAAACAAAATGACTACAAAAACACACAAAACAACCAGGGATACACCGAATATTTGGCCACCGAATATTTGGCCACCGAATATATTCGGCCGAATATTGCAAAAAAAGCCATATTCGGCCCTCGGTTTAGCGAGTTAAAAGCAAGGCCGAATAGTAGCATGTGACGCAATGACGCAACGTGCAGTGATTTAGAGTCGGAAAAGTGTGTGCGCGTTGCTGCAGAAGCACAGCAGCTCCTCCTTTCCGCACACAAACAGCCAGACTCTCTCCTTACCGCTCTCCGTTGTCTGTCACAGCGTAAAAGTTGGAAACCGTCCAATTCCACAACAGACTTTTTACAAAATGTGGAATTACAAGGGAGGGAGGAAACAACTTTTTCAACTTTGGCCCTCTGAATGAGGCTAAAGGGATGTATATCACTGTATCAAAACCATTATAAAGTGATTTTTTTTCATCATACTTCCCCTTTAATGCACTTTAAGTTTTTTTGGAATGTTTGTTTTATTTGAAGGGCAAATATAAATGAAAAACTTTGTTGTCCTTTTTGAAAAACCAAGGCTACTGGGGTATTTTAAAAATTTCATAATATTCAATAAACATTTACTTTCTTTAAAAAACACGTCTAAAAATGTATTCTAGGGCATTTATGCACTATTAAAAAAAATTGTGAAAAACGTATTCGATATTCGGTATTTGATTATATTTTATTCGGCTTCGGCCTCAAATTTTCATTTCGGTGCATCCCTAAAAACAACAACACATTACAGACAAGCTCCAAATACACACAAACTGTTAACAAAATTGCAAAATGACAGGAAAATACAGAAAACAAAAACACAAAAAGTGGCCCCAAAATGCACTAATCTACAACAAAAATTCAGAAAATGACAAATAGTTTCCCATCTCTGCTGTATAGTTACACTCTTTTTCTTCTTCTCTTCCTCAACAGATTGTCTGTGCAGTGTTTGCTGCCCTGCTCCATTTCTTCTTCTTGGCAGCCTTCACATGGATGTTCCTGGAAGGGGTGCAGCTTTACATCATGCTGGTTGAGGTCTTTGAGAGCGAACACTCCAGGACTAAGTACTTTTACCTGGCCGGATACGGAGTGCCCGCTGTCATAGTGGCGGTTTCTGCTGCAGTGGACTACAGGAGCTACGGCACCGACCGAGTGTAAGGAGGGTGGCAAAGAAGGCACTGTGTGAATGGAGGATACATGACAGGGCGAGTGGTGGAAACGGAGGGAGACTGGAGTGCCTGCTGTCATTTTGGCTGCCACACTGGACTACACAAGCTGTGGCACTTAACAGGAGTTAATACACAGAGGGGAATAGGGACATGCGGGGAAGGATGAGCCACACAGAGGTTGCTGAAGCAAAGCAGTGACAATGTGTGAATACGGAAGGATTTAGCAGCCAAGCTAGACAAGGGGTGTATATGGAGCGAAATAGGGCAGAGGAGGTTCAAGTGTGAAAATGAAGTGCTCAAGTAATCTACGCAGATATGTGATGATTTGTTGACATTTGGTGGGTATGCGATCTTTTGGGGAATGAACAAAATCTGGATCTGCCCATGAGTCACCTAGCTCTTATTTATTTTAAGGCCATGAATATTCATCTGAAAATTCCTGCTCTAACGGTAAAAAAAAGATTGACATTTTGACATCAGGGCCTATATCTGAATCAGAAAAAAGTTCATTAATCCCAGAGGGGTAATTAGAAAGGCAAGGCAAAGAGCGGCATATTAAAAAAAAACGATAATAATAATATTATTATTAATAATAATAATAATAATAATAATAATACAAACATGCAGAAATCAAGAAGCAAGACTACACCAAGAGGTTGTAAGGTAAACTGAATGATTGTGCAAATGAATGACAGGTGCAACAATGGCCATGAGAATGCTAAATGCTTATGTATAAGTTAAAAATATTTAAAATAATAATAATAAATAAAAAGTATATAAACATATGTAAACAGATTTATATTATAACATTTTTTATTATATTGTTAATATTATTTACTATTATATTATATATTATTATATGTGCATATTTAGGGCCCGAGCACATCGGTGCATAGGACCCTATTGTAATGCACCTCATTTTTATTATTATTTTATTTACGGCAAAATGATCGCATTTGAGGGCCTAAACAGGTTCAATTATTAGGACTGGCGAAAAATTTGATATTGCACATGTGAATGGCAAAATGACTCAGTAGCGCCCCCGTTGGTTTAACCCATGTCATTTATAGCCATAGCGCCACCTATTGGTAAAAGGCATTATTTTTGCACAGAACATGGCAGTAAAGTTTGTGATATAATCCTTGAAAATGGTGAGCTACGTCTCAACACTTTAAACCCACCGACATGCAACACACCTCAATGTGCGGCATTTCCTGACATGCGTGTGGTTGCAAGGGCCCGTTCGTTGCTGCTTGCAGCTTTAATTATACATATTTTTCTAAATATCTATAACGTTGTGGTGAGAGAGAGACTTTATAAACACTTACTGTGGTTTTCTGGGAACTCGAGGGATTAAAAAAAAAAAATTGACTGAATTACAATAGTAATGGTTATTTATAAATAAATATTTATTAACATTCCCCAAAAGCATTTACGGCATATCTAGGATAGGTGTTGTGGTATGACCTGCATAGCTGTCAAACATTTTTAAACACTGTAGTTTGCAGAGAGATATAAATTGTGCTTATTCCAACTTTTGATCATGAGATATCGATGCAAGAAAATGTAATCCGTGAACATCAGCTGATAATTGATGCTTTGCTCGTAAACTCTAGGCTGACGCGACATCTGCCGCTGAGCCACAGGTGGAATTATTGCATCGCGTTGTGCGTACTGCTGCTACCAGCCCTCAGTCTGGTTAAAACGCAGATTCATAAAAACATGATTATGCGACAAACACTGCCTGTGATTGAAAACAGCTTCTTCCGTGAAGTGAACTACAACTGGACTGCATTGGAAAATCTCTACAAAGCTAAATCTGCACTGCTCCAGTATAATCTATAGGATTGTTAGATTGTTCATATGCTCGAACGTTCACATTTGTGTCAGTTTTTGCAAACTTTTGTCATTCATATAGAGCATCTTTCTACCAGTCACAGGTTGGAACACAAGGAAAGCTGAATTTAGCTTTGTTTTAATCAGTGACGTGCCGTGAGCACTAGAGTTCAGTTGGCGGGGCGTTTGCAAAATCAACAGCATAAAACACCATTAAAGAACCCCAAACACTTATTCAATTGCAGCCTCCATACTCTCCCAACAATATATACAGTATGTCATGACGTGGCAGAGCATCCGTTGTTTGTGTTGGAAACACAGAATCACGGAGAAAATGACAACAACAACAACAACAACTCAGAACAGCCTCAGTGAGGAGCATTCACACTCAATCCTTCCTTTTGTACCATTCACTGTGGAAAGTACCAACAATTTTCTGACCTCACCATTGCTGAAGGTCTGGTAGCTCAGGTGTTGGTCTCCCATCTTTTGAAAGCATTTTTTTCCTCAAAAGAAAGTTTCTTTATTGTCTCTAGCGCTGTCATCCTGCCTGTAGTGTTATCCTACCCACTAGCTAGAAAATGTAGCAGCGGCCACGCTTTATCAATTCACTAATGCATTGCAAATGTAGGTATAGCATTTAGCATAGCACGACTACATCCAAAGGCAGCGTAGCGATCTTTTGGGAAAGGGTGTGGCCTCCTCCTGCCTTACAGCGGGGTGAGACTTGTGCAGCATCTCTGTCGTACCAGGAAATAACGATGTTTAGTCATTTGGCCTATGAAAAGCACAAAATGCTGACACATAAACTTTTAGGTATTGTAGGCTATCGGAAATTGAAAAATAAATTATAATTATATTATAATTAAAACAAATAATCAAAACATCAATTCACCCTTAGGTAGGCACTGCCTACCCTGACTGCACGTCACTGGTTTTAACATCCAGTCACACCACTACGTATACACACACACACAGAGAAAAATATATCAATATTTCATTGTGGGATGATCATTTAAACATGTCAAGTTTTGGGTGAGGAATCAGACAGCATACCGTGAGTTTTGTTAAAAAAAAAAAAACTAACAAAAAAAAACTTTTTCGACTTCAGTCTGCTGCAAAAATTCAATGTCAAAAGAGTAACATCAATTAACAATGACTTTTTAAATTTTTCACAATAATGCACTGAAGCAATGATCCTTTCCGATTTTACGAATTGTTACACTCTCTTGCTCCCATTGATCTTAATCAGCAAATTGACGATTTTCGTTTTCTGGTACTTGGGTAGCATTTGTCAGTCCCACCCTGAAAAGGACACTGCCCATCAGTTCTGACAGAACACATTGAGACAAAACCTTTGAAAATATCATCTGCCATCCCTGCTGTGTCACCCTGTCACGTAACATGCCCTAAAAGTCTTTGTTTCAGCCAGTGGCACCCATTCATGTAATAATGCAGGCTATGACTTGGCAAACGAGCCCTAATGGAAGATACAGTGACATACTCAGGGACCCATAATGGAGGGCTCTCTAATGTGGTGAAAATTGAAAGATTAATAATTCAAAAGCAGTTAGTCATGAATCATTTGGGCATTTTGCTTCAGCAGTTCTTCTTTTGCACCTTATCTTCAATCATTTGGCTCTGACCCCTGTAGATGGCACATGGTGATGCTCTTTTTCCATCCATCCGTGGAAAGTACCAGTGAAGATGTTTTAGGGTCTAGTAAATTAACATCTGCCAGTAAATCTTTTACCAACAAAGCTAACAACGTGGTCAACTTTTTCCTGCCAGGTCGTTTATGTGTAGGTATATAAAATGCTTATTTTCTTTCTGTCACTGAAAGTGTAGGTTTCCAGTCACATGCTCGGTCTTTAGTCATATCCTTTATGTGTGCTTCTGCGTATATGTGTCCCTCTTCACTCCTATAACCTCACCATAGCCATTCCCAGACTCCATAAATAGCTAGGATGATGTCTGCGTTCACAACTCAGCATTCAAATGAACCCAGTCATGTCACTACAGGATGTGGCTGGATCATATATCTCTGCCCTAAGGGGGAAGTAAAGGTTTATTTATCACAGGTTCTCATCCCTCGCTGTCTCCACTTCTGTGTGTGATGTATGTTTGAGGTGTGCGCACAGTCTAGAGTCTATTCTCCACCACCCTTCCTCACTGCTTTCCCTTTTTCATCCACCACTGTTGCCTTTCTCTCCCCCCTTCTGTTGATGTCCTCTGATGGATCATCCTTGCTTTTCTACTTCCATCAATGGTCGGTGCATGCTTTTACTTCCCATGTGTCTTTCTCTTCTGAGCATGAGAACTCTGACACTGCCTCTCCCTCCCAATCACTCTTTCTGTCCCTCCTTCTCTCTAGATGCTGGCTGCGGTTGGATACGTACTTTATCTGGAGCTTCATAGGCCCTGCTACACTCATCATCATGGTGAGAGCCTGATTCATTCATTGACATAAATAATACACACGCTAACATAACACTGGCTGTCTTTGTTCAGAACTGGTGTATTCTAAGATGTTCATTATTCTCCTGCATTGTTTTGTCACATTTTCCTCAAATGTTTTAAGTACAAAAACAGTACATTATGTGTCATCCACTGAACTCCCAAGTGGGCAAACATTCCTATGGGATGGAAAATCATTGAAGGAGCTATAGAGCACAAACCGTTGTGTGCAATAATGGTGAGCACTTAGGAGTGTTAAATAGAAACTGAAAAGAATCTGTGTCCCCTTCGTTCTTTGGTTATTTCGTTTTAAAGTCAAATCAAAATAACAAATAAACTGTGTGTTTATTTTGTTTCATTGACTTAAAACCAAAATAATGAAAAATCAAAAACCAGATAAGCAGTGATTTTGTATTCTGTTTGGATATTTAAGGGAAACTAGGACGAGAGCTTCATGTTTTAATCTCACGACACAGAGGGGACCCATAGACGGGGGCGGACTTTTACTCCCGGAAAAAAAAGAAGCAACGCATAAGTCACGTTACTGATTAACTGGTGAATTGAAACGTCATCAATACATAAAATGGATGTTATGAAAAACATGCACATAATATGTGATTAAAGGAGCCAGAGGTGTTGTAATGAATCTACTGGTGCTCCTTGTTTCTTGTGATCAACTTCCGTCTAGTGGTATTATAACGCGCAAAAAAAATATTTTTTACTGCCCTCAAAAAAGCTGTGAATGTTTTTGCTTTAGCTTTTCAAATCGTAGAAGTTCTAACATCTATTCCTCACACCAGCCTCACAGTTGATAATCAGTCACCAGTTTATTTGGATACTATTTGGACCGTAACACTGTTCGGTAAAGTTGGCACGATATTCACAGATTCGGACTTCCGGCATCAATAACTCTTTAACGAAACGTCATCGACATTCATATTACGCCTCTTTGCCATCCGTGTGAGGTGGACAACATGCTAAAAGATCATTTTATCAAACGCAGCAGAGTAAAAGTCCCATTTGTGTGGTGAGTTTAAAACAGAAACAAAAAAAACAACATAACCATGCTGTTTATTTGTTTTTTTGATTTTGTTTTAAAACGGAATAACCAAAGAACGAAGGGTGCACGGACTGAAAAGCAACATAGCGTGTCAAAGTGCTGTTTTTGTTTCAAAACACTGCAACCAAATTTAGGGCCGAGCAGGAGCAACGTAAACTGCCACAAAGTTACTGCATAGTTCCTGTATAGACCTATGTGTGTCTGCAAAGCGTTCTGAGGAGAATGAACAGGCATCCTATCATTAGTAAGTAAACAGAGACGGAAATAGAATAGAGTTAGACGGCCATGCAGACATACTGGGGGGAAAAAAAGCTGTGTTTAATACAGAAAAGTTTCAAACCAGTGGGATGTGTTCCCGGCTCCCTGTACAATGACGCTTGCTTCTCATTTTAGAAATGCCAGCCAGGCTATTAACGATCTTACTAGCTCTGCAAGGGGGAGATCTGCAGGTGATGCTGCCCTGTTATGCCTCTACACCCCTCAGCAAGACAGAAAGCCTGCGAGCTCTCAGAGCAGCAGTCCGGACACTCATTGTTATACCAGGATATCTGCACTTTGGCTATTAAAAAATGACAGCGTTTGTGGGATTTGGATTACATGACTGCTGCATTTCCCTTTAGCCCATGCTGCTGTGTTTTGAGCCCATAAAAGCTTGTTGATTGTGGGCTGACACTGTTTTCTCCCAGCTAATTACGTCTGCAGTAGCAAATGAAATGATATACCCTGAATCGGTGCAGTGACATTGTGTCTTTGATTAGACTCATTTCTGTGAATGATTAACTCATGTGTAATCAAGGTAATATGTGTGTGTCTGTGTGTTTCAGTTGAATGTGATCTTTCTGGGTATCGCTCTTTATAAGATGTTCCACCACACAGCTATTCTCAAGCCAGACTCTGGATGTTTGGACAACATTAAGTAAGTAGTGCAGACTGAATCTGAAATCAAGCGTGGTTATTATGGTATCTAAGGAATTCTCAGCATTTAGGAAAAACAAATTGATGCCTAATTTGTTGTGCCATGGAGAGAAAACTGATTCCTTGGTTACAGTAAATACAGAGGATGTTGATTATAAAGACTAGAGGAAGGATGAGAAACAAGCCTGGCTCTGAACCAAGGTTCGTAAAAAAAAAATGCTTTCCAGCACTTTAAAGCACAATTATCGCCAAGCAACGTGCCAATGACACATGCACTCATTGGCACAATGTTTATCGAAGGTGACATTTTTTTTTTTGCAATGAAAAAAACAGTTATTCACAAGTTTGTTATTCATAAGTATCTCAAAAACAAGAATGCGCATTTTTCAAATCGGCTTTTTTTGTTCCATGTAGCACATTTAAACGTTATCTTAACATTGGTAGCATCACTTTACTACCCTTGACCACAATACACATGCATGCTAAAGCAATAATGAGCTATCTGACCTTTGTTGTTTTTCTTTTGTCTCGGTTCAACCTAGTTTGAATACTTTAACACTTTCCACTTTATCCATGTTTACTGATCAACCAGAAACTCTTTTGCCTGAAACAATTTGTTAGCTTGGCCTTTTGTCTTATACATAGAACCTGCCTGCAGTTGAAGTACAAGCTTGAATTAACTATTACCCTGCCTTGTCAAATTGATTTTCTTGATTAACATGGTCCTTTGACCCAAATACCTAATGTGTTATGGAGATATTCTAATAATAATATGTGATTTCAAGGAAACAGCCCTGAGAGAAATAACTCTAGGGAGTTAAGAGAGACTCTGAGGGAGAGGTGAAACATTGGAATGGAAGTGATGAGTGTACATTTTATTGGAAAGGGTCATCAGATGAGCTTTAGTGGAGATTCTGTCTCGCCTGAATGGTGCCACTGAGGGCAACATCAAATCAATCACCTTAGACTCCCTCGCTTTCCCTCCTGTCTCTCTCCCTTCCTCGTGACGCTACTAATATTTCCCCTTTCCTCGCTCATTGGCTTTGTCTCTATTCCTCGCGTTAAAGCCGCTCGCTGCCCAATCAGCCAATCGAATTAACAGCCATCATTTCAGTTGTGGCGGACCAAAAAGTGTGACCTTAATAGTGAAATGTCATTTATTATGGCTGTAATGTCCCTTTACTAGTACTTACTGCCCAGTGAATCCACTCACACTCAACCAAGACCTTTCAATGCATACAAATGCTCCTCCATGACCATGTTTTTTTTAATTATTTTTTATAGACATTTGGCATTTGTCTTACTTTTTCATAGCCGAGATAATGAAGCTCCAAAGCCTTGAAAACATTTGATCAGAGTTATTGTGATAATACTGTCCAAAACCACTAATTCACTTGCAGTGTTTTAGAAAACTTTAGGACTTGTTTGGACGAGTTTGAAAATAAACCTGAAAGTGTCTCCGTGGTCATGTGCTGTGAATAATTGTGTTACGATGGAAGAGGGAGATAACTGTTTTACCATGCTGTCTGTTTTGGGTTTTAGTCACTGACGTAAGAGAGCTTGTAACTTCTCCTTCCTCTCTGGAGATGCTATCTAAATGAGAAAATCCACTTTCACTCTCTTCTCTCACCCCCTTAAGTAAAAATGAGCGTGTCTTTCTGGCCCAACATCAACTATTTCCCCCCACCCCATTCCCACAGTGTTAGAGCTTTGGTTGACCCTCATCCAACCTTTTTCTCCTGCCTCCTGGCCTCACTTGCATCAGCTTTGGATGATATTTTTTCTGAGTCATTGACAAAGATTGCTAGGCGGGGTTGTAAGGAAATGCTACTATTTGTCAAACATTTCTTGTTTTTTTCTTTTTCTTCAGGTCTTGGGTGATTGGGGCCATAGCCCTGCTGTGTTTGCTGGGTCTAACCTGGGCTTTCGGACTGATGTACATCAACGAAAGCACCGTGATCATGGCCTACCTGTTCACCATCTTCAACTCTCTACAGGGCATGTTCATCTTCATCTTTCACTGCATATTGCAGAAAAAGGTGCGTGAGATAACGCCTACACCAGAGCGCACATAACTTTGTCGGTCCGGTTCTCAGGGGAGCACCTCGGGTCATTGCTTGGCGCTTACTTGTTTCCTGTAACCACCTCTCAAGGGTAAAAGAACAGAGGGATGCGTAGATAACGTGACATTTTAATTTCGTTTCAACTGACATTGAATAGAAACAGCTTTAAAGCCTCACCGAATACGAAGCTTTCCAATGAAATGACTGAAAAGTAAATGTACAGATACTGAAAAAAAATAAACAAGAGCTTTTATGCACTCACAACAGTTATACATAAAAAGGGTTTAAAAATATATCAAGTGTTTATCATTCATGAGGGGTTTTTTTTTGTGTAAAAATAAAGATCAAACAGAGTGCTTCAATAAGAAATGATAAAATACAAAAGGTTCAGTTACCGTCACTGATAGATGGGCTGTTCTCATGTGTCTGTGCGGGTTGTTTGTGGAGCCCGTTTGGTAGGAAACGTTTAGATGGCTCAGATTACACACTTTACCTCACCTCCACTGCGCACTCCCTGATTAACTCATTTATTTCCCTCCTGTATCGCTCTCTGTTCACTGTCGTGCACACACAAACGCACATGCATAACCCTTTTCCATCAACACAAACACTAAAAGTGTGTATCTGCGGAGGTGTCACAGGATTGATCCCGACAGTGGCTGTTCGAATTACAGCACAATTTTTCTTTACTTAATGGCAGCAGGTGTCAAACTAAAGAGTTTTCTGGAAAATGTTTCTGTCAATGGGAAAGTTTTTCTTCAACATTGAGGAGCATCTTGCCTAAATTAGCCAGATAAGAATTTAACATTTTTAAAAAGAACCTTCTCAGTTCAAACGCTTACGAAGAAACGCCCACGGAGGGTTTTAATAAATTCCAAACATTAACCCTGCCAACATCAGTAGCATCCAGTAGCTTCAATTTTAGAGACTATCTTTATATACATATATTTTTTATTTTATTTTAGTTTTTCTGTATACGTACATATGACTTTTTATACTTTAGTTATGTGTCTCTTCCAGGAGAAGCCTACACATTCTGAGCTATTTTTACAAAGTCTCCCACACAGTGTCAGTGCCTAACAGTGTAGGTGAGTAGAGGGGAAATGGATGTATCAAATACCTTATACCCTCAATCTGGCTGCAGCTCTGAGGAGAGATTTTAGTTTTAAGTGCATGACCAGGAAACTAGCGTGTCTGTGTGTACACTGTACTTAGGTATGTGTCAGGCCATTGGATCAGGTATCCAGAGAGCTGTCCTCAGAACAGCGCCGAGGTTTTCTTTGGCTGCGTCCCAAAATGGTTTCCTCCTAAGATGCATGGAGCAACTCAAACACACAGCTGTTCAAACAGAGTATGTGGCAACACACGATGCCAGTCCAACAAGCTTGTTAAAAGGCAATTACAGTCTTATTTGTTCTAACTTGATTGGGATCTAAATGCAGATGTTCTGTGTGCACAAGTGCATCACATGTCTCTCCGTGGTGTGTTCTCACTTTCTGATGAATATGATGAGAGGGGAAAGTTTATTAAGTTAATCTTCAAATGTCTAAATCTTTATAGTTCTTGTTCAATTGTTTAAAGCTGCTATCCACGATCATTTCTTTTAATGGATAAAATAAACATGTAAACATAATTTACTCCCGAAACACGGAAACGGGTGTTTTGACCTTATTCTGATATCATGGGGAATACCGGAAATACTGCAACACCAAAAAAATGATGTCAGGCAAATCACTGTCGTCCTTGTCTGGCAGAAGAAAAAAAAAGAATGAAATGACTGTAAGAATGAATTAAAAACAGTTTTATGCATTCTTTTAAAGGACTCCACATCCCACAATGCCCAAACTTATTTGTCAACAAACGGAGTGTTTATGTTGGAGAATACAACAAACTATCAAGCAGCGATTTTAACCTTTTTCCTTTTGTTTTTTGGAGTAAATGATGTTTGTATGTCTGATTATATCTAATGAAAAGTTTTATGGGTAGCAGCTTTGAGAATGAAGTGAAATAGTGTATTATTAATTACAAGTACTAACGTTACTGTAATTTAGTTGCCTTTATGGGTATTTGTACTTTTTTTTGAGGATATTTCTATATCACTAATTTTACTTGTACTTAAGTACGTTTTAAAAGTTACATTTCTACACTCAACCGTTACTGGGTAAATTTTAATTTTTTGGTTTAAAATGACCAGACAGCAATGATCACATCATAGCCGACCAACCAGATTAAACATAAAGCACAGCGCAAAAACAGGATTGAATGGAAGTTTTTTTCTCAGTTGTAGAGTTCATAAATGTAGCTATACTTAGAGCCTGATCATTTATTTATTTTGAATTGAATGCATTGGTGTTATTTTATTTAAAAAAATGAATTAAGTTCCAATCATGCAAGATTTGGTTTCTTCCTTTTTAAGTTTATACATGAGATGTTTACTGTATGCAAAGGAACCGTGGCAAGATTGTGAATGAATGTAACTAGTGACTTTTACTTTGAGTACAATTTAATTAAGCTATTTTATATTTGTACTTGAGTATCTTATGTATGACTTACTTGTACTTGTACTTGAGTATAATTTCAATCAAGTAACAGTACTTGTACTTGAGTAGTATATATCATCTCTGGCTACAATGACCAAAGTTAAAGCGAAGCCTCAGTACTTTCTTTTCCCCTTACTCAGGTGCGTAAGGAGTACGGCAAATGTCTGCGTACTCATTGCTGCAGTGGCAAGAGTGTGGAAACCTCCATCTCCTCCTCCAATAAAACGACCACCTCTCGGACCCCCGGCCGCTACTCTACAGGCTCACAGGTGAGCTTACCGGCCTGTACACCAGGACGCTACAGCACAGCAGACTCTCAGGTGAGGCCAGATCACGCCAAGAGGGCTTTGGGATATCAGCGATTCACTTTTTAACTCACATATTCTTTTGTTAATAACATCTTCTAGATGAATAAGTTATGGTTAAAAGTGAAATATCCCAAACCCTGACTTGACACAGATAAAGCTGCCTTATTTCAGGTTTGTGCAGTACTTGTGACACTGATGTGTGAATATTTTTTCCAACCTGTTTCCCGCTTCACTTATGTTCCTTAATGGCCTCACCTGCACTAATTTGCTTCTTTTTTTTAACCATCACGCCTCATTAATTTTCCTTTGGTTGTCATCCATTTTCTCCCATGACATCTTCCTGTTGCATTAATGCATTCCTCTTCCTTTTCATTGTTATTATTATTTATGTCTTTACCTATACCTTTTCTACCCCTCTTTTTTGCTTCTTTCCTGCCGTGTGCAGAGTCGAATCAGGCGGATGTGGAATGACACAGTGAGAAAACAGGAGTCCTCCTTCATCACCGGAGACATCAACAGCTCTGCCACACTAAACAGAGGTAACTATGGGATACCTATCATTTGCATCCTTATCAATGTCACCACTTTCACTTTATAATAAGCAGGAGGCTTAGGCAGGATGAGCTGTCTTTTAGCTAGAGGTTCTTCTCACAGCTTTGTGTTGGTAAAGAATAAAGGGTTTGTAAAATGTAATATCCCTTGATAGTTCTTTTTTTTTTTTTAAAGTTCCCTTTAAAGAACGCCTTCACAGGAAGTATCTTGTCAAAACTGAAACATTACCCAGTTTGTGGATACATTCAGTACCCACTGAGAGCAGGGCTCACTGTGCTTAGCGGGGTGTACACTATGTGCTTTGTTTTAAAAACCAAAAAAGTCATTTTAGCAATATGGGAAACATATAAGAACAAGAGCACTCAGAGAGTACAAACCTTCTTCATTCACACTTTAAAGGCTTGGAAGAAAGTTTGGTAACACTGTAGTTTTATACATAAAGGCGGATATTACGCTGTCATTATTATGACGACACCTGTCAGCATGAATAAGGTGTCATAAAGACATTAAGTGTTGTTACCCTAACCCCTAACCCCACTAGATCCCTCCACCTAACCCAAAAAATGCCAACATAGCTCCAAAGGTGTCATAATTTAATTTAGCGAATGACACTTAATGACAGCCTTCATGACACCAGATAATGACAGCGTAATGTCAGCCTTGTATAAAACTTCAAGTAAAGTGTTACCGAAATTGCTAACACTTTTTGGAGGAAAATTACGGTGCAATGCGCAATCCAGATCTGATCCAGATGAAACTTAATGAGGTAATAGAGGAACCAACCTGACATAACTCGGTCAAATTTCATACAAATCGAGATATACATTTTTGAATTCCCGCCAATGATGTTCGATAGGGATTTTTTTAATTTTTCAAGCTGACCCATAATCAATGTATTAATCTGGATCACATACACATTTAATTCAATCTTCCATGGTGTACGGTCTATCTTTGGTTAAAATTTGTCAAAATCTGTGGGGCACTTTTGACGTAATCCTGCTAAAAGACAAACAAACAAATAAATAAACCCTGGTGAAAATATTATATATTATAAATTAAAATATGAGTTTGGGTGAACAGGAATGGAACTGCTTGTAACATTTTTGCACTGCTGTAATATTCTAAATGAGCTACCGTACATGCAGCCTTGGCTGTCCTATTATGTCAAATGTGCTGTAGTTACAAGTCTACTAAATGAGAACCATGCTTGGTTCATTGTATTTCTGAACTGTCTGTTAGTCAGACTCTGCAAAGTAATGACCTGCACGAACTATATCCAACAGTATGGCTGTCTAATGAGGACAAAGACACCTAAATGTCTGTGCTGTTTCACACACACAAGCATGATTACAGGATATTGGAACATGCCCAGTGGACGGAGCACTTCAGTTAACACCCTTACTTTTTTCCTTCTTTATGCATAAACCGTGCTCTACATAGCTTTGTAGTCAAAGGACCACAGATGGTGCCTTCGGAGATAATAGGAATTTTGCAATCAGACATGGGGCATACATTGTGGAAAGACAAAAACAAAAAGTGAAATAACGTCACACAGTAACAGTTGATGTTAGTCCATTGTGTATGTTTTGATCAAGAGACATAATCTTTGAAACCCATCCATCCATCCATCTTCTTTGTATTCGAGCCTTTTCAGATCATGGGCATAGACATGTAACCTAACCCAGCTTTACTGAGAGCACTAGGCAGGAAACACGAACTGGACATGTTGCCTCAAGTGCCCCGTGTAAACTCATAAATACCCAAAGCCAGGGGTGGACTGGGACAGAAATTGGCAATTTTATGGCCAGACCAGCCAACTACATTATCAGTGATTCTCAACATGTGGCTTAATTTAAATTTTTATTCCCCCAGAAAACCTTTTTACCTGTTTCCTTTGCAACTTACTTTGTCCCATTTTGACCCTTTTTTAAAAAAAAAAATTCAGACTTTAGCTACCGTTTACCAATAAATATCCTTTTTTCATATTTTTGTCCATTTTTACAAGTTTTTTTTTTGACACTTTTATCCAATTTTTGCCCTTTCTTAAATTTTTTTGGCCACCTTTCATCCCAATAAGCTATCTTTTGCCCAATAAATACCACTTGTTTCCCTTTTCCCTACATTTTGCCTCTTTTGTTTCACATTTTTGCCCTTTTTTACTATTGTTTGCCACATTTTGCCAATCTAAATACCACCTGGTTCCTCTCTATTTGCCCATTTTTTGGCCACTCTCTACTGCTTTTGGCCCATTTTATTCACTTTTCACTCTTTTCTTGACACATTTTAGCCACTTTTGGACCATTGTTGGCCACCTGTTACCATGTCTGCCTCCACTCGCTCATCAAAAAAACAAAAAAATGTAGCCACTTTGGGTTGACGCCCCACCGGTACAATGCCCGGTATTCCAGATGGCCAGTCCACCCCTGCTCAAAGCCATTATACTCTGAGGTGCAGATTCACTAAAGGTTTAGGGGTATTAAAACGTGTGCAAACGTCATTCCACGCGCTAATAAGGGGTACGAACCCCAGGGAATCAGGACTGTGCGTCTTCTGCGCGTCACAATGCGCCCACAATCCATTGTGCAGGTTTCCCTGTGATGAATGTGTAAAGTAGGCAGATCTCATAAGGGGTGCAAAAAATGAGAGAAGGAAATAAATTAATGCAGTAAGCACAAAGCAATTCATTAAACCTGGAACTATGTGCTGTGATTGTTTTAGCACCAGAAAATAGTACGACTGACAAGCAGGTGCAAACACACACGCAGAGATCAGCTGCAATAAATGTTGACACAAAAACACAGTGGAGATGGAAAAAAACACTCCAGTTAACCTTTCTAGTATAAGAAAATAATTTAAATAAAATAATTGACAATATTAACAGCCACTGAATAAGACAATGCAGAGTAAAGATAAGCATGGATGCCACTCCGGACGCACCGCTCCAATGAGCTCCTGTGTCTTTCTCTCCATGTTTTGATCGTAAAATTCACGTGTCACATTGATGTCAGTAGCGTCAGGCCAGAATCAGCTGAGCACTGCTTGGGAGCTCAGACCTGCTGGATGATGCTCAGTAGATCATCTTCAAACGGTGCTGATCGACTGATTGACAGACTGTGTTGCTGCATTAACTCAGATCAATGGCAGATCAATAGGATGGTTTCTGTCCAAATCTGCCTGTGGACTGATGAGAGCAAAGTTACAGAACCTGAAATTAGGGGGAAAAAATATCATTAGGTTTTAAAGTTGTTGTTTAAAAAAAATAAGTTTCAGTTTCTGTTTATTTTGTTTTCTACATTATTAAATGTAGTCCATCCACTTCCAAACTGTAGTTCTTCAAATGTAATTTTGTGCTTCCGTGCACTCACCTCTCCATGTTTAACGAGCAAAATGTTCATTTAAATAGGGTTGTCACAACCACGTATATACACGCAGCTATTAGTGCCACAATGTTAGTAAATTCCCCACAGCAGGTGAGGAAACAGCGCCACCAAAGGATGTAGGGACTCACCCTTTATTTCAGATCTTAGTGAATCCACCCCTGAGTATTGTACCGTTGGTCTGATCAAAATATTTAGCTTTCAGAGAATAACTTTAACACCTATCAATCGAGGATCAGGTGAAAGGCCTGGGACACCATGACAGGTTGCCAGTTACACAGAGACAAGCATTGACAACTACAGTTTTATTCAATTGATTAACTGTTGACGGATACATTTATGTTTTTGGACTGCTGAAGTTTCTGATGAACTCCTGCTTGCCTTTCATATGTAAAAAAACAAGTGGAAAAACAAGTAATCATATCTTCATTACTTATACGTTCATGGTTGTATCCATACAGCTATATAACATATTTTTACACATAATATATTATACCACTGCTGTTTTTACTAGCTACATTGGTTCAGCGCATTGCCTTTAATATTATAACACTTAATCAACCTGCCTTAACAATTGGACATCCTATGATATTTGATTGCTTAAAGTGTTCCCTTAATGAAGTGAGACCGATATTTGGCATAACTGATCAAAGCGCACTATAATAAGGCACTCAAACACCACTACGTTGTTTTTTCTGTGCCTCTTGTTACTGGCCTTGATAGAGAATAATTAGATACATTTATTTGTATTTACTGAATATGAAAAGGGTTTATATTGTGATGAAAGACATGTTTCCCTGATTGTCACGGCACCAGTTGTAAAAAAAAAAGAAAAAGAAAAACGGCTTCCACTAAAAAGCCACAGTGGTGGCAGTAATGTAAACTGACATTGTTTCCTTTGAGACAGTCTTTGTGAGTGTTTTGCCAGTGAAACGCCCGAGTAATGGTTTCAGAAGGTGATGATGACAGGACAAGACCAAGGAGAGCAAGTCATACTGTCTAGTCTAGTGGAATCTTGGATGATTGAAACTGTTTAATAATATTTAAACAAAACAGAAACAATAGGTTATTTACATAACTCCGGTTCTTTGAGTGTTATAAGTGAGATGTTTCACTATGGGATATACGCCTCTGTGTCATATCACAGAAGCCCTATCTCATTACGCCAATCCTGATTGGCTGGTGAAATGTATTCATCCTCCGCAGGTAGTCCTGCCTACTATAAGTAGAGGGGGTGGAGATTACAGCGCCTTTCAAATAAGCAATCCTCTTCTCACTCATCTAGCAAAAAGGGCTGTCTGGTGAGACATCTCACTCATATTACTCAGAGAACCAAGGTTATGTAAATAACCTATGCTTCTCTTTCATAACATTCATTTTGATGTCTCACTATGGGTTATGGTAACTCCCGTATTGCAGACAAGCTTATCACGCACTACACCAGCCCGCAGGGCAAGCACTGTTCCTGATCAGGACAGGAGAACCACCCGGTGCGGAGACATCCAGACGGTAAAACTGGACAAAAGTGTGGGGCGAGGATCAACTCGCCGCAGCACAAATATCCTGCACAGACACTCCCCTGAACAGGGCCCAGGATGTGGCTAAACCCCGAGTCAAATATGCACGCAAGCAAGCCAACAGGCGGCTGCAGACTCTGACTCGTATAAGCCAAAGCAATCGCTTCCACCACCCAGTGTGACAGACGAAACTTAGTTTAGTAACCGGCTTCCCTTTATGGGACAGAGCTCAGAAGACAAAGAGCTGATTGCTCCTCCTGAAGCTCCTCGTCATATCTACGTAAGTGCGCACCAGACACAGCAAGTAGGGCCACTGCTCCCCCTGTGAGGCAGAGAAGGCCGTGAGGTCAATAGGAGAACTCGAGCCCAGCACCTTAGGCACAAATGCCGGGTTGACTTTCAGCACCATCCTCACATTGCCGGAAGAAGTGAGCGCATGATGAGTTCATGGATGTCACTGACACGTTTAGCTGACGCCAAAGCCAGTACCAACACTTTGCATGTCTCATTGGTTCTAAAGGAAGAAGTTTAAGTCCCTCCAGAACCACAGCCAAATCCCACAGGGAGGAATCTGCGTGCTCATTTTATAAAATGAACGATCAGCCGATGCTGACTCAGTTTTATCCCCAAAGCCCAAGTGACAGGCAGCCATAGCTGCCAGATACACTTTCACCGTGGAGAAGGCTCTCTGTTTGTCAACCAGCTTCTGCAGAAATGACAAAATCACTCCCACTAAAAGGGGGCGTGTCCTGCCCAGTGACACCAGCCCTCAAACACCAGCCCTCAAACATCCTCCATTTACAGTCGTACAGACACCTAGTGGAGGAAGCCCGAGCGCTCTGTCTGGTGGAAATCACATGCTGTGAGATTCCCACGGCTGACAGATTGCGCCACTCAGGGGCCAAACCCATAGCACCAAGCACTCTGGGTGAGGTTGGAAGACCAAGCCCTCCGCCTGTGAGAGCAGGTCCCCGCTCAACGGGAGTTGCCAGGGGCGGGCACACAGCAGCCGTTATATCTCTGTCAGCCAGTGCATAGTAGGCCAATGCGGAGCCAGAGTGTGACCATGCTCCCTCACCCTGGAGAGGGTGGGGGGCAGCAAGGCCAATGGGGGGAAGGCACAGAGCAGCACCGAGGCACCCTGAGCAGACCTGGTGTGTGTTTCGGCCCGATATCCAGTTCCCGCACCTGCAGAGATGAGCCTCCGAGCCTCCAGACCCCCTGGTGTGCGGGGCATTGTTCTCCATCTTCTTCTCTGTGCTGGTGCTCAGGCAAGAAGAAGTGGTTGGCTAGCCATGGACCGGCGACCGCGCGGAGTGGCGAGGTCGGTGTCCTAACCGAGCCACTAACTGGTGTGTTGCGTCCTGTGCTCGTAAGCTGTGGTGCGCCGTCGATTGAAGCGGTGAGCCGAGTCGAAAACAGGTGTGTCGGAGGTTGGCCCTCAACAGCCGTGCAGTGTTGTACCGAGCATGGAAGCAGAGAAAACACTGGTCGATCTGGTGTGGTCGAGAGCAGAGAAGAAACATCAACAGCAGCATCCTGTGACGGAATCCAGAAAAGGGTTCACCTGTGGACAGTTAAGCTGCTGAGTGAGAAGAGGTTTTTGAATAGCACTGTATTCTACTCTCCTTCTACTTATAGTAGGCAGGACTACCTGTGGCGGATGAATACATTTCACCAGCCAATCAGGGCTTCG
Source organism: Gouania willdenowi (assembly GCF_900634775.1). Classification (NCBI taxonomy): domain Eukaryota; kingdom Metazoa; phylum Chordata; class Actinopteri; order Blenniiformes; family Gobiesocidae; genus Gouania; species Gouania willdenowi. The sequence goes on from NC_041044.1 coordinate 27,991,485, forward strand.
GAGATATGACACTGAGGCATATATTCCATAGTGAGACACTGAAACGAATGTTATGAAAGAGCACACTCATTTTATTTGCTTATAGAAATTTCTATTTAACAAAATTCAGAACTGAATTGTGTTCTTAACTTTATATGTTGGAAACTTCCTTGAATCTCCATTGAATTCAGTGGTCCAAACACTACTTATCCATAATTTCATTTGTTTGTTCTCGCAGACTGTCACTCTGTCCTGTTGGGAAAGCAGTTGAAAGTGTTTTCTCTGACACTTTTACGTTGTCGTTTTAAGCTCATTATCCATGACAGCAGTAATTCTCGACAGTTTGACAGATTTTCCTCCTTCCAAAGACACCAACATGCACTATAAACTGATTTCCTGGCATCGTCATTTTGTTGACTTGGTATGAGCTAAACACCGACATAAGACTTCAGTTTAATTTTGCTTAAAACACATTTATTTTTGATGAACTGTTAAATTGATTTAAATGTAAAAAGACAAAAAAACAGGAATACTTTGTAGTCACATAGATTCTTTATGTGAATAAAACTCAGCTGTATATCACCATGGTAACAACCATAGGCTGTTTTTTAATTCAAAGCAATCATTGGAAAAAATATGATAATGATAATGCATTGGATTATTATAGTGCCTTATTTTGGTCACTCAAAGCACTTTACATGGCATTATGTGTGGGAACCTTGCCTTTAAACCACCTTCATGATCATATATATTTATATATTGTATATTATATATATTTCAAATAAACTCTGATCCAAGAAAGCCAGGGTTGGGGTCAGTTATTACATTTTTCAGCTACATCTACGTCTTATTATCCATGTTCAATTACAACTTCATTACCATTACAGTGACCAGCATTTTTTCCAATTACAATTGAATTACAATTATTTGTTTTCCTCAGAAAGTAACGTTCTAAATTACTAAAGTTCAATTACAATTAATCACAATTACTGAGCATTTAATAAATAATTACAATTTAATTATGATTATGACAGCAAGAGATTTTTTAAATTACAATTATAATTATGCCATAATAGTAATTGATTATCAATTACGTGATTACAATTATCAGAGAAAGCTTCTCTGTACAACTTCTTTGACTTCTTTTAAAGTCATGGACTGTTTTTTCCAACATCTCACCTCTATGACACTAATATGTTAACATGGGAGTTCTTCAGTAAACCATAAACATTTCCTTTCTGTTATGCATCCTGCTTTCTACCCTTTGATATTTGCTGTATACCTTGCCTGGATTTAGCAGGTATAGAAGTTAAAAGGATGAAAATAGATTAAATAACACGAGAAACTCTATTTAATGTGACAGCAGTGAAATGAAAGCTCTGTATTCATCAAACTGTAGGAACAAAAAGGCAAGTAAGAACTGCATTGTATACCTTCCCTTTCAGTACTAGTTACTATGGAAACATTTATGGTTTAAACAAAGGCTGTTGTTTTTTTTAAATCAGGCTCTGTATTGTGGGTAGAGTTAAAATCTCAGAGGTAATTTAACAGATTTGACCATTGACGCTCCTGCAGTAATGCTTCTCTGCAGCTCAGTTTGCTTCAAGCTCTGCCTCCATGTCTGTCCTTCTGTCTGTCCCTCCCTCTCTCAGCCTCTATGCACTAGCTGCAAGAATGAGTTGTCAAGCTTTTCCTCTACTTTCTCCCTAACCTACGTTTGCTCATTTGATTTACTTGTCCTCTCTCTTTCCTTCTTCCACACACTCCTTTCTTTCTGTCTCACTCTCCTTTGTTCTTTTCTCTACTTGTGTACTTCCACTTTGCAATGCTTACATGCTTTTTTTTTTATATACTTTATCTTTACCCTGCTTTTTTTTGTTTTCTCTTGAGTGCATCTTCCCTTTCACTCTTGGCTGTTGCTTTTTATCTCTCTTTTTCCTCTTGGCTGTTGCCCTTCCTCCCTCTTTCTCTATTTGCCTGAACCAGGAGCCATGGCTAATCATCTTATAACTAATGCTCTCCTTCGTCCCCATGGTACTAACAACCCTTATAACACTCTCCTGGGGGATTCAGCAGTCTATAACAACCCAGCCGTGGGCATGTACAACACTCAAGGTTTGACTTGTGTTCCTTTTTATTACCATACAGCTTTGTTGAAATTAACTGACGGTGTGGTCGTCTGCATGTTGAGTCTGCATGGCTATTGCATTTTTAAAAATGTTTGCGATTTGTAGATGCGGCCCTATTATGTTTCCTAAATAAGTTCATCAATCACACTGCAATACATATGCTGTATGAATTATTATAAAATGATCAACAAATGTTTGAGAAAATTTGCAAGCAAACAAAAAGTAGTAGTTCAGTTTAGGAGATTAAGATATCAGTGGGATTACAATGTGTTTTTAATGTGTGTCAATTTGCACTGTTGTTATTGTGGCTTGTATGTTTTTTTTATGCTTACCATATTTTTGCACACTGAATAGCCTCAATTTAGGACAAATAAAGTTATTGATTCATTGATTGATTGATTGATTGATATTATAAAGGTATCAGAGATTTTTGGCATCCATTTGGTCCAATCCAATCCAACTATATGTATAAAGCACTTTAAAAACCACCCAGGAAGAGGGGTACAAAGTGACAACAGATAGATGAAGTGCATACACTATAAGATAAACAATATAAATAAACAAAATATAAAATAACAGTGTACATAAAATCAATGCAATTTAAAAACTATATGCTAAAGTAAAAAGCTGCAACTGTAAAAGCTTGGTTGCCTTTGAGCTTTTTTTTTTTTCGGTCAATAAGGAGGATAAAGATATTGGCTTAACAGTTTCCAAATATATATACATAAAAAATAAAAGATTAAATAAATTAAAAATAAAATGTTTTTCTATGTCCTTGTTTGGCTATAATGACAAGTTGTTGTTTTTTGCTTTCATTGATTTCTATTCTTTTTCACAGTCACAGTTCATATAGTTTCTAGTTGTTCGCACAGGCGTGTTTCACATGAAACGTCTTTGTGATCAGTTTGGGTTTTGGGGCAGACCGGCCTGGGATTCAGAGGTTTCAGTGTGTGTGTCCCATGAATCTGTAGCTGTTCTGTGCTCTCAGGGTTTTATATGCTGCTGATAGTGCTAACCATAACAATGACAGAGTGTCTGAGAAAAGACCTTGGTAAATGTTATCAGTACGATAGTATCTGGCCTGCTTAGGACAGTTTGACCAGAACTGACCAGGAGAGATTCTGTAACCACATATCAAATACTAAATCCTACGTTTGGTGATTAAGTTTCAAATTCAAGCTTAGATGTTTCACCAAATGCTTTTTACTTGGTCTTTGAGCCCAAACCCAAAGCCCAGACAATGTTGTTCGCAATATTGTCAATATTCACCAATTTGCACACTTTTCTCAAAACTGGACTCCATAATTTACATTATATTTTACCATGAGAGCTACGCATCAAAATGTTCTCCAGCTCTTGTGTGTACATAAACATGGAGACAAACTAGGACTCATCTGTTCGTATTAGCCTCTTACTGTCATCAAAGGAGTGTTTCATGGCATCTATCCTCCCCTTTAAAGCTTAGTAGTGACAAAGATCTGTGACTGCTCCTTTCTGAAGACTTTCTCAGAATAGATGCATTCATCTAGGTCTGAATGTCAGCAGTGGCTTTCCTTTCTGAGGTACATTTTGTAGTGTCTGAAATCGGCTTCATTTACGTACCTTTCATTTCCTGCTTTTTCCTTGGCACATTATTTTAAGAACCAGTTTTGGCTATTTACTCAAAATCGTATACTTGACCACAAGATGTCTTCTCCTATTTTGTCTCAAAGACCACTCAGCAGCATTAAGTGATTTAATGCAGACCCTGAATTTCCATTGAGCTCTTGACTTTTTAAAACAGGAATAAGGAATTTCAAGTTGAATTTAATAGCAATAATGTAAGCAGCTTTACACTTTAGTGTAAACTAAAATGCAAGAATAACAGCAATAACCTTTTATTATTATTATTATTATTATTATTATTATTATTATTATTATTGTTATTATTTTTATTATTATTAATAATAATTTTTGCCATGAAATAGTTTATTTTAATTTAACAACTTCTAGGTACTAGTACATGTTGTAGTAAGACATACTGGTGAAACACAATAATACACATAAATACAGCAAATTATTAATGCACCATGAATTGACTTGTTGGTGTTATAAATGTAGTTTCTGTGGCTTGCTGGTGCACTTTTCATTTCCATTGTTATCTTGTAAGAGTTGCATGTACGCTACTGCATGCTAGCTGTGAATGTTGTTGATTTTTTTTTGTTTAGTGCATGATTTGTATGTGCATATAACATATCAAACAGGTGAGATACAAACAGTACATTTTGTAAAGGTTTCTTTCGATGAACTTTTTGTCCAATTTTTGTTCTTTATTGTGCCATTATGGATGCAGTTGATAAAAATACCTTCCATTCAATGAATAAATTATTTCTCTTTTCTCTTTCTCTCATCCTGCTGCCTATTAGCACCATACCGAGACACAAGTATGATGATCCTTTTTAACAACGTACTTTCTTCATGTGCTTCTTACATGCATATTTCTCTACATGCCATTTAAGATGACTGATTTGACACAAAACACTAAAACATTGAATTGAGATTAAATCATTTATCAATAAGGTAAACCTTTTAAAGAAAATATTTTATGTAAATGTAATACGAATCTTCAGTTCTAGTTCCTTAAACATTTGTTTGTGTAGTTTCTTGCATCGCTGTTATTGTGGCTGTTAATATAGAGCTTCAATGGAAAACAGTGTCTAGAAATTCTAAAAACAAGTAGACCCTAAATGCTTCTCCTCAATTTATAATTTATTTTAGGAAAACCATTTTATGTTTTTTATTCTCTCTAATAAACCAAGTGTTGCCTAATAAGCATTTTTATTAATTTGATTGTTCCTCAGAGGGAATTCTGAACAATGCAAGAGACGCAAGCGTTATGGATACTCTCCCTTTGAATGGTAACCATGCCAACAACTACAGCATGGCCAGCAGTGAGTACTTGAGCGACTGCGTCCAGATTCTGGATCGTAGCGGTGGCTACGGCACCCACAGCAACCACAAGGAAACGACTTTGGAGAAGAAAATCCTCAAAGAGTTGACTTCCAACTACATCCCATCTTACCTCAACAACCACGAGAGAGCCACCACTGAGCGCAATCACAATCTCATGAACAAGCTGGTCAACAGCAGCATGGCTAATGGTGGTAATTATGATTTCATTCTAGCACTTTTAAGTTTGAACACTGGTTCCTGGATCGTTTAGTGACATTGACACTAATTGTACTTTATATTCTGCTGGATTTTTTACAGTTTGGAAACTACCTCACAAAGTCACTAACTTCAAATCCTTATAAGTTACTTCTAGAAAACTCTGTTAAAGCAGAGCTTGTGTCAGAGCAGTGTTTTTCAAACTTTTTGGGCCCAAGTATCCCCATTCTCTTATTTCTGAATCCATTGTTGACTATAATGTTTTGCTTAGAAAACTCTTTACTATTTAAAAACAACTATAGAGATTGATGGAATAAACAATTGATAACACACATTTTAAAGAATCTCATTATGTAAATAAGTGGAAAGAAACAGTATTTAGTGCAGTGGTTCCCAACTTTTTTTGGATCGTGACCCTTATTTTGATATCAAGAATTTCTGGCGACTCCAAAGACATTTTTTTTTTTTTTCTAGAATTAGTTTTTGATCATGTTTGAGCTCAGATATTTTTTTTTTGCTGAATTTTAGTTTAACTAGATTTATAATGTATTTCTCAAAGTGAAAGTATAGAAATACAGTTGTTTAAGATTGTTTTGTTTTAATGGAAAAAAAAAAGAAAAGTTTACCCTATTTAAACTCCAAGCGACCCCAAGGTTTAGTGGCTCCTGAATAGATTAATTTCTATGGTTTTTATCATTTCCGGTCATCTCATGCCTGGGGTGCGACAAAGATTTTAAATGTTAATTATCCTCTCTCTTTTTTTCAAGTACCCCCTGTAATGTCATCGCGTACCCCTTGAGGTACACTTACCCCCATTTGAGAAACACTGAAATAGAGCAAGCCTATACAAGCAACCATGTTGTCAACTCCATGTTGTTTACATGGGTGGACACTACGAGATTTGCAAACTTTTTGTGACATCTGTGCTGTTTTTTTTTTTTGTTGTTTTTTTTTTCTTTCATGAAATAAAATAATAATGTCATTACATTGCATAACTGTGACCGTCAGCAGCGCTCTGTGTGGAAGAGTAGGTTAGACTTTATGAGGTGGAAAGATATAAAAAGAGAGGGCAGTGTTACACCTGAGTGAGGGGAGAAATACAAGGGCGAAGAGGGTTGAGGTGGACACTAAACAGAAGGTTGAGAGCGAGGCCATTTTGGTTGTTCTGTTCATATAATATGTTGCTACTAACTGCTGTGCCAATGTATTGATATATGTAGAGATAAGATGAGAGGGATATTATCCCAGTGCTCAGCTACTATGCAGCTAGGAAAGAACAGAGGGAGTAGATGTGTGATTCCAAGTGTGACAGAGCTATTTGTGTGAAGCCAACATTTCAAAATTTTGTCACAACGAGAGCTATCCCGAAGCCCCAGACATGCCCGTGCATCCACAGATGTGTACGTTAGAGCCACTATTGAATGCTTCCATGCTGCCCTGGGCAGTGTTTGGAATAATGGCGTTTAAAATAATGGCGTGAGGTTTTTTTTTTCAGTAACGGGGTAATCTAATGACTTTTTACTGAACGTTAAATGCGGTGCGTTACATGTATTGATTGAATAGACTGTTATCTGAAAGCACCCCTGGCTTCATACGCAGCTGTAGTGAGGAGGTGGGTTAAAAACAAGGTGAGCGATTATGATTGGCTAAGGCGGCGTCATGTGTCATGGTAGCCAATCAGAGCCAGCGTTTTTACTCATGTGCCAGCACACACACACCACCACTACAGATTAGATGAAGCAGCAGAGATGGCGAGCGTGGAGCAGTCCGATGAAAAGTTGGCATTTTTTTTAGGTGGAGATGCAAACACTACTTTAAATGAATTGTGGTCAAAAACAAGAACGTGTATGTGAAGTGTTCATTATATCCAGGAGTGAAGACTTAGTCGACATCCGTTGTAAGCAACTCAAATTTAATGAAGCACCTCACGACGACACACGCATCTAAAAAATCTGAATTCTTTGACATATAGCAACTTTTTTTTTTGACAGTAATGCAAACTTTACTTGATAATGAGTTACTTTTATTATAGAGTAATTCAATTACTAACGCAGTTAATTTTTGGATCAAGTAGTGAGTAATTATAACTAATTACTTTTTTAAAGTAACGTTCCCAACACTGGCCCTGGACCCACGAGACCCGTCAGGCAGACGGTCACTGAGGGTATAAACTTCCTGGGTTCTGAACCTGGAAGTCTGAACCCCACCCCAGTACCCCGGGCACAGCACTCTAAGGGGACAGTGCAATAGCCCACAGCAGGGTTGGGGTCAATTACATTTTTCAGTTACAATTAGATTTCAATTACCCATGTTCAAATGCAATTCAATTATGATTACAGTGACCAGGCTTTTTTCCAATTACAAATTAAATGACAATTATTTTTCATCCTCAGAAAGTCAATTATAATTACGTTCTCAAATACTAAAGTTCAATTAATATTAATCAAACTTACTGAGCCTTTAATAAATACCATAATAAAAGTTAACCTTCCTCTTGTGTTATCTTACTGTTAGCATCTTTTATGATAACGGGTCCTAAATTATCTGTAAAATACACTAAAAATGTGTTTCGTATCCATTGGTTACCTTGGTAGGCTTCCTCATTAATGAAAATATATGTATTATTATTTTTTGTGTGGGCATCTGAGCTATTTTTGTGTCAGTATACCCCAAGATTTAAATTTTCTTTAAATGTTAAAATGTGGGAAAGCTTGATATGAAACACATTTTAATAATTGTTAACTACATATGTGTAGAACTGTACATAGAACTGTAATATGGTTCCCCAGTTTTGCATTAAATTGTAATTGACAATTTTTATAGAATTTTCATGTCAATTATTTGAACTCAATTTCAATTTAATTATGATTATGGCAGCAACAGATTTTTTTTAAATTACAATTATAATTACGCCATAATTGTAATTATATCAATTAGATTATTACAATTATAATTGACCCCAATCCTGGCCCATAGCAACCCCAGCAGAACACAGGAGCCACCCCCCAGCAGCAGGCACTAACCCTAACCCTAGCCCTGGCAACTCACCACTCCTGACCCAGGTCTCCCTTAGTGTCACACCCTCTAGCCAACCCACCCAGCACGGCACTAGGAACCCCAATGGGGAGGGCCACATCCCCCCACCCCTGTCGGTGTCACGGACTGAGTTTACCTCCGTACTGAGATTATCAGAACGTGACTGCTACGTCCTGAGAAGTACCCGTGCTGGAATTGCCATGCGCAATGTCATACAGAGATTATTGTACTGATTTTAAAAATGCTTAAAAATCACATCAGTCAACCGTTGATAAAAAATCGACCAATGATAAAAAAAACTATGATTGTCATGATCAGATTGCTAATTTATATGAATACAACAACTTATTATTGTAACGTTACATTAGGTTAACTGTAATTTATTGCAATGTATATTATAATCGTATTATTTTTTTTTTGGATAATAAATTATTCCTTTTCGTAATGAGTTTTACTATAATCAAGTTTTTTTTGAAGAATAAACTATTCCTATTCATATTGAGATTGCTGCATTAGACACTATTACTTTACTGAGATAGTCACTTACTCAGCACGGCGGAAGTAGCAAAAATCACAGCGGAACTAGCAAAAACTCATTTTCCCGTAGTGCGCATGCTCATAACCCATCTCAGTACGAGGTAAACTCAGTCCGTGACACCGGCACCTCAGGCCAACAAGAGCCCCAATCCCACGTTGAGAAGAAAGAGGAGTAGGGAGAAGTGATTTCGTGGATGTTTGAGGTGTTTTATAACTCCAGCACACTAATTAAAACAGTGGGTTCTTATCCAAACTTCTGCGGTGCTGGAATATGACACATTTACCTGATTTTGGTGTGCAGTAGCAGGAATATGTCTAATACATGCAGGAAAGAATCACCCCATTATCATATTTTAACACCCAGCAGTCAACCTCGAAAAAACAACCTCAACTAACATATTTATTAATTAAATGGTCTAATTAAGTACCTATGACTTCTATGTACGTCCTGATTTTGTACATAGAACTAGTACAAAACAGCACACTGCTCTGGGCCCTGGTTATAAGTAGGTGAGATGTAATTTAATGGTAAATTTTGTATTCATGAGAAATCTTCTATTTCCAGGGGCAGTTTTTTTTTTTTTTTGTGGTTTTTTTAGCTGTTGATAGATTTGGCTCTTGATTATCTGATTTTGCCCGTTAGAAAACCTAGAAAGGAGAGATATTAGGACATGTTTTTTTTCTGCATTGAGCCACAAAATCATGTTTTTTTGCTTAATGGTACACGGTTCCTGTGACTTAATGAAATGTTCCTATTCCTATTATTTATTAAATCCCTGTTGGTTCCAGGGAGCCTGGCAGGGGGAAGCAGCAGCAGCAGCAGCAGCAGCAGCAGTGGAGTCAGCGGATGTGTGGGCAACGGTAAAGAGGACAACAGTCCCATGGTGCTGGACAACCCTGCAGCGTTTCCCCACGAGGAGAATCTGGGTTTGGAGATTATCAGAGAGGAATCCAACGCACCCCTCCTGCCACCACGGCCCCCTCCTCCAGACAGCCACCCCCCTCCACCACCTCCTCCCCACAGCTTCTCCAGGCCACGGCGCATCCCTCAGGAGACCAGCGAGAGCTTCTTTCCCCTGCTGACCAACGAGCACAACGATGAACACACGCATTCACCGAACCACAGAGACTCACTCTATACCAGCATGCCAGTGCTGACGGACCTCCCAGATGGGCAGATGAACGGTTTAACAGATGGAGAGGAAGACAGCTCTGGGGAGCTGCAGCCCTGTAAGAGCGCTACTGCTCCAGAGCTGGATGACGTCTATTATAAGAGCATGCCAAATTTGGGCTCCAGGAACCACCTTCACGAGCTGCAGAGCTACTACCACATGGGCCGTGGTGGCAGTGATGGATACATGGTGTCTGGAAACAAGGACGAATCAGATTCTTCGCCTGAAGAGCCGCCAGTAGACCCTGCTCATTTAGTCACGAGTCTATGAGCCAATCAAGACCTCTGCCCCCCTGCCCCCCTGCTCTCTTTCACACTTTTAACCTTCCAATAAAGACCTTTTTGTGTTTTTGTCTGACAGAATGAGCTGGCCCGCCCTTGCACTGACATTCACTGGGGTTCATGACAACATGGCTGATATGTCACGTGTCGGTTAAAAGCAGGGGCTGAATGTATTGTCGGGAAGGATGGAGACTGAGTGTGCAGCTCAAAGAATCTTTTTTTGTGAACATCAAACAGGAACAAAACAATTTTCCTGTAATAAAAATGAAAGGGGAGGGACGCTGTAATTTTACTGTAACTGTTTCTTTCATTTGGAATAATGGTCTGACTGTAGCCCTACAAGTTCCTCAATATGGACCTCTGGCAGATCATAGCATCTAGGTCTCTCTACGGACTTTATCTGCGTTTGGCCCTTTTTCTCTGTCCAGGGAGATGCCTGTCTGTTTGTCTCTGTCTAATTACCAAGACAATTTCTGGGATGTTTTCACCACGCCAAATGGTAGAGTGGGAGAATAAACTTTTATGTGTGCAACATAAACGGACCTCCTGCCAATCAAGTGAAGGATGTATGAGAGGAAAAAAACCCTCACCCGCCAATCATCCAGAAACAATGTTGTCCGGGCAAATGAACTACGGCTATAACACGGAGACATTCTGAGTTCCTTTTCCTGTTTATATCTGCTAAACTGGAGTTGTGTCTGGGCTCGTGTAACATTCCTGCAAGTTGTAGTGACTGCGGCTGCTGTGTATTTCACTGAAAACTATGAAGAAAGATCATATCACAGAGAAAAGAAAAAAAAAAAGACTTTAAAAAATGAGTTATGTTTATTCTTTCTTCTGTAAAAGTTTTCAGTTTTCAAAGAATTAAATGAAGAAATCACAAACTGTTTCTATGTAATGTACAGAATACAGATACAGATACAAATGTTGCATATGACCAAGTCTTTTATTTTTGAATTTTCATCTGCAAAACCTTTTGTCTGTTGATTTTGTTCTGAAATTTTACGATAAGTTCTGGTCACATGTAGACAACAGAACAAGCAAGGAACAATCTCTAATGTCACTTTCTCAGTTACAGTGACAGTTATGCACTCCTCCTTTACCCAACTACCCTGCACACACTTCATTCTGGTCCTTTTAGAGGAACAACATTGTCACTTTCTTACTTTTTTTTTAAAAATCAAATGCTACTGTATACTTTACCATGATGTAGAAAGGAAAACAACCATAAAGGTGCTACACTTTACTGTTGTTTAGAAGCAGGTCAATACAAAAATGGTTAATGAGTCATTTTTTTCTGAATTGCCAAATACTCTGAACTAACTGGCATTACCCCCATCTGCTAAAAGTAAGGCTGATAATTATTGAATAATAATAATACTCTAAATAGAAAACAAAATAAATATGTCCACTACAAATTAAAGGGTGGGTTTCACCTAAAAAATGCCAAGATTACACCATTTATGTGTAGTAATGATGTGAAAACTCTGCACTCTACAGCACTGTCCTGTGTGGAACGCCAATGTTAACTTATTTAGCAACATTTTATAAGTGTATGAAGTGTAGCTTGCACATATAACCCACAAACCCCCTCCAAATGCCCAAGAGTGAAATTATTTATTTATCCGTCTATTGGTTTAAAGACAGAAACACAAGCCTCGAAGAAGAAAATCTGGCTTTGAGAGGGAGTAAATAAAGTGGCACTGGGTTTTTTTTTTTGTTTCTTTTTTAAATTATTATGATTATTATTACAATATTACTGCTAATTATTTATTCTTTTTGTATGGGTTAAAAGTTGAATGATCTCATAACTAATATTTGTTGTAACAGTGAAAGTTGTTTGCCAACAAATAAATTACTGACATAGTTTGGTGGTTTTGAGTCTCTTCCGTTTCGTCAACGCATGCACTGAGATGTGTGCACCGTCGGTTCATGTTTCAGGACAGATTTCAGACTACATCGTATTCTTACTATATATGACATGCATTTCAGTTTGGGTGGAGGAAGAAATCTTTTTATTTTCTTTAAACACTTCATTCTTGACCTCATTCTTAAAGCACGGTGTGTGGGAGCAAAAAAACAGATGTCTTTTTGAAAGGATATTAAGTGTCTCGTACATGCATGCATTATATAAAACCCATTTTTGTCATCTTACTGATAATTAACGTAATTTAACAAAGTAAAAGAAAAATGTGTAAGAATCCACACAAAACACAAAATGGCAGTGCACCTCACCTTCAATATTACCTTCTTTTATAAATACAGATGTTGGCAGATGTAGATGTTTTAGTATTTTACCTGTTCATTCATAGGCTATAACTGATTTTAGAATTGCAGGCAATGTACATGCAGGTGGGCTGTGAGTTACTCCTGCTATGTCAAAAGTCTGGATGTTCGATATTCGCTTTTTGCCAATATTACCAACACTAAATTTCTCATTTCCAATATTAACCAATACCGATATATACATAAACCTTTTCCCCGTCACACCTACTTTTAAGTTACATTATATATCTCCATGGAAATGACAATTCTTCAGATTAAGGCTAGGTTTTAATGCAATGCCCCACTGGATGTATTTCATAAATAAACATCTGTGAAATTCAAGTTTAGTAATGGAAAAAAATGCCTTTTTTTGTTATGTTGTCTCAAACAAAAGTACATATCTTTTTGTCTCAAATCAGGAAAAACTGACACCGATGTCGACCGATATTACATTTTATGGCAAATATCAGCCAATAATATCACCCATCTCTATTAAAATGCTTTTAGAATTTAACATTTGCATTTAAGCTGTTTATTTATTTAGCTTTATCATTTATTGCTTTTTAGCTGTGCCTTTTTTCTGTCTTCATGGAAATATGTCACTTCTTTTTTTGTTTTGTTGGAACTTGTATAAGGACCATGTATAGTATGTATAGATATCTTTTTCACTTACCCTTGTGGCGACACATACCATGTTCTTGAGTCACTGTTCCATTTCACAAACGGAAAACAAACGATAGCCTCACAAAATGTTAGATCTTTCTGTGCAATGTTTAGGGATTTTCAAGAATGAGTCTTTATCTGCTCTTTGGCAAATCTTCAGTACAACAGTATAAAAATGTTTATTAATGTGCACATAAGTACTAAGATTAGCTCCGATAGAAATGATGGCATCACTAACACTATCAAATGTTGAAGCAGTCACAAATTGAAATATGTAGGTGGCCACAGTGACTGACCAGGGTTGAAAGAGTCAGTCATAGAAAGAATAGCACAGGTAACAGCAGCTATCACAAAGACGAGGTGTGTAACGACCACAGGTGTAAAGAGTACTGATATATTTTACTCAAGTAGAAGTACTGTTACTTGATTGAAATTAATTAAAATACTCAAGTACAAGTAAAAAGAAGCTCCAATTAAATAGTACTCAAAGTAAAAGTTACTAGTTACTTTCACCCCCCACATTTATTATTGGTAATCTTGCCACAGTTCCCTTGCATACAGTAAACATCTCATGTATAAACTTAAAAAGAAAGGAAAAGACCAAATCTTGCACAATTAGAACTTAATTTATTTTCCACAAATGCATCTGTATGAAATAAAAAAGTTTGTCAAAATGTACAATTATTTTTTTAAATAAAACAACACCAATGAATTCATCCATCCATCCATCCATTTTCAAACCCACTTACTCCTGTTTTACAGGGTCGCGGGGGTCTGCCGGTGCCAATCTCCGGCATTCATTGGCCGGTGGGGGGGGGGGTACGCTGGACAGGGTGCCAGTCCATCGCAGGTCCCAATGCATTCAATTCAAAATAATTAAATTCTCAGTACAACTACATTTATGAACTCTAAAACTGAGAAAATAACCTCCATTCAATGCTGTTTTGGCGCCGTGCATTACATTTAATCTGATTGGTCGGCTTATGATGTGGTGCATTTGATTGTTGTCTGGTTATTTCATCTTTTGTAGTTTCACAATGTCCGTTGATCGTTTTAAAACAAAAAAAATAATAATTTACTCAGTAACGTTTTGGTGTAGAAATGTAACGCATTACTTCTTTTAAAACATACTGTACTTAAGTACAAGTAAAATTACTGATTTAAAAATAGACTCAAACCATAAAAGCAACTCAAATACCGTAACATGAGTACTGAATCCATTACATTCACCTCTGGTAATGACTAGACAGTAGTTCATTCAACCAACTAATAAGGCTGTTCTCAAACAGGTGCTGAAGAGCCTTAGCTCTGATTAGTCGCCACCTTTATCTTCACCTCAGGTGTGCTGCATTAGCCTGAGTGACATCGTCACAGCTCACCTGCAACACAGACAGGGACAAAGCAGAGAATACCTCTCCATAGACACATGACTGGACTGGAAAAGAAAACACAAGCCTTTGAAATGCAATGCTATCAGAAAACCTTCAACATCCATTACACAAACTATATCACACATGAAGAAGTAAGGAGCTGAGTCAGAGCAATCGTTGGACCACATGACAGAATCCTTTCAATTGCCAAAATGTGCTCACATTGTGGGAAGCTCTGCACCAGGTGGAAGGAGACGAGGTGGACAAAAGAAATGTTCAGAAGACAACATGAAGAAATGGACAGATTTCCCACTTGCAAGGACCTCGAATATGGTGGAGAAAAGAGACAGATATGAATGAAGGATATAGAGTTGTCACTGGTGCCACCACTGCCCCAACTGCTATAAGTTGGATTGTATTGGACAAATGAACATTTATTTATAGTAACTGTGCAGAAAAAGTCGAATTGTTCAATCCTAATTGAAATTCCCAGGCTGGTTTTGATTTTTAACAGAAATGTCAACAATGGATCTCCTGACGAATTATTTAATAATTGTCACATACTGGAGGAAAACAACAAAAATGGTAACTCACAGTGATTTAATCTGGTTTGGTTTGGAAATTGTAATGCATTAGATTACTGATTACTGAAAAAAGTGGTTATTAGAGTAACGTGTTACTAAGTACAGTAACTACATTACTGGCATCTAAGTTAGCAGACAGATAGATAGAACTTGGGGAGGATCCCTTAGAGAAAATAGGGTTCCAGCAGCATTATAAAGCAGCAAACAGGGCCAAGATAAAAATCTAAATACAGAATATAGAGAATACATAGAATATACAGCAATAAATAAACAAGGTGCTTGGTGTATTGCGGGTTGGTGGCCACTGACTACAATTACTGCTCATCCTCTTCACCCTCGTTTTTCTGTTACCCCTCCTCCCCCCAAGTGAGGAGTTGTACAGTTTGATGGCCTGAGGGACAAAGGAGTGCTTTAGTCTGTTTGTCCTTCTTGGATGTGCTTCACCCACAGCACACCATGCTGTAAAAGAGGACACATTGGATATCGGCTATTTAAAATCCCCAATGTTGCTATCGGCCCTAAAAATCCCCAAAACATGGTTTCAGTGAGGTCTAATAGCATGCTACCAACAAGCAGAAACAGTAATTTATCTTAAAAAATCAGCCTTTTCACTTGATAACTCAATTTAACATTATATAAAATAAAAACTCTTCTTTTATTCAATTAAAATTTCAATTGGCATAATTGATAAGACAGTTTTGCACATTATTCATGGAAAATTATCTCTTTTATCTTAGTCATAATTACAGTTCTCTAAGGGGCTTTTCCACTCAGTCAGACAGTCAAAAGATCAAGCTTTTCTTATTGTCCCTTGACATACATCGCTGCCATTTGTAAGCCTCAATCAAGGTTTCAGATACTCAATCTGAGGGCAAAAAGTATGCGTGTATGCGTGTGTGTGTAAATGAGAGGTAATTGAAGCATTTCATCTCCGAGTTTTGATAAGAGAACTAATGGTGCATGTGGTTGCCACGGAAACCTTTGTTTGAATACAGAAGGACCTCCATTCCTCCACATGACACACATTTATTTTCCCCAACCCCTCCTTCATCACACACCCTTCCTGTCATATGAGAGTGCAGTGTTCGCATAAGTGATTTGTGAGGAAAAAGGAAGCAAACACATGATGTCAAGGGCTTTAATGCTGCAGCAAACACATGCTATTTAATCCCATTTATTCCTGGTTAAAGATCTACAAACACTGTTGTGTTGAACAGCTTATATTTGGTACTCCGGGGTGGGTGGAGGGGGGGGGGGGATGTTGTAGAAGTTCAAAAAGTTAATTAAAACACACAAATAAAAAAAGTAGAGATGCACACAAACCCCATTCCCTGCACTCACACATAGTCGCACACAAGCAAATACTCCCTGCTGACTGGCAGCCACGCTGGGAGCTTGTTGGTAAATTGTTAATATTGTGAGGTGCATTGCGGCTTATACATCTGAATAGATCTTAAATTACATTTTAAATTTAGATGAGCTTTCAGTTATCTGACAAATGTGTTGTCCTGCACGCCACTCGAGTGCACGGGCATTCAGCCTCTGCAGAGACAAAACAAGCTTCCAATTGCAATGTATCTCCTTTTCCTCAATTTTTTTTTTTTTTTACACCACTCAAATGTTGCGTTTTTATAATCCAACACAATTTTAGAGGAATTAAAAAATGTGTAATGCTTCCCATGTGTGAAAATTTGCATGCTTCTCTTTTGTGTGTCGTAAGTTTCCTCCCAGCCTTAGAGAAAACTAATTAACCATCATTCACTCCTGCACATCCATTAAAGTAGATAAGCATGCTAGTCAAAATGTAATCAAACCAAATGTTTGATGATGCTTCTGCAATTTCTTATGTAAACTCTCATCTACGCACCCTATTCTCCCACTGAAAATCTATTGATTATCGTCAACAGTTTATTCTACCAACGCATCTCATTCATTGACTCAATGCAAATATATTCTGTGCAGTCAAGGTCGGTGGCTTCAAGATGGGGTATGCCTCAAAATGTTTGCACACATTATACAAACCCTTGCATATACTATAGATCAGCCTGTAAAATACCAAACCAAGTACATTGTTTTCATGAGCTTTTTTTTTATCGGAACTTGTTTGTATTCTACTGGTCATTTTTGTGTGCTAGCATTAATCTTTTGAAAGTGCTGCAGAGGCAAAATACTGGTAAGTATTTTTTGTTTTTATTTTTTAAAACAACTTTTGGTATGCTTCTTTTATTTAATTATCAAGATTTATATAATCTCTTATGACAGACACAGTTGTGTTCATTGCTAGGATACACATTTTTAAGATGACCTTCAGTAAATAATTATTTATAATAGCACATCTGATCTTTCATTGACCTTACTGACGCATCATGACAAAAATATTGTAGAGGCATAGGTTTTTTTTTTTTTTAAAACAAAAATGGAGAAATATACAAAACTCTCCTTGGTCAAATTTAACTCACAAGGTGTTGTTAGAGTTTTGAGAAACTCTCGTATTCAGTACCGGAGATTGTATACAGAGAGACATGGTCAGAGGTTTTGTTTTGCTGAATCAATCAATCAATTTATTACAGATGAACAGAAAATGAGTCAACAACAATATCAGTCAATAGGAGAACAGGCACTGATCTAATGCACCGCTGTGGGCCTCAGGGTCAGCTCATTCCTGGGCCTCGAACATAGCTTTCTCAGCATTTTTATTCCATGTTATTATCATCTGGCACATGGCTGCACATGTGTTTTCTTTTGTTATCATACATAAGTGATATTTGTGATTGTGAGGGTCAAACATGAGTTCATCAAAAATAAAGACATACACAAATTAAATAGGTAAAAGCGCAGTTTAAATCCAACAGTATTCTTTCAATTAGAAGATGTTTTACATTTGCAAATCAAACAATCAGTTATTATATAGTTAAAGATGACATTTACTGCTGATATAAAGCAATACAAACTATGTTCAAGATTACTGATTTATTCACTATTATTATTTATCATTTAGGGGTCTGATATGTCTGTTTAT
Organism: Gouania willdenowi; assembly: GCF_900634775.1. Classification (NCBI taxonomy): domain Eukaryota; kingdom Metazoa; phylum Chordata; class Actinopteri; order Blenniiformes; family Gobiesocidae; genus Gouania; species Gouania willdenowi. The sequence continues at coordinate 28,009,667 of NC_041044.1, forward strand.
TTGATTTATTAGGTATATGTATATGAATTGCTTACTGTGCATTAAGTTTAATATTTAAAATAGAATTATTCTTATGTGTTAATGATTTAGATTTTGTGCATTTTGTTCAAACTGTCCTTTTTTAGTGTTAATCTGAGTGTCCTAGTTATTTATATCTGATTTGTCTCTTTCCTTACGTACTTGCTTGTGTTATTGTTAGATTTAGAATAAGTTGAATAAGATGTTCTAAAACCATTTGTTTAAAAAAATAAAAAAATAAAAAATAGGCTCTGAGAAAGTTGATCTGAATATATTTTATTACGGGTAAATAAGAGCTATTAGACATTTAATTATAGTATGTTAAAAAAGAAACCATGAATAATAATCCATATTTTCAGTGTCTATCTGAGCCACAATCTATTGTAGCCATAGCAACTGGTGCCCAGCATCTTATGAAAGGAATGAGAAAAAGATCCATGATTCATATCCAAACAACAGCAGCCTGGGAATCCAAATATACTGAAGTAAACTACCACCCCCAGATAGTTAAGCTGGCAGCTGTGAGGAGGAGGAGGATGAGGGGAGGGGACAAACAAACTAACAAACTAACAAACAAACAAACAAACAAACAAACAAACAAACAAAGTTACACTCTGCTAGCTTCTTTTTAATCACATGACTTTTGGTCATTGTTTTCTGTTTCCTTCCATGAGTTCTGCTCTGTTGACTTCAGCCCTGCCAACTGCATGATTGCAAGCTCAAATAACTTTCCCCATGGCACCAGGGCAGACTAAAGTAAGGCAGGCAGCTTTGTCAGTAGAGCAAATAAACACCACCACAGTAAATCAAAACACAGAATTCAGGAAAAAGACATAATGACTTTGTTTCGAGTCAAAGACAATATCAGGTATCAAATCCAGAATCAGAAAAAAGAAGAAAATATCCATTACATTACTTTACACTACTTTTCAATGCAGAATACATGTAAATTTAGTTTACTATTATAATAAGTCTTTTCACACTCTGGTAGTGCGCATGCGCGACCTGCAGGGTTCATAGGTCAAGAGGTATAAAAATGTAAACACTACGCTGTTTGTGCGATGCGCTGAGATTTTCACTGGACTTTTTGTGTGATAAAGGTAGGCCTAATCTATCTGACATTCCAATATATTGTAAGTGCAACACTCAGACTGCAGTCACTCACTTATATTGGCTTTCAACTAACACGTTTCACTGAATATTTGCGCCTCTATTAGGACGGGCTACCGAACTCAAAACACCTCTCACATTGTTCTTGTTGTTGTTGTGTACACTAGTTAAAATCTCTACTCCTCTGTTATTTGTGAACGAATCGGGCTGAAATTTGGTAGGTATAATCAATGAATGTGTATTGTATTTTTGTTAATGAACGAGGAGTCGCAAAAAATAATGTGCCTGGCATAACCTATGGTTAGCTGAATGTGGGCATAAAATGGATGAATATAAATTATATTGTTCAATATTATACATTATAAATAAACAGACTTTCGGAAGTTTGAACAAATTCCGAGGACTTTCGCAGTCGAACACGCATTTTCGGTTACCAGACTTTATCTTTTGGTACAAAAACAAAGTCTGTTTCTTTTCCCTGTGCAGACTGGATAAAAAAGGACAATGACATCCAAACAGATGTTCTTCGGCAGCTCGCATGCCTCTAGCACCAGCGAGAATGGGCGTGTATGTTCACTGTGGAGGCGCGGCACCAGCAGCAGGCACCTCCTGGAGGGGACGGTTCAGAATTCTCTTGACGTCACTAGAATTTGAACCACTCGTTTTTCAGAAGAGGGCAGAGATGCAGCTCAGAGAGCAGGACTATTGAGGATTTCTCAGAGATGCAAGATGGAATGCCAATAATACTTTAGGGGAGTTTTTGATAAGGAATTAACACTGAAACAAGGTTAAAAACTCAAAAAAATAGATTTGCATGATATAGGACCTTTAAGGAATCAACGCTCCAATGGCAAAAATAATAAAAAATCTCTGTCAGACTCGCTTCCTACACCGTCAGTTATGGCGAGTTTATACCTCTTGACCTTTGACCTAATGCGGAAAAACTGAACCAGAGCGACAGTGTGAAAAGGCTTATTGCATTGGCTTTGATTAATGCTCCAGCAGTGTTAAATTCTATTTTTGCTCTAAAAGTATAATCCCGAAAGCAAAACCTGATTCCCAGCATTATGGGAGCAAAAAAACAACACAATATCTGCACAGGGCAACATAATAAGCAGGCCAGAGCTGCTTGTAAACCACTTTAAGCAGAGCTGAGGAAACTACTGTGGATTATAATATCAAGATTGGTGTCTCTTCAATACCAAAAATACCCAATTCTTGCACTTAATTATAGTTAATAATTAATTATGTCTTTGCCACAATTTGCTCACTTGACAGCTACAATCAAAGCTGTGCCTGCTTGGCTCACTATATGGCAGGTGAGCCTCATCAACAATCAGATAAAAAAAAAAGTGTGACAAGTCTCCTGGTAAACAGCAGATTTGACAGCAGCATCATTGGAGATATAACACCCTGCTCCGTCTTTCATCTGTTTGGCTTATGTTGGTTTTGTTTGAACATCGCTCACAATTTGCTTTCTTCACTATTCGGTTGCCTGGTTGCTTTGTTTCTCCAAATAGACCGAATAGACATTTCTCCTACACATGCACGAGAATTTCCGGTGACGGTAATTAAACATACCTCTTGCTGCTGGATTTGTTGCAATTATTTGTCAGAGGTGTGAAGAGTACTGATATATCCTACTCAAGTAAGAAATACCATTACTTCACTAAAGTTGCACTCAAGTACAAGTAAGTCATACATACAATACTCGAGTACAAGTAAAAAGTAGCCCAATATATAGTACTCAAAGTAAATGTTTCTAGTTACTTTTATCTTCACGTTTATTTTTGGTAATAAATCTCGCCACGGTTCCCTTGCATAACAGTAAATGTATCATGTATAAACTTAAAAAGGCCAAATCTTGCACAATTGGAACACAATACAGTATATTTTCCACAAAGGAATCCGTATAATTTTTTTTTTTTTTTTGTTAAAGTTTGTCAAAATGTTTTTTTTTTCTCATATATAAAATTATTTCAATTCAAAATAAAAATTCTCAGGCTCTAAGTATAGCTAAATTTATAAACTCTAAAATTGATGTTGGTTGGCTATGATGTGATACACTTGATTGTTGTCTGGTCATTTCATTTGTTGTAGTTTCACAATGTCCGTTGATCATTTTAAAGCAAAAAATAATAACTTACTCAGAAACGATTGGGTGTAGAAATGTAACAAATTACTTCACTTCTTTTAAAATGTACTTCAGTACAATTAAAATGACTGATTTAGAAATATACTCAAAAGTGCAAGTGCCCATAAAAGCAATTCAGTTGGACTAATGTGAGTACTTGTAATCCATGACTTTCACCTCTGAATATTGTGCATGTAATAGTATATGTTCCACAGCAAGAAACCAGATCCTGAAAAACATCAAAAGTGGACGGAAATGATAGTTAAATGTATGATAGTGTGTGTATGTGTGTGTATGTGTTAGCAGAGAGGATACGGAGGAAAGTGATTCAGGGAAAGACTCTGCGTAATTGATTATATTCCTGGAAAGCTGCCAGAAAAGGAGGAGTTACCACGATCTGGCAGAGGAGCAGTGAGCTAACCTGAGTCAAGCTAACAGATCTATGTATAAATACTGTGAAATAAAGAGCAAGAAAGCAGCTTGTCTGTGTTTCAAACCCTTACCTGGTCAGCAGTCTTAGTACAGATGGATATGTTATTAAAGATAACTCCCTCTTGAGAACTGTTTAATTCAATTCAATTCAATTCAATTAAAATTTATTTAGCGCAAATTACAACAATAGTCATCTCAAAGCGTTATCAAAATATAAAATTTGTAAGAAAAAAGAAAAAACCCAACAAATCCACGTGAACAAGCATCAGCGACAGTGGGAAGAAACAACAGAACAGAAAAAGGAGAACAGAACAGGATAGAGAGATAGAACAGATCAGAGTGTCCCAGACTAGTTGAGCCTTGAACCACAGATCAGGAACTGTCAGCTCCTGCTATGTCAGTTTTCCAGCACAGCAATATTTTACGTTCAACTTACCTAAAAAAGCTAAGTGGAGTGGGTGGGAGGAGGAAGTCATTGTCCCATCTATAGACACGCCTACTCATGAATATTAATATGTGGGATGCAAATCAGCCTGTTTGTGTAGAGTTGCTCAGAAAGTCACTTTTCAGAGGCTAAAACTCTGGGAAACAGGTGAGTTTGGGAAAATAAACTTCAAATATTATGTTTTTGGGGTTCTTAGAACAAATGGAGATGGGTGAAATATAGCATGATATGGGACCTTTAAACAAACCTCCCCATGGTTTCTGTATTTGTGCATTCCTTTAAGGTAAATGCTCTTAGACGTTACATACGCACGGAACACACGCAGACTCCGTCTTTTTCCCTCAGCATGCATGCAGAGAAGATCCCAAAGGGGATCTGGCAGTTTCAGGCTTTCTTTAAGCAGCAAGATTGTTGTATTCATGTTTAGCAGCTGACATCTGCTTTGAACGAACGGTCAGACACTTTTGGTCTGAGGCTGCACAAGACATTTCTTGAAGTCCATCCTTTTGCTTTCCAGAAACTGTCCACCCTCGTTTTAGATTTTGTTTTAATTGCTACACTTTCAAGTGCTTGAAATCACCAATAGTTTTTTATTTCGCTCAAGTCTGCCATTGCACACATTTTGGTTTCTGTGACCTTTGAGACGAACCCACAAAGCAATGCGTGGGTGAGACGTTTATGTCGTGGAAGTCAGTTGCCTTTTCTGTCGACATACTTATCATTCTGAAAAATGTCCGTGGTTACAGGTATGTCCTTGTAGTTATCTGCTGGTGTGGGTCAAAGGAGCAATAACCTCACCTTGTGAAATAAGAAAAAATGTGAAAATGAGTGCATTTGAAACATTTTAGTGTTTATGAATTCATGTATAGTATGTAAAACAATGTGATTCAAACTTTTACAAAATTTGTGAGATGTGACATTATTCCCAATGGCATACAGTATGTTGGGCTTTGCCAGATAAATGTATTGTTACTTGTGACGCAGCTGCGTTCATAAAAGTCCTCTACTGATGGCACTCGTTTCCATGTTTTAAAAAGATGCAAGTTTGTTAGAGTGCCACTTGAAAGCTACATTGAAATATGAAACGGCGTTAAATATTTACTGCTCAGAGACCCACATTATGACAAAGAGCAGTGGAAGGAAGCAGAGAGAAAACCGATTTCTGAAGCCCAGACTTTGATGGCATTGTGAAGTCCCAAAAAAACATTCTTCAAGTGGAACCCTTAATAATGGCATTAAAGTAGCAAAGAACATTTCTCCAGGCCTATAAAAACCCACAAAGCACATGGGCAGTGCTGCACCCCGAATTTGAAGCTGGATTTTGGTGGTGCAGTGATCCATTCCATCCTCCAGTACAACAATCACCAAATGCATTTCACAAAGCTTGGGATATCTGTGCTAATTTGTACTAAGACTAAGTGATAGAAATGTAAAATTGAATCCATGATGTAGTCAACACCAGATTGATATAGTTTGTTTGTATTTTTTTACAAGTATGTAAGTTACTTTTCCAACTGCATTTTTTTGTTTATTTTTGTCTTTTGTGTATCATGAACACAGTGTGTGTGTTAGAAATGATTGTTGTCTGCTTGGTTAGCAAGGCTAAAGGGATTTACTGCTAACCAGTACTCGTGAGAAAACTTGTGCAAATATTTCAACAGATGTTTGAATGAATATTCATTTTATTAAGCAACTCTATACCACATTCTTTTCATAGTGTTGGCTGATTTTTTTTTTTGTTAGGGAAGCATGAAGTCATGTTTAAAATGCAAACCGCGCCTTTTATTTCTACATTATTAGTGAGAGTTGATAGTACATCTTTTCATTTGTACTGCATTTCCCCTGGGTTGACCAAAGGTGAAATATTAATTGGAAGCTTTTTAAAATGGAAAACTTTCCTATTGTGAAGCGACAACAGTTGAAAGCATGAAAGTTCAGTCAGTTAATTGAAGATAAAGAGGCTGTAGTTTTAAAACAGGTCAATGAATGGTTGTTTAAGTATTCTGATATTGATCTGGCTGACTGTACCTTAACCTCCACAAAAGCACAGTGACTGGCAACCATTATCTATGTGTCACACATGGTGGTCATGGGCTTTTCTTCTTTTCCCAGATATAGTCTAATGTCAGTGTGTTCGAGGCTCCTAATGTGTTCCTAAAATAGTATCTCCAATGTTGAACCTCTATAAAAAAGAGGAAAAAAAAGACACAGACAGTGTGACTCACAGCAGAGGAAGCAATAATACTGTTCCACCCCAAAGCAAATGATATATGCGTATATGTGTGTGGCCTGGATGGTCGTTCTCCACCACTCACTGCCATATTTTGCTTTTTTCACCTTTTGTTGATGAAAGTGGTACATTATACATGCAATATGTTTTTTGTTCCAAGTAAGCCCAGTTTAATAAATAATCAAGGACGGGGTTGAATAATCAAGAGTAGGCTGCCTCTCCGGCTGCTACTGACAGGCTTGGCAATAAAAGCTGATGCATTGAATACCATTGGCTACTCGCTGGACTGCAGAGTATTTGGATGTGTTTCCAGGGGTCAGGCCAAGCTAGATAATGGCCAGACAATGCCAGATGAAATCTCAGAGGATCACAATTAAAATAATGTCTCAGAAAACTTAGAATAAAAATGTGTTATGTATTCGGTTCAGTCCTCGCCTAAAAGCACATTCCAGAATGACAAGGAATTGTTCCTCTTGTGCTTCATAGAGCTTAACGGTGCATAGAAGAGAAATGGGTTGGAAATACCAAAATGTCATACTGTATATGGAGGGGCTGAATTTCCACATTTAATCAAATTCCGTCTCAGCTTTAAATGTCATGGTTTCCTTAATTAACAGACACAACAATGTAAGAGCCGCTACGCGGTGAAGGGCGATTGTCACTGTGCCATTCTTTTCCATGCCCTGCCAACACCTGACTTACATGGTTACCTCATTCAGAAGTGATTTTATCACTGGTGGAAAGGAGAACACTGAGCTGTTAGCACATTTAATATACTTAGAGTACAGTATATGATGTATATGCCCTGATCTGCTTGAGATATTAGTGCATTCATGCAACTTTCTGAGAGAAGTTACTAAGTCCTCCATGTGTGTATTGGTTTTCTGGTTACTGCTTGTCTTTTATATAGTTGAGCATCAGTGAGGTCTTCCTATGACCTAGAGTTATGTGTTTGCACTGTGATGGACAGACAACCACTTCAGGGTATTATATACTGTAAGCATCCTTCGGACATACTGTAAGTGAGCTGGGAACTGGTTGCCCCATAACTCTGATGGGAATACACTTCTATAGGCAATAATACACACTGTTGTATTTTAATAATGAACCTATTTTGAAGACAAAATGAACATTTGATCCAGATCGAAAGCCAAACTCAGAGCAATGATCTTTCTTTCTTTTTTTTTTTTTTTTAATCTTTGCAAAACTGGTACTATTATTTAGATTTATTTTCTTTAACTTTACCATACATTATATTCTTGATCAAAGACAAAAAATATTTAAAAATTCACCCATAATCAATCATTTGAGGGGTTTTTGGTCTTTATTGACTTGAACTAACACCTTAAAATGGCATTTTTCCTTTCAAATGTTTTAATAGTCATATTTCTATACGTATCAAATTCAATCAAATAATCAAAAAATAATTCATAACAATAATTAATTTAATAGTCTTGTCTTTACTTGCTTGTATATATGTTTATAGATTTATATAAGGGATTAATCAGGGAACTCTGCTACATAAAAACCATTGAATCCTTATTGAGATGATGAAATCATTAAATGAAATAGTAAAGAGTTGGTTTTATTTAGTAACACCCTGCCTGTTATGATGTTCAATTAATAGTAGTGGGGCAAACTGCACCAAAGATTATTATCGTTATTCCCTACAACATTTTTACAACACAACAACAGCTTGATTTTTTTTTGTTAGAGGGCATTGTAGATTAATACTTGGAAGTTGTTTTCATACTTTTTACAAACTTTAATTACAAAATGTGACCTCAGTGTCCAGTTCTTGTTTTTACATGACTGGATTTCTGCTGCTATAGCCCATTTGCCTATTTTTTATTTATTTATTTATTTTTGAACAACATACCAATATCTTTAATCAGGATCTGATCCATGTCTCTCTACAACTTCCAGTCACTTTCTGTCTATCACATGCTGGTTTTCCCATCCCAAAAACTTCAATATCTAAACTCCTACGAATGAACTTCTATTCAACTACGGGTATTTGTACTATTTTGGGATTTAAATTGCTTTCCAGGAAAGATTTTGAAACTTTTGACTTCCTGATTAGCTGTTTGTGGTCCATGTGTTTGTGCCACTCCCATATTTAGAATTTCTCTACTCAATAATTAATCATGTAGAAAAATGCAGATCAACACATTTATTTTTTAAAACTGTATCCCTACATATCCTGGCTCTTTTTTATTTAATCTTAAGTCTTCAGACACCTTGTATGACATACTGAATGCCTTCCCTTGAAGGTGGGGAACCGAGAGAGCAGGAAGATAACACAGCCAGGCAGCACTAACCGATCAGAGCACTCCAGCAGAGATTTGACCCACATAGCGCATTGCTCGTTTAATCAGTCTGTTACTTGCAGACGAAAGGATTGTGTGAGGGAGGAACAGCGGGAGTGTGAATTTGAGTTTGTTTGAAGAATACTGAAATAATTCATGAAAACGATTTTCATCTGTCTTTTTTTCTTACCTTTCTTTAAGCTTCCTTATTATTACCTGACTGCTATTGTTCACTGAATGTGCCTTTTATATTTACATATGTTAAATTCTAGGGATGCAACGAAATGAAAATTTGTGGCCAAAGCTGAAGCAGAATATAATATAAACGCTTGGCTAAATACAGAATATCGAATGCGGTGGTTGAGTTTTTCACTATTTTTTTTAATTGTACATAAATAGCCTAGAATACATTTTTAGACATGTTTTTTTTTTTTTAAATAAAGTGAATATTCTGACATTTTTTTTAAATAGTCCAGTAGCCTTTGCTTTTCAAAACAAGCACAGCAAAGTTTTCATTTATATTAGGCCTTCAAATAAAACAAAACATGCATTTAAAAAAAAAAAACTAAATTACATTAAAGTGGATAAACCCACAACAAATGAATTATTGTCCTTTTGGCACAAGTCTGCTTAGCCACAGTAGATAGGCTAATAATGTAAACCTAGGGCACTATAAAATCAGTTTTATTTTTTTCCAATTTCCGTTTTATTTTTTCCCAAATTCCGTGTTTTCCACTTTTCTTTTTTTTTTTCAAAGAAAATGTTAGTTGAGGAAACAAAATAAATACTAATAAATTAAAAAAAACAATTAAACAAAAATGTATGTCAAGACTAAAGTAAGATACCATTAAAAAGTAGATATAAATTGTAGTGATATGGATTATTCTGACTGCTCCTTTTTAATTATTTATATGTCATCTAAAGATGTATGTAACATTCTAATAACTTTGCTCTAATTGACTTTTAGTTTTGTAAACCGGAAGTTCCCACTGAAACGGTTGTACTTGAGGTAGCTTGCTGACAGTGAATGTGTAACTATGAGGTATGGACAAAAGGCTGGAATAAAAAGAACTAAAGGACAACACGGACTGAGTTCATCTTAGTTAGCCAGGCACAACATTTCGAATACTGAGCAGGTGTGGATAATTAAAGCTGATCACGTCTTCACGGAGCGCCGCTGCGCTACACAAAAAACGGACGGAGGTACAGCAAAGTTCAACGGACACTGGTGGCTCTGTATCTATGAGTCAGTGATGATTTGTGTTGTTTAATGCAGCCCGGACAGGGCGGTGCACCTAATAAGTGATCCCCGGAAACATTTCCCCATAAAAAAACGTTCTTTGCCCCACGGTGACAGCTTTTCATGCCGATTCTGTCCATTTCCACATTTAACCATTTTCATTGGTCAATTCCGTGATTCCGTCCGTGATTACATTAAAGCGGATGTGCCTGTATGTCAAGCCCCAAAAAAAATGCTTAAGAAATCTGTGCGTCACTGCACGTTGTTTGATTACATCATTGTGTCACACGCTACTATTTGGCCTTGTTTTTAACTCACTCCACCAAAGGCCGAATGTGGCTTTTTTTTGCAATATTTGGCTGAATATATTCGGTTACCAAATATTCCTATTAAATTCCTAATCAAAGCAGGTAAAAGATGACAACGGTCTTTATTTTCTAATATGCGATGGTAATACCTAACTGAAAAAAAACACAACAAGCAACTATTGCGATATATACATAACATTTAGAATATCACTTACAAGCACATTCCAAATTATTTACTATTTATTCATCTATTTACTTTAATATCAGATACATAAATGTTCAAAACAGTCAGATTCTGTGAACATTGTATCTTGCATTTCTCAAGCACTTGTTCAAAGCTGCACTAATTGTTAAGTTTTACACTTATTCTGTAACTAATAGCCTTTAGCTAGGCTAGAGGAGCATGAATGGTTTCCTTCTCTCCCTCTGCTCTCATGCTCTCTGCTGTTTAATGTGCTTCATATTTCATTTATCCAAGGGCCTACTCTACTGGTAATGGTACTTGTATCAAGTGTAATACTTTTGCTGCCACAGAGGCCAGGTGGATATGCACATTTTCCTAAAAGAAAAGGGAGCTAAACAGGATGTAGTCAATGTAAACAAACTCAACTTTGGACCCCTGTTTGCAGGAAGTTTATCTGATATAGACTTTTTATTTTTTTATTAGAATATTATTATTGGAGATAAGATAAACAAGATCAAGATAAATACATCATTATTTTAACTGATCAATTCGATCATTTGAAACCATAAGTAAACTTCAAAATCTTAAATGACACCATTGACCTTCAACACTGCACATCCAGTGTTGCTATATGCTAAGCTAACCAAAACATTATAGTCTCTTTGCTGGTATGAGGAATTACAGAAGCGCTAAAGGGCCAGGCATTCATACATTTTATTTCCTCCGTTTTCCCATGAGAACGACTTGATTTTCTCGAGATAACGAGACTTTGTTTTCCCGTGATAACGAGTAAATTTAATTTGTTTTCCCAGAGATAACAGGATAATGGTGTAGTATAATAAATACTTGCAGGAAACGTCATTCAGTGTAACAATGTCAGAGAAGCAGGAGCATAAAGATCACAACGTGAGGATATCTTTTCAATCAAGGCCTGACACAGAAATAGCATTATGCCTGCTATTACATATAATGTGCACATTAGTGTGCGTAATGTAAAAAAACGAACGATTAGCAAGGCTTCAGCTTTATCGGCGGCGCAATCTAAGTGCAATTGATGTTGTCATTAACTACAAAGCTGACTAGTTACGAAGTCCCAGGCGTCTCCATGGATACCGGATGGTGACTGAGAGATGCAGATCAGCAGGATTGCTGGTCACTAGAAACTTTGTGTATGCAGTGCAATCCCTTTTAGGGTATACAGAGAAGAGCTGGGAGTCTCAGAACAAGGCATTACAGTGCTCTAGGAACAAATTACATTTGGCACATTGACTCCTACGATAAACTCACACCCTTTGGCATCAGCGTTAATACTGCGGTAACGCCATCCAGGCTTCCCATTTCCTTGGTCGCGCTATCCAAGCTTCAAAATAATGCTACGCGTCTATTCTAGCATGAACGATAAAGGCTTGTTGGGGACGGTGCTTGTTTCAGGAACAACTCGGAAAATTCATACAATACATTTCAATGTTGTAAACAGAACACCATCATGGTTTTGTGAGTTTAGTTTTCAATTTAAACTTTACTGCCATTGGTACTGACATTTGGTATGTCTATATGTATTTAACTACAGAGAGATTTAAGTTGTGAAAGCATTTATGGTAGATTTCTAAAATAATTTTATTGAAAGCATCACAAAGCAAGCATGCAAAAAAAACAACAACTTTAGAGAAGTTTATTTGATGCCAACTCTACCTATCAGCATGAATTCAACAAGTGTTGCATTGTTCACCCACTTATAGAAAACATGAGCTGGCTTGAACCAACATTTACCTTACTAATGATACTGTATGTTGTTGATACAGCAATTGCAAGTGATTACAATGAAACCAACAGACTTCTCAATGGCTATTCAGACTTGTGTTATGAGCGTTTAACTTTCTGTAGTTCTCAAACAGAAATGAGATAAGTTTAAATGAAATTTTGCAGTTCTTGAGTTTATTTAGTATGTCCATTACAGCTAAATAACAAACAAAAAAAAATGGTTAAATGGTTCCTCTCATGGCCACATACAGGATGTCTAGAGTCCTTGTACCAAATATCTTGTAAAATAATCAAAATGTCCTGACAGAGATCACCCAGACCCCCACCATCCTCCACCTACTACCTTCTCTTTTCCACACAGAATACATTAAAAATAAATGTCAGTCTCTTGGATCCTCAATCTTACAGTCACCAAAAAAAGACCTTGTCTCATTTTTGGTACCAGCTTCTCAACAAGGTCAGCTGCTGCCTATTTCAAGTGAAAGCAGAGTATCCTCCCTCAAAAGGATGCCATTTTATAACATTTAATTCCAACATTTCTGCACAAAGAGGCACACAACAAGAGCACTAAACAATTAATTTCTCCAAGCTTTCATTCACCCGAGTGTACTCACAACACAAGCTCCTGCAGAACCCCACAAGCACGTGGCATCATCACAGGACTTACAGACTGACTGATGGCCCACAGATCTGCAGCGCTAAGCTTCAAATATTTATCACTCACCCTTGTGGTCTCTCAACTACTGCCACATGTTCATCGACCTGCTGTGCGTGTGCGTGTGTGTGTGTGTGTGCGTGTGTGTGTACTTGATCTCTGTATCTTGTCTTATCTTCTTCTGCTTTAATGGCTGGTAAAAATATCTCATTGGTTCACAGCCTTACGCGTTCAAATTGCCAAAAAATGTTTTCCACATGGCAAAAACAACAACACTATAAAGACAATAAATGTGTAGTATTTTTAGTTGTACACATATGTATATTTATTGTATCATTTTAAATGACAGATTAAAAAAAAAAAAAAAAACAATAAAAGTGAAAATTAAATAAATATTACATGAAAATAATTTCGACAGCACTTTTTCAGGAGCAGTCAGTCATCTCCATTCTGGTCTGTCTTTTGTGTACAGTGGATAGGATGAGGTGACCTTAGTCCCACAGGTTTTGGTCAGTTATTGGCAGAATAATTGAATACATGTATCTAATAAACTATCCACCTGATCCCTCCAGATTACCACAGCACTGTAAATGGGCAGAGCTATAAAGCCTATACCTCAGCTGCACTAGGGGAGCCTTTGCTTTATCTCTCCACTGCGTTTCTCACCTATACTGAGATTGGTCCCTAAAGCTGCATTCAGGATTCTCAGCCTCACAAATGAGTGGCAGTGTGTTTGTTAACAGACATGATGTTCTTTGTCCAAGTGGGCTGCTCGGTGTGCGGACTCTGATTTGTGGATAGACGCTCTCCTTGTCTGCTGAATTCTCTACTTCTACTGCTCATTCCTCAGAATCTTACAATACAGTACAATTTGGTCCAGTGGTTCTAAACCTTGGTTCGTTGAGTCAACGGCAGGGGTCAAAAGAAACAAACATGCACAGTAAAAATGTTACACTGGTTTATAAAACGATAAATTATGATAATATTGTTACATTTTATTTTTGAATAGTAATACAAAATAATAGTAAAAGCATTTTAAACCCAGGTTTACATGTGTCTGAATAAAATATATACCTATGTTTTGAAGGAATAATATTTAATTTTTCCAATTACCAAGTGTTTGGTGAATGCACTGATGAGGCCAGCAGAGTTCAGTGTCTCCAATAACCACTGGTAGGCTAATCCGCAGTTAGTAAACACCTTCTATTTCCTGTATACATGACGTGTATTCTGTGTTGACAAGAAATGTACGGAAGTGTAAATTGATTAACTTTGCTAACAGGCATTGTTCATTTATTTTTGTAGCACACAATACAAGATTTCAAAGCATTAATAGTCCCATGTCATGCTATATTTCATCCATCTCCATTTGTTCTAAGAAGCCCAAAAACATAATATTTGAGGTTTATTTTCCCAAACTCGCCTGTTTTCCAGAGTTTTAGCCTCTGAAAAGTCACTTTCCGAGCAACTCTACACAAACAGGCTGATTTGCGGGCTACTTATGCATATTCATGAGTGGGCGTGTCTATAGACAGGACACTGACTTCTTCCTCCCCGCACGGTGATGTAGGGCCAGAGGACGGCCCGCCCTCCTCCCACCCACTCCGTAGTCGAGCTCATGCTGCTTTATAAACGCGAGAAAGAGCGTGGGGGCGGGACGTTTGCCGGTACATACATAGACTGTAGAAAATACATACATAGCACTGCGCGAAGGACGCCTAAATGCTCATCTTCGTGGGTGTCTCTGTTTACATGTCAATCCCGGCAGAGAGCTTCTTGGAGGCGCGGCTTCTCCAGCTCAGTGCAGCGTCAAATTTGTCATCAAAGTGGAAACGCGTCACCAAATTGGAGCGAGGTGTTTGGGCTCACCCTGCAGTAAGAAAGGAGCAAATCACCCTCTAACTAATGATTGAGGGAATCAATGAAAATAACACTTTGGGCATGTGTATAAAGCCCTAATAGCACTTTTATGATGTTTAAAGCACAGAAAAGTTGATTTAGCATAACATGGGCCCTTTAAGACGAGCAAGACGAGTCCATAGATCTGAGAGACCTGCTGGGTTCATACCTGACTAACATCTCACTGGTGTATTCTGGACCAAACCCATTCTTAGAACTTTAAAGTCTATTCTGAGGCTGACTGGGAGCCAGTGTAAAGACTTTAAAACTAGAGTAATGTGCTCTGACCTCTTTGTTCTGGTTAATACTTGCGCTGCAACGTTCTGAACCAGCTGTCTGATGCTCTTTTTGGGGAATTCAGAAGACAATTTCAATAGTCCAGTCTCATTTAGATAAAAGCATAGGCCAGTTTCTCTTGGTCTTTCTCAGATGAGAAAACTTTCACTTTGGAACTGTTCATAAGGTGGTAGAATGTTCTTTTGATGATTGATCTAATCTGAATACTGAATGTCAGATTTCAATCAATCAGCGTACCAAAGTTTTTTGACTTGGTTTTTATCTTTCAGAGAAAGAGAATCAAAGTAATCCTAACAGCAGTCCTCTTTTCCCTGTTACCAAAGTTAATCACCTCATGTCATAATTTAGTTGAAGGAAGTTTTCACTCATCCAGCAGTTGACCTTTTCTATTGGACAGTAGTTATCTGTGAAGTTCTTCTTTTGAAAAATTAGATTTCTACTTTCAGTAGGAATTATTAGTTGAATGAAGGTAAAATAAAGAAAAAGAAAAATCTGTCCATGGTAACAGAATTTTGCTGTTCATCCCACAAACTCAGGCTTTTTACAATTCTTTTTCTAAGTAATGATTTTGTCTGGACCTACATGAAAAATGAATTAGTACTTAGCGGCTCCCTTTTTTTTTAATTACTGATCGCTCATCCACCCGATTTTATAGCTACAAAACCCTCGTAATGAAAATATCAGATGAGTCACCTCTCTCTGTCAGAAGTATGAGTAAAACTCTTGAACCCTCCTATTAACATGGGTAAGTTCTCTGACCTGTATTTGTGGATACTTTAAAGGAAAGTGTGCATGTACTACAGACCTCAGCATGTGGATGTTTTGATATGTGCCAGCGTCAGAGGGTCCATGCAGAGGGAGGCCTGTGGGTTCAACATCTGCTCACTGCTGGTAGGGGGATGAAGAGAAGCTGCCTCCATCTACAGCTCGTTCCTCTCATCTTCTTCCCTCTCACACCATACACCTCCTCTTGTGGTTTTTCATGCCATCCTCCTTTCCCTCTGTTCTGTAATCTTACCATCTTCTCATCATGGATTCATCCATCCCTGCCCTTTTTTGCATTATCTTTTTACCTCTTGTGCTTCTGTAGGGAGGAATGTACAGTGACTATTGTAGATTAAATGAAACCATGAAGTAAAAAAGATTGGGACATGGTATTAAAAAATGAAGCCTGCCGAAGGAATTATAGAGTGCAGGTGACCTCACAAAATGAAAATAAGAAGCTAGGGATTTGCTTTAATAACTATGAATATTAAAAAGACTTCTTGGAGTATTCATTCAAGCAGGTCTTTTATGAGAAGAAGAAAAAAGAAAAGAAAAGAAATGTTAGTGTTTTTTTAATAAAAATGAACATACGCATGGACAGGCTGGAAGTGTTTCCTTTGTAAAATGGTTTTAAAAATGAATTGATAAAGAAATCAGCAATAACCAGCCTTTTAGGGCAGAATGAGAACCTGTCAACATGCATTTAAATTTTGGCCACTATCTTGGTAGAGAATCTCATCTGTTTTCTAACCTGCACAATTGGAAACCAACATACAATAAAAACAAGGTGACACTAGTTACTGATGGCAATTCCTTATGAATATAAGCGCTATAGTGTATGTTATTTGTAGATTAATTAATCAGAGTTTATCATGGTTTTAACGTTAATATAACTTGTTTTAAAAGTAATTAGTGGAAATCAAATCACCATTTGGAAAGCACACAGATTTTGGCAGCAGCTTAAAGCCACTTTGAGCTTTGAGTGTTCCGTGTCCATCTGGCCCAGCTGGCTGAGTCTGTTTTTATCTTAAAAAACTGATCAACAGCACCACCTGTAAATTCAAAATCTGTTACTTTTCTTACCTGCACTGAGTTATCTTTGTAAATCTCTCAGCCTTGCATCCACTTCAGTGGAACTTAATGTACCTTTTATATTAAATCAAACTTCATGACTTTGGACAAGGATTCTTTATACTACAGGTATAACAAAATACTTATGTTAAACTTTATTTTTTTTTAAGGGGGACCTTGGCTCAGGTGGTAGAGGTGTTCAATCCCAATCTGTCCTTGGGCAAGATACTGAACCCATTTAACACAAAGGGTGAAATAATGATTTTAATAGTTCCAGTTGACACCAACTTCTTTCATTACTCACCCTTTAATGTTTGGGTGGTTACATTCAAAGATAAATATGTGAACAATAGCAGCAAGGTGTATGACACTGTAATTAAAGCAAAACTTAAGCCCATTGTTAGATTTCTGCCAATCATGTGGCTAACATTCCAGGTGGCCAAAAAAAAAAATGTTTTTTAAATACCGATAATTGCCAACAACAGACGCTTTTGTCAGCCCACATAGTCATTTAATGTCACACTTAAATTTGTAAAATACACCAAACAACACTTCAGGCCTGAAGGAGTCCCACCTACGGATGGCAGAGATCCCAGCCGGCTTGTGTGTATTTTAAGAAAACCACATTTATCCTAAAAGGAAACTAAGCTTGAATGCAACCTGCCGGATGTTGCCGTCAAAAAGTCAAAAGCTGAGCGTTAACTTTTTATTTTACGTGGAAAACACACACACACACACACACACACACACACACACACACACACAACAGAAATCAAAGTCACCACATACACCGTTCAGCTCAGTCTTTGCTCTGTTTATTATAGCAGTGGTTTTGACACCTTTGTAAGCCACAATGCATTTTATCCCATCACAAAAGCCAGTCAATCAAAGTATTTACAACCTACCACTTTGCAGCCTTGTGATTCCACCTATTAATATGAAAGAGTGTTTGATTACTCTAACAATAAATATTAAAGACCCTGACACTGTTCATTGACAATATAATTGCAGCATTGATTGCGATAACAAGCCTTTGGACTGAATAAGTGAAAGTCTTACAGTTTACACAACACAACGGATGATCTCCCATATCAAACTAGGATGCTAACACAGTGTTTGATAAACATTATATTGGTGTGGAATGTATTCACTCTAGAAAAAAATACCACCTTTATTTTAGGTGGAGATCTTGGTCAAAGTGGACTGAAATGATTATGATGTAATTTGCAGAACAAACTGAGGGCAGGATTTCCTTTATAGCTAAGATATTAACCTATCCATCCATATCAACTTATCATGTTCCCACTAAGGGTGGGAGATGACTGACTACAACTTCTCTTTCTGACAGAAAATTACAGGTATGCACACAATCACTTCAGTGGTCAATCAAAATATTTCATTGAACCTAAAGTATATGAATACAAGGTGCCCTGATGAAAGTCATACATGCACAGGAAGAACAAGCAAAAACAAGAGCACACAGGAACACAAACCTCCGACAAATGCCAAATATCCTCTTTGCCAGATATTGGCAGTGATCGGCATTAAAGATCCGGATTATGGTATGAACACTCACACTTTAAAGGCTTGGAAGAAATGCCTATTCCCATTAATAATAATACAATGTATGAGCTACCCAATTTATTTGAAAAATTGCAATGAGTCCTGATCTGATCCAGATTAAATTCTCTGGGGTCATTGAGAAACTAACCCGACATAACTGAGTCAAATTTCATAAAGATCTGTCAACTATGAACCGAGATTTGAACAAAAATCAAATTTCACCAACGGTGAACGGTGTAGCTGATCCAGAAACGGTTCTATTGATCCAGATCCCCTCCAAAGTGTAATGTATTATTCATGCCATTAGGGTTATCGTTGGTTAAAAATGTTGTCAAAATCCATAAACTACTTTTGACGTAATCCTGCTCACAGACAAACAAATGAATAAATGCTGGTGAAACCATGACCTCCTAGGCAGAGGTTGTAAAAGAAAGGTGATGACAGAAGAGCCTCCAAATCACCAGACCTTGTATTGTGCTGCAGCAATGATTCTAAGTGAGCAGCCTTCTAAACAATCCACAGCAACAAACAACTCAGTCAGACTAAAAACAGGGCAACGACTGATTGGAAATGAGAATCTCAGTCAAGACAGAAAATGACAAATTTTGGAGAGGGGGTGTGGTCACTCTGCAAGAAGACACAAAATGTGCATCGTTTACACAAACCCAATAAATAAATGAGAACATGAACACAAATTAGAGCACATCATGACCTGTTTCTATGACACTTCATTATGTGTAAACAGTAGAATACAGATATGTCCCACTTAGCCTGGTGACGGTTTACTGGGCCCATTAAAATCATGCAAGATACAAACTCTGTTTTATGACACTCATCATGCTTTAAATGTCATCATTAAGTCTTTAATCAAAAACAAAGACTGCTATAAAAAGGAGTTCATACACATCTAAATTTTAATCGTGTTGTGAGTCTATCCATCCTCTCCTGCCAGGCTTTCTCTCCTGACTCCCACCTTTTGCATTTCTCTTGCTTTATCTTTTGCTTTCCAGGCACTTAAAAAGTATCAGCCTTCCATTGAGCGTGATCTGTACCAGAACCCATAAATTCTCACCATTATATCACAGTGAGAGGAAGACACAGAGCGAGAGACAGAGAAAGGGAAAGAAGGATAAAACACGTAAGAAAGGCTCAGCACCTAAAGCACATGCATACTCAGCATAGCCTGCGATACTGTCACCCACAGCCATCTGTCAAACAGGAACCTTACACAGACAATGGCGTTTTCCTCTTTTTCTCTCAATTTCTCTCCAAAATTTTTAGTCAAGTAAGTTTCAAAAAAAATTCATGATGTACGCCGACTTTGATTGTTACACACACAACTTAATACTTAGACTCTTCCATCCATCTATCCATCACATTCTGGGCTATACAGAAGTGCTCAATGTGATAAAAGGGTCATTGGAATTGTGAGCTGATTAGTTTATCTAATGTACATACAAGAAATGTGTTCCTTACTGCAACCCATCCCTGAGGTGTAGCGCCCGGGGAGCAGTTAGGGTAAAGAGACTTGCTCAACATCCCACAGTGATGACCCAGGTTGGATTCGAACCGGTGACCCTGAGATTACAAGCCTGCTTCCTTAACTATTAGGCTTACCGGAATATATGAAATAGATACAAATAAAAACAAACCAAAAATCTGGTTTATTAGGTCTAGTCAGTTTTTTTTTTATCTAACCCAACCCAAGATATTAAAGATAATAAACAGAACAGTAAACTATTCATTACATTATACAAAAAATTGTAATTTTTCCACACACAGAACATCACTTTCTACATTTTGCCTTTGACAACAAAAGTCTCAAGCTACCTACTACCGATTTTTTGTTTTCATATTTCTTAATAGTCTTGGTCTTAGAGTTTTATGTAATTTGCGTTCAAAAAATTAGGTCCAATGAACGTATAGCAGTAGCATCCTTTCAATCATTCCATTATGTTTAAACTAACATTTAAATCCATGACCCATCAGATTAGCTTTCACAGTGTTTATTTGTATAGTTTTAATCACAGTCCATATAGTTCCTGTATACCATTGTCAGTCCGTCTAGAGTTAATTGTCCTGTATGACGTGGTCACTTCTCCAGGCCAGGAGCCCATAGGAGGAAAACCCTCATCTGTCCCCGGTGGAAGGCCTCACCAGATGGACACAGTGGGCCCCTCACCAGTGCCAGAAAGAACAAGAGAAACCAGATCAAGGTGGATGGCTTAATGTGTGGAGGATGACATATGCTGTCAGACAGAGGGGGGGAACAAATCTGAATTTAATGTGAACGTAAATGATCCCACAAGACAGAACAAAATGATGACCATATGCTGTAGAGTTTAGGGAAAGTTTTAGCATTGCTTAGGTTATTTGGTCGTTCATTAATTTACATTAAGTAAATTCATGTTTATTGCTTTTGGTTCTTTAAATTAAATTTGTTATATGTTTAGAGTCACTGGATAATGACCGCGTTCACCAAGTGACATTAGATTATCATGTGCCCTTACAATGTGATGTAATACAATACAATATATTACAGTAGAAAATAATGAAATATAGTAAATTACAAATACTCAAAATAAATGAAATATTTGTTTGCCTAATGTATGACAAGCAGATATTTGGCTGAAAGCGGCTTTTTATGTAAATGAAGCTGTATCCTGTGATATTTGTACTGGGAGTCTTGCAGGGCTTGCTTTTGACAAGAACACAGAAAATGATATTGTTGACACGCCTCTGTTCTGGTTGTGATATTTGGATAGGATTTGCATACTGTAAAAACAAAGATGTTTCCTGCAAAATGTATGAACACTCAGCTTGTTACAACATTATGTAATTTAGTCCTGTAGCGCATTGAGGAGATGTGTTTATATAAACGTGTAAAGTCAACTCGTCACCCCCAAAAGGAACAATCAGAGACATATTTGCATCACTGAGAGCCTTCTGGAATTTGCAAAAATCAACATAATGTGCTCAGATTCTCCTTTTTGCATGTGTTTGTGTAAATGTACTTGTATCTACAGTATGTGTTTGAAATGCATTGTGTATGCATGTCTGCGGGAGTTTTTGAACACATGAATTGAAGCAAAATAAGGATGCACCGATTGATCGGCCGACCGATTCTCTTATTTTGGGGGATCGGCCGATCCTTGCATATGAAACCGATCTCTTAGGCCAATCTTTTCTACCTCCGCAAAGGTCTTAAAAGTCAGTCTTAAAGTCCGCCGCTGTCCTCTTCTGCTGTGAGATGACTGACAGACCCGCCACCAGGTCATGTGTGCATGTGCGTGCTGCACATGCCTCTGCTACACAAGATAACAACAAAAGTCACCAGGAGCACGGTTAGCTTAGCATGTCGGCAGTATTATACAAAAAAGAGAGAGCAAAGGATCGCACTTTGTAATTCCTGTAATGCGGAAATAAGTCCTGGTGGAGCTGCAAACAAAACACTACCTCATTCGCGTTGATTTGTGAAATTTTTACAAATGATGCATTTTATTATTACTGTAGAATGTTTGACTTTTTGGAGTTTTTATCCTGTAAGTTTTTTTGCTCTACAAGGAAACTTAAAACTCAGGACACTTTATGGGTAGTCTAAGATGTTTTGTTAATTTGTCCTGTAGATTATTAATATTATATCATTATTCTTCATTTGTAAAAACCAAAATACCGCTCTGCACTTCATTTTTGGCAAAGACCTTCAAACAGGTCTGCAGTGTAACCCTTTTGAGACGTTTGTTTTGTTTTTAAAATGTGAAAAATAAAAGACCAAAAGGAACTGATATAATTTAGTATTTTGGCCAGCAATGTTCTAAACTTTTAATTCATATTTGAGATACTACTTCATGCGCAGTTAAAACAACATGTTTGTATTGTTTCACAGGTATTGTTCAATGTTTTACAATAAAATAAGATTGGAACATTCAAAGTGTATGATGTCAGAAAAAAAAGAAAAGAAAAAAAAACGGGATCGGCCAAAGTTGGTATCGGCAGGTCAGGCTTTTAAAAAAGACTGTTGGTTGGTGATCAGCCAGAAAATTGCAATGGGCGCACCCCTAAAGCAAAACTGCTTTTATTTCCGAAATGCATTGAATTTACATCACACACTTTTTCCTGGACAAATCACTTACTGCAAAGTACATACACACAAGCACGTGTGCATACACACACACACACACCTGCTTGTAGTTTACACCTCCCACACACTTGCTGATACTCACAACTTCACTCCCATGACAGCAGCGTTTGAGGAATGCAATACAAAGGGTTAAAAGAATGACACCGAAAATCTTGAGTTTACATTTTTGGTTTCCTGTTTCACTCTCATCCTTTCACCTTTTTATCATTTCATCTCACAAACCTTTAGAATATGTTTAAACTTTTATAATGAGGGAGGGGTGCACATACCTTTTTCTGGTCTGGTCCTCAGGGGAGCACTTGGATTGTTGCTCAGCGCTCACTTTTTTGTTTGTTTGTTTGCAAAAATTTATTTTTAATATATGACAGAACAAGACGAACCAAAAGTCATGCAATACCTTAACTCATTGCCTGCCAAAAATGTCTAAAGACATTTTTTGGCAGGACTTTAATTGTGTTTTTTGGCTGTGGTTGCTAGGAGACAGTGTAACGAAGCTCTCCTGTGAATATCGAGCTTGTACCATGGTGTAGTGACCAACTGGTGCCATGTAGGTGGCAGCAGCGCACCTTTGGATGAGAGCTCAAAGGAAGAGGAAAGGAGTTTTGCAAGACAGAAAATGGCGCTACGAGAGTTGCACGACGAGAGCTGAAGTTCCCACCAGCTCACAGCAGCCCACACTCGACCAGAGCATGTGTGGAACTAGTGGACTATTGAGAGTGTGGCGATGGTGAGATAAAACGATCAAAAAACACGGCAAGCGGTGACACTCGGCATGTCCGGGATGAGGAGGAAGTTGCGTGGGGGGAGAATGACGGGGGGAGAGACTTAGAGGACGGCCAAAATACAGTAAGGAATCCATTCAACTCAGACATAGATAGCAAAATAATAATAATTTCGCCATCAAAAGCCCGGTTTCAGTGTTTTTGTAGTTTTATAGTGGGAAACTAATGATGAGGTGTCACTAAAGCAAAAAAAAAAATAAATTGCTTCAAAGTCACAAATAGGTTTTTTTCCGAAAAATACGCTTTTTGTCACAAACTGGCCATTTGTGTGAAACTTGCCTCTATTCAACTACTGATTATGGAAGAACTAAACAAGCCAGAAACAGAATAATTTTTTTCTGATGAAACTAGAGTCTAATCTTTCAGAATCTTCTCAGATTGACATAGTACAAAATATTATGGGGGTCTTTAAAAATTAGTGAATACAATTTAAAACTTGGGAACTTTGGGAAAGTGTGTAAACTACTCATAAAGACAAAGATAGAACCAACTACCCTTGCCCACAAGAAGATACGAACTAATTCTGGCCGACTATATTAAAACCAAGTGAAAAAAAAATAATATTTGGGCTGATGAACAGAACAATTTTTAGGCCCGAAATTAACCTTTAATAAATGCAATTGTTTCATAGCTGTTTTTCCAATTTCATCTGAAACAGGTTGAAATTCTTGTTAAAAAATTAAATCCCCCAAAAAAACCCGATAAAAAACACTTTTAACATGTAAATGAATTGTAAGTGTATCAAGCTATGCTATAAAATAGTAATGCTGACAAAATATCAATCATACAATTCCGAAGGCATTGTCTGTCTAATTCCTTTTCATCAAAGAAGCTTTTCAGAGTCACCCAACAGACACACCACATGGCAACCAAGATTTCCGGGCAGTCTGGCTGTAAGACTAATTATGTCTGGCTTCAGTCTATTCAAATCCCACCTTCTGGCACACCATCTCTTTATCTTATTCACACAGCGCCTCTTGTTGTTGTGGTGTCATATTCTCAACACTTGTCTGTTTCACTCTTCATTTGGACAGAAATGCCATGACAACACATACAACCAGTGTTGGATACTACAGTAATCGCTTTCACACTTTTGTAATGCAGGCACAGCAGTGAAAGGCTAAATTACTCTTTTAATTCCTGCAGAGGATAATTCCAATAGAGACACTCGTGTCAAATGGCTGTCAAGGAAATGACACTTTGTCTTACTTATTGTTTGGTCTGTTAGGATAAACAGAGGTTGTAGTCATCATTTCAATCTGTGCAGGGAAAATAAATGTCACAATTGAGTAGAGCTTCAATTGGATGATGGGTATGCTAATCATTAAACAGGCTACTGCTTGGCTGTTGGCAAAGACATAAGAGCTGCATGGAAAATAAATATTTATTGGGATCATATTGATTAAATTAGGCAGCAGGCTAACTTTTTTTCCCCTTTAACGTACAAAACAAAGGGGAGGTAAATGTTTGCCAGGGATCAGGACGTGATGACAGCACTGCAAAGTCAAAATGTCAAAGTATCTTGAATACTGTAGCTCTCATAGGCAAAGCCTGGCCCACAAGATCCAGCAGACAAACTATGGTTGCTGATAAAGAAATTAGGCTGGTTTTAATGATGACAGCAGACAGTCACACATGTCACAAAGGAACACAAACAGATAATGTAATAATAATGCATAAGAAGGATGAGCTTAGTCTTCATCTGAGTGGGTTTTTAGGTGAATTTACTGGACAGCTTTGAGAGGATCTGTTGCTAAGGTCTTCATAGCAGATTCATAGGACCATGCCTCAGGCTGTTTCATGGCAAAATTAAATATACACAATGTTAGGCAGTTAGCCATAGCTTTAGGACAACACTGTTTATATACTGACTGATTATGATTATTAATAGTGGTCTCTTCCTTCAGACAAAGATTTCCCAACTCTTCCACCCACAACAGAGAATAATTGAACTTACTTTCTCTGGACTGTAAGATAGGCTTTACATATGGAGGAAATGCTTTTATATCTTTATAATGATGAAGCACCCATCTGGCAACATCAACTAGTTAGATATGTTGTCACCAGTTTATTCAAAACGAAGGCAATGCTAGTGGAAATAAATAACAAGGAAATTAGGCATATACCATGGAAATACAGTATTAAACACACATCAATGATTTCAAATATAACTGACTGACAGAAGGATGTATGCAGTATATAAACTCTGCCTTATACCTCGAAAACCATTTATAAAAAATATATATATGAAGAGGAAGTGTTTTTGACACAAACTGGAATTTCATGAGTCATTCAGCAAGATGTCCATTGTCTGAATTGTAGTTAAGTTTGTACGAAACCACTTTACCAAAACCTCGGTTCTCAGAGTGGGCCCAGTGTGATTATCGTGACTTTAATTGCTGCATGTCCATTACCAGGCCCATGATTACAGCTTTTCTAACTCTCAAGAAAACTCAAAAAATGAAAGTATTTTTCTCAAAATGTTATGAGAAAAATAATGTTTTGCCACTTCAGAAAATTAAAAGCAGCATAACAGTTTTGTTTTGGGTTTTTTGTTTGTTTTTTCTACCTTGTCCGCATGTGCAATCAAAAGTCAACACTACATGTAGTGCAATCTTTTTGCAACAGCAATGCATGTTTTATTCTTGCAATAAAACAAATACATATTCTGTATTTAATTGCTTATCTGTGACCATCACCAGCCCTCCCTAAGGAAGGGTAATTAGAGGGAAAAACTTGAAAAGAGAGGGCAGTCCCACACCCTGGTGAGGGGAAAAAAAACAAGGAAGAGGGAGTAAGGGTTGGACACTAAGCTATTTTGGTTCTACTGAAAGTGTAATGTGATGCTACAATTGTTCATATTGTGTTGTGACACATTTGGAGAGATTAAAGAGGGTGAAACAACACCCGGCTTAAGTATAACTTTGGTGTCCGTGAACAGAGAAAGGTCGAGTGCTTACACTTATAACTGATAGTTGAGATCATTGTGTCTAAAGTAAGGCCACAATACAAGCTTATCCCAAAGCTTAAGGCATACCAGTGTTTCCAGAACCGATGTGCGTGCAAAGGTCGCTATTATGATCCCAGGCGCCGCCACGGACCCGCAAGACCAGCCGGGTCTGCAGCAACCAAAGGGGGCCAAGGAGGCCCAAGCCACCCCCTCAGGACTGGGCCACCCCTCCAGACACTTCAGAGAACCCAGGCCAAGTAGTAGCACCTCCCCCCCGCACACACACAAGCAAGCCCCAGGAGCCGAGGACCCAACGCATTCCGTCGCTGCACCAACCCTCCACCCAGAGGCCCACCCCGTCACGTAGGCAGTTTTGTTTTTAATATCCAAGGGTGCATTGACACCGATGGATCCTAGATCAAATAGGCAAATTCTAGGGTGATTGTTTCTGTCGGTCTCGGAGCATTACCAATCAACACCAAATTCTGGAGCAGCGTGAACACAACCACTCTCAGAGCGGATTAAACATAGGAAGTATCAGCGATGAAATACTATATAGCCCACAGTATTGCGGGTGGTCAGTAGAGCCGGTTCAAAACAGGGCTTTAAAAGCACCAAAAGCACGGCAACTTGTTGCTGTTCTTGTTGAATGCAGAAGTTTCTGTGCACTCTTAAGCACTCGCTTTGACCCATTGTTGAGAGCCTCTTCTCCTGGTTTTGGTGTTTCTGCCGCAAAAAGTCTCTACTCCAGGAGCGGCCCCCTCAACTGCACCAGAGGCTGTTCGGAGTCGATCAGAAGTTGTGATAAAATGACCACCTGTCTTCCGCCCATTCAAACCGAGTTCGGGACTAAACCGGTGTGAATTCACCATGAGACTTTAATGTTTCATGTTTTGTATCCTGTTGTAGGTGTTGTGTATTACATTTAGCTTTAGCGTATATGCAACATTAGTTGTGTCACATCCTACTTTCTGTATCTTGTATGTTTTCACGGCGTGTGTGCGCAGCCGTCTTACGTACAATACTCAAGCCTGTCATCTTAACCTGGCGAAACTGGACCCCACATAGATTAATTTTCTTAGAAAACTTGTCCGAAATGGGTTTGAACGTGTCAATGCACCACCAAGACAAAGAGATCAAACACCATCGTTAGAAGAAGACAACGTGGACTGGCGCTATCTCAACATACTCCATCTCACCCACTCTACACCAATCTGTAACTTCTGTCTTGTCCAACACCTTAAGTACATTGCTCATATAACTACACTTCCTAACTCAGCCCTGCAAAAACAAATTGTATTCCGCTCTAATAATAAACCGTATACCCATTCCTGCCTCTGGTGGAGCCAACCCTTGGCACCCAACCCGCTGAAGCAGTGGAAAGTGAAAATAGATGATGATGAATTATCAAAGGTCTTTATTACAGCTTTTATAAACTGGAATATATTTTGACCAAACCTCATAGATGAAAAATGGTTTGATAAAAACCTTGCAAACAAAACAAAAAAAGACCACTTTTGAGTCAAGCTGCTTCACATTTTACCTTTAGAGGCACGTCTCCCCAAACTGCAAAACTAAATAGATTTTGGTTGGAAATAAAACAATGGAAATGTGTCCAACCAACACATATTACATTCCACAGACACTAACTCAACAGATTTGTTACCAGCTCTTTTCTGCTCAGTTCCATTGCCCTGAGAAGTGGATCATGTTATGGGTGTTCTTCTCCATTAAAAGATTGTCAGCCTGTTATTTTAATGATGCCAGTCCTTCAGAACAGTGTGAGAACTGGGAATTTAATGTTCAATGTTGTTTGATGATCATGATACAAGAAGTCCCGCATTGGTTTATTTATGCTCTTTTTTGGCAAACTACTGTACTTGTTCCTGTAAATCCTTTAGAAAACAGTGAAATCCCATACACATAAACATATGACTTACATTCACTCAAAAATCACTTGTTTTGGACTCTAGTCAATAGTTGAATTGAATCGTAACCGTAGCAACGATCTTGACCCTCCTCATATGAAAGAAGAAGACAAAGAATAACTTCACTGGCTGTTTTAATCTTAAAAACCAATATCAAACACGAACACGCATTGCTTTGAAAACACACATGAACAAACTGCATATGCAGGTAGAGAACCAGTAAATGTGTTTGTGTGTTTGTATGTGTGGAAGTGTGTGCATGCATTCTCGATAGCCATGACTCCCTTGAACCTGACCTTCAGTGTTATTAAGGAGCGGTTTTTTTTTTCTTCTAAATTTTTCTATTCTAGACATTCACAGACATTCTTTTCTGAAGAAAGCAATTCATCCATTTTCCAATAACTTACCACCCTAGGCAATTATGTCTGTTTTTCTACCACCTCTCTGCTTCCCAATAAAGTGCTCATAAATGGGGAGGGCAAAGATGTGAATCAAGGAAGTGATTTTGAAAAGATTGCCGCTTTTGTGAGGAAATGAGACTGAGAGCGTGCGTGTGAGAGTGAGTGAGAGGTGTTGGCGTTAAAAGATGTGCAAAGATACTAAAAGTGAAAGTGATATTGAAACGCATCAGTTAAAAAGAAAAAAAGTGATTAATGATTTGGATGCAGAAGTTTCAACGTGTACACAACAAAGCTAAGCTGGGTTCAGATCATGTCAATGGGAAAATGGATTCTATTCATTCATTAATTGCAGCTTCTGTTGAATCGTTATTCTCCTCACACTGATAACTGTGTATACATCACAATACTAGAGTCTATATACAAATCAATCAAATGTAAAAATATTAATATTTGTGATGTTGTTTTCATATGTTTGTGGAGAGATAATCTGCTTTCCTGTGTCTGGAGGGTAAAAAAACTACACAGACCTGCTGAATGCTGCTTGAGGGTAGTTTAATTGTGTCACTTTGATAATTACAGAGTTTAAAAAATATATTTTTAACATAGTAATTACAGAATAGTATATATAAAAAAAAGTAATTGATTAAATCTATTTATTTAACTGTGTGTTTGTGTTTGCTGTCTGCTATAATGTTTCATTACATGTGCTTTATTTTTTTTTCCAAAGTTCATTTATTGATGAAATCATTGAGTCTTGTTGGGTCACATTATTTTGTTACAAGGCGTCTGCCCTCTATTTATGATTTGACTGCTGCATTCAAAGGACAAGAACCCATTGTAAAATATATGACATGTTAGTTGGCTCTGCTTGTCTGAAATTATTTCCTTTTAATGGTAGATCAATAAGTGCATGAACAAGATAAGTTGTAAGCTAAAATGAAATATAAAGCTGTTGTGTCATCATCACTATCCCTCTCTCTAATGTCCACCATAAAATTGTGCTCTTGAAGATTCATCTGTCTTCAATACCTGCTGATATACTGCAATGGTAGTTAAAAGCAAAAAGCAAAAAAAAAAAAAAAAAGTGTAGAAGCATAGTTTGGCAATACACATTGATTTTTTTTTATATTGCACTGCAAAACTATGTTTTTAACTCTACTACCACACAATGACAGTAAAATGACAAAATCATTACAAAACCAGTCCAACCGTCATGGCAAATAATAATCTACACAGACGGGCATTAAGGGCAACTTTAATTGTTCTGTAATAAAAGGTGTCAATTCACTTTTTCCATATTTGTGAAAAGACACAAGAGAGAAAGAGAGAGTTATAGCAGTTTCTTGTAGAAGACTTGGCAAACTCAGAAAAGGAATATGACAGCAATAGTAAAGCAAAAAAAAAAAAACTTTTTACATACTGGTGGTGTACCCACGACCTGGGTTTTCTTCAGTTTTGAAGTTGCCTACAACTGAAAATAAATGTGTTATCTCTCATATATGTTAAAGTGGCTGAGGCTGAGAATTGCAACCATGTTTGTGTCTAATTTGTGTAATGAAGTCTTTTCGAAACAAAGCTGTCACATTTTATGTCACATGTTTGGACACAGACCTATCAAATACATAAATATTTATTGCTGCGTCTTCTGAAAAATCTGCAGCTGCATGTTTTTTTTTCGGTGCAGCAGCAGCTTCTGTGAAGAAGAGGAGGAGTGTCGGAGGAGGAAGGAGGGCTGGGCCGAGGCTGCCATCTCATCACTATGCCTGCTAAAGCTATCCCAAAATAGAAGAGAGCTTTATCGTTCACATTCTGTCTTCAAGGCCAGAGTCATAATCTCATGATGACTGTCTTCATTATGTGACAGCACACACACACACACACACGCACACACACACACACACACACACACACACCCACGCTCTATTGTCCCTGCTACCAAATTATTACTGCCTATCAAGGAAACCCATTTTATCGGCTTTAGAAAATGTTTTACAACACATAACCATTTCAAGATTCCGCTTGAGACTGTTATTTTGTGTTCTTTATTGGTGTGAATGAAATTGCCCATTTCTAAAAAGTGTTTCACCCATGGTGACAAATGTCAATCCCTCTTTTGATGTCATTGGACGCAAATATCACATTGGAAAGCTTAGACTTTCATTGCTTCAAGGTATAGGGCCAGATCCAGATCCAGCTTTGCCCCTTCGACTAGTGGAAAACACAGCTCTGTACCTTGTAGTGATGGCGTTCTCCATATTGTACTATCATGGGTAAAGTGTGGGGCTTATTGTAAGATACCACTTTGCATTCAAAGTCAAATCAGATCTTCCATTTTTCATTTTCTTTAACAGATAGTTGAAGTGGTGTATTGTGTTTTTACTTTTTAGTAAGACAAGGAAAGACTCTAGTTTAATTTAGAGATAAACTGTTGTGCAAGTTCTTTGAGAGGATATACTGATATACTACTACAACATTGGCAAAATAAACATGAAGGAGGGATGTTTAAAAATTGTGGAAACAATTTCTAAACTGTAGCTGCGTTTCAATAACCCTTGGAAATGCACAAGATCTAAATAGCGTAAGAAAAACTAGTAATGGAAACACTTGCATTTTTAAAAAAATACTCAAATATCGCAAAAAGGTTTTCACGCTTTCACAAGGAGGAGTTTCAGATGTTTGAAGATTAAAATGTGTCGCAAAAGCTCTATGGAAACACTTTTCTGCAAATGCATGTGACAAAACGTGATAAACTGGTCACTTGACCACTTCTCTCCAAGTAAACATGGCGCGTTAGTTCCGCGTAAACAGAAGAGGAGACCGGGACATTTCTTAGCATTATGCTTAATAATTACTGCTACATTAAACGTTAAACAACAAAGGAATACGAAGTGGTAGAAGGAGGTTCTGAGCGTTCGTTATCCTGCAGCGAAGTCTCGCGGGACGAGATTTCACGGGAGTTACCAGGCTTGAAGGCTACAGCGTTGAATGGAAACACGTTCAAAGGGCAATTACACTTTGTTGACTTTTAGAAACATTGCTTTTATTTTACAAAAATATTTAATGGAAACCCAGCTTGTGATGGGTGCACTTGTTAGCTTGCAGAGAGGATTGCTGGAGGTGATTCAGGGAGGGACTCTGTGTTGATTAAATGCAGGTGTATTGCTTGTGACTAATCACACCTGTTTTTATTATTCTCGGGAGTGGCTGGAACGGGATGCTAACCGGCTGTCTGAAACAGGCAGACTGTAAACACTCCTCCAGAGGAGCAGCTATGGCTACAATTTATAGCTTAACTAAATCGAGATCTACTTCGTGCCCCAACCTGAGGGTTTGTTTGTTTGTTTGTTTATTTAATGTTTGTCATTGCTCCTGTCTCATTTCTGAATATTGGCAATTCTCTGACATGATCCATTATCTCACATGATCCCAAAAATGCTTTTTTCCCCATAGTGTGCTTTGAAATACAAATTTGAAGTGCAAATATATTACGAGCAGAACCGTTAATATGTATTCATTAATTTGTGTCAATTTTAATTGCATTTCTAAATGTTGTCAAAGTCTGCCTGTTTTTCTTTATTAGCAGTTTTCTCAAGCAGTGGTTTCCAACCAGGGGTACATGTATATATATATATATATATATATGTATATGTTCTAAAGGACACTTGTTATAGCACGTATGCTTAACTAAAGGTTTCTGTGATGATTAGATGGATAATATGTGAAGTCATACATTTTTCACTGGGTGTCCAATTTTTGTTGAAGGAACACACAACAAGTGAGAGGCTATGAAAGTAGTGTGTGATATCTGATGTTGGGGGAATTCCTGAATATATTAAATGTGCGCGCGCGCACACACACACACACACACACACACACAGGCAGGCGTGCACAAACTTCACCTATAGTGTTCCCACGATTACTTTTACAGCGGATCCCAGTTGGTAGAGAAAAGCCATAAATATCCGCCCTACAACAGTAAAGCACTCCACAAAAACATTGCAGTAATTTATTCAATAACAGAAAATATTAATAGCAATCATTTTCCAAATGGTCTTGAGTAAATGATGTATCTGGATTTGTAAAGTGTGTTTTACCAACAGCTAATTATGCCAAGAATTTGCATAATCTTTGATTACTGGTAACTAGTACGACAGCAATGTGTGTTAGTGACCCAAATGCTCCGTTGAATTTCCAGTTTATAGGAAAAGACTGTCGAAATGCAGGAGCTCAGCTTGACTGTTTAAGAAGACTAAAAGCAAACTTCTTCACGGTTTCTTATTTTTATACAGAAATAGTCATAAATAATCACTTCTATTGTTAGACGTTGTCATATTTCCAACCAACCCTAAAGTATATTGCTGAGCTACCATTTGGATTATTTTGAATTATGATATACTTAAGACTGTCATCATATGCACTTACTAGTCATCTAATTTAAATTGATTATGCCACCAGTCTTTGAAAGGCAATAACTGTTACATGCAGCATCCAACTAATGTGGCAGTTACTCTGTGGTGGCAATGGTAGCTTGCACATATATATATATATTGCTAGCTTTCAAAGATCTTTAACTCAGGTTAAATCTAAACTCTGGGAACATGTTGGACTTGGTGTTTCATAGAAACAGCTCTGTTATCTTCAATTTCCTTTTATTTTCTCGACCTCCCACTTGTAATTCCACCACTTCCAGTTCATCTCAAAGCTCAGCTGTAAATGTCTATTGTTATGACATGAAAATAACATTTGATGTTGTTTAAAGATTTTGTGGAGATAGTTGTATATAATTGAAATAATATATTTATATTTTTTGGGAAATATAACATAGAATCCTCCCGGTTAGAGACACATTCTTCAATCAGATAAAAGACTGCAAATATATTAAATATGTAAATAAGTGTTTCTTAAATCTTTTAAAATATAGTGGCAAGAATTGGTTAATCAATCTTGGATTAAACGTGTAATTCACAACTGTTTACACATCAACAAAAAACCCAAAAAGCTGGTTTTGAATAGAGCAGCGTCACGTGTTTACAGTTGTTCATTGTCAGTGTGTTTTTCACACTCTCAGCTGGCAAAATGGATGTGCTGCTGAAAAAAAAAAAAAAAAGGAAGTCTACAAGTAAACGTGTGCTCCAAGCAATGTTTGACACATATGTTTTTTCTTTCTCATTGGCAATGACGGTTGACATTGCTCACACAAAAGCTGTGGCTGCACTAATTGTTTTTGTCTATTTATGTTATTGTCGTATGGAGCAGACAAGGACAGACTGGTGACAGACTGTAGGCAGACAATGCTCGCCTAGATCTGGCAACACAGAGCTCTTATTTTTTATTTCTTACCAGCAGTCACATTGGAAAGGAATTAATCTGAGCGAAGACATTAAATGAAATTAGTTGAGCTTTGCAGGACTTTTATGTTGTGAATGCATTTCACAGTACATCTAGCAAAGCAGCATCACTTTGGCTTGTTGTTAAGAAATGAGGTAAAAGCACTTTTCAGTAGTAAAATATTGTCAATTACTAAATAGTTTAGCATGAGTAAGGTTTAATGTTGCTATTTTAGTGCAAGGATCTATTCCTAACCAAAGTTTTGTGTATTTCCAGTGTTGTTGGTGCGCCAGGGTGGAACTAAGAACCGAAAAAGAGCAACATAAAAACAAAAATATGGCATGCACTCACTCATGGTTTTCCTGCTTGCAGACGTGCACCAACATCAGAGGAAATTAAACTTTTGAAGGGATTAATAGTGGCGATTATTATGACGCGCATGCACACGCGCAAACACATGAAGCGGGTGTGCACACATTATGGAACCGCGCCTCAGGAGTTGGCCCTTCTGTGACATTTTGGAAAGGGCAAGAGGAGCATCATTCACACACACACACACACACACACACAGCTTTGACCTCCACACCATCAGGTGTCAGCATGCCCCCCCCCCCTCCTCCCCCTTCTCCATTCAGATACTCAATATCCAGATTAACATCAGGGATCAGGATTAACTCTCTCCCGTAGGGTTTGGACAGCTCACACTCGTTTCACCTGCCTGTCCTATACCCCCGGGGAGTGCCTCCCACACAACCACACATCCTACCAACACACGTGTGTATCCAGTGCTGGCACATCCACAGAAAACACCATGAGCCAAGTACATAAAAGGTAATTGGTATATGCTGACAAATGTCAATATAAAATGGCCCTAGCAGCAAGTAGAAACATTTTTCCAGAATAGGCTCTTGCAAGTGTTGTAAACAAGACTTGTAAGACTTTCAAAGAATGCCATAGTCCTTCCTGGTGTGTTTGTCCAATTTGTCTTTACTACATAAACACAACAACAGAATACTGCAAGGAATCTGTTTTGTTTATAGGATCACCAACATGACGATGCTCAATTTTTTCTTGGTGACAAATATCTGCCTCATTTTTGAAAATGTCAAAGCGATCATACATAAAAGATCCCTCACCAG
Organism: Gouania willdenowi; assembly: GCF_900634775.1. Lineage (NCBI taxonomy): Eukaryota > Metazoa > Chordata > Actinopteri > Blenniiformes > Gobiesocidae > Gouania > Gouania willdenowi. The sequence continues at coordinate 28,044,757 of NC_041044.1, forward strand.
CACCTCACATCAAGTTAGTCTGTTTAGAAAGAGCCGGAGATTTTCCTGCATTCACAATTGACAAAAGAGTGGCTTTGCTCAACCAATGCACCTCTTAACAGTCAGTCAGGATCAGCTTATTGATTGCTTGAAAGCATGGATTGAAGAAAGAGCCACCCTAAAAGTATCGATACCACATGTGTCAAACACAAGGCCCGGGGGCCAAATCCAATCCTTCAGAGCATCCAATTTGGCCCACGGGAAAGAGTAAAAATGACAGAGAAAACATTAACTATTGTGTACATTGACAAATACTCCAGTTGTAAACATCTCAAATTGACCAATTTAATGAGATTCTACAATATTTTTAGGGGCTTGCAGTTGTCCTTTGTTTCTACAGTATCACATGAATGGAGCCATTTTTATGCAAATTGTGGAAATAACACTGAATTTTTCCACAAATCTTGGAATTTCTCTCACACAATTCCACAACATTCCTCTAAATTACACACTAATTGATTACAATTTTTTTTTTTTTACATGAATATCCAACATGGGATACCTACACACCTAAAATCTGCGGCTCACTTGAGATCAAACTGGACCATATTTGGCCCCTGAACTAAAAATAGTTTGACACCTTTGAGCTGTGGCTTGTTTTAGATTCATGTTGGACTTTATTTTTGGCTTATGATCCTCTTTGTTGGCCTGTTTCAAGGCAATCCGGATGGTTGTGCATCAACAAAATGTTTTTGCAGTCTAGAAGGTTAGGGGATGAGATTGTTGCCTAAAGTTTTGGGTCAGTCAATGCAGTAGGCTTTGCTCTGTTTTCCACTGTCTGATAAGAGAAGGCAATGGATGAGTCATTCACTGAGCTGCAGCAGGGAAGAGTGCCTTTCTACTGCCACCTAGTGGCTATCATTACCACTGCAGGTACTTTACAAAACCTTTTGTCAGTGAAATACAATTTGTCCCCTGATGCTTTCCAAATATTAAAGTGGCCCACAGTTTTCAAGCAGCTGATAATTACATTTTTATGAGCATTTTGTCGCCAAATAGACTATTTTCTAGTTTTATTCAGTGGGTGGCAGAATCCACAGGTCGAGCACGACCTTATCAGGGGGAATTCACAAACAATTAGCACATGAATATATTGTGTTCCTCTTGGAGGCTACAAATTACCTACATTTTTTATATATTGCTGAAGGGTTTCAAGCTTAATATATCGCAGGGGTCACGTCACCAACCTTTCTGAGATGGCATCCATTACCACAAACAACCTTGCCACCAAACCTGTTTTATTTGATTTTTAATTCTTCTTTTGAATTTTACACTTTTATTTTGAACAGTCCTCCAATTTTATGTATCACTGTTTGTAGAACCCCAAAACCATGCACTGTTTTTATTGATTTATTTTCTGAGTTTTCATCAATTATTTACAACAAATTTGATAGGATTCTTTTAATAAGTGATTTTAATCTTCATGTATATAACCTTTTAGATTATTATTTTTAGTTTTATTGATTTTACCCAGCACGTCATGCAGCCGACTCACAACAGGGGACACACTCTGGACCTGGTCATCACCCATGGCCTCTCCACGTGTGTGTCCTCTGTTGTTGACTTGGCTGTCTCTGAACATTACTGTTTGTTTTTTAATATTACCGGTGTTATCCAGGGGGAGACCTCAGCGAGAACAGTGAGGAGGCGCTACATCACACCTGAAGTGGCTGCAAACTTTAAGGAGGTTTTAAACAAATATCCACTTTATCTGCCCCCTGTGATTTTATTGTGGATGATTTTAACAGTAGACTTCAGTCCTGTCTCGACTCTGCAGCCCCAACTGTAACAAAAAAGATTCATAAAAAACATAAAGCACAATGGAGAAATGAACTGAACAGGCTGAAAAGAAGATGCATGATGGCAGAACGAAGGTGGTGAAAAAACACAAACAATAGTAACCAACAAATCCTCTGTGAACAGTTAAAATCATATAACAAAGCTGTAAGAAACACAAACAATTCTTACTTCACTAAAATAACAACAAATCACAACAATAACACCAAAGTTTCATTTTCCACCATTGATCAGATGGGCGACCGTGGCTCAGGTGGTAGTGGGTTGTCTTCTGATCGCGAGGTTGGGGGTTCGATCCCAGTACCTGACTATGTGTCGAAGTGTCCTTGGGCAAGACACTGAACCCTAAGTTGCTCCCAGTGGTCGACTAGCGCCTTGCATGGCAGTCCTGTCCCACTGGTGTGTGAATGTGTGAATGTGAGAGTGATTGGGTGAATGAGCTGATATGTAAAGCGCTTTGAGACTGCTTCAGTGTGGTGATAAAGCGCTATATAAAAAATCAAGTCCAAGTCCATTTTTTAGGGGAGTGGTGGCCTAGTGGTTAAGGACGCTGGGCTTGTAATTGGAGGGTTGCCAGTTCAAGCCTCACCTGGGCCATCACTGTGGGATGTTGAGCAAGTCCCTTAACCCCGAACTGCTCCCCAGGCGCCGCAAAATGGCTGCCCACTGCTCCTCAGGGATGGGTTAAATGCAGAGGACAAATTCCATTAATGTACTAACATTACATGGCCAATTAAAGGCGAAAGCCCCGATTTAATCTTTAATCTTAATCTTTAACCCTGATTTTAATAGTTCACAGATCACGCCCTCTGAGTCTTTTTGTCAGCAGTTTACAGAGCAAAGATCGACACTATCAGATGTAATATTTGATCTAATCACACCATGGTTTTTAACAGTCCTCAGTGTCTATCTTTACCTGAGGAAACACTGCACAGTTGATGCTGAGATGCTTAATAAAGTTTTCACCACATAAAACCCACCACATGTCTATTAGATCCAATCCCGACTTCATTTTTTAAAACATTTTATGGATCTTTCAGGGATGAACTTTTAAACATGAATTGCTCTCTTCAGACGGGAACCTTCCCTGCAGCCTTTAAAGCAGCAGTGGTGAGGCCCAGTCTGAAGAAGAGCAATTTAGATTTTAATGATTTGATGACTTACCATTTTGAAGCAACATTTTAGAAAAACTTGTTTTTATTCAACTGAATGACTTTTTTTTTTAGCTGATTTTATTATCTTTGAAAAGTACCAGTTTAAATAACATTAGGTATAACCTGGACACAAAAAGACAAACAGTGTTGGTACTACTGGACCTTCGCGCCGCTTTTGATACCGTAGACCACACCATTCTTTTAAACAGACACTTTTATACACTTGGTTGGCCTATCTGGTGCTGTTCACAAATGTTTTTATATCCTATCTCACAGACAGAACTTTTATGGTAAGTTTGGATATGTTCTCCTCAAAGATTCATAAAATAACATGTGGTGTGCCTCAGGGATCAATTTTAGGCCCTGTTTTATTTCATCTGTATATGCTCCCTATTGGTGATGTTATCAGGAGGCACGGACTTCCACACTTATGCTGACGATACACAGCTGTATATATCCTGAGGACACCAGTCCAATGGATGCTCTTTTTAACTGTATTTTAGATATCAAATCCTGGATTGCAGAAAACTTTCTCCAGCTCAATCTGGACAAAACTGAAGTTTTAGGTCCTGAGGTCCTTAGGCCCAGAGAGAGAAACTTTTACCAAAACTTCAAACTGCATCTTTGACTTCCTCTACACAAGTTAAAAACCTGGGTGTAATTTTGGAATCTGAGCTCACTTTTATGTCTCACATTAAAAATATAACAAAATCAGGTGTTTATCATTTGAAGAACATTGCCAGAGGCTGCTTCATTCTCTCTCAGGCCAACATTGAGACGCTAATGCATGCTTTTATCACTAGTCAAATTGACTACTGTATTGCCCTGCTTTCTGGTCTTCCCAAAGACAATTTCATTTTTACAATTTTTACAGAATTCAGCAGCACGTGTCCTGGCGAAGACCAGGAGGCGGGAACACATTACACCAATTTTAAAATCGCTGCATTGGCTCCACCGTGTGTTTCAGGATCGATTTTAAAGTTCTCTTATTGGTTTTTAAGTGTCTTAAAGCAACACTACCTGAATCTTGAACCATGACAGAGGGGCATGGCTGAATTCGAACTGTAAATACCGCCCCCCACTCTGATCATCCCTCCCAGTCTCCTCCTCTCTAAGTGCACAAAATCGGTAAAACACGTCGCCACGCAAAAGGATGCACACAAAATATAAGAAAATGGAACATTAGATCACCTGTCTAAAAGGAAAACAGCCACTTGCACGTCCAAAGTTAGTCCAAGACTGAAAACAAGTTTGCACTGTGCACAAACTTCACTATGTATCACAGCAGCCAATGAGGAGGCTCCTTCGTGGGCTCTGCTCACCCCTCCTTTCTCTAAATTCTGTGATTGGAGCTGGAGTGGGTGACTGTCAATATTTTGTCTTTTGTGGTTTTATTATCTAAAACACTTAATTATAAGGCACAGACAGCACGCAGACATACAATTTTTTCAGAAATGATTACTTTTACAATATACTATATGATGCTAATAAGAATATTCTTTTTAATTAAGAAAATAATTCAAGTGCCCCAACTTTAATGGTCTTGGGCCTTCTTATCTCTCAGAACTGCTTTTACCATATGAGCCTCCCCGGGCCCTGAGGTCCTCCGGGGCTGGCCTTTTATTAATCCCTACAGTCAGAACACGCATACAAGGTTCCAGTTTTACGTCCCCGTCTGTTGAACAGTCTGCAGGAGCAATTCAGGGGCTGTGGAGAAAGTTCATATTTTCAAGAACAGGCTCAAGACCCACCTTTTTAAATGAGCTTTTCACTAATTGTTTATTCATTTTAGAATTGTTATCTTTTCTGTTGTTTTTAATCTTTTATGTTGTTTTTATAGTTTTTGGGATTGTTTTTTTATGTTGTTTTTTGGATTGTTTTTTATGTTGTTTTTATAGTTTTAAGTTTATCTTTTAGGATTACTATCCCAGTGTTTCCTGAGGGGAGCCCTCTGCACTAGGGGCTGTGATGGACTGTGGCTGCAGTGGTGCTGTCTCATAGCCTTCAGTGCTGGTGAATGGCTTTTGTAATTTTGCTGTGCTGGGGGCTCTGTCTTGTCGCCCTGTGGCCACGGTCTGTATCCGGCTCTTGGTGTGGACGGCTCCTTGTGATATCTCCTTGCCTAGATCCTCTGTACCCAGCCATGTGCCATTGTCCTTATTTTACCTCTGTGTCTGTGTGTGGTGGACGGGGTTCGTACGGGGTGGATGTTCTGTTTGTTGTTGCCTGTGTGAGAGCTCTTTGAGCTGCATTTTATTGTGGAGTTTCCTGTGGATTGTTTGCGTGGGGTATTTTTTATTCAAATTTTTTTTTTTTATTGTATGTAAGGTTTCTAATGATGTTAATCACTTTGAATTATATTGTATATATGAGAAATGCTCTATAAATAAAATTGATCTGATTAATTGATTGATTCAAACTACTTCAAAGGTATATGGGTTGCCAAATGGAAAAACTCTGTCACTGTCTGACATATTTTGAATATTTTCCTTACTTTCCTCACATTTACCTCACTTTCTTTCATTTGAGACAGAAATTCTTGTAAAACAGTATGTTCTATATCATTGTTAAAAATGTGTACACATGAAAAATAAATATAAATGTAAATGTTGAATCTAAATCTAAATGTTGAATCTAAATCTAACTGTTAAATGTTTACACATGGCAAGTGATTTAACATTTTGATTTCGATTTAACATTTTGATTTCGATTTAACATTTTGATTTCGATTTAACATTTTGATTTTGCTTTGATATTTTGATTTCGATTTAACATTTACATTCAACATTAACATTTACATTTAACATTAACATTTAATATTTAACATTTAACATTAACATTAACATTAACATTACCATTTAACATTTAACATTTAACATTTATATTTATTTTTCATGCATACACATTTTTAACAATGATACAAAACATGCTGTTTTACAAGAATTTGTCTGAAATGAAAGAAAAATAAGCTAAATGTGAGGAATGTGAGCTAAAAGTTCAAAATATGTGGCTATGAAACAGTGACCGAGTTTTTACATTTGGCAACCCATACAAAGTTGGGGCTAAAAGTTTAATATACAGGACTGAAAAAAAAAATGTTATGGTTTCACTTTGATTAGAAGAGAATATGACTAATCGAAACTTATGAAGGATAAACTTTAGTTTCTACATGCAATTGTTTGATTTTCGAATGACCACTTAGCAACTTAACAACTTTTAACTAATATTTTGTGTAATAATTTACAAAAATCATTTTTGTGAAATCAATGTTGTTTTTTTTAAAAATGATCCAAATATCAAATTTGCAGCATCTTCAACAGAATCCTTTCTGTGACACTTGAAGACATTTGTCACAGATGTTTTGGTGAAAATAAACATTTAAAGATTAAATAAATACCAAAACTAATCATGTGCAGCAGTATAGGCACCGGCTACATCCGTCATCATCTTTGTGGGTTTAAATCCTGTAAATTAATCAGATTTGTAATCGGAGGGTTGCCGGTTCAAGCCTCACCTGGGCCGTCACTGTGGGATGTTGAGCAAGTCCCTTAACCCCGAACTGCTCCCCAGGCGCCGCAAAAATGGCTGCCCACTGCTCCTCACGGATGGGTTAAATGCAGAGGAGGAATTCCATTAATGTACTAACATTACATGGCCAAATAAAGGCGAAAGCCCCGATTTAATTTAATTTTAATTTAATTAATTTAATTTCAGATGGAGTTCATTGTCCTGTTAAGAACAGCCCTGAGGACACATGGTGTTGATGACCCCTGCTATCGAGGCTAACAAGTCTACGTTTGAATTTAGCTTTTTTGGACGTAAAGTCTGGCTTCGTAAGTAAACAATAAAAAAAAAGTGTGCTTCTTTGTCTTATTGTACTTCAGTTAAGGTTTTTAAAAAGCCAACTCTTAAGATAACACTGTGAAGAAAGGAAAAGAGAAATCCACATCGTTAGCACAGAATCATAACCTCACTCCATGTGAAACATTTAAGACAGCTGGAAGGCAGTTCTTATCTAGTGACATTACAGCTGCTGAGTGGAAGCTAATCTCTTCAGTTTTACGATGAAAAAAGGTCCAAAATTAGACATTATTGATTTGCACATTCATGTGTGTGTGTTTCATTCAGGTGTTTCCTTTTTTGGTATTTACTTTTCCGTTTGTTGATGCACTTCTGATTGTTCTTCTGCTTTTTAAGAGGAATTTCTTATTGTAATTGCATCATTTTCTCCCCTATTGCCTGTTCGACAAACAAAGAAGTTCCACAATCTGCTTCTGCTTCCTGCTGTTAGCGTCACACACACATTGGCAATGTTCGGGTTTTCTCTCGCAACAAACAGCAAAATATCCCCCTCATACATTTTTACATCTACTCAGCCTTGCGGATGCCACTTAATAAACCACTCATTCACATGTGTAAATATCTCATATAGTCACTGTGTTAAAAAAGCACAAAACCATTGACACAGGGACCGTATATTAAATGTCAGTATATCTATATCTATTTCCTTTGTATCCACAGGGAACAGAATGAGCGAGAACCCTTCACCTGAGAATACAGCAGTGACAAACATCAGACAAGACAACGAAGCAACTGAGTGTGCAGGTGTCTAGGTGTGTGTGTGTGTGTGTGTGTGTTACTTTCATTTCAGAAGCTATGACATCAAACTGTCACTGAAGTTCAGACACACACACACACACACACACACACACACACACACACACACACACACACACACACACACACACACACACACACACACACACACACACACACACATTGTAATTGAGAGCTGTCAGTTTGAGATGTCCTCTACCTTGGGGATTTGCACATCACTGCTACTGCTCCAGGATTTCACTCACTTCATTTTTCTAATACTGCCCTTCACTTCTAGACGCTCTGTCTCTTTCTCTTCCTGTTCATCGTGTTGTACATAATGCACAACCACCTTAATCCCACCTCACTTTTCCCCCTCCACACCTTTCTGCACGCATGCATACTAGGGTGGTTCACAATATGAGGCTATCAGTAAAGGATTTCCACATTCTGCCAATTCACATTTTTCCTTGTCCCCATTTGACATTTTGAACACCTGTACTAAAATGTTTGCTAATCTAACGTCAGTTACACTCAGGCACACTTTTTCTCTATTTTTATTGCTCAACCGAAGAATGCGCAACTTTCACAGATATCAGAAATTTGAACGATATAAAGGTAAGTATGGACATTAATAGTCTCTCCCTGTATTTACTCTAAATGAGTAAGAACGTTAGAACAGTTAAAAAAAGAAGAAAAAAAAAGAACAGTTCAAACACTATTCCTGAAAATCGAAAAGTGTGTCTCCCTTAAATGTGCAGCAATTGACTCCATTATTGGTGCAGATGTTTACAACGTCAATTGGAACAAGGCAAAAAAGTAATCTGGCAAAATGTTGTGAACCACCCTAATGCATACACTTGCACACAACACATTTCTTCATCTTTAACTCTTGTCTGTTAAAAATCTGAATCTACTCTCACAGGTTGATGAAGCAAATTTAATCATAAGTTAATCAAACTCATATTCAGCTATGACCGTTTTGATCCTATTGGCTTGTTATGGTTTAATTGAGAGTTAGTGCAGTCGGCTCATAATTTCATATTCTTTGTTGTCCAAATCTCCTCCCTCTCTCCTCCACACTCTCTTCTGTGACTTAACAGTGTAATTCGTTAATTATTGATGAAGGCCCAAATTAGGTTGGTACATATTTAATCATTCATGTGGACTCACTTCTTGGACTTGCCCACTAAATAATTAATTATTTCCTCTAATTCAAAGTGTGAATATATGAAAATTTAAATGGGAACAATCAATTGTTTGTTAAAAATTCCCAAAAAATGTGATCAATACATTTAACCTGACTTTAAATCACACAAACACAATAGGAACATAGCAAATAGCAGAGGAATGCGATAGAATATGCGTTTGACCTGAACTATAAAGCAGCCAATGTATTTAATCTTGCACATGCACATTATTGAACCTAAATAACCTTCCACAGCTGCTTTAATAAACAATGTGTTCAATGGAAGGATTCACAAACCCAGAGGCTTTTAAGAGAGAGTGCTGACTCAGCACACAGATGACCAGCTACCTCACACAGCCTGAACATGGCTTTAATGTTGATATTTATATTTGAATAATTTTCTGTTTATACTTTCTCATTTGTGCTTATACTCTACTTATACTATATTCAAAGACAATTAAAGCTGTTTTATGTGTTATTGTCATTTTTCTTTTTGCTAAAAGCCAAGACTTTCAACTGTAATATGTGTTGTTGTGTGTATGCAAGTGTATGCATGATGACAATAATAGATTCTGATTCTGATTAGACATTACAGTCTTACCACATCACTGTGATCATGACATCTAAACTAATCTAACCTCTTTATACTGATTTACTGTGGTTGAAAAGTGGCACACAATTGGAATTTTCTTAATCATTCTGAGTTTCTTGCATTGGTTCAAAGTAGTGTGAAAGCAAAAACCTGCCCTCGACCCCTCACATATCTACACACTAACATCAGACATATGCAACAAAAAAATCTTTAAACGCATGCTTGTAAAGGTCGACATGGTTTACGAACTATGACGTAATGATTACTCAAGGAAGTGTTTCATTCACGTAACTTAAATAGTTTTTTATTAGAGGAATTCAATGTTGCAGTAGATGCGTCCATACTGACTGTGTCAAGGTGTCTTCATTTTTCAGCTGGAAGGCATGTATGGAACCTATTTTTTTAGCTTTAGACCTACCATTACTTTCAACAAAGGGCCCACCTTTGAAAAATATAGGGTGGTAGGCTGTTACGATCCACCAGCACAAAGTCCAATTACATTTTTCTGTAGGAATGAAAATTTTGTCCAGGAGTGAACATTGAAAAAATCAAAAGCTGCAACTGAGTAGCAATTTGAAAACTGAAACAGCATCCTGCTGTTGAACTTAAAGCTGCAATATGTAGAATCGTGAGACGCGCCACACTCCCCCTTTCCCTCCTGAAAAATGATCTGGTCTTCTTGGGAACGCTTGCGTGCACGCGCACAGCTGTGGAACTCTTTGTGACTGTTTTCTCCATGAAGACAGTAAACAAATGGAGGGACTTTATCTGATGATCTAGAGACATGAAAGCACATATTGGTCTCTGCTGTGAGGACAGTCAGAGGCTCAGAACCGCTCTTCTCACACAAGCAGCTGCAGCCGAGCCAAGATGATCAGAGCAAACAGACTCCGTCCACACTGTAAATAAAGTTTTTCCAACTTAGATCATTTTTAATAAGCTATTTATTTCATCTGTTATCACTCTCTCTCTTTCACTGACTCGAGGCAGACAGCACACAAACTGAAAGCGGATTGCGTGCATTCCGCTGCATACCGAGTCAGAGAGACCTCCGTTCCTCCTGAACACGTGTGTGCCTTTATTCTGTGGCTTCTCCACCTCAGTCTTCCTTTTTCCTCTTGGTTTGCCATGTAACCACTGTGCCAAAAGAGAGAAGTTAGAGACTTCATCTTGAATATAGAACCATGGGACTGTCCCTACTCTCAGATCGGGAATGCGCATTGACTTTTGACGAGCAGCTCGAGCAGCCAATCATGGGATCGCCGTGTTGGTAGAAATATCTCTGATTGGCTGAAGTCCAGCGTCACACTCTTGTATTTCTAAAGCTCATTTACAGAGCCAGGAGAAGGAGAACAGATTCATTGTCCACTCAGAACACTTTGGATCGCAATATGCAATGCAATATGATAAGATGATTAATGACCTTTGACCAAATAAAATAATACATATTGCAGCTTTAAAGTGAAGTTAACTTACTTTGCTGCTCCTGAGTACTGAGCTCCTCTATTTTCTTTAGTCACTTGTTGGAACACCTCTTCACTCAAGTGATTACCCAATAGTTGAGTCATCTTTATAGTTCAGTGAGTCCGGATTCAGTGGAATCAATCGGTTACGTAAATTTCTAAAGGCGTCTTTAAAGCTAAACTAAACCCATGAACTGATCTTTCTCAGCACATATGTGGTCAAGATTTAGAAATTCAACCCCCACATGAGCCAACTTTGGAGATAGAGCGAGAATACACTCTGCCCTGTGCCTGTGGAAAGCATTTTATGAGCTGCAGTGGTACTACTATTGCCCTTAGAGACCATGACCTTCTCTCATCTCTCATACTCAGTGTTATATGTCTAAAATATTTACAATAATACTTTATGAAGTTCTCCACCTCTGTGGAATAAAACTTTATTGGTCTTGTGAAAAAAAGAAAAAACTTGGACTATATGATTTATGAAATCTTAGGACATTCTGAAATCCTCTCGAGGCTTTAATTTTTTTTTTTTTTTTTTTTAGAGATATGCGACACACACACACACACACACACACACACACACACACAAACACACACACACACACACACAAACACACACACACACACACACACACACACACACACACACACGCACACACACACACACACACAAACACACGCACACACACACACACACACAAACACACACACACACACACACACATACACACACACACACACACACACACACACACACACACAAACACACACACACACACACACACACACAAACACACACACACACACACACACACACACACACACACACACACACACACACACAAACACACACACACACACACACACACACACACACACACACACACACACACACACAGAGAAATGTATAGGATAAAAGCAGATGGGTGGAAGTGAAAGTGAGGAGAGAATTATGTTGCAGTACCTCAGGTAAACCACTGAATGCCAGCATTTAGTCACTTTAGTTGTAACAAAGTTTCTGTTTATTTATTTGTTTATTTTTATTCCAAGTAACAATTGCAATCTGAAAAAGCCACAGTTTTAATAAAAAAAAAATGTCAGAATTACAATTAGCCATGACAGCCAGATTTCCCCCCACCCCTCATCTTAATTTAGGCCAGATTCATTCACAATAAGCCAAAAACTGACACCATTCTTTGGCAAATTGATCTTGTGACAAAAATGTGTTAATAAAAAAACAAATAAAGTGTAGGTCAACATTAAGTCAGGCAAATTTGAATTTTTTGTTCTTGTATAAACAACAAGTATACAATAAAAATAAACTATTTTTGGTTCGTTAGTTAGGAGGTTGTTAGGGCACCATTACAAGTTTTGTGATGAATTGCAAAAACAGATTTTGTTCATTAAGCTTCATAACATAAAATATTTTAGGTTGAATTCTATCATATTAAATAAATTCATTCAAGATATCAATTTTCTCGAGAATAACACATTATTGTATTTTGAAGGGAATTGAGGATAACGAAAAGGTTTTTTCTGAACATCAAAAATTGTTTAATTAATATTATTTTGTCAATGAAGAAATTTTCAGGTGTTTGAAGAATGGATTATTTTTGTTTAATTTTGTTTATGTAAAAGATAGGAGCTGTTAATATTGTGTAACTGTTTTAGCTTCATAATTACTCTAATTACTGAACAAACGAATTATGAAATTGCATTTTAGAAAAAACGATTAACACTTGCTTATCTTGATTATATTTGAGGAATTCCCGCCAAAAAAAATTCTGAAAAAAGTTAATACATTTATTCTATCTAAAATCAAAATCAATGTAATCAAAACCTATCCTTTTTATGGCTAGACATACGATGACGTCACTGACTTGTAGTGCGTCGTGCGCCATTTCGGACAGCCTTTTTGTTTAGGTCAGGACGTTTTACGTAACTACGTAATGACGTAAATCAAGGTCTCGCTTCAGATAGCCGATGCATCGATCACGGAACGGAAGTGCCGCATGAGAAAGAAATCGTATGAAGTTAGTTAGCTACCGTTAGCTTATAATATCATCAAACGTAGAAAGCATTTCAACTATTGGGTGAAAATATCGTTGTACTTTATATTTTGGAGTGACACAACGTGAAGAGGAGCACATTGTCAGGTGACTATTATATACTATTGAATCACTCGGATGCTAAAGCTAGGTTGAACACTTAAGCCTAAACATTCTAGTGTGTTTACATGAGGTTAAACATTAATGTCTGACACTTCTATTTAATTTTTGTATGTATTTGGAAGCCAGCGATGGAATAATGGGACAGGAATCTACTATTCATATCGCTAATTTAACATGGTAGAGCCTAAGGCCAATTTAAAACGCTACAAAGAGTTTGACTAAAGAGTGATCAGAGTATAATCTTCCAGCCAAGGCAATTGTATCTTATTTTGAAAGTAGTAGGATGAATCACTCTTACTGTCTGATATGTAAAGACATTGCCTGTATATTATAATATATGTGTAAAGCTAAAGCAGGGGTGTTCATGGGAGCAGCTGGGGTCGTTGTATGGAGGAACAGATTATAATATAGAGATGTGTGGATAACTTAACGCGACATGCACTTTAATTTAAACTACAAAGTAAAGAAGCACCACAACTAAATGTCTGACTGAAAACTAAATGTACAAAATGTCAAAACCAAACGAAATTACGGCTTTTCAAGCATTCGTTTAACACTGTGTAATCCTAAATAAATAGCATTAACTCCAACCTTCAGGTTACTTTTGGACATTGTAAAATACTATGTCAGTGTGCTCAACCTTTGCAATGATAGCTTTGAGTTTGAATGAAGAGTTTTTTGTTTTGTTTTTTGGCCGTGGCTACGGGTACGTTAAACGTATCCGTAGACTGCCACTCTATGGATACGCAGCGCCCCTTATTGGCCTGTTTAGGTTACTTGATTTGTGCACCACGTGACTTCCGGAATTTGTATTTTAGCTTTTATCTATTTTTAGCTAACCCTTTTATTTTAGTCCTAACTGTAACTCTGACCCTAACGGTAACTTTAACCCTATCCCTAACCCTGAAATGTATATTTTGAGTTGATAAATATGTTAAAATGAAAGAAAAAAAAATGTCAAATGTGGGATTTGAACCCACTTTAGTGGTGATAAACACAGGCACATTGCGCTGATGTAGAAAAGTTCCGGAAATGTACCTATAGTCCCGGGGGCTGGAGCTACGTTTAACGTACCTCCAGACACTTTCTTTTTCCCCTCCTCAACTTCTAAAATCTTTAACTATTTAATAGTTAGGTTATTCCTTTATTGAAAGGTTTTTGGTAAGGTGGTACTATTGGAAAACAGGTTAATTTAGTGAGTGGAAAATAATTTATCTAGGATGGTAGAAGATACATCTGTGGCCACGTACCATCACGAATACCTTCCCTCTTTATTGTCAGGAAGGTCAGCTCTGTACACGTGAGCATCAGAAATGAGGCCAGCGCCATGAACTAACTTCTCTGTTTTGGTTTAACAACATTTACCACAAGGCATTAAGATACACTGTATGAAAAAGACCCCCGGTGCTTTTGGTACATTTACCAAAGTACAAGTGCGTAGCGTCTTAGGTTTAGGGTCAGGTTATAACCCTATTTTGCAACAATTTGTAGGGTTAGGTTTAGTCTAAGTCACGTGACCTAAACTGGCCATCGTACGGATAGAATGTCGGCATATTGATACGGCTACTGTACGGATAGCCTCTGCCAATCTTTATAGACTATTGGTAAAGATTTTTCATTTGACATCAATAAATGGGATTTTGTTTAACTATGTGTTTTTCCAATCTGACCATAACTTATTGAAGTCTTTTTTTAAGGTATTCTTATCTGACATTTTAGCAATGGTGATAGCTGTAATTAGCCATTAGCCAACAATGTAACAACACATTACTTGACCTAGAAGGTGAGTGTTACAAATCACATTAGGATTTGTGTATGCTACAATGGAAGAATATACGTACTAGTAAAGATTTGTTTTTTTTTCCAAATATTTTTTTTTTTAATTGACCAAAATGATTCATGTGTAAAAAAAAAAAAAAAAAAAAGACAGTCAATCTAATACACTTGTTTGTCTTTGTGACCAGGATGGATCCTGCTCTGCTGAGGGAGAGGGAGCTTTTTAAGAAAAGAGCTCTTTCTACGCCTGCTGTAGAGAAACGAGCAGCAACATCAGACTCACACAAGAAGAAAAAGCCCAAGTTGGAAAAAGAGGGTTCCTCTGCCTCTAAACACTCCTCTGGTGAGTAAAGCAAAGTGTTTATTGCAGTTTGTAAGTCGGTCAGGTTACTTCATTACATACTTTGTTACATCAGTGAATGAATGAATAGCTTTATTTGTCATTGCACATGTTACAGAGCAACGAGATATCATTTTAAATGAGAAATGGGATCACAACACAAGGACAGGTTAAAAAAAGGCGGGTTTTGTACTGAATTCCCGAGTTGGGAGTAAAAAGTAGAAAAACTAGGAAAAAAACTCAGTATATAGTACATGCATTAAGCAAAACAAGAAGAACACAGTCACGATAACATATAGCACATGGGCAAGTGTGTGTATCCGGCTGAAAACGTTCCATCAAGGCACGCAGGCTCACCTCAGCCCGGTGTTTGTGTTGAAAAAATCTGATCAATAGCATTCAGTCACCAGCTGACCAATTCCATAGTTTTTGGATGAATACGGAGAGAGTCTCTTAATAGCAGCAGACAAAAGCAAGCAGGCTGCTGGCAGCAAGGGCAGATAGGGAGGAGAGCGGGAGAAGAAAAAAATTCTACCGCCTTCATGAAGGCGGTATTCATGAAGGCGGTACGCAGAATTGGGAAAAAAAACATGCAAAGGTCCACAAAGAACGTTAATCAACCAATTACAATTCATACCAAAGTGTTGGGTTTTGGGTTGAAGAAGACAAAAACCAAACAGGAGTCTGATTTGAAGACAAGCAAAAGAGTTTTATTTGAATATCTGCACAGGAGTTTAACCGAAAACACCAGCTGGAAAATTAATATCAGGTGACAAATGCTTTGGAATGTTGATTTTCTGAAATATATTTACACATTGTGCTGACTACACAGCAAAAAACATCATTGTGTAGCACTAGCAACTAAGGGTGTTGGAAAAAATTGATTAGGCAATATATCGCGATGTTAAGTTTTTTTTAATTAAAAAAAAAAAAAAAAAACCTTTATTGAACCAGAAAAGTCTTTTCCACTGCAGGAGACATTGTAACTGCTCAAAGAAGTGTGCTGAAACCTGGGCATGTTAACCAGCTTGTGGTTTTTCAATAAAATTTAAAAAGAAAATAATAACTTTCGGCATTTATTTGTTGTTCTAGGCATATACCTCAGTTAAGTTACACCAAAGTCAAAGTTGGTTTAAAAGCCACAGGTAGATTGTATGTTATTTTTTTATTTTAAGTTGTTGGCACATGGTATGCTAAAGCCAATGTTTTGAGTGTAAAAGATGTCAATAAAATATATTTAATACATAATGTTCTCATGAAGGTGTACACATTTACAGATTAGTTATTTCTTAAGTCATATTTAATAAAAAAAAATTTGCAATAATCACCTTATACTTTAATATCGGGATATGTCGTATCGTTTCGTGACCTATGCATTGGGATACGAATCTTATCGCCAATGCCAGGCAATACACACCCCTACTAGCAACCATATTTGTCACTTAACAGTTTTGCAATAATGAAGACATTTTCATTATTAGATAAATAAGAAGAAAACACACTTTTTATTTAAAACAGAAACGATGTTCCACCAAGTTTAATCAAGGTAAATGTAAACATGTTTGACCTTTTTAGAAGCTCAGATGTACTTAACAGGTCACAAATACACACATTTCACACTTGGGAATATCCGTGGATTTTAAATTGTGTTTTATTTATATAAATAGGTAAATTACTCATTTGTTTTTCCTCTTTGGACATGAAGTTAATATTATTTGCAACACAGTGCTTATTGTATAGGATTCTTTCGGTCACGCTGTTAATGCTGTCATGTGCTCTTTTTTTATCTGGTGAAAACTATGGCTTCCAGGGTTTGCTGTGGTTTTGGTAATATTTCTTCACAGCTGAAATAAAGTGGTTTTTTTCTTCGTTTGTTTACAGTGTTCTAGTGATTTTATTTCCCCTATGTATTTATAGCAGCTTCAACTTTTTCTTAAGTATTTGAAGGTCTTTTTTCCATGCGATCAGATTCGCTGCTGGTGGCTGTTACACCACCTCAGTGTGCGATTCAGGCTCCTTACATATGCCAGTCATAAGTTTGCCGCAGCTTCCCGGTCCTTCTTCCTCTAGCTGGTGGTGTGTTTTCCCTTTGGCGCAGCAGCCACAGTCCAGCAGCTCATAGAGTACAGCCAAGGCTGCTAGGGACAAGACAGTGAGGATGAAAAGCAGCAGGATGACGAAACAGGCCACATTCCAGCCGTCGTGGAATGGGTAGACTTCCTGGACCTGCAGGGAGACGTGGGACAGAGGGACGGCCTCAGGGAAGGAATTAGGTGGTGTGAGATCTGTGATGTTGGCCATGGTTTCTGGATGGAAACAACAGAGGAAGAGGAGGAAATTATTATCAGTGTCAAGTTCTGCTTAAGAACAAACTTCAAGTGTTGGACGACTGCTTAATGTTCATTCATAAATTACAAAGCCTTATGAAAAAAGCTCTGCAGTGTATTTGTTTTTCATGTATTGTAGCACAATTATATTTGAATATGTTTTGGATACTAACAACAATCATCTAATTTCTTTCCTATCTATTGGTTACCTTTTTTGGCTTCCTAATCAATGAAAATATAGGTTTAGGTCTGAGCCTTTTTTGTGTCTGTGTACCCCTCGATTTAAATTTTTTTAAATGGTAAAATGTAAGAAAGATTGATATGAAACACATTTTAATCATTGTTAACTACGTATGTGTAGAACTGTACATAAAACTGTAACATGGTTCCCCAGTTTTACGTGAAAATATAACTGACATTTCTTATAAAGCGTTCATGGCAATTACAAAGTAAATTATCTAAACTCAATTACAATTTAATTACGTTTACGACGGCAATAGTTTTTTTAATTACAATTACGCCATAATTGTAATGAATTGTCAAATGCGCAATTAGATTATAATTGACCCCAACCCTGATTGTAGCACCATTATATTTGAATATTTTTGGATACTAAAAGATGCACTAAGTCTGTTTTCATGTCAGATAAAATATTGTACAACTAATATCCAAAACGATCCATTCAGAGAACATAGTACCATGACCACCAACTACTAACAGAGCTGTTCTAACTTATCTTGAGTCACCACGATTAGCTGTCAACGTCAGTTCCTTCCATTTTAACTCAGATTAATAAGGTTATTAATTGTTTAGTCCTGTTAATTTTATTAAGTGACCTCAAACCTAATAGCTATCCTTTCGATATTGAGCCTACGCCTAGCGTTTAATGTCCTCGGGGAACGGTGTGCCAGTATCTCTGCCCACATCCATGCACTTAACACACTCTCCTATGCACACGGTCAACAAGAGTGGGATATCTCATTCAGATGTATCTGACCCAGATTACGTTGGTGCACAAAAAGTCCAGGAAGAGTGCTCGACTTGACTAAAACCTGACCTGTCGGGTTAAATTACTTCTAGGATATTTATAAGAAGCTGTGTGTGTGTGTGCACGTGCCATTGCAATGTGACCCGTTTGCCATTTATTGTATTAGAAGAATTGACATGGGTCCTTTTCATATATATTTATATATGTATATTTCTGAAGCTACAGTCTTAGTGGGTTTTGTCTTAGATACAACCCATAGCAAACGATTTTAATAAAAAAGTGCCTCTCATTGTTGCATGAAAACTTTTATAAACTGAAAACTATATAAATTAATGTGGATAATTTACTGTAATTTCACTTAATGTTGCATTGTTTTTATCAGACCAGTTGAAACAGCAGCGAGATGTGGCTGATTTTCAACTCTTGGTGTGTAGTACACAAGCTAAAGATTCATTGGTTACCCATCCATAGATTTTATTTACTCGTTTACTTCGCCAACGGATTCCGAGACTCTTTTCAGCTGATGCTCCTTCATATTGCTACAGCTCCAGCCAATAATGGTAATTTCAGTGCAGCTCATTGCCATGACAACAACTCTTTTTAGATAATTAGTCCCATCTCCCACCCCCAGTGGTCTCTCTGCTCCACTCTTATGTCGGAGTAGTAGCACACATTTGGACTCACTGCAGCATCTGTTATCTCACCCTAATTGAGCCCCACCCAAAAGCCCCCACAAGGTAATGGGATTACATATTTTACTTGGTACAGTCATAAATAAACTCAATTGTACACCCTTAATGCCCCTCTCAACCTTCTTGTAGCTTTCAGGCAATTATTGATTAGTCCGTAGAGCTGCTCTTTTTTATCAACTTGAGCTTTTCCACATTAGCAGACATGATGCGCTTGAGTAGGCACGGACACAACATCCTTTCAGTTTCTGCTGCTTGTTGTTGAGGCAGTAGCAGAGTGCAGACACATAGATGCATGTTTTATTCAAACTACTGCATACCTGCACTGCCTTGGCTCCAATTTCATATTCATGACTAAAAATAGCGCATAGATTTTTTTTCTTGGAGTGGATGTGCAATATTGTTAAAATAATAATGGGAAAGAAATTGCAGAATTGCATGTAGATGTGACAGGCAACATAAGAGCAGCTGACAGCCTAAGGCTTAAATTCATATGGTGGGCTGCTACAACCTACAATTTGTTGATGTCAAACACACACATTGTATTCAGCATGCTGTTTTTAAAAAAAAAAACAAAACGCACAGACTTACCGTGGCGTGTGGCTCCGTTTTAATAAGACGTACGAGAGAAAATGCTGCCCTCTCCTCTGTCTGATACTCCACAGCCCTCCGCCTCTTCGTTCTCTCCCCGACCTGCTTTCCTCCCTAATGCTCTCAAAGACTTTCAGCCACTGATTGTGCATTCACTCTCCCTCCCACTCTCAGCAGCTTCCCAGGTCTCATCTCAACCAGTACAAGCCTCATCATTGGTCTGGTGTTTTAGCCCTGCCTCTGCACCATTTGTTCCCCGACCTGTCACATTCTCACTGTCCAGCCACTGTGCTGCTCTTAGAACAGGAAGCTCCATCCCACATCATGAATCATTCATAAATCTGCATCCTTTTTTTAATTGTGATTGGTGAATGCTGAAAACAAAACTCCAGACAGTCTCCAGGGGGCAGCAGCATGACTGGACGCTTCTTAGTGTTATCACATTGGAGTGTCATAGCTTCTGTATTATCTCTGCAAATGAAATGTAAACAAATAAAATCACAGTTAAAGGTGCCAGTGCGTAATAGCTGTGCACACCACTATTATGCACTGTGATTGACTTAGGCAGAACTGGATGGCATGACTCTATACAGTATAAATGAGGTTTAGAACAGGAGTGAGTCAATTATTGTAAAATATATATATATTTTTAAACAGTTCATAGTTCCTGTTTATGTTGTGAATGGCCATGTCCTTTCCAAGTGTGTGTGTGCTTCTATATATGGCCAATAGTTGAGAAACTGAGAGACCTGTTTTCTTTCTTTTTTAAAAAGATGTTCTCTTGATGTGCCTTGTTGAGCCTCCCTGTTTAGAAGATGGAAAAATTAATCAAAGGACAAGCAGGTGGATGAATTAAAAAAAGAACCAACATTTTTGGAAGATGATGTGGCTTATAAGTTATTTGGTTTGATCTTTTTTATTGTCGAGAGTTGAAAACAATACGATACGATAGACGATAAGGGGCTCGCAATACGATACATTATGATTTTTTTTAAAAGACAGAAACACAAACAATTGCAGTTTGGGATGGTCAGGGTGGGAAAATGTTTTACTTGTCAGTTTTATGGTCAATTTCTAAATTATTTTTATCCAATTAATAAACATTTGTTGTAACCAGCATAAGTATCGGTACTCAGGATCGACAAGTACACGTACCCAAGTATCAGGCTGTGTTCGAAATTGCATACTAACGTGCTACTCTAGTAATTCTAGTAATAAAGTCTGACATCAAATTTAGTATGTAGTGCGTTCACATTAAATAGTATGGAAAGATTGAGTTTACAAGAAATACTTGGATGTATACTATATCTGGACATTTTTGAAGTATGCACGATGGGCACACGAGTCATACTCAACCGCCCCATGATGCATTGCGAGCCGAATGTAAAATCTTTCTGGGATTTTCTTTAACACTTTTGTAAATAGGGCTCTTGTTTTGAAGTTCACCAGAAGTTTTGTCAGTAGCACAATGGAGGATCTCCGAAAATCTTCGAAATGTCGGCATGAAATGTGTTTCCGTGAGTTATAGATGCATAATGCATCTCGGGAAACTTGGAAGTATACTTCAGTGGCAACAGTCATCATCCTAATCATACTTATAGTATATAGTAGACAGCATATACTCATTGGGTTTGTAGTGCATAGTACAGAGTATGCCATTTCGAACACAGCCTCAGTATTGTATTGATTTGGTGAAAAGTGGTATTGGTGCATTCCTATTAAAAAGCATTGATTATGTATGTATAGATCAATTAAAGCGTGAGGCTTTGGGACCTCACAGATTTATATTTGTTGTGTACATGTAAGGTCTGTTAGAGTAAAGGCTTATCACACTTATTGCATTAATCATAACTGAGCTGTGACATTACTGTGATATTTGTGTTCTCCACAGAATCCAGCAATGGCAAGATCAACATCAAAGCCAGCTCTGGATACAAATTTGGCTGCCTGGCTAAAATAGTCAATTACATGAAGGTAATACATATTGTGTTGTCATTTGTTCAGATGTGTTTTCTGTTAGGCAGTTCAGAGGTGTATTCCAGAAAGGATTTTCAACAAATCCTGAGTCTATCCATAAACTCTGGGTATCTGATTCCATTACAGCTGGTATGTAGTAGGTCAATCAACTCTGACTATGTAAACCTTGGGTTACTTGCATGCATGAGCGTGATAAAAAGCCATCATCAATTGAGCAAAGATCACACAAACTACCATGGCAACCACCCGGAAGAGAGTGATTATTTCATCCAGATGGGTGAAATAAGCCGGGCATTTGTGGAATATTAGCCAGTTTTAAAGGTGCCTTCACACAGAACGCCACTGCAGTGACTATAGTGGTTTAAATCGCCTGTGATTATTTGCGCTTTTCTGACGTGACGACCAGGGAATAATGTGCAGCAGCATATTGGGAGGGCTGCTGCATAGAGAGGGGTGAGCACTTCTTCTACAGCCTTAGGTTTACAGCATTTATCATAGACACCTCTACTTCTACTTATGGTTGAAATGCTCAACTTATGGAGTTTCTAGAGGATTTGTTCACTCAAAATGTAATTATAATTTAAAAGGTGTATTCAAGGAGTATTCTACTTTCATTTGGCCCCAGTAAGTGGGGGAAGTGTACAGCCTTCCCGCTACAGTGGCTATAAAGACAGCGACGATCAATGGCGTTGCATCATTTATATTCATTTTTAATGTTTTTAGTTGCCAGAGTCGTCTGGACGTCCAAAAAAGACATTAAAAAAAAATTATGGCTGAGCTTGGGTTTGAACACCCAACCCTACGCTCTCAAACACACCTCCTTACCCGCTACGCCAATGTTATCAAGAAAACAACTGTTTGCAAAAATGTATAGTGGCACAACATTTGTTATGATGTGAGAGCATGTCTGTGGTGTGTAATGTTACTAATGTGTGTCAGAGAAGAGTGTCATGGTACATTAAAGTGTTCCTTGAGAAGCGGTATTCATGTGGGTAGAGCCAGGTAGCAGGTTCAGTTCATGGAGAATGTTACCATCGTGACATACTCGGAGAAGAACATACCTCACCTTCAGGAATGGGATACTCAGAGTCCAAACATACTCAGAGTTTGAACATAACCCGCTTTATGCAATACCCGTCGGATCCTCTTATCAATAGTTTACGCCATTGATTCTGGTAGCTTAGTTGAGACAAACTGACTTTTATTCAAGTCCAATTGTCTCAACTGAGCTAACGGAATCAACATGACTTGGATGACAGTGAAGAAGTTTCTTCCATTGTTTGGTATTTGCTGTCATATTAGGATTCAAGGTGAAGCTAAAGATATTACTCGAGAGACATTAGTTGTGTTTCCCTTTGCAACATTTGGTCCTTACTATTTGTGGTGTGTGTAAAACCTTGCTGTTTGTCATGCCAGGCTGTGCAGAAGGGCAGCCCAGCTTTGTCATACAATCTTGACTCATCTTTATCTGCAGATTTTGCCCTTAAATCTACAGATGATATCTTTGGAAGAACCCTCTTATTGCCATCTGTTGAATACAGGGGGCTTAAACAGTGTAAACTAGTCTTTTTTTTGTTCTTTCTCTCAGACAAGGCATCAGAATGGGGACACTCACTTTTTGACCCTGGATGAGATTCTGGATGAGACCAAACTGCTCGACATCAGCATGAAACAGAAACAATGGCTGATGACTGAGGTTCAATACGTCTCTCTCATCATTTTATTTTATTGGTGCACTCTTCCTTGGAACATTATGACATTAGTGCAAGTTCAAACTTTGATGTAAAAATTAAGATCTTCAGTAACATACTTGAAACTGTTTTGATTTCATTGAAAGTAATTTCAATAGATAAATCAAGTCAGTAATGACACTTGTTCTGTATGTTTGGTAAAGAGGATGCAACCAATTTTAAGTTGATTGATATTCATGGGTCAACTACGATTTAGAACCATGATGATTTGTAAATACTAAATACCTTAATACAATCACACATTACAACAATCTTTACTGGAGGGCATTGCAAATCCTTACCCTCATAACCAAAGTACCTATTTTACCAATATCTATTATTTTATTTTATATTATTTATTTTATTTTACTTTTTAAAAAGTCCCCCTTATTTTTTTTTTCTGTAATTACTGTATATTTTGCTTGCTTGCTCTTTGTGTCTTCGGCTGCAGTAACATTTCCCCACTGTGGGATAAAATAAAGCAATAATAATCTATATAATAATAAATAATAATAATCTAATCTAAAACTAACTCCTTTTTTAGCCATTTTGAGATTTTATTCCTAACTCATGGATTTATATTACAAAAAAATAATGAAAAATAAATACATTTTAAAAATCAAATATTAAAAAGGTATTTTAAAATAAATAAACAAGTTTGGCGTCAATTTTCAATTCTCTTGTTATGAGGGTGACAAAACTTTTATGAAATAATTTATGAACGGTATTGCAGTCCAAAAAAATTGAGCTGTTCTGCAAAGCTGCATTTAAGACAATTTTATGAAATAATTCATTAACGGTATCATTGCAGTCCAAACAAATCCGACATTGCACACCCTTGAACCAAGCAGCAGCCATGTTGAAAGTCTCAGGTCAATCTGAGCCTGATTCGCAGAGATATTTGAGGAACAGACACACACACAGACAGACAGTGGTTCCTTGCTTTATCTATAGGTGTATATGTGATTATCAATAAATTATATACAAAGACTTGAGAAAACATGCACGTGAGATTAGTAACCTCTTTGAAATCCCTAGGCCTTGGTCAACAACCCAAAAATTGATGTGAGGGATGCAACGTATGGCTTTAAACCAAAGTATAACCTGAAGGACAAGAAAGCTCTGCTGAGGCTGCTGGATAAACATGACCAGCTGGGCCTGGGGGGAGTGTTACTGGACGACGTCGAGGAGGGTCTGCCCAACTCGGCCAAAGCCATTAAGGTGATGCCAAATACAAATCGTGCGTGCGTGTGTGTGTGTGCGTGCGTGTGCGTGCGTGCGCGCACACACTAGTTGAATGCTGTATTGTGCATTGACAGGCTTTGGGAGATCAGATCATCTTTATCACAAGACCTGACAAGAAAAAGATCCTTTTCTACAATGACAAGCACTGCCAGTTTGTGGTGGATGAAGGTGAACTTTCATTTATCTGATATTTGGAATTGTTTGTGTGCATCTTTAATGTCTCTACTAGAGTTTTTGTTATTTCTTTTAGGAATAGAAAGTTAAAGGTTGAAAATAAATCAATATTGAAGACTAGATGTGTTGCTTAAACGGCCTAATCTTGAATTGTTGAATAGTGTCCAGATGTTAATGTTTTATGTCCTTTGGTTAGTCATCTCTTATCAGTTGATTTTCTTTTACTTTACGTACATGTCACCTTGAACCTTATTTGCAGAATTTCAGAAATTGTGGAGGAGTGTCCCCATTGACTCCATGGATGAGGAAAAGATTGAAGACTACCTTAAGAAACAGGGCATCTCTTCTATGCAGGAGACAGGTCCAAAGAAAGTGGTCAGTGTTTTACATCTCTTCATTTTTATTCTTATGAATTGGTCTTAATACCAACTGTTTGTTTTAATTAGATCCTCATTAGCTATACTGCAAAAGCAGTAGCTATTTTTCCTGGGGTCTACATCACAGACTATATATGCATGACAGTATAACAAACAGATTAGATGTTCAACATTCACACAGAAAAGAAAATATAACTAAAATAAAATGCAATAACTGAAGCACAAAATACAATACATAGAAATACAAGAATTAAAGTAAACTAATGATTGATTTAAAAAAAAAAAAACTATCTTTTGGCAAAATATTTAGGTATAAAATTATGCCATACATTACATATCATGATTCAGCACTCAATACGTAGTTGAACTATATAATTCTTATTCTTGAGTAAATGAAAAGTCTTAACTCTTTTAGAAAAACTGTATCGTGCTCCTCAGAGCAACGCAATAACTCAGTGATGATGATGAACATTGTAAATGATCAAATATTCCCTATTGATTCTGTCTGTATGCTCTGTTTTAGTTACCAGTTCAAAAAAGAAAGAAGCAAAGTGGCCAGAGGAAGAGACAGTTCAAGACTCACAACAACCATTTGGCAGGAGTACTGGAGGATTATTCAGACGGTGTTCCTGCAAAGAAGTGAAGTCTATTCATTCACTTAAGCCTAGAACTCAAACTGAAGGCTGGAGAGCCAGAAAGTGGTATAAAGACCGTTTGGGTCCCAGAATGTTGTCCTTACTTCCCTGTACATTCCTCTGAGAGCTCTGACTGCATTACAGGGAGACATTGACAACTATGTGGTGAAGTTGAAAACAACAAACACCAAACCTATTAAAGACCACGAGTGCCCATAACAGGAGTAATGTCA
Source organism: Gouania willdenowi (assembly GCF_900634775.1). Lineage (NCBI taxonomy): Eukaryota > Metazoa > Chordata > Actinopteri > Blenniiformes > Gobiesocidae > Gouania > Gouania willdenowi. The sequence goes on from NC_041044.1 coordinate 28,070,843, forward strand.
AAGGAAACATCAGAAGAGTCAAATGCAAATAGAAGTAATGCTTAAGTGTGTAAATATTTTTTTCTTCTCAGTTTTATTTGCCGTACTGCTAAGACATGGAATCTGTTCCCACTCTTTGATAAATTTTAAAGGATATAAAAATGAAAAGTCTTGTGTTAATAAGCAAAACACCTTTAACATCTGATCCAAGCAGTAGCTATTTAATATCCTTCCATTCCTCCCAGCTCCAACTATTTAGGGACTACTGTTACAAAGGGGCAGCACATGTAATTGCTGTCTTTGCTGCACAGCATTACAATTTAAAAAAAAAAGTACAATTATTTTGAACTTATTTTAATAAATTACTTTGTTACCTAATGTGGGGAATTCTTATGTTTTATGAATGACTTCTTTTTAAAATTCATGTAAAATATACTGCATCAAATACATTGTCTTTAAAACATGTCTTTAATGATTCATAGAAAGAATACAGCAGAATAAAGCTGTGGGGTTATAACAGCGTTTGCAACTTAGTACAGAAAAAGAAACAACAGCCAACATACATTTTATATATAACTACATTCAGGCTTTGTGTCTGTTGGAAGAGAGGTTAATAATTAAATGATATATTTAATACAGTTTGAGATTAACTAGCAGTGTGGCCAGCTTTAATAGTTTTCTTTAAATGATGGTAGTTTGGCAAAATCTTCATCAAGAAGTCAAGCTGAAGAGTCTGAGGCTAGAATTAAAAAAACAAAACAAAAAAGTTAGAGTGTAAAAGCTGTATTTCCTAAACATCTAGTCACATTAAAAATACTGCATCTCCAGTAAAAAAAAAAAACCACACATACACAAACACTTGTAATGGACTTAAGACATAATTTAGACATTAGATGCATAACTATTCACATTTGTAACTCTTTTTGAAGAGATTAGAAGACATAAGGAAGAGTACAATTTTTGGTGAAATCGACAGATATTGTTTAAATATACAACCAGGGATTATTAGTTAAATCTATCTGACTTTAAAGTAGTTTAATTGGTAACACTTTACTTAAGTTTTATACATTACGCTGTCATTGTCATGACATCCTTCAGCGTGATTGAGGTGTCTTTTGTTACCCTAATCCCACTAGATCCTTCCATCTAACCCAAAAAATGCCAATATATCTCCAAAGGTGTCATAATTTAGCAAACGACACTTAATGACATCCTTCATGACACTTTATTCATGCTAATGACAGTGTAATGTCAGCCTTACGTATAAAACTTCAAGTAAATTGTAGGGATGTCCCAATACAACTTTTTCACTTTCGATACCGATATTGCAGCCTTGAGTATTGGCCGATATCGATACGTTATCAGCACGAATCATACATACTTTTATTACTTATTTTGTAGTGTGGAATGTTAGAAAAGGCTTGAACAAGTGATGTTACTCAGAGAACAATAGTCAGCAATTCAAGTTCACTTCAGTTATTTTTTGGAGAACAACTGAGGGCGGGGACAAAAACAACAAAAACTTAATCGGAGTGAATGTATAGGAGATTATAGGTGCGGTCCGATCATATCCGATATTTGTTTTCTGATATTTTACTTAAAATTTAAATTGAACTCTGAGGTTCAAAATAACTAAAGCACCACAACTCACAGCATAATATGCATTCATACCTGTGGTCTCTCAGTCTGAACCCGCCTCATACATCCAGAGCTGTAGATGACGGTGTTCTCAGGTATGACCTCACAGGTGTTCACCTGACAGAAGGCTCCAATGATGCAGCCACTGGTAAGAATCACATTCCTACCAACATCCGCTGCACAACAAATTAGGCAATGAATACAGTGAGTATCTTCACCTTTAACTGTTCCCACTCTAAGGTTTATTACTAGTGTGTTTTATGTGAACAAACAAAAAAGCCAGCATTCTACCTTTAGATTCTATGACGTTGTTGTCACCAATTTTCAAGGCTTGGGATACTGATTATTGTTAAGAAGACAAAACTATAGAAGTGTTCATGTTAAAATGCTGTTTATCAGGCAAGTCAAAAGGATACCACAGCCAACTTCAAATACGTTGTTGACACCAATAGTCATTGTCTTCGGTTCCACCTCTGAGTCTGGTGTGATGTTCTCAGGGTAACTGTGGGGCAAAGCATGGTCGGTGGATGAAAGAGGGACATCCATGAAGACTTGGAGACAAAACTGCAACACGTATTGCTGACACACCTGTTTATAATGAGAGCTTGTTCCTCAATCAAATTGCCCTCGCCGATCACAATGGGTCCAGCTTCTGCAATGATGCGAGCTTTCGGATGGACCACAGTCCTGGGGCCTAAGGAAAATAAAAAAAAACAGGTTGAGTTTGTATCTCGTTCAAGAGAAAGAAGTTCCTCTAAAAAGTTCCAACTTAAACCATTTATCTGTGCAGTGTGTCATCGTTATTCAAAAACAAAGAATTGGAGCAGATTCCTGCATAGCTCAAAATTAGAATTACTTTTTCCATCCAGGGGTGGCACAACATGACAAAAATAATGCCTCAGTATGGGGATTTAAAACTAAAACATTACATCAATGTTAACATATCAGAAAATATGGTCAGATTGTAAATTTACACACAAAAGACTCCAATGATTCATAAGACTACATTTTTACAAATGCGAATGACATAAAATATGAAATCAACATTAAAACTGCTACTTAAATATAAAATGTTACAAATAGCCTTGTCAAGCCTCCTAAAAATGATAATTTTACTGTGAGAAATATGCATGATTTTAGATCTTTTTTCCACATAATCAGTTTGATTTGAAAGGGACAATAAACTTGTCTCTTTCACACACTTTATGGAACCAAAAGAGTGGAACCGACTCGATCATTTGAAGCATGATCCCAAGACTTAACAGTCATTTTACGTGAAGTTAAAATAAAACCTATGTTGTTTTAGTTTGGGACTTCTTCGGTTCTCTTTTTCCTAAAATTGATCCATTAAACACCCATTCTGCACTGTCATGGCTGTTTGTTTATTTTTTTACATCGGCCGAAGAGTGTTTACATATTTATGGCCTCGGAAAAGAATAACAATAATAATCTTACCGATGGTCACATCTCCTTTGATTTCACTTTCTACGCACACCACGGCTCCGGCGGCTATTTTGACACTGCGTCAAAGAAATGTAAGAAAAGAAAGAACAATTATTAGTTAGCTGACGTGGTTAGCATGCTAATACGCTAAGTGAGTCGACTTGGCAACTCAAGCTTTTAAGTCAACATAGTATTTTATTTCACAAATACTGTATTGCTCATTTTAATCCTAACCAAAATAAGTCGCATGTGACGTAATGTTTGAGATACCTTTTCTGTGAATTTTGTTTCTCTGCCATAATAAAAGATGAAGTCTGATGGCGTCGGTGATTCGGTCATCGACTAGAAATCCTGCGGCAATAAAGTTGGGCATGCGCAAATGCGGCATGATATTCACAATTTAAATTTAGCAATGAATCATTTTCCAAGCTCACTCCGTGTCCAAGGCTGATATTGTTGTTTTTTGGTTTGCATAACATACAGATTCGTGTGTTCTTGACAGTATTAGACATAAATTATAGCATACATCTTTGTTTAAGTCAGTTCAGAACTAAGAAGTGTTGAGCTGAATGACTAGTACACGTACATTCCCAGACATATTGACAACCAAGGCCTTTAAACACCTGTTGATTCTGGATAAAATCATTACAAGAAAAGACTATTATCAGCAAGGATAAAAAAAAAAAAAAAAAACATTGTTACGCAATGATAAGTCAGCAAAATGGAAAAATCAATGTGTTTCCTCCAGTCTAAACCTCATATAGGAAGAAAAAACTAGACTGAAAATTAAAGCCAGTCTAAAATTAAAACCAAATCACATCTGCATGAACTTTGCGTAGCAATTTTTATTTTTTATTTTTTATTTTTTAAAACGTCTCACGAGAATATATTACATACACAGACCATGTCTCCTGGAGTTGAAAAGATTCACAATTGGGACAAATGTAGCAGTGATGGAAAGGTAGGCTTCACCCCTAACTCGTCCTTTGCAATATCAAAACAACACGCGTACAATTGATGATACACCTTGTGACTTTGACTATATCGTGATCTCTTACCTTAGGATATATGTTTACAAGTATGTCAATGTTGCCAAAATGGAAGAAAGCGGGAGTTTAAAAAATGTAATATATTTCATCTGTGTTTTTTGTTTTGTTTGTTTGTTTGTTTTTTGCTTTGCTTTTAAACATATTAATGGACAAAATAAATAAATGTGTCACTAACTCACATGTAAAACCCCTTCCATCAAAGTGTTTCACATCCTGATGGTACTTTCATAGAGCAGATTAAGGTGATTTGTCCCTCCTCGCTCCCACTACAAAGCCCAAACACGGGATGCAGCGGAAGTGATGATTACTATGGAAAAAAGGACTCTGGAGAAATGCCTCAAGTACTCCGGTTCTACAGAGAGATCACTAGTACAGACAGGACAGACACAGACACAGACCGTGCCCATGTTTACCCTCAGTGCTTTAGTTGCAGCTGCAGCTCTCTTCTTGTCTCCACTCACAGCTCTAACATCTGCGGGTAAGTGAAGTGTTTATAACTATAGGTTAGCAGTACTAACTCACTACAAAACCCTCCTTGGCTCAGCCAGCCTCTGGGCTAGTAGCTACCCAGCAAAAGTACTGCGGAAGCTCTCCGTCTAACCAGTCACCTGTATTATCTATCGGAAGAAAACAGCTGACTGTGTAAACAGTAGAGTTTGAACTTCCCTCCGTGAGGGTTTATTCAGGATTAGTTTAGCATGTGACCGTCGGGCTCTCACATGGTTTCCTGTCTCAGATGCTAACGCTAGCTACATGCATGGAGGGGCTCAATAAAAGCAGTCTGTAGCAGCCGAACACCCACTGTGGACTGTGTTCCTGTCTCTGTGTCGACCACTGATACCAGGTAGGTTGGTTAAAGTTAGTTCCATTTAGGTTACACTTGTTAGTTGTTTTGATTTTTCCTACTCTTGAGTGCTACTTATTTAGCTAACATGTTGTAGTTCCTACTTAGATTATTAATAAAAAGCAGCCAACATGAAGTGAGTCGGTTCTGATTCACTTAGGTCTGTTTAGGTTGTTTATTAAGCTAACAATTGCTCACTTCACTGACGGACGGATGGATGTATGGATGGATGGGTGTGAATGGGATGATTGTTTGGCTCCTCGGACTCAAACATTTACTGACTTCGTCCTCATAATAAATCATCACTCGGTCGTTTAGAGAAATCTGACAGGCATTAAACATCTCAGAAAATGTCTTAAGTATTAATATCAGGAAAAATAAGATCCATTGTGTTTTATAAGGACTGTCACCACAGTGTACAGAGAGAACTGTACATAAATAAAAGGAAGTGTTATAAAGGCCGAAACACCCTCTGATTCAATATATACTGATGATGCGTCATTTACATCCTTCCCATATCTGAAACACACCTCCCACACCACTCTTAAATGGTAAACCTCATGAAATTTATAATTCCACCACAATGTTTCTCCTTATTTATTTCTATTTTTCAGGCACACTTAATAGATTAATTTGGTCTTAAATATGTGGCTTGAATTTAAATGATTCATCACCCCATGAGAAAGATTACCCCAAAAAAATCAATGAACTACATCTAAATAAAACCTAATGTTGACACTATTACTATCTGCAGCTGACTCCAGGCGTCCCCTGCCATTGAAAATGGATGAGGCGCTTCTGACTGTGAACAATGAGCTGGACACTGATGTGTCAGTGTTTTGGACATCAGATCGCTGCTACCAGGTAGGCTCAGAGACTTACCGTTAACTTGTTACATATTTTTTATAAATAGGGACTACTGGTCCTGTGAGTGTGATCTTTTCTGTTCCATGTTTTTTTGTGCTAGTGTCTGTATCAGAAGCTGGGAGATGTGTCTGCACAAGACAGCCCTGGTCAGCCTGGATCTGTGGACTTTGTAGTAAGCACACAGTATGAGCTTACTCTGCAAGTCAATACCTCCCAGTCCAACCTGGAACTCTGCAAGTAGGTTACTTTGCTGTAGTCCCATGTCAATATGTTAACTATCTTGATATAATTATTCACACAAGTGGGAATTTCCCAAAACATATCAGTCTTTTACGTTTGGTGGTAACATTTTCTACCTTTCTTTGCCCAGGGTTCCTTTTCACTTCGGTGAGCATGGTAATTACTCTTTATGGCTGAAAAGCCTGAGTCCCTCAGCTGTCAACTGTTCAATAGTGACAGACGCAGACCCTGTCAATAGTTACATACGTGAGTCTCAATGATACAATGATACATGAAGTGTTTTCAGTGAATTTCTGAAGGACTTGTTGTGTTTATTTATCATTGTGCTCTCTCCACACAGCCATCTTGGCTGCTTTTCTTATCTATGCTGGACTGGCCTTGGTGTTTGACGTTGGAAGAAGAATATTTGAGTAAGCTCAGTTTATTTGTTTTGTTAAGTTGGGCAGCAGAATGTTTTGTATTGATTAGACAAGCTACACAGTCCTTTGTAAATAAACAAAGGATACACGCGTCACAAGCCCAGAGTTTTTTTTTTTTGCTGCTTGGATACAAAGAATGTGCTGTGATGTGTGTATGTTACAAACTACACAATCTGTTGTGTTGATCATATTTCAGACTTGATGCAGTAAAGGGACTGGTCCACCGAATTGGTGGCTCCATGGAGACCGAGAGGCTCATCAACTCTGTGAGTGTTTCTTAAAGAGTAACAAAACCCCTGCTTTCTGCTGACCTGCCATTAGAGGGGAAATTAAGAAACTGCCTTGATTATAGGCATTACTACTGAAGCAGTAAGACGCCCAGTCAGGCAGCACTGTGCTGCAGTAACAACTGTGATGAAATACAACAATCACACGCGCACACAACACTAGGGACACTATCACTGGCTTTCAAGCCTCTGTTCATGGCTGAGGAGAAGCTGGAACGCTGCTTACGCACACACCGAAAGACGAACACAACGTCTGGGCAAATGCAGGGACAGACGGGAATACACACATGATGTGGCTACACAGTTCGCTTGATTAGTGCATAATCTGCTCTTTATAGAAGTAAAAAAACATCACCACTGAAGAGAGGAGTTCCTCATTATGGCTGTCAATCAATGCTCACTGAGGGCTGTGATTGAAGGAAACCCTCCTCCCTCCACTCAGCTTTTAGAGGAGGGGCGGGGCCAACAGTGAAAATTGGTGACGCAGGGCAATACGAAGAATCTGTCTCAGCCAATGGCAAAATTTAATTGTAACAGCTGGCGTTCAACCCTTAGAGGCCAGGATATTTTGCATTTTACAACTTAATACGCAAAATTTAAATACTTTTACTAAAATTTTAAAAGTTGGACTAGGATCAATCAACAGCACTACTTAATACCCAAATACATATGTATTCAGCAGAAAAAGTGGGTTTGAGGTTTAGTGACACTTTAATGAATAATTTGTACCATGAGTGAATTATTAGCAATGTGCGTTGTTTTAAATAATCAGTGTCTCCTTAATATTCTCCAGTACTTTTAGACTTAATTTCCCCCTCATTATCTCCTCCACTCACGACCAGGAGCTGGGCTCACCACGTGCAGCAGCCCCCGTCACTGACAACATCCTCCCCCCTCCACCCAGTGCCATCAGAAGGCTTCGATCTCTGGACACATTTAGAGGGTAAGAGCTCCCAGCTCCACCAGTTTGTCACTACGACTTGTCATTACAGTGTAACATGTGATTTAAGAGTGTAAATTAGTTTGTCTAAGGCCGATGGAGGTGACAGTATTGATATTAATCAGGTGCTTTGACGATCCAATGTTTTCCTTTTTGCTCTAATTTGAAAACTCCAACTAGGTATCTGCTCAACTTGGTGTTTCATGTAACAATGAAATTAATTAAAGGGCTGCAGTCCTGCATGTTTTGCTTTTAAACACCTGATGGCTATGAGATGCACATTTTCAGGCCTTGTGCATTGCTAGGCGATGACATCTGTTTAGATTCATCAGAATCAGAAATGTTTTAATGGCTAAGTACAGTCTTTTAGGACAGTACAAGGAATTTGACTTGGTAGTCGGTGCGTGAAACAAAAAACAAAGAAAACTAAAAACAAAGAAAAAACCCAGCAACAATAATGATAATAATGATAAATATAAAGGATGAGGGATAAATATGGATAGACAGAGGATAAATATAAATATATATATATATATACAGTGCAGCAGGTAATGTCTTCATGGATATTGTGTATTGTAGCACATATTTTGCTGGTCTATCGTCCCCCAGGAATTAAGCAGGGGAATAAAATGAAGCTCAGGTATTTCAGTTACTATAGCTTTTGACTTAAGAGGTACATTTTCTGTGTGTACTAGGATCGCCTTAGTTATTATGGTGTTTGTGAATTACGGAGGAGGGCGATACTGGTTCTTCAGACATGCAAGTTGGAATGGTGAGCTCTGCCTTCTTAAATATTTTCCTATAATGGTATTTCACTGATTCAAATGGTCTATATTTCTAGAAGTATTGGGATGTCTGCTATTACATGTGTATTGATGAGATCCTATTTTTAACTTGTATGGTGATATGACAGATTTAGCCACACTGTGCCACCACTTTGTGCTGAAGATAGTTTTTGACCATTTTTAATGAGTTTTAACACAGTTGTCATGGGCCCCCAACCAACAGTGTGTGTGTGTATGTGCCTTGGGCTTCGATTCAGCTCAGTGTGCTATTTATTTTTGCATTTGCATGGAGTGCTTCCCCGTTAGATTTTGCAATACTGTACAGTATGTCATTGGATGTTAATGTTTCCCTCTGTTTTTGTCACAGGCCTAACTGTTGCAGATCTGGTTTTTCCATGGTATGTCATTTTTAAATATATCTTCTTTTGTCTAAACTTTCAGTTATATGGACTTCAGACTCTGAAGTCCATATAGCTGAAAGTTTAGAAATGTATCATCACTTTTTTTTTTTAATGTATTTCTCATTTTGATTCATTATGTTGTAACAATAGGCTTTAAGCAAATATATTGTCCTCCCTGCCACTCTTCAAATCCAGACTTAAATCACCTGTTCAGACAGTCACGCACTCACCATCTCAATGCTGTATTGCTTTATTCTCTTGCTCCTGTTTTTATTGTTTTTATGACTCTAGTCTACTGTACAGTGTCATTGGGTGTTTTGAAAGGTGTTTTTAAATGGAATGTATTATTATTATTTAGGTCAAAACTTCTAGAATCTGACTTTGTTAAAATTTCTACAAAACCTAGTAATTCAATTCTTCAACGAGTTTGATGGTCAACCATTGTGTTATGTCTCAACTCACTTGCACATTGCATTGTCTCTCTCTCTCCAACAGGTTTGTTTTCATAATGGGAACATCCATCGCATTATCCATCAACTCCTTGCTGCGTGCTGGATTCACCCGCAGCTCATTGCTTAAAAAGGTGGTGTGGAGAAGCGTGCAGCTCTTCATCATTGGAGTTTTCATCATCAACCCAAATTACTGCCAGGGAGCATGTAGGCATTGTTTATACTCGTTGTATGCATATTAACAATGACAGAAATGCTATAGATTGCGTTATGATTAGGGTTGGGCACCAAGAACCGGTTCCAAATAGGAACCGGTTTTTAACGTTCGGTTCTGAAATCGTTACGAAGATGTTTGCATTTCAGTTCTTTTTTTTGGATTCCTAAATGCCCGCACAAGTTTGTGTTCGCGGCTTGCTCTGTTTGTTTTACGTGGGGTTTGTTTAAGATGCGTTCAGAATGCGACTGTAGCGCGTGCGTCTGCTTGTGGAGCCGCTGATCATAGGCTGACAGGGGAGAGAGTGCTGATCACTTCTTCTCCGGTCATATCATAGACAGCGTCGCTTCTACGACTTAAATTATCAACTTAGGGAGTTGCTAAAGGATGGGATCACCCAGAATGTAGGCGTATTCAAGAAGTTGCCAGGTTTAATTTAGCCCCGCTAAATGAGGAAGTGTAGGACAGTCCTCTGCTGCTGCTGTCTCTCTGTAGGGGGGGAGGGGCTGCTTCCTTGGAATTACAGACAGTGCCCGTTGTTGTTTTTTTTAAATTTTTTTATTGATACGTGTACTCCATACAACTATTATAATATATACAATTCACACATTTACCCGTTTATATAAAACATATGAATTATTTACAGTCATATACAATTTACATAAAAAAAAAAATACTTGGGGTACTTTTACTTTAATAAAAAGATTTAAGGATTCAAAAATGTCCAAAGTTTCCACTACTCTTTTGTCTTATACTCCATGTAAAGAGGTCTTATATTAGTCTAGTGGTGCCATTTTTGTGGCTTTAGACTCTAATTACATTTATGTATATAATATCTTCCCAACAATATAAACAAGTTCAAAATATAACTTTTTTTTTTTTGCGTTTCTGTTTCCACTGTATCCAGAATAATAATAATCTCCCTCAACTAGAACTGTTGATTGATTTGTCACATGATCACTCCAGGGTTTGAGTTTGTGGTGTTATTTCAGCAAGTTTCAGTTTTACAGTTATAGTTGGGGACCTTTGTATTTTAATACTCTAGTTATAGTACAGCAACCAAATTAAACTGTATCAACTCAGTGAATTGATAAAAATTACCTGTGTAAAGGCTTTTTCAAATTAAAAAAAAATTATCCTGTGAAACTCAAAGAATCTCAAAGAATCGGAATCCAGAATCGTTTAGAACAGGAATCAGAATTGTTAAAATCCAAACGATGCCCAACCCTATTTGTGACACATCCGACCTCTGCATGTGTTTCATGTTTTTAAATATTTAGTTCACATAGTAATGGCTGTGTTGTGGCTCACGCTACGCTCTTCTCCTCAGTGACGTGGGGCGACTTGCGAATCCCAGGTGTTTTACAGCGCTTAGGCTGGTCTTACTTGGTTGTTGCCTCTTTGGATTTATTGGTGGCAAGAGGTCACCTGGACATGCTCACAATGGTCTGTGCTGTAAAATGTTCATTTCATGATTGCAATTTTTCTCTTCACGTGTAGAGCCAATTTTTTAGTTTTTGTTTAAAAGTGCATGTTGGTGTTTCCTAGGAGGTTTGGTGGTCTCGGGGCCTGGACATCCTGCTCTACTGGCCTGCCTGGCTGTGTGTACTAGTCCTGGAGGTTGTCTGGCTTTGCTTCACTTTTTTACTTCCTGTGCCAGGGTGTCCAACGTGAGTGGAAATGTAGACATGCACTGAAATGTGCATGTGATCATTGTTAGAACTGATTACAAAGGAATGTATTTAGAAGAAAGGTTGCTGATGGGTGACTTTTTTAAATAAACATAATTCTGATGTTGTAGTTTAATATTTGACTTGTTCCATATAAGGCTGCACATTTATAGCCAAAATGATAATCGTGATTATTTTTGATCAATATTGTAATCACGATATAATCACAATTATTTATAATCTTAGGTAAAAATTTGTGTTATTACACTATTTTTGAACACACTATGTGTACAGTTTACAGTTCAAAATTGAATTATACTAAAATAAATAAAAATAAAAAAATTAACCTGAGAATTTATAATGTACCAAAGGCCAACTGAATAAATACAGTCACTATTATAGAGTGCAGATCCCTTATTTAAAATGTAAATATTGCCAACGACCAGGTTAATTTAATCGTGGCAACCAAAATCATGATCACAATTAAAATTTGATTAATTGTGCAGCCCTAGTTCCACACATACTGTGCAAGAATACAAGAATTTTGTACTTTGTAATTTTGTGCCACAGTGGGGTGGCAGTCACCCCAGTGGTATCTGTCATTGTGTCCTTGGGCAAGGCACTTCACCTACATTGCCTAGTATGAATGCAGTGTGAGTGAGTGTTGGTGGTGGTCGGAGGGGCCGATGGCGCACTATGGCAGCCTCGCTTCCGTCAGTCTGCCCCAGGGCAGCTGTGGCTACAATAGTTGCTTACCACCACTAAGTGTGGAGTGAAAGAGTAATGCCTTAATTCTGTAAAGTGACTTTGAGTGTCTATGATAAAGCGCTATATAAAATTGATGCATTATTATTATTATTACTTCACCAATATTATAACCAAGCACAACAATAACCCAAAAGTTTTATTTTCCACCATTGATCGTTTATTTAACCCTTATTGTAATAGTTCACAGATCACTCCCTCTGAGTCTTTTTGTCAACAGTTTACAGACCACTTCAGAGCAGAGATCGACACTATCAGATGTAATATTTAATCTAATCGTACCATGGTTTTTAACAGTCCTGAGTGTCTATCTTTACCTGAGGAAACCCTGGACAGTTTTGTTCTGGTTGATGCTGAGATGCTTGAAAAGAACAGGCTCGACCCACCTTTTCAAATGAGCTTTTAACTAATTATTCATTTTAGGATTGTTATTGTTCATGTTTTTATGGTTTCAGGATTGAGTTATTTTATGTTGTTCTTATAGTTTTAGGATTGTTATCTTTTATAGTTGTTATATTTTAGGATTACTATCCCAGTGTTTCGTCTGTACCCAGCCATGTGCTTTGTCCTTATTTGAACTAGTGTGTCTGTGTGTGATGGATGGGGTTTGTACGGAGTGGGTGTATTTTTAACTATGTAAAAGCACTTTGAGCTGAATTTATTTGTATGAAAAGTGCTTTTTATAAATAAACATTGATTGATTAATGCAGTCGTTTAATAAACTGTTTGAGATGCAGGTTTCTCATGCTAAAATATTAGTTTGAATGTTTTTTTGTTTTGTCAATGATCCCAAAATATTTGTGGTATAGCGCTGTAACACTGCTTTGATCTGGTTCTTTTGAACAGAGGTTATCTGGGTCCAGGTGGGATTGGTGACATGGGCCTGTATTCAAACTGCACTGGTGGAGCTGCTGCCTTCATCGACCGGTGGCTGCTTGGTGAAGACCACGTTTACCAGTTTCCTTCATCACGGGTTTGTATCCACAAGAAATATTCCCAGGATGTAGCACCTGTGCTAAGGTTCAGCTTGTGGGTCATATCATTTTATGCTAACATTACAGCAGCTACTGAAAGATAATGAATACAAATTGTTGTGATTTTTTTTCTTTGAATTTTCAATTTCAGGTGGTTTACGAAACAGATACGCCTTTGGATCCAGAGGGCATTCTTGGCAGCATCAACTCCATCTTAATAGCTTTTCTTGGATTACAGGTTTGTTGTGTTATTCATTATTAATGTCATAATGGTTTTGGACCATTATGAAAATGGTCAACTGTTATACTACGGTAGATTGTTTTTAATTTATTCCTTTTTTTTTTGCAGGCAGGAAAGATAATCCTGCATTACAGAGATTTTCCCACAAGTATTATGTTGAGGTTCTTCATTTGGGGTCTCGTACTGGTAAGGAAACCAGCTTCCAATCTTTATTTGTGTAGTACTTGTCACTAGCTATGTTTTTGCTATGTAATTATGCTGTGTAACTGTACATGAAATCTGCTATTTCACAGGGAGTCATCTCTGCAATTTTGACCTTGTGCTCGACAAACCAGGGCTTCATTCCTATCAATAAAAATTTATGGTAATACTTGATAATAAACATGCACTTTAAAAAAAAAAACGTGGAAATCCTCGTTATGGGGATGGATGTGTGTGTCAAATATCTTTAACAATGTTGCTGTTTGTTGATTTCCCCGCTAGGTCTCTGTCGTTTGTTACAACTCTGGCCTGCTTTGCCTTTGTGCTGCTGGCGCTGATCTACTACATAGTGGATGTGAAGAAGTGGTGGTCAGGTGCTCCGTTTTTCTACCCTGGTGAGCAGAAATTCAATTCAAAATGTAATAATTCAGCTTCTAAAAGTGCAGATTAAATGCGTTTTTTTTTTTTTTTTTTTTTTTTTTGTAACGAATTTGTTATTTTGTAATCGTGGTCTTATCTTTGATGTATGACTTGTTCTTTTTGTTTTAGGTATGAACTCCATTCTTGTCTACGTGGGCCATGAAGTGTTTGAAAACTACTTCCCTTTCCACTGGCGCATGAAAAACAGCCAATCGCACGCTGAGCACCTCACCCAGAATCTTGTGGCCACTTCCTGTTGGGTTCTTATCTCCTACGTGTTGTACAGAAAAAAGATTTTCTGGAAAATTTGAACATGGAGTTTTCACTGGGTTGTGAAAACAGAGGAGGTTTTTTATATCAAGCTGCTGGAAATATCATCAAACCAAACAATTTGTGGAAATTGATGCCTATTCTACATTAAATATTATTCGTTGGTGCAGATTTCTTTTCTTCCACTTTTTACAATCAGACTGTTATTGTACAGAAGTAATTCACTTAACAATGGCAATGTAGATTAAATTACGATTTCTTTCTAAGGAGTTTTGGTAATGAAGTGACAGTGCTCGACATTTGTTTACAAAAAGTTCTTACCTTTTACTCATCACAATCCAATACAATGATTTTGGTTTTCCTTCGCTTTGGTCGATGCCGATACCATTTAATATGTACAGTTTAAAAAAAGAAATATTGTAGCTATTTTCAAGTACTGTTACACATTGAACGTTTTGTTTAAATAATGTCAATGCGTACAGGAGTCTTTTGTAATTCCAGAAACGCATTATCTTGAAAGTCATTTGTGATTTGAACATTTGACATTTTGTACACTTGCATTATCAATTGTATGTATCACTACTTGTGCACATGTTCTTTTAATTCAAATAAAGTTGAAAAAAAAAATACCGTCATTGTTTTAACCTGACTTTCACTCAGTAAAGGAAGTTTGAGGAGATATGTTACAGTTTGTAGTATTTATTTTTCACATGTACACATTTTATTTTGCATACAAAGATGGTAACAAAGGACAGAATTTGAAATAAATCTGGTTCAGGTATAAATTTGTCTTACATGCAGTAACTGACATTCTGCCCAGTATGTATGGTTTTGGATGCTAGTAGAGTAATCATTTTTATTTATTTCTTGCACATTTTGTATGCAAATACTTGCTGGGAGTTTATACTATTTTAGTGTTATTACTTTGTATCGTTTTCAAACCAGCATCATTTTGTATTTGTGCAATAGAACAATGAAGCTAGTGCTTGACGTTACATGAACACCTAAATGACTTTCTCCCATTCCAGTCTCCTGACATCAGGCACATTTTCAGATAACTGTCATTATTTTGTTATTTAGCTTCTGAATAATTGAACTGTTTATATTCTGTCATCCTAATATGGTAATATCCCATATTATTAGTTCAGGTAAATTCCGACTACACTATTTTCGCTGTAAAGCAGGCTCTTTTAAGTAGCTACAGCCTGTTTTATTTAAAATATTTTTTTTGTTATTCTATGAAGAACCACTGAAAAAATGGGACATTTTTCTTTCCACTGTAGATTATTTGAGTCTATTTTTTTGTGGGAATCTGAGTCTTAAATGCCATAGTCACCCCAAGACCTTCATTTCAAAGCCAACTTTAATACTCATTCAAATTCCATTTTTCTATATATTATTGCTTGATTCTAACTTGAGCCAAACTTCTTTACCAGTGTTTTTCACACAACATGAGCACTCTCATGCACTGGAAATACCTTCAAATCCAAAGTGGGTATTTGTGATGATAATGCTTTTACATTTAATTTATTACTTTATTAGGGGTACAGTAACTGAGCAAACAATAGCCAGCCATGGGGGGGTCGCCTGAAATGTTTTTGATTTAATTAATTACTGATTAATATATATATATATATATATATATATATATATATATATATATATATATATATATATGACAGAATTTATTATTATTTTTCAAATTAAAATAAAACACAGCAACTTTACTCTGTTCTTTCACATTCTCAAATATAAATTTAGTTTCAATAAAATGCGGTATAAGGTGAGGAAAAAATAAAGTACAGTATGAAAATGTCTGAGCTGACACATCTAGTGACTTTGTGCATTAATCCTGGCTACTCTGTATTTTGTAACAGTAACAAACATGATTAAAATCAAAGTTTACAAACAAAAATGTATTTGGGATTGCTAAAAAGTTGGGATATAAAAATGGGGTCATGATCCAAAACCAAAAGTGATTCTTAATAGGGAGCATTTGGTAGTTTAAAAAATTGTATTTTAAGTGGTTAAAAAAAGAGAGGTAAATAACCCAAAAAATACATGGGATTGGTAATAAAATGTAATTTTTCTAGAAGGATCTGGTGAATATCGTGGAAACGAAACGGGGATTGCTGGTGTAAGACTGGTTTTAAGTCCTGTGAAGAAGGTGCAGTCTGTGTGATTGCTTAATAAGGCGTGGGAATCAGGTTACAACGTGAGCAAACCCGCCGTTGTGGAGCCTCGTCATTCTCGCGAGAACTCAGTCCTACTACATTCATGTATATTGTGAGAGTTTTCCAGTTCTCGCGTTACTTCACAACTTTCCCACGCTTGATGTTTTGGCGTCTGCCCTCTGCCTGTCCCCCTCCCCGTTTATTTCTCACCATTTTTGCCCCGTCATCTACTTCTACCCCCTTGTTTTTACTCTAACCTCCGTCTCCTGATATGCTAAATGAGGGGCTAGGAGAAGAATCTTGCGATTTTTGGACTTTTTTTTTGATGAGGAGGGGGGGCGTTATCGTTGAAGATGGCGCCCGTTGTTACGGGGTAAGTGCCGAAATTTGAAGCACATTGTTAGGAAAACAAGTTCTAGTGTAGTTGTGTGCTTGTTGGTCGGATTTTTAAATCATTCTATGGATGTTTTCAGTGTTTAAGGCACTGCTTTGCTCTGTTGTAGCTTCACTTCTTGGAGCAGCAGCAGCTGCACAGTCCGTGTGTGGCCAGCAGTTAGAACTAGTCTCTGTAGGATTTCCTACTTTTTATTTACCTGTCCCACTTTAATTTTTATTT
This sequence comes from Gouania willdenowi, assembly GCF_900634775.1. Lineage (NCBI taxonomy): Eukaryota > Metazoa > Chordata > Actinopteri > Blenniiformes > Gobiesocidae > Gouania > Gouania willdenowi. Next base: position 28,087,729 of record NC_041044.1, read on the forward strand.
GTATTATTATTTTTTGTAAAGCCACGTTTATAGCATTCTATTTCACGTGTTTAATACTTATGAAAGCTTATTGTATTCACAGATTTAAAAAAAAAAAAAAAGTTTAATTTTATTTCTGAATTGATGACAGAAAAACAAGTAAAAAAATAAATAAATTGGCCCTGTTTTTCTGATTTTATAGGAAATGTTTTTCGTTTTTGATGTGTTTTTGTGTTTGTATGGATTTTATGGACCCTGAGTCTGAAATAAAGCCAATTAATACTATGCCATCTCATCAATTCAGAAAAACCGAATAATAATACCTATTAATACAGGAAAAACAGGGCAACTTTTTTTTTGAAAATTTAGTTATTTTTTATCTCATCAACTCAGAATAACCGCAAAATATTTCCTATAAAAACAGAAAAACAGAGCCATTTTTTTAACGTACCTATTTTTATCTCATCAACTCAGAAAAAACTAAAAATATGTTATGTAAAAAAATATATAATTTCAGAAAAACAGAAAGACATTTCCTATAAATACAGAAAAACAGGGCAATTTTTTTTTTTTATTTAGTTAATTTTTTATCTCATCTACTCAGAAAAACCAGAAAATATGTTCTATAAAAATGATCTCATTTCAGAATAACAGAAAAATATTTCCTATAAATACAGAAAAACTGAGCCATTTTTAAAATTTATGTATTTTTTTTTATCTCATCTACTCAGAAAAACCAAAAAATATGTTCCTTAGAAAATTCTCACTTCAGAAAAACAGAAACATATTTCCTATAAAAACAGAAAAACTGGGCCATTTAAAAAAAAAAAAAAAAAAAAAATATATTTTTATTTCATCAACTCAATTTTTAAATTTACTGATTTTTATCTCTTCAAGTCAGAAAAACCAAAACCTTGTTTTTCTGTGAATCCAATAATCTTCCGCAATAATTAATCTATAAAGAATAAATTGCAGTATTGCCATGTACCACATGGAAACAATATTGATTTGTATTTATTGCCTTTCTGTTCCGTATAAAATGCAGTTTGCTGCAATGGTTTCTTTCATGTTATTTATCAAATTTACACACTAACGTTACTTATTTTTGTTCAACTAATTATAACAAGATCCCAAAAATTACTTTAAAAATGATCATAGCTACATTCATTATAAACGTACAGGTATACTATAAATCACGCTGTCTTTTGTGGAAGTTTAATCGTATATTTTAAACAACTTTGAGAAATTGAAAAATGTAAAACGTGTAATTCTTTGATTTTTTTTTTTAACAGCTTATTACAATTTGATAACATGCATTCAGCTTTTCCAACAATCCTGTAAACCAAATCAGTAAGTGTAAGCTATTTTATGATATGATGACAGTAAACAGGACATGAAGCTATCTGTTGATAATATAAAGTGGACAGCTTAGATTTAGAGCTTTTTTAGGGGAAGTTATTAAAGCAGAAGTGTGTGTATTGCAATACAAAGTCTACTTCTCCATTGATTTGATCTATAGACGGTTTTCACCGACATCACGTTCTGGATGCGCAGCCATATTGGAGGCACTCGGAGGTTAACACTGCGATGGATAAATGTCCGAAACTACAGAAAAGCTCCTTAAAATGCGTTATAGATGCTAAGGCATACAGGGAAGGACTTGGTCCACAGGAAAGGGTAAAATATTTAAAAAAGTCACGCTTTATTGGTGGTGCAGATCCATACGAGTCGGTTCCTTCGTCTTAGATCATTGACAACGCGGAGATTCTTCCGTCTATTATTTATCCTGATATCGTCAACTACCTGGTTTTCTCACCAAGCGCATACACTGCGAAAGACCTTCAATCTTATAAAAGTTTGGAGGCTTATAACCAGATGGTGTGTGTATGGGTGAGGGAGATGCAGTATCAAAGTCATCAATGACAGATGTGTTGTGAACACTAAAGTAAGTAATGCAATAATAATGGTATAAGGTCAGACTTTTTACCTGGAATACAATGAGAAATACAGCACATTTTTAGCTCTACATGTTAACAACTGTGTTGCTACAGTAGCAGGCTATTAAATGTGATTATATTAAGTCAATAATGTCACATGCTTGATATGAATTATATTTTTATCATCAAACTAGAAAACGAGTTAAGAGCCGCTGCTATAAACAATTCACTTACCTGACAAGAAATGGATCGAAAAAATTCGGTTGTTCAGATTTTTCTTGTAGATCCTGGTTTAGCTTCACTAACCACAAGCACCTCCTTTTCTCTTGATAAGTTTTGACATCGTTGTCCCTCGTTTGTTATAACTTTTGGCAGTCTATAAAACTCTAAATGTTTTTCACGGTCTGACCGATTGGAACAGCCAAAAACACGGCAATAATTCACCATTTACTCTCGAAGTTTGGGATTTGTTTATGTGCGTGCACCTTGTTTACCTGTTGAGTATCTCCAATATAGCGACTTCCGGGTTGATGATGTGGCGTGAAAAACTATTATTTATCATACAGCAAGTTTCTGTATGAGAAATACTGAGCAACTTTCTCAAAAGGGATAGACAACTTAGATTTTTTTCCTAGTTAATAATAAAGAAAAGTGCTGTTTTCATTTTTTTTTCACTTTTTATAGAAGCCAGTGTCATGTACTGAGTTCACATTGTACTGAGATTGTATATGTGCATGCGCACACATGCGCACTACTGGAAAACTAATTTTTGCTAAAAAATGTATAATACATTTTTTATTTCATTTTTTCAAAGTGAAAGGACACGTGTTTTATTTGTTTACTGGATTGGGTTAGGGTTATAATCTCAGTACGGAGTAGAGGTCGACTGATATATGGACTTTTTTCAAGATTGGTCATCGGCCCAAAAAAAAAAAATATATATCTATAGATATACCATTACCAGCCCTCCCTAAGGAAGGATAAGAAACACTTCATTAGCTAGGATATAAAATTAGAGGGCAGTGTTACACCTAGGTGAGGGGGAAGGGAACAGGGAGGAGAGACTCGAGGTAGGAAATGGAAAGGGTGGGGAAGAGTTGGTCATTTTAAAGTGAGAGTGAGATGTGATGTGAAAGCTTAGGTATAATGGTGGTGGCTGTGAACAGAGGGAAGGAGTGAGTGGTTATACCTAAAAACAGGTGTTTAGTTTAAACCGACTACTTGCACAATGCACTTTGTACAGACCTTTTCCAAAAAATTAGAATATCATGGAAAAGTTGTTTAGTTTCCATAATTCCAATCAAAAGTTAAACTTTCAAAGATTATAGATCCAGGGCCCACAATTTAAACAATTTCAAGTATTTGTTTATTTTTACATAATTTGGGCTTCCAGCTCATAAAACACACGAAAACAGGAATTAAAAAAATTAGAATACTGTGAAGAATTCACCATTTACTTTTCAGTTTTTCATAATCAATAAAAAGTATATCGGACTCAAATATCGGCTTCCAAAATCGGATTTAGATATCAGCCATCGGCTGAATTTTTTATTTTTATTTATTTTTTAAATCGGTGTTGGCATCGGCCTTTGAAAATCCCATATCATTCGACCTATACGGAGGTAAACTCAGTACGAGACCACGGAACATTGCTTTTTCTTTGTTTTTTAAACATCTCTGAGAAATAAAGAAATGCCTGCTGACTGTTTCTATTCTACAGCTCTCATCTGTTTTTTTGGATTTTATTTTATTGCAGCACCTCACATTTTGCACTACCTGTTAATCTTTTTCTATTTTCCCTGTGCTAGACTATTATTGAATCATGGGGTGAAATCACTTTACATTGTGAAACTTTTTGTTTTGCAGGAAGTTTGGCGAGCAACCACAAGCTCAGCGTTTGACAAGGTAGAAGAAGAAAAAAAAATTCTTCAGTGCAGAACCATCTGATCTTGATCTAAGTAGTGCAGCAGTGTTGTACAACTCTCTTACAGTTTCATGTATTTATCCCAATTTTCAGGGAGGCGATGAGGAATTACTTGAAGGAGAAAGATGATCAAACTGTGCTTATACTCCACGCAAAAGTTGCACAAAAGTCATACGGCAATGAAAAAAGGTTTGTGTGTCACTGGTAAAAGCTGTAGATCTGGTTTATGTGTGTGTTAACTATATGATCTGTGGTTGATTTTTCTCCATCAGGTTCTTCTGTCCTCCTCCGTGTGTGTATCTGATGGGCAGTGGCTGGCAGAGCAAGTTAGAAAGTATGGAGAAAGATGGCTGCACTGAGCAGGAGGCTCAGCCCTGTGCGTTCATTGGGATTGGCAGCAGTGAGCAGGAGATGCAGCAACTCAATCTGGAGGGAAAGGTAAATGAGAAAGTGGAACACAACTGACTAAGGCCCTTAAGCCAGTGATTCCTTTCAGCCCACGACCCTCAAAATACAGGCGCCAGAGACCAGGGTCCCCCACTGTAAATGTAGGTGGTTTAACACAGACATGAATATTCACAGGGTTCCTGCAGATCCTTAAAAAGTCTTAAAAGGCACTCAATTCATCAATCTAAAAATAAAGCCTTAATTATCATTAAAATGTCTTAAATCAATCTTTAAAAAAAATAAAATGGTAACATTAGTTTTTAAGAAAATATATACACAACATGGATAAAATGTAAATTTAAGATATTTTCCTAAATGGCTTTTCTAAACGGTTTTTATTTTTTGTATTGTTGTTGTTTTATAGATTTCTGGCTATTTTTGTACTCATCTTGTGTTTTTTGAGTGACTTTGATTATTTTAGTCTGTTTTTTTATGTATTTAACGCTCTGTGTATTTTTGTGTGTTTATTTTGGCGGCCGCCAGTTGCCCGTCTGCACTAGACACTAGACAAAAATTACCCTAACCCTATGTAATTGATGTGGCATTTTTTTCCCCCCCCCAATTATGTTTTCTGTGAAATTGGTCCAAATTTAATTTCAATAAAAAGTCTTCAAATGTTTTGGATTTAATTTCACTAAAGCTGTAGGAACTCTGGATTGAAGAACAGTCATGTGGTGACAGGGCCATTTATAAGGGGAATAAAGGGGAGCACAAACTGTTAAAAGGGAGTTTGTTTTTCCCACTGTCGCTTTTGCTTGTTCATGTGGATATGTTGGGTTTTTTCCTTTTTCCTTTTTATTACAAATTTTATATTTTGTTAGAGCTTTGAGATGAATTTTGTTGTAATTAGCACTATATAAATAAAGTTGAATTGAATTTTGGGGCCTTTTCATAAATGATGATCTATTGTTCTATGAATCTGTGATAACCACATTTATTTATTTATCTGAATAATATCCACTGTTATCCTGGAAGTGTATTATTTACTCCATACTATATAGTCATCTTAAAGATGTAAATTCTTGTTTTAATCAGAAATGAAATGGGTTAAAAGTGACCAAAAAATGGTGGAAAGGACAGTGAAATGAGGTTTTAAAAACTACAGAAATTGGTTAAAAGTTGCAAATTGTGGCCAAAAACAGATAAAAAGGTTTCAAAGTGTTAATATTGGCTTGTAAGTTGCAGACAAAATTAGGAACAATTAGTTTAATCTGGCAAATAATGGGCATGACAAATCGTGAGTATGGTTAAATTGGCAAAAATAAGCATGAAAAATGGTGGAAAGAGGTTAAAAGTGACAATAATGGATCATCATATGCAACATTTGGTGGGAAAAGTAGTGGAAAGGGTTTATAAGTGCTGAAAATGTCTTTAAGAAGAAGAGATGTGCAGAAAAGGCCTTGAAATTTGATGGAGAAGTGGCAGAAATGGGAATAATGTAGCAAAAATGCATTAAAAGGAGTAAAAAATATGGCAAGAAAAAGTGATGAAAATAGGTTAAAATATGGCAAATTTGGTGTAGTTGCAGAAAAAGGGTAAAAATAAGCAAAATGGGATGAATTGTTCAAAATATAATCTCAGTTTCTTGAAGGCATCTGGTGACCCCCTCTTAGTATGTTCCAACCCCAAGGTTGAGATCTCTTGCCTTAAGCAGCGTTTTTTGCCTGCTACTGATCTTTACAATAGATCAATACAAATAAAAATCCTTAAATCATCATTAGTATTGCATTATTTTGTCCTTTCGCTATAACAAATATTGCATTTGCTTATTCCTGAATTGATTCTGCACGACTTGCTCCAATGAACTGATGCTGATGTAACTTAATAAACAGTGAAACAAAAAACAACAACCTGAAACTATCATTTTGCGACAGCACTTCTGCACAGCAAAGACTCTGTATATCAGCGACTCAGACAAAAGGAAGCACTTCATGCTGTCGGTGAAGATGCTCTATGGAAACAGCTCCAACATTGGAGTCTTCCTCAGTAAAAGGATCAAGGTCATCTCCAAGCCCTCCAAGAAGAAGCAGTCCCTGAAAAATGCTGATTGTGAGTCACAGATATTAATGTCAACAACACAAAATAAAAACCAGTGTGACTCTTTGAGTTGTTTGTGAGTTGAAATGCTTGTTTAACTGTGTTTCTCTTTCTGCAGTGTGTATAGCGTCTGGGACTAAGGTGGCTTTGTTTAATCGTTTGCGATCGCAGACCGTTAGTACTCGATATCTTCACGTGGAAGGAGGAAACTTTCACGCTAGCTCTCAACAGTGGGGTGCCTTCTTCATCCACCTTTGTCAGTTCCTTCATGTTTTTATGTAAATGTACTTGTTTTTTTTTATTCTTATTTTTAAAATACTAAAACGATGTGGTGACACTTTGTATTTTCAGTGGATGACGAAGAGTCTGAGGGGGAAGAGTTTGCGGTCAGAGACGGCTACATTCACTACGGTCAGACTGTCAAATTGGTCTGTTCAGTGACTGGCATGGCCCTGCCCAGGCTCGTACGTGTCCAACTTATCTCTCAAGCATTAGCTGACTTCTTATACTTCTTTATAAATGGCAGGGGTGGACTGGGACCTAAATTAATCACTGGCATTTTCTATTCAGACCAGTCCACTACGTTATCAGCTACACCACGTATAAGCTGTTATTAAGTCAGTAATGCTCAACGTGTGGATTTTTATGTCTTAATTTTAATTATTATTCCCCCAGAAAACCTTAAATAGGGGACACTTTTTAACCCCTTTTTACCTATTTCCTTTGACCATTTTGCAACTTCCTTTGTCCCATTTTTGCCCATTTTCAAAAAGTTCTGACATTTTTTTTGTTTTGTTTTTAGCTTCCTTTTGCTAATAAATATCAATTTTTTTTAAATTTTTTGTCAATTTTTTCAAGTTTTTCTGACACTTTTATCCAATTTTTGTCCTTTCTTAAAATTGTTTTGGCCACTTTTCATTTAAATAGGCTAACTATTTCCCAATAAATACCACTTGTTTCCTTTTTCCCCTACATTTTGCCTCTATATGTTCCACATCTTTGACCTTATTTTTTACCACCTTTTGCCCTTTTTCACTATTGTTTACCACATTTTGCCCTTTCTTACTATTGTTTACCACATTTTGCCCTTTCTCATTATTTGTTTACCACATTTTGCCCATTTTAGCTACCCTTTTCCATTACATTCCAACTGGTTCCTCTTTGTTTGCCCATTTTTGGGGGCCATTCTTTACTGCTTTTGGCCCATTTTAGTCACTTTTCACTCATTTCTTGCAATTTTTGAACCATTTTTGGCCACCTGTTACATGTCTGCCTCCACTCGTTTGTCAAAAAAACCCCCCAAAATGTAGCGGACCAGACCGGCCCACCGGGACGATGCCTGGTATGCCAGATGGCCAGTCCATCCCTGTAAATGGTGGATTTACCTTTTACCATTTCTTTGTCTTCCTAAATGCACATGTATGAGTGTGTTTTTTTTTATTTTTTTTTAATATAGTTAGTTTTCTTTATTTTTAGTTCTTTGTTATGAATATTTTTGCCTTATTTCCTCAGGTTATTCGTAAAGTGGATAAGCAAGCAGCATTAATGGAAGCTAATGACCCGGTGTCACAGCTTCACAAGTGTGCCTTCTACCTGAAAGATACAGACAAGATGTACCTCTGCCTATCTCAGGAGAGGATTATTCAGTACCAGGTGGACACACACACACACACACACACACACACACACACACACACAAATTCAGGATATCACTCAAACAGAGAACAACAGAAACAGTAGGTATGAGAAAAAAAACTGACCCATTTATTGTTAACAATGGCTTACATTTATTTTAACCTCAAACATAATGATATTTCACAATTGATTAAAATAAAAAATAAATGAGAAGATGTTCAAAAAGAATCTCAAAACAAAGAAAAGAAAAAGTACGTAATTAAGTAAGACTGTTAATGAAATACAAGTGCACACATTACAATAGAAAAAATAACAAAAATAATGATAAAATGTACAAATATAATACAGATATATATGAGAATAAAAAAGCTGACAGGTTTAAACTCTGTAATATATATTCAGATACAAACACTTTTGCTGATATCGTACTGATATCAATATCGGATCGAAACGGCCTTAATTTTTTCTTCTACATTTATTCTGATTTCAAATGTCTGATTGTAACTAGGCTTTTAGAAGGTTCATCATCTTGTTAATGTGAGGGATGGAAACCATTTTAAACATTTTTTTTCCTTTTAGGCCACAACATGCTCCAAAGAAATGAACAAGGATACTATTAACGATGGTGCTTCGTGGACAATCATTAGCACTGACAAGGCTGAGTACACTTTTTATGAAGGCATGGGCCCCGTCTCCACAGCCGTCACACCGGTCCCTGTGGTGGAAACTCTGCAGGTACTAACAAAAACAGGCTCAAGAATAAACCTGATTCATTCATTAACTACCAATTGTTCTTTCAATTATAATTTGTATTATGAACAATGTAAAAGCTATATTTTTCTCCCCACAATTGGCCTGTGTTCAGTTAAATGGTGGAGGAGATGTGGCCATGTTGGAGCTGACTGGACACAACTTCACACCAAAACTCCGAGTGTGGTTTGGAGACGTGGAAGCAGACACGATGTACAGGTACATGCGGATGCCTGTGCCAGAGTTACGTTTTAAAATTACGATTACGTATTTAATTATCCATATTCAATTACCATTACTTTGACCAGCATTTTTCCAATTACAATTATAATATTCCCCCTGAAATCAATTACAATACCATTGTTTATTACTAAAGTTCAATTACAAGTAATCCCAATTACTGAGCGTTTAATTAAAAAAAAAGCCCATAAAACCTAACCTTCCTCTTGTGTTAGCATCTCTTATGATAACGGGCCATTTTTTACTCATGTCTTAAATCAGCTTTAAAATACACAAAGAAATATTATATATAGTCTAATTAGTTTTTCATCTCTTGGTTACCTTGTTAGGCTTCCTTATGGTACGTTCACACCAAACGCGCTTTGGGCATCAAAATCGTGCCTCACACGCATAGTTGGACGCGTGTGCTCATTGAATACAGATGCTTGTCACCATCGTTGAAGATGCTCAGTACGCGTGTCGAGGGGAGGGGCTTCTCTGTTGCCGGTGGTGTTCATACAATGGATGATATTATGGCGATCAGTTACGTTCACATGTGTTGAGAAGGCTGTGTTTCCGGTCGGATGTATTTTGGTGTGACTCAGTGTGTGCACTGTGATGTTAGAGGGCTTTAGAGAAGTGTGGTTGAATGGAGAATAAAGTTTGGAGTTCCTTGCTGAACACGCCGCCTCCGACTCCCGTTCATCGGCTCTACATTATCGAGAGAGTGGCTTGGCTTTATTTGCACCTCGGCGCCGTTTCTGGATTCACCAGAGCCGTGCCCGGACGGGAGTCGCTTTCAGCGCTCCTTCCATCTCTCCCGTGCCCAGTTTGATGACCTGCTGACCTGCATCGGCGCTCGCATCTCCTACCAGGACACCAACTACAGGCGTTCTATTCCAGCAGAATAGCGCCTGTCCATCTGTCTCCACCTCCGGTTAGTGTTTTTTTTACTCATTATTCTGAATACATCACGGATGGGGAACGCTCCTGATTGGTCGATGCACCGCGATATGCCCCAAAAGTTCAACAATCCCAACTCCAGCATCAGGCGCGTTGGAGGCGCCGGACGCACATCAAAAGCGTCCGCTGCTCCAAAAGCTTCAAAACGCGCCGTGCAGGAGGCACGGGACTCACAGCGGGACCTCCGACACTCCCTAGAAGCGCGTCCACCATATATTGCGAATGTACCCATGCCGCTTTTGACACGTTTGGTGTGAACGCGTCATAATCCATTAAAACTTTAGTTTTAATGTTTTTGATGTTGGCGTCTGAGCCTTTTCTCTGTCAGTTAATCTTTTTTTTTTTAAATGGTACAGTGATCCTCGGGAGAACTAATGGGTGAATTTGACATGAAACATATTTTAACAATGGTTTACTACAGTGGTTCCCAAACCTTTCACAGCCATGTACCCCTTCAGACATTTAACCTGAAGCCCTGTACCCCCTACTCCTGCACACTTAAAACATAGTATTGTAATGTCATATACAATGTAGCCCAACTGTGAATTTTACCTATCCTGTTGAGGAATAATATATATTAACTATAATATTTGCATTTCCTGAAGAAAATGCAAATAAGGAAGCAGGTGCTGACTTGTGTCGCACTACATTAGCTAATCATTGGCATTAGAATTATCTAACATTAGCATTAGCCTAGGAATAGCGTTAACCTAGAAATAGCATTAGCCTAACATTAACCTAGCAATAGCAATGACCTAGTAATAGCATTGACCTAGCATTAACATCAACATAGCAATAGAATTAGCCTCACAATAGGGCTCACCCTAACATTGACCTAGCATTAGCCCAGCAATAGCAATAACCTAGCAATAACATTAACATAGAGATAGAATTAGCCTTGCAATAGCATTAGCCTAACATTAACATAGAAATAGAATTAGCCTTGCAATAGCATTAGCCTAAAATTAACATTGACCTAGCATTAGCATTAACCTAGTATTAGCCTAGCAATAACAATAACCTAGCATTAGCCTAACATTAACGTTCAACAGTTTTTATAAAATGTTCGTGTCAATTACAAAGTCAAGTTTCTCAACTTAATTACAATTACAATAGCAAATATTTGAGTTCCAGCTAGATTCCATTTGTCTTCTTTTAGAATAGTATGTTAGGTTGAGCTTTCGTTTATTCAGACACCATTTTCAGGCAAATTTTTATCTCCCGACATGTTTCAACTGTCAACCGACAAAGACTGGCAGTCTGAATAAGCGAAAACGCAACATAGCAAGATATTTTTCAATTTTCATTTCAATTTTAACATAATTTTAATTAATTACGCAATTAAAATTATAATTGACCCCAACCCTGGCCTATGCTCTTTTTAGCAAAAAAATATATGATATATGACCATCTTACCCCTGTTTTAGCATTTTTACACTGGCTCCCAGTATGTTTTAGGATTGATTTTATTGATCACTTTTAAGGCCCTAAATGGCCCCAACTTACCTCACAGAGCTTTTATTACCATATACACCAGCGCGTACCTTAAGATCCATGGGCAAGGGTCTGCTCTGTGTTCCACGGGCCCATCTGAAAACTAAAAAGGACTATAGAGCCTTTTCAGTCTGGACCCCAACATTCTGGAATGATCTGCCCTGATTTTTATTAACTTTATGTTTCTGCATTTTTAAACTGTTTTCATCTCTGGCCTAAACTATGTCTTTTATTTTCTAATGTATAGCTGCCTTTGGAAAGCACTTTGTAACGTGTTTTGAAAAGTGCTATAGAGATAAAAATGTATTATTATTTAGTGCTGTCAAGAGATTAAAAAAAATGGCGCGATTAATTAATTATGCTCTGTAATGAAATAATGTAATTAATCTATTTTTAATCGCACATAAAAATTGCTGAGAATTGTTCTCAACTTCAGGTATTTTCATTTAAATCACATTATTGTGGCAGATCAAAAGATTGGTATATAACAAAGTGGCTTTATAAAGTAATTTATTTATTTATTTTTTTTTCTTTTTAATTTTTTATTTAAATTTATTGTTTTTAACTGACTTGAACAGATACAGGAGTAGCCATTTACATTCTGCTGTTTTTGAGATTAGTTCTAAGGGCTATGTGTCATATTGATGTGTACTTTAGTGAATCTCCAAATAATAGAAAATACAAATGAAATAAAACATCAGGAATTATTCATTTTGGCTCTGAACCCTGTCATCTTGTCTAGTTTTGGCAACACGGCGTACTCGGAGCTTGTTGCAGTTAGCACTGTCCGAATGTCTGTTCTAGCTGTCCATGCTAGCTGCTACATGTTTAGCATTGAGGTGCTAATGGGTGCTGCAAATCTCCGGTGTTCAACAAACTTTTTCTTGCTTGATTTGCACACAACTAGGCTCGTTTTCCATCTGGTGTTTTTATAAGACAAAATTAACGCAAACAAAGCTGAGCAGCTTGGCAATCTCCCGTCTTGTATTGTAGCCTGTGCATCAATAATATGTCTATACCAGGAACTCTTGAAATGAGAAGGTTCCGCGCTGTTTGGAGTGCTTAAAAAAAGGCATTATTTTTTTAGCGCGTAATTTTTTCCTGTATTTAATTAATCACAATTAATTTCTTAAAGTGACAGCCCTATTATTATTATATTATTATGTAAAGGTGTTAGATTTGATGATGCAGTAAGTAGCCCAGCCTTGTCTTTTTGTATTTTTTTTTAGATGTGGAGAGAGTGTGCTGTGTGTGGTGCCAGATATCTCAGCCTTCAGAGAAGGATGGCGCTGGGTGAGACAGCCGGTTCAGGTGCCTGTGACTCTTGTCCGCAACGACGGGATCATCTATGCCACGCCCCTAACCTTCACGTACACCCCCGAACCAGGGCCCAGACCTCACTGCAGTGCAGCAGGGGACATTCTACGGTCAAACAGCACTTCATCATGACCAGCATCCACACAGCAAAGGGACAGCTTTGGAAGTGGATGTGGAGCTGATATGGACCCTGTCTCCACTCTGTTAGCGTGCCCTGAAAATGTTTGTGAACTTGTTCTCCAAAGAGGCTCAGTTACCTGTGAAGAACTGCAGAGAAGCCCTTTAACAAATGAAAACTGAAGAGGAAAAAATACTGAAGAGTTCCACACAGACTTCTTCTAACTAACTGTCTTCTACTGCCATCTTATGGATTGATGTGAAAATGCAACTCAACAACCTAAATATTCAAGCTCTTCACCTGAAAGGAGAGGAATACATTTTTCTAAGATTTTATAATAACATTTTATGCTTTTTAGGAAACTTTTGAAGGTTTGTTAACAACCAAGGTTATTGTTTTACTGTGAACTATGTTCATTTAAGTGTTATGAGCAAGGGAGTTACATTGTTTTTATGGACCAAGGAACATTCTAATGATTCAATAATACTATATTTTGAAAGCTTTTTTGAAGGTACATTTTGACTTTTATTTAATACTACATAAAAAGTTCTCTTTTCTTTAGCTGCAAAGCTTGGTTCAGTCGAAACCACTTTTGAGGCGAAGTTTTTACTTGGAGACGGTTGTAAAAAAAAAATACAAATAAATGTAAAGGATTTTTCACCTTTTTGTGTGTTTGACTTTCTCATCATCACTACCAACCATTACCAAATATTGATAATGATCTTTATAGCATAGTACAGAAAATAAATTAATGCCAACTTTTTAATGAGGCACTTTAAATAAACAAAATATGCCCAAGTTGTATGACTGATCATAAGGACTTGATATTAAGAGAAACTCTTCAGTTATGTATTTGATTGTGATTTGCCAACAGTGGAGGAATATTATTTGTTTCATCATAATAGTTAATTTTCTCTGTATAAATCTTCACTTTGACTTTTTTTTATAGTTGATATAAGAGGACGTAAATTAAACAGTAATGAATAGGGATGCACCGAAGTGGCCGAAGCCGAATAAAATGTAAACACTTGGCCGAATATCGAATGTGGTTAAGTTTTTCACAATTTTTTTTAATAGTGCAGAAATAGCCTAGAATATTTTTTTTTTTCATTTTTATTAGACCTTCAAATAAAACAAAACATGCATTCCAAAAAAAAACCTAAAGTGCATTAAAGGGGAGGTATGATGAAAAAGATCACTTTATAATGGTTGTACTACAATGATATACATCCCTTGAGCCTCATTCAGAGGGCCAAAGTTGAAAAAGTTCTGTTTCCTCCCTCCCTTGTTGTTCCATATTTTGTAAAAAGTCAGTTTTAAACGGGCGAGTTGGATTTTGGCCACGTTGGCAGGTGACGTCACCTGACACGCCTCCCAGAATGTGAGCTCCTCCCTCTCCAACTATCTAACAGATAAAACAAACACTGCAGTTTAATATAGAATATATATTATACTTTATTGCCATATATGTAAATGCCAACTGCACTACTGGACGCCCAAACGGCACTACTTTTTCTGCTGCCGATCATGTTGGGAGTCACTGCTTGGAGCCCCAAGCTGTTAGCATTCCATGCTAATGCTACACCAGCCTGTGCAGCGAGACCCGGTGTAGTGTAAGGAGGAAACGATGGGGACATTTGTGGATAATTCAGTAGGTGGCGGTATGCACCTAGTTTGTAATCCGCCATTAAACTAAAAGAAGAAGACGTTTACGGATTTGTGGTTCACAGCGCTAACAACGGACTCGGTGACGGGCAAACGGAGAGCGGTAAGCGGAAAGGAGAGAGTCTGGCTGTGTTAATGTGTGAAAAGGAGGAGCTGCTGTGCTCCTGCAGCAACGCGCACACACTTTTCCGACTCTAAATCACTGCACGTTGTTCGATTGCGTCATACGCTATTATTTAGATTATTAGATTCAGGTGTTCCAATCATGCTCATGGCCACAGGTGGATTCAATCATGCTATGATGGGTGCAGTTTGCTGCTTCAAACATCTTTAAAAGCAATGGTCACGCTCAGCAGGTCAGTGTGACCAAACAAACAGTCGGGAACAATTTATTAACTCTCCACAGAAAGTCCAGGGGCATGTTGAATTCCACAGATCATCAAACTTGTGTGTAAATACACTGGTCCTTTGATCCAAGACTTTGATCATAAAAAGCAAAGCAAAGCGATGGCTATAGCATGTCACCACTTTCAATGGAGTTCCATTCAACTTTGTTTATATAGTGCCATATAGAAAAATGAGTCATCTCTTAGCACTTGTCACAAAATATAAAATTGGCTGGTTGATATAAAGATATTCAAGATATATAAGGTTTTCTATTTTGGCGATATTGAAAATTACAATATCGCCTATGTTGATATACATATTTTTTTATAGCTTATTTTGTATCAAAAAACTTGTTTTAGGAGTCGCTGCTTCCACTACTACTCAACAAAGCACATATTGTATAGCTAACCCAGAATTTTTTTCTGGTCAGACTTAATTTGAACTGAAATTATTGAGATTTATATTGTATATCGCCCATTTGAGAAAAAATATCAAAATCTGAGTTTTGGTCCATATCACCCAGCCCTACTTGGAGTAATTGATTACACTTTCCTCACAAACTGACCAGTAAAGTGAGTGACTGTGTTGTGCATGGAATAATATTTAGTGAAGTAGGATTGGGTTTTCACTTCTAGTAAAAATCTTACTGTAAAAACACATTTTGGATAGTTTCATGCTAAACATTGTAGGGCTCAGATTATAATATTTTTAATCTAATTATAATCAGTTAGGGACGTCCTTTAAAACACAATTCTGCATGAGAAAATGCCATGGATGAGTGATCTTATTGTGAAGAAACTACACAGGCCTGACCCATTAATCATGCTTTTTGAACACTTTGTGCACTCCTCCCTATGGAAGCGCGTTTCCACCACTAAAAAAAAATTCACCAAGGAAAGTCATAATTATGAGAAACAAAGTCATAATTATGAGATAGTAAAGTCATAATTGAGTTAGTAAAGTCATAATTATAAGATAGAAAGTCATAATTATGAGAAAGAAAGTCATAATTATGAGTTAGTAAAGTCATAATTATGAGATAGACAGTCATAATTATGACTTTCTATCTCATAATTATGACTTTAATGAATTATGACTAATATATATATATATATATATATATATATATAATGTCAGGATGGGGTTTTATTTTGGAGGGCGGGCAGGAACTGTTGACCTCTCTTCCAGCAGCGTTCTCCTGCTGGGCACCAGCTGCTGGTGATTGGACACCAGCTGCAATTAACTGCTGGGTATCATAATTATGAGTTAGTAAAGTCATAATTACGAGATAGAAAGTCATAATTATGAGATAGACAGTCATAATTATGAGAAAGAAAGTCATAATTATGAGATAGACAGTCATAATTATGAGAAAGAAAGTCATAATTATGAGTTAGTAAAGTCATAATTATGAGATAGACAGTCATAATTATGACTTTCTATCTCATAATTATGACTTTAATGAATTATGACTAATATATATATATATATATATATATATATATATATATATATATATATATATATATATATATATATATATATATATAATGTCAGGATGGGGTTTTATTTTGGAGGGCGGGCAGGAACTGTTGACCTCTCTTCCAGCAGCGTTCTCCTGCTGGGCACCAGCTGCTGGTGATTGGACACCAGCTGCAATTAACTGCTGGGTATCATAATTATGAGTTAGTAAAGTCATAATTACGAGATAGAAAGTCATAATTATGAGATAGACAGTCATAATTATGAGAAAGAAAGTCATAATTATGAGATAGACAGTCATAATTATGAGAAAGAAAGTCATAATTATGAGTTAGTAAAGTCATAATTATGAGATAGACAGTCATAATTATGACTTTCTATCTCATAATTATGACTTTAATGAATTATGACTAATATATATATATATATATATATATATATATATATATATATATATATATATATAATGTCAGGATGGGGTTTTATTTTGGAGGGCGGGCAGGAACTGTTGACCTCTCTTCCAGCAGCGTTCTCCTGCTGGGCACCAGCTGCTGGTGATTGGACACCAGCTGCAATTAACTGCTGGGTATAAATGGGGAATCTTTGCTTCATTTTAGTGCTGGGATATTTTCCACTATGGTTTCTGAGCTGGGTTTCATGCCAGTAATTCCTAAATTCTACAACAAGTGTTTCTTCCCTGCTTTTGGACATTCTTCTCGTTTGCCTTTTTGATTATTTCTGCCTCCATGTACTGACCACCTGTGTGCTGATTGCCTGACCATGCCTCAAAAAACAATAAATATTGGTTTAATGCACCTGAGCTCCGCCTCCATCCCTGCATTTGGGTCTACACCTACACCTGCACGTGACATTTAGGGCGCTATCACCGGCTGATATTAGCTAGAAAGTGTAATATCTGTTGACCGGTATTGTTTTTTCCACAGAATTTGAAAAACCAATACATGCTGGTGCTTGTAACATGTTTAAAACAAATATATTCTCCTTTACTGAAGATGAATAAGAATTCTTATTTTTCACAGATGTATATTTGTGGAATACGACCTACGGGGCCTCAAATTAACAGTAGGCCAAACCTGTTATTTCCATTAAGATATATATAATGTTACCTACATTTAAGTTGAGGGGAGGTGGGTATATACAGTATGTATATATTGGTATTCTTTATTTCATCTTTTTTTTTTTTACATTTCTATCACTATCTGGTAATATTGTAAATCGGTAATTGATTATTGGACAATATCGGATATCGGCAAAAGCTATAATCAAACATCTCTAATTATAGATATAAAAACCTGCCGGTGTTGGCATGGGCCAAGCGGGGATACAATGTTAATTTAAAATAGTCTGAGCAAGTGGTAGTGAAGAAAGTGATCCCTGAGGTGAATCATCTTCTACTCATAGAATCATGCATGTTAAAGTATTAAACTTACTGACTGGTCTTTGATCTCACACCCTACCGACAGAGATGATTATATTAGCTACACGGACTGAATCCTGCCATAAAGTTCTTCTTGGACTTCTTCGTTCTGCGCATGCTCCACCGGCTACAGATCATGTGTGCTCTGCTATTTATAAAAAAAAAAAAAAAATGGGACCCAGTTGGCAGGAGGATGAAACGTGATACTGGATGAATTTCTTGTCCTGTGTGGCCCACTCACTCTCAATGTTTCTTTTTACTAACAGTTTCAATTGGACAAAAAGCACTGAGTGCTGCGCGTAAAAGAAACAAAAAACCAGTAAAAAAAAAAAAAAGGTGTGCAAACATTTCCTTTCACGTACTTTGAACATTTGCAGATGAGAATACAGCTGCAGACCAACCGTCATTAAATAAGTAGATGACACTGTCTCTCACAGGACATACTTGCCTCTTCTAAGCATCAGACATCTACACGAATGTGCTCAAGTTTAGCTTTTGTAGTGTTAATTCATTTTATCTGGTCTCCTATAAGCATTTTCACATCAGTCGCTAAATAACATGAATTATGATGACATAATTAGATGTCAGGGCCAGTATTTGGAGAGAGAATGTAAGGGGAAAAAAAACCTTCATTGCTGTTTTAAAATGTCAAACTTAAATGTATACTCAACCACTGCTTAGTGTCAGTTTGATACGCGCTAGTGTTCAATCAAACACTTACTGTATGTAAATAAATGTTAAACACCTTTGATGATAGAATAAGATTTTATTATTTTTTTTTAATTGCATTTAATGTGTTTTTTCAAAAATAATAGACTCACTTCAGTATATGTCTATAACCTATAATTTCATAGAAGGGTTTGAAGTTTTTTTTATAGAGTTAAGTATGTAATTATCAAATAAAATATAAAGTAAGCTAATAAACTATTTAAATAAATTTACAATTGTAAAATATGTTGACAAAGGTCTAAACTCTCTCTTTGGTTAAAAAAGACAGCAACAAATAGGTAAATAGATTCATTGTTGAACATGTTTTGCACAATTTGGTGTCAACAGTCTTGTTATACTGCTTTTGTTTTTAAATGTGATCAGAATGCATCATGGTAAAACATTTTAAACACTTTACAATGACAGTTTTGACTTCATTGTGTCCCCTTCAGGCATACTTTTGTGTGTTTACCTAGTTTGTTTCATATATGTCTATATTTAGAGCGGGTTAAGGAAACAGGCTCCTTTGGGAGCAGAGGGAGGCGTCACGTCTCTGAATGTCTGTTGGCAAAGAGTGACAGTAAAGTAGTGAGCGACAGGACATAGTCACTTCATTCGTCTGGAGAGGGGAAAAGATAGATTTCAGAGCCAAACAGACCAGTCACGGTCTGAGTTTTCAACATCCAACTTCGAAACTTTTTATCCAACCACTGGATTATTATTTTTTTTTTCAACATGGGCTAGATGATTCCTGTGGATAATCTCTTGCATTTCTAAGAAAAAGGAAGAAAGAAAATCTGATTTGAGCTTTTTGTCTTTGGATATTCACTGCGGGCTGATGTTTCGGATCATTTTACGCACCGTCACACCAAACTTTCCCAAAGCCTTTGGATGCGTCTGGAGCACAGAAACACACTTAGAAGAACACAGTGGTCATGTTCGCTTGATTTCTCAAGCGAACATCCGTATCACATCTCGACTCTGGCTGCACCACTAATAGAAACACAGATCGTTTAACACTTTATGCTGACGGACATCCGTGACTGTCTTCGTGGTCTTTATATATATATATATTTTTTTCTGCATCTGTTTTGATCACTTTCTCAACTTTTGATCAAATCATCAGGCACTATTTGAAATGTTGCCTCTGTCTCCGTTATTCCTGCTTTTCCCCGCCGCGCTCTTCCTGGCGGCGCATGGCGTCGGAGATCTCCACGGATTTACATTTCCTGGCGGGGGTCCCGGGTTTGAGCAGGCAGGTATGTAAACCACTAAACAAGCCAACAGTTACCAAAACAGAAACACAAGTCATATAGAAAATGCATGGAGTCATACATTTTTGTGATGATGACACACATTGTTTTTTTTTTTTTTTTTAAAGAAAATTTCTCAGACCCCCAAGCTACACCTTGTGGACCCCTGGGGGTTCTCGGACCCCAGTTTGAAAACATAGTCTAATGAGATGACTAAATGTTGTATTACAAGATTACTATTTCATTTAGCAGAAAGCGACATACAACATGAGCAGTTAGGGTTAAGGGACTTGCTCAACATAAAGATAACCCAGGTTGAATTCGAACCAGCAACCCTCTTAATACATCCCACTTCCTTAACCGTTACTCCACCACCACCTGTTCAATTCAATTCAAAGTCATCTCAAAGCGCTGTTATGACTGTTATTTTTGAACTATGCAAATGAATAAAATATTGTACCATTTGAACATACAAGAATACTGAAATATGAAAAAAATGATCTGTTTATGATAAACTAAATGCATTTTAGGATACAAGGTAGAAAGAAAAGTTTAAATTTATATGCCTATAAAAGTTAACTTGCCTCATGAAAACAAGTACATTTTATTTTCAATTAACTGCACTTGTTATCATATACAGTAGGTCCCACATACAGTATATATGGAAAAGATTAAACTAAATTTTAAAAAAAAGCACAATATTGCCAACTATTGTTCGAAATATGAATATTAGAAACAACATTCTAATGCAGATTTGGTATGAATCTCTTTGAAACTAAAAGCACAAGGTCTCTCTCCATTTCTATAAGGTAAAACGCCAGAAACCCTCTGAATTCTGACCGCAAACCACAAGTTGAGAATCCCAGCTATAAGCACACATTTCCCTTAAAAATGTGTGCTTTCCTCTTTTGAAGCATAATCATGGAATGGTTCCCTGTTTGATTATGACCGTATGTAATTAAAACTTGGGAATTTTGGAATTCAGATTAAAAACTTTATTTTGAGGAATGTGTTCCTATTTTTTTATTTGTTCTTCTTCCTTTTGTGAATAACTGATTATGAAACACTATAAACAGACTTTACAGTGAATAGGGTTAAACTGAGGTCACATTAGAAGGTCCAATTGGGACACAAATACAGACACAAACATACACTCACGAATGCACTTTTTCGTTCCCATATTTTGCCTTTCTGAATGATTCAATAGCTGAAACATAGTCAAGTTAGAATGAAAATTAGAATACAATAACGAAGCTTTCAACAACAATGTTGGGTATTTGTTTTTTATTTTAATGCTTCTTAAAGTCACAGGTCATTAAATAGATTTAAATTATTGCAATTATTTTTACATTTATGTTGATTCTTCCTTACTTGGTGACACTTTTGATACAACTACAGGTGCTGGTCGTATAATTAGAATATCATGATAAAATTGATTTATTTCAGTAATTCCATTCAAAAAGTGAAACTTGTATAATGTCTACATTCATTTCACACAGACTGATATTTCAAGTGTTTATTTCTTTTAATGTTGATTATAACTGACTACTAATGAAAAACCTCAAACTGAGTATCTCAAAAAAACAGAATACTGTGGAGAGGATCAATATTGAAGACACCTGGTGCCCCACTCTAGTCAGCTAATGAACTCAAAACACCTGCAAAGGCCTTTAAATGGTTTCGTTTAGTTCTGTAGGCTACACAGTCATGAGGAAGACTACGGTGGCTGGGAAGTGTCAGGTGAATGCATTTACAGAAACGAACACAAATGCAAACAGGTCAAAACATGAATGCAAACCGGCCACAACGGAAGTATTTCCGCAACGGAAGTGTTTTCGACAGACGGGTATTATGATATGATAGCCTGATATGAAAAATATAAGAGTATTCTAATCAACTTTCATTTACTTTCATACGTGTTTCGACGTCTTCTTCTTGTTCTTCTCTGTTCTGGCAACACTTCCGTTGCGGAAACCCGGTGGCTGGGAAGTGTCAGGTGAATGCATTTAAAGAAATGAACACAAATGCAAAAAGGTCACAACGGAAGTGTTTCCGACGGACCGGTATTACAGACAGACACGTTTCTGGCTAATATTTTTAACCCGCCAGAACAGAGAAGAACAAGAAGAAGACATCAAAACACGTATGAAAGTAAGTGAAAGTTGATTAGGATACTCTTATATTTTTCATATCAGGCTATCATATCATAATACCCGTTTGTCGAAAACACTTCCGTTGTGGCCGGTGTGCATTTGTGTTCGCTTCTGTAAATGCATTCACCTGACACTTCCCAGCCACCGTAGAAGACTGCTAATCTGACAGTTCTCTAAAAGACAACCATTGACACCTTGCACAAGGAGGACAAGACACAAAAAAGTCATTGCTAAAGAGGCTGGCTGTTCACAGAGCTCTGTGTCCAAGCACATTAATAGAGAGGCAGGGAAGGAAAAGATGTGGTAGAAAAAAGTGTACAACAATAGAGATAACTGCACCATGGAGAGGATTGTGAAACAAAGCCCATTCAAAAATGTGAGGGAGATTCACAAAGAGTGGACTGCAGCTGGAGTCAGTGCTTCAAGAACCAAAACGCACAGACGTATGCAAGACATGGGTTTCAGCTGTCACATTCCTTGTGTCGAGCCACTCCTGAACAAGAGACAGCGTCAGAAGCGTCTCACCTGGGCTAAAGACAAAAAGGACTGGACTGCTGCTGAGTGGTCCAAACTTATGTTCTCTGATGAAAGTACATTTTGCATGTCCTTTGGAAATCAAGGTCCCAGAATCTGGATGAAGAGAGGCACAGAATCCACGTTGCTTGGTCCAGTGTAAAGTTTCCACAGTCAGTGATGGTTTGGGGTGCCATGTCATGTGCTGGTGTTGGTCCACTGTGTTTCCTTAGGTCCAAGGTCAACACAGCTGTCTACCAGTAAGTTTTAGAGCACTTCATGCTTCCTGTTGCTGACCAACTTTATGGAGATGCAGACTTCATTTTCCAACAGGACTTGACACATGCACACAGTGCCAAAGCTACCAGTACCTGGTTTAAGGACCATAGTATCACTGCTCTTTATTGGCCAGCAAACTCACCTGACCTTAACCCCATAGACAATCTATGGGGTATTGTGAAGAGGAAGATGTGAGACACCAGACCCAACAATGCAGAAGGCCACCATCAGAACAACCTGGGGTCTCATAACACCTGAGCAGTGCCACAGACTGATTGACTCCATGCCACGCCGCATTAGTGCAGTAATTCAGGCAAAAGGAGCCCCAAATAAGTACTGAGTGCTGTACATGCTCATACTTTTCATGTTCATACAAACATTTCTAGTTTTTTTTTTTTTTTTGTATCAGTCTGAAGTAATATTCTAATTTTCTGAGATATTGAATGTGGGGTTTTTATTAGTTGTCAGGTATCATCATCAAAATTAAAAGAAATAAACATTGGAAATATATCTTTGTGTGTAATGAATGAATATAATATACAAGTTTCACTTTTTGAATGAAATTACTGAAATAAATACACTTTTTCATGATATTGTAATTATTTGACCAGCACCTGTAAACACAGTACCTGTATTGTAATGCAAATTCATTGTAGCTACTGTTAACATTTATTTTTGACAAACTTTTTTATTGGCATTATAAATGTAAATAGAAGACTAATTGAAAGTTAGGAGTTATCAGACTGGAGAAGAGCCCTTCTCTACTCCAGTCTGATAACTCCTAACTTTCAATTAGTCTTTCTGACTGGACCTTTGACAGCAAAGCATCAGAGAGACAAAAATTGTCCCTGACTCAGTTACCACAGAAATGTTGGGAAGCTGTGCGTCACCACTCCATGCACTATTTACCATAACACAGTGTAATTTAAAGTCTAAATATAGAGCATTGTAGCAGTGTGAACCGTGATGACAAGATAAAAATATGACCATGTAATGTGAGCTGTTTAGGTTTAATGGGACATTCTTCGCCTTGTTTTGTAAAGTAAAACAGTGCAGCATGGGTAAGGGTTTGCTATTCTATTCTTGCTATTCCTATTGATTCAATGTTTGAATAATAAAAAAAAAACATAGTAGTTTCTTAGCAGGTACACAAAGTATTCCAACATGTAGAATTGGTTTAAGATGTTCTGCTGAAGTTGAAATCAGAATAGGAAAGAATTGTCGTTTAATTGTGTGTCAAGGTTTACACAAACGCTCTAATCTAATGATTCTCTACGTCGTCTGATTGAAGGATTTAGATTGAAATGTCAGAATTTGAAGCGTGAACGCATAAATTCACCCTGCCTTCTATCAATGCCTGGTGCTGTTCTGAAGGTGTGAGGCAGGGGGGCCCAGTTCTGGTCCTGCACAGTCCCCGTCCAGCATGCTTAAGACGTTACACTGGTCCACCACAACTGACTGTAGATAGCTTGTTATCCAGACTTTCTGTAGACCTGCATGTTGACACCATCATTAGAAGGTGTGCTGAGCAGGGAGACGTCAACACATGCGGGGCAAGGGCTCTCCAGGACCAGACTCCACCATCTTGAATGTGAGGGATTTATGCTGCAAAGCTCAAAGTTAATTATTAAAATTCAATAGTCACCAAATATCAGTCCTGTAATGGGCATTTACACTATGTTATAGAAGCAAACATCTCTGTTAGCTCTGATTGAGGCTGTAGTACATTGATTCATTTATGTCAGAAGGAATTGAATGGTTTTGAAGGGAAATAATGGATCCATGGTTGGTGACTGTATCTGAAAACGTTTTGAGACGTCGGGTGCTCAAGGAGTTAAACTTAGACAGTGTTTTAAAATAATGCTAACATGATGGAGGAAAAAAACTTGTGCCAATGTAAAATTTCAACAAATATTTACAATCGAGGAGGACAGTGGTGTCACTTGGATATGTGACGTTTGTGTAACAAAGTTTGTGTGGTATTTTTGTAGCTATAAATATTTTATTTTCACAGTAGCTAAAGAAGCTCAACAGATTTATACAGTATATATATACAAAACAAATTAGCAACAGCATCACTGCTAAAGTAGATTGGTGAGAAGGTGAGAAATTACCAATCGATTTTCTGCAAGACAGACAGATCTGATACAGCTTAGAAAAAGTGAATTAAAAAAATAAAAATAAAAAAATCAACATTTTGTTGGATGAACCCTGGATCACCTGTATTTGTCATGTTGTCCTCTTAAAATGACAAGTGTTTTAATATGTTTATAGACCCTTGCATGGTGGTGTTTCCACCATGTATGAGTGAAGCTGACCGCTACAGCCTGGAGGCCCTGCGGAGCATCCATCAGATGATGGATGATGATCAAGATGGTGGGATTGAGGTGGAGGAGAGTGTGGAGGTACAACATTCAGTTCTTCATACAAATAATAATGTAATGTCCTGTTGGTGCATGATTTTGCATGGAAGAGACTGGCAGTGACCAACAGGTGTCCAGCTGGCTCGTAGTTGAGTCAAATGCTCCTTCAAGGACAGCAACAGTGTAATTTTGTTTTTTGGCCTACTGACAAAACTGGTTTGCACTAATAGAACACTAAATCACTGTAGTGACCTTTCATGGCTCGAATTAAGACTTTTACTTTTCTCAAAGAAACATACATTTAGCATCAACACTGATAATGAAAGTGTGTGAGTGTTGCACAACATGATAAATGTATGAAATGAATAGGTGGTAAATTTGCGTTAAGGTTAACAGATGAATTTGTATTTTGTGGGTGATTTTCTGCTTTCCGCAAATAATATGAATACATGTCATCCGTTTGTGTGTTGTTAGTACCATTATGTGAGACTGGTACTGAACCCAAGATTATAGATTTGCTTCCCTTACAAAATGTGGCTCATGGATACATAATCCAGTGGCTCAGGTTGCAGTTGCCATAGAGATGTCAAGAGAGGAATTCAAGTCCATCAAAGTCCTAAAATTCCACTTGCCATCATTATTTACAGCCAAGAGGACATTCAAAGACACACACACACACACACACACACACACTTCTACATCCCTTTAAGATAAACACAATTTCAAAACAACCACGTCTTATTCCTAGACTGAAACCTGAGAACATGGCACACTGCAACACCCGCCTAATTTATAATGAACAAAAATAATCCCATGCTCCCTTTGCCCTTTATACACTTAAGCTATTAGAAACCATTTAATTCTCACTTATCTTTTATTTTTCAGTTCATTATTGAAGACATGAAGCAACAGCAGACCAACAAACACAACCACCTTCATCGGGAAGATCAGCACATCACAGTCGAGGAACTCTGGAGGGGCTGGAAATCATCTGAAGGTCTGTTTGCGCATGTGTGCACGCTTGTGTTTACGTGTATGTGTTCAACTTTCATGTGCCTTTGTGAAGGTCAAGTTTTCCAGTTGTATTGATGTTTCAGTGCACAACTGGACCCAAGAAGACGTGCTCCGCTGGCTGAAGGAGTTTGTGGAGTTACCACAGTATGAGAGGAACTTTAAGGACTTTAAAGTCAATGGAAACACACTTCCTAGGTGAGAGTAATTTGAATGCGTTATCTTCCGACTTGCTATTGCTGGATATGCCTCATATCCAAACTGAGCCTGGTTGCTGTTCTGTTTGTAGGATTGCAGCTAATGAACCATCATTCCTGAGCATGCAGCTGAGAGTTCAGGACCAGAGAGATAAACAGAAGCTCAATATCAAAGCGCTGGATGTAGTTTTGTTTGGACCCCCTACACGTGAGAGCAAATACTCACCATATACCATTTTTTTAAACACATTTTGGGTTTTTATTCACCCAATAAAACCCAATTTTTCTTTGTGAAACCTTAAATCCAAACACAAAACTTATTTGCCTTTACAGATCATGCATTTACAACCAATTATAATCATATTTGTTTGTAAAATACACTCATTCTTTTTTGCGCTGACACCTTTTACTCCACAGGCCCCCCTCATAACTACATGAAAGATCTTCTGCTAATTGTGTCTGTGGTGATGGGAGTTGGAGGCTGTTGGTTTGCTCAGGTTCAGAACAAAACCAGCAAAGTCCACATTTCCAAGATGATGAAAGATTTAGAAAGCCTTCAGAGGGCTGAGCAAAGCCTCATAGACCTTCAGGAGCAGTAAGTATTATTTTTCCTGGTTGTGCTTTTGCATGGGATGCTTTATTGAGTTGACTGTGCTCAGTGTGATTTAAATAAGAATACTTTTAATTTACTCAGGCTGGAAAGAGCTCAGGAGGAAAAACGGAACGTGGCAGAGGAGAAGCAGAACCTGGAAGAGAAAATGAGAGATGAGATTATGGGAGCGCAGGAGGAAGCTTACCGTCTGCATGAGCTGAGGCAGGGAGCTGTCTGTGAGCTGAGCCGCCTCCGATATGCAGAGGAAGAGCTGGAGCAGGTAGACTATTTCACAAGAATCACAATCAGAATCAATTTTATTTGTCATTGGCATTGCACATGTTACAGAGCAACAAAATTCATGTCAGTTTCATCCCGTCCACAAAATCATGAAAAGACAATCACACATAACACTTAGAACATGGGAGTACAAGAGCGGGAGAACTGGGGTTCTCCACAAGGGCGGCGCCCCTTATTTAGATGAGAAATGGGATAACAACATGAGGAGAGGTGACGGGAAAAGGCAGGTTTTGAACTGAATTCCTTAATGAAGTGCAAAGTAGAGAACTAAGAAAAAACCTCTCAGCATACATGCATTAAAACTGATATCTAGAGTTCCTGAGAAATCTATGTTTTTGTATCATTCTTTTGAAATGCCAAAAAATACCTAACTAGTCTTTTACTATGGTCTACTGCCAATGGACATTCATATACAGTACAATAATGTATATAAGTCCCGCCTTCGTCCTATGGACCCCTATACAAATGGAAACTAGCGCCTTGATCGCCCAGCCAATAGGCTTCGACTTTGTTTTTGAGACTGTCAATCAAAGTGAATGCAGAACTGTGCAAGGAAACAAGGCCGCGCGTCACAACAGAAAACAGGTAAATATAATTTTGGCTCTTATCTGACCCATAGACCTATATCAGTGTGACCCGATGCAACCTTGTTATGTTCCGCGATTTGCGTGCAGACAAGTAGAGGCGTGGCAACTGGTAGATTGGTAGAGGCAGTGGGAGGAAGTGCGGCTGTTTAGGACGGGACATCGAGACGTTTCTCAGAAATTATTAAGCAAAACACAGTCAAAGAAAACACAGTCACGATAACATAGCACGTGGTATGGTGAGGTGGGGGGGTGTAGTTCTGTGGGGAGGGATGTTGGGGGCGGGGGCAGGGCGGAGATGGGGAAAGGATATCCACTCGCGTGGGGGCATGCAGCCTCTGGGTACTCCTCCACAGACACCTTCACTGAGTTGAATGATATTGTATCACTATATCATTTGTAATGCAATGAAATAAAAATAAACTTTAACAGCAGAGAATCTGTGGTGATAACAAAAAGTTAGATTTGAACTGGGACAAAATCTGCATTTAAAATGCTCTCTTGTCTCTCTCTTTCTCAGTCATTTGTTCCCACTAACAACTTTCCCACCCCAATTCCTCAATTTTCATTTGCATATGTTATTATATATATTTTATTTGCATATTTATTTTTGTTCTTACTCTTACTCTCTGCTCCTATATTGTGTTGCTGCAATGTGAATTTCCCCTCTTGGGATCAATGAAGGTGTATGCTATTCTATTCATTGATGTAAAAAGAAAATTAAGAATAGAATATCCAGTCTGGGTAAACCACACTCAGGTTTACAACATGCACTATTGTTATGGCTGCATTAAACAGTGGAATTGCTGTGAAAGGTTAGGTTGAAAGGCTGCCCCAGCATAAGTCTTCAATAAAAATCAAACAAAGTACAAACAAAACCCTTAAGCAGCAAAAGTATTACAGGTGAAAATGAACATTGAATTCACAACCTGGGGCACACAGTGCAGCAAGGAAACCCAGTGTACCACATGATGGTGAAAAACCAAAAAAAAAACAACAATAGGAGACCAAAGATTCCTTGTTTTTTCCTCTACTTTTTTGATGGACTGCAAGCCACGTCAACTTAAATTGGAAACAAAATGTATAAAACATTTACATTTCCTTATAAAATATTGGCATTTAAAATTATGTGTCAGTGTTAAAAGACTAATAAAATATTAACAGTGATAGAAAATAGAAATGTTTCCTGGATACAAGTGATAACATATTTTCTTTGTAGAATGAACAGATGGATGGATGAATGGTTGAGTTCTGTATAATTCAGTCTGGGGCACCTTCCTCAGGTGCGTGGAGCTCTAAAGCAGGCGGAGAAGGACATGCAGGCCAGTTGGACCTTCTCAGAAGCTCTTCAGCTGTGGCTGCAGCTAACCCATGAGGTGGAAGTACAATACTACAATGTGAAAAAGCAGAGTGCAGAGTTACAGCTTGCCACTGCCAAGGAAGAGGTAATGGATGTTAAAGGGTTTATCCACATCATTTAATAGTATGTGATGTGTTAGTAAATATTTATAGAGATTATCAACAATGAGGCAAACAAACCAATATGTAATCATTCCATACAGCCACTAATTGTGGGAAATTATGCTGTAAATGGTCAATTAAGTATTTTACCTAAAATCTGATAAATTACTTGCATATGCTTTCTTCAGGCAGAGAGGATCAAGAAAAAGAGGAGCTCATTGCTGGGGACACTTCATGTGGCTCACAGTTCATCTCTGGACCAGGTTGACCACAAAATCCTGACAGCAAAGTGGGTTTCTCACTTACATTTATAAAATGTGCTTGTGTTAAACGGAGTCTGAATTGTTTATGTCTGTCGCAGAAATGCTTTGTCTGAGGTAACAGCCTGCCTTCGAGAGCGCCTTCATCGCTGGCAGAAGATCGAGCTCCTCTGTGGCTTCCCCGTCATCAGGAACCCAGGTCTGGCTAACCTCACTGCTCAGCTGTACTCTGACTCAGTGTCACTGGGGCTACCTCGAGTGCCTCAAGCATCCTGCTCTTGTCACAGCTCCATTCACGGATCCATAGAGGATCTGTTCGAGGAGTCTGCGCCTCCATTTCTACCACAGAAGTCAGGTAATATTTGGTGGCTTTTCTCTCAGTGTCAATGGCACAAAATGAGTATTTAACCATGAAGAATATAAACTGACTTATTTAACAAACTAACACAATGAATATGGAGTTATTTAGAATCTATAATGTTGATCAAGGGCTGTATATTATTATTATTATTATTATTATTATTATTATTATTATTATTATTATTATTATTATTATTATTATTATTATTATTATTAATAATAATAATTAAGAGAGATATTAATTTTTTAAATTTCTCCAAATTAATCCAGAATCAGTATATTGATCCAAATCCCCTCCAATATTTATTGGTCTTTTCCATGGCATAAGATCTATCATTGGTTGTCAAAATATGTGACATCATGACAGAAAAACAAACACATAATCATGTTTTCCACTACTTCTGTGACTGTAATGTTGCAATATATAACAAATTCAGGTTTTGTAACAA
Source organism: Gouania willdenowi (assembly GCF_900634775.1). Lineage (NCBI taxonomy): Eukaryota > Metazoa > Chordata > Actinopteri > Blenniiformes > Gobiesocidae > Gouania > Gouania willdenowi. The sequence continues at coordinate 28,118,004 of NC_041044.1, forward strand.
ATCAAAGTGTTTGATGCACTGAGGTCAAACTGTTCTCTTTATTATAAAGAGTTCCAAATATAATATTATACTACCACTATTATTACTACTACTACTACTATTACTACTTTGACCATTTTTCAAACCTTTTTGTCTCTTTTCAGTTCCACCACTAAAGCGTTCTCCTCGGGCTCTGGGATCAACCATATGTCGCTCTCGTCGTACTGGAGTCATTACTCAAGCACCCACCTCTATAATTTCCCCCGAACCCGACCTTCTTATCCCTATTCGAGCTCCTTACCATGGCAATGAAAATCAAGAAGTCTTCTTTCTAAAAACTCTCAAAAAACAGTATGTACGGTTGTTGCACAAATACATTTTAGATGGCTGACTTGTAATTTCAAACATCTCTGCTAAAACAACAGTGGTTTTTCTACTCATCATTATCTTTCATTCCAATTTCTCCTTGACAGAGACTCTCAAGAAAGGTTCTCTGATTCAGAATGTATCGCTGCCCCTCCTCACAAACAACTATTCCAGAGTTCTACTCCGGATGTTACTGCAAGAAAGCTCTATCTTGATGAAACTGAGTTGCACAGAGATGAAGTCGCAAAATCCTTGAATAAAGAGTCAGAAGCTGTTGTTGAATCTCCAGTTTGTAAGATTTCTTTTGAAGACCTAGAAGGTTCTGCTGATATCGCCTACAGGAAGATAGCAAAAGACAAAGTATTGGATCCTTTGCTGGTAACAAATTCCTCAAGGATGCCGATGGAAGACTCTGTCCTAGACTCTACGTTAAGGAAGTTAACTCGAGAAAGAAATGAAGTCCCTTCGGATGTTGTACTTAGAAAAGGAGTTGCAAATGAGTTGGACCCTGAGTTTTCACTAAGTAATGTAGAAGATACAGTTGGTGATACAGAGGATACAGTTGGAGATCGTTTAGAGATACAGTTAAGAAATATTTACAGAGATAGATCTGATTTACCCATGGATGTAAGGAAGATCATTTGGAATGAAGTAGAGGCATCAACAGATGCGTCAAGAAAAATATCCAGAGATATATTGGGAGCGTCTGTGGACATGGCTTCCAGAAAGATTAAAAGAGATGATAATGAGCGTCCATTTGACTCCAGGAGGCTAACTAGAGATTCAGTTGGAATATCACAAGATGCTGGATCTAATAAAATTCTGTGGAATCCAGGAGAATACCGGCATGACGCTTCTGTAAGGGTATTGGCAAAGGATCCAATGGTTGAAATGGCTCGAACACCACCACGAAAAATATCAAGAGATGAACTTGAGTGCTGCTTGGATACTGCTACGGGTATGAAGATTCCAAGAGACAGGGTTGAAGAGCTCATAGATGCCTCATCCCTAACTGAGAAGCACGAGTATGGTTTTGAGCCTTCAGCAGCAAGAATGATTTTAAGAAATGAAGCTGATGTGTCCGCTCCTGCTCTCAAAAAAAGAATGCCACGACTGCCAAAAGATGACCTTGATGTTTCTTTTGAAAATCCCACTGGTAAAATATCACGAGATAAAACTGATGAAGTGGAACTACAGAAAGCTCTTTTGAGGCAGGAGTTTGGATCATTTGAATCAGGTTCACTACCTGCTCGAATTGGCCAGCCAGACCTGATGCTTACCTCTCAGGTGCCTTGGAGGTCTTCTTCAGATCTCATCAACGCCGGCCCATTAAGCCAACTTGTCTATGATGGAATCCTTGAAAAGTCATGTAATCCCATTAATTTAGCCCCAACCAGCCTCTCTGCATCAACACCTAACCTGCCCCAGAGCAAGCGGTCACTAGAGAGGGATGCTCCAACAGGACCACCTAGGGCTATCCCCCCTTTGGCTGTAACACACACCGAAATCACTGATGAGAAAAACAAGGAGAAGAGCAAGAAATCCATGAAAATCAAAAATCTTTTCAAAAAGAAAGAGTCTCATCCTGAGAAGACTCAAAGTGGACTTCAGAAACTTTAACAATCCTGTTTGATCTCATCACTGTGGACAAGTGGTTAAACCTGTTGGACATCTGAGACTGTTGGATGGCAGCTGATGAAGAAGCACTCTTAAAGAAGCAATGCAAAAAACCCAACGAAAACCTTTTTCATTTTCTTACCCAGAAGATTGAAGTACTAAAGTGTTATGGTATTTGAAGCTGTGTTTACTCTTTTACTATGTCTTAAAGACTTAGATAGCCCTATTGATTGATTTGAAGCCAAGTCACTTTATTGCTTTTCTTTTGGCTCAGAAACTCTAGAATGAATGTATGCTGCTCTTTTATTTGAATGGTACAAAGCTTGATTTCTGTTAAACAAAACTTAAACTTTTGAAAATAATGTCACAGTAAGATATTGGTGAAAGTAAATGGCATTGAGTAGGACCCTGCTCAATATTCCCATCCAAATGTGAAACAGTACAAAATTGGTCTCTTACCAGTATGTATTTCTTTTTAATACACAGTCACAAAAACACATTTTAGTGCATCAACGTTAAAACTTGTGGAATTTGCGACATTTTAATATAAATTAGACAAGCAAACAGGTTTTCATTTAAAACTCATCATGCATCAGATGTATGATGAAGAAACACGTGTTTGTAAGAGTAGATGCAATATTTTTTGTATATGAAAAATCATTTTAAAAGGGCTCATATTGTCTTTAGGTCCTGTCTAAAGGACATTTTTTTTAATCAGATTTGATTTTATAGTAAACTTTTGGTGGATGAAATTTAAATGCTTTTTTATGTAACAATGTTGTGACAGAGTTGCTGCTGTTTTTAACTGTGGCTCAATTTTGACTACAAAATGAAATTGAAATTTCTTTCTCTTTTTTTTCTTCAAATTTTAAAATCATCAAAATGCTTTGTTGTTAAAAAAAAAAATCAAGGTAAACTTAATACTACCAATAAGTAAATTCAGTTGTTGATTGATTTTAAACAATGTTTACATGCATCAAATCAGGGTTCTATGTGTTTTGAAATGTGTCATATCCTGCAGTTCTTACTTTGTTTGATTGGTTTGACAATTCATTCTTTTAATTATTATTTTTTGGAATGATGTCATCGTTACACATGTATGTCATTACTAAAATATTTGTGTCTGATGTAGACTATTGGATTTCAAATAGATACAACTAATAAAATGAAGACACAAAGATGGAATCTTTTGAAATGTATAATTAAAGCATTATTCTGTAATAAAAAAATGTCAGTCAGAGAGAGCATATTATTTCTATTATATGGGTTAAGGATGATGGATCAGCTCAAATGGCAAGTGTATATTTGTTTTATTGTTATTGATGTCATCGTTGTTGTTATTCCATAAAATCGGCCACAAAAAGTTATCATAATCGCTGTCATTCTGTTTTGCTGTTGCCTTATATTTCCACTAGAGGTCAGTACTATCATTGCCTATTTATTATTTATTTTTTAATAATACATTTTCCTAAATTATCTTCAAATCAACTGAGAAAAATGAAGCTTAATTATTACACTTTCTTTGTCTTTAAAAAGCTAAATAGGTTGATTTGTTTTTTCTAAGCCAGTCAAAACATTTATTTTCAAATTTTTTAAACCATTGTTCAAATATTAATTTATCACTTGTGAATTATTATTTTGACCTCACAGCCAAAAGGAATTGCATGCAAAAGAAAAGCAGGTGTAAATGGAAGCAAAGCAAAACATATGAAAACAAATTTAATTTAATTTAAAATGTAAAGTCAACGTCTTTGGTAACAAACAAGATAAAGCATCTCATCTCAGTTATATTCAACTGAACAACCCTTCGTGACCTTTTTGCAGTCTTTCAAAGATTCAAAGCAAACGAGGTCAGCAGTTCATGTTAAATGAAATTAGCAAATGAGTCACGTGGAGTAACAAAGCAAGAGTCCATCCAGATGTTTGTAGGATTAAGAAAAGGAAGTTTAAAATGTTGGATGTTGCTGCTGTTCTGAACGAGTCTCTAAAAGTACTCTCGTCCAATTAGGGGAAAGCTCCTGCACAGGCCTGGGCTCCTGGCTTAAAAAAAGCTTTCTGTAGCTTCTAGGGAATAAAAGTGCTGACTCTGCTGTAGTTCCTCTTCCTGGCACTGATATCCCTCTGCAGCCTGAAGCAAAACTTCTATCGTTGACACAATTTGATTCCAACTTGACATGTTATTTTGTGGCTGAGAAAGCTCAAACACTTTGTTAAGGCATGCTGGGTATTCTTTCTTCTTTTCTACAATATATTCTATATCAGACAAATAACAGAATTAACTTCAATCTACCAATTTATAAATAACAACTTACTGCTGCAGTATTTGCAGCCACCGGCCAATTTATCATATCTGTACATCCATAGCTGAGGTTGCTATAATTCTGGTGCCTTCTATCAGGGTTGGAGCCTTTCTCTGGATGAAAAGCACGAAAGCCCGCTGGGTAAGTCAGCACTTAGCCGCAGGGCCAGCACAAAGTCAGAAAAACAACTGCAGGCTCACACTCATTCAGTTTGGTCACATTTATAAAGTAAATAAGAGAAAACACCGGGAGGGAGACTGAGACATCTTTCAACCACTCATTCTTTTGCTTTTGTTATAGTTTCCGCATCACACAAATAAAATATGGACATTTCTTACTTGTTTTTTTACATAAATGAACACAATTGATTGGAAAATTTCAAGCAAGAAAAACAGATTATGGTTTCATAAAGGCCCCATATCATGCCATTTATCACCCATCTCCATTTGTTCTAAGAACCCCAAAAACATAGTATTTGAGGTTTATTTTCCCAAACTCGCCTGTTTTCCAGAGTTTTAGCCTCTGAAAAGTTACTTTCTGGGCAACTCTACACATCCTACTAATGCATATTCGTGAGTGGGCGTGTCTATAGACGGGACAATGACTTCCTCCTCCTCGCATGGTGATGTAGGGCCAGAGGATGGACCGCCCTCCTCCCACCCACTCCGTAGCCGAGCTCATGCTGCTTTATAAACACGAGACAAAGCGTGGGGGCGGGGCGTTCGCCGGTACATACATAGACTGTAGAAAATACATACATAGCACTGCGCGAAGGATGCTGAAATGCTCACCTTCGTGGGTGTGTCTGTTTACATGTCAATCACAGCAGAGAGCTTCCTGGGGGCGCGGCTTCTCCAGCTCAGTGCCGCGTCAAATTTGTCATCAAAGTGGGAACGCGTCATCAAATTGGAGCGAGGTGTTTGGGCTCACCCTGCAGTAAGAAAGGAGCAAATCACCCTCTAACTAATGATTGAGAGAATCAATGAAAAAAACACTTTGGGCATGTGTATGAAGCTTAAATAGCACTTTTATGATGTTTAAAGCACAGTGAAATCCATTTAGCTTAACATGAGCCCTTTAATCTTTTGTATGGAAAGAATTGTTCATTCTGTTCAGAAAATTATTAATGAATCAAAGTGCATGGTCGAGCACATCTGTGACAACCTTCCCTATTCAATTAGACGAAAACACAAGAGTAGCTGTATCTGTGCATTGTGAAAAAGACTAAGACTCTTTTTTTAGAGCAGTGTTCCCCAACCATTGGGTCACAGACTGTTACCAGTACTAATAAGGTAAAACCAAATAGGAATAATTGGGTTTTAAAACCTGAAATTTACTTTTCATATATAGTGTGTTCTGCATATACAAATCAACCATCTTGTATGAATATTTGTATTTCCAACAAGCAGAGGCAGACACTGGGAATTTATTGGTTCATTTGTCCATATAACATGATTGGGAATTGGAAAAAGCTAAAGCTAGATCTAGGCTTTGTTCAAATTGGAGATAACTGATTTTTCTATTCAACACAGTTGTGTTTTTCAGTCAGATTTATATCCTCCTTTAATATAGATAAACCAATAATAAAGACTAATAGGAAACAAACGTTGTCCCATTATAAGTTCACCAGCTTGTGTATCAGAAACATTTCAATCAAAGATGGGAACTTCAAGCAGAATTTTTTACCAGCTACAAATATTCTATCTGGAGATTTCCTCAACCTTGATAAATGTTTATCTTTATTGACGAATGTTTATATTACGGAGGGGAAAAACTTTAAGGTAAAAAATTATTAAATTAACATCATGGAAAAGTGTTAGTACGTACTGCTTATTTTAACAGTGAGAAACATGGCCGTAGAACATGTGTAGTATAGATCTTACAGAATCTGACCTGCAATTCCTCATTAGTGGCCTTTTTAGATTCACTCATCACATATTTTATAACACTGATTTGTTTGAGTGTCATTGTGTTTTTAGGCAAGACCCTGAACTCCAAGTCGCTCTGAATGTTGGATTAGTCCCATACATCACAACTCTGTTGCTATCTGTGTTTATAACCTTTATATAGTCTTATATTTATCTAGCTCATCTTATTTAGCTTGCCTTGACTCCATTGTGATGTGACCTTGAGCCTTATATGAAAGTCATTTTCAATCGCGTATAATTATCAACTCTGCAAAATTACTGCACATCCCAAATGGCAGCTGCAACAAATCATTTTTTGGCTCATTTATGAGAGAATTATTGGTTGAAATGACTTCCCTTTTCTCTTGAACTGTAACAAATGTGTAACCTTACAAAAAGTAATTAGTTCAGGTCTCCTGGTGTTATTGCAATGCAGGCACAAAGGCTAATGACTCTGGATTAATGCCATCAAATAGGAATACGTCGTGTTCATCCTGCTTCGGCCTTTTATGCCAGCACTGCCTGAGTGCAGCAGAAGGAGGGATCCAATTTTGCAGATTGCTCCCCTGCATGGTCGTGAATGAAAATAAAGTTCAGTTTGGCTTTGATATATGCCTTCAGTTTGAAGAATAGGCTTTCTGTTGAAACCCCTAAATCTCTTGTTGAAAACAAGGTAATCCTATTGATGTCAGCAAACTTTGGAAAGCTCCTTCTAGAGTGAAATGTATTACTCTACTAAACACGAAAAGAGGATCGGTCGTGATGAGTAAATTAAACTTAAAGTGAATTTATTCAAAGAGTTATAACACTGAATGTGATATTCAAACAGCTTTGCTCCAGCTTTTCTCTCCATAGTGAAAACATATATAGTTAAGGTAAATGTACATAGCATGCGTTTGTCTTAATTTCCAATCTTTTGATCATTTGGTGGGTCTTCATTGTAATATGTTTTTAGAGAGTTGGATAACATCACAGAGCCAGAAGAACACAGGAATATATTTTAACTTTTTGTCTGAGTTGTATTGTTTTGATAAACTCTACTCCAACAGATTAGTATATTTACCTTTTATCTCGATTTAAAGTTAATATATATATATATATATATATATATATATATATATATATATTTGTGTTGGTCACTTTCACCCTCTCACTTACAATGTTGTGTTACACAATTATTAAAAGTACCATACAATAATACATTGATAAAATATAAATGGACTTGTTTTAGTTATGTATTTCTTCCATCTAGTTGCAAGAAAGTAAATGAGACTAAAGTCAGGAAATTGAATACATGGATATGCCTTTAGGTTTGGTGTCAGCAGCCCTTTTCACCTCACATCACAAAGGACTAGTTTTCTACTCTTGGTAGTGACAAATTAATGTGGAGTTTGCACGTTTTCCCCACATTTGCAAATAGTTTTCTCTGGGTGCACAAATTTACTTTACCAGTACAAAATGTTCCTTCAGTTGACTGAAATGATGTTTCTGTTTGGTGGTGGTGGCCCTGCAAAGGATTGCCAACCTGTCCAGTTGTGAGCCCTGAATTAATTTGGATATACTTATTATAATATTCGGGAAATGTACAGGCATTTTGTTACTTTTCTGTGATGACTTAGGAAGCCCACAACTACAAATCACTTTTCTCCACTTTCTATGGGACACATAAAAAAAAAAAAAAAAGTTTTATATTAACTTTCCAAAACAATCACCGCTAAAAATAAAACAGGCTCCAGCAATGTTGCCCCAGAGGTTTGGGCTCATAAGGTGTAGAACATCGATTGCTGAGGGGCTGCTGACAATTGAAAGAGAGGCAAGGAAAATATATTCCTATAGTGCACACAAGACAATTCAACGTGCTTTTCACGATTAAATGTGCAACATTTATAAATCATTACAGAGTTAAAAAAAAAAGTGCAATAAAAGCATTAAAAACAATTAACAAAGTTGAAAATAAAGTATGACATTATGGTTTAAAAAACAAAAAACCCAAAAAAACGAAACTCAGTCATAAATATTAGAGCAAAGGAAAGCTTTTGAAATAGATTAAGCAATGTTCTCAATCAATGCTGACTTCTGCTTTGCTGGTAGTTTGTCCCATATACTGTGAACTCTGAGCTCCACTATGTGACATGTGTCCATACAATGGGTACGGAAAGTATTCAGACCCCTTTAAATTTTTCACTCTTTGTTTCATAGCAGCCATTTGATAAAATCAAAAAACTTAATTTTATTTATTATTAATGTACACTCAGCACCCCATCTTGACAGAAAAAAACAGAAATGTAGAATTTTTTGCAAATGTATTAAAAAGAAAAACTGAAATATCACATGGTCATAAGTATTCAGACCCTTTGCTGTGACACTCATATTTAACTCACATGCTGTCCATTTCTTCTGATACTCCTGATGGTTCTGCTCCTTCATTTAAGTCCAGCTGTGTTTAATTAAACTGATTAAACTTGATTAGGAAAGGCACACACGTCTTAAATATATAAGACATAACAGCTCTCAGTGCATGTCAGAGCAAATGAGAATCATGAGGTCGAAGGAACTGCCCAAGGAAATCAGAGACAAAATTGGTTCCAAGGCAAAGATCTGGCAAAGGTTACAAAAGAATTTCTGCAGCACTCAAGGAAGGTTCCTAAGAGCACAGTGGCCTCCATAATCCTTAAATGGAAGAAGTTTGGGACGACCAGAACTCTTCCTAGACCTGGCCGTCCAGCCAAAGTGAGCAATCGTGGGAGAAGAGTCTTGGTGAAAGAGGTAAAGAAGAACCCAAAGATCACCGTGGCTGAGCTCCAGAGATGCAGTAGGGAGATGGGAGAAAGTCCCACAAAATCAACTATCACTGCAGCCCTCCATCAGTCAGGCCTCAGCGCAAGACATATGAAAGGAAAACACATGAAGGACTCCCACACTATGAGAAATAAGATTCTCTGGTCTTTTGAGACCAAGATTTTACTTTTTGGCGTTAATTCTAAGCGATAAGTATAGAGAAAACCAGGCACTGCTCATCACCTGCCCAATACAATCCCAACAGTGAAACATGGTGGTGGCAGCATCATGCTATGGGGGTGTTTTTCAGCTGCAGGGACAGGACGACTGGTTGCAATTGAAGGAAAGATGAATGCTGCCAAGTACAGAGATATCCTGGAAGAAAACCTCTTCCAGAGTGCTCAGGACCTCAGAGTGGGCCGAAGGTTCACCTTCCAACAAGACAATTACCCTAAGCACACAGCTAAAATAACAAAGGAGTGGCTTCGGAACAACTTTACTGGCCCAGCCAGAACCCTGACCTAAACCCAGTTGAGCATTTCTGGAGAGACCTGAAAATAACTGTCCACCAACGTTCACCATCCAACCTGACAGAACTGGAGAGGATCTGCAAGGAGGAATGGCAGAGGATTCCCAAATCTATGTGGGAAAAACTTGTACCTGACTAACATATTATTGATGTATTCTGGACTAAACCCATTCACACACATATATATATATATATATAAATATACAGCAGTGTTGAGACCTTAAAGCTGGAGTAATTGGCTCTCTGTTTTTTTGTTCAGGGTTAAAATTGGATTTGAACTCAGGACTTTCGTCTTCTTTGCTCTTTGTAATGCCTTGTAAATTTTCAGGAAGTATTTATTGCACCTGTCAGTTGTAACATATTGTTCACCAAGCATACCATGCCCATTGATAGCATAAGTTACTTCTGGCAGAAAGATGTCAAATTCCTCTCTGAATCACAGTTTCTTTGAGGCCAGCCAAACATAGGTTTGTTGACAACCCATGCTGACCCCTTTTCACGATATGGAAAAGCACAAAAATGAGGGCATACATATCAGAAAAGAATTTAAGTTGCAAAAGAAGATGGTGGTGTGATGTGATGAATCACGTTCTGTGTCATAAACTCACATATAGATGAAAGAATATGAGCTGAAGGAGGCATTGAGCTGCTTCACTCGTGTTCTGCTGGAGAATCGATGTGTCCTGCCATTCATGACGGTGTTTCTGGGGCATGGACCATTTGTTGACAGTGTTCACATTCAGAGTGACTATATGCTCCTTCTCACAAGGAAAAAGTGTCTGAGTGACACAGAATTCAATTTAAGGAATTGATCACCAAATAGCCTAAATCTCCATTTAATTGGGCATCTTGCTTTCTTACTCGCTAAGAAGCACATTCGTAATCTATTTGAATCCCGTAAAGAAAACAACATATGTTACAATACTGTCAATTAAAAAACACTTACATGATGCAGGCTTTGGTTGCAACTAATTATTTTCACTTAATAGCCTTTCATTAAAATACCCCAAAACAAAACAACTTTCTCTGGATTTCTCAAACATTCAATTGTTGTATAGTCAAGCAAAACGACACAAGCTGTCAGCTGGATGAAAGAAACTTAGGAAGGCGTCACCCATCCCCTGACAGTGATGGATGAAAAGGTAGAAAATATTAGACAGGAACAGACAAGAAAACAGAAAAAGGCAGTTTACAAAGAAAACCCCAGACCAAAGACGTAGAGATGTGATGAAGAGACTTGCTGCTGTATAAATCAAGCACACTTGTGTCACAGTTTGCTTCATTGATGACTTTGGTCTATCAAAAAACCCAATCAAACTTCAAAGAAACTTTAAAATACATTTATCTTCTCTATTTGGTGCTGAGCCTAAATTTCTGAGTGTTGCTTAACCACATCAAACTGCACTATTGTCTTTAAAAGTCCCATATCACGCTATTTTTTTACCTATCCCCAAAAACATAGTATTTATAGGTTTATTTTCCCAAACTCGCCTGTTTTTCTGGGTTTTAGCCTCTGAAAAGTCACTTTCTGGGCAACTCTACACAAACAGGCTGATTTGCGGCCCACTTATAAATATTCATGAGTGGGCGTGTCTACAGACAGGACACTAACTTCCTCCTCTTCGCACGGTAACGTAGGGCCAGAGGACGGCCCGCCCTCCCCCCACCCACTCCGTAGCCGAGCTCATGCTGCTTTATAAACACGAGACAGAGCGTGGGGGCGGGGCGTTCACCGGTACATACATAGACTGTAGAAAATACATACATAGCACTGCGCGAAGGACGCTGAATTGCTCACCTTTGTGGGCGTGTCTGTTTACATGTCAATCACAGCAGAGAGCTTCCCGGAGGCGCGGCTTCTCCAGCTCAGCTGATTCAATTTGTCATCAAAGTGGGAACGCGTCATCAAATTGGAGCGAGGTGTTTGGGCTCACCCTCCAGTCAGAAAGGAGCAAATTACCCTCTAACTAATGACTGAGGGAATCAATGAAAAAAACACTTTGGGCATGTGTATGAAGCTTAAATAGTACTTTATGATATTTAAAGCACAGGAAAGACTATTTAGCTTAACATGGGCCCTTTAAAAGGCACCTGTGGTGAACTAAAATATCAAGCCTTATCAAAATATTGTGTGTGGTACTAGAGTCCAGAAACATTGTTTTTTAGATGTTGTCAAGCACCCACTGGCAATAAGTAACTGCTCAGCAATGTAACATTCTGTCTCCTTCATGGCCTGTTTAGTTGTGTGTTTTTAAAAAAAATAAAGTTGTTAATCTAAAATTACTCAGCATGCATCAGAGACTAGGTTCCCAAAGTGGGGTACGGGTACCCCCAGGGGTACACAAATTGTCACGGGGGTACGCGAATAGAATTGAAAAACAGCCAGACAACTTTGGAAACTAAAATATAAATAGACCAGCAGTCAGGACCCTCGATGCATTGCCAGAAATTACACGTTGGCCTCTGTAAGACTGCCCTCTAGTGGGGATAGAGAAACAATCTTATCAAAAAAACACAAATATGATGAGAGCTACATTGCTTTGCGCTAGCCAAACCATGTAGGGCCCTACTTGTGTAAAAGTGAAGTAAAAAACAGAAAAAAGGCTTTGTGTGGAGAACGATTAAAGACTAAAATTCACCCGAACATTACAGAGTGATGTGCATCCTCTCACCCTCACCTTTCTCATTAAAGTAGTAGTAAGTCGTATTTCACAGTTTCAGAGAAAAGAATGTGTATTACTGCTATATGTTCAATCAACAAATGTTTGGTACATTAATTTAAAAAAATAAAATGAGGTGATAATTCTGAATAAGATATGTTCTTGTGTGCTTACAGATTATTATTATTATTATTATTATTATTATTATTATTATTATTATTATTATTATTATTATTATTATTATTATTATTATTTGTTTTTATTATGTAATATTCCTCAACAAGATTGGTAAAATTCAGAGACATATTTCACTGTACGGCTACTTTGTATATGACATTATATTACATGTTTTTTTTTAGAGTGCAGGAGTAGGGGGTACACGGCTTCAGGTCAAATGTCTGAAGGTGTATGGGACTGTGAACAGTTTGGGAAGCATTGTATTAGAGTTACTTGAAACTTGACTGAGAACATGGCTTCTCCCCTTGAGTTTTGGTGCTGACCACATAATATAATTAAGTGAAACAAATATGATCAAACTCAATTTTGGGTGCAACAGAAAAAGTATCTATATGACACGTTTACAAAAACAGATTTTCACACAGTAAAGAGTTGTTTTTCTTTGATGCATTGAGAGATATAGGTCAGTGATAAGATCAGTTCTCATGCAAGAAAGATGGTCTTTAGAAAACCGCACACTTATCTTTGTAATCTGATGGCTGCAGGTAAGACAACACACCATGGAACTAAGATCAAATAATCTTAAACGGCTTTCTTCAACATGAGAAAATGGGTTTGGGAAATCCAAATTTTGACTTGTGAAAAAAGAGGACATAAAAGAGGCTAGAAATGCTAAAATGATATCTAAAGTTTAGCAAATACTCTGTTTTTTGTTCTTGTCTGCAAATGAGGCCATACGTGTGCATACATTTCCACTTTCTCTAAAAGCCTGATGCCTTTAAAGAGTTTTAGAACTTTACCTTTACCTTTTTATGTAAAAAAAATCTCAATTTTATTTTACAATAAGTTCCAAGAAGGACTTAAACCCTATTCTCACCACGTTGATGATTTAAGGCACAAACTGTTGAAGTTTTTAACCCTAAGAGCAAGTCCACTCTTAAGAGTAAGCTACTGGTCTGTTAAAATGTGTCTTTCATCAGACCTATTATTAAAAAGCATTAAAATACAGACATGTTTATGTTCTTGGCCAGACATTTTTACATTTAAACTACATATGCTCTGTGAAAACAGGAAGACATATCTAAAGAAAAGCAGACCTGAGCTAAATGCTACTGCTAGCCAGTTATACCAGCATTTTCGGGGTCTTGGGACCCCAAGACCAAATTTCTGGGTCCTCATTTGGATTTCATTAAAAAATGATCTTTGAAGGGTAATTCCTTAAGCACTTTGCAACTTATTTTGAAAGATGACAACCCCCAAGATTAGAAAAGAAGTAAAAATAATCCCATTATCACACACAAAAAAGTTTGCTATGAAGGCCTAATGAACATCTTAGCCTAAACAGCATTAGTAAACATACTTTTCAAATATTACACTATAATAAAGAAACAAGACACATCCACATTTGATTGGTCTAAAGAACAAAATGTTGTGTGACCATTTAATATGACCAACTTTCTAAATACAAAGAAACTAGAACTGAGTGACAGTTTGACAATAAATTAAAAATTCTCCTTTCATTTCAGTGCAAATTACTTCCTTGACGTTTTGACGGCAGAATATGTACAGAAAGCTGAACTGGTATGTTGTCTTCTTTGGTCTCTGTGTTTGCGAAAATTCAGTGCAGCATAACTCACATCTTCCTCCTAAGATTAGACATGGTTAGAATATTCACATTACTTGCTCATTGGTCATATTCTTAAGGATATTTCACACTATATGATGTAATTACCTGGTTTATTCTTGTTATGGAACCAAGGTCCGAAATATTCTGTTCATTTTGCACTCCTACAACTAAAAATAGTATTAGAATTTAGTTACAATACATTCTTAGCATAGACACAGCAAAAGGTGCAGAGATAAAAAGAGAAAAAAACAATATGATGTATTGACAAAAAACATATTCTCCTGAACATTTGAAATATGAAGTATTTTGATTGCAGTAGTTACCTTTATTCCTACAGGCATGGTAAACCAGAAGAGAAGAGAGAAGAGAGGAGACAACAGCAACAACTGGACACACAGAAAACAGCAGCGTCCAGCATTTGTCACAGTTTTGAGCTGGATGAGGGTCACTGGAGCCTGTATCAAACACAAAGTTTTCAGAAAGTAACTCAGATCCAATGGAGGAAGAATACAAGAAACAGAAACAACATTCATTACTTTAGTGAAATACCTGAAGTCACTTCTTCAGCTGTGATGGAAAATCACATTGTACTTACCTACTGTGACATTTGTGGTGACATTTCCATATTTATAAACAACATTTCTTGAAATGTAGTGTTTCTCTTCGACTTTAGCCTCTTTAGTCCCACAGTAGTAGAGTCCCTCATCAGAAGCTGTGACGTTTGAAATCTCCAGGTCATACGAGTTGGAGGAATCATTTCTCATCATTTTAAAACGAGGGGGGATGTTTGTATAAAAACTTCCACGTGTTTGATCATAATTATCTAAAACAAGTGTTGGCTGGTTCTGGTGGGAACAGTTTCTGTACCACAGGATTAATAATCCAGTTGATATTTTGCAGTCACAGTAGAGAGTGATGTTGTCTCCTGCCGTCACTGAATGAGAAATCCACAACTGATGACCAGAAGTGACTCCTATAGCGTTCAAACACAAATAAAACACAGAAGAAAATGCACAAAATGTTTGATTACTTTCAATTTAAATCAACATAGGACTGTGGTAAATACTACAAGGGATATATTTAAAATCAATGCCAAAATTTATACTTTAAAACGTTTTATTTAAGTAGAAATTTCCAAGAATAATTACCTAAGAGTACGATCAAAAAAACATGTAAGCCGTCCATGTGTGATGATGTCCCAGAGTTGAAAGGAAGGGAACAAATGTCTCACACAGACTTTTGAGATGGCCTTTTAAATCATTTCATTAAAGGAAATATAGGCGGTCCTTTGACAGCGTAGAGGAACATGTGGTTATTTTTCTTTGTTCATGTTGGTCTAAACAGTGTTCAATCATTTTTTTCTTCTTTTTTACAAATTTTGTTTCCAGAAAAAAACAAAAAAAAAACAAAAAGAAAAAAAACAACTCAGATTTGGTTGGAGGCGATGCTTTAGTCTGAGTCCGCTATACTTAAAGTGTAAACAACACAATGAGATATAGTAAGTAAGGCAAATAACACAATCTGTAGTGCTACAGCAAAAAAAATAATTTCAATATTTTTTTGTATTCAGGAAATTTCCACATTGAAGAATTAACAGATAAGAGGTTCAATTCTTTAATGCTTTCAGAGGTGAAGGTCAGTGAAATGATTTCACATTGTAAGATACACTACCGGTCAAAAACTTTTTCTAGTTTCTTTTTCCTGAAAATAATTCAGTTTATTGTGTCATTGCACACTGAAATGAAAACAGAACAAATAAGCAGTTTGAGTTGAAAAAAAAAGTAATGGAATCTATGAACAATGCTGTTTAACTGATGCTCGAGAGGGTCTGGTACCAAAGCTTGTTCCAATACTGCTTTTATGCAGACATAGGAGGTTTTAAATAACCAAGAAAAGTTGAAACACCTGTAAGAATTAGTAGCACCAGCTTTTAAAGCTGATTCAACCTTCATTGCTGTAGAACAGCTTTACATTTCATGTTCTTCATGTTTCCTGAAAAAGGCCTATTAGTATAATTCTGAAATGTACAATTTTTTTTTCAGTTTTGGATCACCAAACCTTTTTCTTAAACTCTGACTTACCTTTGTACCATTTCAAGCTATTCATTCGGCTTGCACGACTTGAATTGCAACAAATAACTGGAAAAATGAGGTTGTTCTAAAACTTTTGACCTGTAGTGTATATCAGGACTGAACGCTCATGACAGACATGTGGTCGTATTTCCTGTTTAGGCTTTTTTCACACCTTCAAAGATGTAAATACTTCCTGGTTTAAATATACCAGAAGTCTTTTTTTGTAACTGCAGAACCACAGTCTCAAACAGTCACTCATGGTATTCATGCTTTCATGTATCGGATAAATCTTTAAGCTTGAAAACCAATGTCTTGTAAACTCAACATCCAATAAAATGTGACGTAGGTTTATAAATGAAGAGCCTTAGATTAAGAGAAAAACATGTCAACCACATAAGAATCATTTTTTGTGGTGTGATATTTCAAACAGTAACCATCAGAAAACAACAATGAGAAATGTGATCATGGTTAAATCCACATGATTCATTTTCTTCTTTACAACCAAACTGCTCTGTTCTCTTCTTCTGTTGACTTCATATATAGAGTTTGTTAGTTTAAACTGGTAAACTTGTGTATATTTATTGATTATCTAATGTTCTTTAAGCCTTGAGTTTGTTTTGGTCATAGTTTGAATTCTAGGAGCCAATGTTTTTCATATTGTTTCAATGATTGAGAGGTTTTAAGAAGGTGTATATAATATATATATATGAAGGACAGAACATTATAATGCATAATAAAGCTGACTGCCTTGAGTCACCACTGATTTCGGATCTTTTTTAAGTCTTTGTCATAAAGAGAGAAATTAATTTCTAAACCTATAACTGTCAGGATAGGGTTTTATTTTGTAGGGCAGGCAGGAACTCTTGGCTTCCTTTCCAGCAGCGTTCTCCTGCTTGGCACCAGCTGCTGGTGATTGGGCACCAGCTGCAATTAAATGCTCTGTATTTAAATGGGGAGGCTTTACCTCAGTTCAGGGCTGGGACATTTACAGGTGCTGGTCATAGAATTTGAATATCATGAAAAGGTTGATTTATTTCAGTAATTCTATTCAAAAAGTGAAACTTGCGTATTATATTCATTCATTACACACAGACAGATATATTTCAAATGTTTGTTTATTTTAATTTTGATGATTATAACTGACAACTAATGAAAATCTCAAATTCAATATCTCAGAAAATTAGAATTATTCTTAAGACCGAACGATTTCTAGAAATGTTGACCAACTGAGAAGTATGAGCATGTACAGCACTCAATACTTAGTTGGGGCTCCTTTTGCCTGAATTACTGCAGCAATGCGGCGTGGCATGGAGTCCATCAGTCTGTAGCACTGCTCAGGTGTTATGAGAGCCCAGGTTGTTCTGATGGTGGCCTTCAGCATTGTTGGGTCTGGTGTCTCACATCTTCCTCTTCACAATACCCCATAGATTGTCTATGGGGTTAAGGTCAGGTGAGTTTGCTGGCCAATCAAGAGCAGTGATACTATGGTCCTTAAACCAGGTACTGGTAGCTTTGGCACTGTGTGCATGTGCCAAGTCCTATTGGAAAATGAAATCTGCATCTCCATAAAGTTGGTCAGCAGCAGGAAGCATGAAGTGCTCTAAAACTTTCTGGTAGACAGCAGCGTTGACCTTGGACCTAAGGAAACACAGTGGACCAACACCAGCACATGACATGGCACCCCAAACCATCACTGACTGTGGAAACTTTACACTGGACCCCAAGCAATGTGGATTCTGTGCATCTCCTCTCTTCATCCAGATTCTGGGACCTTGATTTCCAAAGGACATGCAAAATGTACTTTCATCAGAGAACATAAGTTTGGACCACTCAGCAGCAGTCCAGTCCTTTTTGTCTTTAGCCCAGGTGAGACGCTTCTGACGCTGTCTCTTGTTAAAGAGTGGCTCGACACAAGGAATGT
Source organism: Gouania willdenowi (assembly GCF_900634775.1). Classification (NCBI taxonomy): domain Eukaryota; kingdom Metazoa; phylum Chordata; class Actinopteri; order Blenniiformes; family Gobiesocidae; genus Gouania; species Gouania willdenowi. The sequence continues at coordinate 28,135,937 of NC_041044.1, forward strand.
GACAGCTGAAACCCATGTCTTGCATACGTCTGTGCGTTTTGGTTCTTGAAGCACTGACTCCAGCTGCAGTCCACTCTTTGTGAATCTCCCTCACATTTTTGAATGGGCTTTGTTTCACAATCCTCTCCAGGATGCAGTTATCTCTATTGTTGTACACTTTTTTCTTGCACATCTTTTTCTTCCTTTCACCAGGCCAAGTCTTCACTTTTTTGGAAATCAAAACATGGTCACCCTACTTTACATGTTACACTTTTAGTATAAGAAATCATACTTTACAATCAGTGTCCCAACCAGAGGCCTGTACAAAGAAGTTTGGTTTACTTCTGTCTGTTAGCTGTTTTGATTCAACCAGACATTCACAATACAGATCAGCTGTACCACAAAGCTGGTTATGACTTGGGTGATTTAACACAGGGGTTTCCGATCTTGATCAGTGTGCAGTTACATAAAAGAAGGGGGGTGCGGTGTTTGCAGCATCTGACCAATCACAAACATATAAAAACCCTGCAGTGCAGTTTCCGTTACAAGGAAGAAGAGACAATAATTCTTTAAAAAAAAAATCTATGAACAATTAAAATCCAAAATTCCCACCAACTGTTGCCGCAGCAAAAGCCAGAAAAGGAAGAAATGCTGAAAAAGAATTACCGATTCTGTTCACGCGTAAACTTGTGAGAATGTACAATATAAACGGACACACTTTGATCATACAGTTTCACTTTATTAACAGCACAAACAATTATCAGTAAGCCTACATCATAGGTGGACATGGTTTGTATTTGACACAGCCTATATTATCTTACCTGCTATAGCATAAAACCCCTCTTTGATTTAATGTATGGGCAGGTGGCTGGAAAAAACACAAATGCATTACAGTATTTGGTTTTCAGCATTGCCAACAGCAAGCATAGAAGTAACGAAATTTGTATTTATATACTTTAAAGCAGCCCAAGTGCTTTACAAATGGTCAAGCAACAATAAAACTACAAAGCATATAGACAAATTACATGAATAAAAACAGAAGCATAAAAACTAAGAACAAAATCAAATAAAATGAAAAAATGTTGTCGGCCAACTGGGTATTAAAAGACATTCTAAATAAATGTATTTTAATTTTTGATTTGAAGAGGCCGTGAAAATATACTATTCAGTGGAGAGTTTGTTCCAGACTGAAAGAAGGAATGAATGAAATAATTTTTTCTTGTTTTACGACGCATCCCACGTGGGATTTTAAAACACCATTAAGCATATTTACACAAGAAAAGTCTAAATCGGTACAACCACTGATGTTTTGTAATGTGCTTGTTTGAATAATCTACATGTGGCAAAAAAAACCTGAGTGAAATGAACACAGTGTTACGTGAAGGTAAGTAGCTTGTCTTGCTTATTTACAGAATTTTACAAAGCACAATGTTTAAGTGGTTTCAAACCACATTAGATAATATAGTTTTATTACATTGCCAAAGTAACCCCAAATCTTACACAACAAAGTTTGCTATGAAGAAAATTGGGGTCGCAAAAGCGCATTGGTAAACACCTTCACCCACCCATATTCCAAAAATATACCAATTTTAAATTGCTTATGAAACTACAATAAATAAACTATTCAATCTCAAATATTGTGGCCATATATATGAACAACTTTCTAAAAACAAGGGAATTAAAACTGTGTATGACAGTTTGAAAATCAATCAAAGTCAATCCTTTGATTTTAGAGCAAATCACATCCTTGACATTTTGATGGCAGAATACGTACAGAAGGTCAAAGTGGTACATTTTCTTCCTTGGTCTTGTTGAAGGTGAATATTCAGGGCAGCATAACATACGTCTTCTCCCTAAGATGAGACACGGTTAGAATATTCACAGTATTGTGAGTCCATGATTTAGTTTCTTATATTCTTAAAAACTATATGATTGAATTACCTGTTTTATTACTATTTTGGAGCCAAGGTCAGAAATGATCTGATCGTTTTTCACACCTACGACAGAAAATAAACAATATTAACACATCCTTAGCATAATCAGAGTAAAAGGTACACAGAAGAGTAAAAAAGGACTTGAAATATTTACAAAAATACATTCATTCTCCTGAACATTTGAAATTTAAAGTATTTTGATTGCAGTAGTTACCTTTATTCCTACAGGCATGGTAAACCAGAAGAGAAGAGAGAAGAGAGGAGACAACAGCAACAACTGGACACACAGAAAACAGCAGCGTCCAGCATTTGTCACAGTTTTGAGCTGGATGAGGGTCACTGGAGCCTGTATCAAACACAAAGTTTTCAGAAAGTAACTCAGATCCAATGGAGGAAGAATACAAGAAACAGAAACAACATTCATTACTTTAGTGAAATACCTGAAGTCACTTCTTCAGCTGTGATGGAAAATCACATTGTACTTACCTACTGTGACATTTGTGGTGACATTTCCATATTTATAAACAAAAATTCTTGAAATGAATTGTATTTCTTCGACTTTAGTCTCTTTAGTCCCACAGTAGTAGAGTCCCTCATCAGAAGCTGTGACGTTTGAAATCTCCAGGTCATACGAGTTAGAGGAATGATTTCTCATCATTTTAAAACGAGGGGGGATGTTTGTATAAAGACTTTCACGTGTTTCATAATAACTATCTAAAACAAGTGTTGGCTGGTTCTGGTGGGAACAGTTTCTGTACCACAGGATTATTAATCCAGTTGATATTTTGCAGTCACAGTAGAGAGTGATGTTGTCTCCTGCCGTCACTGAATGAGAAATCCACAACTGATGACCAGAAGTGACTCCTATAGCGTTCAAACACAAATAAAACACAGAAGAAAATGCACAAAATGTTTGATTACTTTCAATTCAAATCAACATAGGACTGTGCTAAATACTACACGGGATATATTTAAAATCAATGCCAAAATTTATACTTTAAAATGTTTTATTTAAGTAGAAATTTCCAAGAATAATTACCTAAGAGTACGATCAAAAAAACATGTAAGCCGTCCATGTGTGATGATGTCCCAGAGTTGAAAGGAAGGGAACAAATGCCACCCAGACTTTTGAGACGGCCTTTTGAATCTTTTCATTAAAGGAAATATAGGCGGTCCTTTGACAGCGTAGAGGAACATGTGGTTATTTTTCTTTGTTCATGTTGCTATGAAGAATGATGAAACATTTTTTTCCTTCACATGATAAAAATGCAGAGCATTCACTGAGAACCTGGCTGACAGTACAGTAGACTGGTCTGTAAATTGATGTTAGGAGATATTTGGGCTGCACAGTATGCAAAGATGATAACATTTTGACAGCAATCTGCTGTTTTACCTGATGATTATCACATCCCTTAAGCCATTGATCAATGGTATTCTTTACTTTGTGAAAAATGCAAGTTTATCTTGTGGTTTTCACTTTCGGATCCACAATTTTGGTTACTTGTAAAATGTATCGAATGAAATTGCGTTGCTGTTTGAATATGACATTATCCACAATATCACAGTAAAAACCGTTTGCTAAATAAAAGAAAATAAGATGAAACCCAGGCTCTAATCTCTCAGGTAAAAAGAAAAGTGCTGAATGCAATCCCAACTTTTTATGCATTCTAGAATTTACATTTTCTACCAGAGTGCATTAGTTATCTCTCTCTCAATGCAAATACTAAATGCTGGAAAAGCAGCTTTATGGCTGTACCACCTCTGATTTCAAAACTAAGCATTAATATAATAAATTAAATTCCAATTAACAAAACGTTACCATGCAACCATCTGATGTTCTTTAGAGGCAAATGGATTAACAAACAGTCACATAATTACATTACTGGGTTACCTAACATGGACTGGCTCCTTGTCCAGGGTGTACCCCCACCAAACACCCAATGAGAGCAGGAAAACAGGAACCAGAAAATGGATGGATGGATGAATGGATTACCCAACCTACTCCATACTCAACTTTACATGTGTTGTATTATTTGAAAAAAACTAACAACGATAGAAATAATTACATTCAGGAGCCACTAAATCAGTGTTTTTCAACCTTGGGGTCGGGACCCCATGTGTGGTCGCATGAAGGTTCTGAAAAATTAAAATAGATTTCAGAATTTTTTTAATTATTCTTATTCTGTTTTTTAAATTTTTTTAATTAAAACAACACACAATCATAAACAACTTTCTATACTTTCACTTTATGAAATATAAATCTAGTTCAACTAAAATGCAGTAAAAAAAAATATCTGCTATCAGATAAATATCTGGGCTACACCAATCAAAAAGTAATTTCAAAGGTTGGGAACCACTGCACTAAATACTGTTTCTTTCCACTTATTTACAAAATGAGATTCTTTAAAATGTGTTATCACTCATTCATTCCATCATTATGCTCTATAGATGTTTTTAAATAGTTTTCTAAGCAAAATGTTGTGGTCGGACATAAGGTGTATTTGGATTCTGAAATAAGAGAAAGGGGATTCTTGAACCAAAAAAGTTTGAGAACCACTGCTGTAAAGGATAACCAGGTATAAAAACATAAATGCATCAGTTTAAATTGAGCCCTGAAGGATAATAGATTACTTTATGTGTTCTATCCTGATGCTACCTGTGTGTTTGTCTGGTAATGTCGCAGGCAAGGCTTGAGAAGATGGATTGAATATCTGCTCATTCAGCGAAACGTGTTTTACGCAACAATTTTGTCTTCAGAAAAAACAAAAACAACGAGGTCTGTGGAGCACTGTGTAAAGTTCTGCTTCGGTTTCACAAATAAGGAATTTCTTCATCTTTTGACCCATCAGCATCACATTTATCATCAATATAAGAAACTATGAAAATGTGTCATTTTCATGTGGTCTCAACCTGCAGAGTTTATTCTTGTAATAATAACCTAGGATTTTATTCTGGTTTGATGAATTTTTTTCTCTGAGTCTTGAAAAACAATTTCATCGTTGTGGCCCTCAAACGTTGTCGTAGTGATGGTTTTGCCTGATGGAACAAGATATTCTCTCAGCAGATTCTTGGGTCATTTAAATCGAATATTTTTTTCAGTAACGAATGCAATTGGTTCATTTTTGCCAACAGGTCCTCGGTTATTTACACTTCTGCAACCCTATTGCTCGTGTTTACCTGACAAAACACAGAGCTTTTCATCACACCAGTCTCCACCTGCAAAATATTCTTTGGGAGGATATTTAGATTTATTTATTTTTTGACATCTACCTATAAAAGCAAGGATGGTCTGTGTGTGTGTGTATGTGTGTGCGTGAGTGTGTGTGTGGAGCAAATATCTCCCCGACGTGGTGCGAGTTCGACCTGAAACTCGGTCAATGGGTTCCAAATACCCCAAGTGTGTGTCTGTTATTTTGGAGTAATTTGGTCATTTCAAAATGTTTATTTTAATTTTATTTCACTTCTGGACGGCCCCAAAATGAAACCTATTCAACTTTTGACCTCAGGGTGTGAGGGGGCGCTAGCGCACCATCTATCTCTATTACACTGCACAGCTCCTCACACGAGCAAGAGTCACGTGTGCGGCCACTCCTCCTCCACTTCCTCCTGTACCATGTTATCGTTAGCTTCTCAAACACGGGAGCTCTCTGAATAGATCATTTGAAACCGTCAGCCACTGGTGAGTCTTTTGCAGACACGTTTCCCATTGTTTAAACCATATAACTGTTGCTCAATAACGCGCTGTTTCACTGGAGTCGGTTTTGACCTCAACCCGTTCAATGCATGGAAGCTAAGCTCTGACCACTCGGTTTGAAGGTAAAAAATGATTTTTGTTTTTTTAAAAAAAGACAGCCAAATTGTAGGTAATACTTTAATTTACTTACTCAATTTACGTTTTCTTTTGCGCAGTTTGGTTGTTTTTCTGATTGGCGCTACAATCACTATGGAGTTTGGTTATCAGCATCTCAAACATTTCACGGAACACACACACATGGTATTTATTTAAATATACTAATACTAAATGAGTAAAATAAAACACAACAAATGCACAAAAAGACAACTGAAAGAATAAAAAATACACGACTCCAAAAAACATACATTACAGAAAAATACAACAAAAATATGAAAATGACTCAAATACACAAAACTAAATATTTATACAAAAAATACTCAAAACTAAATATTTATACAAAAAATACTCAAAACTAAATATTTATACAAAAAATACACAAAATGACAACAGAATCATACTAAAATGGCAACAAATAACTATAAATATACAGAAAAATGCACAAAAACACAACAGAAAGATACACAAATCACAGTCTCTATAATGGCAACCAAAAACACTTACACAAAAAATTTTACAAAAACACAACAGAAGGATGCGAAAATACACGATGACTCCAAAAAAACATACATTACAGAAAAATACACCAAACAAAAAAATATAAAAGTGAGTAAAAAAAACAAAACAACAACAACATTTATCATGTTCATGTCTCATAGAATTAAACCAGGGAAATCACACACACTATTTTACTTTGCACCCACAAATATACCCCTTTATAACACTACAGAGTACAGAGTATGTACACCTCTTTGTACATCCAACTTTCAAACACATACTCATTTGGCCATAATTAACTCTACTTAAGCTCCCACAGTATGAATGCATACTTCCGACGGGCACTGTACTAGTATGTTATGAATATCGGTCAAACATAAATGTGATTTTTTTTGGAAATTTTGCCAATGATGAGAGATGGAGTTTAATAATAATAATTTAAAATTTTTTTTTTTATTTAACTGATCCAGATCAGTACATTGATCCTGATCATGAGCCCTCCAAAATGTAATGGAATCTTCCATGGCGTAAGGTCTATCGTTGGGAAAAAAAAGTTTGTCAAAATCAGTGAAGTACTCTTAAAGTAATCCTGCTAACAGTCAACAGTCAAACAAATAAACTCTGGGGAAAATATTATCTCCTTGGTGGAAGTAATCACACAGTTGGTACACATAGTGCATAACATTCCACGTTAAAAATATTTGCACACCGTTAATTTTGTAATACTTCTCGAGGTGAAGGTCAGTGGAATAATTCTCATTTCAAGGAGATCTCATTGCTGAACACTCTCAACAAACAGGTTTTAGTGTTCATGAGAAACATGTGGCCTTATTTCCTGCCAAGTCTTTTACCACAGTTTCATAGGTGGTAATGTTTATTGCAACATATATATATATATATCTTTTTTTTTTCAGTGTCAAACTGTCACTTGTGGCTTTCATGTATCAGGGACATTTTTAAGCTTGAAAAGCCAATGTCTAGTAAAGCCAACAACCAATAAAATGTGACATATAGCTGAAGAGCCTAAGGTAAAGAGAGAGAAATGTCAACCACATAGGAGTTGTTGTTGTTTGTGGTATGAGTAGTTCAAACACTAACTCTCAGAAGGTGATGATGAATTTTTTTTTTGACGCTCAAATCCACTTTTTTTTTTTTTTCATGTTCCTCTATTAAACAAAACTGCTCTGCTTTTGCCTTTTGTTGACTACATATACATATTAAAATGTTCTTTGGCAGTAGTTTAATATACTTTCCTTAGTATATGACACATTTCCGTGTCGGGTCTTGAAGTGATAAAGCTTTTAAACCCCTGCTCTGTAACACTTTACATGTGTTCACACTGCAATGGATTGATAGATGCTCGGATGCCTCTGAAACCTTTGATTATTAAATGAGAAAAAACATTGACGACCTCACACTTTATCATAGCAAAGGTGAATTGTGTGCAGTGTAATAATCTCTTTTATCTAATGAAGGTTATATTACATTCCTCATATATTTTTTATTTACCTTTCAGATGATAATTGGAGTTTTAAAGGACTTTAGTGCTCCCCCTCAGGTATCTTTTTCCCCTTTGCTTAAATTTTAAATCCAAAATCCTTCCATGCATACAGTCGGCTTTGATCCTGTGATCCACCAATGTGGCTCGGATTCAAATACATCCGCTGGACAAAACTGGGACACACAGATGTTACTGTTGGCTACCATTCAATAATTTGTGTCACAAAAGACAAAATGAGCATATGCACTAGTGCATTAGCTATCTAAGCAAATTGAATGTGCCAGAAATGAGACCCCAAATTCAAATAAATAAACAGTGTAGCTTTGTTTTATAGTCATTGTAGTGGAGTATCAGTGCAAGCACAAAAACCCATTTTTGATGATGCTATTTATTGAGTAACAGCTAATGATTTTCATGAAGCAAAATCAGACGTGCAATACTTTGCTTTATCTATTTCCAAGCTTTTAGATAGAAACTGCCATTCAAAAAGTGTAGCAGTTAAAAATAGTCTATGACAATAAGGTATATTAGTGTTTATAAAGGTTTTTAAAGTACCTTGGGCAAGAATCAACACAAAGCAAGACAGCAGGATTACAGAACATATCATTAATGCTTCCAATCCAATTCTTGCTCAGGTTTAGTTGGGTGTACTAAAAAAAAAGTGTGTGTGCGTATTGCAGGTTTCAGCTTGAGCTCCTCTGCCGCATGATGCAAAATGCAAAGGTCTGCAAAAACCACAACTGGTCGGTCAACCTATATAAGCGTGTGTGTTTGTGTGTGTGTGGTTTCAAGCATTTCCTCTAACATCACTTTAAACCTGGCTGGTGTTTCTTGCAAATGTTTGCACAACTAAAAATGAGTGTTATGTTAATGCAATGATATAATTTGTTTACTCATTTTATCTGACCTTCTTTTTGATAAAATTACTGTATGGTATCATTGAGGGTTAAATAAAAAAAACATCTTATTAGATTTCACATTTTTATAAAAGATAAGTAGCATGCAATGTACTTTAATGCATTTGAGAATCAAAATGAATCTACTAATTCAATAAAAATGGTCTGCCTTAAACAAAGTACATTAAAATCTTCAATGGATTCCTTGGTACAAACAAACAGAACATAGAGCTCTGAAATTAAAAGAACAAAACCATGTATGCATGGCAGTGTGCTGGCATTGGGTGTACTTATATAGAAAGGGGATTAAATATGGCCACATAGATTTTTAAATCAATCCAATCAAAAAACAATTTTCTGCATTATGATTTTTATAAAGCGCAAATTAGAACAAATGTCATCTCATAGCGCTATCAAAATATAAAATACGTAAAAAGAAGGAAAAAACCCAACAAGATCCACACAAACAAGCATTAGCAACAAAAAACTTCTTTTTAATGGGTAGAAATCTCCAGCAGAACCAGGTTCAGAGGTGGCAGCCATCTGCTTAGACTGGTTGGGGTTAGTAGACAGAAGGACCAACAGAGAGATAGAACATCAGTGTCCCAGACTAGTTGAGCCGTGAACCACAGATCAGGAACTACCATCATCAGCTTTACGACACCTGAAATAGAGAAGTGAGAGAAGGGCGAGGAGAAGGCACTGACTGCAGAAAAACATGATGCAGTATTAGCAGGTCTGCCTGCATTGTTTAGGGCTTTATTCCTAGTGGTTAGGGCAATGCTTTTTAGAAAGGCATCATAGTAATAAAAGTCCAAAATAGTACAAATCCACCTTGTGAAAGTACGCGATCCTAGTTCAGTCAGTGCATGCTTTTAATGTTGTTTTTTATATCACGAGTCAGATTTGGAACTTTTTGAAGGCTGAGGATTATTATCAATACTCTATCTGACTCTGAAAGTAGGTTTGGAGTATTATCTTTGTGTGAGAGGGATTTTATGGACAAGGACTGCACTTATCCCTTTGTGTTCAAAGCACTTTCAAGTGTATATGCACATGTGTGCGTGTGCATGTGGATTGTGAATGTGTGACTTGTACTTTTTTTTTTTTTCTCAACATTTTCTGTGTATTGAATAACTGAATAGGTGTTTGGATCCTCAATGACATACACAAGGTCAACACAGTGCTGCACAAGAGGCTGATGAAAGTTGAAATGCAAGCTTTCAGGCCTGTAGATCTGTCAGTCAACACTAGATGGCGATGTGGTTTTTTATCACAGTCATCAGAAACTTACTGCAAGCAAAGCACTTGAATCACACCAACTCCACGTGCTCGTCTCCATTTAGGACTTCATATGCAGTGTTGTTGTGCAGCCCCGTAACCACTGCTTTATTTAACCTGTACCTGAACGGCGAGATTAATTTTGCCTCCAAGAAAATAGTACAACTACATTAGGTCCGCAGGTGCTTTATAACTACTTTATTTCTAATTAATTACAATATAAAGGCCTTTAATTAGCTTTTCCTCTTTGAGTGCCCAGTTCTATTCCCTTTCATTATGTATATATCACAAGAATGTAAAATTGGCAGTAGTTTTGTGGCTGGTATTGTGGCTCACTGGTAAACATAAATGTCTTTGCCACGCTGGGTCAAAGCAGGAGAGCACCCCCTTCCCCCCCAATGGCCTGGCCTGAGGGTGCACTCTCATCGCCCTCAGGCCAGCATAGTTCCCGACGACAAACACGACGTCACGTTAATATTCGACTTACGCAGGGTGGAACTTCATCATTAAGTGACTGAATGTAGTAACATCAGCGAATAAATCAGTGACTGCAGAGAAAAAGGCTGATTTTGCCAAATATTTCAGAATATACTGTATGTGAGTCAGGTCAAGTTGCTGCTTGATACCGTGCTCTGCCCTCACTTCAAGCAAACACTCTGCCTCTTCAATGGACCATCGTACTCCCTTTAAAACTGGCGTTGCTAATGTGTTTGAGTTGTAGATGTCATCACCAATGGTGATTACACTCACGCCATTAAATGTACTTGAGTATTTTTTTTAATGATTTGTACTTTTAACAGTTGTTATTTTGCATAATACTTTTACTCTTACTCGAGTATATTTTTGAGATAATATGTATGAACTTATACTTTGTTACTTTGCCTACATGCATGTCGTTACATCAATTGGCTGACCGAAACATCATTAACCAATCACAGCAGCAGCACCGCGGCAGGACGGAGGTGTGGCCCCGCCCCTCCACGGCCCCCCTTCGCCTCACTGTAGTTCAAAAACATGGTAGAAAAAGAAATGCCGGTGTATCTCACAGAAAATATGTAGGTGGTACATCCACAGCCCCACATTCAGACCCTGTTTGCATTTCAAACGTCATACAATGCGCTTAATCCTTTGTCATTACATAACGATGGAAATCTCGGCTTTTATGAATTCCAAATAAAATTTCAGAAAACGTGATAGGCTGGAAATGTTCCTCATGATAACAATGCAAACTAGCTAATATGGAGTAAGTTAACTATATACCGCCTTTTAGCGGGTGTTGCGGGACCAGGGCTAATGCAATGTAAGGAATACATATATCAAATAAAACTAGAGAACCTAAGGATTAAACACATATTAGAATATTACTCTAGCTTATCAGCAACGGGATGAAGTAAGTGGGGCTAAATTACTGTGTTTTTCCTTGATGTTAATGAGGATATTTCAGAACAAATGTGTTGAAGCACACAGCTTTGCAAAGCATGCAGGTTGGGAAGGTTCAGCTATTTGACCATATATATATATATATATATATATATATATATATATATACAGTATATACACACACACACAAACACTCAATCAATCAATTATGTTGATTATGTTTTCTTAAGCAGACCTCTTTGTTTTATGAATATATCCAAGCGTGTCATTCAGGAATTGATGGTTTGTTTTGGTAGTAATAAATTGCATCTGAAGTTACCTGACTAGTTTTTTAACTAGGTACTTTTTTACTCTTACTCAAGTACTTATTTTTACAATTATAAAATGAAGTAACAGTACTTTTACTCAGTGATGTGCAGTCAGGGTAGGCAAGGTAGGCAGTGCCTACTTAAGGGTGAATTGATATTTTGATTGTTTTAATTATAAAATAATTATAAATGATTTATTTTTAAATTTCCGATAGCCTACAGTACCTATAAGTTTGAAAGTATCAGCATTTTGTGCTTTTCATAGCCCAGATGACTAAACATCGCTATTTGACAGGAATGTTTAGTCACAGCGACAGCGCTAAAGACGATAAAAAATACTTTCTTTTGAGGAAAAATGATTTTAAAAGATGGGAGACCAACACCTGAGCTACCAGACCTTCAGCAAAGGTCAGAAAATTGTTTGTACTTTCCACACTGAATGGTACAAAAGGAAGGATTAGCTTTGTGGATGCGCCTCACTGAGGCTGTTCTGACCTGTTGCTGTTGTCATTTTTGCCATGTTCCTGTGTTTCCAACACAAACAATACCTTGTTATATAGTGTTTTACGATGTTGATTTTGTTTGACTAACACTTGCCAGCCGAAACATATGAAATTGTCATTGGTGTCGACATTGGTGGTCTCAATTTGCAACGCCCTGCCTACACAAGTGCTAAAGGCACATCACTGCTTTTACTTGAGTACCGTCATTGTTTACATACCACTGGTCATCACCACTTTTTGCATTTTGCTTTGCGTATGCGCGTCCAAACAAGCCATGGTTTGGCCTACCTCCCTACCACTTCAAACCAGGCCACCCAGGCCAAAGCAGCCGTTCCCCCCTAGGGTGCAGGTACTTTCACACAAGCCAAACAATTAGACTTTGAGGGCCCACTAAGGAGTTCAACATGCAGAGGCCTGGCCTGGATTGACAGTGTGAGCACCCCTAAGTGCAAATAGTGTGGGCTTAAGTCTCCACATCTTGTGTGTCTCTTGTTAGCCTTGCGATATTTTAAGATCACACATTCTGCTATTGTGGCCGGGTGGTGTATTAAAATTTGTTGATGTTTAATGAATAGAAACTGTTAAATGCCGACAACGCCACCTAGTGGATGGATTAGCACCCGATTATATAAAACACAGGTTAAGTACCAAGGGAGTGAGCAGTGAAACCAAGATTGATAGTTTGATTAATTTATTATAACAAAATGATTAAAATACAACATGGGGTTGGCTGAAAATAGACCTAACTCTAGGAAAAAGAGTCTAAAGGGCGAAGGGTAAAAGCAGGATGAAGGCTGAGCCTGGGCAGGATGGAGAAAGAAGCTCTGCAGTGTCCACCGATCGACCCGGGAGACGCTGCCTCCACTGTGCTGCTCCATGTTCCACTGTTCCCTCCTTGGGCTCCTCCTGCTCCGCTGCTGCGTAGAGCCGGCCCGAGTGGACACATCTGCCAGTTTGGGAGAAGTGGCTCTGGCTCCTCGTGCCCCTCCCCAGGTGTGAGACTCACCACATCTGGGCGATGCTCGAATCCTGACCGCCCAGTATACAGTAAACAGGCCTTGAGTGTCACACCATTCAGCGCATCTCCGCGCTCCAGGCTCCCGACCTGGTTCCAGCCCTGGCGCTGCTCACTCTCCCTCCGTTACCGCGTAGACCTGGCCCTAGCGGATACAGCACATCTAGCAATGGATGCTGCCCACCACACGCTGGTCTCGTCTTGTCCCGCTGCCATCTTTCACACACTGCCCGTTTTCCTTTTATTCGTTGGTGTGAGCCACTTCCGGTCCTGCACAGCTGCTCTGATTACCAGCAGACACGCTTAGCCAATTGTCCAAAAGGTAGCAGTAGTGGGTTGGCCTGCACGAATTAACTAAAAAAAAGGTTTTCAACTAAAACACAGCAAACAAAACATGCAACAGAACTGCAATAAATCATGGCAAACTAATAAAATCGATGCATGCAAATGAGGAACTGAAGAAAAATCAAAATAAATTATAATGGCCACATGCCCACACCATACTAAAGAGAAACGTATGATGAAATATTATACTTCTCTTGGGCAGCAAGTCTGCCACACACTAAGAAGGTCCTGGGTTCAAACATTGTGGTGGACACTTGAGTCTGGGTCTTGGTTTCCGTTTGGAGTTTGCATTAGCTCCCTGACCTCATGCATGGGTTTTCTCAGGGAACTTGGTTCTCATCCTACTATCTAGAAACATATATGTTAGGAGTTAGGTTAAACGGACTCTCCAAATTACCGGTAGACTGTACATCTGTTTGCCCTGTGATGGACTGGACTGGCTCTCTGTTCAGGGTGTACCTCCCGCCTAGTGTCCTTTGATTGCACCAGCAGACCCCCGCAACCTTAGCTAGGTTTCCATTACAGATTTTTGCAAAATAAAAGCAGACACATACACATACCGCACCATGTTTTCTCAGAGAGAAGTGATCATGTGACCAGGTATTTTATGTCATTTGACCTTGTACGTCCCATTCTGTGATGTGTATTTGTAAAAAAAGTGTTTCCAAAGCACTTTTGTGGCAAATTTTAATATTGAAACTCCTCCTCATGAAATTCCTCCTCATGAAAGTGTAAATAACATTTTTTTGCGATATTTGAATGTTTTTTTGAAATTCAGGTGTTACAATTACCAGTTTTTATTGCGCTATTTAGATTTTGCGCATTTCCAAGGGTAATGGAAACATTAACAGGAACAAGTGAGTCAGATAAGTGAATGAATGAATGATACTCATCTGAAAACTCAGAGTAGAAACAAAGACATACAGAAACAAACAAGTCAAGACGAGCAAACAGTTAATAAGCTTGTGATCAGAGAGACTAAAAGTCAAACATTACTGAAACTTTTATCTAAAGCGAAAAAAGTAAAAATAAATAAAACTAGTGCCCTTGGATTGTAAACATGACTAAATGCAGATGAGAAGAAAAAAAAATCTCTTTGAATAAGGTACATGATGATTCAGACAGACAGAGCCTTGAGGAAAAATGTTGAACTCTAACTGTTTTGGCAGGAATAGGTAGTTACTTCAGAAGCAAATCAAATGTAGTACATTTTTTACCCCGCAGACAATAATTGTATGCTGCGCAAAAGATTCTTTGATGTCTTAAATGTGTAACCCACATCAGTGTCGGGACGACTCAGCAACAGCGATCAGTTCAACTGACAATAACATAAACAAAAATGACAACTAGGGAAGACAGTTTGACTCGTTCAAGTACCAATGCCATCAAAAATCAATCTGCTGGTGTTGGAATAGCTTAATCATGAAACATTGATTACTGTAAAAGCCTGTTTGTAATATTGTCTATCAAATCATACACTTTTGGAGCATCAATCTTCACCCCGCCACCTTACTAGAAAATGTTTCTTTAATTGACTACATATTATCAGGCAGGCTAACATTCAAAGTCTAAATGCAAGTTAAAGTTTTAAAACTAAGAGGAAGAAATTCTCAGGACATTGTGTAGTGCAGCATAGACGGTTTGCACATTGTAGTTACAAAGCTTTTAATCAAAGCCTGTGGTTGTTTATGTAATGAATGGGTGATGTTTTATCACATTGCACATTAGTAATCATATCACAAGCTCAAGAGCACCTTCTTAAAAAAAAAAACACCAAAGTGTTGCCAAATGAGATGTCAAAATGAATTCCTGTTATTGCTACTTTCTTTGCTAAATGGTTTTAATGAATACATACTTGGCCCAAAGCTTGGACAGCTCTTGTGGATTTAAAGGTTTCCAAAGAGTAATTAAAGTAATATTCATAATCATATTGATCTATTTGAGTATTGAAGGTTGAACAGCAGGAATTATTAATCCACTCACACTAACCGTACTTATAATTACATAAGACAATAAAAAATATATATTATTATAAAAAAAGGGTATTACTATTACCATACCATGCAAAATATGTAGATCTTTGTTACTTTTAGCCATAAGTGACTCTCTTTTTGACTCTCAACTTAAATTAAAATGTTCCTGATCTTACATATTTAGATCTTGAGCACAACAACAAGTACACACTCAGCAAGTCCAGTTAAGCAAATCAGTAACACTTGAAGTTTTATACATAAGCATTTTTTGGGGTTAGGTGGAGGGATCTAGTGGGGTTATGTAGGGTTAGGATTAAAGGTTATGGTTAGGGGTTAGATTTAGGGGTTAGGGTAATGAATGACACCTTATTCATGCTAATGACAGCGTAATGTCAGCCTTATGTATAAAACTTCAAACTTTCTCATTTTGCATCAGATTATGCTCTGCCAACAGTTGTATCATTATGTCATCTTAACAAATTAACAATTCTTCTCACAAACTTCAACATAGTTAGTTATCTTATAATGCTTTTATCCAAATTCATAATGTAAAAAGAGCTGTGGTAAACTTTAGGTTGCACACATTGATGTGTAATTATTTCCCCTTACTTTGATGAATGCATTTGAGTATACAGTCCTCTGCTGCCTTTATTTTCAACCACAGCGGCAGCTACTTCCCCTTTGGCTCTCCCTGCTCTCTATTTGTGCTTTCACTTTCATACTCAACCTAACCACATCTTTGAAAAATGACATGTCGACCTAACCACTACCAGAACATGCAGATATTTGAACACTTGTATTTTGAAACTGTTATAGTTGATACCTTCTACTCCTTTCAGACTACTCTTCCTTTTCCTCTGTCAGCTGAACACCTGAGCCTAATCAGCTATCTAGTAGAGAGGCAGAGGGAAGTAGATAATAAAAAGGCTGAGGAAAGAAAAAGAGGAGAGTCACACACTACCACCAGCAGGTTTACGGTGAGAGGTTTTGCTTCTCCCTGCTGGACGCTGAGTACCATATAGTAGATGTTGGTTTAGTTTGGAGTTCAGATTTGTGGTGTATAGTCCTGTTTTCCTGATTTCTTTTGATATAGGTTTCAGGTTTTGCCATTTATTAGTTTAATACAGAGTTGGAAGGGTGCAACTGCCATATGTTGTTCCAGCATCTCTAGTCCCTTTTTGTTTCTTTGATTTTGATTCAAGTTCTGTTTTTTCTTTTTATTTAAATCGTGACTTCTAGTATTGGGTTATTTATATATTGGTTATCTTGGCTATCTTTGGTTGAACATCTGTGTTTATTTTGTCAGAGTGTATGTATCTAATTCGCTGGCAAATGATCTTAATCCAAAACTAATTTTACAAACACGTGGCAATTGTGTTGAAGGAGATTCTGTTACCTCTGATCTTAACGAGTCTAAATTTGAGTTTTTCTTTGGGTTTTCCAATTTAGATCATTTAATTCAGATCAGTTTTCACTCTTGAAAATAAAATTGTCATGTACTCACAGGAGACAGAGCTGTTGAATTATCTCCATGCAGTGATGGTTTAAAAGAAGAAAGTGAATATTAATGTTTCACAGATGTGAACGCTCACCTTCAGTTGAGGTGGCCTTGTTATTAGAAGTCTGTGATGCACAATAAACAGACTTAGCCACCCCTGTGACATGATCCCAGACTGGGATCATATCAAAGTCTCAACTTTTTTGCTCTGTGGTTTGAGTTTCCCAAACCAGCAAATAGAAAAAGCTTTGTGACACATGAGCGATTAAAATGTCTGGCAACATCAATAAATAAAACTTTCAATATGTGTGAAAGACTTTGACCAGACCTTCTCCAGGGGAAAAGATTAAAAAAGAGCCTAAATCCACTTCTCGCACCATGACATCCCATCAAAGTCAATTTGTAGCACTTTCTCATCTAGCCTCAAGTCCGCTGTGAGCTACATTTTGTGTATACGCATTCTAACAACAGGGAATCAGTCTGTCAGCAAGATACACTCAGCTGTTATGACCCGCCCACTCTGCAGTCCAGAGCGGAGGACAGAAAGCTCTGCAGTAGCAGCGTCACTCTAGAGCTTCAAATCTCTGAAAACTCACACTGTGCGACTTGTACTTAGCTTCTTTCACACAGCGTCAATTTCAAACACACCATTCACACTGACAAGATCCCACAAACAAAAAGTCATGCACCCATGTATTGCATGTCACTTACACAATTAACTCAGCATGCCAAAAATCAAAAACAAACCCCACTTGTGGCTTTGACCTCACTAGCTGTGTCTCCATTAACCTTGGAAATTTGCAAAATCTAAATAGCTCAATTAAAACTGGTAATGGAAACATCAATTTCAAAATGTGTTGCAAAAGCGCTATAGAAACACTTTTTCGGCAAATACACATCACAGAATGTGATGTACATGGTCACATGACCACTTCTTTCGGAGAAAACATGGCGCGTATGTGTAAACAGAAGAGGAGACCGGGACATGTCAGCATTATACTTAAAAATCATTACTGCAACATTAGACGTGATACAACAAAGGAATACGGAGTGTTATAAGGAGGTTCTGAGAAAGTTCATCGTGCAAAGTCTCACAGATGAGATTTCACGGGAGTTATGAGGCTCCTGCCTGAAACAACGTTCAACGGAAACACATTTAAAGTGCAATTATACTTTGTCGACATTTAGAAGCAGCGCTTTTATTTTGCGAAACTCTGTAATGGAAACACAGCTTTAAAACACACATTCCTCATCATGCCAAAAAAAAATAAATAATCAAACACAAACCCCCTTGTGGTTTTGACCTCACTATCTCCCTCTCCCCTTTGTGCCACTCTCCCCGATCTCCCTTTTGTTGTCTCAGTGCCCCAGCCTAAACTGACACTGGTTTTCTCCCATTAGCCTTATTAATCTTCTAATCAGCAGAGTGTTTACACTCGTTATATCATTGTTCATTGTTCATTGCATACCGATCCATTGGGGACTACTATCAGATACCATTACCGCAGGTCACTCATGATTTTGGCCACAGTGTCAGAAGCTAAACATGTCCCATTAGCAGCCAATAGGTGACTAGCTCTCAATTACAGGCAATACAAAATACTCATTCCTTGTGACATTTCAGAAAAGAAATTTGGGCACACACACATACACACACACGCACAAGGACAAGCTCAACGTTCGGAAACAAAACACACTCACGCTTGCCCGAACACAAAAAGAAGTAGAGCGGGGTAAATGAACCAGAGCAGACAACGAGGGACAAGTTAAATCAAGGAGAGAAGAGGAGCTTTCCCCATCCGCCTCATTCTAATCTGTTGTGATTGTATCCATACTCAAGTCTGTCTATAACCAGATGGTGCATATAACGCACACACACACACGCACGCACGCGCACACGCACGCACACACACACAAGCACGCACGCACGCACACACACACACACACACACACACACACACAATGATGTCCAGTAGCACGGAATATACTTCAACCAAGCTCACACCAGCACACACCTTCAAAAGGTTATTTGGTGAAATCCAGAAAATAAAAGCCAATTCAAAGACGAAAGACAAAATAAAACGAAGAAAAACAGAATAATTTAGTCAATGCTATGAAAAAAATAAGGGCAAAATAAGCCATTTCTTCTTATCGCCACTTGTGTTGTTGCAGCTTTTGGAACCGCCGGCAAAAGGGTTCGTGTTCAATCACACTTCCCACTGAGACGGAATTTAAAGCGCTCTCTTTGGAGCCTCGTGGCAAACACTTTTACACACATGCACAATGGCTTGGATGTGCACTCGTGCACAGAAAAACACACACACATGCATTCTGTTTGCACTTTGACTCTTGCATTTACACGCAACTTGCTTGACTCTCCCTGAATAACCAGTGACCGCCTGCCTGCGTACTGGATGCTTAGGGGCGAGTCTGACAAAAATCCCGTCTGATGCCTGTTTTTGCACTCTTATAATTCAATTAGGATGGCGGATGGCCTCTGCACTGCTGCACACAGATCAGAAATGTTACTAAAACCCCAGGCCATGTAGTTATATTGAGATGAAGGATACATTACATGATGTTATCCACGTACACTAACAAAAAGAGGCAAGGTGTGACCTGTGCAGCTTTGGAAAAATAAGAGCAGACTCCACAGGATAGCAGTTTGGCCGTTACACCAAGGACACATACTTGTACAGCAGTTTATTTACAGCTGTAAAAATCCGAATGATTAAAAACATACAGAACATTGCACATATCTGTATCCTCCAAGCACTACACCAAATTAGAATATTATTTCACCTCCCACAGAAACCGGCAATCTAGTTTACAGACAAAATAAACGTATTTACAACATTGTTTACTGTTTTATTTCTGTTTACCAGAGATCCCCCAAAACCAGTGACGTGCCGTGACCACTAGGGTTGGGTAGGCACGTTGCAAATTGAGACCACAAATGACAATTTCATATGTTTCTGCTGGCAAGTGTTAATTTACAACAAAGTAATCTCAATGGGCTCATCAAAATGTAAAATTCGTAATAATAAAGAAAACACCCAACAAGATCCACATGAAGAAGCATTTATCCATCTAACAAAATAAAACATCATTAAAGAAACATAAACAATTATTTAATAGCAGCCATACTCAATATATCTCATGACACGGCAGCACATTCGTTGTTTGTTTTGGAAACACAGACACACGGAGAAAATGACAACTCGGAACAGCCTCAGTGAGGAGCATCCACAAAGCCAATCCTTCCTTTTGTTCCATTCACTGTGAAAAGTATGAAATATGTTCTGACCTTACATTTGCTGAAGCTCTGGTAGCTCAGGTGTTGGTCTCCCATCTTTTAAAAGCTGTTGTTTTTCCTCAAAAAAAAGTTTCTCTATCATCTCTAGTGCTGTCATCCTGCCTGTAGTGTAATCCCGTCCACTTGCTAGAGCGAGAGAGAACGTAGCAGCATCGGTCACATGGGATCAATTCACTAATGTACTGTGAACGTACGTATAGCATTTAGCATAGCACGGTTACGTTCAAAGGCAGCGTTGAGAGCTGCCTTTGGACGTAAATAGTTGTCATCTTGGGGAACTGACTGCGCATGCGCAAACACATAAAAACACGCTATGGGAACAGAGGCAGAGCAGCCGTGTGCTTTTGGGAGGGGGCGTGGCCTCCTCCTGCCTTACAGCGGAGTGAGACGGCAGCCGTTCCAGGAAATGTTTAGTAATTTGGGCTATGAAACGCACAAAATGTGGACACTTTCAAACTTATAGGTACTGTAGGCTATTGGAAATGGAAAAATAAATCATTTATAATTATCATAATTAAAACAAATAATCAAAATATCAATTCACCCTTGGGTAGGCACTGCCTACCTTGCCTACCCTGACTGCACGTCACTGCCCAAAACAATATCTGTTACAGTGGTAGTTTACTATAATACTATTACTAATAATACCAATACTAGTATAATTCTTAATGCCAGAAGTTTCTTCCTGTTAAAGGAAGTATTTTCTCTCCACCATGATTGATTCTTGCTTATGTGGAAATATTGGGTTTTTTCATCATTACCATTTCTATTTTTATAAGTATCATGAGATCATTTATTGTTGTATTTGGCACGATATAAATAAATTAATATTCTTCCTCCCTCTACCACTACCACTACTGCTACTACTACTACTACTACTACTAATAATAATAATAATAATAATAATAATAAACTGTCTAGACCAGTCTGTAATTGATTTGATTATTCCGTCTGTTTTGGCACAAATTAATATTCAAAGTTTCACTGCTTTAAAATGAATTTTATTTAAAATTTGTAGTTCATCTTAACAATTCCAAAACGAATCATTTTGTTACTGCTTTCTACTGATGTCTGCATGTTACTTTCTGTCAAGTAATAACGGTTTATCACTGTGTCTGGTGATGATGTCCATTTGTACCCTTCCAGAGTTTGTAGGCCCTCAAAGATTCCTCCGGGTAGGACTATGGAAACTCAGTTAAGTACTTGTATATGCTCATTTGGGTGGTCCATGATATAATGGAAAAAATAAAGTGTATTGTAACCCAGCTCCACAAGTTTCAAAATGTTCTATGTCATGAAAGAAAGATGCAGTGCAAAAATGGAGCAGATTGAGAGCTGTTTAGAGGTCACTCAAAGCCCCACAATTTAGCCCCATACTTCAATTTAGGTAGAAATTGTCCAAAAAACATTGCTACTGTAAAATAATAAATACACTATTATTGCTAATGATTATCACTTAAAATGTAAGATTATTGTAGAAAAATGCAATATTAAAATTACAAGATTATTTAAACAGTCTTTGATGTTCTTTTTGCTGATCTCAGTAACAAAAAAGCTGTGTGGAATCTACAGATTGTTTTCATTTATTATGTAATTTGCACTTCAGTTCTGACTTGCGAAACTTTATCATTATGTAGTTTATAATCCTTCGTGTTGCAATTCCCCCCCTGGTGGCGAATGTGAGAAAATGCATGTGACTGTGACGTGGGAGAGCGATGCATTGTGGGAGTGTGTGACGTGTGAAAGAACTAACTGCTAATTGATCAAGACTATAACAGCCAAAAGTAGAAGGAGTGCTAAATTTGGCTGCTTGGTAAAGGAACTGACCAGCTGTCTGCTAAGCATGCTTAGCTACACTGGATGAGCGGGGTATACGAGATCCATGGTCGAGAGTTTGATACCACTGAGAGTAACACATGGTTGGATGATGGTGCATGCATTCATATTGATCACTTGGGTTAGAGCTGGTTGGTTGCTTGTTCCTATCATACCATGGAACTTAGTGCTTTCCGGTGTTTTACGTGCCTTGTTTAGACCAACAAAAGGCCCAGATGTGGCTTTATTTAAGCAATTCCAGCAAAAATAGTCAATTGTTGATCAGTCAGCACATAAAGTGGCTTCTGATAATATTCACCAATCAAGCTGAAAATTGGCATAAATGTTAGTAGGCAGACATAGAACAAAATGAAATTTGTGGAGAAAAAGCTGCTTAAAGTTTGCATTGTTGGACCACGCTAATGCCCATGTACTATAGCTCTGGAACTGCCTCGGATAAACCATGGTGGCCTTATTATCGGCGTTAATAAGATTATGCACTAATGTCCCTTTAACCCTCTTGTCATTTTGAGGGACTGAAAGATGCTACGTATAAAGATATAACTGTTGGACATTATACTGGCATTATATTAATATGTTCACTATAGCATATCACACACTTGTACATGAAGTAAACTGCTCAAAGCTTACAATAAAAACACCACATACCCATGACTGAATTACATATGCTCAGCACCATTCAAAGGGAAAAATCACTCACCCGTAAACCCCTCCCCTCAGCTCCTACACCACCAATGTCTTGCATTCTTTGCCCTCCTTTCACTTCACTTCATTCTTGACATGATACCAATAATGTTTCATTCTCATCACACATGTTTAGAAGCAATGAACATCATGTCTTCCAAAGTAGGGCGAGCAGACGACTAGTGCAAATGTTTCTGTCCTCTGTGAATCTATTGTGAGAGTGTTTCCTGTTGTTCACATGCGTGACGATGGTGCTCACCGTTGTTTGACGGGGACTGTGTGTCTGAAAGCAAAATTCACCCAGGAAGCATTTGTTCCGGGAAGAGATGAGTAAAGGAGTTGAGTATTTATTTATTTATTTCGTGTTCCGATATGCACACAGGAACACACAAACGTGTAAATACACATGCAGAAAATGAAGGCTAAAAGCTCACATATACACGCACACACGTGCACACCAGTACATACATGAATAACCCCCTCTTGAGGCAAAGGGTTGATGGAGAGTTGCAGGTAGTGGATGATATTAAGGCTGTTTTATTTTTAGGGGAAGCAGGACAGTAAAGAGCTTAGACTGCACCCTTTCTAAAGATTAAAACTACACAAGAGGCATGAAAAATTGATGAATAGAAAGCCTTCCCTCTAGAGTCCTGTGGAGACCGAGGTAGCAAAAGACAACAAAGAGGTAATGCCTGGATATGAAGGTTATTTATCCTTTCTCTGAGTGGTTTTCACTGTGACACCCTCAGGGTACTTTGCCTTTAAGCAGAACTCAGAACTACACACATAAAGTTCAGAAGTTCAACAGGATCCTTTTAACATGTAACATGATCACATACTGTGTTTATACAAGGTCAGACAAGTGAAGTAAGGGGCTGTCATCTTTATTATAGCTGGCTATTCCTACAGAGAGAAGATACCAAGCTGAGAACGTAGTGGAACCAAAAGAAAACATGAATACGACAGTGTGAAGTGAGCGAGAGTGTGGGAGACAGAAGGGGGAAATGGGTGTCATGCAATCTAAATGCTATATAAACAGGAAATAATTCAAAGTCCCAACAGGGTCTTCTTTCATATTTCTGATGACTACTTTGAACTAAAAAAAAAGCTCATTCTTTAAATCTTCACGCTGCAGACAGACATCAAGATAAAGTTCAAGCCCAGATTTCTTGACTACATTTTTTGTGACAACAAAGACAATTTTTGAGACCCCCTGCTGATGCCACTGCAGCTTGTTTCAAAGTATAAATTAGCAGAAAATGGACTGGTAACTTTTAATCAAATACAAATAGCAAGCCATCATTTATAAAAACAAATACTTGGATCACATTTGATTAATTAAGGGTCCTCAAGGCCAGTAAGGCCGGTTGGCCTAAAACCATTCAGAATTAAAGACCTATGTTTGTACATCAGGATTTAATCCATTATTTATTATTAAAGCTTTCGAATAATTTCTTCGCATAGCCTTTTCTCTGGTTGTTCCTGCCTTGGGTAATGTATATTTATAAAGGATTTTTTTTCATCCATTCATCATTTAGTTGGCATCTGTTGCCAGGGTCACAAATATCTTTGTGAATCAAATCTGAACGAAACGAAAGACATCAGTCAAAGCCCAACTTAGACCTTCAGTGCAATAAACAGGACTGCATCATATCATAACCTAACTGTTAGAGCGGACATGGGCTCGTTTGTAAATAGTCACATTTACTGGTTCAATAACCAGGAAGAGATTCAAATTCTGATGTAGCTGGTTATGATTTACAGTCCGCATAAACAGGACTGGATCATAACATAATCTAACCGCTAGAGCGGACATGGGCTTGTCTGTAAACGGTCGCATGTACAGTCCTTGGAGTCGCTGTTAGCTTACCAATAAACGGGAAGAGATTTGTCATTTTTATAATAAGTATTGACTAGGCCACTGGGAGTGAGGCTCAAGGCCAAGGCAGGCTGACTTGATAATAATGTATCATGTTTTTCTGCAGTCAGTGCCTTCTCCTCGCCCTTCTCGAACTGCTCTTTTTCAGGTGTCGCGAAGCTGATGATGGCAGTTCCTGATCTGTGGTTCACGGCTCAACTAGTCTAGGACACTCTGATGTTCTATCTCTCTATCCTGTTCTGTTGGTCATTCTGTCCACTAACCCCAACCAGTCAAAGCAGATGCTGCCACCTCTGAACCTGGTTCTGCTGGAGATTTCTTCTTGTTAAAAGGGAATTGTTTCTTCCCACTGTCACTAAATGTGTGTTCATGTGGATCTTGTTGGGTTTTTTCTTTCTCATTATGAATTTTACATTTTGATAAGTGCATTGAGATTACTTTGTTGTAATTTGCAATATACAAATAAAGTTGAATTGAATTGAAGTGCTCTAATGTTATCCGCTGTTACAACTAAACTAATTCCACTCCTAAAGCTGCAGTTTGCAGAATCCTGTCTCTGCTCCGTTTTCAAACCAAAACCGAAACTCAACCTCCCTTACCGGCGTCTTTTGTGAATGCTCTTTGCAACTTTTTTTCTCAATATGGACTAGTGACAAGTGTATGGACTTTATCTTGTGTTATTGGATATTTTTCTGGTGTTTTAGAGATTCTAACATGAATGCCCGTATCACTCTGTAGTTACTGTCCTGAGCAGCGGCTGCTGCCGTCTGCTCATCCCCGCCACAAGCAGACACAGATCTCTGCTTCCTGATAATTACAGCTTCCTGTAACTATCACTCCGCATCCCGACTATATAATTAATTCACCTTGAATAAGATTCTCTTGGTTTACACGCACGTCTGTTATCACTCTCTCTCTGACACCAGTTTGTGTGTTAGTGTGTCCAACCCTGCACAGTCACGGAGGATCCATGGGGAAAACAAAGCGATCCGTTCCTCCTCAGTATGTTTGTGCCTTTAAACTGTTGTTTCTCCACCTCGGTCTGCCTTTTTCCTCTTGATTTGCCGTGTAACTGTTGTGTCTAGCGCTGTTATGGAAACTTTTATTGTGACGTCCGTTAGAGTTTGGATTGGACCCAAAAAATTTAGCCCGACCCGAGCCCGCGGGCATAAAGCCCGACCCGCCCCGACACATTAACTTAAATTGTAGGCCCGAGCTCGAAGCAAACCCGACGTAAAATATTATTTTATTGAACGTATTGCAGCCGGTAGATTAATAGCGCGGTGCCTCGCACAGCGAGGGGGGAGAGAGGGGGAGGGCGCGCACACACTCACCGCAGCCCAAAAGGTATTGTAATGATGTGACTCGAGCCGTTATCACAGTTTTACAGGCTTTAATGGAGGTCGTAGTAACGCCAAAGATAAACAAACACACAAAGAACCGTCCTACACCGTCATACACTCACACCACCGTGGGAACAGAATTGTTCCCTCTTTTCCCCGCTTATGCCCGCCCTTTCCCCAGACTCCCAGCCAATCAACAATCAGAACACATGTAAACAAAGACACACATTGGCAGAAAAAGCTACAAGTAACCATGATGCCTTCTCGGCCATGGAAAATCTCAGCATCAGTTCACCACTGAATACGCACAAGTGGAACATAATCAGAACATAGAACCCAGTCCGTTACAGTATGTAGACCAGACCAGGCGGCCCGTGCGTGGAGCGCAGACCTGACTGAAGCACGCAGTTATGTTTGTTCCCTGCGCTCCAGCAGCAAGTGAGGAATGAGCAAAATCAGCAAATAATATTCAGTGAATGTGAACGCTGAATCAACTTCTAGGAGCTTCACACTCCTGGATTTCCAAATGTCACTTTACAGGGCCAGGAGAAGGAGAATATATTCACTGTCAACTCCAATCACTTTGATTACAATATGCTCAAAGAGGATTTTGGATTTTTGACCAAATGATACCATAAAAAGTTACATATTGCAGCTTTAACCTAAGCAATACTGTACCAACAGTTCTTACCCAGACCCATCTAATACCTAATGGGTTGCCAAGGGAAGTTCTGTGCTTGCATGACCAACATAGTGTCATGGTCTCTGTAAGGTTTTGTTTTTAAACCCTGTGTGGGTTCCTCAATCTGTTTTCTTCAGTCCCTGTTTATTTTCATTTTATGATCTTTGTTAATTCTTGTCTTTTTGTGCTTTCGTATGTTCCTGCTTGTGTTTTCACTCCGAGTCTTGTCAGTGTGTCTGTGGTGTGAGCGATTAGGTTCCCTCCTTTTTTGCCCTCAGGTGTGCATCCATCCTAATCGGCCTCCCTCACTAATTAGCTGAGTGTTTGGACACAGAGGGCCTATTTTACGAAGCGAGATTACCTCTTATCGTGCTAACTTCCAGGATTTAATCAGTGTGTGCTGGACTACGAAGCTGGCTAACGTCTTACGGAGCTAAATCACCATGGTATTGTTCTGGCTAGGGTCTTAGTGAGTGCTGAAGTCCCGCCTCCTGAATAATCAGTTCTCTTAGCAAGCGAGCTGTCCAATAAAAGGTGATGTGTGAACACGTCACTGTGTGGATCTGATCTGACAGCTGACAGGAGAGAGAATATTTAGACATCGATGCAATCCTTTCATTTACTGATGACATCATTTAGGAAAGATATAGATTTACAGTATATCTGATGGACTGATCTATAGTCAGCTGATGAAGCCTGTGTCTCCGTTTGGGCGGACGGGTGAAGTCAATAATTAATTTTTTTGTTTATTCATACGCTAGTGAAGCTGACTGTATTAGCAGGAACATTACTACAGTCTGTGAAACAATGTGCTCTCAACCCATTGTGTGTGATAAATAGGTATACTTGAAACGCGTGTGAAACTGAGCACTATCCGTTTATTATTCAATGGATTAATATAAATAATCTCACGCTTTTACGCATTAACAGTGTCAGCAGCTTCTTGTCTGGGTTCTTTAATTCCTGCCTTTTCTGTAACAACAGTGTTGTTTTTGGTCTTTATTATGGATGTCAATTATTCATCATTTTAAACTTAAGCAACACCTAACCTGGTTGGGACCAAGTGATGAAGTGGATCAGATCTGAGCAAGTATAAAAGCTCCGCTTCCTGGTGCGCTGCACTAACACCGTTGCTCTTCGCTATCATCATGGATTTAAATTTATTATATTTGTTTAAGATCATAAGCTGTTCCTCCATTCATTGTTAAGACACTCGCTCTACCAGGTTCTCCATTGATTGGTCAGACGCTGCAATCTCCACTCCTTTTATGTGAACGTACACATACCGAGGCTGAAAACACTTGACTTAAATTAGCGTGTTGTGATTGATTGTCATAAGATAGCTTCACTCTGACAGGGAATGTTTGGAAAAAGTGGAAAAGGAGATAGGAGGGACTATTCGGAAGCAGCCCAGATCTTCAGGTAAGGTTTTGTGTCCTTGAGAATTTGTGATTTTGAGTTTAACTAATTTAGTGCCATTGACGTAATATTACGTCATTTCAAATCCAAAATGCTCAGTGCCAAAGACGTAACATTACGTTAATTACGTTTTTTCATGGAAGTTGCTAGGATACACTGTGACGGAGTTCTACTGTGAATATAAGGCTTCTGTGTTCATGTAATGACCAACTGTGCCCTGAAGGTGGCAGCAGCGCACCTTTGGATGATAGAAGTTTACGAGACAGAAAATTAAAGTAAATTTGTGTAAAACTTGCCTCTATTCAACTGCGGATTACAGAAGAACAAAACAAGCTAGAAACAAAATTCTTTTTTCTGATTAAAGTAGAAACGTTAATCTATCTTTTGGTGTCAGAATTCAGATTGTCATAGGACAAAATATTCTGTGGGTCTTTAAATATCAGTCAAAATGCACAAAAATGGCTAGCCCTGAGGGGGGTAGAAATTCTGACAATGGCTGGCACTCAATGAGTTAATTATTAAATGGACTGAAATTACAAGCTTTACTCCTGCTTGCTGCCTTCTTTCTCTGCATCTGGGTCCTCCAACTCCTCACCATCTTATGACACTTACAGAACCACAGGAAGCATCACTGGCCACGATTACATTATGTTTTTGAATTTAAAATTAGTCTGAATTAAACCATTCGAAATTAAAGTGTTCTGCTTCGTGTTTACATGGAAATAGTAAGTCCCGAATTGAGGTTTACATGGAAAACCGCTTTATTCAATTCCGCTTTAGGTCTGGGGATTGGGAAGGCTCTGATTGGACAGCGGACGAACGTGACATACAGTATCATGTCTATCAGGAAAAACACAACAAACCTTTTATTGTCAGCTGTAACACAGAAGATCACACAAGAGAATGGTTTTCACTTTTATTTTGATGATAGTTTTGAAGCAAAAGGTCGACACTACTCACGGTTTCAGTTTGGTCCGCTGAGCGGAATGGAGATAGGAACTAATCACCGGTAAAAAGATCAGTAAAACTCCGGAAAAAAATCACCAGGAATAAATATTTGCGCCCTGGATAGAAGATAGTAGCTCTAACAACCAGTACAATAATATATTTTTGATATTACAGCCAGTGCATGCAGTACAAGGACGCATTTACTCCGTCTCCGGGTCTTAGTGCTAGACGTCTGGTGAAGCCGGTTCCGAGGACCGAGGTCCGTGCGTGTTTAATAAGTCCGTGTGTGTCTGTGTGAAAGTCTGCATGTTGATGCTTCCGTCCATCCACTCTTTTCATTATATCCATATCTTCTAAGGCTCGTCAATATATAATCTCAGCTCGAGTCCGGGCGGCCATCACCATGTCCTCACCATCGCGCATGCGCAGAATGACCAAAATTAACTTAAAGGGGAATGTAGTGTTTACAGGATAAAGGAATTATTTAATTCAGAATTAAAATTGGAATAAACCAGCCACCTAGTTCGGATTTAAGTTTAATTTGGAATTAAATTATTCAGCTTTAAAGTACTACTTTAGAGAACTAAAGCTCTCATGTGAACGTGGCCAATTACTGCCAATAATTTCCTCTTATCACGCGAGGTTTGTTAGTGTCCAAGGTAAAACAAATTATGTCATACTTAAGTACATTCACTGCTATTAGGCAATCCCAGTGACATGTACTCTGATAACCATCATCCATCCAGTTCCACCTGCCCGCTCTCAACACCTCAACACCTACTGCATTTGCAACCCTTGATAATTAAAGGGTTGATGAGTTATCAATGTGGAGGTAAGTACATTATGTTTGTCATCTGGCCTGTGTTAGTGCTTTGATGTGATTTGATCACTTGTGATCTGTACTTGTGGGGCTTCTGTGGCCTGTGGGATAAAAAAACACCATGGTGTCATCATGTTTTAAATCTCTCTCTTCTGCTCTGCTAATTGGTAAGAGCCACAGGCCCTACTACAAGACTAACGTAGCACCGTGAGGCCCACAGGGACTGTGTGTACGTGGGTGTGTGTGTGTGTGTGTGTGTGCCCCCGCGCATTTGGGTGGATGTGTGTGGGTGTGTGTGTGTATGTGTTACTATAGGTGGGCGGCTGCTTGGGTATTCTGAGTGAATGTGCTTGGGCGGATGTGTTCCTGCTAGAATAATGATGACTCTCTCCATTATGAAACGTATGAACAGTTATTGTGTACATGTGCATGAGCCTTGGCGTGTCAGTGGTTGTAGGCTATTTGCTGTCAAATAGTTTTACTAAGTAGGATTTGTTTTGTTTTTTTCCACGCCTGTGCTGATTTATAAGCATGTTTTTTTGCTGTATTCAATCATTGTGCTTTGCCAATGTCGACCACTTTCTCTGCCTGCCCCTTTGTGAACCTCTTCCAGTCTACATCTCTTGACAACATGCTCAAGGTGGACAAGGTCAAACCTCTCCAATGTGTCTAAGCAACAATCTTACTTTAAACTGTTCTTTTTTTTTAGATCTTACATTGTCCGCTGGCAGCCATCTTGTGCTCTGAGCCGCCTATTCCTCTGACAGGTTCAAAGGCTTCCTGGCTGTAGGTCATCCCTGAACGCATGGGGCCATATCTTGTCAGGAACCTGAGGGCTATACACCGAGGCTGCTTATCTGACAGACAGACCCACTGGCACTAACACAGCAGGTAAACAAGAAATATGTAGGGGATGTATGCAAGGGAATATCAAGAGAATGAGATTAAAAAAGTAAGGCCTATGTCACTTTTCCACACACATCCAATTTTGTTAAATCAAAACATATTAAATTTTAATTTAAATATATTGTTTATCATAAAATAACACAGATAATGTTCAAAGCAAAAATAAATACTCTTCCAGAAGGCATTCAAAAATACTTCTCACTACAGACCAGTAAATGCAGCCTACGAGATGAATTTATGTTTATTTTACCAAAAACAAGATTAGAAGTTAAACGAAGATTTCTGTCTGTTCTTGGGGTTAAATTGTAGAATACTGTTGATAAAGAAATAAAAGCGAGTGACACACTATTTAATTTCAACAAAAAAAGTCACAATATACTTTAGAGAGTAATGTGAAGCAGCAGAAATATGTTTGTGTTATATGTTAAATGTTGTATATAAAAGAAAGTGCATGTGTGTGTGTATATATATATATATGCATTATTTGAAATAAGGCAACTCAAATCTACTTCTTGAATGCTTGCATTTATTTTGTGTTGTTAGGACAAATATTATATCAATCATCAAATCATCACATGTGTGTTCATGTGTACAATTTGTCATGTGTTTATACATGATGACTGCATTATATCGTTGTACTTTTGAACAGGCGTTGCTCCTTTGCTGAGTCATGTTAGATTAGATTACCCGCAGTACAGACAGATTGTGCTGTATTCACAGTGCCAGCAACAAACTCTGATAAGCAGAACTCTGTAACAGTGATTTTCCACTCGTTCCTTCCTTCACCCCATCTTTTCTTCTCATCTTATGGTGGGGCTCCTCCTATCTGTAAAAGTGAGTGCTCAGAAAACTTTCCGTTAGTTGCCGGCCGCTTGCCCTTACTACAGGATGGAAGACCTTTTTTTGTACCCCTTTTCATTTAGTTTATAATAAATCCTTTTTTTATAAAATCATTATGCTTCTACTGGACTTCATCATTCAACCAGAGCACAAATCATGTTTTCAAATGAGGACAACCGTAAATTTGCTGTGACAGTGTGTATTATTGGAAATGGTAACTTGAATGTTATTTATGTTGGGCATATTAGCATTTTTGCTTTTGCCTGTTTCAGTCCTGCTATATAATTTTAAATTGTGATATTTATGTTTGGATATTTTTTTGTTAGACTGAAACAAACAAATAAACTGAAACTTTGAGAATAAGAAAGGCAAAAGGGACACAGTAAAGAATATAGATAAAGATTGTAAGTGAATATTATTAGATGATGCAAGATAGGCAGATGAAACAAAAACATATGAGGGAGTAAAAATGCAAGTGAATGCATATAGCAAACAAGATTTGTGAAATAGGAAAAAGGTTTTAAAAGAATAACCCCACCAACGTGTTTTAGAGAAGAAAAGGCCGACAGGAAAGTAATGGAGGAACTCTGATTACTGCAGGAAAAGCAAAGGTACTGTATGGCAGCAGAGTTTACCAGGCAGCAGAAAGTTAAGAGAGAGAAAAGGAGAAACAACATGCTGATAAATCTCCTTTGGGTCCTCTGAGTGAAAGGACAAGAGGAGGTGGAAGAAGGCGGCAGCTGAACACGCAAAATATAGGTGAAGATGGGATGCAACAGAGATATAAGATCTTCCTATCAGAAGCTATTTTTTGCTTTTATTATAACTAGTACAGTGGCCGTCGGAAGTATGCATTCATGTGGAAGCTTAAGTAGAGTTAATTATGGCCAAATGAGTATGTGTTCAACGGTTGGATGTACAAAGAGGTGTACATACTCTGTACTCTGTAGTGTTATAAAGGGGTTTATTTGCGGGTGCAAAATAAAACAGCGTGTGCGATTTCCCTGGTTTAATTCTATGGGACATGAACATGATAAATGTGTTTGTTGTTTTTTTTTACTCACTTTTATATTTTTTTGTTTGGTGTATTTTTCTGTAATGTATGTTTTTTGGAGTCATTATGTGTACTTGTGTATCTTTCTGTTGTGTTTTTGTGCATTTTTTGTATAATTATAGTTATTTGTTGCCATTTTAGTGTGATTGTGTTGTCAATTTGTGTATTTTTTGTATAAATATTTAGTTTTGTGTTTTTTGAGTCATTTTCATATTTTTGTTGTATTTTTCTGTAATGTAGTGTATGTGTATTTTTTATTCTTTCAGTTGTCTTTGTGCATTTTTTTGTGTTTTATTTTACTCATTTATTATATTTAAATAAATAAATACCTTGTGTGTGTGTTTCGTGAAATGTTTGAGACGCTGATAACCAACTCCATAGACATTGTAGCGCCAATCACAAATGTAGCAAAACTGCGCAAAACAAAACGTACAGCTCCAAACTACATGAGTGAGTATTGAACAGTTTGAGTTCAAAACCGACTCTAGTAAAACAGCGCGTTATTGAGCAACAGTTATATGGTTTAAACAATGGGAAACGTGTCTGCAAAAGACTCACCAGTGGCTGACGGTTTCAAATGATCTATTCAGAGAGCTCCTGTGTTTTGGTCTAAACTATCTACCTCTCTCTCACTCGTGTGTGTGCAGTCTGTGTCTGCTTGGCTGTGTGCGCAGCGATTGGCTCTGGCCGCACACGTGACTCTTGCTCGGGTGAGGAGCTGTGTAGTGAAATAGATATAGATGGTGCGCTAGCGTCCCCTCACACCCTGAGGTCAAAAGTTTAATAGGTTTCATTTCGGGGCCATCCAGAAGTGAAATGAAGTTAAAATAAACATTTTGAAATGACCAAATTACTCCAAAATAACAGATACACACACGGGGTGTGTCGGGGGAGATATTTGCTCCACATGCACACACGCACACACACAGACCTCCCTTGCTTTTTAGTTAGATTATGACGATACTTCTATCCTTCAGACTTAAAAACCAGGTTGAACAAATGCATTGAGCTGGGAGTGTCTGTGAATATACAGGAACTAAGTGGCCATAAAATATATGCCAAATATTCTATAGGGAATTAATGGTTTGATCATAAAGTCCAGCTGTGTGTGCATTCACATCTGGTAGGCACTACATTGACACCATAGGTGACTTTTGAAAAGTCGGAAGGTGTGACTATAATATCTCACTGCCAAGTCCTCCATGCACCATCCCCCTTCCGGTTTCTCCTTTTTACATAATAGAGGCAATTACTGCTCATCTTCTCATCTTATCCATAGTCCTCTCTCCTACTCCCCCTTTTTTTCTGTGCTTTCCCCCACCCCATCACTCTTTCTCAGCCGTGTCCTTGTCTTCCTCTTTACCCCAACTGTCAAAAGCCTCCCTTTGTCTAAAAGATGAAGTCAATTTCTTTAAAAGCTGACAGGAAGGTTCTGATGGTGATTTGCCAGCGTGTCATTGCAAGTAATAGCGTTTGGGGTTCCCAACGTCAATGGACTAAATTATAAAGTGTTTGATTTATACTCACCCTTCTTAGCACACTTTTGCTATTTTGCCATGATTGAGATCTGTGACAGGCGTAAAAATGAGCGGAAGATTCTAAGAGACTTTTCAATCTTCTCTGAAAGGAAGTGGAGCACATGGATGGGTGGGCTGGTGCGATTGGATGAAATCTCATACATTTCTCAAGTTTTCCCAAGTTTTTTTTAAAGCAGTAATGGTATTCTCAATACTTAAAATCGATGAATGTATTGTGGGTTGAGGTCGGGTGTTTTAAAGAAATGTGTGCTTGATCCGAGGGTCTATTTATAAGGATTTTGTGCAGTTAAAGAAAAAACTAAAGAGCTACATAGCAGCTATGAGCCCCGTGTCATTCATGGATATGCTGAAGTAATAATCAAGGCAACGCGTGAAGAAGCAGTGGAGAAAAATTAGAGGCATTACAAATTTTTCATCAAAAGAAAGTTTATCATTTCAGATGTGCGACCTGTCGTTGCATCAAGTATACATGCCATTTGCCTATGCACCTCTACGCTACCAATCATGTGTCATATCATATGAATACACGCACACCTTCCCAACACTTCTAATTGCTGCGTGGGAGGCCACCCCTGACATCCTTAATACAAGGATCCTCACACTTCAAACACATATACTACAAAAATCCCTGATGCTAATGGGATACAAAAATTCAAGTAATGGAAGAGGTGTGATCATTTTCATACATTCTCAATTCCCTTGCTAAGTTCAAACTAAGTAATGCACACTTGGGTGATAAGAGAGGAATTATCTACAGCTCGTGCTGCTGAAATTGTTGGAATGTGCAAAAAAGGTTAAAAAATAGATTTGGCGAAGCGTAGGCGGATGACTTGGTAGCAATCTTAATAAACATCACATGCACTTTTAATTAACTACCTTCTCCTGTGAAGACAAGGCACTAACAAGACTGACGACACTCAGTCATGCCTGAAGAGGTGGAGGTTTGAAAGTGTGTACAACTCGTGTGGGAATCTGTGAACATGTGGAGGTGTGTGAGTGGGTGGGTAGATGTGTGTGTGTGCGTGTGTGTGTGTATGTGCATGTGTGTTTGTACATGAAGGCGTAGCACTTCCCCCTCTTAATGCTTGGTACCTGAGTGTCAAGAATTATCTGAGACTCATAATTGCATGAAAATGAATTTCATCTCTGAAAATTCTTTTAATGGCACTGATTTTATTGCTTCATCCTCTGTGGCTACAAATTATGTGAATTACGGTTCTCTTTGCTTATAAGTACAGGCAAAAATTAAGCTTTTCAGTGGTTAATAGAGACAGTTAAAATAATGTTATCTTGTAATACATTATGGGCCGCCCCTCACTTAACAATAGACTCTGCAAAACTACTTTTACCAACTCCTTGCATCCAATGGCTGTACCTCATTTATATCTTGTGATCAAATTCTAGTGTTCGTTTGTAGAGTCATTGTAACCCAGGTAGCCCACACGGACCATGTGAGGTGCTCTCAGGACTGTTCTGGAACTCTGATTTACTTGCCAGGCTTGAAACCCAAACAGATAAATGCAAAAGACAGATGTAGCCAGTGCCTTGGTAGAGTGACATACTGCTGCACTTTATTAGTTGTATGTTTATTTTCATTAAAACATTGTGGAAAATGTTTTTAGGTGTCACAGATTTGGGATATGGGTTGTGATAATATATGTTCTGATAATATAGGTTTTTTGTAAAATATTACATTAATGGTTAACTTGTACAAACATGTACATATTTTATTATTTAAAGTTGTTAGTGGGTAGTAAAACAGAAACATGATGATTTCCTGTAGAGCAATAAACTATTGCATAAATTAAATTAAAACTTAAAGTGAAAATGTGAAAATGTAGTGCTTTTTCAACTGGTAGCCCTTTGGACTATTCACTAGCTTTGTATTGCTCACACTTTCAGAAAAGTTGGTGACGCCTGCTGAATAGGAACCCAGCCATGTTCATAAGAATGAGAACATTATCTTTAATGTAACACAAACCAACTGCACATTATAAACAAACTATAACCAGTAGTGCATAACTGGCTGTTTATTGCAGCCTTACGGCTAAATAAACCAGTCCATATTTGTCATTAGTTCTAAATGGTTTGTAGCTGTCTGACTCTCTCGGCCATGTTCCAATATATATTTCCATCTTTGAAATAAAAATGAATGCTCTAGGTCTGATGTCTGGCTTTGAAGCTTTGAATCTGTTTATGCAAGCAGCCTGAATATTTCAGTTAAGTGTTAACACTAATTAGATTGCAGCCATGTATCGACTATGGGAGTTTTCACCTTTTCACCGACTGTCTGGCTGTACGTAGACACCAAATGTGAAAAAAAAAATCAGATTGGTCCCAATGTGTTCCCCAGATGCATGTTGTGCTGTTGTTTGTTTTATGAGCAACACTAAAGTTTCTAAAGCCTTCTCCCCTCAGAGCTGTTTTGTTTTAGTGACATGTTGTTGGCAAAGATGTCGTGTCATATTTGAGTGTTTGAAAATTAACGCCCCATACCCTTCTGAACGTGTGTTTGTGTATAAGTGGGAGAGAGAGAGAGAGAGAGAGAGAGAGGGAGAGGGTGAGAAACAGAGGACAGGAAGGGAGACAGAAAATCACGAGTGCAAATCAACGTGTCAGAATGAAACATAATGACTTTGGGCAACAAAGTCAAATAAATTCAGTATTTAAAGGTCCTGGGTTCAAGCTTTTTTAAATATAGTTAGTATATTTGGTATGCAGAGGTGAAAGTAACGGATTAAAAGTACTCATGTTACTGTAACTGAGTTGCTTTTATGGGTACTTCTAAATCAATCATTTTACTTGTACTTAAGTACATTTTAAAAGAAGTAAAATAATTCATTGTGCATTTTCTCCAGGTTACTTCCCTCAGTCCTATGGGAGGAAGCCATGTGTGGTTATTTCTCTCTAAAGAGGATCAATAAATTTAATGAAACGGCTGTTATGAGCTAATGTTTTCAATGCTGATCATCACATTCTGTAGTAATGTGGGGGTAATATGCATGCACATTGAGATTATACGTGTTCTTGAAGCACTTAATAATTTCTTAAAGTGTAACAAATGATAATGATGATGCTAATGAGGAGGAGGAAGATCAATGTGAGAATAGGTCTGTTTAATAGCTTGAATAAAGCAGGTAGGAAACGTTGTTACGGCACAAACCATGAGGCCAGGAGAGCCACAATGGCCACACTGGGTTATTACTGTAATGACTTCATTCCACGATAATGAGGAGGTCATGCTAGTGCAGTGATTTCATACAATTTGGCTGATTTAGCAATATATTTCCTCGTTTGTAAGTAAAGAGTTCTACAGTCAGCATTTCTCAGTTCTGGTTATCATTAATTGTCGTATGCTTGGATTTAAGAGAATGGTGCTCTCTTTATTTAAATCCAAATTGCTGCAGCGTTGTTGAATTTTAAATAAAGTCTGTCTGATTGACTGAAGTGCTTCATTTTAGTGTACTGCTGATAACTCGACAACATCTGAAACGCTGACGGCTGAACTCAGCCCTTTTGTGACTAATGGAAATCGGAGTATTAAACAGTACTCACAGTTAAACATTTACTGTAGCACCATTGATTCAGGCACAAACGTGGCTGTAGTTCTGCCATTAACCACATGCCCAGTGAACGCTTTAACCACGCTGGCTTATCAAAGCAGCTATAGCTGTGCTCGTGGGGGCTCTGCCTTTTGAAGGGAATAATGAGCAATAAATGTCTCATGTGATCTTTCATAATGTCTCCTCTCTCTGTAGGACTACTACACTTAACTGTATATAGCGTACATGTTGAGCATGCAAGAGTGATTCAATTGTGCTTTCTTTTTTAAATAACTGCTTGAACTTTAAAACAAAAATGAAACTCTGAATCACATTTTATTATCGTATATCTTACTTACTTTAATTCTCAAGTTGATTCGTCAAGTGTTTCTCAGGCTTAAAATGTTATCAGGTTTGATGAAAAGCATGCTGCACACCACAAGTTCAGTACCATCAATATCCACAAACACTAACTAATTAAAAAGTGACATGCTGAGTTAGCAGCTGGAATTATAATAAGAGCCAAAAGGATGAGTCACTTGCCCATGAATCTTTGACCTCTTAAAGTGAAGGTATTCATATCTGATAGAAAACCATTGAGGCACATGTTCCTCCAGAATGTAAACACATTATAAATTTACAAAGTTACAGTCAATTTGTGATATGATGGTAATAATTTACTAAAAAGGGAGAGTCTGGCATCATAACTGTAATTAGTTTTGTTATTTTTATTGACTGAAGTCAATAAACCTGTAAAAACACAACAAGAGCATTCAGGGATGGATTCACTAAAGGTTTAGGGGTATTAAAACGTGTGCAAATGTCACTCTATGCGCTAATAAGGGGTACAAACCCCAGGGAATCAGGACTGCGCGATTTCTGCGCGTCATTATGTGCCCACAATCCATTTAGCCTGTTTCTCTCTGATGACTATGTGAAGTAGGCAGATTTCATAATGGGCACAAAAAATGGGAGGAGGAAAGGCAAATAACTGAATGCTGTAGATGCAATGCAATTCATCAAACCTGGAACTGTTTGCGATGATTGTTTTAGCACCGGAAAATAATATGACCGGTTTGCAGGTGCAAACACACACACAGAGATCAGCTGCAGTAAATGTTGACACAAAACACAGCAGAGATGGAAAAAAACACTCCAGTTAACCGTTCTAGTATAAGAAAATAGGCGGCACATGTGGAGTCCAGTGTGGCTGCGGTGCAGAGAGGATGTTGTGCGCAGAGATTCATGGCTGTCGCTCCGGACGCACCGCTCCAATGAGTTCCTGTCTCTTTCTCTCAATGTTTTGACCATAAATCTCTCGTGTGGCGTTGATATCAGGAGCATCAGACCAGAATCAGCTGAGGGGCTCAGACCTGCTGAATGATGCTCAGTGGATCATATTCAAATGGTACTGATCGACTGATTGACAGACTCTGTTGCTGCATTAACTCAGATCTTTAGCATTAATTTGTGGTCATACCAGCCTGTCATTGCCCAATTTCATTAGATCTCTGAAGCTAAGCAGGTCTGGGCCTGGTTAGTAGTTGGATTGGAGACCACTGAGAATTCCAGGTGCCACAATGGGGGACAGTCGCTCCAGTGGTATCTGTCATTGTGTCCTTGGACACTTCACCCACATTGCCTAGTATCAATGTAGTGTGTGAGTGAGTGTTGGTAGTGGACGGAGGAACCAATGGTGCATTATGGCAGCCTCACTTCCGTCAGTCTGCCTCAGGGCAGCTGTGGCTATAATTGTAGCTTACCACCACTAAATGTGGAATGAAAGAATAATGTCTTAATTCTGTAAAGTGCTTTGAGTGTCTATGATAAAGCGCTATATAGAATCCAATGCATTATTATTCTTATTATCAATGGTAACAGGTCAATAGGACGGTGTCTGTCCAAATCTGCCAGTTACAGGACCTGACAGAACAGCCACATTAAATTAGGGGGAAAAATCATTAGGTATTAAAGCTGTTTAAAAAAAGAAAAAAACATGTATTTGTTTATTTAGTTTTTTACATTATTAAATGTTTGTGCAGCAGACATAGAAGTCCACCACCCTCTAATTGAACTCCTTCAAATGTAATTTTGTGTTTCTGTGTACTCACCTCTTCATGCTGAATGAGCAAAACATTCATTTAAATAGGATGGTCTCAACCATGTCTATACGTGCACCTATTAGTGCCGCAATGTTAGTGAATTCCCCACAGCAGGTGAGGAAACATCACCACCAAAGGATTTGGGACACATCTGGTTCACCACTCTTTATTTCAGATCTTAATGAATTCACCCCTCAGGGTGCAAACCTCCACCAAGTGCAAAATCTCCTCTTTGCCAGATATTGGCAGTTATCTGAACCAGTGACCCTGATCATGGTACCACAATTATTCACACTTTAAAGGGGACATATTATGAAAAATGTTCACCTTTTAAAACAGTTCCCTGTGGTCTAAATGACATTACTATGCTGTTGTTTGGTCAAAACATGACACGAATTAAGCAACAGAAGAGGTTTAAAACCTTGTAAAAATTAGTTCTGTGAGAGCGCTCTGTTCTGGGGGGTGTGTCCTTGGATTTGCATAGACCTCTCCCTTCCCTGCCCTGTCCTTCACTGTGTGTAGTGTGTAGAGCCGAGCCACCAGCCTCTCCCTCCCGCTCCGCTATAGTGACACGGCTGCAGCTGCAACTTACCAAGACAAAATTTAAGCGGTTAACTCCGTGAATAAGCCTACATTCTGAGTGAACTCATCCTTTAGTAACTCCGTAAGTTGATCATTTAAACCGTAAAAAAAGCGGCGTTGTGATCAGCTCTCTCTTCCCTGTCACCCGGTTTTGCACACACTCACTTTTTCCTCCTCCTCTTCTGCTTTTCTAACTACAGGAATAGTGCATTTAAGGTGATAATTAATTGTTTTGTTCAACCACTGTGTTAATTGTGCCACAAACACGTCAGACCAGCAATACGAGGCAATAGAACAAGTACTAGGGGTGGAGTCCATGGGTGGAGTTACCAGCAGAGGGGAGTGTATTTTCTTCGCTTGTGATGTCACAAACTCAGAAAATTTGAAACAGAGCCATTTTCTCTGTGTTGTAAGACTTACACAGAACGCAAACAAACGACTGGATGGTCTTAGTTCACATTTTGTGTGCCAGTGGACACTCAAGTTACCTCATATGTGATCAAAACAACTGCAAAAGTGGATTTTTCATAATATGTCCCTTTTAAAGGCTTGCAAGAAATGTATTTTGCCATGATTAACAATATAGTATGTCCAAATTCATGGCCATACTATATTGTTCCAGGTGAAACTTGGTTGGATAAATGAAGACCCAACCTGACATAACTGAGTCAAATTTGATAAATGAATTAGGTATCGAGGTATTTGCCAGTGATGAGAGTTAGATGTTTTGATTGTTCAAACTGATCTAGAATCACTATATTGATCTGGATGCCCATCAAAATCTGAGGTCTATCTTTGGATAAAATGTTGTACAGTGAAGTAATCCGTAATCGCCGGTGAAAATATTACTTCCTTGGCAAAGGTAATAATGTAAGTCAACTACATCTACATTGATGGAACAGTTAAAATGAAAATAATTGATACTTTTCGAAGAGCTTTGGTTAAAAGTCACACAAACAAATACATAGAAGAGCTGTGCATCATCAGGATTTTTTTTTTTCCATTTTGGAGGGGTTATGGGTAAACTGTTGGTTTTAAAAGGTGGTGACAACTCAAAGAGATACAAAGTTTCTGTGTCAATTTAAATGTTACAAACCTGTATGTAATGACTTTTACCTGTATTTGAAAAGGAGGAATAAAGGACAGGAAGAAAAGAGATGGAGCTTTTTATTTCTGCATCTACTGTCAAAAAAGGACTAAATCTTCAATATTGAGGCATCATATGTTCAGTGTTTTGCATCAACTACAAAGAAAATATATTGACAGACTTGTAGTCAAGATTTAAAACAGGCATTTCTTTGCTTTCCAGTGGGCGATTCAGGCATTTCCTACTCATGTTTTTTTTTTTTTTTTTTTGCTGGCAGTGTGTGCAGTACCAGACTGGTACTGCACACACAGCTTATTTCTGATGTGGTGATACACTGCAAGAAATCTAAAAGTAGATCTTGTAATAAAAAATGAAGCATCCTTTTTAAAAAAAAGAAAAACCAAATGTTCTTGTATTGTATCTCTAAAAAGGGAGTTTGCATGTGGTGAAAATGAATTTTTAATAAAAGTATTTTATATTTAAGTTTTTTTCTAAATCAAGCCTTGAATGTTTTATAGGCTGTGTGCTGAAAACGTAGACTTGTGTCTTTCTGTTTTATGTCAATGTCTAAATCTTATTGATAAAGTATAGACACTGTTTTCTGTAGGTGCCAGAGGCTTGACTTTTGTATCATGGTGTGTCATTTAAATACAATACATTAAAAAAGATTGGTCAGTGTGTTGCATTATTGTATGCAATGCATTTGATTCTGCTGAATATAAAGATATACCCCTAAAATAGTGATTGGCCGCTAATGGAAATTATTATTTTTACCCTCTATTATCCATGGGTGAATTTGACCCCATTTAATGTTTATCATTCAATATATTCATTGTATTTCATGGCCTACTTTGATGGGTACAACTGATTAAGCATTAAATGATCATTATGATTTTTTTTCAATCTGCTGAACATAAATTGCACACATTGGTGGTCATCTGGGGTCAGTTTGACCCCAAGCTGATTTAGCTGTCTAACACTTGTCTGTCTGACCTTACATTCCCACACCTGCAGGGGCAGAGTTTACACTTTTGAGTTGATACATGACATGAGGTGGAGGGGGACAACATTCTCATGAGAACTTTACCACACCATGGGCATGAATGTGTGTGTGTGTGTATTTGTGACCTACTATTCATACCTGCCAAGGTAGAACTGATATTTCCCACACTGTGGAGGATGGGATATTCCCGCAAGGACATTGGTAGTTCATCCAAACTAAGAAGGGAGCAAACATATAAAAGCTTGCATGGCAGCCCTTTATCCAAATCATTCCTAACTGTACTCTGCGTGTATTGCAATCCACATGATCTTTCTCTTTCTCTTGAAAATGTCCTCAAGGAAAAGGTTTACACAGTGAAAGTGACGTAGAGGAGAATGGTTCTGAGACGGATTATATTGAAGAAGACTGATTTCTCATCTGATGAGTGTGTTGACCCTCCAGCAGACACAATCCCTTCCAAAAATGCAAATATATAATGGTCCCTTTCCTCACTTCAACAGCAGGGTAGACATAGTGAATGTGCACCCCAAATTAGAAAAGATTTGGATGAAAACTAGTCAGTATAAATTAATTCTGATTTAAAAGTTTGGCCTGGTGGCGGCGCTAGAGAACAGGTGAAGGTTTCATTATCAAGGAGTTATTTATGTTTTCAACAAATAAACAAAGTGCCTGACACAAAAGCTTGGTCGACTAGTTTCTGAAAATCATTTTCTGGAGCCAAATATCCCTAGGGTCAGATTGACCCCAAGGTTATAATGGGCTAGTCATATTTGAGTATAATAGGGGTGTTAATGAACTCATATCAAATAATTAAACTGCTATACATGATGCACATCTTCAACAGTGAATCATTTTAGGCTGCATGTCTTTCTTTGCATTAGAGACTGGAACTTATTTTTGTAACTGATTTGTGAAGGAAATCCCAGAAGGCAGAGACTTGGAATAAGATGCAGGCTTTCTTTTTTTAATTCAAAGTAGTGATGTCTGAACAAGAATTACTCTGAACCATTTTTTTTTGTAGAAAGTACCCAGAATGGTTA
This sequence comes from Gouania willdenowi, assembly GCF_900634775.1. NCBI lineage: Eukaryota > Metazoa > Chordata > Actinopteri > Blenniiformes > Gobiesocidae > Gouania > Gouania willdenowi. The sequence continues at coordinate 28,179,519 of NC_041044.1, forward strand.
ATGATTGTATAATATCAGGAGATTGTGATGTATGGCTGATCACCACGACTACCCCAACGATCGAGACATTGGTGCGTTACGGCTGAGCTGATTCTCTCAGCTTTCCCTTCCTGCTTCCTCTCTCAGCTAAACACCTGATTCAGATCAGCAATCAGGTAGAACGATAGGGAAAGGTGTTCCTAAAAAAGGCAGCAGCAGACCATGATTTGTTGTAGCCGATCTACAACATGTAGAGAGAACTTGCCCTTGCCCTTGCTCAACTTTCATATAGTTTAGTGGTTGGTTTGTGGGTGTGTGAACTGGCCCGGCATCATTCCTATTTTAGTTCAGCCAGAGTCCCCATTCTCTTTTGTTTCTTTGATTTGATTATATTTCAGTCAGGACCACTTCAGTCAAAAAAAATGATTTACGATAAATGTGTATTAGGATTTATATAGTGGCTTTGAGAGTTTTACGTGAATATGCATGCAATCGTATATTTGGCGGTATGGGTCTGTTCCAGGACCTCCTTGCCCTTTCCGTGATCTCATGTGGAAAGCCGAAGGTAGGGAGAGCACTCCTCCCTGACCTTCTCTGAGCCTTGGCTAAAGGAGAGTGGTTAGCAGAAACTCCCTGGAACAGATCAGAGCATATGTTAACGACAAAAAAATTACACCCAGTTAGTTGGATATATACTGACCTGGAGGAGTTGCGGCTGAGGTGGGTTGCAAGATACTTGCTGAGGAGGTAAGAGGCAGCTGTCGCATTTTAAGTAGTGCTTCCTGTATCCTTTGACCAATAGGGAGCTGGTTGATTGGAGGTGTGGCTGGCTTGACGTCCGTGACCTGCCTGAACGAATGCTATGCTCATTTTCTGATCTTATTTTTCATGTAAAATCACCTGAAAACATGCAATATGTTTTTGGCATTTTTTATATGTTGCAAACTCCATCATGTGTGAAGCATTAGACTTAGATACTGGAGAGGGTTGTAACATATCGGGGGCTTGTCCAGGAATTGAACCTGGGACCTGTTAAACTATTTTTAGATAGATACAGTACTGTAGACAGATAGATAGATAGATAGATAGATAGACAGATTATCTTGACTTTCTTCTTCCAGGATTTCTTTGGCTTTATATGGTATTTGTCTTGTTTGAAATTGTACGACTGTCAGCCGTTTATTTGCCAGGTCGCTCTCTAAGCAATAACCTCAATTCAATGAGTTTATAAAAACGTTCCAATAATTAATCCAAATGAATCACCATGGCAGTGTACTGTAAAACAATGTGACTAAGGTTGCATTTGGTGTTTGCTATTATAATATTTCAAATAAAGTTTGTTGAAAAATAAACTAACTAACTAACTAAATCAAACAATAAAGGTGATCAAGTCATTATTATGGATTCAGCCTTTATCCCTTATTCAACACATTAGTCTTTGGATATGTCACCATGGCAACCTTACCAGTCACCAATCATTGAGATTCTTAAACAGATGTGATGATATATGAATACAGCTGGTAGTAGATATTTGTATGCAGACTGAAGCTATCAAACACATGTAATAACTTAGCATGCATAATATTGATTTTCCTTTTCAAATGTGTTTGCCCTTTGCTTACCACTTTGAGGCAGTGGGTTGGTAATACTGCTTCTAATCAATACAATTGTTCAGCACTTAATATGAAATAGCCATGGTGATTGAAAAAACTATCTTTCCAAGGCTGATTTCAGGGCAGAGAAACTTGTTACCCACAACAGCTTTAAAATACTTGTGTTCAAAATTAAACTTTTTGGCGTAACTGTCAACATGTTATCCCCCTGAAATTAACATTGTCACTCTTCTACAGGCAGAGACTGGTTCTCCCAGCCATGCAATAGTTGTTTTTCCACATTTAACTTATGCATAAACTGACTCCAGTTTTTTCTCACTAGTGTGCTTATCTCTTTTCACCATTCTGCATGAGAATTAAAAACTAGGAGTGAACAGCCAGATTTCTTTTGTTTCTTGGTAGTCCCAAAAAAGCAAAACACATTGAGTACCGACTCAAATAGAGATTGTAGATCAGAGTGAACATGCGTAGTTTTGCCACGGTGGAAAATTTTACTGTAATGTCATGATTGTAAAGTTTCTGCTTGAAGTTCTGGTTGTGGGAGAGATGTGGAAGCAGACATATTTTGAGTTACTCCAACCACACTGTTGGCTGACATAAATGCTGCAGGCATTTTCCCCCTGCACACAAAAAGGAAGTCTATGGCCACCACTTATGAGTAGGTCTTGTGTTTAGCAGCATAAAATGGATGCTCATTACAGTGGTAACAGTCTAACACCTCATCCAAGTCATCTGGACCTTTTCTCACAGCAAAGTTTGCTAGAGCATAAAAGTAGCTATTCAAGTCCCTGAGCTGCTTTAAATGTAACAAAATAAATGTGAACAGAAAACAGTTTGAGTAAAATGAAAATGAAACCAACACCGCTGGAAGTGAGAATGATAAACCTTTAGAGAGCAACAAATAAAATGTCTAGGTTTTGAGTAAAACTGTGTGTTTTTATTCAACTTTATTGTTTGTGAGTATCAGAATTGTGTTTCTTCACGCTGGCCTAGAGGGACAGAATGACATTTAAGACCAATTGACAGTATTTCCCTTGGGTGGTTGCAGCTATATGCACACACATTCAAAAGAACCCATATGCAAACTCATAATTTACGCAACTTTGACTGAGGGAAAGCAACATCCTATTTCTGCTTACTCTGAAACAGTGTTCTTTTAACTTCATCGCAGAAACTATCTCAGCAATCACCTTGAGATGGAGCCTGCAGATAAGACCGGATTAGATGGGCGCAGAGATGTGGGAAAGATAAAAGTCGAACAGACAGCAAAGGATCTAATTAGCACAATGAAGATTTGTAGAACCTGGCTGAGTCAGCCGAAGCCGTCAACCTTTTGAGTCCATGGAGGGAGAGCACTGGCTGCGACAAAATATTACGTGTCAAGAAAGATGGGAATTGTAAAACCCAACCACAAGTGAGTAAGAGTTCTAGAACATATTATCCTTTATCCTTTATTCTCTATCTATTCTTTATTTATCCCTCATCCTTTATATTTATCATTATTATTATTATTATTGTTGCTGGGTTGTTCGTTGTTCTTTGTTGTTTTGTTTTTATTTCTTTTATTTCTTTTTGTTGCTTGTTTTTGTGCACCAACCACCAAGTCAAATTCCTTGTACTGTCCTCAAAACTGTACATGGCAAATAAAACATTTCTGATTCTGATTCTGATTCTGATATTAATTTATTTTAATGTATTAATCATCATTTCTACTGTAATGACTTTTGACTATTTGCAGCATGGACCATTTACTATGCACGTTACTGTCAAACACACAATTGCGCAATGCCTTAGGTCAAGGGTTTCAAACTTGTAATCAACCTTAATGTGTTCCCAAGTGTACTAGATTGGGAAATCCAAATATCTTAACGTCTTAGAACTTACAGTTAATGAACTTCCAAACACATGAATAAAAAGTCACTAACGCAATGTAATAATACAGTTTCCACACTTACGGTGGGGGAGCTGAGGGAGGGCTTATCTTCATCTGAAACCCGCTGTTGCTTGAGTTGGTAAACTAATGCAAACTGACCTACTAAGATGAGAAGGTAGAGTCTCTTATTAGGTCACATATTGCAAAAAATATTGTTGCTGGAAAAGAGTCAGATCCTCTCAAAAGTTTCTGACTGGTTACAGTTGTTAAGACATATTTTAAGATATCAAAGCACAGCGGTGTAGCCATGTGCAAGTCAGATACCAGGTACCCCAAGAGTTTAGCTAGGGGAGTCGCGTTCTTTCCCTTCCCAAAGCCGAAAACACAACTGGAGCGTGTCTACAATGAATTATAAAACTATAAAAACGTCTCAGGGATGTGTGTGTCAGTATGCATGTATGTGTTGTATGGGAGATGTGTATGTTTTTAACATTATCTCATCTTGTCTGCACTAATGTGTATGTTCAGCAAAATGACAATAATGCTTGATTTGATCTGATTTTGATTAAATAAGGTGACATAACTATACATTCACGACAGTGACAACTGGGGTATGCAGTTATACAACAACTATCATATTACCATATTGCTATCAATATTTCAGTCGACATCCTCCTGAAACATACAAGTCTCCCAATCTTTGTTACCACTTAGCAGCGTTAATAGCTGCTATCTTATTAGCCTTGGGTCACCTGTAGCTTCAGCTAGCCAATGTAACAATTTGTTTTATTAGGATCCCCATTTGCTGTGGTAAAGCTCTTATAGCTTAAGGAGGATACGAACAATATGATATAAGAAATATATTCACAGAACTTCAGGAGCATGACTGGTCCGGTATGTGTTTGCTTTAATAGTTGTAATGTCCCCTTCGTTGTTTATTTTAACATGTTAAATGTATCCCTCCAAAGCATATTGTAAGCCCTTTTGCCTGGATCTGGAAGATATTGTGCAGGTATTGCTCCAAAAATAGTTACTATGACGGAACGGGAGACTTTTTCCAGCCATTCCAGACGAGATCAACTCAGGAAAATGACGGACATCCCGTTTTGCGAAAGGTCAATTGGGGGGTTACGGGTTGAAAACCAACCTGGGCCATCAATGGGGGATGTTGAGAAAGTCCCTTTTATTGTACATCATTTTTGATTAAATGTAATCTTGAAAAAAAAAAAAAAAAAACACTTTCATCGCTAATAAAATTTATGAAAAATGGCACCCAGAACAAATAAATCATAATCCTGAGTAGCTGCAATTCAAATAAAAACGTCATTACCGGGCTGCTGCAGAGCTGACGAACAACCCATTCATGGATGGAGTACAAAATTCATTGGTTATACGAACAAAGCACTTCCCAAAATGGTTTGGTGAACTTACCTATAAGGAAGAAATATTGCTGCGCACATCTGTGGAAGCACATGCTTTTCATGAAGCAGGTGCATGGCAATGCTTTTAAATTAACAGCATTGTCTGAATAACAAAAGCATGTTTATTTTTTTATTTTTTTTTTGTGGAGAAAACGGCACATAAAGCTGTGGAAGGATACAGTTGTACATGTGGATGAATGAGATCATCTATCATAAAGTGTGGCACAAACATCAAAAATTAATGGTAAAGTTTAAAGCAATGACAACATTTGATTCATTGCCAGGATAGATTCAACACTGCCCCTGACACTGCTGTCCGTATGGGACAATCACTCATTTTCTGTGCATTTATTCATCTGCCATTTTATTACCTCCTCTGTGTGTCATGAAAAAGTGTAAAGTGCAAACAGAAACTGTGGTTGATTGATTTATAAATCAAAATCTTTGATCATTCCCTGTGATTGTGTTGTGTGATGTGTTTACCACTGATGTGCCTGTTTGAGGTTTTGCTTTGGTCATGGAGTTCAACAAAATCACACATTTTGTATTATATTCTGATGTCAGTGGTCTATGTATTACACAAAAGGACACACATTTTATATTATATTAATCCCAATAAAAACAACAATTAAATTAAAAAGAAAATAGACATTAAAGTTGCATCATAAAATTGTCACAATATTCTTTAATACAAAAAACAAGCCTGACCGCCATATGGTTGTGTATGGAATAGAGTAAAGCAGCTCTAAGAGATGCAAAAAGAAACTAAAACTACTTTTTTCTTCAAATAAATGCAAGTTCTTGACTGGGATTATGTTTTTGAATTTTCCTTGTGTGGTACAAGTGGGATTTAAAAATAATTAACAATTTATTAACTACAACTAAAGATGAAATTTAATTGAGTTTTATTCTTAGAGAATCCACACTTTGGAGCATAAACACTGATAAGAAAGACAAGCAGGCGACTCATTAATATGTTCTGGATTTGCAAATGTATCTTCTCGTGTGTGGGAAGGAGAGATAGATGTGCAGCACGACGAACAGTTGTTCTGGTGGTGCTTTAATGGTATTTGAAACTGATTTATTGTTCAACCATGTCGGTGCATTAATTTACTGTTTTAAATTTGTGCAGGGCTGTGCCAAACAGTGAAGCCAAGTGTAAAATAATACTGCTAAATAAAAAATTGACAACTGGGAAATCAACACAAATATAAAAATAATTGAAATAGAAAATGAAATCATGTACATTTGGCAAATTTTGATACCTCTTACAGCTATCAAGGGGAAACTACCAACCTCTGGGATTACCAGTATTATATTATGGTAATCATGTGACATAAAATATTATTCATACAGGGAACCATCATATACACAAACCTCTGTAAGAAATGCTAAAAAAAAAAAAAAAAAAAAAACTTTAATATCAAGTTTTTACTTTTAAAATTTCACTTTTTTTTACAAACATTGAACACCTCATGTTACCTATTCTTTCAGGGTTTTCTTGAAACAGAGATTGTGCAAGAACACATTATGGTAGCAAAATTTACATGGCTTGGCAAGAGAACTTCTTGTAAGAAATAAAAGACAAAATGATGCAGGCACACCGATATTATTCAAAGTCTTCTATCGGTTTAGAATGTTTCAAGCACAACCAAAAAGCCAAAACGCCAAATCAAACAAGGCCAAAATTTTTTTAAAAAAATGCAAGAACACATGTTGAAGAAGCTGAAAAAATGAACCAAATGCTCTCTAAGAATTTACTAGTGTCAGAATCGGGGAAGTGTTTGAAGTCAATAGAGTAGTTTACAGGAGAGACTCCCAGAAATAATCTATCCAAACTGACAGTGTCACGCTGTCACAGAGGTGGGGGGACTCACACAAGCATGCCAAAGGATTGACCATCAGCATTTCTAATATGTTCGCATTTACCAGTTCTAAACGGGACAAAATGTGTTACATTTAATTATATTTTATCTGTGCCACTGCCGTCCACTTGTCCTAGAAGGGGGTGTGTCGGCTGCGGCAGCTCAGTAAATGAAACTCTGTCAGACGTCAGACTGATGCTTAACTATTTCAACACTGTGTACAGCGTAAAGCCACAGTTTGATTCACTACAAGAGTAAATAACAATGATGACAGATGATGACAACTAATGCGCGCTGATCATTTCTGAATGCAGGAATGTAAGAAGTTAATAAAATCAGGCTTTCCACACAAACAAACATTAATCTGGCATTAATATGAGGGGAAAAGAGAGATTTTAACTAAGGATGCACCAATCGATCGGCATGTCGATTTCCCTTATTTTGGGGTTTGACAAATCCTTGCATATGAAACTGATTTTTTCTACCTCCGCAAACGTCTTAAAGTTCATCATAAAGTCAGCCATTGTCCTCTTCTCCTGTGAGATGACTGACAGACCCGCCAACCAGCTCATGTGTGCATGTGCGTGCGCCTCTGCTAACAACAAAAGTCACAGGGGATCGGTGGCACGATTAGCTTAGCATGTCCGCAGTTTGGAAGTCGTACACAAAAAAAGAGAGCAAAGGATCGCAATTTGTAATTCCTGGTGGAGCTGCAAACAAAACACTACCTTATTCACTATAAGACATCGCCACACAGCTGAGTGTGGAGCATTTGAAGCTAGAAATCAAGCTAATGCTAAAGCTAACGGAGCAAACAGCCAGTCGAGTGCTGTTAGAGCTTATGAGCAGTGAAAAGAGCAAAGCTACGATGAAGAAAATGATGGCGTTTATGGCTTTGTACATGAATAAAAAGCTTAATTAATGAACAAGTGACTGTAATAAGTGTGAGAACAACTAACCTGTGCCATGTTCATTCTGTCATTACACATTGACTTATGAAAATGTTACACATGATGCACTTTATTATCTTTTAGAATGTTTGACTTTTATCTTGTAAACTGTTGCAGATTATTTTTAGATGACATTTTTTATTTTTATTTTTGCACTACATTTTATTGGTGGTTTAAGATGTTTTTTTTAGTTTGTCCTCTAGATTATTATTTCATCATCTACACCAAATTCTGTGATTTCCTTTATTTGTTAAACCAAAATACCGCTGTGCACTTTATTTTTGGCAATGAGCTGAAAATGTCTGTAGTGGAACCTGTTGGACAGAGACTAAAGAAAGTGATATAATTTAGTATTTTGGACAGCAATGTTCTAAACTTTTAATTTATATTTGAGATAAATGTTTTACAATAAAATAAGATTGGAATATTGGTGTATGCTCTTTAAAAAACAAAAAAAAAAAAAAAAATGGGATCGGCCAAAATCGGAATCGGCAGGTCAGGCTTTATAATTTTTAAGGATTTCAATGACATTTACGAGCATTGGGAAAACTCCATGTTCCGTGATTTCTAGACAGCCCAAAAAAAATGACATCATGGCCCAGTGCACCTCCTTTGCTTCAGACCTCCTTCATTCACAGACTACGCGCTTTTGGTTGATTTATGCGCGGTGGGCGTGTCAGGAGCCTGGACTGGAGAATACGCGCAGGAGAGAAGCGCGTAACTGCAGGCGCGTAAAAAAGTCCAGACCAGAGAATAGGACCCTTACTGAATAAGTCTCATTTGTAATTATAGAATGAGACTATTGTAAAGCTGTATAAATATAAACACACCTGGTATAAGTCCTGTGTTTATTGTAAATGTAATACCAATTGTCATACCTATGACAGGATATTACAATATTTATCTTAATGACTAGAGGTAATTTATTAGTGTAAGGTGAAGAATGCAGCAGGTGGACCTGGATAGGACTCTGATTTATAAAGAAATACGCTACCTTCTACCATGTGTGGAGGTCAACTTGGGAACAGCTCCTTGTTGTGCTTTGATTTATGAACCCATGTGCATTGGAACAGTCTAAAGCTTGACCCGGTATGTGCCTGTTGGTGTGTCTGATTCACTGTTTCTTCCACCTGAAGCAAAACAAATATTGATCTGTCCCAGGGGCGCCGATTTATGTTTGCTCTTATGTGTGCTCACTAGATGTGTGTGGATCGGTCCAAAAATATCGATAGTATCGATACTAACGTTGGGAATAGACCGACACTGGTGTAAGATTGAGCCACGAGTTTCGTTTTCTTTCCTGTGCGCACTGACTGCTTTGGTTTCAACAAAGAGCAACCTGTCTGTCTGTGTCTGTCAGTGCTGTTGCTCAAGTGTAAGTTGTGTAAAAGTCTGTAAGATAACAGTGGTAACACTGCAAATGTATACAAGCATATAAAAAATCATGCGGAGAGAGGAGTGGATGTGTCGCCCATTCCCTTTCCCGACAGACCCAGAATATACTAATACCTGTATATGGGTTTATAAGAGTGATCATATTCACCATCAGTTAATAGAACCTTTAAAAGTGCAACTGGCTACATGTTACTCAGCCTGATTTATCGTTTTGTAGATGACCTAAAGCCTATTCATCAAAGTTTATTTAAAATAAGATAATCCTTCATCCCACGATGGGCAAATTTACTCTTGGCCTGCAATAGCAAACCCGTCTTCAGACCATGGAGACACAGGGGAGACTAACTTTGCTCTGTGGCCGAAGCTATTCTCAGCTTCGAGGTTAACTCCCTCGCTTCACAGCAGTCATTGAGTAGGACACGGGACTCCAGTTTTAAAAGTCAACACCTGCAACATTTATTTTGCCAATCACTGAAACTGCTACAGCTTATCTAATCGATCTGCTCCGGTCACACATGCTCACTCACTCTGGTAGAGCTACCAGCGCATTCACACACACACACACACTGACAACACAAGAATACAGTGTACAAAATGACAGCTTAAAGACCCATTCGCACAGGATAAGCATTATCTAGGGACCCAAAATAATAAATAAATTACCCCCCAATGTAAAATTGCTCAAGGAGCTTAGCTGGGGCTACACAAATTCCTGACAGCGCTACAGCGCCCCCTAGCCCCGGTGTAGCACTGTCCCTGGAGTGGTCACTTGCAAAACGTGTAGGCTGCATGGCACATGTCGATGCTCTACGTGGGTGCTCAGACCCCGAAGCACCCACGGAATTGGCACCTATCTGTCCAACAGAAATACAGCAACCTCTGCATCACTTTTCAGGCCCTCGATGTGCCTTATTTGTGTTTTCCAGGAACGAGAGTCACTTGTCGAGTGTACATGCAGGAGAAGGATGGGACAGAGCGAGGCGTGGGCAGGACAAGACATAAAGGCATTCAATTGGTTCTTTTTATTTGGACCATCTTTTCATTTTTACAGGATTCCAGATGCTACAGAGGTCTGATTCTTTTCACTCCTCTTTCTTAATACATAATGTATGGACTATTCTCAGGATGGAAGTGTCTCTGAACTGGATTTGTGACTCCTTCAAATTCCTTATGTGAAATCAAATGATGAACTATAAAAGCTGCTTCAGCATTGTTCTGTGAGCTGCCTCCCTCCCTCCTGCTTAGCAGGGAAGGGGCCAAATAGAAGCCCCTCCCACTTGTGAGTGTGCACACCTGATTCCTTTAATGACACAAACCAGTCACTGTGGGTGAGCTGAGACAATGGCAGTGCATGTTTAGCAGCCTACAGAAGAAAGAGCTATTTACCTTCAATTGGGATTGAACTTTTATGTGCAAAGACTCTTTACATGTTTGGATGGACAGCTGGTAAGCACCTCAAAATAATCACAGGCTTCATATAAACTTCTGTTGCGAGGACAATTCATTCAAAAGCATTCAGGAAACTTAGACTTAAACATTGTTTCGCATGGAAACTTAAGTTGAATGCATTTTTTTGTTCATTTATTTGTAAAGTTTGACAACTTGTTTATTGTTTAACAGGTAGTGCAAAGAATGTTTATCGAGTTTAATACTTGTTCAATTTAAAGTTGTAAGCTTAAGCTATTATCAGGTGCCATGTTTACTGTGTAGTTAAAACTAGATTTGGTTAATGTGAAATACAAATAAGTTTAGATAAAATGGTTAAAAGTAGTTGATTAAATCCCATAGGCAAGTTTAAAAATGATCTGCATTGCTTAAAAAGGCTGTGGTTTGAAAACGTTTAAAAATACCTGAATTAAAGTATTAAGTTTACTTACTTTTAACAATCTGATTTTGTTAAAAACGTGTGGTTAAAAAGAATGATTATAAATATTGATTTAATTCTTTAAGACTGGGCAAATAAATACCATACACACATGTTAGATATTACTGTTAAAATTTGGTTGATAAAATGCAAGTTAAAAAAACCAATAATTTATTTTAACTGATTAAGATTGAAAGTGGGGAAACCTTGTTTAGAAAAATGGTACTGATTTAAAACTGTAAAAACTAAATGAAATACTTGGAAAAGGTTACAAAGAAAAGCTAAATTTGATTTCAAGGAAGGAAAGGTTGTCTAATTGTTCTTGTACTGCACCTATAAGCTGATGTACTTACCTACAGACAATACTTTGAATAAAAAGAAAGAAGTAATTGAAGGTCTGGTTTTTTAGTCTAGGAAACAATTGTGAAGAGAAGTTATTTTCAAGTCAGGAACAGCACAAAATTGAGATTGACTTGACAAGCATCATGTCACCTATGTTGACTTGTTAATCACCTAGTTGGTACCTGTAATGTCCAATTGATCCAGGGCAGTGGTGGAGTAATGATTAATCAGAGGGTCACTGGGTCGAATCTAATCTGGGCCATCGCTGTGGGATGTTGGGGAAGTCCTTTAACCGTAACTGCTTGTGCTGTACATCATTTTGGATGAAAGCGTCAGCTAAATGTAATTGCCTCTGATTAGTACAGTGCCCGTCGGAAGTATGTATGTATTCATATAATGGGGGTTTAAGTAGAGTTGTCAATTATGGCCAAATGAGTATGTGTTTGAGGTTGGATGTACAAAGAGGTGTACATACTCTGTATTCTGTAGTCAGGTGGGACTCATTTTCAGCCCTGGAGCTTCATAATGTACCTCAGACCGGCCCACTTTAGATCAAAACATATTATAATAAACGTGTTCTAACTTTACATGTTGAGTCTACAATAGCATGCTGTTCTGTAAAGTTTTGTATTTCAGTGGATTGTTCTAAAGTGTTTCAATTCAGTGCAGGTAAGGGTTGCTTCAAAATGTAGAAATATTTCAAGATGAGCGCACATCTCCACCATTGGTCTTTACAACACGTCCTTTTCAACAATAGCAGATTCTACACTTATCAATGAAGGCAGTGGTTACAAATACAAACCTTTTCTGCTGTATCCCCCTTAGAAAAATGAAAAACTCTCAGGGCCCCCCATTGTGATAAAATGCTAAAAAAGAAAAAAAGGGTTAAAAAAAAAAAGCAACCTTTTTTTGAAAACAATTGGACTATTTTTCAAATCTCATAGAAAATAATGCACAATTTGCAATCACATATTTTAGAACAGTAATACAGCTCAAATACATTGCAAAGAAAAAATATTTTCTATTTTTCACTTCATTAAATGTATTTTAATTCAGCATCACTTATAAGAGAACTAGACTGGATGAACATGAGATCTTAGGTCCCCTTCTTAATTTATTAAAAACAAGATGGCAAATCATATAAAATGCAATAATTATTCAAAATAAATTGTTCAGATGAATTAAGATTCAGAAAAGAATCAGATTCTTTTTTTTTTAAGCATAATTAAGTAGGGATTCAAGGCTGATGGGCTGTGGGCGTGCAAATGGGAGGGGTGTATCTGTAGTACTTATGTCTATACCAGGGGTGAATGTGCTCCAACACTTCTGATATCCTGAAGCCGCTTTCCTAATGACCTTTCCTTGCTAATGACCTGTTGGACCCCCGGCCCTCCAGGACCGCGTTTGGACACCCCTGAAACTGACAGAGTGCACGAATGTAATGAGTCAGCAAAAAAAGGAAAGAGCCGCCAGTGGAGGAGAAGTGACTAGCGTGATCTACAGTGTTATGATTGAGGATTGTGTGAAACCAGTGTCACAGACTGAGTTTACCTCGTACTGAAATCAATTATGAGCATATATGCACACTACCGGAAAATGATTTTTTGCTAAAAAATAATAATTCAGTTGTGTTTATTTTTGTTTTCAAAGTTAACGGACAAATGTTTTATTTGTTTATTGGATTAGGTTAGGGTCTGGGTTAGAGTTAGGGTTGCATGCTCATATATGCTCATAATCGATCTTAGGTAAACTCAGTCCGTGACACCGGCCCTCGCAGACCAATCATCAGACCGGCCCACCGGGAATTGTCCCGGTCCTCCCGATTAACCACTCCGGACCTGTCTCTAGTGTTTATAAAGAGGTATATATGTGAGTGCAAAGTAAAATAGTGTGCAATTTCCTTGGTTTAATTCTAACATGCGCATGATAAATGTTTTTTTCTTTTTAACTAATTTTTATATTTTTTTCGTTTGCTGTATTTTTCTGTAATGTATGTTTTTGGAGTCATTTTGTGTATTTTTGTATCTTTCTCTTGTCTTTTTGTGCATTTTAGCTGTGCAGTGAAATAGATAAAGATGGTGTGCTAGCGGCCCCTCACACTGAGGTCAAAATCTGAATAGGTTTCACTTCTAGGTGAACATGAATGTGCCGTCCCTGCAAAATAAAATTAAAATAAACGTTTTGAAATGAACAAATTACTCCAAAATAACGGAAATGGATGCTCACACTTGGGGTATTTTGAAGCCATTGACAAAGTTTCAGGTCAAACAGACACCGTGTCGGGGAGACATTCGCTCCACAAACACACAAACATACGCACGCAGACCTTTCCTGCATTATAGATAGATACCAGTTTGAATCAATCACATGCACGCGAGAAGAAATGATGTACACACTTTGAATGATTTGATAATCAAAATTTTCTTTACATTTTATTTTGTTACCAGTCTTACCAAGTTTTCAAGATGTTCTCAGGTTGGTAAAAGCACACCCTTCTCTGTAAGTAGGGTTATTAAATGCCTGCCTGTAAAGGTGAACCTCAAGTAAGCGGGACACCAAAGGCACATGGCTGTTGCAGTGTTAATTGAGTTGCTTAGAAACTGAGAAGAGTGATGGGAAGCCTGTCTACAGCAATAAAAAATACAGTCTCCAAGGCTATGGCTTCTCATTTTCTCATAACGGCAGTAAAAAACTTTTCTAGTTCTAGTTTGATTGAAAAAGGTGGTAAGAAGGAAGACTTTTTAAATCCCCTTTTACATCATAAGTGAAATAACAAAGATTGTTGCCGGTTAAAGTTAAGGGAAAAGAGTTTTTTTGAGAATGGATGGTGAAATAGTTAGTCTCAAAAATGCAATAGCAATAACTCTACTTCCTCTTCACTACTCAGGATGCCATAAAAACTTAGTGAGTGAATCCTACTTGCAGAAAACAATTCTAAATGTCAGGCAGATATAACTTTGATCAGGCCCACTCAAAGGCTTTAGATGTCAGGCAATGTTAAATCAACTTCTTGGGAGACACTTGTTTTCTGGTCATACAAAAACAACAAACAGGAGACAGCAGTTACCCATGCAAGAGGGGGCAATTTGTTGTAGAAAGTGGTTTTCAATATCTTTGTGGGTTTTTTTTTTTTTTTTACTTGGCAGGAAATGTTGAATTGTGTTTGTTTCTTGTTTACAAAAGCAATCAATGAAACTCTTGTTGCAAAACCTCTGAGATTGGAAAGAAAATCAACCACTAACATGATGCACAAAGAGAAAGCCCTGTAATAATCCTTTTGAAACAGCAGCTCTTTGATGGATCCGTAGGTAGTCTTTCAAAATGTACTCTTAGCATGAATGTTAAACCTTAAAAATACAATGTTGGGAAAACACATAAAGGGTCAACTAAATGTGATGTGTTGGAGGACTTTAATAGTTAACAAATGCTTTCACTCAAGTGGATGTCACTCAACAGTACGCTTGTTCTCAGAGCATTTTCTTTATCTAGATTCATAAATTTGTTGCATTGACTCGTGTTGTACTGCTTTAATGCTGTGGCTATATATTCAAAATACCACCACTAGTATGACCAGGGTCTCGGTATGTCTCGAATCAAAGCAGGTTTGAGGGTATTTCCTAACAAAGTATAGTTGAACTAAAAACTGGCAGAAAAGGAAAACAGAAAAAAGAAAACACATTTTATAGTTTTTACATTTTGGCTTTTTCAAACTAATCTTTAACTAACTGGAGTATATCTCAACCTGGAACAATTGTACATAGTAAGGAAGGACACACGTGCCCTGCTCAGAAAGGCAAAGGTCTAAAGCTTAAGTTTTCACAGAGTTCCATATATGATTATATTTACCAAGCCAAAGCATTCACAACATTGTTCTATAATTATACGATGAAGCTCTGCTTCACTTTTCCTATAATAAATAGACCTTCAGGTCACATTCAGAAGCAGCGAAAAACACAATTATATTGTGTTGTCTAGTTTGGGTGAGCATGTGCAGAGAGAAAGTCAGATCAGGGCTTGACATTTAAGCCTCGCATTATGTTAATGATCCTTCCTCAATAATAAATAGAATATAATGTTAAAACGGTCTGGTAGATGTTTATATTTTTTTCTTTATGATTTATATTTTTCTTTTTATTGTAAAATTGCGATGTGCCATATAAAACATAAGGGTGTGCAGAAAGTTAGGAGAGATTGAAATAAAAGTGAGCAATTACCAGTAGAAAATGCTCAGCACCACAGTATCCTATAGCAGTCAGTAGTAGGAACGTTGCTGACAGACTATTATCCTTGTTGAGTACACAAGTTTTTTTTTTTTTTTTTTTTTTTTTTAAACAATTCATGAATATTGTTGTAAATAATATTGAGTGCATCTGAAAAATATCCTCTGTATACCAAGTTATTTATCAGTTAATACTACTGAGAGGTGTACACAGTGTGAGAAAGACGAACAGCTAAACATCAAGGTATTTCCTCAGTGAACAATCAAATAACACTGAATACATAGCATTTTACAACACGAGCAGTTAGGGTTAAGTAGGGCCCTATTAAATGTTATTTTTTTTCCAAATTCCATTATTTTTCTTCCCAAATTCCGTTTTTTCCACTTTAATTGTTTAAATTAAATTTTTTTAGAAATATTTTTTTTTTTTTTTTTTTTTTAATATTAGTTTTTAACTCCTGTGAGGAAACAAAATGAATACTAACAAATAAAAATAACACATAATTAAACAAAAATGTATGTCAAAAATAAAGTAAAGGTAAATATAAGTTGTAGTGACATGGATTAATTTGTCTGCTCCTTTTTAAATTATTTATATATCATATAAATATGTATGAGAACAGCAGTGATGTCATCCAATTTTTCTCAGTGATCAATGGTTTACTGAATCTGAGCAGGTTTATTGATTAAGTTTTGATCAACTTAGTTTAAATTAACCTAATTTAAATCATCCTGTCTTCTGTAGCTCTGATGAGATGTTGTTGGAATGTAACATTCCAATAACATTGCTCCAAAGGACTTTTATTTTGTAAACCGGAAGTTCCCATTGAAACGGTTGTACTTGAGGTAGCTTGCTGACAGTGAATGTGTAGCTATAGACATGGACAAAAGGCTGGAATAAAAATAACTCCAGGACAACACGGACTGAGTTATTCTCAGTTAGCCAGGCACAACAGTTCGAACACTGAGCAGGTGAAGATGATTAAAGCTGATCACGATTTCACGGATTATTTTTTATGCTCTTAAAATTATCCCAGTCCATTCCCCAAGCTCATAAAATAATACTTTTAGCAAGAAGAAGCATTGCGTGAACATAGTCCCCTAACTACCACTACCCTAGTATTTTCTGACAAAATTGAGAAAAAAACAAAAATGAACCAAAATTTGGAATGAACTGGGATGATTTTAAGACCTTAAACAATAACATCGTCCCTAAAAACGTCTGCCATGTATATTGACGATGTTATGGATGATCTTGCGCAACAATAATTGCAAAGTCAAAAATGTTTTTGACTGTGAATTTGGCACTTTTTGTCATCTGGAAGTCAAAATAGATTTTGAAGGGACTCAAATTGTTTGATTGAAGATGCCTCTCATCATTAACGTTTTGGTACCAAATGTGACCTAAAAAATGTTTTGAAACATTTAATTACGTATTTTTGATAAATCACAAAAATCACCACAAGGGTATATCACTAAATGCGCACAAAAACACCCCTGCCACCAATGCCGGAGAAAACATGAACCGTTTTCCTGCTTTTCATGTATGTATGTATGTATGTATATGTGTGTGTGTGTGTGTGTGTGTGTGTGTATATATATATATATATACACACACACATACAGTTGTGTTTTATTCTTATGTTATGAATCTAGATTGGCTTAATCTCTGTTAGCTGGCTTCAACAAACCAAACATTTCCTATCAGACAGAGCTGTCTTACTACCAGCAACACGCTAATTTAAATGATTTCACCCTCGGTACGTGCGCGTGCACATAAAAGGAGTGGAGATTGCAGCGTCTGACCAATCAATGGAGAACCTGGCAGAGCGGGCATCTTTACAATGAATGGAGGAGCAGCTTATGATCTTAAACAAATATAATGAATATAAATCCATGATGGCAGCAAAGAGCAACACTGTTAGTGCAGCGCGCAGCAGGAGACGAAGCTTTTATACTCGCTCAGATTTGATCCATTTCATAACTTGGTACCAACCTGGTTGGGATATGAATAATTAAAATCCATAATTCAGACCAAAAACAACACTGTTGTTACAGAAAACGCCGGAATGAAAGAACCCAGGAAGGAAGCTGCTGACACTGTGAATGCGCAAAACCCTGTGATTATTTATGATATTAATCCATTGGATGATAAACGAACAGCGCTCTAATCAGTTAAACTTTATTACAGCACACACATTTTTCTTTTAAGTGCACCTATTTATCACACACACTGGGATGAGAGATGAGAGCACATTGTTTAACTTTAGCATGTCCCTGCTGAGGCGATCAGCTTATGAATGAATGATTTCACCCATTCGTGCATCGGGACACAGGCTTCATCAGCTGTAGATCAGTCCATCAAATATAGATCTATATCTTTCCTAAAGGATGTCATCGGTAAATGAAAGGATTGCATTTGTCCATTAATTGGCGTCTTTCCTAAACGCAGCTGTCAGATCTGCACCAACCAGGATCTTTTATCAATGGGCAGGTCGGTTTCTAAGAGAACTGATTGGTCAGGAGGCGGGGCTTTAGCACTCGCTACGATTCAAGCCAAAGAGAAACCTGCTCGCAAGCAGGTTAGTTGTTCAGCATTAATTGCCATAGCGATTAAGCTCCAGCGAGGTTCCTAGCCCAGCACACACTGCTTAAATCCCAGAAGTTAGCGCGATAGGAGGTAATCTAGATTGGTAGCATACCCCCATAAATTTTGCGTTACGCAGTTTGCATAAAACGTCTTCTTTTACATGAAACCATATCCAGACATCACTACTCTTCTCTCTACACGGGTACGTAGTAAACAAGCATAACACATTAGGTTGACCATCCTAATAATAAAGTACTTATCTAATCTTGTCTTAGCATTTTCATAAGCGCCAAATTAAGCAACATAATTAACAACTAATTAACGAAAGGCTTGAACGTATATTGGTTTGATTATTTATGACTATGAAGCGAAAATGAAAATGCAAATATAGGAAGCGATCAGAAGGCTGGGGCTATTACCTTTTCTGTAGTGCAGCAATGAACAATTTATTTATACTCTGATTTCACAACAGTGTAGTTCATTCAGGATTTTTTAAAAGCTGGTTATTAACCTTTTCCAGTTTGCTTATGATGTTGTGTTGGTAAAGGCAATATAATAATTAGCCCACAGGTAAAGTGTGCGTGTGCATGTAAGCACCTCCAGGATGTGCAGGTTTTAATAACAGAGGAGTTGTGGCTCAGCTCCAGCCTATGTTTACTGTCACATGTGAACTAAAAAAGCTCTCACCAAGAACAAGAATTATCCGTCCATTTCGTCCCCTCACCAGCAAAAACCACATTTTCAACATCTGATTCAGTCTTTAAGAAACAATTATGGCCTTTAAGTCTTTACCTTTGGCAGCACTGTATATATATATACATGTTTAAAGTTTTATATATGAGCCATCCTGACAGTAGTTTTCAGTCCTTGTATACGTACTTTTAATCCTATTTTTTTGGTTCAGAGAAATCAAGAAATATAGATAGGTTTTCAAAGCTGTACAGGTCAGCTTTAAGCAAAAACTGAACTGATCACATGTCTTTGAAGAAAAAAATCCAAACATTTAGAGATAAATTATTCGGACCTTAAATTAAAACTCAGTACCTCATGGCACATTTTGTAACCGCTGCACAACCATATCAGTTCCTGAATCTAAATTGTTGATAATAGTGTATTTTGCTCAGGCAGTTATGTTGAGTCGGCAATTACATCAGTTGTCAGTTGTTGCGTACAGATGTAGCAATAAATCTATCCATCTATCAGCCTAAAGGCCATACACTTTACCCTTGTATTGCCGTCCATCTGTTCCCTTGTTCACTTCAATCTGCTTTTTCCTCTGTTACAATCAATCTCTCCAAAGAGGAGGCTCTATTTCCTCATCTCTATCCAGACTATGTGTGTGTGCATGTGTGTGTGACACTTTTAGGGGATCAGATTTGTATTTCTTGTTATTTGTTGCAAGAACATCTCTCATATTGTTTGTCTGCTTTGGTGAATCTCACGCAAACTGTTCCTCTCTCAGTTTCTTATGGAAATAACTCTTCAGTCCTCCTCCGACTGTTCTTGCCCCCTTTTTTTTTTCTTCATCTCACTCATTCTCCTTGGTCCCTTAACAGCTCAACCTAATTATAACAATTTCTTAATCTTTCACTCACATTTTGCTCACACGTTATCACTGCTATTCACCTTCCCTGTGTGCCTTCCAACTCCCTCTGTGACTGATTCAGCGCAAAGCAAAATTACAGACCATCTTAGATAAGGTCACATTTTTGTTCCTGTGATGGCAAACCCTAGTACAGACTAATTATGTCGGAAGCACTCCTTGTCTCCGTATTTGGAGGGAAAGGCTGCCAGAATTCATGGGGTTATGAACAAATTGGTTCCGATGGGAGACAGAGGACAGGAAGCAGGCTTTGATGAATGAACCAATGAGATTCAGCTGCTCAGGAAATGGATTGGAGTCTCCCGTATGCATGATTCAGGCTGTTTATCTGATGTATGGCATGGGTAATTCTTGTTAGCAGTTTATTTGAAACAAGAGAAACATGTATTGTAACAGGCCTAGATTTTCTCACCCATGAAAGCAATTTTAGAAGTTTTATTCATCAGGATAAAAAATACGGACCCATCAATTGATGTTAAACAGATGAAGCCACAGTGGTTAAAAAAAAAAAAAAAAGAAATCAAAAGGAATTTGTAATGCAGAATGTGATTGAGCCATTTTGTTTCAGATCATACCTAATATTTCTAACCTTGCTGTATGTATGAATATGTTATTCAGGCAGATATTTTGCTAAACAATCCATTTTTTCACTTTTGTAAGTGACTCAGTATAATTTGTGATTAAACCATTTTGGAATAAAACTTTCTTGGGATTATTTACACGGACTTCTAATTAGGGTTGGGGTCAATTATATTTTTCAGTTACAATTACGTTTTGAACTACCCATGTTCAATTACAATTCAATTACGATTCCAGTGAACAGCTTTATTTTCCCAATTAAAATTAAGTTACAATATTTTTTCATCCTCAAAAAGACAATTACGTTCTCAATGACTAAAGCTCAATTACAATTAAGCACAATAACTGAGCCTGAAATAAATAACCTATAAAACGTGAACCTTCCTCTTGTGTTAGCTTTCTGTTAGCATCTCTTATAATAACGGGTCCTAAATCAGCTGTAAAACACACTAAAAACAAATACATATCATCTAATTTATTTTCTATCTATATGTTTCCTTGTTAGGCTTCCTTATCAATAAAAACATAGGTTTTAAAATTTTTGGTATGGGTGTCTGAGCCTTTCTTGTGTCAGTATACATACATTTTTATCTCAGTATATATATATATATATATATATATATATGTAATTTATTTTAAATGGTAAAATTGGGAAAGCTTGATATTAAACAAATTTTAATAATTGTTAACTTCATATGTGGAGAACTGTACATAGGACTGTAACATGGTTCCCCAGTTTTCAATTTAATTATAATTGACTCTCTTTATATATATATATATTTTTTTGGCAATTACAATGACAAAGTCAATTATCTAAACTCAATTACAATTTAATTACAATTACAACAGCAACAGTTTTTTTTTTAAATTGCAATAATGATTACACCATAACTGTAATTAATGATCAATTACACAATTACAATTATAATTGACCCCAACCCTGCTCCTAATCAAGACATCTCAGAAGATATTGAAATAAATGTTCCAAAAATTTTGGAGCATTGAGAATTTTTTTTGAATTATTGAAGCAAAAACAACAGTTTCTGCTAATATTGACCTATTTATAGGCGGAAGGGCGAGCACATTCAGCAGATTCAAACATCCTCTCCGCATTGCACCTGATCGAAGGCGAGCAAAATCTCAACCATGTGCACTTATTCCAATCCTCCTCCACCCCCTCTAATCTGCTCTTCCCTCTCTGCTTTCATCTATTCATCCACCTCACTAACTCGTCTCTTTCCTTCTCCCTCTCCCTGCATTTCTCTTTCTTCCTCTCTTTGCAGACTTGAGCGAGATTCATTTAGAGCAATCAGGATGAAGCATGAATGCCGAGCAGAAGTGTTTCACTCCAGCGTGCGCATGCACAAACAAGATGAAAGCAGCAACAAACCTGCAGAAAGAGAAAAATGTGTCTTCAAACTTTGAGCAAATGTGACACGGGTAAGTTTGGTGCGCACGCACATACACACACGAGCAAATGTGCACATGCAATAATCTGTTCGACTAAATGACAGAGGGTTGAGAGCTCCAAACACAAAGCTTATCCATTGTTTCCTATAAATCCCTACACACACAAATGCACTAACATTGTTCATTCCTCTGCACGCTAAGATAGCACAACAGATTTTCCATCAGACCATTTAATCCATTCTCTCAAGTGAAGCATTATCTTGAAAAAAAAAAAAAAAAAAAAAGCCTTTAAAAGCATATATTTAACCTCCAGAATAAAGATTTTCTCTGCTAGTTTTGACATGGTATATTGCTTAAAGGCATTTTATTTCAAATTACCCATTCCCTTTTCTGTTTACTATGGAAATCAAGGAAAGGTTATTTTGACCCTTTTTGAACTTTGATTTTTATTTCAATGACCAATTGACCTAAAAACATATTTCCAGTGACTCTGAATAGCTTTATGTGATGTGTGTAATACAGTATTCTGCTTTATTGACTTTATTTATTGTTGGTGCTGCTGGAATAATTACCCTAAGGAATAATTCTTCAGTCTTTAACCTTCAACCTAAAACACTTTAAAACATGTGGAATTGTTGGCTGTAAATATGAGTAACTAATGAACATTTAAATATGCAAGAAAGGGGGCACATCTTATGTCATTTTAAATGTTTCACCCAAACTATAAATTATGGAAACAAGCACAGCTGCTGTGGTAATAATGAGAAGCACTTGGTAAAACAAAAAAATAGCTTCAGTTCACGTGTTATTTAGTGTTAGTAATGCCTCAGAACACTTTAGGGATTATTCATCTGACAAACATCTTATTTTCAGATATTAAAAATAACTTTGGAGTTTTCAGTGGCTTTTAAATACATGAAAGGATTTTGTTTGTTTTTTGCAAAGATTTAGTTGTATACATGTATTAAAATGTGAAATTCTTGCATGTTGTGCATTGAAACCATTGCACACAGGTTGTTTAGTTGATCAAATATATTTAAAAGAAAATTAAAGAGAAAATGCTCTCTAACTGTTCAATTTTGTCATAGTTTTTTATTTATTTTTTTGGTCTCGGTTGAGTGTTAAGTTTTAAAAGTAGCGTTTGTAAGGTATAGAGGGTTATAGACTGAAGGCTTATCTTTCTCTGCTATTAACAAACACACTGATCTTTTAAAATAAAAGGTTCAAGGCCATCCTTTGCGTCATGTGACTTGTTGGATATGCAGATACTTCACTGATTTTCAGTATTTTGTCTTTTTCAAAAGCAGTTAACTTACTAGAAAAAGCAGAGCAAAATGTTAATGGTTTTAGTGTGCTTTTATCTTCAGATGAGTTTGTGTGTTTCCTTCACGCGCAAAACTAATCTCTTGAGTTATTGAAGCTTTTCACACTTTAAAATCAAGGACACGCATCTGTGTTGTTCACCTATAGAAACTTGTGCAAGGATTTTCCTCCACCTAGGTTCAGACTGCATCAGAGGAGCATTGGTATTATTTTAAATAACTGAATGGGTGCAGTGTTAAAATGCAAATTTACAGTACTGCAAAGACAGGGGAGGGAGATTAGAGGACTGGAAGAGCAGGGAAGGACATGGACAGGATTGAGGTTACTGCAAGGGAATGAGGGTTTTAGAGAGAAGGGAGATGGGAAGGGTGAGATAGGGCAATGGTTAATGGGAGGAAGTGGATCAAAATGTATCTAGAAAAATGTAGTGAATGGAGACCTAAGGCAAAAAAGAAAGAACAAAATTTGCATGTAAAGAGAAGTGAAAATTTGCAAACTCACGCATGGATAAAACTCCAGAGTGGTTTGTTTCTATTACCTGTGTTTGCACATTTATTTATTTTGCACCAGTCATTCAGTGTACCTTTGCAGCTGCATAAAGATGACTACTGACTACTGGTCAGTGCTGACCTGTAGTCCTGATCTCTAAATGCTACAGACCAACCCCCAAACTTTGGTGTTGTGTTGGGTGTCACGGCAAATTTACGATTGTCCTCGTTTGGAAACATGACTTGTGCTCTTGTTGAATGATGAGGTCCAGACGAAAGCATGATGGTTTTATAAAAAATAATTTATTATAAACTAAATGGAAATAAGTACAAAAGGGTGTCCTTCCTGCAGGACATGCAGACATGCAACTAACGGAAAGTTTTCTGAGCACCAACTTTTACAGGTAGGAAGAGCCCCACCCTAAGAGGTGAGGGGAGGAGAGTGTGAAGGGAGGAAGGACTTTGATGGAAAATCACTGTTACAGAGCTCTGCTTATCAGAGCTTTGGTATGAGACCTTGAGCAGAGACTGTTTTTTTGCTGGCACTGTGAATACAGCACAATCTGTCCGGACTGCGAGTAATCTTACATGACTCAGCAAAGGAGCAACGCTTGTTCAAAAGTACAACGATATAATGCAGTCATTGAGTATAAACACATGACAAATTGTACACACATTTGATGATATGATGATTAATATAATAATTGCCATAACAGGTGTACATCATACGCAGAGTTTGCGGGGGCCTCTCTGTAATTTCTCAGACCAAAGTGCGCATGTACAAGTGCACATGACAAAATAAGTTGAAAAGCCATTCTTTCCTTATGTTTTTTAAAAGCTAAGATATATCAACATATTGTTTGATTAATGAATACATAGTTAAATGAAACGTTGATATATCTTAACTTTTAAAAATAAATAAATAAAAATAACAGCTTTCAACTACTCTCGTATCCGAAGCAGCACATATTGATGACGTCAAGTTTATTCCTGGTTTCTTCAGAATACAAATTCATGTGTTTTACGGCATGAGGTGGTTTTATTTGAGGCCGTTTAGTCTGATGAATTTTATTTTAAAGCCTGAGGCAGTTTAATCCGACTGTGTTTGGTTTGACAAATTAGGTTTTCCTGATACCTGAAACCTCACTCTGAGAACTGAGGATGTCCTAAAATGTACACCGTAGTTGTGATTGATTCAGATCTGACATTCAGCAGTCAGATTGAATGAACAATGAAAAAAAAAAAAAACATCCTTCTACCACCTAAAGAACATCTCCAGATTGAAATGCTTCATGACTCCAAAAGTTCAGGAGAAGCTGGTCCATGCTTTTATCTCAGCAGACTGGCCTATTGTAATGGTGCAGAGCATCAAACAGCTTCAGCTGGTTCCGAATGCTGCAACTCGGGTCTTAACCAAAACAAAGAGGTTAGAACACATTACTTCAGTTTTAAAGTCTTTACACTGGCTCCCAGTCAGCCTCAGAATAGACTTTAAAGTTCTGCTGCTGGTGTATAAATCTGTGAATGGATACCAGTAGACAGGAACCTCTATCTGAGATTGATCTGTCAGCCAGCAGCACTAGCTTGTTTGTGGTTATTTTTAAAACAGGTATTTTTTATTTATTTATTTATTTTGTTTGCTATTTCTTGCCAAAGCACTTGGTTCCAACTCTTTCTGTGTTTGCCCGTGTATTTGAGCAGTTTGCGATACATCATCCAGCATTTTGTGATTATGTATTTACTCAAATCATAAGGACAATTATAGAGGCAGGATGGCAGATGTTTAATTTAATTGTTGTGGTTGAAGGCAATGAACTCTGTATACACACTTTGCACTCAATGTGTGTACACGCTAAATTATATATGCTTCTCTATTGGCTTTGGAGCTTTATTTATGAAATGCTATAGCCTTTCTGCTGGGTGTCGTTCTAAACCCAGCACAGACTCACGAGAGTCACAGATGCCAATTTTTAGATGCGTTCTGGAGGCATTCCATAAACAAGAGCCAACTTTTCAGAAAACGTGGGTTTTAGTGTTTTTTTTTTTTTTTTTAACTTACAACACAGCTGAGCCTTGTTCTATAATGCCACTAATAGCTCTGAATGAGAAAGTGTGCCCAGAAAAACAAGAATGAGAGCTGCCATATCTGTTGAGTTGGTTTTTCATGAACATCACCTCCAAAGCAATCATTTTGTTTAAATGAAAAGCTGCGATAACTGTCTAACAACCCAAAGTACATTTTTAGACCTATTTTTTTCAGCATCCAAAGGTGCCAGTTTCACTCTACGCTAATATTTGTGCATGTTTGATGAAGCTTCTCGCACTTCTACCAAAGATCACAGATGATGTGTAATAGCTGCCACTGTTATGACTGTGTGCCACCCTGCAGCTATGGAAAAATAGTTCTGTTACTCATCCCCGCATAGACACGCAGAGAAATTCTCCACCTACACACAGTGATCTTTCTGTCGTCGATCCCTTGAGTGAAGCCATGACTTCTATCAGCCTTGCTATTGTCAGCTTTTCTTTAGAATTGAGAAGGGAAACCATATCTCTGAGCTGATGTGTGGTCAGCCTGTTCAGCAATCTACATCAGAATGCCTTTCTAAATGAATTTTCTGTACATCACACACTGTTCCATAAATATATGCAATGACGAGCCATCTCACTGCCCTCAGTGTATGAACTCATTTGTGTGTCACCATTGGCCAGTTCAGAAATGAGACACTCATTTCCCGACCCACACACAATGTAGTGGTGTTCTTGTCAGTGTGGTCCATGTAGGGCAGATTAATGCATATGTGATATTGATGCAGCAGGCTTATGTGCGTAAGCGCTTTTGTTTTCAGGTTTTTTTTTGTTTTTTCGTCCCGGAGCACAAATGTTTCTAAATTTGGATGACAATCACTGAACATACATTCATGTCAAGACACAGATAAAGGATAGAAGCACTCACGTGCAATGTAGCTCACTACCAGTGTTTGGAATAACAGCGTTTAAAATAACGGCGTTTGTTTTTCAGTAACAGGGTAATCTAACTAATTACTTTTTACGCCGTTACAACGCAGTTATCGTTACTGAACGTTAAATGCGGTGCGTTACATGCATTGATTGAATAAAATGTTATCCGAAAGCATCACCGGCTTCTGACTCAGCTGTTGTGAGGAGGTGGGTTAAAAACAAGGTGAGCCATTATGATTGGCTAAGGCGACGTGCCAGCACACACACACACACACACACACACACACACACACACACACACACACACACACACACACACACACACACACACACACAGCAGATTGGATGAAGCAGCAGAGATGGTGAGCGTGGAGCAGTCTGATGAAAAGTTGACATTTTTAAGGTGACGATACAAACACTACTTTAAATTAATTGTGGTCAAAGGCAAGAACGTGCATGTGAAGTGTTCATTATATCCAGGAGAGAAGACATCCGTTGTAAGCAACTCAGAATTAATGAAGCACCTCACAACGACACACGCATCTAAAAAAAATGTGAGTTATTTGACATAGAGCAACTTTTTTTTTTTTTTTAATAGTAACGCAAATAGTTACTTTCCTTGGTAATGAGTTACTTTTGTTATACAGTAATTTAGTTACTAACGCAGTTACTTTTTTGAACAAGTAGTGAGTAACTATAACTAATTACTTTTTAAAGGAACGTTCCCAACTACTCAGAACAAAGAGGGGAGTGAGTTTTTCTTTCTTGTTCTCCCTTTGCGTAAGTGTTGCTGTTTTTTTCCCCAAGTACTCTTGTTCCCTCGTTCAGTGCACAAATGTTTTGGTCTGGTGACTAAACTATCCGTAGGTGTGATAATTCTGTCCTTCACACGTGTTCCTGTTACTAAGTAATAAGATTTTATTTGTTTATTCGTCTGAACAGATTTGAACCAAAGATGGACCTCATACCATGGAGCATATCCATTAAAAAAAAAAAAAAAAAAGAAAAAAGATAATTCCCTATCACTCATCACTGACCAAATTTTCAATATTCTGTTCATCATTGATCAATCCATTTAAAATTTGACTCAGTTATGCGGGGTTGGTTTCATCAATTACTCCACCGGATCAGATCCAGATTGTGCATTTATTCACAATCAATTTTTAAAAAGAAAATGTGGGTGCCCATACATTTGGACCTACAGCGTCATTATTATTGGGGATAGAAATTCCTTTCAAACCTTTAAAGTGTGAATGATTATTGTATCTTGATCACTGATCCAGATAACTGCCAATATCTGGCAAGAGAAAATGATATTTGGTGCTTGGCAGAGGTTTGCACTTGTCCAAAGTATTGACGATTGAAGGTGACAGAATTGCACATCTTTGGCAAGGGATGTACCTTTTCTTTAAAATGTATATCTATCCCTTGCACTCTGTGGTGCATGAGCCGTGTGGAACAGGGAGACGTGGTTTATGTTTTGCTCACTGAGGGAAAAACTTGCCAGGATAACAGTATAAGTGACAATCCCTTGTCCTCAGTCTTCGGTAACGCAACAGGTGTCAGAACTACAACGAGACTTGATTCAAGACGCATACCCCCCCACACACAAACAAGCTTTACTGATGACTACCATTTTTCCATTAGAAATATTTCCCTTATAGGCTACAGTGTTTCAGTGTTCTGTGCTGAAAGCAGATATTGCTTTCACAAACATATCCAAAAAACCCTAATAAACATAGTGCTGGACTATAAACAATAAATGACTGTAGCTGTATAAAGGAAACAGACTTTCAAACACTACATTGGTCTCTGACAGCTTAAACCCAATTAAAATGCACCAAACAAAATATTTATATGTAATATATTTATATTAAATTATATATTTTTAACTGCAGTTCACAAAACCCTCTAGGATCCTTTTGAGAACAAGATAAATATCCTCCACCATTCAGGAAAAGCACAAGGCACAACTTTCTATTCTTCAGTATCAGTCTTGAATTAGTGTTGATATAAATAAACAATTTCCTTTACAAAATTGATTAATAGCTGTCCAAAAATAATATTCTGCTCTAAAATGTATACCGAATTTGATCTGCTGCCATTCGAGTAAGTTGACCCATGTTGTTTGTTTGACACATCAGTGGTGATAGTGATCGCTCTGCTTCTTTCTGAGCAGGCAATCTCTGGGGCACAATGTGCACTAAAATAGAACCGAACGGTGCATGCAGACTTCTTGGCTGCTTGTTTCCTGAAAGGTTTATTATTTTGGATGGCTTTGTTTGATACACATAAATTGATCTAACTTTTCATTATTATAGACCCACCTTTTTCTGACAATGCAGCAACATTAAATTTGAATTACCTTAGTGCAGAGATGGGCAACTTTTAAAAAGGTGAGAATGAGAGAAAATGTGATTGTCTGATTCAAGGGCCACATTATAAAAATCCATGTCAGCATTTAAAATACTGACCAATCTGAGCATTAATACAGAAAAGAGGAAAGGTGTCTGTCTGTTATTTTGCATGTTGTCTGTTATTTTTGCTACTTTTGGTAGTCATTTTTTATCTAACTTTGTGTCTTCTTGAAGTAATTTTTCTGTGTCCTTTTATACATCTGATATTTTTGTAGTTATCGTTTTGTGTTTTAATATAATTGTGTATCCTTTTGGAGTCATTTTGTGTATTTTCTATGTAAATTTGTATGTCATAGGAGCAGTGTCGGCGCCATGGGGGGGGCTTTCGGGTCCGTGCCCCCTGTGCCCCCCACCCTACTCTTCCCACTCTACTAAGGGAGCACTGGGACATACATTTTATTACTCGATGAGATCTGATTGTTTATGACAACTCACTGACTGTGGACGGGAGCCTTCTCTGTTGATTCTGAAAGCCATAGGCAGATTTCATAGACCCTGACAACAACACAAGCTAGCTGAAATATGATTGTATAAAAACTGTACCATAACGTACATCACTGGAAGCAGCACAACCATTAGCTTGCTTTCAAGTGATCACATTGCTGCATCGCGAGAGTGCGAAATTCAGATGGAGGGCAGGAAGTGAAGTAGCTTGAGAATCTGCCGTCTGTAGTTTACGGCTGCTCCAATCGTATATCAATTATAGAGTACCGAAGATTGCCATTTCAAAGGTGAGAAATGTAAAAAGCTCACAGACCAATTCCGTAAAAAGTGGATTTTAAACCTACGTCTGCGTTCGGGAGGAGTTTGCTGATGCCCGTGTCTGTAGCGACAACTTTGTCAGAGGTATTGGCTATGTGGGTTTCAGTGGCGTGCCGTGACCACTAGGGTTGGGTAGGCACGTTGCTAATCGAGACCACCATATGTTTCTGCTGTCAAGTGTTAATTCAATTCAAATCAATTTTATTTGTATAAAGCAATTTCCAACAGTCATCTCAATGCGCTTATCAAAATATATAATTCATAATAAGAAAGAAAAAACCCAATAAGATCCACATGAACAAGTATTTAACCATCTAACAAAATCATCATAAACACCATTAAAGAAACAAACAATAATTTAATATAGCCTCCATACTCTCCCAACAAGATATATCTCATGGCAGCGCATCTGTTGTTTGTGTTGGAAACACAAAAACACGGAGAAAACGACAAAAACAACTCAGAACAGCCTCAGTGAGGAGCATCCACAAAGTCAATCCTTCCTTTTGCTCCATTCACTGTGAAAAATATGAAACATGTTCTGACCTTACCTTTGCTGAAGCTCTGGTAGTTCAGGTGTTGGTCTCCCAGCTTTTAAAAGCTGTCGTTTTTCCTCTCTATTGTCTTTAGCGCTGTCATCATGACTGTAGTGTTATCCCGCCCACTAGCTAGAGAACGTAACAGCAGCGGTCACGTGGCATCTATTCACTAATGTACTGTGAACTTACTCATAGCATTTAGCATAGCGCGGTTACGTGCAAAGGCAGCTCTCTACGCAGCCTTTGCACGTAAATAGTTGTCATCTTGGGGACCTGACTGCGCATGCGCAAACACGTAAAAACACGCAATAATGAAACACGTAAAAACACGCAGAAATCAAAATATCAATTCACCCTTGGGTAGGCACTGCTTACCTTGCCTACCTTGACGGCACGTCACTGGTGGGTTTCCAGTTATTATGAAGTGCCACAACAATATCCCTTTCTCGACACCTGTGCATTGGGGAAAAAAAGGAAACAAGATGAAAAGAAGACTGGTGGCTAGATGTGTGACTTGAAAGAAGTGGGAGTCATAACAGCTTTTCAAAATGTGCACTGCTGCTTATCATTGTCTATGAATCATACGGTACCAGATTACATTGACTGCAGTGAATTTATCTGTGTTTTTGTTGTCTCTATTCTTTTTGAACTTCAGCAGTGTATGCATTACTTAGATTATTGAAACTGTTGAAACGGATGAAAATGTTGTGGAGAAATTAGTGCACTTTAGAACCTAGTTTCCCAAAATGGGGTACGGGTACCCCCAAACGTACGCAAATTGTCATGGGGGTACATGAATAAAAATTGGAAATTAGAATATAAATCGACCAGCTGTCAGGAGCCTACATGCATTGCCATATAAGACAACCCATAGTTACAGATGGTAGGTTTTTTTTTTTCTTCAACGTAGAGCTACATTGTATATGACATTACATCGGTGGTTCCCAACTTTTTTGGGTCGAGACCCCATTTTATTATCACAATTGTTTGGCTTCTCCAGATACTTTTTTTCTTTCTTTCTAGAATTAGCTTTTGATACTGTTTGTTGTTGCCAGGATTAGTGCAAAAAATGATAATATGCACCAGCTCATATATTTTTATTCTGCATTTTATTTGAAGTGGATTTATATATGAGAAAGTGAAAGTATAGAATAGTTGTTTAGGATTGTGTGTGTGCGATGTTAAAATTTTAAAAAAGAATAATTAAAACATTTTAAAAAAAAAAATTTATTCAGTTTTTTTTTCATTTCAGGGGACCCCATTTGAATTCCAGGCGACCCCATACATGGGGTCATGATCCCAAGGTTGAAAAACACCATTTCATTATTATATTTTTAGTGTGCAGAAGTAGGGGGTACAAGGTTTAAGATTAAATGTCTGAAGGGTTTGGCAACCACTGCTTTAGAACATCAACTCAAGTTCAACTCCGACCTCGCATCAGCATTTCTGCTCGAGGTCAAAACTAGGAGAAGTGGATTATGGTATTGCTATTAGCTTGGTAGAAGATTTATTTGTGTTAGCTGTGCCAATAACATCTAACAAAATCCATTGAAGGAATACATGAAGAAAACCTTTACACAATACTGAGAGACAGGGGTGGACTGTGACGAAAATTCCTCCCTGACATTTCGTGTCCAGACCAGTCCACTACATTATCAGCGGACACAATGTAGAAGCCGTTATTATGTCAGTAATGCTCAACATGTGGCTTTTTATGTATTAATTTTGACTATTATTCTCCCAGAAAACCTTAAAAGAGGGAAACTTTTTAACCCATTTTTGGCCATTTTTTGCAACTTCCTTTTCCCATTTTTGCCCCTTTTTTCAGACTTAAGCTACCTTTTACCAATAAATTTTGTTTATTTTGACACATTTTTGCCCTTTTTTACTGACGTTTGCAACATTTTGATCATTAAAGCTACCCTTTGCCATTAAAGGGGACATATCATGCTAAATCCACTTTTTTAGCCCTTAAATATATTTTGTTGTATATTTAGAGTGTTTAGAAGTACAGAAAAGTTCAAATTAGTCTCTTCAGGTGCTCCGTTGATATCTTTATATTCTGTTTTGGTCATATTTTTCAATCTGTTTCGATTTTTTGATTCTCTATTACATTTTTTGAACAATAACGTCACAGTATTTGCAGCGGAACTACCAAATTAGTACATCAACTACAGGCCCAACACTTTTTTTTCTCACTTTTATTTTGTAGTCCAAGCTCAAGGATGCCGAAGTTACGAGAGGATAAGTCAAAATGTTTGGTTGTTGGATGTAGTAACCCACACGCTTCATTACACCGTCTCTCCAACCTTTTCAAAGTGCCTGGTTGAGTTTTATTTTTTACGGAAATGTACCCACATCTGTGGGTAAGGTTTTTGTGTGCTCGAAGCACTTCAAGGATGACTGCTTCAGCAACCTCCACCAGTATAAAGACGGATTTGACGAAAGACTTTGTCTGATTGAGGGTTCAATTCCTTCTATCTTTGGAGACGACGAACAGAGCACTTCGGTAAGCTGTAAATAACGCTAAAAAGTGTGATGGTAAGACGTCCCTGTCATTGTTTTGTTAGCATTAGCAGTTGCACCGTCTTCAGACTTCATATGTTAGCGCTGTGTGCTCGTTTTAGATCCTTGATGATATGGCCTACGTGATTTAATTTAAGTCTAAAGTTTTCATTTTGCCGTTTTTGTCTCTGAAAAGACTGTATTAAAATGCATTTCGTGACGTTAGCTTGGTGCTAGCGTTAGCTTGGCGCCAGCGTTAGCTCGACGCTAGCGTTAGCTCGGTGCTTGTGTTAGCTCACTTGTTAAGGTTCTGCAGGTTCATCTTCATTTTCATCTCGCTCCGCCGGGTCCGACTCTGGCTCAAACATGTAAGGCTGGATGGACAAGTCTTCTGTTGTTGACATTTTGTAAATAACGTGTGAAAAAAAAGTTTCTGCACCGCTAGATAATCGTATCTCTTCTATCAAACTACAAAAATGGCCAAACAGGGTGGAGTTCACCTCTGCAACCTGAAGAGGGGGTGGGGTATGAAGTGTCTCATTTGCATTTAAAGAGACCGCACCAAAACGAGTTGCTCTCAGAAGCACATCAGAAAAGGGGTAGAAAAGGGGCCTGTGGAGCTATAATAATGAGGAATTCAGACCCAAGCATTGCAGTTCTGCTTTATATAGACCACAACTGTATGATTTGTATGTAAAAAGGAAGGATTTAAAGGCATGATATGTCTCCTTTAAGTATCACCTAGTTCCTCTTTATTTGCCAATTTTTTTGGCCACTTGACTGCTTTTAGCACGTTTTAGTCACTTTTCACTCTTTTCTTGCCATATTTTTGCCACCTGTTACCTTGTTGGGTTCTTTCTTTAACTTTATATTTTGTTCAGCGCATTGAGATGACTTTGTTGTATCTTGTGCTATATAAATAGTTAAATTGAATGTCTTCTTCACTCTTGTTTTTTTAAAAAAACAAAAAAATGTAGTGGACCGGACCGGCGCCCTTTGGACTGATGCCCCACCGGGACAATGCCCGGTATGCCAGACGGCCAGTCCATCCCTGCCGAAAGACAGACATATACAGTATACAATTAACTGATCGATCAATAGGAGAAAAAATGACAGTTCTTAGAAAATATCTCTAGTTGCTCCAGCCTTATAAATACTCCATTGAACACTAACCGTCCAATGCCTCTGATAGGCGTCCAGTGCAAAACAAGGTGGATATTACAAGGCCACCTATAGAGGAAAAGGCTTTGTTGTTGTGATGCACACTGAATCTGCACAGCGTGGGTGTGATTCCTGCTGGGCAGCCTAGGTTGCCTGCCTGTAACTTTGATGAAAAGTCTTGTGCCTTTTCAGTACATGAAATACCAATGAGTCAAGTTAGGCATACAGATGCCACTGTCACTGCTGAGCCTGAGAAAATGTGTGCCTATATTTGATGTGGAGCTGAGAGAACGAGAACTAGGAGGAAAAAAAGGAGTTTATTTCTATCCTATTCTACTACATGCTGAATAAGGAGGTAGGATGCGAAAATCTACGTGTGTGTGAGATTTTGTAGAGTGCATTTGTGTGCATGAATTAACATTAATTAGCATTATTTAGTGTTAAATCTGCTACCAATCGCATATACTGCTTTGGGCTGCTGCAACACCTGAAATTCCCTCTTGGGGATCAATGAAGAATATCTTGTTTTATTTATGTAGAGGAATCAGCAAGGAAAGGAAAAGACAGAGTAGCAGGTGGTGAGTACTAGGGGCGTCTCTGTCAAATATTTTAGTTTGATACATAAGTGTTTTGGTGAACACAGTCATTATGACCGCTAATGTGGGTCGGAAAAATAAGAGAAGTTAAAAGACGCATTAAGGGAGAAAGCAGTTGGATTATGATGGATGTCCTAGTCGTTTTATTTGTTGACGTTCTCTGTGATCACGTGTTATCAAAGCTGCACTTGATAGATTTTACCTGATGCTAAACAAGAATACAGGAGAAGTGATGGAGCAAGAAACTTGGTTTATTTAAAAAAGTCAGCAGAGATACGTGGGAAAAGGAAGATATAATAACTGGAAAGGAAGAGCCAGCTTCATGCAGGGAGGTCAAAGGAAAGGCCAGAAGTTAGAGTGTACATCTGTTACCTTCCACTCCTACATGCCAGTAATAGCTAACAGGAACAGCAAAGGAGAGGAGAAGGCAAAACGGGGCAGAATGTCACCAGCATGAGGTACATAACTAAACAGGCCTATATACAGTATGCCGAAAACTGCTGCCGCGGTGTGTTGTTTTTTCCGGTGCAACTAGCATGTTAAACTCCTTGTATTCTTCTAAACTGCACTTGTCGAATAAAATCCTTTCTGATTCTGGTTCTGATATTAATTTTTAAGCAGCATTCAAAAAATGTCTTAAGACTTTTTATATGGCGGTAAATGCTGAATAGATCTGCTTCTGAGTTGGAAAGTATTCCATTTCATGTGGCGTTGCAGTAATGCACCAACTTCTTTCTGAAATATTTGTCTTCTGTACTGCAGAGGAGAAGACGAGACAATGGGACCTGTAGAGTGAAAAGACGAAACGGCATTTGTGGCGATGGGAGCCTCATAGGTCCTGGGCTCATAATTCTGCTGAGGTTGACATTGTCCCTAAAACTTATGAATAACATCCCTGGGTGTCAGCTGGTCTCTGTGTGTGCGTGCATGCAAGCGTGCGTGTGAGATGAAGCAGAGGACAAAGTTAGAGTGCTTGGATACTTTGTGTTGTCGGACCTCATCTTTGCAAATTCCACTGAGAATGCAAGTGAAACAGAAATGACCCATAAAGACAGGACACACAGCTGTACAAACGTCAGAATAATTAAGCAACTCCGTTCACATCAGTGTCTGCAGAGGTTGACTGTCTCTACGAGTCCTTTAAACGTTCAGAACAATGAGCCCCGATGACAAACCAATTTATAAACTTACAAATGTTACTGTTGATCCCCAGCTGATTTAGTCTTTGTCCGCAGTTTCTAAATATAGTTTTATTGCTTGATTTTACACCTCTTTTCTTTTTTTTTTTTTAAAGTAACTTTTTAAATGCAGTCCTATGTTTTTGTTGGGACCTTAAATCAGCTGTCTTTCATCTCACATCGAGACATTTTTGTTGTGGTCCGTATCTGCGTGGAAAGAACCTTGAACCAAATGAAGCGTCTCGTTAAACAACACACAAATATACAAACTCGGTATATACAAAAAGTACATTACATGTCAGGGTTAGGGTCGAAAAAAATTTTCAGTTACAATTGTGTTTTCAATGACGCATGTTCAATTAAAATTCAATTACAATTACAGTGACCATCATTTTTTCCAATTAAAATTATTTTTGTATCCTCAGAAAGTCAATTACAAATACATTCTCAATTACTAAATTTCAAGTAGAATTAATTACAATTACGCTCATGAATACCACGGCGGCACACGGCTCCAGCTGGGGCTCCCAGCTCGACCTGGCCGCTATCTCCCCACACGAGGAGGACGTCCTCGTGTTGGACTGCGGGGATGATGACGGCGCCTCCTCTGACCTCTTCGTGTTGGGAGAGGAAAAGGTGGGTGATGCTTTCATTACTCTGGCCCGGGCTGCAATGCCTGCCACCTCCGTGGCCTCTCAGGAGGAGAATGAGGGAAGCACACCAGCCTCCCCTCTCCCAAGTCTGGATATGTTTGATGTGTGCAAACCCACTGCAACTTGGCTTGTCATCCCATGGCCCGCCGTTGTAACAGAGACCATCAGATCCCGGTATGAGGGAAAGAGACTCCCCACATCCAGGTGTACGACAAGACAACATTTCAGTGTCTTCCCTGAGCTGCTGGTCAAGGTGGAGCGCTCCTGGAAGGACCGCGCCTTCAGCAGCAGAATTTTGGTGGGCAGTGCCTCATCCCTCAACTGCGAGGCGATGGAGAGCCTGGGACTGCTCCAGATGCTTCCGGTGGAACCACTCGTCACGGCACACCTGCTCCTGCGGCTGTCTGCGGTGTCCTCCTGGAGACCAAGTTTTCTGACCAAAGTGGACCGTCTCCAGTCGGACCTGTCTCGCAGGGCTTACGTAATGACCACGCTCTCTGCCAGTGCGCTGAATGACTCAGGACCCAGCCAAGTGGGAGGAGATGTTGGTCGTTACCAACGTGTGCCCTGCGCAGTCCAGGCCGCGGGAACAGTGATGGGTAATGTGGTGCTCCAGCAATGAGTGCGGTGGCTCGACCTTGCTAACCTCTCAGATGGGAAAAGAAGCGTTATCTTGGACATGCACATAGTCTGGAGGGTATCTTTGGCTCTGTATTAGCCTCCATGCTGTGGCAATGTGAGGCCAAAAAGGATGACGAGCCCTGTCACCCTTGAAAATCCCTGGCCTCATCTCCAGCCGTGCGACGGAAGGCATTTCCGCAAACTGCTCCTCAGGGCCCTCAGTTCAAGACGCCAAGACCGTCCGCTCCTCGGCCCGCCCGACCGTCTCAACATGGTACACCTGGTTGGCCCGAGAAAAACTTCGGCCTCAGGTGCAGCTCCGCCGGCACAGCCCTCTCAGTGCACCCACACTAAAAAGAAAAGGAGAACGGTCTGACCTCTCTCCTCTCTGTTCCGCGTTCTCCATGTCCACCTGTTCAGCTTCCGCTGATTTGCTGTTTTATGAAGGGATAGCTCAGGCTTCTCCCCATGTCCAGACCACTGGTGCCACCGTGGGCTCTGGCTGTGGTTCTGGAGAGATTAAACGTCTTCCTTTTGAACTGCAGGGGGAGACAGGCCTGAAGTTTGCCTCTTTGAAGGATGCTTTGTTCATGGCTCTCAGTACAGTGCCCGTCGGAAGTATGTATTCATATAGTGGGAGCTTAAGAAGTGTTGTCAATTATGGGCATAATAATAACATACTCTGTAGCATTATAAAGGGGTATATTTGCATGTGCAAAGTAAAATAGCGTGTGCAGTTTCCCTGGTTTAATTCTGAGACATGCGCATGATAAATGTGTTTTCTGTAATGTACAGTGCCTGTCGGAAGTATGCATTCATGTGGGATTATAAGAATTTAGTTTAGTGTATTTTGAGTGATTTTCATGTTTTTGTCATCGTCTGGTGTTGTTTTTCTGTAATATATGTTTTTTGGAGTCATTTTGTGTGTTTTTGGAGCCTTTTTGTATATTTTTCTGCATTTCTGTTGTCGTTTTGGGTACTTCCTGTATAAATATTGTTTAGTTTTTTGTTTTACGTCATTTGTGCATTTTTTTGTACAATTATTTTTTGTTGCCTTAAGTAGTGTGATTCTGGAGTCATTTTGTATTTTTTTTTCGTGTCATTTTTTGCATTTCTGTTGTTTTTTGTGTAATTTTTGGATAAATATTTAGTTTTGTGTATTTTGAGTCATTTTCATATTTTTTGTTTAGTGTGTGTGTGTACCTGCCTAACTTTCACTAAACTTATCTATTTTCAGTAGTTAGGCGTAGTGGCAGGTGTGTCGTGAGTGAAGCTGCAGTAATCATCAGGCGGGCTTCACTATGTAGCACCATTTACTGATGTGACTCAACACTGCAGTCACTAACACCCAATGGACGGGTGTCGTGACATAGACTGTAACCGGACTAAATGGTGGTCCTTTACACACACACACACACACACACACACACATAGACGGTGATCGATAGTGAAGCGCACCTGATTGGTGTGTGTGACTCTCTACCTTGGACACTAATCTCCTCCCTTGATTCTCTCTCACACGCGCGCTGCTGAGAAATGTGCAGCTTTCAACACAGCAGCCATTGCCGTCAATAACTTCCGGGTGAGGTCTGTCAGGGCTAAATAGCGAACGGTCAAACTAACATGAAAATAAACGTTTCGAAATGTCATCACCAGATAAAGAACAGTACAAAAGTATTTTTCCTCAAAAGAGAAAAGAGAAGTCCATGGGAGCTCGTGCACGCACCGGAAGTGAGCCGTTCAGTGAAATACATATCGATGGAGCGCTAGCGCCCCCTCACACCCTGAGGTCAAAAGTTGAATATGTTTATTTCACTTTCTGGCCGTCCAGAAGTGAAATAAAATTTAAATAAACATTTTGAAATGACCAAATTACTCCAAAATAACAGATACACACACTCTGGGTATTTGGAACCCGTTGACCGAGTTTCAGATTGAACTCGCACTGTGTCGGGGAGATATTTGCTCCACACACACATCCACACATCTACACACACAGAGAACTCCCTTGCTTTTATAGGTAGGTGCTTCTGAGGGCTGCAGACAGTGTGCATCCCCATTGTGACAAATCTCACTCATATTACTCATAAAACCGGAGTTATGTAAATAACCTTAAGTTAGGTAGGTCAGTAATAATTCAGAAATAAATTACATTTTAACTCATTCATTGCCAGCCGTTTTCAGAATGGCTACTCCCCTCACAGCCAGCCATTTTAGAGCATTTTGACTGATTTTTAACGACCCAGAGAATATTTTGTACTTTGACAATCTGAAAACAGGTTCTGGAATATTAGACTCTCTACTTTCATCAGAATTTTTGATTTTGTTTCAACCCCTAGCGGCATGGCGGCCAATCGCATAGCGATGCGTTCCCAGAACTACAGTTGGCCAACCTCTGCGTCACGTTGGCGGCGTTGGTCCTGAAGCATACACCAATTTTATATACATGTATATATAATTCTACCAAGGATTGCATAATAGCGTCAAGTGGTGCCATGTTTGGTGCAGGTAAGCCCAACAAACGCCAAAGAAGAGCGGCCACTGACGTCACTCTGCTGCGCCGTGTGGGATTGAGAAGTCAAATTGAATTATGTGGCACTTTTTACGGAGGGTTTGGCATGAAAACAAAAATGCAATGATCTCTTTGCTTTTGTTAGTTGTGTCACAAAAAGAGTAGTGTTAGCCTTTATGCTAATGCATTTAAATTTTCAAATAGAATTTTGGTACCTATTTCCTGGGCCATCTTTTGAAAATTAAAACGTAAATGTAATTTCCTTAATCATCTTATTGAAGTTACAAAATTCGAAACCTTGAAGAGGAAAATGAAAATGCATTTTGGATTATTCATTATTCATTTTATTCATGAGTTAAAAAATGCAGCTATATTCTGAAAATGAAAAAGCATTTCTGTTAATTCATTTTAAATTGAATTATGGTGCAGATATGCTTCCAGATGTTAAGCTTCCTAATCAATGAAAATGTAGTTCTGATATTTTTAGTGTGGACATCTGAGCTTTTTTTGTGTCAGTATACTACTCAATTTATTTATTTTACTTTTTGGGTTACTTAAGTTGGCTTGCCTTGAACAATTCAATTATAAAGTCCATTTCAATTAAATCTATTGTGTTAATCTAATTTACTAACTTAATTTTAAATACATTTAACTCATCTAGGTGTTACCATTTGAAATAATTTACGGTAAATAAGTTGATCAAACTAATATTCTTTTTCCAGTGTACAATTAGTTTATAATGTTCCAAGATATTAAACTTTGAGGTAGATGTAACATTTTTTTTCTCCTCTAAATAAATTAAAAGCACTGAAATGATAAATTGCACAGAATCATTTGTTTGTATGCATGCTCCTCACAGAGCCTAATTTCAAATTCATCATGCCCGCAATGAGGCTCTTCGATTTATTCAAGTATGATAACATTGAATGGAGGATGGTAAATTATTACCATCTGTGTTCAAATATGCTTGCGTGCATTCACCATAAGGTATAGGCACAGTGTTTTAAAAGCAAGTGTAGCAATGTGTACATAATCTGTCACACTTCATTAGACTTCCGAGGTATGGACACTCAAGTGTGGATGCTGAAGTGAGTAAAAGGGACATTTGCCCGATTGTCAGGTAATTATATTTGTTGGTGAAGTTTGTTTCCAAAGCCTAAATAGAACCTGCAGATTATTGACAGCTGTAGTCACATGATGCTGCTTCCTGAGGGACCGATGGTGGATTATTCAGAAAAGAAACACATATCAAAGATCAAGATTTTTATTTATGAGCTCATCTTGTATTATTTTCTGGCACCCTTCAATATTCATTTATTTTTGTTTCCACTAACATTACTCCCGACTAATTGGGGGGAAAACCAAATGACGCAAGAAAAAAGCAATATATTGGTTTGAGTCTCAATGGAATATGGCTGAGTGAGTCAATATGTGAATTGGTTATCAGATGACAGATTTTTATTTTCTTTCAATAATCAACAGGAATAGACTTCACTAAAAACTGAAAGATTTTCCCCTTTAAGGTGATGTAAATTTACCAACTCACCAACTGAGAGGCATACATTTACTCCAGTACCTTGGCACCAGTTCTTCACGCTGACATGTGTATTGATTGGACGAAAGGACATGGATGTCAGCATTAATTTCAAACTGTGTCTGATGTCCGTGTTAACGCTACGTGCTGTGCACTGCAATCCTTTGGCCCAAAATGCTTACAGGCTTCCGACACATGTCATGAGAGAACCTGAAATCAATAAAACGAGTAATTAGGAGTGTGCATGTGCACATGAACGCATGGTGAGATCCTTACATTGTAGTTGTTTGACAGATATAACAGCCTAATAGCAAGTGCAGGCTAAGTCTTCCAATAACCATTTCAATCATTTTGGCTGTTTCTGTGTGTGTGCCTTATTTCTATTATTCTTGTTCTATCAAACACATCACTGATGAAAAGATGTGGCACAACCAAACTAAAAATACATTGTGACATTTGACTCGACCAATAATATTTTGCATTTGCTTAACGGTCTTCATAGCGAGTAAAAGCATAAGTGTTATTTTTGATATATTTCACTTCTCTTCTGCAGACTTGTCGCTCGGATTTTGTTTAATAAAGAAATATATGCTATTCAGATCAATGTACTTGCTGATTGTGTTGGCTTGGTTTAAATTTAGTCAAAAGCTAATCATTTTTTAATCTCGGCTCTTTAGAGTACTTTTGCTAATTAGACAAATTTAAGTGTCTGCCCAGGGGTGATAATTTAAAGTAATTGTTTGAAACACTTTTCACCCTCAATGCACCAAAATAAGGTTTAGATAATCCAAAGTTTAATAATGTGGAGTGTTTTTGTTTTGGAAAAAGTCTCACTGGTTGACATTTTTCTATAGTTTTTATTGTTGCTCTTTTTAATCTACTCATATCTTTATGCCGTACATTACATTGTCAGTACTATTTGTTTGTTGTCACAACATGGGTCTTATCTA
This sequence comes from Gouania willdenowi, assembly GCF_900634775.1. NCBI lineage: Eukaryota > Metazoa > Chordata > Actinopteri > Blenniiformes > Gobiesocidae > Gouania > Gouania willdenowi. The sequence goes on from NC_041044.1 coordinate 28,221,422, forward strand.
ATCTTTTCCACTCATGGATGTCAACTGAGATAATAGACCAAGTCAACAAAAAATGCAAAAATAATGGGTAAAGTAAACTTTTGTATTTTATTTGTATTTTTTATTGTTTTATTTTGCCTCAGAGCATGAGGCAGCGATCGTTGTGCTTTTCCCCATTCTAAGAATGAGGCTCAAAATATCCTAAAAGTTAGCCTGATCTCCAGCATGCCTGAGCCTATAGTGGAGTGAGCTGGACTTTGGGTTTCAGAAAGCCTGATATAAGTCGTTTTTCAATACAATCAAAGACTAATCAAAGTGAGGTGCCTGCATGCAGAACTCCAAGGGCCTGCACTACGAAGCTGGATGTCCTCTTATCGCTCTCGCTTCCAGAATTTATTCAGTGTGTCCTGTACTACGACTGTGGAAAACTTCTTATTGGGTAAATCACCATGGTAACTTATGCTTGACTGCTAACCTGGTCTGGACCAGGTTAAGTGCCCAAGAAGGGGCGGGTCATTCTCTGTTCTGTGCTGGTTGGATCTGATCTGACAGCTGACGGGAGATAAATAATATTTATGGATAAATGCAATCCTTTCATTTACCCCATGACATCCTATAAGAAAGATATAGAGATTATCTGATGGTCTGACCTACATTAGTCAGCTGATAAAGCCTGCGTCCATTGGGCGCTCTCTGACTGATAAATTCATTCATATATTCATAAAGGCCTCAGTCCTGTAAAATAATACAGGCTGTATAAAATACAAATATTCTCCACCCTATGAGAGCTGTATGAGAGCACCATCAGCTCCACAGACGAGGTTAGTGTCTTAATGGAGTGAAACTGATCAGCTTCTGTTTATTCTACGATTAATTAACATTGTACAAGCTTACATATCAATGATCTGCCTGCATTTCTTCCTTCCGGCTTTTGCTGCAGCAACAGTGTTGTTTATGGTCTGAATATGGTTTTTAATTTGCTTCAATCTCTACCCCTTTTATGTGAGCGCACACTGATCCTGGTTGGAAAACCCCGGGTTAAGTTAACGTGTTGATAACCAGCTTTGTAGTACAGCTATTCTGTGATGGCAAATATTTGGTTATGTGTAGCTTGGACATAACACTGATAACAGCGTGTGTGCATCTATTTGCATGTGTGTTTGCCTGGGAATAAAAGCCACTCATTCTTTTGAGGATCTACTAATCTGTTAAGGATATATTTGTAACCTGAGAAAACCAATAACTTTTATCTGGGTAATTATGGATAAAAGTGTGTCTGTTATTTCTGAAACTAACAAGATTCTCTCAGCCACATTACGTATCGTAACCGCTAATGTAACCTATAGCAACAGAGAGTCTAGGCAGTCATTTAAAGCACTTATTTATTGTACTGTTGTTCCTAAAAATAACTGGAACTATTGGTTCAAGAAATGTTTCGAGTGTGAAAACTCCCTCTGAAAATAAGTTTAAAACCATAAGTAGAATCCCCTGGGGGTTTCAGATAACAGTATTTACAACAGCCTAGACAAATATGTTTTAGAAAGCTGCTGCCACTCACAATATAAATGGTATGGATTTATTAAACAAGAAAAAAAAAACAAAAAAAAAAAAACAGTTTTGACAGCAAACATGACCTAGAGCTACAGAATTATTAGGTGAAACAAAATTAACTGCTCTTCACATTCATTAAACCTAAACATGATGGTCCCTTAAGTTCAATGTGTTATTTTGGAATTGTTGTTGTTTTTTTTTTTTTTTTTTTTTAATATATGCTGCATACATACTGTATATTCCAGAAAATTGCACTCTGCACACTAATCCAGTATTTCTCAAACTGGGGTCCGAGTTCCCCCAGGGGTCCTTGAGCCATAGTTTGGGGGTCCGATAAATACTTAAAAAGCTAACATTCATGTTGTACCATTAAAAGTGTATACATATGGAGACCAATGCACCAATAAAACAAACTTACTTTACATGTGCAGTATGATACTGAACTTGTTTTATTTTTCAAATAAATGTGCAGATATTTTGTTTATTGGTAATGAATAAAACACATTTTATGATATACAACTAAGACTTGTAGGTATTCTTTAAGTTAATTTCTACTATAAAGATCTTATATGCATACTGTAGGTTGAAACTTTTAAAGAATAGATTATTCCTAAGGCATTTCGGGGTATAAATGGCAGTAAATTGTGTTTAATTGATGTGAGGTATTAATAGGGGGTCCTTGAAAAATGTTCTCCTCTGTAAGGGGTTTCTGGATACAAAAAGTTTGAACACCCCTGTAGTAATCTAATGTAATATTTCCTTTTGACGTAACTCCAGCTGCTTGCTTCAAATGTATTGAGACCCAAATAGAAAATGAGTAGTAGTAAAAAGTAGTAGTTTATTTTTCCTATGTCCTTTTTGTGTTTTATTACACTTTCCCTGCTATCTAATGTCCTATATTATCACTGCTACTAATTTCTATTTTCAGATGTTCTGCTAATCTGCCTCAGGCATAGGCATTTTGAACGACATTTTTGATTTAATAAATAGCATGAACTGATTTTAAATATTGGTTACTACAGTGCAGGCCAGGTTATGTCTTTTCTTTATTTCTGTTCACTGTCCTTGTCAACATAAAAAGCAGGTTGTGAGGACATAAACCTATTCATTCAGTGTTGTTTTGAGGACTTGTTTCTTCTGTGGAACAAAGAAATGAATGTGTAGGTGGATAATGAATACATTTTCAACTGAAGACGGGTTTGAAAGTAAGGGCAGGGGTTAAGTGGAGGACACTATACACGTCCATGAGGTCATGAAATTACAATTGCAGAATCCACAGGAAGGTTTTTTTCTCCCGCAGAGGAAGAGAAGCTAGGAAGGAATGGGATAAAAGGATCAAAAAGAGGGCAAGCTGTATTCAAAGCGTGGATGCATGTTGATGCAGTAAGCATTTGATGGTGCTTAACCATATTTTTAGGGAATGATTTTCTGTAATTAAGTGAAGCGAAATACACTGAACTAAATACAGCTATGATATCAAAACATTAATATTTGCTGGATCTACTTTTTTCTCTCGCACGGTTGAAACAGAGCTCTATGAATTTATTTCTGTTGGTGGTAAGTCCACCTTCTAAGCTACTGCCAACGTTCTGATTATTAAATTTAATATAAGGGAGAAGAAAACAAGCTAAGTTTGTCATCTTCGTAGAAAAAATAATGCTGGCTTGAGTTTTTCTAAGCTTTGACAAACTTGAGGTCAATAATGCTGGCAAAAGGATTTAAATTGAAGAAGGAATGAGATGTTCAACAGCATAAGATCTGGTTTTGGTCTTTAAGCTCATTTAGTCATTATTCTCAATCCTATGAATTTAAAGCACGTCTAAACTCTCACATACTGTAGACTGAACTATTACTTGATACAAAGAGTTGGATCATGATCTTTCTTTTCCTATTTTTTGAAATACTTGGTGGGGGGGTGCTGCTTTCAAAGTTGGGAGAAATTCTGATAATTTTAACAGTATAACTGATGTATGCACTTTGGCTTAAACATGTCAGGGTAGTTAATTATTTTCTTCTCAGTAATAGTGTTACAACCACTGATATACATGTTACTCTGTGAATGCAGCAGAGAGACGCCAGGCAGTGTTTGGCAGTAACAGCCACTCTGGGACACTGCCAGCACTGCACTAATTGAAGCCACTCTTTCTGTACGCATTCACTTACTGCAGCAACTCACTCTGGGATGAATTTGCTTCTCTTCCTGAAACTGAGTGGCGTTTCTCCTCTTTCCTAGGTTGATCATACACTATCATTTGTAAATCAGAAAACCCAGTTTGCCTCCTTACAGAGTTTTGAACAATGTCTGCTCCGTGGACGCCATCAGAGGGCTGAAACAAATGGAAGCTTTAATTCGTCTTTAATTGAGAATAAAAGTTAAATCCTCTTTAAAGTGACCTTTGAAACACTAAATTCCTAATCCAAATGTAATTCGGAATTAAACAAATGCTAAGTTGGTGAGTGTTTTTTCCGATTTTAATTCCCACTTAAAAAAATCCTCAATCTTGTAAATGCTTAGTTCTGCTTTAAATGAATTTCTGATGTTCTGCGCATGTGTGATTTGAGGCGATGACGCGTTGGTGATGACATAGTCCAAGATGGACGCCCGGACTCGAGCCGAGACTATATATTTAACAAGAGCCTTAGAAGACATAGATATCATAAAAAGAGTGGATGGACAGAATCATAAACATGCAAACATTCACACGGACACATGGACTTATTACACACACGGACATCTGCAAAGAAAACGGGCTTCATCGAATGGGTGATACTAAAACCTGGAGACGGTGTAAATGCGTCCCAGTAGCTCATTCACAGACTGTAATATCAACAAGTTTACCATTGTACCAGTTGTTAGAGCTACTATCTTTACCAGGAAGCAAATATTTATTCTTGGTTATTGTTTTCCGGATATTTACCGAGCTTTAGTTACATGGGGTAAATGAAAATAGTTCATATTTTCCTTCTCTTGCTCAGTGGACCAAAGTGAAACAGTGTGCTATTGTGGAGCTGCTGCTTTCAAACTACACTAAAAATAAAAGTAAAAACAGTTCTTATTATCTGGTCTTCTATGTTTTTGAAGAAAGGGTTTGTTGTGTGTTTTTTCCAAAGAGACGTGATGCGTCACGCTTGACCCCTGTTCAATCTGAGCCTTCCCAAACTAAAGACCTAAAGGGGAATTGAATAAAGCCAAATAAATTAGTTTTTCATGTAAATCTCAATTCAGATTTACTATTTCCATGTAAACACGAAGCAGAACACTTTATTTCCGAAAAGGTAAATTCTGAATACTTAATTCTGAATTAAAAAAAACGTCATGTAAACGTGGTCATTGACCAATGCAAAAGGAAGTAAACAAAGCGATCAAGATACATTACTGTTAACTAGGGTTGTCCCATTCTGATACTGATATCAGATATTGGTCCGATATCAACAATCTAATATCGGAATATTTCAGCCGCCATCTAAAATGTCCGATATTAGCCCCCCGATACAATAAATAGAAGTATGTATTATTCATACTGATATCGTATTGGATCAATTTCAAGACACCTCTATGTTAACCTCAGAGCCAATGTTTTAGTTAACTTTAATGCTTTAATATAGTTCTTTAATGCTATGCTGTGCAACTGCTAAAAAACTAGCTCAGCATTAACCTGTGTCTGTTTGGTTCATTTTGAACTCTAATGATTGTGTCTTTATTACCATTTCTCTAGTGTGCTTCATGTGGCTTTTCAATTTTGTGATTAATCCATCACCTGCCATTTATTGTGCCAGGCCAAAAAAAGGGGGAGGGGGAGCGGTTGGTTCTGCATTAAGCTTAGTTATTCATAGTATTGACTGATCTCATTTTATATAATATATTCAGTTTAGACACCTATAAACATTCAGAATATGTTAAGAGGCGACTGAAGAAAAGAGGCAGAAAAGACGGTGATAGACGGATGGAGACAGAACGGTGGGCAGGGCATGTTGATGGATTATACTACAGGGGTGAGCTAGACTTCTACCGGGGTGCTCAATCGCTCTCTGAGGGGTTGAAGGAAAGAGGAGAGGGAAGAATAAGGTGAAAGTGAGGATCAGATCACCCTGGTGAAACCATCTGTCAGTCAGATTGGTTGTTTTTCAGCAAGCGGCCTGTGCTTTGTAGTGCAATCATTTTGGCTACACTTGGCCTGGCCATGTGTACATGTCCACACTGCTTCATTGTCTAAGTGAGTCAATAAAACATTGTGAATGATAACTTTTTATTTCAGAAAATTGTTGAAACTTACCTCAAACCTGCATCCCCTCAAGCAATCAAGGCACCTCCGGCGATATCTCTGTGTCCAATCACAATGCTTAAGATTAAGGCTGTGACCAATGAGGATTAAAGGCTTTAACTCTGTGTGAATCTGTCACATATTCAAAATGTTTTTGTTCACATTCAAAGGCTATTTAGGCACGGAATCCCCTAATCTCCATAACAAATAGCAATACAGTCAGGTAAATACAGTCACGATAATTAGCATGAATGCAACATGATGTGATGATTATTTAGGTGTGTGCACAACGGCAAAATCCCAGCCTACAAATGCGTCTATCTTTTATATCAAGTTCAGGTTCACAGGGCACAGTTTGCTCATGATGGAAGATGGGTTCGACTCTCAACACAAGTGACATTCAAATCAAATCCGAATGCAAAAGGTCAATACCTTGTTTTAATAATGGTTTTATATATTGAGTAATAATAAAATCAAATAGGGAAAACAAAAACATGAAAAATAAATAATTGTTCTATTATATTCAAAGATTTTATTGCCTCTTGTCTTTGTTTTATACCAATAATTGTTTGTCAAGCAACACTTTTGGAGATTTTTTCCTAAAAATATTGGATTAAGAAAAAAAAAAAAAATCCTAACTAACACAGATACCGTCACCAAAAAAAACTGTATTGTATATTAAGTAGTTATGTTGCAAAAATATTAAACCTATTGTAAAGTACAAGAAAATGGCAAATCGAAGTTACTAGTTACGGTTGCTTTTCGTCAGCTGTGCTGTAATGATTCTTTGGTAATGAGTAACTAATAAAAAATATTTCATGGTCTGAAATCTATATATATATGGGTAGGGGGGTATATATATATATAAATATGGGGGGGGGGAATCAGGTTTTCCAGCAGAAAATCATCATCATGCTAGTTAAAGAACATGCAACTATATGTTATTATATCACATCTTTGCTCCCCAAAACATATGGCAAAGGGGCATATTCTGGTTTACTCTCACTTCATGCTGTGACATGCTGGGAAACAGTCCACAACAACAACAACAACAACAACTAACACACACTACGTTAGACATCAAACAAAGAGATGCAGACATTGCCAAAGGCACTTGCAGGGATGCACAAAGGGAATTGGTCTGTGATCACAGGGTAATGATGATGCCCAAGGATTATCCTATTCCATCAGAGAGAATTTATGCATGCTTTAAATGAGTTGAAAACAACAATAGTGCAAATATGTGTGAAGGGTTTTTGTAGAGATGTTTTTATTCATAATTCCTATGTGTATCGTTCTCCAGGCTCTCTGTGCTATGTGGCCAATGCAGGTCAATTAATAATGTAACACTTGCAGAGGTAAAGAAGGCCTGTGTGTCTTGTGGAGGAGGTGGGGGAGGAAGGTGAGGGATGGAGAAAAGGGAAAGTCAATGAGAAGGGAGACAATAGCACAACATGAAGAAAAGCAAGATTTCTAGCAAGATTGAAAGGATGACAAAAAAATATGTTTTTTTTTATTTCACATTCATTTAATATTGAAAAACCTATTAGGAAAATATTCTCCTCATTCAAATGCAGATAAGGTCACTTGTTAAATCATGAATAATCTTTTTGATACATTTTTGATAACTCTAACACAGCATTGCTCCCTTTTGCATGAGGAATTTTCAGCTGTCAATACAATTGTTCTCTTACCTTTCCTTTCAATGCTTACTTAATACATAAACATTTAAAATATTTATTCAAGGTATTTTATGCAGTATAAAGACCTCTTGTGTGTCCCTTTTGTACTCCAGTGATAACATATTGACTGGATGTTTTAATTTCATTGATGAATTATTCACAACTGCATAAACTTCAGAAAACAATCCAAAAGAATGCTTAATATTAATTTGGCAATCATAGGCCATCGGTACTGTATGTAGAGATTTTATCTTTCTATCAGAACCTTAAAGCTGCTACCCTTGTCATTTTTTTATTCGGTTAAACTATAGTGTATGTATGATTCATAGATGAATGAGCTGAACATCATTTCCTTGAAAAAAAAAAAAAAGAAAAAAGGTTGAAATTGCTGCATGACAGTTTGTTTTTATCACCGTAAATACTTTGTTGACATTTTGTGCATTTCATTGTATGATGTGGAGTTGTGGAGACGGGTGCATAGAAGTATTATTATATTTTGATATTATGGGGAATGCCAAGAACAAACCAGAACAAGAATGCTATAAAGGAAATCACTGTCCTCCTTGTCTGGCTAAAAATTCACAGAAAGATCAAAGTAAAAACACTTCTATGCATCCATTTAGGGGACTCCACATCCCACAATGCAATGCGTAAAAACATTAACAAATGGACTGTTTAGAGTGGAGTTAAAAACAAACTTTACTTTCCTTTCTTTTTTTTTCGGCGTAAATGTTTGATTTATTGATCTGTTAAGCTACTATACTATGATTATCAGATTATCAGGGTTGCAGCTTTAAAGGGATTGTGAAAATTGGAGAAAAATGAATTGTTCAGGAGATTAAATGAGATTACACACTATGGATATTATTACTAATACATGTTAACCATTGTTTCTTAGGTTAATTTGTGTTTGGCGTGGTTCAGAAAGACAACAATGGATAAGAATCAGCTGTACACTATTTCTTCTTAGCATGGAGATGGGGGGGGGTGAAAGATGGAAGGAGACATGAGGTGGTCGGTTGAAAAAAGGTGGTACGAAGCATGAAGGTGGAAGGATTTTTGGTAGATAAGAATGGAGTAGTGGAGGATAAATTGGTCCATGGCTGCACCACTGGAGACGCAGTGGAACTGGTGGCCCAAGAAGAATGGTGTGCAGCCAGAGGAAGAGGTGGAGAAAACATGTCAGCTTGTGACTGTGTGTCTGCACGTGTGGGCGTGTGTGCGTGTGTCTGTGTGTTTATGTGTGTGTGACGCGAGAACTTGAAATATACAGGAGGCGGTGTTTGTACAAAGGTGTGAAAGGGAAGTGATGAGGATGAATGCGAGTGTGCGCTCACATGACAAAGGATGGTGGTGCAGAATAAGAATAATAAGTGGGTGTTCTCTCTTCTGCAGACAATAGGTCCAAGGGTATGGTCCTCTGGGGCGGTTGAGTGCAATGAAGAAGCTTTAAAAAAGAAAGATAGGTGTCAGGGGGTGTCTGTGTTTTTGAGGATGGTTTTGTTATATGTGGGATAGGACAGCTGGACGTACAGTGGAAAACACAATCTGTGCTGATTTTAGAGGATGATAACAAAAGGACAAGGAAAATGAGTGGGTGGAAAGGGAGGGAAAGATGTACGAGAAATGGAGTAAGGCAACAAAACGCTTTAAAAAGAGGTGAGGAGAGGTGGGTGGATGAGACCAAGAAATAAGGAGAAGAGCTGCAGTAGAGCTCTTCTCATACAAAGGGAGACATGCAGCCTCTGCTACTGAGCTGGAGCCACTGTCGTGTGTCCATGTGCGTTTAATTTTTGTGCGAGCGAGTGTGTGTGTGTGTGTGTGTGTGCGGGTAATATTAAACAGGGGGGTGAACTGTGGCTTTGAAAGCCTGACCACATGCAAGAGTGAGGTCTGAACCTCTGCACCATGCTGCATAGTGCTGGTGCAGAATGACACACACAGAGAGAGAGCGAAAGAGAAAGAGGGGGGGGGGGGTGCCTTGGTATAAAAAATGCTAGAGAGACAAAATTGAGTGAAACAAGAGTAAACAAAGACAAGATGAGATCAAAAGGAGGTGGGAAACCTGTGAAATATGGATATGGTAGAGGGTTATAACTGGGAGCATTAGAGGCAGGCTGTGACTGAGGACAGTCCTGATGCAGACATAGAGAGAAAAAGAATGGAAGCATGTGTATGGGAGAGTGGTAGCAGTGCTGAGTTAGGAGAAATGGATGGAGTAGTAGTGAGTGAGGGCAACGAATCAGAGAGTTGGAATAATGAAATAAATGCAGAGGAGGGCTCTGGAGATAGAAAAAGAGAAGATAAGAGGTAAAGTGATGTAGGAGGCAAACTCGGGTGGAGATAGAAAGACACGACCCAAGGCAGAAAGGGTGGAGATGAATAGTTCTGTAGATCTGTTGTCATGTTGCAACCTCAAGACTAATGTTTATTTCTCTGATGTTTTCCACGTTAATCTCGATCCCTGTTTGCTTGATTCCATTAATAGACAAAGACACAGTCATACACTTTAACACAGCACATATAAACCAATATCTGTGAGTCCATGACACGTGCCGAGATACGCACTTATTGAATATCGGCTGTGATTCATGTAAGCTGTCTCCCTTCCACTGAGCATTTGCCAGCCCACTAATAGGGGATCCTTTAATATTATGCCACTGTGGATTTCAAAGCCCTGTTCTGCAGTTCATGTCTCTGAACATATTCAAAGGCTTGGGCCTTCAATCTAAGGACATAAATAACCTATAATGCAGAGCAGGGCTGCTGAATCCATTGGGATGTTACTGAGTCATCGCTGAGGTAAGCTTGTATTTGTGTGTTACTAATGGCTTGTACCTGCACCGTCATAGTAGCCTGTACATGGTTCCATAATGTAATATGTTTCCTAAAAGGAACTTTGATCTTTGTGCTTATGAATAATTACCTCAGCTGGATCTGTCAGTGCCACTAAAGCTAGACATTCAACTCAATATCCACCATGTATAACATCAACATGTCCAAGGCTTATAACAGGGCCCATTGTCTGAGGTCTGCTTCTTTGTAAAGGAAAGGGTAGAAAATACGGCAATTGATTAAGCCTGGTGAACCCCAGCACGACGTGCCACCCAGCACGCACAGACAAAAGGACTCAATCAAATTATTTCAATAAGGGAGTAAATAATTTATGCCTTTTTCATTATAGCTCCAAAAATCATTCAACTTTTATTCCTCCGACTCTTTCTTTGCAGCATTTCTGTGGATGAAGCTGAAATCTGCATTAATATTTAGTCATTGAAAGCTAATGATCTCTGAATCACATCATCACACCATTACCTCTCCTTATCCCTTACAGAAAGAAATTGTCCCAACAAATGTTTACCATTGGCACGCGCACATACACACACACCCTTCCCATATTTCCTCTCATCCCTCATTCTCTGACTCTTGCCTCTTTGTCTCTTTGCTGTGTCTTCCCTCCTCACTCTCCATCTCTCTCTGGGACTCTGTGCCTTTGCACCCCCCCCCCCCCCCCCCCACCCCCCCTCGTTTTTATCTCCAGCTCTCTTTGACACATTTTGCCTCTCAAAGAATGAATGCTGGGATGGTTCCTCCTCACACATTTATGTGCAATAATGTCGGTACAAGCCCTGGATATGGGCTGCCCTAACCTAAAAGAAGGTTCCTCCCAGTTCAACTGCTCTCCTGAGATTGAATCTGTCCTCCATTTATCCTTGGTACATTTTTAATAAAGTTAATCAGAGATTGCTGGATGAACCGTGCTATCACCTGCCTGTCACTCTTCCACTCTTCATTTCTGCTACAGTGATGTTTTTATGTGGGGGGTGGGGGGGGTGGGGGGGGGTCTCTCTTGTTGGATTGTGTAGTTGAGTAAACCACAACACTAAGATGCAATTAATTTGATAATGGCAAACTTAACTTAACTGAACTTAATCCATTTCCCTTATTTTATTATTTCTTTATTCCAATCTTTCAGACATTAGCTGATACCCACAATATATATATATATATATATATATATATATATATATATATATATTTTTTTTTATTATTTATTTTTTTTTATTATTATTATAAAATCATAGTGTGTGCCTCAAAGATCAATGAATCGAACATCACTCCAAAAAGAAAGGAATAATTTTTAAATTCCTGCTTCAAAGTTTGTTTTGGGTTCCATTATAAGCACTCTTTTTTTTTTTTTTCAGTATTTTTGGAAAAGTTTTGCAATTTTTATTGTGGGATGTACTATTTTTTTTTTTCATTTTTTTTTTTTCACCAGACGAGGACAGTGATTGCCATTTTTGTTTTAGTTTCCCCATGACATCAGAATGAAGTAAAAACACATCGCATCCCAAAATGCATTGCACAAAAATGGCAACAAATGAAGTGTTTCTTGTCACCTTCCACTTGGTCTGACCCTTGTATTTTCAGTTCATGTTCTAATCAAGATAATTTCTATCATCATTATTATGATTAGCATTTTTAACTAAAATAAAAAAGCATTATAAAACCCCATATGTAAATTATTGAAATTGCCTCTTCACTGTTCTCTTCGTCTGGTGGGGAAAAACACAAATCACAGTAAGAATGAAGTAAAAACACTTCTACCATTTACATGCATTCCACATCCCACAATGCAATGTGTGAAAATGTCAGCAAACTGAGTGTTTTTGGTTGAGAAACTTTGAAGCAGCAATTTTGACCTTTTTCCTTTCTTTTTGGAGTAAATAATGTTTGAGTCATTGATCTATGAGGCATACATGATTCAACAATAAACTATAATTGGGGGTAGCGGCTTTAACTGACTACAGACACTGACTGCATTAGGATGTATAGTATTACCAAATAACAAAGCTATTAATAATGCTATAAATAGGATGTCTCTCACTTTGAAAATAAGGAAATTACTGTAAAATTGAAAGGTTGTCATTCAGCATTCAGCACTAGGAGTGTAATGGTAGTTGAATATTTTATAGGATGCTCAGAATAGAATATACTCACACAATAAAATGTGTTTTTGCAAGTCACTGTCTTACAGTGTTAAAATAAGAATTTGTTTGAGGAGTGAATTTAAATGCTGCTGGCCCCATGCAGTTGTTCTGCACTGAGTGTGCAGGCTTGCCCTCTAATGTTTGGGGTTTACTTTGAACATCAGATTTCCTGCTCCGCTGTGCATAAGACCTGATAACAAGCTACTCACTGCAATTAGGTGTGCTGAAGAGATACAAACAAAACATGCAGGGCAGTGGTTTTCTCGAAAGGTAATCCTGCACGCGGCACGCCTGCTGTATGGGATAAGGGAGTACAGAAGATAAATGAATGGATCCTTATACAAGCCTGTTTCGAAATCATGTCTCGTGATTCATGGGGAATTCAACACCGCAGTGACGTATGACGTGCTGCCTCAAGATATAATAACAATGAATATGTAAAGGAATAGCATTAAAAAAAGGCTAAAACTGGAAGCCAAAAAGGATGTTTTTATTTTATGTACATTTGATGGAAATATTAAGGTCATGGTTTGCCTGTTCCTGAATCAGTGATAATCAACGATAAAACATCATGTGAGCATCATGTAACTTTTATCCCAGCGGCGGTCACAAAGACATCATTGTCGGATCCATTGTTGTCATTTTGTACATTTTCATCTAATTTTGTAAGTTTTTTTATGTGACTGTGTGTATTTGTTATTTTGTGTTTTTGCAGTCAATTTTTTGTGTTTTTTTTTTTTTTTAAATCCCCATGTATTTCTGTTGTCATTTAGTGTTTTTATTTATCTTTTGTCTTATTGTCATTTTGTATATTGTTTAGTGTATATATGGGAGTTGTGTTTTTCTGCCATTTTGTGGGTTTTTGGAGTCCATCCATCCATCCATTTTCTTCCGCTTTTATCCGGGGCCGGGTCGCGGAGGCAGCAGTCTCAGCAGAGATGCCCAGTCCTCCCGATCCACACACCTCCTCCAGCCATTCTGGGGGGACCCCGAGGCGCCAGCAGGCCAGCTCAGAGACATAGCCCCTCCAGCGTGTCCTGGGCCTTCCACAAGGCTTCTTTCCAATAGGACATGCCTGAAACACCTCCCGAGGGAGGCGACCAGGAGGCATCCGAAACAAATGCCCGAGCCACCTCAGCTGGCTCCTTTTGACGTGAAGGAGCAGCGACTCTTCTCTGAGCTCCTCCCGAGTAACTGAGCTTCTCACCCTATCTCAAAGGGTGTGCCCAGCCACCTTGCGAAGAAAACTCATTTCGGCCGCCTGTATCCGCGATCTTGTCCTTTCGGTCATTACCCAAATCTCATGACCCTAGGTCAGGGTAGGAACGTAGATCGATCGGTAAAATGAGAGCTTTGCCCCCTGACTCAGCTCCCTCTTCACCACAAGAGTCCGATATAGCGACCGCATCACTGCTGATGCTGCACCGATCAGTCTATCATTCTCACGCTCCATCCGACCCTCACTAGTGAACAAGACCCCGAGATACTTGAACTCCTCCACTTGAGGCAAAGACTCTCCACTGACCCAGAGTGAGGAAGCCACCTTTTTCCGGTGGAGAACCATGGCCTCAGATTTGGAGGTGTTAATCCTCATCCCGGCCGCTTCACACTCGGCTGCAAACCGCCCCAATGCATGCTGAAGGTCCTGATTTGATGACGCCAACAGAACATCATCTGCAAACAGCAGAGATGAAATCCTGAGGTTCCCAAATCGGACCCCCTCCGGTCCCTGGCTGCACCTAGAAATTCTGTCCATAAAAGTAATGAACAGAACTGGTGACAAAGGGCAGCCCTGGCGGAGACCAACATGCACTGGGAACAGGTCTGACTTACTGCCGGCAATGCGAACCAGGCTCCTGCTGCAGTCATACAGGGAACGGACAGGCCTTAGCAAAGGGCCCCTGACCCCATACTCCCGGAGCACCCCCCACAGGGCACAACGAGGGACATGGTTGAACGCCTTCTCCAGATCCACAAAGCACATGTGGACTGGTTGGGTGAACTCCCACAAACTCTTGACCACTCAATGAAGAGTATAGAGCTGGTCCAGTGTGCCTCGACCGGGACAAAAACCGCATTGTTCCTCCTGAATCCAAAGTTTGACTATCGGCAGGATCCTCCTCTCCAGCACCCTGGAGTAGACCTTGCCGGGGAGGCTGAGGAGTGTGATCCCTCTGTAGTTGGAGCACACCCTCCGATCCCCCTTCTTAAAGAGAGGGACCACCACCCGGGTCTGCCAATCCAAAGGCACTGTCCCCAACTGCCACGCAATGTTGCAGAGACGTGTCATCCAAGACAGTCCTACAACATCCAGAGACTTAAGGTACTCAGGACGAATCTCATCCACCCGCGGAGCCCTGCCCCCGAGGAGATTTCCAACCACCTCATTGACTTCAGTGATGGGCGAGTCCGCCTCTGAATCCCCAGCCTCTGCTTCCTCATCGGAACACGACAGTGGGATTGAGAAGGCCCTCGAAGAACTCCTTCCACCGCCCGACAACATCCCCAGTTGAGGTCAGCAGCTCCCCCCCCTGCACTGTAAACAATGTTGGTGAAGCACTGCTTCCCCCTCCTGAGGCGCCGAATGGTTTGCCAGAATCTCCTCGAGGCCTACCGATAGTCCTCCTCCATGGCTTCTCCAAACTCCTCCCAGACCCAAGTTTTTGCCTCTGCGACCGCGCGGGCTGTAGCACGCTTGGCCTGCCGGTACCTTTCGGCTGCCTCCGGAGTCCTACCAGCCAAAAAGGCCAGGTAGGTCTCCTTCTTCAGCCCTTACTTGCGGGTGCCACCACCGGGCTCGGGGATTGCCGCCGCGACAGGCACCAGAGACTTTACGGCCACAGCTGCAAACGGCTGCATCGACAATGGAGGAGGAGAACATGGTCCACTCGGACTCCATGTCTCCCAGATCCCGATGGAGGTGGGAGTTGAAAACCCCGCTGACAGAGGGATCCACGAGACATTCCCAACAGACCCTCACCACACGTCTGGGCCTGCCAGGTCTGACCGGCTTCTTCCCCTGCCAACGGATCAAGCTCACCACTAGGTGGTGATTGGTTGACAGCTCAGCCCCTCTCTTCACCCGAGTGTCCGAGACACTCGGCCGGTGATCAGATGATACAACTACAAAGTCGATCATCGACCTCTGGCCTAGAGTGTCCTGGTGCCACGTGCACTTATGGTCACCCTTGTGCTCGAACATGGTGTTCGTTATGGACAAACTGTAACTGGCACAGAAGTCCAATAACAAAACACCACTCAGGTTCAAATCGGGAGGCCGTTCTTCCCAATCACCCTTGTCCAGGTCTCACTGTCGCAGCCCACGTGGGCATTGAAGTTCCCCAGTAGAATAATGGAGTCCCCAGTTGGGACACCATCTAGTACCCTTTCCAGGGACTCCAAGAAGGCCGGGTACTCTGCGCCGATGTTGGGCCCGTAGGCCGAGACAACGGTGAGAGACCTGTCCCCAACCCAAAGGCGTAGGGACGCGACCCTCTCGTTCACTGGGGTGAACTCCAACACGTGGTGGCTGAGCTGGGGGGCAATAAGCAAGCCCACCCCAGCCCGCTGCCTCTCCCCGTGGGCAACGCCAGAGAAGTGGAGAATCCAGCCTCTCTACAGGAGTTGGGATCCAGAGCCTATGCTGTGCGTGGAGGTGAGCCCGACTATATCTAGCCAGTACCTCTTAACCTCCCGCACAAACTCAGGCTCCTTCCCCCCCACCGAAGTGACGTTCCATGTCCCAACAGCCAGAAGCTGTGGACGCGGACAGGGCCGCCAAGGCACCCCCCCTCGACCACCACCCAGTCCTCTCTGCACCCGACCCCTACGGATCCCTCTGCGGGTGGTGGGTCAACAGGAGGGAGGGCCCACGTCGTCCTTTCGGGCTAGACCCCGTGGGCAAAGGCCTGACCACCAGGCGCACGCATTCGAGCCCCAGCCCCAGGCCTGGCTCCATGGTGGAACCCCGGCTGCGCCATACCGGGTGACGTCACGGTTCTTGTTTTTATATTGTCCATAAAGGGTCTTCTGAGGGTTTTTGGAGTCAATTTGTGTTTTTACTTTGGGGGCCGAACAAACCATATACATCAACTGTAAACCAAGAGGAGCATGCATTTTAATGATCGTAACACATAAATAAAGACTGTTTTTCTCCGATCCAATATAAAAAGAGGACTTCAAAGGGAAACTAAGCTGCCAGACTCAGTGACATACTTAGAGCTGGTAGGAAAGTAACAATTTCTTCCAAAAGCAAGATCAAATATAATAGGCACTTCTCTTCTAGCCCCTCCATCTCTACTTCAACCAGTTAATATTTGTCTAACCTTTTTACACAGTTATTCCAGGCTTGCTAATGTATCACAGTACATGCTTTCTTTTTTCTTTTGCGTCTCTCCTTTCTTCTTTTCTTCCTCTTTTGTAGCAGTGATTGTAATGAATTGAGTCATCTTAAGTGTTTCCTCTCTGCATGCTTCCCGGGAGGATTTCATTCCTCCTTATTTTCCCCCGCCCCTCCTCCTCGTGCTGATTTTCTTCACTTTCTTTGCAGTCATCTCTTTATCCTTTACCTTATTGTAGTTTTTTGCTATATCCCTAGCTCCTCCCCACCCCCACCCCCAACCACCACCACCATTCAATCTTTGCCTCCAAACCGATCCTTTATACTGAAAGCATTACTCAAATCACAATCATACACTCAGACCCCCTCCTCTCCCTCCACCCTCACCCTGCAGTAAATAGATAATTTTCAGAATGGAGAGGGGATCTGTATTAATAGAAGCATGCCATGAATTGTATTTTAAATCACAGGGAAGGCAAAGCAGTCTGTGAGGAGCCTCTTCCTGTGTGAACATGGGATTCAGCACAGAGTCAATCACTGTGCCCTACACGTGCACACAAACAAACCTGCTGCAGTAAGTGCTACAGCAGCGCTGTTGCCAAGGTCACGACCTCCAGTTGTTTAGCATAATAGCAATTGCGGCAACACTTGAATCATTTTTCTGGGATGAAAATTAGGGCAGAGTTTTTAATCAACCATTCAGATATGGAGCAGTGTGCCATCAATAAAATGGTGTCACTGCTACTGACGTGTGATGTGTAATTTAATAACATGTCACTCATGATGAAAAGAGATGTTTTTGATGTCCTAATTGACTACACAGGCAGCCCTATAGCTCGTGCAATCACACACTGATGGACTAGATTTTACTGCCGTCCGCTTTAAAAATAGATAAGCCTATATGCCAAAAGTGTACCAGTCTTAACAAATCATATTTTTATGGTAATCATATGACATTTTTTTCTTCCTTAACAAGCTCTGAGGAACTAATATTTTCTTGTCAAGATTGTTCCAACCAGCTGTCATCTCAAAGCATAGAAACACTTTAAAATGCTGGACAAAAAAAAAAAAAAAACAGCAGTAGCCGTGACATCAGTCAGTAGGCGTATATGGAAAATAAAAGCATTAAAGGCACATTCTCCAAGGTTGAAGTTGGAAAGAGTGAATCACACCTCTGGCCCTTCAAAACCCTTTTTGTCACACCTTTCACTGGTGAGGTTTCTTTCACTAGTGGGAATAACTTCCTGATGAAATGTATCTGCAGCAGCACTTGGCGGTAGATGCCTTTGATTTGCCAATCAGGATGGCGACTTTTGAGCGACCGCCACTGTGTTACAGAAACAGCCAGCCAGAGGGCTGTCAGCGTTCAAAGCCAAGGGCCCTCTCAGTTTAACTGTTTTCAGTGTGTAGCTACACCCACGTTTCAAGAGCTGGCACATCAAGAAGCTGTTGGATTGTGTACATCTGCACTCACAAAGTTGATCACAGACGGAGACAACGACACACATCAGCAAATGTCTAGCCATGAGCTCTGGGAAGTACAATGCAGAGTGACACATACCCACTCTGCAACAAATCAGCCATCTATACTATAGCCTTGCCACAAGCTGCCATGTGTCACAAAAGGTACAGATAGGAAACATTTGAAAGCAAAGGAAAACACAAAATAGCGACTAATGGTAGTACACCAGGTCTGAAGAGATAGAAGAAGGGAAAGAAACTCTTAACAGCCAAATGTGTGAATGAAATGTGGAATGCAAAAAACTGAGAAGAAAATGAGGAAAAAGTTTGAGGGAGTGATTTTTTTTTTTTTCACAACAACGAAAGCGAGGAGTGTGATAAAGAATAAATTGAAACAGGAACATGATGAGATGCGTTGTGTTGAAAGTGGAAATAAAATTTCAGTAAGCAGGTGTTGATGACTGTGAATATCTGCGACATTAACTCATCAAAATACGGTGCAAAAACCCACACTATTCATAGGCATTGTGACAAACTGAATAAGGAACAAACACTTGACTTTCGAGTTGAGGTGAATAAAAAAGGGAAAGAAAATTACTTATAGTCTAAAGCTGGCATTTTGACATATTGGCTTGTTGTCCTCATGAACCCACTCTCAATAATAGTAATAATAATGGTAGCTTTTCACCGTGTGTTATTATTAAGTGAAAGGTAAGTGATGGACTGAGGAAGGAACAAACATAAAGCTTTGTGGTAGTTTTTAGGTGATTCACCCAAAGGCTGCATTTCCTTTACACGTGCCCTCTACACATGTGATGTTATTGATAATAAACAATTAATAAATTACCAATATTACTGATATTCTGATTCTGATATAGTCTTAGATGTGGTAGTGTCATAATGTGTGAGCAGTAGCCATAGGAGGAGGATTTACTGTTTTCACACAGGAACATATAAAGGTAGTTACATCTGTTGACCAAGAACAGCTATCTTCATTTGTTCTTTTCTTTACCGACTTCAACGAAAAGTTCACTTCATTTTGACAGTGGATAAATCAAAGCAAAAGGAACTTTGGATGTTGATCAGAATCCCTGGACATCCATCTGATGCAGGATGAACGAATACTTAAGGCCTATATTTGTTGTAGAAGGGTGAAATGTCAAAGCACAGGCTGAAGATGGATTTAAATTATGGGTTGTCAATTGGTTATCAGCTGTTTCAATATTGCATGGTGGCAGAAAAACTTAGTTTGAAGGCCGTTGTTTGTATTTTTAACTACATTCATACATTCTATTTGCCCATCTGCGATCTGTATCTAATCTGTTAAAAGCAGTTTAAACAGCACAAATCAGATTTTTTCAAATCCAACACAGGCCACTTTCATATGTGGTCCTAAATCTGATGTATCTGCTGACTGCTGTCTGAAAGGCCAGGTTGCATGTATCCCACCATTACATCATTGAAATGTAATAAAAGTTAGTATTCTGCATCCTTCCATATTTACTTCCATAGACACAGTTCGTGCCTACGAGCTCACGTGTTACCTAAGGACCTATTTTGTGCATGCAGGTCACTTCAGGGTCACATACAGTTCATACTCCAAATCGATAGAAGTACCATTGATTGTGTAAGATGAATGAGCACATTGTTCCTAGCCTCCAACAAACGTTCTTTGTTGAGCATGGTTTCTTCTGTGACCTCGATACTTTGTTGGACTTTTGATGCTCTGTAAATCCGTTAAGAACCTTATAAACTGTGAGAACCTGTATCTTTGTTGATAATCATTTGTTTGGATACTGGGGACAACACCTTCTTTACATAATATTGTTGAGTGACCTACCTCCTAGATGGGTGCATAACATATTTTGGGGGCTTGTCCGGGATTTGAACCCGGGACCTCTCAGACACGAACAGGTGTGCACCATTTAAAAACCTCCTCTCCTCTGAGCTATCTTGCGCGTTAGTTCTGAGCAGTTTAACTGTCCACAGATGGGATTTTCTTTCTTTCCAGTCAACAAACACTGGCAGGACTACCGTCTGCTTTAAGACCACACCAGGTCGAAAAGTGGTTAAGCAGCTCTTACCTTGCTCTGCTCGATGAGTGCTGTCCTTCACTGCCACAAGGCACGTGAAGGCGCCGAGCCTCAGCTCCGGCTGACTGCTCCTTCCGACGTTGCCGCTTTGGCGCGCGCTCGTTGGTCTCCAACGGCCGCTAACTCTGGTGACAGCCCCACTGCTAGCTCCATGCTGCAAGGCCGGAGCTCACGGACCTCAGCACACCTAGCTGTTGTCTCTGACCACGACCCTCTACGCCTCCGGGCTCCTGCACACGTTGGTCTCCCTTCTGGGCCCTCACCTCCAGTGACTCAGCTGCCATTCAGAACCCAATGCTGTCCTCGACGTCTTGGACGTTTCGGCTCATGTTGGCCTGCATCCTTGCTATCACTTGTTAGCCGCCATGTGGTAGTGCAAGCTAATCCACCTGCTCTTCTTGCCTTCGTCAAGTGGTAATGGAGGCCAAGGCTCCTCTCACCGAGGGAACAGGATGCATTGTGGCTCGCATTTGTTGACGTGGTGGGAGAATCTCCAACAGGGACAGGCACGAGGCCTGCTTCAGCTGCCTAGGCGTTGAACATGCCCAAATGGCGGTCGAATCGGCACTGCGAGGTGTTCAACACCCGGTGCCTTGATAGGAGACTGGCATGTCTTTTGAGCAGGCCTGAGCAGGGCCCCTTAACCTCTGCGCACCGTGCTCCTGCCGCGGTGGACGGAGAAAAGGAGGCTTCTCTGGACGCTGTGGCTGCTCAGGGCTCAAGCTAGGGCTCTCAGCTGAACCTGGCGGATACCTCCCCACTTGACGAGGACGTCCTCATTATAGATTGTGGAGACTGTAGCGCGTCCCTGGGGTAGCAGCCCTTTCATCGCGAGGACCCTGGTGGCAGATACCTCCATCCTTGACTGCAAGGCCATGGAAGACCGCAGACTGCTCAGGATGCCGTCAATGGAGCATTCATGGCCGCTGACCTCTCGGTCAGGGCCATGAATGTCCTTATCGCCGCTAATCAGGTCGAACTTTGTGAGGATTTTGCTCTGTCCAAGGACCCAGCAATAATAGAGGAGATATCCACGGTTGCTGATGTGTGTCATCGTACCCGAGCCTGCTCACTGCAATCTATGGGTAAAGTGATGGGCAACATGATGGTTCAGGAGTGTGCTCGCTGGCTCAACCTCGCAAAAATGACGGACGCTGAAAAATGCAATATCCCGGATGTTCCCTTCATTTCTGATGGAGTCTTTGGCTCTGCGCTGTCTTCCATGCAGCGGTGCTGTGAAGCCAGGAAGAGAGACAATGAGGCTCTGTGCTTATGTCTCCCCAGGAAGCCCCTGCTCGCATCTCGTGCAGCACGGCAGTGGACGGCTCCGCAGCCTGTTTCCCAGGGACCTCAAGCCACCAACACCCTCCACAGCCTCAACGAGGCTTGCCCGCCTGGCCTGGAAAACCTCCGGCCCCAACGGCTGCTGCGCCAGCACACACGTGCATGGAGAAAGAAAAAGACAGCCTGACGGCTTTCTTCTCTCGCCCCAATGTTGAAGTTGTCTGTTCCTTGTTCGCCACCTTCGACTTTCACGCGTGCTCCCTTGGGTGTCTCATGCCCCATCCTCCCCTCTGCCAAGGCTTGGTCCTCTGATGACCAGGAGAGACAGACATGTTACGCAGGACGTGCGGCTGCTGCCCCTCACTGCATGTTCACAAGCACGCACTCACAGATCTGTTCAAACAACAGTGGTGGGTTCATCACCCATGCCCTTAGGCCAAAGGCCAGGGACACAGCATGTGAAAGCAAAATCTGTCACAATAAGCAGAGTGGTGACAGGACCCGTTATGCACAACTGGAGGGAGGTTTTGGCCCGCTTCTGGTCGGGTGTGGTGATTCTCCCGTTAACACTTTGTCCCCTGGAGCGAGTGGGACATGCTCGTTCTGGGTGGTATGGTGCCGTCCCGCCAACAGGGGGCTACTCTGCAGTGCAAGAGGTACCTTTGTTGATGGACGGTCAGCTGCCGACAGGGGGCTCCACCGCTCTGCAGGTGGGCCCTCTAGTCGCATACGGCCCGCTGCCGCTGGGGGCCTCTACCGCTGTGCGGGTGAGCCTTCTCGGGTTGTGCGAGCAGCCTCCGGCAGAGGAAGCCATGACGCCACTCTCGTATGGCCACCGTACTGCGGATGACACCTCTCACAGTGAGGAGACCGGAACGCTTGATATCTCTTTCCCTGAGGATAGACAGGTGGAGAGCATTCAAGGCCCCGCCCTGGGTGTTACAGACAATATCAAAGGGAAATAGGCTGCAGCTCAAGTCTGTTACCCCACAATTTGCCAGCATCATACACACTCAGGCTCGAGGAGATTTGGCCCGTGTTACAGAAGGGGAAATCTCGGTGGTCGCTCCTGCTCGGTCCCGGGAGAGGTTCTATTCCAGGTACTTTCTGGTCCCCAAACAAGGAGGGACCTAATCCAAGGAGGACAAGGGGCATTCGCTTGGCCACGTATCTGGACGATTGGCTGCTCCTAGCCCAATCGGAGACGGAGGCCAGGGCACATTCACGTATTCTGATGCCTCACTTGTCCGATCTGGATTCATGATGAATACAGAGAAGAGTGTGTTCTCCCTACGCAGGAAATAGTCATCCTGGGCCTATCCCTGCGCTCTGTACCTTTTATCGCTCACCTTTTGGCGGGTGAGGGAATACGGCCGCTCTCTGATCCTGGTGGCTCCGCATTGATCGGCCATGCACTGGTGGGCTGAGATTTACCAGTTGCTGAGTGCTCCCTCCTGGCAGCTCCCGCTGGGCAGAGACATGCTGTTGCAGGCGAGGGGTACATTTTTCATCCACGCCCGGAGAGCCTGGTGCTGTGAACTTGGCCCCTGAGTGGCGCAATCTGTCGGCCGTAGGGTGTGACCTCTACCATACAGAGTGCCCGGGCCCCCTCCACTAAATCTTTTTGATTGCAAGTGGAGGTTGTTTAAAGAATGGTGTCTCCAGGGAGGCCACATTCCTTTTCACTGCTTTGTGGGTGTCATTCCTGACAAGCGCAAAGCCTTTTCCACTGTGAAAGTGTATTTGGTGGTGATCACCGCCTGTCAATTGGACTTTGGGAACAAATCTGTGAGCCAGCACCTACTGGTCTGCTGGTTTATGAAGGGTGCCCGCAGGCTCCTCCCCGTGTCCAGACCCATGGTTCCACCATCTAAGTGTCCCTTTTGTGAGAAAGACCTGAAGTTCGCCTCTCTGAAGGCTATCTTGTTGCTTTCTCTTTCATAAGCCAAGAGGGTCAGTGACATTCATATGCTCTCGGTTCACCAGTCATGAGCTCAGGTGATGCGAGAATCATTCTGAGGCCCAAGCCCGCTTTTGTGCCAAAGGTGCTGCTGGCCTTTTCTGCCTCACAGAGTGAGCAGCGACTTCATTTGTTGTGCCCTGTTCCTGCAATCCGTACTTATATGGACAGGACGAGGTGCCTCAGAAGGAGCGATCCCCCGTAAGGGGAAGCCTGTCACCAAGCTATGCCTGTCACACTGGGTGATGGAGGTTATTGCTTTGGTTTACTCGAGTCAGGGTCTACAGCCGCCTGTGGGTCTGCATGCACACTTGACTCTGGGTCTTGCCACATCCTGGGCTTTGTTCAGGGGAGTGTGTCTGTCCAGGATATCTGTGGGGCAGCATGCCCCCTTTTACATGCTGGACATATCCACCCCGTGCGTGGCATGGCCGGTTTTATTGTCCTGATGTAATCAGATTTTGCTCTGAAGGCTGGTGCCGCTCGATAAGCATGTCTTCACTACAGGAGTTTCCATATCCCATAGTGAGACATCTCACGAAATATTATGAAATAGAACTTTAGGTTACTCTCATAAACAAGGTTCTGTGAGTAATATGAGTGAGATATCTCACCAGACTGCCCTTCTTTCTCAAACGAGGAGAAAAGGTTTGCTTCTTTGAATGATGCACACCTGTCCGTGTCGTCCTTTCATAGGAGGTGGGAAAGTCTCCCAGTGGACTGTCGCGCTTCACCGGCCAATCAGGATTGGCATAGTGAAATAGAGTGCTTCTGAGGAATGTAGACAGAGGTTATATCCCATAGTGAGTCATCTCACTCATATTACTCATAGAGCCGGGTTATGAGAGTAACTTAAAGTTTTGGCAAACATTCCTCTCGGCTGGAAATTTAAAATATGCCTCGATTATGGGCTGGGCTCTTGAAGCAGTTAACAGTCTATCCTATAAAATCTCCAAAGAACAATCTATGCTATGTTAACTACCTACTCAATACTCACTATACCTCTCTATGCACATTCCCCTAAATCCAACCTACTCACCACATATTGAAAAGTCAACAGGTGATAGTTTTTATAAGAGGGGCGGGGTCATCACTAGTGATTTGTGACGTAAGAAGCCACCAAAACGTCAAACCAATAGCCAATCGTAAAAATCCATTGTATTAGCCGCAAATTAACCCATAGAGGGCAGTCAAGAGTTGGACTAGGATTAATCAACAACACTACTTAATAAACAAATGTATGCCTTTTCAGCAGAAAAAAAAGGAATGTTGTGGTTCATTTACTATTTAGTGCATTAGAGCATCAGACTAAAAAAGAGCGTTATCACACAAAACACTGGGTGTAAAAAAATATGTATTTTGAAAAGAGTAAAACTCTTTCAATAAATATTTTTAAATGGCATATTTAGGCACTTTTGAGATTTGCTAATAACTTATCATGCAAAGTTCATGGTATTTAAGGACGACATAAACTTGCAACCGAGCAGTTGAAATTGGTGACATTTAAGGTTTAAAAGCATAACAGCCTGCAAGGAGCAAACTGCTGGATATTTCTTGACTTTAGTTGCACGCTGGGTTATTGATGAAGTTTCACCTCCACAAGCAACATGGGACCAGCTGAGTGCCAACATCTCACCCGTACTGGGACAATGAATTCTGTAACAAGATCACTGTGCTGCTGCACTGCACTGGATGATGTCACTGAGGATGACTGATGTTTGCACAGTCCATGGAGTATTGAGGCATAAATTAGTCAAACTTAATTTATGAGCAAAACATCCAAACTAAGACAAATAATATGCAAAATCAGTCTTTAGGCCAAAACATTGAAAATAATGTGTTGTTAAAGGGGACATATTATATGGAAAGCCGATTGAGCATACATTAGATATATTTGATATCAAAGCTCAGTTTCCTGTACTCGTGAGGCCTTTGACTGCACTAGTTTACTAGTAGAACACTGAAACAGAGGAAATCCCTACATGTTAACTAGTAAGGTGCTAAATATCTACTAGTTAACTAGTAACATGTATTTTGTGTTTACTAGTTAACTAGTGAGCCTCAAAATGTTCACGAGTTAACTATTGAGAACAAAAAGGCAACTAGTAACACTAGTTCATGTCATTTTAGTCTTATTAGTGAACTAGTGAGGCTCGTGCTAATGAGTGGGTGGGGTCCGAGCATATTCTAAACCTTCCCATTGGACCTCACAAGTACGGGAAACTGAATTTTGATATCAAAGATATCTAATATATGCTCAATCAGCTTTCCTTAATATTATGCTATTTTTCACCCATCTCCATTTGTTCTAAGAACCCCTAAAACATAGTAATTGAGGTTTATTTTCCCAAACTCTCCTGTTTTCCAGAGTTTAAGCCCTCTGAAAAGTCCCTTTCTGAGCAGTTCTGAAATCAGGCTGTTTAGCGGCCTACTTATGCATATTCATTAGTGGGCGTGTCCATAGACGCTGACTTGCCTGCCTCGCTCTTTTACGAGGGGATCAGTGATCACCAAAGTGATTTCATTTTATTATCCACACAGTTTTTATTGTTTTCAGCCAAAACTGCACATTACAGTAAAACACATGGCTATTTAAGAGACTATTGTTAATTTGAGTCCATCTCAGCTCTTTTATCTCAGCAGCAGCAGTAGCAGTCATTCAAACTCTCACCGGAGTGTTAAGCTGCTAAGTCACTTTCTTCTCCTCCTCTGTTCTTATAACTACAGGAATGGTGCATTTAAGGTGATAATCATTTGTTTTGTCCAGCCTCTGCGTCGCATTGTGTCACAAACGCGTCAGATCAGCGATACGAGGCGATTAAACAGGTCCATGGGTAGAGATACCAACGGAGGGGATGGTATTTTCTTTCCCGATTTAGCTTGTGATGTCACAAACTTAGAAAATTTGAAACGGAGCAATTCTCTCTGTGTTGTAAGACTTACACAGACCACAAACAAACGACTGGATGGTTTTATTTGTGTGCCGGTGGACACTCGTTACCTCATATGTGATCAAAAAAACTACAAAAGCAGATTTTTCATAATATGGAACACTTTAGATTATTGAGCCCGTAAAATTTCAATACACAAGAACATTGACAACTATCAGTTTGGTCTTCTCTCATTATATTACAATATAGTTAGTATAATTGTGTAAGGCAGATATCACACCACAGACATATGATGCAATACAGAACAACTGCTTTTTATGTTTATAAACAAAGAAACATGATGGTTATTTACAAAGTAAAACAAATATATGCGTCTATAAAACATAACTCTGAGGAGAAAACAGAATTGGACAACACTCATTGAAACAGGCAGATTTGGCAAAGAGCAGCAGCAACATCTACATGTCAGCTAAACTAAGCACAAGAGGATTTTTGGTTTGGATAAAATCAGAAAGCAATTTTGCATTTTGTTCTGGTTTCTTACTGTATTTTTCAAGTGCCAATAGCACTGGCATAAGTTAAAGTGGCTGTTGTGAGCTCTGCTTGTCTGAAAGAAACACTGACATGTATTATACCAAAAAAGGATGAAGCAGAGCACTGAAATCATTCTTGATACCTCATTTTCTAGCTTCATCCGTACCCATTATCTTATGAAAATAAATTGTATAATAAAAGACGGGCGTTTCTAGACCCCCTGGGGGCCCTAGGCAAGAAGGACTATGGGGCCTCCCGGCAACAGAATGATGAAGTCCAGCATGACGGATCAGTGAAGAAATACTTTATACTTTAAATAACATAACTATCTAAACTAAATGCAAACTTTACACACAATATGTACGGTAAATGCCAGAAAAACAAACACAATTGAAATGTGCAAAATTTTAAGTATGATAAAAATCCAACCAAGCAAAAAACAAGGAATTGAAGTGGAAAGTAAGAGTACACTAACCATTTCTCATTGGATTTTCCAACCATTTCTCATTGTCATTTTGTAATTTTCTTTGGTGAATCTCCCAAGGTGGATTTTCTGAACTTTGGGGAAGTCCATGTCTGTTATTTGGAGTGGTTCTTTTCTCACAATTTGACACAGAGCATTGTCATCGATAGCTTTTGGCCACAGCACAGGGTCATCTGATATTATTTGATTTGCTATTATTTGAGTACCTTCTGTTCTAGTGATGTGGTGTCATGGGGGTGATGAGGAGATGGTGATGGAATGCTGTATGTGCTGCCATGCTGTTGCTGCATGAAGGTACCATCATGTCCTACTCTTCTTCTTCAAGGCCCCTGTCATGATCTGAGGTTGATATTGCTATCAGAAAATAGTATAAGAAGCAATTGTTTAAGACAAATATTTGTGTGGTCATATTAAATCAGATACCTCCCATGATATATTTTAAAATTTAAAAGTTAATCTAAATAAGTTCCTACTTTCATGTAGAGAGTTCTGCTGTTGTTGTTGTTGTTGTTGATGTTGGTGTTGTGGTTGTGATGGTCCAAAAAATTTCGACAAAGCACCTCGAGGAAGAAAAAAGAAAAGAGCACAATGTATTTGGTTGGCTTGCATAAAGTAAAGTAAAGAAATGTGCATGCTACACAAACACTAAATCTTTGAGATATGTATGGAATAATTAATGAACACTAATTTGCAGTAACAACTTTAATGCTTTATGTTAACATTTTATTTAATGTAACATTTAGGCTATAGCAGAACATTTATGGATGTATCAGTTTTACCATTTGACAACAAACACTTTATTCTGGGAGAAAATATTATTGGCAGCAAAGAACTAACTTATTGTGTGGCTATGAATGTACAGTATGTGCACAGCCATTGACAACAAGACTTATGATGTGTAAGCAAAGCTGGACTACTTCTTAACAAAAAGCTGTTAGAATTGGTGTATAGTAAGAATAAATATGTGCTCTAAGTTTGTCATAACATAGAAGCTTGTTGTTAACCACACTGTCAAATTTGAATGATTAATATATACACAAAAACACACTTTATGAATGTGTTGAGAAGTACGTATCACTGTAATGTGTCCGGGGGGTTTCAAGTTGTGTCACTGATATCTGCCGTCTGTAGAGGACCCCTACTAGCAACTAACCAGTGACTACTCACAAAGGGCCCCGTGCAGGGGATTTTCGATGCGCTGTTGCTGCAGCGTCTCAAAGCAGTCATTGAAATTGACTGTCAGCCATCCGTCGGGGGCCCCCTTCAGCTCGGGGGCCCTCGGCAATTGCCTGTGTTGCCTACCCTGTTGCAACGCCTCTGATAAAAGACAATGAAAGCAAAGTTGTTTTGTCCGCAAGTCTTTAACAGAGAGCAAGAACCACACAGCTTTGCACACACTTATTTTATTATATATATATATATATATATATATATATATATATATATATATATATATATATATATATATATATCTTATCACTCCTACATTACACCTACTTTCCATTATTTGAGTCATCGTTCAACCAAACAAATGTTTTCTAAGTACCCCCAAAAAATTACTGTAAGTGAGGATGATGTCAAGTTCATAGAAAAAACCATAACCCCCTAATTGCTACTTCTGGCCTTTATGAAAAATATGACTTAATATGTTTATCAAACTCATTAATGTTTATAAAATTAATTTTATAATTAATTTTTATGAAATTAATTAAGGACACAGAAAGGAATTGGCTTCTCTTAGGATGAGCCACCGATGAGCCAATCTCCACAGTTTAATGTTAACATTGGTAATGGCAACAATTCTTTCCTGTATCTATAGCAGTGAACACTTTGCAGCCCCCGTGTAAGTGAGCACTATTGTCAGCCCAATTTGGACTCTCAGTGCTTTTGACAATAATGTATTATATATATATATATATATATTTTTTTTTTTTAAAAAAGCACATTAAAAGATAGCAAAAGGCACAGAAATCTTAATTAGTTACCACTGTTGTGCTTCGTAAGTCACAGAGCAATTAACCTTTTGTTCACTGATAGCTTGTTCTGCATCAAATGTAAGAGCTGGAGACACAAGATATATGAATGTAAGGCTGAACATCCAACTATCTGCTGCAGCACTGTGGTAATGTCCTGCAGGAAAGATTCCAGGCTATTCAAGATCAAGCTAAATACCTGTAAAAGAACCAAATGGTATTCTGAAATAGTGTTGGAGTCAAACTGTGAAATGTGGGAGGCAAGGCATGTTTTTAACACATGTATGTTTGGTGCCATCACAGTGATAAGAGTTGTTTAGTAGTAAATATTAGTGAGTATATGTTGATTAATCAATTGTTTCCTTAGTAGAAATAAATCATTTCATGGAGAAATCGGGAAATAACAATTTGTTTTTTAGCGTTTTATAATGACGCAAAGCTCAATTTAGGTTCCAATTTACAAAGGTGAAAGTAATGGATTATGAACATTACTGTAATTGAGTTGCTTTGATGGGTACTTGTAGTTTTTTGAGGATATTTCTAAATCAGTAATTTTACTTGTACTTATGTACATTTTAAAATAAGTAAAGTCATTCGTAATATTTCTACACCCAACCGTTACTGAGTAACACAATTTATTTCGTGATTATTTCTTTATTTCCGTTTCATGGTCTCACATTAAACATAATCTATATGCTGTTAGTTGTGCCATTTCTGATCAGAGCCCACCCACCTTCTTGGGTTCAGGTTGTGGTTTCTACCAGTACCTATTATGTTGTTACCCACATGGCACTTTTGGCATGGCACTGTTTTAGAGTTCATACATGTAGCTATACTTACAGCCTGATTTTTTTTTATTTTTTATTATTATTATTGAGTTCATTGGTGTTATTTTTAGAAGGAAAACAAGTATTGTACATTTGGAAAAACCTTTTATTTTATACAGATGCCTTTGTGGAAAATAATTTAAAGGTGCGGTATTATGAAAAAAAATCACTTTCTAATAGTTTTGCTACAGTGACATACTGTACATCCCTTCAGTCTCATTCAGAGGGTCAAAGTTGAAAAAGTTTCCTCTCTCCCTTGTTATTCCACATTTTGTAAAAAGTCAGCTCCAAATGGGTGAGTTGGATTTTTCCCGCTACTTGACGTCACCTAGGGGAAACTCTTCCCTGACAATCCTGGCTCCTCCTACCCCATAAGAATGTGAGCTCCTCCCTCTCAAACTTGCTCACAGCTAAAATAAATACTGAGGTTTAATATAGAATATACTTTGTCATATATGTAAAGCTACATACACAAAATGTGTTCTCTGCAGTTAACCCCTCCCTGAGGAGCAGTGGGTGGCCACAAAGTAGTGCCCAGGGAGCAGTTCCATTTTTAGTACCCGTTATATTGCCTAGTATCACTTTTGATTTGATCTGACGTGCTTGTGACACAATGCAACGCAGCAGTTGGACAAAACAATTGATTATCACTATCACACTGAAATGCACTATTCCTGTAGTTAGAAGAGCAGAGGAGGAAAACAAAGTGACTTAGCAGCTTAACAATCCGGTGAGTGTTTGAAGCAGCTGAATTACTTCGCTGCTGCTGCTGTAAAAAACACAAAGCCTGAAATGCTGAGACGAACTCACAATCACAATAGCAGCATAAATAGCCATGCGTTTTACTGTAATGTGCAGTTTTTTGGCTAAAAATAACAGCATGTGGATAACAAAAAGAAAATTGCGTTGGTGACTGATCACTGATCTCGCAAGAGCGAGGCATGAAGTCTGCGTCTGCAGACACGCCTACTCATGAATATGCAAATGTAGGCCCCAAAACAGTCCGTTTTTAGAACTACTCTTCAGAGGGCTAAAACTCTAGAAAACAAAGACTATGTTGTTGGGGTTTTAAGAACAAATGGAGATGGGTGAAAAATAGCATAATAAATCAAATCAAAAGGTATTTTATTTATAGAGCATTTTTCATATACACAGTATATTTCAAAGTGCTTTACATTATTCAAACGTTACATGCGATAAAAAAAAACAAAAAAAAAAACACACGCAAACAATCCACAAAGACAACAACAAACAGAACATCCACCCTGTACACACCCTGTCCACCACACACAGGTTGAAATTAGAACAATGGCACATGGCTGGGTACAGGTGATCTAGGTAACGCCCAGGTTTTTAACTTGTATAGAGGGAATCAAAGATGGCCTCAGGACCAATAACTAAAACTTCAGTTTTGTCTGGATTGAGCTGGAGAAAGTTTTCTGCCATCCAGGATTTGATATCTAAAATACAGTTAAAAAGAGCATCCACTGGCCTGGTGTCATCAGGAGACACAGAGATATAAAGCTGTATATCATCAGCATAAGTGTGGAAGTTCACTCCGTGCCTCCTGATGACATCACCAAAAGGGAGCATATACAGATTAAATAAAACAGGGCCTAAAATTGATCCCTGAGGCACACCACATGTTATTTTATGGACCTTAGAGGAGAACATATCCAAACTTACCATAAAAGTTCTGTCCATTAGTTAGGATAAAAAGCATTTGTGAACAGCACCAGAGAGGCCCACCAGGTGTTTTACTCTGTTTAAAAGAATGGTGTGGTCTACGGTATCAAAAGCGGCACTGAGGTCCAGTAGAACCAAAACTGTTTGTCTTTTTGTGTCCAGGTTATAACTATTGTCATTTAAAATATTGAGGAGGGCAGCCTTTGTGCTGTGGTTTACTGTAAAACCAGACTGGTACTTGTTTAAGATATTAAAATCAGCTAAAGTCATTCAGTTGAATAAAAACAAGTTTTTCCAAAATTTTGCTTAAAAATGGTAAATTGGATATTGGCCTGTAATTGTTCAAATCAATAAAATCTAATATCTGTCTAATCTAATACCGCCCCTTTAAGTTCCAATTGTGCAAGATTTTTTCTCTTCTTTTTTTAAGCTTATACATGAGATGTTTACTGTATGCAAAGGAACTGTGGCAAAAATAAAAAGTGGGAAGTGAAAGTAACTAGTAAGTTTTACTAGTTGAGCTACTTTTCACTTGTACTTGAGTATTTTATGTATGACTTACTTGTACTTTTTTTTTTAAAATCAATTTTAATCAAGTAACAGTACTTCTAGTTCAGTAGGAAATATCCGTACTCTTTACATCTTTTGGGTCAACCTCCTCCTGTAATGATCTGTGAGGTGTGGGTTTATTTGGGGGAACATTGTCACATGTTCTACATTTCTTATTGTGTTGTTTCCATTTAATATGTAATTTGTAGATTTATCAGTCATATCTAACTTAGATAATCATTTTTACTGGCACATTTATTAGTTATGGAAAGGGAAGTTGGGACCAAAACAGATGAGTGATTACTGAGCAGCAGTAATGTGTTAGTGTTGGTAAGTACCTGCTCAAATCTTAGTGTTTATCCCTCATGTTGAACTGAAGTTCTATAATCAGCTTTCACAAATCCCCATACACACAGCAAAAGCTTGTCTGTTATTCATCTCTGCATACATACAGCTTTTGCACAGATGCCTGTGATGGTTACAAACACAATGTGTCATCTGTGCAAAATGCCACATCATGCTGAGAATTTTCCTGCACAGCACTTAGTATATTTCCTCCACCATGACACTTTGGTTTCCTAGAAAATCCTCGCACACGAGACAAGAATGAGAGGAACAAAATGATGATCCCCAGTCTTTGCAGAGGGAACAAGTGCATGTGGCCACTTACATGCTACAAAGCAACACGGTTGGGGTGGCTGTGGCTTAGGATGGCTATGGCTTAGGTGTTAAAGTGGATCGTAATGAGAAGTTAGTGCACAGATTTCAGACTGTTCCTGTCTGTGTAAACTTGAAGTAAACTGAACCTCTTGTGACTTCTTTGGGTATGTGAGTGGGTGCATGTGAATGTATTAAAGTGACTTATAACTTCTATCTATCTATAATGAGATGTCAAGTGCTGAATAAGTTATTATAAATAACCATGAGACTCAGTGCACTACAGTAGATTTTACTGCTACTATGTATGAAAAGTTAAGAAGTAAAGCTTCTTCGGCATTATTGAATTACCATTGTGTTGAGATCTTTTTTTTTTTTTTAGGTGTTTTGAGTGCTAACATCTGTTGTGTTTCTATAGTTGCTGAGGTGTGGTTCATTCCATGACATTGCATCTAAGGGGATAGCCAATCCATGCAAAACAGGAGAACATCAACTCTCTACATCTCAAAAGAGCAAAGCTGGATGTGACCACACCTCAATTCTTTTTTTCAAAATGATTGTCATCATTGTAGAAAATAGTGTCTTGAGCAGAGATGGGCAAGTTTTATCACAATAACAATGTGATAATCCGATCTCATTCATCAGCATTTATAATAAAGACCAATCTGAGCATTAACACACGAAACAACCAAGGGCCTGTGTTTTTTTTGTTCTTGTTTTGTATATTTTTGTCATTTTGTATATGTTTGTAGTTTTGTGTGCCGTGACTCTTTCTGTGTCTTGGAGTAATGGTGTGTTTTTTGTGTATTTTTGCTGTTTTTCTGTGTAATTTTGTGTGTTTTTGGAACCATTTATGTATAGGGGCCACATATAAATTGTTGTTTTGTGTATTTTTGCTGGATGGGTTTTCATTTTTTTTTATCATTCTTTTGAGTATTTTTCTGTAAGTTTGTGTGTTTTTATAAGGCATTTTGTACATTTACTTTGGGGGCCACACAAATATAGACCAAAAGCCCCTGGGCTGCCATTTGTCTATGTTTGGCCAAGAGTCTTTACTGAAAAAAAGCAGTTATGTTAAAGACTGACAGTGAACAACACATGGCCTCATTAAAACAATCCAGGCCAATTAAAACTTCTCTCTGTTAATAAATCCCTCAAGGCCCTCACTTCCACCAAATCTTTCCTGGTGCTGATATCCAAAAAAATCAGAGCAACAACTTGCGAGCATCATTTCTTTAATAGGCCTGGTATCAGTACCACCCGCAGCTTAGCTAGCTTCATTTCAATGCTGGTATAGACTCATGGCTCTGATGGCCAGCGATCTATCTAAATGAAAAAGGAAGAGAGAGTTTAATAGTGATGTTTAACATAAAGAAATAAGTAAGAAAGAAAAAGAATTGTGAGAAAAATATAAATTTATATGAAATGACACAAGGGACGAAAACATTTTTGTGTCTTGCAAAATTTTTTGGTAGATGTATTTTTAGCAGCAGACGTTAGTGTTTCAGTTTGTGATTAAATAAGGATACCACAATAAGATATGAATATTCTAGAAACAGTGGATCATGAATAGGAGACCAAATATTTTACTGTACATATGGAGTTAGTTTCCATACTGAGTGTTTTTTCAGAGCATGTCTGTGTTGCTGTTTTTTTTTTACAGGTAGATACTCTGATTTTCTCCGTCACCATGAGAACAATCCTATAAAACAGGGAACAGGATCAGTGAGGTCAGTAGAATGAAATGTCAACTCAATATCTCTCATTAAAATCATGGTAACTTAAAAAGATTGGTTCATTTAATTTGGTCCTTTTTATTCAATACACAGTAAACAAAAAGAAGGAAAAAAAAAAAGAGGTGCACTTTACTGAGTCAACTTTGTTAATTACTAAACCAGCATTTTAAGACAAGAAAACTTGTTTTTGAAATAACATTGTGTTATACAAAGAAGAAAGATTAGGACTAACCCCCTAACATTTAAAATCAGTTTGTTTATATGCTACGTTGAACAAAGTTCAGCAAAGTGCTTGAATAGATCATTAGTTGGGTTTTTTGGAGACTTCAGTTCCTTAGAAATATATAAAACCATGTAGGTTATGTTCATTGTCATCTCTGAATTTATCAGGCTCAATGAGCATCCTGTCAATTGTTTGTCCTATCATGTCTCCTCATAGAACCTCTATCTAAAGGCTCCAAATGCCTGAAAAAAAATCAGTACCTAACTCAAGGAATGACATACATATAAAACATAGAATGACCAGTGTAAGATTTGAGCAAGTGAGGGACAAGGTAGAAATAATAAGTAAACAAATTGGAGAAGAATCACCCAGATAAAAAAATAAATAAAAATAAAACAGAAACAAAACAAAAATTGTGATACAAAAAGTAAGGATGACTTTGCATTTGACATTGCAGTTATATTTATCTTGTCGTTCTCTAAACAAACACGGCCACAGTCACAGGATTTTAGGTAATTTTCTTTTTTTTTCTTTTCTTTTAAAGTATTTAGAGCTATGATTCTTTAATGTTTCTGTACTTGTAGTGATTTTTATTTTAATTTTTAATGAAAGCTCTGTCAAAATATCATACACATTAGAGGTGGTCAGGCAATTTTCTTCACAAGTCTTAGTAGAGAAGCAAAAAGTAGAAAAAACCTGCCACGTGCAGTGACGTCAAGCCATTGAAATTGTTGCTGCCGTTGGCGCCGCAGCCCACACTTCTCTTGCAGAATTTTTCTCTTCCTAATCACGTTAATGTTCTCCCCGACTCCTCCCCCAATAAGTCCACCCTCTACTAATCACTCATGTCACACAGCGTGATCTCCGTCGTGTCGTGCATGTAAACGGTGCAGTTGACTGCCAGCTGATGCACAACAGCAGCTCACATAAACTGCTTTATACACAGACATCCTTGTGTTGTCTGAGTAATAAATAAAACAATAATATGAAAATGTTGAGAAATTCACTATGAAAACTTAAATAAAGAAGAAAAACAATGAAATCAGATTGGACCTAATGTAAACACTGCTACAGAACAACTTGAGCATCACATCTGGCTAACAATGGCTGCTCCTCGTGGATTGCAATTTAAATAACTGTGTGCATTTTTTGATTATTGGTAATGCATTAAACACATTTTATGTGATATAGAGTGACTAGTGCAGGTACTCTTTAAGTGCACCCTTGGGTACAGCTGCCAGGTCTGTTTCAGCTGTTTACTGTGCTAACTCTATTTGTTCAGTTTCTTTTAAAATCTCCCACTTCAAGGCCAACGGCGAAACATAGTGGTTAAACCCTGAGGTGGTTTAAAACTTATGTGGATAGTTTTCATAGCTGAGATCTAGAAAACATTGACTCTACATATCAACACACTTCATTTATCCGCACTCTCAGACAGACACATGGGGTTGACATTTCAAACTGTCAGAGAGAATGCTGTCAGAGCATTGTGGGACATGACTGAATGTGGTTTCTGTGCCTTCCTCTCAGTGTGGGATTGTGAGTCTGTGAGAATGAGCATGTGTTTTGTGGGAGTGTGATTTAGAGCCTGCTTGCTGCAGGCAAATTCATACAATAGGCTAATGTTGATTTAGTTTTTGTTTAGGTATATCTGCTTTATCTGCTTGTCTAATACACTCAGACAAAAACATAAATCTAAAGGATGCTGAAAAACACATGTAGACTCCTAACACACACACACACACACACACACACACACACATCCCCCTACCCTCTAAACACACGCTTATCGAATTAAATAGTCAGCGTTTTCCAGCCATTCGGTTGCTGAGAAATAAAACACCATGTCATTTAGTGCTGATGAGATGGAGAAGCTATAAATAGTTATTTCCTGCTTGGCTTTAATTAAGTAGCGCTACTGTCACAGAACAATTAGCTAGCGGACCTATTTAGCAAACTAACCCATTTATGGTTTCTTGTCAGTTTTTTTTCCACTAGCAATCTTTCATTATGTATGACTTCTGTTTCAATGCACTATGTAATTCTTTAGATTACTGTATCCTATGGTTGGTCTGTGCAAGAGAAAAGGAGAGAGAGTTTTTTAAAAAGGCAGGGAGAAGGGCACAGCAAGGGCAGTGCAGAGGAAAGCAAAAGAGGAGTAAGAAATGCGCTATAGGAAGGACAAGATAAAGAAACATAAACTGGTTTTCTTCTTTGTGCATTTTTGGGTACAAATAACTGCCAACATGGCTGAATTTATGCTTTATCTCACATCTAACATCAGTCTTGAGCACAAATATTCCAGAGATACACTGTAGCTGCATTTCCATTACCCTTGGAAATGTGCAAAATCTAAATAGCACAATAAAAACTGGCAATGGATACACCTGAATTTTTTAAAAAAACACTCAAATATTGCAAAAATGTTTTTACCCTGTCATAAGGATGAGTTTCAGATGTTTTGATATTGAAATGTGTCACAAAAGCACTATGGAAACACTTTTACCGCAAATATTGTACACGTCACATGACGTGAGGTACCTGGTCATATGACCAATTCTCTCTGAGAAACATGGCACAGTACGTGTAGACAGAAGAGGAGACCGAGACGTTTCTTAGCATTATACTTAAAAATGATTACTCCCACATTAGACAGCGAAAAAAAAAGGAACACAGAGTTTTATAAGGAGGTTTGGAGCGTCAATCTTCCTGCAGCAAAGTCTCGTGGGATGAGATTTCACGGGACTTACGAGGCTCCTGCTCAGAACAACCTGCTATGGAAACACATTCAAAGTGCAATTATACTTTGTCGACATTTAGAAATATTGCTTTTATTTGTATCCAATCTGTAATGGAAACCCAGCTTGTGATTGGTGTACGTGTTATCTAGAAATAATTCAATGGGGTGGCAAGAGGGGGGCAGAGGTGGCAACATATAGCAGATGTACATAAAGCATACTGAATTATAGCGCTGGGTATCGCCAGGTACCTCACGATACAATATTTTGCCCGCGATAACTTTATTATCACGATAATTAATATAATCCACGATATATCACATTAACTGTCAATGAAGAAATTCAGAATTTATCTACGGCACTGAATTCATTTCACAGGAATTACAACATTGTCAATCAATTGCACATGAATGACAGCCAAGTGTATACAGCACAGTGGCTCTAAACACACGTCACATGTCCTTGAGCTACATTTAAGTCTTTAAGGAAAGATACGAAAGATTGTTAATGTTTGTGCAAAATTAATTTCAAATTATTAAAAACAAAATTAATGCAGAAAATACTTGTTTCAGTGCTCGTAATAACAACTTCTCTGTAAACATGGCCACACATCAGTGCTGCTTAACAAGCACAATCATTATATCCTCTTTATTTCTGTAAGATTCACAAAGTAGCTTCACCATGTTTTCTTTGACAGACATTGATTTATAGACGCACAGAAGTGACTGGACATGAACCTCCTAGCTCAACACTGTTCATTTTTACTGGAGTGGAGACTAACGTCCTCACAGAAAAACAGCTTCTACTGTCACATTCATCACATTGAAGAACCATTCTGTAACATTTAACAAAGTGTAATACTTGTGAGTGATAAAAAAAGTTTATATTTAAATTACTACAGCGCAATGTTTTTTTTCATTTTACAAAAATATGGCTTTAAAACAGTTGTTTTCACTGTAACTAGATAAGGGAAAATGTGTCACTGGCATGTTGTTATTATTAACGTATAAAAACATATTTTAAGGGACATATGATGAATTTGTTTAAAACATAAATAAATAAATAATAAAACATAAATTTGTTATTTTGATTTGGTTTTAAAACGGAATAACCAAAGAACGAACGAGCACACGGAATATGATGCTACACATACGCACATTCAGCACATACTGGACACCCTCACGTCAGTGCACATTGCCTCACACACACTCAAACCTACACAAGCAAAACCTGTGCACAAACACTCACCGATGTCTGAAGGCAGTGGAACGTCGGAGGGGAGAGAAGGTCCGGGGCCGTTACTACGTTTTGGAACAACTTTTTTTCTTTTTGAAGTGATACAAATGTGTGCTCACGGCAAATGCGTAAGGGTTGGCAGCTATGTTTTTACCTCATTCCTCTTGTGCGCCAATGTAAACAGCTTATTTCCATGCCGCTCTCGCGATACTTCCGCGTCTTCTTCGTTGGTGTTTTAGAACGTTGGCCCCGCAGTCAGGAAGCGGCATTACCGGTCGGCGGACGGCGGCCGCATAGTTCCGTGCTCGTGTGTACAAATTAGGGTGGCAGCAGGGGTGGCAAGGCTTTGTTGTGGGGTGGTATTTGCCATTCGATGCCACCCTGGTAGGTCCGCCCCTGGCAGGCTGAGAGGATCGAGGAGGTGATTCAGGGAGGGACTCTGAGTGATTAATTGCAGGTGTAGTGCATGTGATTATTCACACCTGTTTTATGGTATATATTCTAGGGAGCAGCTGGAATAAGACAGCTAACGGCAGTGTAGAAGAGGCAGACTGAGAGTCACTCCTGCAGAGGAGCAAATGTACAAACCAGGCAATGAAAGCCTGTGTTCTGTGTGCTTTGTGTTCCAACACTTTACCTGGTCAAAACACTTCTCACATACACAATCGCTTATTTCCCCTGACATACTACCGACAGTAATATTCTCACAATGAATCATACAGAAGAAAAAACTTCTTAAGGAACATTTTTTTTTTTATTTCATTTAATCATAAAGAGCAAGAACTTTTTTGTAACAGTGGTTGAGTAGTTTTAGAATCATACAACACACACACACACACACACACAATAAATCAGGGCTTGTCGTCATTCGAGGGATAGTCAACGAATTCT
This sequence comes from Gouania willdenowi, assembly GCF_900634775.1. Lineage (NCBI taxonomy): Eukaryota > Metazoa > Chordata > Actinopteri > Blenniiformes > Gobiesocidae > Gouania > Gouania willdenowi. The sequence goes on from NC_041044.1 coordinate 28,261,449, forward strand.
CCTGCAGGTGGACAAGACTACAAATAACACCAGTTTTTTTTTTTTGAGTAAGGAAGGATATAAAATACACATACACTTTGACACAAAAATCAAAACCCACACACAGAGATACAAGAATGTAATTCTATAACATATTATACATGTTCATACTAGGCAGATATGATTGCCAGCAAGTGCAAAATGCTGTCATTATTGGACACCCACACACACACACACACACACACGCACACACACACACACACGCACACACACACACACACACAGTAATTTAAATCATTGGGTGAGAGCGTCTCATTTGTGTTTGGTAATTAAACTCCTTCTGCTTTACACCCCCTTTGATGAGCTCTAACTTTGCTGTATAAACCATTCGATTACATGTAAGTATGTATGATTGCATTATGCGCCAATACACACAGTGCTTTAAGTGGAAAAATACAAGTGTCGGTTCTCCCCTAGGACCCTTTTTCAGTCCGTCATACAAATATGCATGGGACAAAAACATGGGTGATATTTACAGTAGATCTGTTTAGCTATCTACATAAAGTATATCAATAGTTTTATAGTGCAGTAATTACAAAGAACAAAGCCAACTTTAAATCAAATGCACATTCAAAGAGTCATGGTGCCACTTTAATTAACTTCAAGTCTCATGGCGTCAACGTGGAGATGAAAAATAATATAAAAAAGTGATAAGTCCCATTTAGACCAAACATCTAATAATATTGTATTATATCAGGCCTGGCCTCTGTTTTTCCCCAACTCACAAACCCATGGAATTTTAGCAACATTAGCTTACCTTTTATCTAAAAATATGTGAATGTCTCAACCAGCCTTATACCGAGGCCCATAAACCTAATGCTCAGCTTCGCGTCTGATTTCTCAGTGTAGCGTTTTGCTCCCTGCACCATGGGGTCAATTATAATTGTAATTGCGTAATTGACAATTATGTCATAATTGTAATTGAGTGTTACCATGTTACAGTTTTAAGTACAGTTCTACACATATGTAGTTAAAAATTATATAAATATGTGTCAGAGCAATTTTTCCCACAATATTAATTGAACATGGACAATTGAAAACATAATTGTAACTGGAAAATGTATTGACCCCAACCCTGCCCTGCACTGTTGTAGGCGTGTCCCTAAAAGTCACTCATGGTGTAGAGATTTAGCGGTGCAGTTCAGTTGGAGGACAGCACCATGAACTATAATAAGGTGGTGGGGTACCTGTACTGCGTACTAGTGTAAACCAGCCCACCGAAAGCACTGTATGTACTAAATGACAGCTTTTAAAAGATGGGAGACCAACACCTGAGCTACCAGACCTTCAGCAAAGGTAAGGTCAGAAATTTGTATTTTCTACAGTGAAAGGAAGGATTGGCTTTGTGGATGAGCCTCACTGAGGCTGTTCTGAGTTGTTGTTGTTGTCATTTTCTCCATGTTTCTGTGTTTCCAACACAAACAACGTATGTGCTGCAGTGTCATCAGATATATCTTGTTGGGAGAGTATGGAGGCTGCTCTTGATTGCCATTGTTTCTTTAATGGTGTTTATGATGTTGATTTTGTTAGATGGCTAAATGCTTGTTCATGTGAATCTTGTTGGGTTTTTTCCTTCTTATCATGAATTTTATATTTTGATAAGCGCATTGAGATGACTTTGTTGTAAATTGCACTATACAAATAAAGTGGGATTGAATTAACACTTGCCAGCAGAAACGTATGGAAATGTCATTGGTGTTGACATTGGAGGTCTCGATTTGCAATGCCCTGCCTCCCTGCACACATACACTTACAATTACATAATATGCTCTATTTAGGCTAACACCTGAAGCCATACTGTCAGAATATCACTTCATATTTTAACAATACATAAAGCCATACATTTAGCTTAAATACACAGGCGTACTCATGAGCACATGCAGGACCTCCTATCTCCATCCTATAAGATCATCCACATTAACTGCTGTCATTTCCCCTCACATTGTCATTCATCACATTATATTCACTTGATTTGGTGCTTGGTTGTTTCCCGACGCTGTAATTTATTTCTTCGTTTGAATTTTCATCAAGGATTATGTTTTGTGTTATGGAAATGCTTATGATTGTTATTCATTATATGGCTTCATGACTCTGAGTCTTTAGAATTTATGTGTGTTTATGTTTACGTGCGTGAGAGCTATATCTATGTTAGTGAGACAGTGAGTGGTGTGGGGTTGAGCTCTTTAATTCAGAAGAGCAAAACAGATGCAAAAGTTATGTGGGCTTTTGGGAGTGCTTCTTCAAGTGTGTGCGCTTGTGCGCGCGTGTGTGCGTGTTTGCATATTTCTTCAAATCAAGAAGTCGTGACTCTCCATCAGCGACAGAGAGGCTTTGTAAGTGTCGAGAATGTCGATGAAGCATCTGTGAGACCAAATTATAGCTGTGTCATGTGCGTCTGAGTCGCTCCTCATTTGAGAAACCCACAGCATAATAATCCAACTCTTTTCAGTTTTGGATGAAAATATGCACCTAAAATTATACACACATACAAGACATACAGTATATATAAACAAATATTTAATTCTAAACTTCTATCTCATCCTGCTTAGGCCATAATGCACAGTTCATGCTGCAGACAGGACTTTTACACTGACGTCTAATCTAATTCAGATGCTTTAATGTGAAATCAAAGGAATATCATAATTCGATTTTCATGGTTTTCCCTCAAAAATCCATCAGCTCCTAAACTAAAACATACATATCAATAGTGACAGTGAAAACTGTCTTAGTAAAGATAATAAAAGGTTTATTATTAATTTATATATTGCCACACTAAATTGAATTGATTAAATTTGTGTCTTGTCGTAGATATGGTATAAAATAATATTAATGTTATGTACATGTCATGTAGATTCATGTGTATGGATACGTGTATATGTTCATATGTACATATGTATATATATTTGACATATAAACTGTATATATAAAACTTGTGCAGAATATATATTGAATGTATATTGTAAAAATAGTAATATAAGTTAAACAGAATATGGGGGTAGTTGTGCATACGTAGGCTTTGCCCTCAACCTACACCCTGAAGAATTGAGTGTTGTTTGTTCCTTCTTTGTTATTCTGAAGACTGATGAAATAAATTCAAAAAATTCAAACAGTAAGGAAAAGTATTAATTACAATTAATCCAACATACCATAAAATTAATAAGTAGAAAAAAGGACTTGAATTCTATTCACCTTCTGTATTAGTTGTTTTTTTCTTTTGTGTAAAGTCTAAGATGAGCTCTTTTATTTGTTGTTGTTTGACAACAATGCCATTATGTACATGTTTTTGGACTCATGGCAGAAATATGTGGACAAGGAATAAAACTCGAAAAGTGAAAACATGCCATAGGTATGGATTTCTTTTTCCAGATACTTTCCTGTAGGGTTTGGTATTTTTGTTTAAGGCTACAATGATTAGTCGACATAATCGATTAATCAAAAATATTGTAGCGTCAACGAGGCGTTTAAACTTGTAAATAAATGCTAAAATCCAGCCCACGGCCACTTCCTGCTTTCTTTCTGCTGCTAGTGTTAGTGTCGCCCCACTAACTTTGAGCAAGTAAACCGCGAAGAAGAATGGGCGGAGAGAGCAAAACACTGAAGAAGCTAAACGCAACCTTAAGTTTCTAAAGCTTCAAAATGTTTCACCAAAGTCAAGCCAGTGAAAAACTGTGAAGTTCAGCTCTCAGTCATTAAAGGACGACGGACATCACTACCGCTGATATTAACCCATCTTTCATTTCTAATCAAATGAAAATATGTTTGTTAGCCGACAGTCTGTGATTCCAAGGTATTAATTAATAATATATTTTATTAGGTCTGTGTGTACTTCTGAAAGCTTGTTTATCACTGCACTCATCAGTGAGTTAGTGACGTACCCACTTTGAAATAGTTTTTTCTGCTGTGTTTATTCTGAACAATAAACCTTTTTGATTTATTATGTGATTTGGATCAAACAACACATTATTATTTAGTCTTTTATTTTATGGACTTCATTTAAGTAAAAGGAACTTTTTGATTGGTTTAAACCTCATTACCTCCACAACCTGCAGGTTAGCTCCAGCTTTTTAAAGCTATTGATTTATTTAAACTCTTTGTTGACTGTTACTACTTTTTTCAAGACAACCTACACTTTAAGTTTGTCATATTTAATTTATTCATGATTTTATTGTGATTTCAATTATATTTTGTGTTAAATATAACAACTACTCATATGTGTTTTGTGTCATTGTTTTAATTCCTCTCTGTAAAACGTGCTGTCACAGTACAACAGGGACACGTTCACAGGTGGAAGGATTTAAGCAGGTGTTACAATAACAGTTGAAAATATGTACTTCAAAACAGAAAAATAATCACGACTAGTCGACTACAAAAAAAAAATCCGTTGCAGCTCTATTTTTGTTTGTTTACAGTGGTGGATTAAACATTTGATTTTTTCATCTTTGTGTTCACTAGTGACTAGTGAACACAAAGATGATGATATATTGACTAGTCACTTAGTGTGGGACAATATATCACGCAACAAGATATTGCAATAGTTAGTATGCCACAGTTTATATCTACTATTATTATTATTATTATTATTATTATTATTATTATTATTTATTATTATTTATTATGTTATATTCCTGTTAAGTTGTAAAAGTTATACCCAGAGTAAGTATGTAAATATGCCCAAAGTTAGTCAAATAAATGTATGGTTATTTTTCAAACTACATTATGCGTCTATTTTTCCATTTCTAAAAATATCATCTCATATTGTTATCGTGACTACGGTATCGTATGTTGTCTTGTTTTGTAAACTTTGCGTATCGTCCCAACTCTACTAGTTACTAGTTACCTATTTAAGAACATTAAATAAAATTTGTTTCACTTTCAGTCGTTCACTTAGTATTCATTTGATAATCCCGGTGTGAATTGGTTTTGATTTCATAATGAAAAATAATCTTTTTGTGCGACCTACACAGACCAAATGCTATTTCAACTCCTCTTTGTAATGGAATCACATCCATGACAGTACACAGTCAAAATAAAGCTGTCACGGGTTACTACATTTAATTGTAAGCAAAGTAAATAACTTTCCCCGAGATCATTTTCTGCATTCCAGTTAAGCATTTCAGGCATTAAACAGTTTAACAGTCGAGATAGCTGAAAGACAGACTCAGACACATGCTGGTCAAAGTGAAAATGGGACAGGGAAACATAAACTCAGATGCTATCAATTGCCATTTCACATACAGTATGTGCTACTGTCTGCTCAACTTATAAACACAGACTGTCTGGTGGAGTTTATTTACATGCAAATCCCCTCTTTGCTTGTAGCATCCCGTGTCTGGTTTTCTCAGCTTTTGATTTACTAAATGAGGGAGTTTTCATGCTTTATCAAGCAAAGCATTCAGCCACAATCCTGCCGCTGCATTTAACAGGCCACATTATTTGGTAAAACTTGCTTTTAGTAGGGATTTGGAACTGCTTTTAACTTAAAAACATTCTAAATATTTGTCACATATAGTAAACAATCATTGTCGTCTGTGTTTTTTGGTTGATAATGACATCATAGCAGCACTCAGTTGCTGCAGAATTGGTGGCTACAGATTTATGATTGAATATACAAATCCAAAGTCCCAAAGGAACGCCACTAAAGTGATATTGCAGGACTTAAAGCAGGGGGGCCAAATAAGGACCAGTTTCAGGTTTAAAGTGCTGCAATTTTTCGGCAGGAGAAAGAGCAATTTCAACATTATCCTGTAATAGGCTTTTCATCGATCTGATCGGTTTATGATCGGCCGATATTTTGCAATATATGCAATAATATGATCGGCTGTAATGTCTTAACTCGCCGATCCGATCAATGACGTCATTGTCGTAATGAAACATTCTATAGATGCTTCCATTGCATTTTTTTATCTGTCTCATTTACACCAAAGAGTTGTTTGCTTTACGTGACACAGCTTTATAGTATTTAACTCGCATTTGTGCACAAAGGTGAAAACCAATGCGCAAACGGCAAAAATGTTGATCGGTTGGAGCAAAGCGGCAGAGTGCTGGATTTCTTCCCCAGGTTACCGCCTCTGAAAGCGGGGGCAACGTCTGCTGTTAGTGTCTGTGTTTGTGTTTGTATGTGTGCGCGTGCTTGTTCCGTTTATTATGCATGTTAAAATGGAGAGTCCTAGAGCGGAGCAATGGGCTCCCACCGGCGAGTTACGTGCAGTGGTGGACACAGGTGGGCGTATGCGCCCCACCTCCGCAGTGCACCTGTGAATATGGACGATAAGCAACAGCAGGTAACTATGTATTTGCTCCAAATGCTAATACCGATGGAGGCTTCACGTAGTTACAGTGTGGTCTGCCTCCACAGCAAACATTTATTTTGCCAATCACTCAAAAAGGGCATACAGCTGATAATCGATCTGCTCCAGTCGAGCACGCTTCTTCAGTCCGTACGCTAGTTGAGCGACCAGCACATTCATTCGCAGTTAAAGGGCCACACACACACACACACACACACTCTGACAACAAATGTTATGTTCAGGTCCTGCATGGAAATTCTTCAGCTCTTCCACTCCCTCGCAGTCACAAGGCTGCGTTTAGGTCCCGAAAACATTGTACTGTTTGATTTTCCGTGAATCTGTATCAGGTAGTACTGAAGGAATTTGGTCCTACCTAAAAAAAAAAAAAACTAAATTCATGATTGGACTAGTGATCTTTTTATTTTAACTCACTGATCGGTGATCAGCCTAAAAATCCTGATCGTGTAAAGCCCATTATGTAAGGCAATGACAATATCCAAGTATTAAGAGAAACATACCAGTGCCTGTAGTAGCTTCACTTTAAATTTAATTCATTTTGTGGGAGAAAATGGCCATCGAAATTGAGAGTTCTTGCAATTAAAAATGACTGCATTCATGGAATTTTAACATGAGACAATGACGACCCTTGTGTATTTAGAGGTACTGAATTATCGCCAATGAAATTATTAATTTACACAATGATTCATGTTCTGTCTGTCAATTTTACTTTCTTCTGTGGGCCAAATTAGATTCTCCACAGGGCCGGATTGGGCTCCCGGGCTTTGGGTTTGACACGTCTGCTAAAGAAACCAGTTTAATGATGATAAATGATAAATGTGGTCCGCAACAATACTACTATTGTAACACCACTACCACCAGCAGCAGCCACAAAATGTTTTGCTTTGTAGAATTGATTGATTTTTTAATGTTACTGGTATATTACATTTGGCTCGTACTAAATGAATATCCGAGCAGAAATCTGACTCTCAAGAGCCCGAGAAACTGCTTAAATATTTGGAAATTCCTTGGCAAATGTCGCCTGAATTTTTCAGTTCAAAACTGTTAGAAACACTGCATGTCTGTTTTTCTACTGGTGATGTCCCAGCCATTTCAAGTGTTGATGTGATTGTAATGAGCTGTAGTTTGAGGTAATGATGCCTGTTTATCACCTCAAACCAGTCTGTCCATTCTCTTCCGATCTCTGGCATCAACAAGGTAATTTGGCCCAGAAGACATTCAGTTTCAGACCATCTGCGGAAAACTTTAAAAGATGGTTGATTGTGAGAATATCAATTTCTGAAATACTCAGAACAGCCTGTCTGGTATCAAAAACCCTTGACAAAGTCACTTTCAAAGGCAATTTTATTGACTGTTACAAAAATATGAGGCAGGCCTGGTGTTAGGAGGGTATGTGTGTATGTCAATTTAACTATTACTTAACTCTGTAACAAATGTTTGTTTTGGAGGATAGGGACATCTGCTTTCACCTGCACAAAAACATTAACTGGTTATAAAGTGTATATAAAGTAAATTGCCAACCTTTACCATCATTTTCAATTACTATGTGCAAATTGGCAAATTTGTTGACAATAATTCCTTCTGCTTTTGTCATTGCTTTTGTAATATTGTTATACAAAGCAATAAACATACACAGAATACTTAGGGCTATATTCTCAAAAAAGCCGCGCAGCGGTGCTGTTTTTGGTTGCATGCTATTCTCCCCCTGTACTTAAGTCAGTCGCTGCGCACCTTCATCCCAGTTATGCACTGTAGGTGGAGAAGCCCTGAAATGTGGGTGTTCCCATTCAAATCTGGCTTTACGCGCATTCTCCGGTGTGCGTAAGTCCTATTCCTCTTACGCACTTCTAACCCTGGAATAAGTGCAGCGACCTGATAAGGTGAAACATTATATTGCACTAGAAATATGGACTTAGTTACATTTGAAGCCACACGGACTCATGCAGCAGCAGCTGTGATCACTCAGCTGCAGCTCCACGATTAATTAAAACTCTGACAGATGCAAATAATCTGATCAAATCAACCTGTTACATTGTTTATCAATGAAGGCGTTTCAAATTAAAAGTGAACTTTATAATTTTCACGGATTTCAATGACATTTACAAGCGTTGGGAAAACTCCATGTTCTGTGATTTCTAGACAGCCCAAGAAAGTGACATCACCGCCTCCTTACCTTCAGCCCTTCATTCACACATACGTGCTTTTGGTCTACCTTATGCGTGGTGGGCGTGTCAGCAGCCTGGACTGGAGAATACGCATAGGAGAGAAACATGTAACTGCAGGCACGCAAAAAAGCATTTGAGTTCAGATGAGAGAATCGACCCCTTAATACTTAATCAATTCCATGTTGTATTAAAACTGACAGATGTTCATGGGAAAAAGTTGACCGGTACTCAGACTTTTTTTTTCTAGAAAATGCGCTTATTCTGTGTTTTTAAATATGGAAATTATTACAATAATTTTAATGATTCAGGGACACTGTTTGTTGCCCATTTTAGATGATAAACAACATGCAGGTGTCCCGTTTGTTGCTTAGTTAAGATAAGGCCCTGCCTCGCTTGCCTCCCGTGAACGTACGTCTTTTCTCTGTTTTAGCCTGTGATTCAGTTGTGATTTCAGCAGTTCTTCCACCTAATAAAAATATTTTCAATAAATCCTTTAAAAACAGAACTACATAAACTACTCTATAATCAGCAAATACTCCAGCACCTTGAGGACAACTTTTTTCATTTTTCAAGGTGCTGGACTAAATTGTTTTCTCCCCGAAGGAGAGGCAGGGCACTGTTAAGCTGCTGGATTTTTCCCACTTCATTCAGCGAGATCAAACTCAATTATTTTTCAGGGGCGATGCTCAAAAACCTGTCTGACATCAAATGTGGAGGGGTGGTGGCGTACAACCAATGAGCTCCGTATCAGTACCGGTCTGTGGACCATTTGGTACCGAGCTGCAGTTTGAGTCACTTTAAGTTTACAAATATTCACTGATTCCATTTTCTCAAAATAATAATCACAATCTAAAGGTGCAACCATGGATCAGTGGTAGAGTGGGTTGTCAAATAACCGAAGGGTTGGGGGTTCGAATACCACTCTCGCCAAGTCATTGTTGTTGTGTCCTTGGGCAAGGCACTTTACCTACGTATGAATGAGTATGAATTGTGCATAAATGCTGGCGGTGGTCAGAGAAGCCGTAGGCGCAAAATGGCAACCACACTTCTCTCAGTGTGCCCCAGGGCAGCTGTGGCTACAACGTAGCTTACCACCACCGGTATGACTGGTGTGAATGAATAACGGTTTTTGTAGTGCGCTTTGAGTCTCCTCAAAAAGAGCGCTATATAAATCCAATCCATTATTATTACTAAAGGTGGAATTACTGCGCTGCCATCGGCCCTCTGTCTGGTAAAAATACAGATTTGTAAAAACCTGTTTATGCAGGTGAAAACTAGCATTGCCTTGAGACAAGGAGTGTAAAATGAAAAAAACAGGATTGATCCACCAACACAGACAGGGAAAAAACAAACAAACCACCCAATTAACCAACCAACTAACACAAACCAAGGAACAAGGGCAAAGTGAAAACTAACAACCATTTTATTAACTCATATACAATCCCGAAAACCTTTGCTACTGGCAGCACTGGACCTTGGCCTCTTCACCACTAAACAGCCAAGATGTCTAATACATTGAAATACACAGAAAGCACCACCAAACCTATTAAAAAGAGAATCCACACATCCAGACCAAAAAAAATCCAACTTACAACTAAAAATGTAAAAACAGGTAAAACAAAAGGCTGACACATTTCACAAAATGCTAAGTTCATCCATACAAACCAAAAGTTGGGACTAATGTTCTGTTTTGATTAATTGCTTTATTTGCAAATTCCTTTTATCCATTTGATCTCATCGTTTTCATTGTTCGTCAAAACAGCATTTAAAAACATCCGGTCTGAGCTAATTATAAGCTTTGAACACTAAAGAAACCAATCAATTCTAGCTTCTGAATAATATGCGTGCAATGATTTAGAGTTTGCAAACCTTCCCATACAACTCCTTTAGTTTTTGGCACTTAGTGGCTCTGTTGCAAAGGGGATCACCTGTCTGGATATGAATAAAACAATAATTTATCTAACCTTGGCTTGAAGCCTTCCTTTGTTCTCCTTATCACTCACAATGATTCTTGTCATTTGTATTTATCATTCTTATTTCCTCACCTTTCTCCTGATATAATTGCATGCCTAAAATCACACACAAACTGTGTGCACATCCCAAAGCTTTGCAACCATCAAAGCCCAATCTTTTCATTTATGAATGTGTATTAATCATTTATAGGATATTCATGAAGCCCAATGTCAAATCAAAGCTGAAGGCATGAGATTTAACTCTATTAATCTAATGGAGTTTTGTCTAGAAATGTGTGCATGAGCAAAAAGTGGACGAAAGCTCATGTTCTCTTATACAAGTGCATGTCCTTGCACTCACAAACATGTATTTCTTTGAGTGTTAGCGTGTGCTCCAGTGGGGCAGGTGGCTAATTCTGTCTAATAGCATGACCAGCCTTTAAATTCCCTCTGGGGTACTAGTATTCAATTACCAACAGTTTTTGCCCCCCGTTCCTCTGCTGTATATTGTCACAAGCCTTGAAACTATGTTATAGTATTGAGAGTGTTATTAAATTCAGACTGTGCAGAACTGTCATAACTTCGTTTGAGTCTTTTATTTATTGTATTTTATTACTTGATATGCAAATGTTTTACACCACAGTAAGTTCACAGTCAAAGGGAATTGAAATCAGTTTTTAATTGCATCACAGTCAAAATAGATGAATGGTTAAAAATTAGAATTAGCAAGAATCGTTTTGCACAGGTTGAAAATATTTGTAAGGTTTTAGCTGATAATCTATGCAGGCGATTTCCAGACAGGAGCGGAAATTGTTAGTTCTAACTGCGTGCTGTACTGTCTCTTTCTCTTTGACTCCCATCACCTTGCCACAGTCTCACTCTCTCCAGAGAATTGTCTCTTGATAAATATCAAACACTCACAAACACACACCTGAGGGGCATATTGACAAACCATAATCTACTAGCAAGTGTGTTGGCTTCCTCTCTAATGCTTTCACTTCAACATGAGCCCTAGTTGGTCTTTCAAGGGCAATCTTCACTCTGAGGACTTTCAAAAAGGTCTCCGTGAAAAGTGTTTGACTAAGCAATGTTTAAGAAATAGGAAACATTTGTTGACATGGAACAACAACTAAAATCAGGCAAATGCATAGAAAAATAATAATACATAAACCCCCTTTAGAATGCTTGTTGACATACTAGCTGTGTTTCCATTACCCTTGGAAATGCGCAAAATCTAAATAGCGCAATAAAAACTGGTAATGGATACACCTGAATTTTGAAAAAAAAAACTCAAATATTGCTAACAAACGCTTTCATGAGGAGGATTTTTTCTATATATTAAAATGTGTGATATGAAAACACTTTTGGGACATGACCACTTTTCTCAGAGAATACATGGTGCGGTATGTAAACAGAAGAGGAGGCTGAGACATTTCTTAGCATTATATTTTAAAATTATTAGTGCCACATTAGACGTGAAACAACAAAGGAATACAGATTATAAAGAGGTTCTGAGCATCCCTCTTCCTTCAGCTAAGTCTCACAAGAGTGAACCCAAAACAACCATCAATGGAAACACGTTCAAAGCGCAATCATACTTTGTCGCCAAATAGAAATATTGCTTTTATTTTGCAAAAATTTGGAGTGGAAACTATAGGTTATTTACATAACCCAGGTTCTCTGAGTAATATGAGTGAGATGTCTCACTATGGGAGATACGCCTCCGCGTCACATCACAGAAACCCTTTCTCATAAAGCCAACTTGATTGGCTATTGAAATGTATTCCTCCGCGATTCTCTTTTCACTAAGGCGGCAAGAAGTGTTGTCTTGGTGAGACATCTCACAGGAGACAGGAGAACCGCCCTGAGGACGCAACTTCCGCTCATCCTGTGAGGCAGGCAAAGCCGTGAGGTCAATAGGAGAACACGAGCCCAACACCTTTAGCACAAAGGCCGGGTTAGGCTTCAATATCGTCTGCAGCAAACAGATCTACCTTGTGCGTAACGGGCCCATATCTGTTCCACGACCTCCGGGTGAAGCCGCCACTCCCCATTATACAATGTGACCCTGGACAACAGGTCTGCACCTGAATTCATGGCCCCCGGAATGTGTGTCGCCCTGAGTGAGAGGAGTCAATTCCACAGGATCAGCCTGCAAGCCAGCAGGTGCAGTTGACGAGAGCATAACCTGCCCTGACGGTTGACACACGCTACCGTGGTCGTATTGTCCGTCCTCAGCAGGACATGATGGCCCGTGAGGAACATAAGGAAATGCCTCAGCGCAAGGAACATCACTAAGAGTTCCAAGTAATTGATGTGGGAGTGCTGGAAACCCATCTTCCAGTGTACTCGCACCGATCGCCCCTCGTGCACAGCGCCCCAACCCGTCATACTGGCGTCCGTGGTGTCCTGGAAGTGACGATGCCCATCGGCACCCCTTGCATCAGGATAAATGGGGTACGCCAGTGGCGCCGGGTCCTGGCACATTCCGGCATGACCAACACCCTCCGTGCACCATGACGCACCGGGTCTAGCCTACACGCGGCCACCCACAGCTGGAACTCCCTAATTTAGAAGCTGCCGAGGCGAGTCAAAAGGATAGCTAATGCCATAAGCCCGAGCAGCCGGAGACACGTCCTGAATTCGACAAGTCTTCCCTGTTGGAAAAGCGCAAGACACACTGCAAAGGTTTCCAGCCGGGACTGTGGGCTTCCTGGGCCAGCCGAAGGAACGTGACCTGGCAGTTGTCAAGGCCGGGGCGTAGACAGTTTAGGGTTCTTAAACTGTTGGCCCTGAGGAGCCGGGAACGGCTTGCGGCATGCAGGCAGAGTCGGGACCGGGGGCTTCCTGGGAAGGCAGAGGTGGAGTGCCTAAGCATCCTTCTTCTTCGCCTCGCAGCACCACTGCTTAGAGTGCTGAAGATACCTTTTGGGACAACGGGCATGTCCAGCCTCAGAAAGGCTCACCAGGTCGGTCCAGCGGACCCGCTCCTGGAGGACCATGATCCCAATTGCTCTCTCCGTGGCCTGGATTGCACAGCACTGGACCCGGAGGCACAATTCTGTGACCACCAACATCTCCTTCCAACAGGTTGGGTACAGAGTTGACCTAAAGTCATCACATAGCTTCGCCTGGTATGCTGTGAGCAGTGATATAACGTTTAGAGCTCTGGCCGAGAGCGCTGAAGCCTTGTAGGCACGCTCTAACCAGGCTGACTACAGGTGGTTGGACTTCCGAGGCAGGCTTGGTTTCTGGACAGAAATGACAGAAGCTCGGGGGAAAAGGTGTGCAGCAACAAGCGGTTCTACCGGGGGCATGCAGAGCAGGCCCAGGCTCTCCATGTCCTCGCAGCCCAGGGAAGAAGCGCCTGGTACCGCGCTCCTGTTGGTGAATGGCTGGTCCTTCCAAGAGCATGTCACCTCATCCAATAGCTCCGGGAAGACAGGGAGCAGCTGTCTCGCCATATCCCTGGTTGTTAGGAGTCGCTTCCCCTCATACCGGGACCTGGTCACCTCAGCCACGATGGCAGGTCACGCCACGAGATGAACAGGCTGGCGGCGGCATGCCTACAGACATCCATCATATCCGAGCTGGGGAGAAGAGAAGCTGGGATGCTTTCTTCCACTTCCACCATGGAGGCAGCAGAGGTGGTGGGCTTTGCAGTGAATGATGATAATGAAGATGTTGTCCTCCTCTTTGTCCTCTGAGCAGAGGAATTCCAAGGTCAGAGTCATCGTCGTACCCATAGTCCAAATCCAGAATGTCCTTTTTGGGTGGAGGGACAAAGGTTGATGTCGGACTGGGAGCCCCAACTGGGCCCTGCACAGGTGTTCATCTCCATTCTTTCTGCAGTGATGTATTCGGCATCAAGAGGGGGAGGGAGGAGTCTTTCCTCCACCAGGCTGACCTGACCTCTTAATGGTGAGTGCGTGTCCCGCTCCAAAACCTTTTTGTCACACTTGCAGAGGCAATCCCCGAACCTTCAGCCCTTCCAGTGTGTGGGGCATTGACCTCCACCCTTCCTCCCTGTGCTGAGTTGCAGGCTGGAAGGATGAGCTAGCTAGCGCTTACATGTGGCTGCTAGCTGCTAAGCTAGCGTAGGGCCGACAACCAGTGCCTAGTGACTTGTGTGTTGGGTCCGGTGTTCAATAGCCGTAGGGTGTTGTCGAGTGGTGAGCCGAGCCAAAAACAAAGGTGTCAGTGGTTGCTTCTTTTTGACGACTGTGGAGGGCGCTGAAGCAGTGTAGTCCTGAGTGTAAGGGCGCAGAAAAGCACTGGTCGACCTGGTGGTCGCAAGAAAAGATACCAGCAGCAGGGTCCAGCTGTGGACAGTTAAGCTGATGCGGCAAGACGCTTCCTGATGAGAAGAAGTTTTTGAATGCCAATGTATTCTACGCCCACTGTACTTATAGTAGGTGGGACTACCTGTTGTGGATGAATACATTTCACCAGCCAATTAGGTTGGCTTTATGAGAAAGGGCTTCTGTGATATGACATGGAGGCATATCTCCCTTAGTGAGACATCTGTGTGTCATACCGGTGTGTGTAATCATAAGTCTGCGTGATTCAGTATGTTACTCTTTGAGCCAATACAATCCATGTATCATTTGTTCATTCTTTTTTCATTACGTAACAAAAACACGGAAAACGAAAAAAAACACTCATTATTTGATATTTGTTTCCAAAACCAAAATTAAATAACAGAAAACACCTTGTTTTTCAAATTCGAGTTCTTTTGCTTCAGTACAGAAAACGAAAAACGGAAAATGAACACCTTTATTCGTTTTCTCCATTACCGATTGGCCAATCGTTAAATTATCAGCTTCTACTTTAGCCTATATGAAAGAATAAAGTTTTTTCTTTAACTTCTTTTTTTCCATATCAAGAAAACATACTGTATCATAATAAGTTAATCTAACCCAGTGGTACCCAAACTTTTCACAGTCCCGTACACCTTCAGACATTTAACCTAAAGCCATGTACCCCCTACTCCTGCACACAAAAAAGC
The DNA here is from genome assembly GCF_900634775.1 of Gouania willdenowi. Taxonomy (NCBI): domain Eukaryota; kingdom Metazoa; phylum Chordata; class Actinopteri; order Blenniiformes; family Gobiesocidae; genus Gouania; species Gouania willdenowi. Next base: position 28,276,918 of record NC_041044.1, read on the forward strand.
ATAATAATGTAATGACCTATACAATGTAGCCCTACAGTGAAATTTCAGTCTTAAATCATTCTTATGTGGTGGCTAAGGGAATCAAGTATGTTTGGCTAGCGCAAAGCAATGTAGCTCTTGACAGATTTGAGCTTTTTTGATGAGATTGTTTTTCTGTCACCAGTCACAGAGGCCAATGTGTAATTAATGCATGGAGGCTCCTGAATGCTGGTCGATTTTGTTGAGGTACGCAGCCTCACCAGCGTTGAACTCAAAAGGGAAAAATCTGACGAGGCAATAAAGTGTTCTTCAAACCACAAGGCACACTTTTATTGCACAAGACACATCTCTTCCGGTAAAAGAGGAAAGAGGAGAAAAAGTCAAAAGAAAAGAACACCAAACACAAACAAACTGAGTACACACAAGAATATGAGTCTTTTAACATCCCCGTTTGTACTCAGTTTGCTGACGATCCAAAACAAAAATGTGTAGTACATTTCAGGTATCTTAGTACATACTTCACAGTTACCCAATGTTCCTCTGTTGGTTCACAGAAGTATTGTGAAAGCTTGCTTACCACAAAATGTAAGTCTGGGCGTGTACATGTTGTTAGATATAAAAGGCTGCCCACATTCTCTCTGTACATTTTTACATTACACAACTTTAAAATATTGTCTGTGTAGCACAGCTTTTGATCACAGAGGGTTTTTCTGGGTTTACAGTTTTGCATGTCTAACCTCTCTAATATCTTTTTGATGTAAGCTTCCTGAAACATTTTTACAGATTGAGTAAATTCAATACCTATAAAATGCTTGAGTTCACCTAAATCTTTCCTCTTAATTTTTTCATTTTACATCCTTCATGACCTTTTCATTGCTTGCTGCAATTATTAGATCATCAACCCAAATGATCATTATCACCTTTCCATGTTTTGTCTCTTTAGCATATACACAATGATGTGCTGGGTTTTGTCTGGAATCATCTTCACTCAAACAATCATGTAAAACTCCAGTTTCGGCCCGATTGTTTCAGACCATATAAAGATTTTTCCAGCTTCCGCACTAAACCTTCACCTTCTTCATAACCTTCTGGTTGATCAGTGTAGATGTCAAAGTCAATAGGTGCGTGTAAGTAAGCTGTTTTTACGTATATTTGGTGTAGGAACAAGTTCTCTTGTGCTGTCTTTTGGAGCAAAATTCTCACACTTGTCAGGTTAGTTGTTGGAGAGAAAGTCTCACCATAATCAGTTCCACTTGGTTGTATCAATTTGCTACAAACCTTGCTTTGTATATGTCTTTTCCTTCTACGTCACTTTTCACAGAATAAACCCACTTACCCCCCATTGTTTTTCTGGCACAGTCAGAGTAAATCTGTTCTCCTTTAATGACTCGATTTCTTAATTCATTGCTTTAATCCACTCTTTTGATTTAACTGATTCTAAAGCTTTCTTAAATGCATTTGGGACACCACATACAGTTCTGTAACAGTAATCAATTGTAGTATGAATCTCATCACTATCACTGTTGTCATTTACAAAATCACTCAAATGACTTGGCTTTTTCCTCTCTCTCTTAGGGTACCTCCTACTGGCAGATTCATCACTCATCATCTCATTTTGATTACACTCATCAGATGCTACACTTTGTGGATTTTTGTCTTTCGTTTTCGGCTCTTCCGTGTTTTCAGTGTTTGCATAAACCTACTGTGTGTCTCTGTCAGCTCTAAGCTGTCTCTCTCTGTGATAGTTACCATTTAGTTCTGTCTCAATTGTCTGTATTTGTTTTTCCACATTTGTCTTGTTCACAAATTTTACAAGTCTCACTCTCACTCTTTGTCTTAAGAAAATAAACAAAAAATCAATGCAAGTGAATAATCATCCGTATCCATTTGTATCCATCAATAGACTCAGTTGCTACAAGACCTGCTCGGTCTGTGTGGACCATCTCCAAAGGAGCATTTGCTCTTGTGTCAGGATCTCTATTTCTGGTTTGTGTAAATTTCCCCTGAATGCACACCTCCCACTCTTGATCAGGCCTTATTGTTTTGCCCTTAATTTGCATACCATCAACCACATTTCACAATTTCAGCACATCCTCATAATTACAATGGCCAAATATTTCAGTGACAGGTGTTGCACGTATCACTTTCCTCACCCTCAGTGTGCAAATAATTACTGCTGCAGCTATTGAATATTTTTAATGTAATCTGACTTTTGTGTATATCAAGTGTGTTATGAAATATGAAAGACCTCTTATAATGAGTAAGCAATTGTCAGTTATTCCTCCAAATTTTATTCAATATTCTTTTTTTTTTCTTTCTTTCTTTATTAGTACAGTACATGTTAATGAACAAACATGGAATGCATGCATGTAAACATGCCGGATTGTAGCCAAAGGCTAATTTCCATCCATATTCCCACAGGCTAGCGAGGGTCACACAGGGGTCAAAAAACATTGCAGAATAAAATTTACATCTACAGTAAGTACATAGTTATCAATAAATTATCAAAAGCCCTCCATACAATAATCAGCCATGTTCTTCTATCTTACATAATACCCATTATGTACCCACTAATGTGTCCAACTTTGGTTTGCCCATAGCCATTTTTTCAACTGGGCTTTAAACTAACTATATGTAGGGCATTTTCTCAGTGCTACAGCATACCTGTCAAGTTTTTAATTTGAAAATAAGGGAAATTTTCAGGCCCAGCCCTAATTCCTACATTATAATACAGCCTAAATGAAAGCATAAATGGGTATATGAAGCACATTTGTTTATTTAATATACTTACAGTTCATATATAAGTCAACACATTGCATATTTACTGTTAATTTCACAATGCTTGTCTTTAAGTTAGACATTAACATTTTATTTTATTACATATTTTCTTTTAATTTCTCATGCTCACTCGAGTGGTTCTCTGGTATTCAGTAAGTACTTATTATACACATTTGTTTCAGACTTTACATCCTTTAACACTTTTTGAAAGGTGTATATTTGTGGCGCTTGGGATTGGCTGATTTTTCATGGTGACTTACGTCGTTCCTTCCGCTGTGGGAGACGTTAAAATCTCTGTTACTAATTTTACAGAACGTGTAACTGTGTCCCATCCTGCTGCTCTTTAGGAAGATAAACTCTCAGTCTCATTTTCCAAGGTATTTACACGAGTTATTTATTTATTTTTTTTATTTAGCGAGAACTGCCCCTCGGGCTACTTCAACTGGCAGTTCTTGCGAGGCTAGTGACGGCGTTCAATTTAGTAAAGCATCTTTTAATTATCATTACATTCAAATACGGGATATTTACGGGAAAATACTAATACAGGACGATGGCGGGAAAGAGGGGTAAAATACGAGAGTTTCTCGGCCAAAACGGGATACTTGACAGGTACGTGCTAGAAGAAGACTATTCCATAGGTTTTGACCTCGGACAGACAGGACGGTCTGACCGAAGGTGGTGCTCCTGTGGGATATTAAGTCTACCTTGGTGGAGGCTTGCGTGGTCCTCTGTGAATTATCTTTAGATTTGATGAAGTACTTCAGTGATGGAGGGGCAAGTGAGTGTAGAACCTTGTAAATCAGACAGACCATTTTCAATAGTTTTAAGAGTTTTCGAGCAAGCCAGAGGCCAGGTAGTCGAGTAATAGTGAAAATGAGAAATAATCATTGAATAAAAGTATGTTTTAGCAGCACCCATGGTTAAATTATTTCAAATATGCCGTAAATTTTGAAGATTAAATTTGACTACCTGTGCCACTTTTTTGACATGACTTATGAAGGACCACCTTTAAGTATTTAAATTCTGAGACCAGGTCAAGTTCCACTCCATTCAGAAAGACGTTTGATCTAGTTACAAGTACATGCACACAGTTTTTAACATGAGGCATGAATCCTTGAGCCAGTTACGCACAGTGGATAGAGCAGCTGTGAGATCAGCAGCTGCTTGTTGGATGGTTTTTGCGTACATCTGGACATGAATTTGGTAGATTATAGATAAAAAGAGAATAAACTTCAACTTAACAGTAAACAATTGCCAGGGAAAAAATATATACTGTATATATATATATATATATAAATATATACAGATACTGTACAACCTATTTTCTTATATATATATATATATCCTTTTATCATAATAATAATAAAAAAGTAAAATGAGTAAAGCCACAGCCCGTCTGGTAAGACCTGCAGCTTCCTCCACAGTGCAGTGTATTTTTTGTATAAATATTAAAGGGGACACATCATGCTAAATCCACTTTTTTAGCCCTTAAATGCATTTTGTTGTATATTTAGAGTGTTTAGAAGTACAGAAAAAATCAAATTAGTCTCTTCAGGTGCTCCGTAGATATCTTTATATTCTGTTTTGCTCATAAATTTCAATCTGTTTCGATTTTTCTATTCTCTATTATGTTTTTTGAACTATTACATCACAGTATTGGCAGCAGAACTGCCAAATTAGTACATCAACTCCAGGTCCAACACTTCGAGCAATACGCCATTTTTATTTCTCGCTTTTATTTTGTAGTCCAAGCTCAAGGATGCCGAAGTTACGAGAGGATAAGTCAAAATGTTTGGTTGTTGGATGTAGTAACCCACACGCTTCATTACACCGTCTCCCAGCATCAGAACCTTTTCGAAGTGCCTGGTTGAGTTTTATTTTTCACGGAAATGTACCCACATCTGTGGGTAAGGTCTGCTTCTGCAACCTCCGCCAGTATAAAGAAGGATTTGCCAAAAGACTTTGTCTGATTGAGGGTTCAATTCCTTCTATCTTTGGAGACGACGAACAGAGCACTTCGGTAAGCTGTAAATAACGCTAAAAAGTGTGATAAGACGTCCCTGTCATTGTTTTGTTAGCATTAGCAGTTACATCGTCTTCATATGTTAGCGCTGTGTGCTCGTTTCAGATCCTTGATGATATGGCCTACGTGATTTAATTTAAGTCTAAAGTTTTCATTAGTCATTTCATTTTGCCGTTTTTGTCTTTGAAAAGACTGTATTAAAATGCATTTCGTGACGTTAGCTTGGCGCTAGCGTTAGCTCGGTGCTTGTGTTAGCTCACTTGTTAGGGTTCTGCAGGTTCATCATCTTCATTTTCATCTCGCTCCGCCGGGTCTGAATCTGGCTCAAACATGTAAGGCTGGATGGACAAGTCTTCTGTTGTTGACATTTTGTAAATAACCTCTGAATAAAAAGTTTATGCGCCGCTACATAGCCGTATCTCTTCTATCTATCAAAAATGGCCGAGCAGGGTGAGTTGAACCAAGTGTCACCTGAAGAGGGGGCGGGGTATGGAGTGTCTCATTTGCATTTAAAGAGACCGCACCAAAACGAGTTGCTCTCAGAAGCACATCAGAAAAGGGGTAGAAAAGTGGCCTGTGGAGCTATAATAATGAGGAATTCAGACCCAAGCATTGCAGTTCTGCTTTATATAGACCACAACTGTATGATTTATATCTAAAAAGGAAGGATTTAAAACCATGATATGTCCCCTTTAAGTTTTGTTTTTTTTTTAACTTATTTTCATATTTTAACAACATTCCACTGATCGTTCCCATTTAAAAGGGTGGGGGTGGATCACTTCTAAATTCATGCTTACCAGTCTATCGAATGCGTACCCTGCGCCTGCATGTCTGATCTACATTTTCCATAGACTTAGAATGGGTACACGGGCACCATGCACAAGTCACGTCCACATGTGTGCTTGTAGATGCTTTAATGTGCATACACATTAAAGTGCATGCACACCTACGCCGCACCTGGATGTGCACCTAACAAATATAAATACATCAGTCACATATATCAGTGTGTGAGTGTATAACGGACCACCATTTAGTCCAGTTACAGTCTGTGTCATGACACCCATCCATAGAGTGGTAGTGACTGTAGTGTTACGCCTGTCCATTCACATTGCTGTGATTGGACAGGATACAACACTCAACACACACACACTTACTGACTTGCACGCGTGTACACGCCTGGCACTTATGTCATGCAGACGGTGCTACATAGCGAAGCGCACCTGATCGCTATAGCTTCACTCACGCCACACCTGCCACTTCACCTACATACTGAAATTAGGTAAGTTTAGTGAAAGTTAGGCAGGCAGGTACACGTGCATTAGGCTGGTGCGCATTAATTTAGAAGCCCCACATAGTGTGTGTGAGAATTTGCCTTAAAGCTTTTTTGTAATCAATTTATTTGAGTGACTCGAGGAATTGTTTCATTGTGGGTGTCACTTACAGTGAATGCACCACGTTTTTTGTCGACATGCTTATGCTCGATGGCCTTTCATGCCACACTTGAAGCACACCATTTCTGCATCATCACTGTTCTTTCCTCGTGGACCTAACTTGGCCGGCTTCCATGTGGGTCTTGCAGCAGTTTTCATTCCATTGTCACTGGACTCAGCCGCAGTTAACCTCTCAATGTCTTCATAACTATGCAGCTTTGTTTTAAATTCTGCAAAAGTTATGCTGTCTTCATTGTGAGTCACATATATTGCAAACTTTCAGGTAGCCCTTTTAACACCATAGCAATCAGAAGTCCATATCCTAGCGTTTCTCCTGCGTTCCGAAGCGCAGCAATGTCTGATTATCTGTAACAGTCTTACTGCTTGCCTTCTGAAGCGATGTTAATATGGTATACAGGTTTATAATGCAGGGCTTTCCCTTCCCGGCATAGGACTCCCTCAGTATCTTAAATTATTTTCCTGCATTGTCTGGTGCATCTCTCATAATTAACGAGAGGCTCTTGTCATCCAAAAGATGTATCAATTCAGCATATGCATCGGCATTCTTCTTACCGTCTACTGCTGTCTCAGCTTCACCATTCGGTTCTCTCAGGACCGTATCCTTTAATCCTGATAGATGAAGCACTTTAGTCTCCCACAGTTCATACTTGGTTTTATCTCCATTGAACTTCAGTCGAGGCAACCTGCTTCTCCCTCGTGAATCCATGATGCTATCGGTTAGCCTTTAGCACGCAGTCCGTCGCGACTGTTTTTATTGGCAATAAAACAAAAAAAAACTTTTCCCTGAGTTGGTCCTGGGCCCATAACCTGTTGAGGTCCGCAGCCTCACCAGCATTGAACTCAAAAGGGAAAAATCTGACAGAGGCAATAAAGTGTTCTTCAACCGACAAGGCACACTCTTTTCCGGTAAAAGAGGAAGGAGAAGAAGAAGACAAAAGAAAAGAAGAATGTGCTTCACAGTGGCGAACACAACACCAAAGACAAACAAACTGAGTGCACACGAGAGTATGAGTCTCTTAACAGATTTATATTCTAGTTTCCAATGTTGTCTCGCTGTTTTTCATTTTTATCAACGTACCCCCATGACAATTTGCGTACCCAACTCTAACCAACAAACAAAATATTGTAAGAATTTTTGTAGACTAGCGTAGAACTTCCAACAATCCAACGTAATCTAGCTACAGGTCAGTATAGTTGATGTCCCTAAACTCTGTTTGTTTGTTTAGTGACATGTGCAAAATGCCCTCGGCCTCTGGTTGCTGTGATAGGATGTAGTGTCTATACAAAAAGTTAATGATCCATGCAATTATATAAGTGAGTAATAGTGGTATTGTGCAGTGTTGGGCGGTAACGCGTCACCGCTCCAACGTCACTTTTGACAGTGACTAGTACCGTAACGCAATATTTTTCTAAAGAAATAACGCCATTACCGTTACAATATGGTGTGTTTGTCCGTTACTTTGCTAGCTGCAGTGTACTTCCTGTTTACAGTGGCGCTACATTTTTTTGCGGGATGCCGTGCCAAATACGGTAAAACAGTAGAAGAAGAAGCATTGTCAGCGTGTTTCTGTTTACATCACGTGCGCCAATCATGGCGAGTCAATGTGAGAGCAGGACGAGCTTCTCAGAGTGGATATACGCACATTATTTTTGTCTCCAAAAGATGCATCAGTGAAGCTAAGCTAACGCTGCGACTGGATTTTGGACGGACTGTGACTGTTATCTAGGGACAAGTCAGCCAAACTATTGCACGGCATGTTGTTGCCTGTCACTGCTGCTGAGTCACTGCTAACAGCAGCTCGTTAGCCTGATATGTTTAGCATTGTGTAGCTGAGAAAAATGCTGTGAATTTCTTTTTCCACATTTATTTTCATAAGCATTTTCAACAGCAGAATGTGCACCTGGAATATGCACAGCTTACTTTACATTACTGTTCTAAGGCTGAAAAATTACTGTTTTAATTTTGGAGCAGCTGTTTTGTGCTTTATATGCAGATCATTTATGGTTGTTTTATAGCAGTTGATCAACAGTGGATTATTATATTATTACAGCACTAATATGAAGCTGTATGGACACAAATGACCCAAAATAAATAATACATTCTTTAATTCTAAGTAACTCAAAAGTTACTTTTTCCAGTAACGCATTACTTTTTGGTGTAAGTAATCAAAACAGTAACTGAGTTACTTTGTTAATGAAGTAACTAGTAACGGTAACTAGTTACGTTTTTTCAGTAACGAGCACAACACTGGTACTGTGAAGCAACTGTGTAATTGTGCTATTTGTAATCTTTTGAATGATAAATACAGTTGGGCTTTTTTCCAGCATGAAAGAAAAATACTGCTCAGTAAAATATGAATAGGTGACAAACACATACTGTACCAGTCCTCCAGATTAGGTTTTTATACTCCATTTACAGTCACAGTAGTTACCCTTTATTACTGAGATTAGTTTGATTTTAATAGAGTTCCTTCATAGTGTATTCCACTGTAGGGCACCCAGGTGCTACGTTCTACTTCCTGCAGAGTCGTCATTACATACACATAGGCAAATGAACCCATGCGAGAGACGTGTGATTATGTGTACGTCATTTCTGTTCAGTGAGACACCGATTTAATTTCCTTTTATTGGGTCTATGTCCTGTATAAAGTTTATTAGAATATAAACAATTTTAGTGAATCTGTATGGATTGGATGAACAGAAACAATGGGAGAGGTGAAAAATTTAGGTAGGCTTCAGGGTAATATTGTTTCTTCAAAAGCGGCAGTGGGAAATGGCTAAAACTTGATTTCCACAACAATTGAGTTTCTTATTGCATATGTGTGCGCAAAAAGCATGAATCATATCTACAAGACTGTCTGCAGATTAGGAAAAGCTCCCCTAATCAAAGCAATTTGCTTTGGCTGCCAAGAAGTACAAAGGAGGCCATGAAGTGCTTTAAGAGCCAATCCTGTGCAGTCAGTGACCATCCAGTCTTTTTTCTTTACTGTGTAATAACAGCATCTGACTGAATAAAAGAAAGCAGGAGTGCATGTTCGTATAGAAAATTAACCCTGCATATTACCAAGCTGCAGTTAAAACTTTGATTTAAATAAGTGTGCATTACTTAATTGTGTTTGCTTGATTTTCCACTTAAATCTCAATTGAATTTCTAATTTGTTTGGTAGACATTACCCTAATTTTCTATGTAAGCTATAATCATATGCTAATACTGATTTGCAAAGGTAGATTGTGAGTCGAAGAAGTGCGGGTAAACCTGCTCAAAACACCAACGCAAGCATGCAATTGAGAAAGCTGGTTTCAACTCTGTTATTGTTAAAGATTTTTCTTCCCCAATGATTGAGAAAATATTCACTACAATATAAATCAAATTGAGGGTAGAAAAATCAGTCGTAATTTACTGCCCGTACTCATTAGAAATGGAAAAAATCCATAGTGAACCTCAGTAATCTGTATAGTCTATTATTCAAAACTAATGGTTTGTCTTTGTCTCAGAGAACTGGACATGCTCTGAAAAATAATGCAGAAGGCAGCATTAGACCATTAGATTAGAAGTGGGCTAAGAAAAATAAATAACACAAGACAAAATGTAAATACATATAACAGTGCTTTTCATGACGATAGTCAAGTGGTCATGAAGCAGTGCCGTGTCACATGCAGCCGCTTGTTTTCTCTTGGATCATTTTTAACTAAGCTTATTAAGAGACGTGGAGGTACGAGGCACTGTTTGTCGGTAGAGAACAGGGTTATTAAAATGTGCCCCCTTGGAGAAAACTCAGTGGGTGCATTACAGTAATAGAGTGTTCAATGCGAAGGTCATGGTGATGCGGTTGAGACAATCTTACACAAGCTGGGCTTCAGCTTGGAATTTACAGTCAAGTCATAAGCCTTTGCATGACACAATAAATGTGAGTCATTACCGTGAACTACAATATGCTATATTCTTTATCTAGGCCTGTCTATGTACCCAGACACCGTTCATTTCATTGTCTATTAATATTTGCAGCAAAATTTGTCATTCTCATTTTTAGAGACTAGACTTAAACTAATAACAAACCAAGTCAGGATGACAAACGCTAACATGATTGACATTACCGTGATTACCAAAAGGGGTTTTAATGACAAAAACTAATTTAATTTTATCAGTTGCTTAGTAAGGTGCATGTAATATGAAAACGGTGAGACATCATGGTAAATTATTTTGAAAGTCTTCTGTGTAAAAAGTTGGACGTGTGTTTTAATTCTCGGTAATTAAACGAAAAAGAAGTCATAGATGTAAAGAAAATTGTCTCTTGATAAAGATGGGGAAAATGTTAGCAAATTTAGTAAAACAGTAACGCAAACTAAAAAGAATATGATGACACCACAAATAGTTTAATGAGGGTATGAAAACTAACTTTACTAAATCAAAATGTTGTCAATGTATTGTCACTACATTTAAAAAGAGATTAAAATCATGAATGAGGGAGTTCTGCAACAAACACTTTTTAGTATATAGTTGGTCTCATCTTTCCCTTTCACACTTCTTGGAGTCTTTGAGACAGTCTAAAGGAGTGTGTTATCGCCCACTGAGAGAGAAGGGCTGATGCTGAGCTGCACACCCTTTCTCTGGTACCTGCCATGTATACAGATAGATGGAGATTTCTCCCTCCTGTGTGTGTTTGTTCGCACGTGGTGTGCACAGGCAACTGATGTCTAGCGTAGTTAAAGACGAAAATGAGTCGTGGCTTGGGGCTATATGTCCCTGAGGGTGAATACAAGAGTGGGCAGACGCCGCACTATAATTCAGCCGTCTACGGCAAGAAAAGTGTCAAATCAAATTAAATTCACCAGTGGCAGAAACTCCTGGGCTCATTTTCTTCTCAATCCTAAATCCGTGCAGGAATATGTAAATACACGCACCACACAGAATTACCACATCCCAACACTTCTGTGTTTGCAAAATATATTTGCATCTTGCATTAAAGTGCTATTAACACAGCAGCCCAATTACAGGGAGTGCAGAGTAATCCTCTAACACAGTAATATTGTTAAAGTTTCCCATACCACACAAGGCTGTACTGACACCTCCAACTATCACAGGGGGCTGTTTACAACTGTTCAGTATGTTTGCTGCATAACTGCATAATTTCTGGCATTATGACCAAAGCCGATAATGACTGGGATAAATCTTGAGATCGCCGAGGAGGAATAACCTTCACAATGGCAACCACATGCTGCTCTGCTGTCTGTTGTGTTATACAATTTGAAAAGTATTCATAAAGCTGCTGAAATCTCTTCTGGAAACTAAGAAAAGTCATTAGATTTTGGATTTTGAAGAGACAAAGGAAGGCCTATTTACTATGAAAACTTGGAAATTGTTATTCCAAATGATGCCAGATACTTTAAAAGGAAAGATTGAATATCATCAACTTATTATGTAGTAGCTGTTCTTTGCTGGCTTTTCAATGCAGTAAGCGCAACTCCAATGAAATCTTAAATCAGTACCGTATCATGTTTCCCTAATGGCATTAAAAGCTGTCCTCCCTCCCATCTCCATTAATGAAGCAGGCGTACTTGGATAAAACGTGACAGCATTCACAATGCCGGAATGATTAATCTGTGTGAAGGTGGGGAGTCACACCAATGCTATACACCCAATAAGACTGATTATACTCGCAGTCTTTCAGAAGGCAAATGAATGAGCGAGAAACACACGTGTAAGCAAATTTGAGTAGAGTAGAGTAGAGATACACAGATCAACAGGCATAAATCTTAAGTAACATCCATGTGGTATACACGCTTCATTTATCCTACAAGCTGTGTGCTATAAATGATCAGGTAATCATTCATTGTTCATTGGTAATTAAGCGCTTAGATAACACTTTCTGTTGAAGATGTGATCAATATTACTGATGGCATAAATCTAAGGGTCTGTTTTCTACGGTAATTATTATTTTATTCAGGCTTTACTTAATGATTGCCAAACTTTGTACCTTTGCTCTCTTGTCTGGCAGGAAAATTTAAAAAAAAAAAAACAGGAAAAGGGCAGAGAAAGAAATTTAATGCTAAGGATTTCCAATACCCACTTTTCTTTCCACAGAAGGAGTACATGTACATGTACTCAGATTTCTATACACACAGATAGTAGGTAGAGGTGAAAGTAATGGATTACAAGTACTCACGTTACTGTAATTGAGTTGCTTTTATGGGTACTTTTTTGAGTATATTTCTAAATGAGTAATTTTACTTGTACATTTTAAAAGAAGTAAAGTAATTTGCTACATTCTACACCCAACTGTTAGAGTATATGTATTATTTTTTTGTTTTAAAATGATCAATGGGAGTATCCTGGGCTTTCACTGTTATGGGGAAATGTGATAAGAGAAATTAGATCACGTCTAGGCTCAGATATAGACTGCTCTTTCAGTATTATGTACTTAAGGAATTTACCAACAAAATTAAAGAAACAAGATGGGTACTTAATACAAATTCTATTTGCTAGTTGCAAAAAATCTATAACCAGAAAATAGCTCGATAAGGAGCCACCGTCTATTTCAGAAAGGAAAGGGATCATAGGGGAGATTTATATTATGGAGCATCTGACCTTCACTCAGAGACACAGTATGTTGGTGCGAAGTTTGAGAGGTACTGGGAACCATGGAAATCTTACACAAATCATAAATGGTGAAAGTGCTTGTTCTGTCCTGTACAAATGTCTTATTCTATAATTTGTAAAATTATTATTATTATTTTTTTTTTTACTGCAGTTGCAGAGGATATTGATGAATATGATGTACATATTAATGTGTTTCTGGGACTCAGCTTCTGATTTATACTTTCAAAAAGATCAAACTCAGGAATTCATGCATGTGGAACTTGTACCGACCCCGTCTGCTGTCCTTACTGTTATATCCTTGTTTGTTGTTTGTTCCGTGTAAAAATATCTAATAAAAACAAAGTATTCAAAAAAATCAACGGACATTGTGAAACTACAAAAAATGAAATGACCAGACAATAATCAAATGCATCACATCATAGCCGACCAATCAGATTAAATGTAATATACAGCACCAAAACAGCTATGGATGCCAGTTATTTTACCACGTTCTTGGGTTCGGGTTGAGGTTTCTATACCTACAGTATTGCCGTATGCTGTTACCCACATGGCACATTTTAGAGTTCATAAATGTAGCTGTACTTAGAGACTGAAAATTTGTTTTATTTTGAATTGAATTTATTGGTGTTATTTTATTTTAAAAATAATTGTACATTTTGAGAAACCTTTTATTTTATACAGAGGCCTTTGTGGAAAATAAATTAAGTTCCAATTGTGCTAGATTTGGTCTCTTCCTTTTTAAGTTTATACATGAGATGTTTACTGTATGCAAGGGACCAGTGGCAAGATTTATTAATGTGGAGTGAAAGTAACTAGAAAATTCTACTTTGAGTAATATTTAATTGAGCTACTTTTTACTTGTACTTCAGTATTTCATGTATGACTTACTTGTACTTGATTACAATTTCAATAAAGTAACAGTACTTCGACTTGAGTAGGATATATCAGTACTCTTTACACCTCTGCTGATTTGGGTATTAAATTGACTTTTTTTTTTAACTATTGCTGTACATCTTTGCAGTGCACAAGCTGCAGTCTCACTCTACAGCCAACATTGCTCTTCCACAACCAATCTGCCTAACTCATAAATCAAATTTAATTGGACAAGGCTACAATTACGTCAATGTTGTTGGAGCACGTTTTACAAGTCAGAGTACACAACTCGGTATTGCATTTAACTAAAGAAAAAAGGTCAGATTCACAGACAGGGATGTGCTAGGTAAGTGTGGCAAAAGCAGAATATGCAGGAAGGAGATGTGAGGACAGGAAATAGAAGGAGAAAAAAAATGATATTAAGGACAAGAAGAGAAAAGAGAACTATGGGGAGTTTAGCTAAAGATAAAACTTTGGAAAAGTATAGTCATCATTACAAAGTTGTCTATTCGACACCGCAACAGCTTCTATATTTAGCGATGTTTTATTGAAATGGATTGTTTCCAGTAATTATATAGGAGGAGAATTCATTCTCCTTGTTTTAGCCTCATCAACATTTCAGTCTGAAACAAACACAGTAAGGAAGCAATTAGCAGCAGCACTGATAGACAGCACTCAAAATGAAGGAAAACAAAATGTAAAGTGACAGCTTTAAAACTAATTGGCAGCAGTGACTGATTGACTACTGTCTGGGACATTTACTGTAAAGTGGCAAAAAAAAAACAACCAGCATCCATGAAAAAAGCAGTGATGCCCATAATACTACCAATCCAAAAACTTTTAAGTTTGACGACTTTTGATTTGCCTGATTTGATTATACATATTTTATTTATTTAATTATTTATTTTTATTTATTTATTTATTTTTTAAACCAGTGAAGGCTAAATAAGGGTCCAGTTACCCAAGGCATAATGGAAAATACTTTCCCATTTGGCTTGTTAGTGGGCGTTATTGCCAAGCCAACTGAGATATTAATGGTTTATACTGTATAACAAGTGCCCACTTACTAAACAGTTAATAATTGATAAATAACAACTGTGTTGCAATTAAGTGTTATGTTTTTTTTTCCAGATCCGTAATATAAAAATGCTTTACATTATTTTAATTCTCTGCATTATTTTATAATAAACAAAGATATTGGCATTTATTTGCTGCTTTTTATTTTTGATATTCCTTCGGGCAGCCTTGGGAAAGAATACAGTAATTTAGTCTGGTTGTTTTGGCACTCAATGACCTATAGAGTCTACCAAAGGAGATCAGCTGGAAAACAGAGGAGCTGTGTTGGAAGGGTCAGAGATGATTTTTCCAGCTCGCCTCTTCACTCCAGGGTAGTAAACGTCCTGTTGGGTTGGCATAGAAGCATCATTGATGTTCCCTGCCATCAATAGAATCATCTAGAGTCTGCTCCAGTCCTATGACAAAAAATACTCTGACCACACTGGGCGTGCATTTATTGGTTTGAGCAGCACTCAGACAAAAAAGTGCAGATGTAATTAGATGTGTTCAAATCAACTTTTTTCTGGACAACAATTTCATCATTCTCTTTAGTATACCATATCTGCTACCAATAGAATTATATTTTTGAGTATACAGATTTTAATTCTAGTAAATTTGTTTAATTTTGTCTAATAACTTTTATTCCTGATTTATTCTTATATTATACTGTCTTGAATCTCTGTTTCCTGGGCTTAACAGGACCCCAGAACTTGGGTTGGACATGTGATAGCAATGACTATATAAATTCCTAAAGTATCTATTTAATTTTTTTTTTTTTTTTTTTTAAAAAGATATGGTTGTTAACTGATGCTAGAGCTGTATTTTTTGAACACAGCTGTTTCTTAAGAAATGAAAAATGGCCACCGTATATTGTAGTTCAATTAGGACAAAGGAGCTGTTTTACCTGTATTGATCATTTGGCAGAGACAAAAGCACTAACTTCTCTAAAAGAGAGTTTCACCCATGGATTCGGCATGGACTTGTTAGTGTGTTAAAATCAACTATGACTTAATCTCATTTTACAGCATTTGAAAAATGTATTACAATGTATATCAAATCAGAATTTAAAAAGCTAAAAGCCACTGGGTTTCAGTCTCCAGCACAGTGTTAATATTGTATTATTAATTGTGATGCACAGCTATCTCTTACAGTGACAATAGTTTGCTTCACAGAGGCTAAGTATGGGCATGAGCTGTTTAAAACATTTGCCATATATAAAAGCCCAGCCACTTCAACTCATTGAGTGCCATTCATAGGAGACAGTGTGACGAAGCTCTCCGGTGAATATCTAACTTGTACAATGATGTAGTGACCAACTGGTGACATGTAGGTGGCACCTTTGGATGTAGGTGGAGCCTTTGGAAAAGAGATCACCTGTGATGGGCAGAGCGCAGAGGGAGAGGAAAGGAGTTTAAAAGACAGAAAATGGCGCTACAGAGTTGATGCTGAAGTTCCCAGCAGCTCACAGCAGCCCACACTCGACCAGAGCATGTGTGGAACCTAAGTGGACTATTGGGAGTGTGGCGATGGTGAGATAAATCATCAAAAAAACAGGGCAAGCGGTGAGACTCGGCATGTCCGGGATGAGGAGGAAGTTGCGTGTGTGGAGACTGACGGGGGGAGAGACTTGGAGGAAGGCCAAAATACAGTAAGAAACTCTCACATAGATAGCAAAATAATAATTTTGCCATCAAAAGCCCGGTCTCAGTGTTGTTTTTGTAGCTTTTTGAAGAAAACTGGAGATTTGTGTGAAACTTGCCTCTATTCAACTGCTGATTACGGAAGAACAAAACAAAATATTCTGTGGGTCTTTAAAAATCAGTCAAATGCTCTAAAACAGCTGTCACAGAGGAGGTAGAAATGTTGAAAATGGCTGACACTGAATGAGTTAAAAGTGATTCCTCATGGAGGATAGCATGAGGTGAGTCAATTTTCTAGATCACCAAACTTAACTTAAAGATTTAGAAAATTCCAGAACCACAGAATAAATCTAAACCTTGAACATTCTAATTCTAACACAAACTGTTGTTCTTTTACATTCAGCTGTTGGGGCGCAGCAGTCTGTTATGTATGTGGAGGAAAGACAAGTTCTTTTTGGTAAAACACAATTCATAAATTAACAATTACCATATTGTACCAATATTTCAGCTATTATTAACAGTCTGGAAGTGTTACACACCAGCTTCTGCAGCCAGAGTGATAATCTCTAGGTTCACTCACAGTCAAAGCAAAAGCCTGCAGACTGCAGTCCGAGCCATGACTTACACACAGTCAGCTGTCAGTGTTCACAGAGGTGCATACTGTTAGAGCCACATATGTAGCGCTTTTGTTTTTTTTTGTATGTAAATGAGAAGCTGAATCCTCTGAAGCGGCTCCAGTTGATCTGAACAATCCTTGACATGAATTTAGTACATACAGTATTTACACTCATATAAATGCAAATTGTTACTAGTTTGCTGAACTCTTCTATTGTACGTTTTTTAACAGTTATTTCAAACAACAGGATATTATTTACATTTAAATATCTTGCAAAAGACAATTTACATGCAACTTTTTTACCAATGGATAACATTTCCCCACACTTGTTGCTAATTGAGCAAATACCAATACAGACATAACCACCTCTTTAGTCTCGGCAGAAAACACAATGAGACTATTAAATGACGTGAGCAAGGCTTCTGCTAATGGAGCACCAAAGCCTCAGATATGACAGATGCTTGTATAGCAATTGGAGTCGAACATGCAAACCTACACACAATCCCCCCATGCACACATACTCATACGTTGGCTCATCTTCTGACACTCAAAACACTCGCCTGACAGTCAAGTGCTGCCAACTGACAGCTTAGACGTGCGTCTTTGATAGATCAAACCTGATTTACAATGCATTTGTTGCATGGTGTGTGTGTGTGTGTGTGAGCCAGCGAGCGAGTGTGGGAGAGTAGAGGATACATAATGAACAAATTCTGACCCTAACTCTCTGCTTTTTTTCTTTTTTCTTCTCACACACATGCACACACGCACACTCGGTATCCACTTCCATCCTTCACAGACATTTGTTTCCATCCTCACGACAGTCAATCACCTTGGTTCTTCTGTCTTTTCTCTTGTTTCTTTTCATTTGTAGACAGCGCCACTGTCGTACTCTTATTGTAAATCTGTGAAGTTGCTCCCTGAGACAATCTGTCCAGTTGGCCGGGTGTAGACAGAAGCTGCCATCTAAGTGCTTTTGTTCAATACCGAGGAGTACAGTGACAAGGGAATCCTAACAGCAGAACTGAAGGAGCTTGGGAGAGACAAACTAAAGTTCAGCAGATTTCCTTTTATTCCTCCGAAAAACAGATACACATATATCTAATAATTTAACTTACATATATATAAAGAAATAACTTGTGCAAGAAGGAAAAAAGGCTCGTCAAAACAAAAACATTACTTGAAAATCAGCTATTCACAATAACAATAATAATAATAATAATAATAATAATAATAATAATAATAAATAATAATTAGGTGGCCAAGCCCGCAGGCCCTGGGGACCACGTATGCTTAGGACCAGCAATGCTGGAAAACTCTATTGTAAGTGTTCTGATCTTTATTATTCTGTTGGCAAAAGTGGTGCTGCAGGCTAAACCGTGGAAGGGAGGGCGGTGCCTTTAACTCAGACACCGTATGTCACACATTCAAAAACCTCATATCCACAGATTCCCTGAATAGCACTGAATCACCTGGGTTGGGCCACGCCCATTTCCACCAGTAATTCTTTTGGCGCGAAAATGGGAAAACCTACTTTTTCAAACTCCTTCTTGGGGTTTTGTCCAGTCAGCGTGAAACTTGGCACGTAGAGTCTTTAGTTGGATCTGATCTATAGATCAGTAAAGAATTTTGTTCGGTCAAAATTTGCGCAAATTATTAATGAGTAAAGTTTTCTACTTAGCTATAAAAACGCGAACTGTTGCATATCGCGGTCAAAATAAATGCTAATAACACTAAATCTGAGATCCTTAGTTGCATGTGACTGTGGGGGTATGAGCCAAATTTAAATAATGTAGGCCACTTGGGGACACTACCAAATTTCAAAAAGTCAAAGTGGGCATGGCTTATTACAACATAAACAACAAACATTTATTTCAGCTGATTATGTCGATGGCTGTGAAATTTACAGGGTATATATACACACATGCCACCCATTCCAAAAAGTGTGCAACTAGGTGGCGCTTTAATGGGTGCAAACACATTTTGGCCTGTAACATTCAAAATCCTCACATCCACAGATTTCCTGAATAGCATTGAATCACCTGGGCTGGGCCACGCCCATTACTATTACAACACTGCAAATGGCACGTTGTCCTGTGTCCTGACACTCGCCCTAAGCCCGTCATCCTTTGTGACGTACTTCCATGGGCTCCGCAAAACCTGGGGGCCGAGTTGGAAGTCGGGAAGGCTTGGCCTCCTTTCATAACTTTTGAATGGTCTCAGCCTCAGAATAGACTTTCTGCTGTTAGTGTATACATCTGTGAATGGGTTTGGTCCAGAATACATCAGTGAGATGTTAGTCAGGTATGAACCCAGCAGGTCTCTCAGATGTATGGACACAGGTCAGATAGTGGAGCCCAGAGCTAACAGTAAACATGGTGATGCTGTGTTTAGTTGTTATGCTGCAAAGAAGTGGAACAAACTGCCAGCAGAGCTGAAGTCAGCATCACGTAAACATTTTTAAATCAAAGTTAAAGGCATTCTTTTTCTATTTTTGGTCATGTTGTTGATGTAATGTGTTTGTTGATGATTTGAAATGATTTTACTGATGATTTTAAATGTTTTTTTGCCAACTTTAATGTTCTTATAGATTTTAAGCTGTTGAATGTTTTCTGTTGCACCTTTTGATCATGTAAAGCACATTGAGTTGCCTTGTGTACAAAATGGGCTACACAAATACACTTCCCTTGCCTTTAGTGTAGGGGTGTTGAAAAAATGGATTCGGCGATATATCGTGATATTACGTTGCGCAAATTCTCTGATCGATTCTAAATGCATCCATTACCTTTATTTAACCTGGAAAGTCTTTTCCAGAAATAAAATGGTAACTACGCAAAGAAGTGCACTGAAACCTGGGCATGTTGACCATGTTTTCAATAAAATCTAAAAAGAAAGTACTAACTTTCTGCAGTTATTTGTTGTTCTCGGCATATACCTCAGTTAGGTTGCATTAAAGCCATGTTGCACTAAAGTCAAAGTTGGTTTAAAAACCACAGGCAGATTGTCTTATTTTTCTTATTTTAGGTTGTTGGCACATGGCTTGTTAAAGCCAATGTTTTGAGTGTAAAATATGCCAATAAAATATATTTCATACATAATGTTCTCATGAAGGTGTACACATTTACAGATTAGTTGTTTCTTAAGTCATATATTAAAAAAAAAAAATCGCAATAATCCCCTTATACTTTTATATCGGGATATATTGTATCGTATCGTGACCAATGTATCGGGATACGAATCATATCGCCAGATGCCAGGCAATACATACCCCTACTTTAGTGTGTTGTTGTGTTTTTCATATTTTTCTGTAATTTGTGTGTATTTTTCTCAGATTATGGTGATTAAACACTCGTTCATGTGATGACAGGAAGTTGGACAGACCGTGTGTCAATATAAATACAACCTAAACCACAGCCTCAGATTTTCCCAAATCTGTTTAAACATTTGCTATTTGTTTTTTTCGCTAATAATCAGACTCATTACAGGACCACAAAAAACTTTTTGAAATCATCATTAGCTTCATTGTCAGGTTGCAGTTTCTTAAAGCTTTCCTTTTAAAACGGAAATGGCAACGTATGATTTCTAAAGTTATTTTTTTTATTGTTTTTTAAGCAAAATTAAGCAGAAACTGCATGGGTGGAAATGAAGTGCTTGGTGGAGGTCCGCACTCTCCAAGTGCTTTTCTAGTTATTATTATAAAGACATTTGGTAAAATGCTCATTAGAACTTGTATATTATATTATGACCAATAAGTGAGATTAGAGCAGGTGTGCTGTTAGTGACCATTGGGGATTGTGTTCATTAATTGGTTATTTCTTCCTCAGGCCAAACAACACATGCATGATCATTTACTGAGACAAAAAAGCCCTCTCTTACATTGTATTTTCAACCTTTCTCATGTGTGTTGTTATGAATATAATTAATGACATATACATGCAAAGAAAATGCTATTTTAACCAATTGCATTTTTAAAGGCTTTCCAGTCAAAATGTGTGATAACCTGTGTAATGTGTCATTCTCAAATTAGCATTTTAAACCATTTGTCAACCATCAGAACCATCAGGTGTCATTGAGGTCAGTCTGAAAGTTGGTCCCCAGAGAGCAACCACACTGATTTGTGCATCCTGTCTCATTTTCTCTTTTATTAGTTTTCTCTCATCAGGAACCAGGTAATAAATGTTGCATTTTGGTATGTCTGTGACCTCACGAGTATGTATGAATTTGTTATATAAAAGCAGTGTGTGGTAATGTGGCTTTTAGGCTTCAATGAGGAGGCACTGCCAGGAAACTTGCTCCTTGAAGGTAAATATTATCTAATAGAAACAAAGCTCACAACACATGCACAGGCATTTAATACACATTACTGAAAACACCCTATGTATACATATATATCTATACTATGCACATAAAGCTAATGGCTATATACTATTCTGGTGCTAAACATAGTAAGTGAAGTGATAATAGCCCTGAACATTCTTAAATGGATCCAAGTAGCCTCAAAGCGCTTTACAATATAAGCCACATTCACCACTTTACACTCACATTCACACACCAATGGTGACAGAGCTTCCATGTGAGGCACTAATGTACCTTCGGGAGCAATATTTGTATTCAGTGTTTTTCTCATAGATGCTTTGACACATGGACAGGTAGAGTCTTGGAATCAAACCACCAACTTCTTCATTAGAAGACGGCCCCTCTCCAACTGAGTTAAAGGATAAACCCTAAATACCTTTCATTTTGACAGCTTTTTTATTTGTGGATAACAAATGGAATGTCCTAATGCACAGCACAATGCCTTGTAATGAAATTTTGTAATGTCAATTTGTCTGTTATTAAGGTTATTTGGCAGGCATGGTGTTTTAATTAATATCAATATCTTACTGTAATTATTGCATTGTCTTTAACAGCTTAATGTTTCTTTAGTGAAAGCTTAGTGCTTAGTGTTTTTATTTGTTTGCAGTCAGACTTACTACTGTGTACACATGCCATCAAGCTAGAAGACTCATTTAGTGCATGTGAGGATGGTGACCTAAAAATGAGTGGTTGTCAGGCATGGCTCTGAGCAGTTCTTGTTTTACATCAGTGCAAGTGCCAAATGAAAAACTGCACGATGGCCCAGCCATCTAAAGAGTACAAAAAGAATACAGGAAAACACAAAAGATGTCTTCTCTTCTCTCTGCCCAATAACAACAACCAAGCATTTTCATAAATGGATGTCACTCTACACAATGACAAAACTAAACTAGCCCAAGAGCATACAGGAAACATCTGATTCACTTTTTTTGTTATTTGGCTTTAAAAAAGCTGGAGCGAATGTGGACAAAGTGGTGGAGGAAATGGTTGGAGGGGGAAATGCAGCTCGCCAATCAGTTGATTCATCCGCCTTCGGTGATTGTCTGTTTCCAGTCATTTTCTGACATCATTTTAACCGTTTGCCAAAGGCTGCCATTTTGGTTGTTTCAGAAGGCAATTTTGACTTCCTGTTTCATTATGCGTCAGCCTTGTTTTTACTGATGTGTATTCTTTTTGTGTTGGAGACATTTCTGTGGCATACCATTGTTTCTCATGTCTGTTGGCAACTTTGGAACATTGTTGAAAAAATACTAGTCAATTCACTTTTTCTTGCTTTTTATTTGTTTTACCTTTATTTTTAATCATTTTAGTTGGTCGTTATTTATACTGAACCTAAACGGAAAATATTTAAGGAGCTAAAACAAGATATTTGCATGCTGGACATGCAGCAGATAGAGCTGTGGCAAGTTCATAATGTCATCATTTTAAAATGGACAAAAATGCTGATTTTTTTTTTTTTACATTTTGTTACATTTTTCACTTAAATATCAAACATTTCAAAAGGCTAAAGAGGGTCCAAGTCAAAACAAGTAGTGTGTAGCCTACCTAACAGCATGGTCAGTAAGTGTACAACAAGACATGTGCCAGCCACTTCCTCATGCTGGTCCTGCATTTCTGTGACTGTGGGCTATGACTTGGTCTCACACAGTCCACTAAATGTGCACGGCTTTATTCATTAACTATTTTTAACTTATAGCTACCAGCCAAGATGCAGATTAATGCTCTCACAGCTGCTCGTTTAAGGCAAATTATGTGGAAATATTTAATAAGGCAACAAAGCCAGAAGAAAAGAAAAGCCAGTGACTTGTAAATAATAGGGTGGTATTATCAGAGCCAAAACAAGACTTTTTCTCACTGAGTAATTGGTTCTTTGAACAAAAGAGAGCTTAAATAGAGGATGTGGGAGTTTGCGGGTGAGCCATCTAAATGCAATACACAAGTTCACTCCTTGACAACTCTACTTTCAGTCATGTAGCCTACCTGTCTTCGTTTTTCACACCTTCTTTGTTCCACACAGCGGGGAAATAATAATTTGTGACATCAGGACTAAAAAAAAAAAAAAGAAAGAAAAAGTAGTGCGGATATGTTTTATTCCTGAAGTGCTTCTGAACAACTTTGGCACAGAATGACAAAAGATTTCCACATCACTTGCTAACAACTCCAATACTGGAGTGACAATTTGCTGTGATTTCATTTATCCCTCTTCACTACATGCGTATCCTGTTCATCTTTATTCTCGGTGCTGATGCAGATTCATTCTTATTCAGGATGCAAGGCAGAGTACATTCTTGACAGATGACAAGTGAATTGTTAAACATGCACCCACATAAATATAATTAGAGACGCACTCACTGCAACACACAGATTCCCCAAATGGTCTGTTTTGGAGATCCCACTGAACCTAATAAAGTTTTTTGGAGGGGAGGATTGTTAAAGAAAACTTCTTTTCTAGGAGGAAAGTGAATCATGTTTGGTAGAACATGCAAACTCCATGCAGAAAGACAAGGACTCAAATTGACTTTGATTAAGTTGTGAGCAGTGGTAATATAATCTTTTGCTTTGAATTTACTCTTAAGGTGTTTCTGCTATTTTGCTTTTTGTTATTAAAAACAGAGGGGACTGTTGACTTTTCTTTTTTTAAGTGAACCCAATTATCGCTTAATGGCTACAGTGCAAACATCAGCCTTTTTTCATAAAGTATAGTATGCAAAAATACATATTCTCATTACAAAGATTGAACCAAAAAGGTGAGAAATGAAAAAGAGGACACGCCACAACAGTGCTTGTTTCCGATTCTCACCAAAAACTTTATAAGTGCAACTGGCCTAAAAACTGATAGAAAACATATTTCCACTAAAATTCTGTCGTAGAACAATCACACATAAACTTGCTAACACAATTGGAAGGTACACGTAATTTAAACCTAATATTAGATTTTTGAATTTTCCTCTTCCATATTTTCTCACACTTCGACCTGCCAAGACTGATAAAAAAATCTGTATTGTTGACGTTAAATCATGCAAACTTCCTAAATGAGTGTGGAAATATTAAACCTAAATACTCCAAATAATAATTAAAGTACCAGGAGAAAAATGCATGGAAAAGATTCACTCGACTGCCTCAAAATGAACCTGTCATTCTTACAAATTGTACTTTTTGTGTTCTATTCTATTCTACAAGTTTCTACAAGTGTCAAGAGTACAGCATCAAGGAGTGTAAAGTCTCCACACAAATCAGAGAAGTCTCAACTGCAACTTCAAGCTGTGATTCACCTACAATAATGTATTATCTGTCAGATGAGTTGACAACACTAAAAAGATAGCGATGTTTGTTGGAAGTTGAATGAAAATCTAAGTCTCAATGCGGAAGCTGTTCTTTTATAGTGTGAAAGGTGACGTATGTATTTTTCCCCTAATGGTACAATTTGGCCCTACACAAGAAACTAAAGCCGTAATGCAATGCTGATAACAAAAGCAAAGAGATTTGGTCGGCAGGTCCATTCATTATATGTGATGTGAACAGGATGAGGTTTGTTTGTATGGTAAAATAGGAAATGCATTTAAGAGCTTCAGATCATTCAAGACAGATGAATATAAAACAGGACAATACGTTTTAGGTGTCAATCCTTTCGGTATTTTAATAATCTTATGTAACTTTAATTTGATTGGAGTTTTTAGAGTGTAGAGATATTTAAAATTATGCAGACTCTCTGCTCTAAAGTCACTTGATAAGTCCTCTCAGCGGTGCTATTCAAGTGCTATTCCGGCCTACCGGACTCAAAACGCCTCTCACTTTGTTCTTGTTGTTGTGTACACTGGTTAAAATTGCTACTCCTCTGTTATTCGTGAATGAATCGGGCTTAAATTTGGTATGTATAATCTACAGATGTGTACCCATTGATGCTCGGAGCCCGATTTTCGATTTGAGGCCCAAAAAGAAAAAAAGAACGAAAGTCGATTTCTCATTTATTTGCGAGTCAAATATTGCGACTGTTGGTGGTACCGAATCATTGGCACATGCCAATATATAAATGGGGCCCATTACCACATATGTGTCACGGGGGCCCCCGGGTGCCCCATTTTTCAAATGACTATTCCTCCGTTAATGCTCATTAAATCGAGCTGTAATTTGACATGGATATTCTGTGAACGGATGTCAAGAGCCTCTCGGAGACCTTTTTTTACTCGGTGGATGTGTCACGGGGGCCCCCGGGTGCCCCATTTTTCAAATGACTACTCCTCTGTTTGTTCTCATTAGATCGGAATACTGTTATTGGAAATGGGGCCTGGGGGCCCACCCCCCATTTCAGGTAATTTCCAAATTTATGCCAACAGTCGTGTGATATAGTGTTTCAAAGGTAATTCAACTCTTTTTTTTTGGCAATTTCCATTAAAGTTGTTTTCTCATTTTTTTGTGAGTCAAATATTGCGACAGTTGATGCTACCTAATCATTGTCACATACCAATGTATGAATGGGGCCCATTAATTCGTATGTGCCACGGGGGAGCCAGGGGGCCCCATTTTTCAAATGACTATTCCTCCGTTAATGCTCGTTAAATCGAGCTGTAATTTGACATGGATATTCTGTGAACGGATGTCAAGAGCCTCTCGGAGACCTTTTTTTACTCGGTGGACGCGAGTCATTGGACTGAATTCTCGGGAATGTGGTACGTGCTATTCAACGCTCTTACTGATGTCACGGTGACCCCAAAAACACTACCTCAGTGACATTTCTGGCTTTTTCATGGACTGACAAAAACAATGACAGATGTTGATATTTTGGTTTTCCACTGAAACACCCGATATCGGCCGACAGCATATGACGGGGAACACATTAAACAAAACAGAACAAAAATTGACGTCAAGCAAATTACTTAGTCCGGCAAAGAGGCATAGGAAATCACTGTAAGCCGTAGCGGTTCTGACACGAATGACTCCCTGGAAGGGCAACCTCAATAAAGGTTATTTTCAAAGAGTGAAGCTTTAAGAAATAGAGAATTGAGAGGAAAGCACGAGTGTAAAGAGTCACTATTGGAGTCGACTTATTCACTCAGAGCGGACGATCACTGAGAACCGTTTAACTCACACGCATGGTGCACTGCGTGCGCGTCGTACAGCAAATACCCTTAAATCTGCTCTTTTCTGAAAAAATCTGCCTGCACTTGAGGCTGAAACAAAGCGTGCTCTGGCCTGTCTGCGCACGCTGACGTCTCCAGGTGTTTGCACACCTTTGGGTGATGTGGCGGTGAATGTCGAGGTGTGTTTGTGTGTTTTAAACACACAGACACCTCGACATACTCATAATTTATGAGGATGGGCGCTCAGTCAGCCCAGCCTCAGCACTGTAGCACTATATAAAAGTAATGATTTTTTTTTCCTTTTTTTTTTGTGCCGCCCCCTAGAGATTGCCGCCCTGCACGGCTGCCCATGTTGCCCATATCAAAAACCACCACTGACTATAAGAAGAAGTAAAAACACGTCTTGTAAAAATCCAATTCCCACAATGCATTGCGCAAAACATTCACAAAGTACAGGTCACATTTACGCTGAAAACAATAGCAATCTTTTGAGCGGCAATTTCAACCTTTGTGAGTGGAATCCTGTTTTTCAGAGGAAATATATTAAAAAAAAAAATTTTAAATCTGCAAGGCCTACACTATGTCTTTATCTGTTATAAGTTGCTGGAGACAAAAACTCTTTATCAGAAGGAGGACAGAGAAGAGTCGGACTAGGATGAATAAACTGCATTACTTCATACCTAATAATATACGAAATTGAGCAGAAAAAAGTTTTTGGTTTTGGGGTGGACTTACACTTTAAAAGAAGTGTTTACAGTGGAGATCAAAGCCAACTTTTGAGGTGAAAAGTTCACCCTTTTGCTTATTTTTTATCGGAATCAGAATAGTTTTTTATTTGCCAAGTAGAGTTTTAAACATTACAAGGAAAAAATAATTGCCATAATTGGTAGGTCAGTATCTTAGTTTATCACCGTGTGTACCTTTAAAAAACAGACTGCAACCAACACCATGGTCAGGCTAATTTCTCTCTCTGTGCTGTTGATTGGACAGTCAACAAAGAAGTGAATCAGGCTATATTGCCGTTTTGTGTAAACTGAAAAATTCATTTCAGTCTTTTGAATTCAAGCTGACTAAAAGTACGGACAAATGGATTTATGGAAATCAAAAAACATCTTTTCACTGAAGTTTGTAATACGTCAAAGTCTAGCCGCAGTGAGTTGGTACAGTACAAAGACATTTGCTTCAAGTTAAAGGGGACAGAAATGAGATTTGGGTGTAAATTGGAGAAGCTTACTACGTTTTGTGCAGTAGTGATTCAGAGCTATAAAAATGTTATTGTTTCTCTCAGAGGCAAATAATATAACTTCTCTCTTTTTTTATCAACTGCCTGGAGAAATACGATTCCCACATTTTAAACTTTTGAACTGAATTGCCCCAATTACTGCGGTCCAACTGCTATTAAATTTGTTGTCAGATGGGAAGGAGTATTTGTTGAGAATTAGATGGCTATACAACATTAGACACTAATTAGTTGCTTGGATAAGAGAAGAGGAGAATGCAGATTGCAAAATGTGTTGATACACAGCCAAGTAGTCTGTTGTGTTTCTTCTTGTGTGTGTTGGAATATTCATTAGTATTTTTCACACTGAAAAGTAGTTTACATGCATGAAACATTGTACTGTGGCTTGTTTATGCTAAAATAGAAGACGTTTCTAAGCATCTACTGTTTACTTTTTCCTCTCTTTAAGACTTGAAAAAAGTTATTGTATAGGCACTTGAGATCTTTACATCTGTACAGAAATTTTGCAATGGTTGACTGTATTTTATTGTGTTCTTGCAAGTGTGATATATTGCCATGCCTGTATGCCCAGGCTAAGGGATCAGCCTTTATTTCTGTCTCTGGGTGTCCCATGAGCTCTAAACAAAGGCTGGCAGTAGCCCAGCTCAGAACAGGCATCAGCTCCTTAAGCCTTTCTCTGAATGTGTGTGCATGCATGTCCCCGCTTTGGTCTTTTCTGGTGTGTGAGCATGTCTCTGTCTGTGTGTCTGTGTATGGGTGCAGATGTCCGTGAATGTTGTGGCCATGCCTGCTTGCCTGACCAGCAAGATTTGATTTAAAATACATATTCAGCGCTTTATGCTTTTTTTTTCTCTCTCTCTTCCTCTTTTTGCTTCAGCCTCTTCTCTCCGTTTTAAGGGTGTTATTAGATGGAACAACTCTTGCCGCTGGCGATTTTCCTCTTAGCTCTCTACATCCAAAAGCATGTGGGTTTTGAATCCCAGTGTGAGTGTGAGTAGACATCTGCTATGAGTAATAAGAGCAATGTGAAAATATTGGAGTGTCTGTCTGGTCCGTCCTGTATTGACTAGAGGCAGAAAGTAAGGTAAGCAACAGTCTGAAGGGCAGATTGAAGTGTTTTCTGATATCCATTCATTTATGTCAGCATAAGTCCCATTGCCTTGTCACTATCGGTTCATGTCATGTTTTATATTACCCACCAAACTGAAAGGTGGCCCACTCTCACTATGACCCTTCCCTGGCCCTTTCTCAGCAACTCCCTGTGTCTCTCAATGCACATGTCAGTTTCATACAGACTGGGACGCTCCTCGTATCAGGACCAGTCACATATGCAAAGTAAGAGCCCAGGGCATCCGTCTATTAAAAGATACATCCATCATCACATCCAATTTTAATAAGGCAGGAATAAAAAAGATGCTAACACAGCAAAATGAAAATTCTCAGAACGATCCTTAGGGTAGCCGGAGCCTGAACAAGCACTGTAATGCAATGTATGCACATGCACATATATGCCAAGGTCACTCCGCTCTGCTGTTCATGGCTCATGAGATGCTGCGCTGTATAATGTGTGTGCACGTGTGCCTATCTCTGAGAGGATTTACAATTGTAAACTTTTAGTGCAGGGAAATTGTTTCAGCCTCTGTAGAATCAGGTTACACTCAGATCAGGGGTAGGTTTGAGTTTGAAGTGTCAAGGCCATGGCTGAAGAGATGTTCACAATAATTGTTTTGGGGAACCTTGGACCAAAAGTGCTGATTAAAAAAACAAAACAAAAAACATTGCAATCAAGTTCTACGTGTCGCCTCATATAAATATTCAAACACTAAAATGCTTTTTTTTTTTTTACTGTCCTATACAAACAATCAATAATACTAGATTAAATAACCTAGGATACTTTAGAAATAACAAGCAACCTTAAAAGGAAAAAAAAAACAGGATTCAAACATTTTCCGTTTATTCATTTTTCAAGGCTCAAAGGAAGAAGCAGCCTAATTAATTCCATCCGACAAATCATTCGATGATTTCAACCCAAAAAAGAAAACAATTTTTTTATTTATTTTTTTTATTTATTTTTTATTCAAAGACACATTAAAGCATAATTTCCTTCTCTTGAATGAAATAGGCATTACCTGGAACTGACTTTTTTCACTTTAATTTTCAGGAGAAAAGTTCAAATGAAAAGTTTCAAAAGAACCAACAAAAACAAGTAGTTTAAGCATTGAGTCAAGGACTATTTCAAACCAATAAAGACTCCTAATAACTGCTTTAAGAGCACTAATTGCTCTCGCACATTCAATCTTTACCACACTGCAAATACAAAAAAAAATTATTACTTAGATTCCCAGTCCATGGGCTACTGTCACTTGCATTGTATAAATATATTATTGCCCACATAATGAAATAATATAATACTAATGTTACTAATGTTACTAAGTGCTGCATTTGACACTGTAGATCATACAATTTTGTTGCACAGATTGCAAACATGGGTTGGACTAAATGGAAAATTAATGCAATGGTTTAAGTCCTACTTGGAGGAGCGAAGTTATTTTGTAAGCATTGGAAACTTTGAATCTGACAGATTACCAATGTCATGTGGGGTTCCTCAGGGCTCTGTTCTTGGACCCCTTCTGTTTAGCCTATATATGCTTCCTTTAGGACAAATTTTACGTTGTAATTGTGTGTAAAGCAGCAAGCTTCTCACAGAAGCTTGCTGCTTTTTCACCTACTCACTCTGCCGTGCCATGCTGACTGCTTTCTCCAAAGTCAGATCTGCATCTAGCTGCATGCATTCAGACAGCTTCTTATCTAACAGACTGACGACCAGTCTGTCCCTAAGTAGATCATCATGTAGCACCTCGTAATTGCAGTGTACAGCCAGCGCTTATAGTGAAGTAACAAATGAATTTACTGTCTCACTCTCTTGCTCTTTTTGCAGGTTGAATTTGGCACGTAGGTATATTATTCTTTTTTTACCACAAAGAAACTTCGAAAGCTGTCACGCACCTCTGTATACAATCCGCGTTGAGCATCTGTCAGAGCCATCCCACGTAAAACATCATCCGCCTCATCCCCCATGCAGTATATCAAAGTATTTACTTGTTCTCTTCAAAGCTTGCATTCAAGTTACTTGCCAGACAAAATCTGTCAAATCTCCGGATCCATTTGGCCCACTCTTGCATCTTGGAAATGTCTAAAGGCTCTGGTGGTTGGATGTTAAACGTAGCGCTCGGGCCTGCTGCAACAGCGGCACCCGGAGCGGCTGCTATCCCTCTGTTATCAGCTCTGTCTTCACTCATTCTCAACTTTTCTCTCTTCTTCTGCAGTGTGCAAACGATCCTCAGGTTTTGGGCTTGCCTCGCAATGTTACTACAGGACTTCTGACACCATGTTGTGTTATTAAACACTGCGTGAGTCAAACTGTAGCTTTTAAATATACTTTTATTGAACCGTGTCAACCTAGCCTCTAGCTTGTATAACTACCCATCAGCCACTCTCCTCGAATGTGATGTACAGTGGTTGATTCTGTGTTTACATTGGTTCCTAGCTGGTTTCTCAGATTTCCTTTTGCATTTGTTTTTTTTTTTTCAAGTAACACTTTACTTGAAGTTTTATACATAAGGCTGACCATACACTGTCATTATTATGAAATGACACCTGTCATTAGCATGAATAAGGTTTGATAAAGGCTGTCATTTAGTGTTGTTCATTACCCTTTGTTACCCTAACCCCTTACCCCTAACCCTACTTAACCTCACTGGATCCCTCCACCTAACCCAAAAAATGCTAACATAGCTCAAAAGGTGTCATTGTTTAGCGAATGACACTTAATGACAGCCTTCATGACACCTTATTCATGCTAATGAAAGGTATCATCTATACTATCATTCAAGGGACGTCTGTGTGGATAGATGTGTGTGTGTGGAGCAAACATCTCCCCGACGCGGTGCGAGTTCCACCTGAAACAGTCAACGGGTTCCAAATACCCAGAGTGTGTGTATCTGTTATTTTGGAGTAATTTGGTCATTTCAAAATGTTTATTTTAATTTTATTTAACTTCTGGACGGCCCCGAAATGAAACCTATTCATCTTTTGACCTCAGGGTGTGAGGGGGCGCTAGTGCACCATCTATATCTATTTCACTGCAGCGCTCCTCACCCGAGCAAGAGTCATGTGTGCGGCCACTCTTCCTCCACTTCCTCAGTATTGACCTCAACCCGTTCAATACTCTATCTGGAAAACTGCGGATTCTGTGTGGTGCCATGCATGAAAGTTAAGCTCTGACCACTCGGTTTGAAGGTAAAACATGATTTTTGTTTTTTAAAAAAAGACAGCCGAATTGTAGATAATACTTTAATTTACTTACTCACTCGTGTAGTTTGGAGCTTTGCATTTTGTTTTGCGCAGTTTTGTTGTTTTTCTGCGCTACAATCGCTATGGAGTTTGGTTATCAGCGTCTTAAACATTTCACACACACACGGTATTTATTTATTTATAATAAAAATATCCTAAATGAGTAAAATAAAACACAAAAAAATACACAAAAAGACAACTGAAAGAATAAAAAATACACGACTCCAAAAAATATACATTACAGAAAAATACAATGCCGGTGCACGGAGGAGATGGATGTAGACACACACACAGTATTTATAATAAAATATACTATATGTGTAAAATAAAACAAAAAACTAAACTATATTTATACAAAAAGTACACACAATTACAACGGAAATGCATAAAAATACACAAAATTAAATATTTATACAAAAAATGACAACAGAATCACACTACAATGGCAACAAAAAACTATAATTACACAAAAATACAACAGAAAGATACACATAATGACTCCAAAAAACATACATTACAGAAAAATACACCAAACAAAAAAATATAAAAGTGAGTAAAAAAACAACACATTTATCATGTTCATGTCCCATAGAATTAAACCAGGGAAATCGCACACATGGTTTCATTTTGTACCCGCAAATAAACCCTTTATAACACTACAGAGTACAGAGTATGTACACCTCTTTGTACATCCAAACTTCAAAGACATACTCATTTGGACATAATTAACTCTACTGAAGCTCCCACGTGAATGCATACTTCCGACGGGCACTGTACTAGTGTTATAATAATGACAGCGTAATGTCAGCCTTATGTATAAAACTTTGAGTAAAGTGTTACCAATTTTATTTTATTTTTTATCACTACGGACAACACAAGTATGTGTGATGGAGAGTTTCTGGATGTGTATAAAGCCGTTATTGTGACCAACTTTTTGGTTTTTTGCATTTTAAATTATTTTCGATTAAGGCAGGCGCTTCTATAACGTGATGCAGCGGGAAGTGGGTTTTAATCTAACAAGTGATGTTAAGTTATTCTTTGTAACTTCATCCTGTTGTTTGATGCAATTTTACTGCAATAATCTAGAACGCTTACAAGAATAGTGTTGAAGGATGTTGGCGTGAAGTGTGTGCTACTCCAATGAACATCTTGAAACTTGATATTAATGCATTTGTATATGATTGTAATGAAAAGCAAAAATGCATAAGGTTTAGATTAGAGTATCGTAAAAACTAAATTGGTGGTCGACGGTTGCCCTACCCTTAGAAACACCCTCACTTCTAAAATCACTGCTCCACCCCTGGATTTAGGTCATAATCACCCAAATATTTCATGATCAGAATGTGTATTAACTTCACTCATTTCATGACGACATTTATTCATGAAACTGTTGAGTTGATGAAATAGGACGAGCACATTTGTTATTAATAAATGAATATCAATCAAGTACAGTATGCTTTGGCCCAAGTTGATCTGATTTACTGTAAGTTGGATGAGTGTGGCAATGGCATATTGATCAAAGGTTATGGAGCTATGAAGTGCGATTAGCACTAACTTCATAGCTTCACTAATGAATGATGAGCTCGATGTGTTGGTTGATATCAGACGACAGTTCAATATGTGCACAAACCATGAAATTACCATGGAAACGTGGCTCTTTGCTCTGCTTCATCTGGAAGCTGTTTAACCAAAGTGATTTGATATTGAATATTTGTTATTTTTGTTCTTAACTAATATTGGCTTTATCTTTTAAAACAAAATTAAAAAAAATGAAAGCTTTCAGACCAAACTTCTTTGCCAGTGTAACAGCAGAAAATATTGCAGTAGGATGATCATTTTCAGGAGAAAGATTCACCATCCTGCCCACGGTTTTACTTTGGCACCAGGATCAGTCCTGGCCTCAGCATTATCAGTGTTCAACACAGCATTTTCAATATGAAGACTCGCTGATTGAAATCCCAAGCACTCAATTTGAGGTTCATTGATAGTGGGTGCTCAACTCCTGAAAATGATGTGTTATTTTTTACTTTGATGTGTAAGTGCAGCACACAACGCAGCCATGAACTCCCATGAGGGAATTTCATTGTTGAATGTGAAATAGTAAAAGTTTTTGTTTTCATTCTGTGATACCATCTGAGTTTGTGTTAAGATATCTGAGTTAAAATTGAGATAAGAACAAACGGCAGTGTGACACATACCCAAACAGACCTATTATAAGCCTTATTGATCCATGCCCAGAGATGAACATCTCAGAGCAGCACTATGTCATGTTTCAACATTGCAGCCTGAAAATAGAATTTCCCTTGAGAAGTTAAATGTAGTTAAGCCAGAAAAAAAGCTTTCACCGCCCGGGATGCTCCTGATGACAAACCCCTCTCTTAGTGCTGCATTATATGGTGCTTGTACAGCTTGGATGAAATAAAACACCAAATCTCCTCTTGAATATGTTTCCCCACTCTGTCCATTTAATGGAATAAGTTTACCAAGGTCATGTAATTGAGTACACAAAGGGTTGTACCTGAGAGAGACAGCAAAACAAACAATTATGTTCTAATAACGTTTTGTTTCGCCTTATAATCCATGCCGGGTAAAAGGCAATGAAGTGTTTGTAGTTCTCAAGGTTTATCACTAGACTTAAATCAGAGTACTGCAGTACAATACAAGTCAATAAATAAATAAATAAAACACAAAAAAGCTCATATGTGCCATGAGGATATGGGGCACCGATAGTACAGTTCCGCATGCTAAAATAAACAGCAACTTTTTTCAACATTAAGCAACAAACCTTTACTTTTGTTGCGTTACTTTTAAATTTACAGCAATATTTGTGAAATGTGTGATACTGTATTTCTTTTCTCATAAAAATATAATGTCAATGTTAAATCTAAATCTAAATGTTAAATCTAAATCTAAATGTTAAATCTAAATCTAAATGTCACAGGTGAAACTAAATATTTAGCTAAAATGCAAATTCACCGGGGGGACCAACATTAAGATCATGGTGCAAACTCACCATAGAATTTGCATATTGGCTAGCTATTTAATTTCACCCGTGACATTTAGATTTAACAAGTCAATTTAGATTTATAATGAACATTTACTTTTAGATATAACATTTAACATTTTGATTTAACATTATTATATTTCACGAGAAAAAAAAAATATCACAAATTTCACAAATATTCCTGTAAATCAGGTCAAAAATAACAAAAACTTCCCATACATTTTTCAATTGTGGTTTGTTGCTATATGATGCAGAAAGTTTCTGTTTATTTTAGCATGTGCAACTTTACAATTGGCACCTCCTAATGAGGCAGAGCAGGTATGTGTGGATGTTTGTAGAAACTCACAGAAATAATGAGGTTTTAACATGTATATCAGGTGGAAGATGGCTAGAAGATGGCTTTACCAACTTAGTTAACGCGAAAAAAAAAGTGCTTTAGGCTCTTTGAGAAGAAATAAAACAGAGAGTCACTTCATCTTTGCTTGTTCACTTTACTGCTTTATTAAGCTGCTAAAAATCAAGCACTGGACATTAACGTGCGCCCGTTTCCTAAATCACACCGTATTATGATTTTATTTTTTAGCAGACACAGCAGAGTCGGTAAATATCGGTAAGACCTAGTCACCTTACGTCCACTAGAAGTTTGAAAAACGCTGTTAATAATGCTACAGTATAACGCCTGCCCCACACCTGCCCATGAGTCGTTTAAAGCTTTTTCTGGTCTTTTTTACACACGTGTATCAGTGCAGTGCGATGCCACAGGGCAGGCCTGATTCTAACTGAGCCGAGACAATCCATTGAAAGCCAACTAGTCTGTTAGTAACAGACTGTTACTTTGATCTAAGCCAGAGTCTGGATGTGTATTCACAACAAGCACATTTTCAAGGGATATTTTTTTTGTGTCCAGCAGAACACAACATGTGAAATAAAACCATCCAGTTGTTTGTTTGTGGTTTGTGTAAGTGTTATAACAAAGAGCAAATTGCCCTTTTTCAAATTTTCTACATTTGTAACGTTACACGTGAAATCGGGAATCAATGTTGCCAGATCAGATGGACAATTTCCAGCCCAATCACATCTTAGAACATCCCAAACACAAACCACGAATCTGGCAACACAATGGGACACAGCGGTTCGGACTATCACCT
The DNA here is from genome assembly GCF_900634775.1 of Gouania willdenowi. Classification (NCBI taxonomy): domain Eukaryota; kingdom Metazoa; phylum Chordata; class Actinopteri; order Blenniiformes; family Gobiesocidae; genus Gouania; species Gouania willdenowi. Next base: position 28,313,108 of record NC_041044.1, read on the forward strand.
TGAATGGACTATTCCTGTAATCTCTACATGAGATGATGACAGTAAAACAACGTAGCAGCTGTTGAAGCTGCTGTTGTTTTTCTGACTCACAATCACAATATCCGCTTAAATAGCCATGTGTTTTACTGTAATGTGCAGTTTTTTGGCTGAAAACAAGAAGAGTGTGTGAATAGCAAAAGAAAGTCGCTAGTGATCAACTGTTGCGTGGAGTCCATGTTGCACACACCCAACACAGCATAACGTGGATGGCTGTTCATCATAGGAATGGGATCCACACAAGGTTCCTGCTGCTTAACAGAAGGTTTTCCTTGCCGCCATGATGAATTCATGTTGGGTGTGGGATACATATGTATGTGTATATACGTATATATGCATATGTGTGTATCCATAAAATGAAGAGTCCGTCCTTAAGACTGCTCTACTGTAAAGTGCCTTGAGATACCATTGGTTATGATTTGGCGCTATACAAATAAAGATTGATTGATTGATTGATGTCTATAGACATGCCCACTCAAACAGCCTGGTTTTAGAATTGGTCAGAGTCACTTTTCAGATGGATAAAACTCCAGAAAACAGGCGAGTTTGGGAAAATAAACCTCAAATACTATGTTCTTGGGGTTATTAGAACAAATGGAGATGGGTGAAAAATGGCATGATATGTCCCCTTTAATTTTTGTGGATATATATATATATATAGATAGATTGTGGATATACTGTACATAACTGTATATAAAGAGTTGCTGCTCCTGGAGCAGTTAAGACATGCCGGGTGTAAAAAATCATCAAAGAACAATCTATGCTTTGCTGACTACCTACTGCTCAATACTCACTATACTTTTCTATTGACGATTCTCTCAATCCAACCTAGTCACCACAGATTGGAGAGTCCACAGGAGGGGCGGGGCCAACAGTGGTGGTTTGCCATGTAAGAGGCCACCAAAATGTCATAAACCATCATTCAATCAGCCAATAGCAAATTCTGTTGTAATAGCTGGGTTTCAAACCATAAAGGCAGTCACCCCTACAGTTTTACAACAAAATATGGCAAATTGAAATACTTAAACTGAAATGTCAAGTGTTGGACTAGGATCAATCAGCAACACTACTTCATACCCAAATACAAATGCTTCAAGCAGAATAAAAAGTGGTTTTGGGTTAAACAATACATAATATTGAATGTATAATTTATATCTGTATGGCAAAAAAGTAACTGTAATGTTTACACTAGACGAGGATGGGAATAAAAACACACTGACACAAGATAGCCCTGGTCATTCAAGGTCTGTCTTGCAACCATCCTCCATTGGATTTGGATCAGAAATAACAGCCTGACCCCAACACACTATCTGGGCAGAGAATGTGCCTTCTACCCCTGGGAATTGAAGCATCTTTCCCACTTCATTCAGTCATATCCTAGGCCTTGGCAGTCTACATGATGTTGGGCTTTAATCAAGTGGTTGAAAAAGGCCTTGTTGGCCCCTTGACGCAAGTGATGGCCTTCTTGACATTGGAGCCAAATGGCTCTGACTTTATTCTCTCTACTTCCAGTGTTGCAGCAAGAGCTATCAGTAGCTTGTTTTGGTGTGACTTATCTTGGGTTAGTGATGTTTTGGTTCCTGAAAATATGTGTGTGAATGTCAACTTTTGACCACATGAGCATTATTATTATAATTTACTGGTACATAGCTCTAGGCTTATGGAATCACTGAATTGCCAAATATAAAAGGAAATAAATGTGAAAATATAAAGAGAATCAATGATTAAAAAATATACAAATGTAGTCATATTCTTTTTCCATTTTGTCTTTGCTTTTCATTTAGCTTTTGCTTATTCCATTTTGTCATTGCCTTTTTTGTTTTATTCTTTGTCTTTTTTCTATTTGTGTTTTGACATTGCTTTTACTTGATGGCTCAAGCTGTCAAGTAAAAGCAATGTCAAAGCAAAGACCTGCCCACAGTCCTTGCTATGTGTCTTTCTGTACAGGGTGACTAGTCGATACCTGATCACAAAATTTAAAAATGGAATCAGTAACTTACTCTAAATATCACTATATTAAAGTAACTGATTACTTTGAGATTACTTCAACATCAATCATGCAAAAAAATACACAAAAGGATAGAATACGTGTAACTTACTCATATGACAATCATAAAATCACCTTTTACAGTCACACTGTATTAAAGTTAATGTTTACGTTTAACATAGACTGGGAGAAACCACAGTAGTTTAAATAAATAAGGTGTCAAAAGAGTATCAATCAATTTGCTCATTAACTATGAACAATTCAGTTGAATAATTGACCACAGACCATACTATAATGATTACTGTATTATATAAAATCAGTGTTATTGTTACAGTTTTGTAATATATGTAAAACAAAAAAGCACCACCTGACAGTGGTATGTCAGGTTTTAACTAGTTCTATAGTTATAGTTACAAAGGTTACAGACACAACATAGTCACAATTGTCAATAGACGTTTTAGGTAGTAACGTGCTCCAGGGTAAATTACAAGTAATTCCCCTACACTGGTGTCAGCATGTCTTTCATGTGTCATGTAATGTACGGGTGCTGACTTTAATTCAATCTGTGCCAAATACAATTTGCTGAAAATGATCTCCTAGATTAACAAATGCAGTTAGCCTGCAGCCTTCTGTCAGAAATATTTATATTTCACTACAACATGATTTGTTTTTGCCTTTAAACCTCCCTAAGAAGGCTTTTAAAAGACTGGATGGTTATAACTTACAACCCATCCATCCATCCATCCATCCATCCATCCATCAGTCTATCCATCCATTTTCTGACCCGCTAACTTACAGCACAGTGCAGATAAAATAATACAGAGTAAAAGCAAAAATCCCTGGATGACAACAACATTTTAACAGAAGGCATTCACATTGTACTGTTATATTGTTTTCTTTTTTGGGTTTAAATGAAACATGATGCTGCAGTTTCCATAATGGATGCACCCAAATAAAAAATTGTGCCCGAAACTGAAACACCAAAAGAAATTATTATACAAATTATTAGTCCCCCATTACATTTCTGGCTCTCAATGTGTACTAACCACTAAAATTAAGACATTGCAAGAGTATGAATTATTATTGCTTAAAAGAATAAATCAATTAAAAATATGAAAATATTTATTTAGCATGGACATTCCAACAATGCGCATTATAAAATAAAATTAAAAAAAATTGTTTAACCTGACCCCACTCATACATTTCTAATGTTGTACAGGCCTATAACTGACTGACCTGTTGGAAGAGAGTCATGTTAAATATGTTGTCTAATTAAAACACAAAGTGCATTGAAGTTCTTGATTAAAAATTAGCTTCTTGGTTTTATTTATTATCCAAGCATGTTCTTTAGATGCACACACAGCTCTGTGTACATTTCTTGTGTGCGCTGCTTTAATTTCAATCCCATCAATGATCTTTATAACGTGGACCATTTACAGTCGTAATAAAGTTCAGATGTGCACTGACAGCAGAGTTGTGGCACAAATATAATGCCATACGTGCCGTGCTTCAGATTGCTGTGTAGAGGTCCCACGGAACTACAGTGTTGATGTGACACAGAAACATAAAACACACTTACTGCTCCGTCAACTCTGAGTTTTCAAAGCAGTTTATTTGCCATTTGCAGTATAAAACCACATTGGAAAAGAAGGCGCAAGTAGCTCAAAGTGCACTGTCAAACATTCATTCATAAAACTTAGAAGACGGTCTTAAAAACAAACAAGCCACATAGTTAAATAAGTTAAAAAGGTTACAACAGTTTAAAAATTACATTTTAAAACACAATTAAAAGGTAAAAAAATAATGTAGCCTGATCAGAACGCACTGTTCAAAGACATCACAGCTTGTGGAGAAGTTCAAACAAGTTCCTAGCAGGATGCAGCGCATCCTTATTGATGGCTACTGCCTGAGACAGACGTCTTTGTAAATGTCCTCAAGGACAGAACGTTCCACACCGATGGTCCTACTGGCAGAGCGGACAACCCAATTTGAAGTTTCTTTTTGTTCACTGTAGAGTTTCAAACCACATCGTGATTGCAGAAGTAAGAAGACTTTCTATACCACAGCGGTAAAAAATTTAAAGAATCTGCTCATTGAGAGTAAATTATTTCAGTTGACGAAGAAAGAAAAGCCGCTGGCGAGACTTTTTCACGACGGCACTTATATTTGAACTCCAGCTTAGATGTATTGTATCCAGCCGCTTTGAGTCCACGGACACGTTGGTCTGTTTTTAGAAAAAAACGCGCAGTGATTACGCTGCTTGCATCATCCCAACATTGTTACAGCTTGTTTCACGTGTTCATTTTTCGTGGTGAACTGCCGTGAAGTGTCTTAATACGTAAGCGCGTACTGTTTGATGCACTGATGCATATTCCGTTTGCTTTTAAAATGTAATCCCCCAAAGTAATCCCCGTTTTTATTTTAAAAAAAAAACTGTAATCTGATTACACCTTTTTATATATACTTTTAAGAGATTACAGTTACATGTTTTTTGTATCCTGATTACGTAACACCGTTACTTGTAATCCATTATTTCCAAAGCCTTCTAATACAGCAGGAATCGTGAGATCAGGTATCGACTAGTCACCCTGGACAGAAAGACCCGCCCCCAGCCCTTGCTGTAAGTGGGTCATTGATTTGACATTGTTTTTACTGACAGCTTGAGCCATCAAGTAAAAGCAATGTCAAAACGCAAATGGAAAAGACAAAGACAAAACAGAAAAAGCAACGACAAAATGTGGAAAAAGCAAAGACAAAATGGTAAAAGAATATGACTACATTTGTATATTTTTTATTATTGATTTTCTTTATATTTCCACATTTATTTCCTTTTAATTTTGGCACTCCTGTGATTCCATATAGGCTGAGCCAACGTGTTTTGCCCCCAACAAACTCAAGTGCAGTGAAGAATAACCTCTTTTAGTTTGTTTTTTGCTTATATTTTGTGTCAAAATCTCCAATGAATAATTCTTCTACGGTGGTATTTTGGGAATACTGCTGTCTATCGTATGTGTTGCTATTTACAAACATTTTGCACTTGTATCTATATTGCAGTACTTTTCACTTTAACTGTCAGATGCCTACTACTCTTCAGTTGACTTAGGTAAACACCTCCACAAAAAAAAACATACACTTAAGAAATCACAAAAAATCCTTATTTTGAACTTTAAAGTTTTTCAATTTCTTGTGACAAGTTTTAATGATTTATTTATTTATTTTTTCCGTTTTTGCACCTGTCACTTCTGACTTAACTAGATTCGATTCTGTGGAAGTGAGGCATTTCTAATCCTCCATTTGCAGCAAAAAGTCATCGATGTAACATCCAATTTAAAGAACACATCTTGTTAACCAAACTTGTGGCTCAGGCTGCCTTTGACTCTAAACCTGTTCATTCTGATGTTTTACTTTTAACCCGTTTTTAGCCATTTTCTTTTTAGTATATTTAATCATTGTATAATTGTGGTAGTATATTTTTTACAAGTTTTGGCCATTGGACTTCAGTGTGTACAATCTTCTGGCCTGATATGAATGGCATATAGTAAAGACATGATGAGACCAAAGAAATGTTTCTTTGTTGAAGCTGCACATCTAAATAGCTTTCTGCTATTCATATATTTACTCTCAATCTTCCATTGAAATGTGTGTTTACTTGAGTATCTGCAATTTCATCCAGCTTCTTCAAACTCTTCGAACTCTTAAAACCATAAGCCCTTCATTTCCATAGTAAATTCTCTACTCAAACTTTGCCTGATAATTAATAAGACCTTTAGTATTTTTTATTTGCGTAAAGCACTGACTTTAAAACTAACTTTGTGACACTTGAAATATGAAAAAGTTATTGACTCAAATCCTATTTCTTTACTGCCTTCCTTAAGTCCTGTTCAGAAAGTATTTTGGTGATACTGAGTGAAATCCTGAGAGAAGTCAATGCATTATATATTCAGAAAAAAAACAAAAGAAATCACATCTCCCCCCAAGAAAACTGACCAATCTCTGCCATTCGGTCTGACTGGCTAGAATCAACCAGATGCCTTCATGTCTCATCCGTCCCAGGCCCCTTTAATTCACCGTTGAGATAGTTTCTGCAATAAGTTTAAATCAAGCTCTTATTTCAGAATCTGAATCATTTTATTTGTCATTGCACAAAATCACAACAACATTTTATTTGAATTTTTGTAATTTGCTGTGATGGAAATGCTTAATTCATCTTGTTGGCTCGACTATTTACCTGAAAACTTTTGGTGTTGAATTGTACATGTGCTTCACAGGGATTTACTGGATAGCTATCAACGCTTTTAGAATGAACAGTCACATTTACAATCTGCTTTGTCTGAACCCTCTTTCCAGCACATCCTGTTGAGTTTTGATTTAACTAAGGAAACAATAGCCATGTACAATGTTTTTATTTCCCCCAGAAGCCTCGAATGGGTGGCCCACTTGTCCTTTTGCATACAGTTAACCAGACAGACTTTATGTGACACAACAGCACAACAGCATCCTTTGCTAGGTCAGGATTAGGGCTCCTTGAAACACGAGCAGATGTAGACCAGGGTTCAACTCAACTTTATTTATATATTGCAATTTACAACAAAGTCATCTCAATGTGCTTATCAAAATATAAAATTCATAATAAGAAAGAAAAAACCCTACAAGATCTACATGAACAAGCATTTAGTGACAGTGGGAAGAAACAATTCCCTTTTAACAGGACGAAGTCTCCAGCAGAACCAGGTTCAGAGGTGGCAGCATCTGCTTTGACTGGTTGGGGTTAGTGGACAGAAGAACCCACAGAACAGGATAAAGAGATAGAACATCAGAGTGTCCCATACTAGTTGAGCCGTGAACCACAGATCAGGAACTGCTATCATCAGCTTCACGACACCTGAAACAGAGCAAACAGAGAAAAGTGAGGAGAAGGCACTGACTGCAGAAAAACATGATTCAGTATTATCAGGTCAGCCTGCCTTGGCCTTGGGCCTCACTCCCAGTGGCCTAGTCAATACTTATTATAAAGGTGACAAATCTCTTTCCATTTATTGGTAAGCTAACAGTGACTCCAAGGTCTGTACAGACAATGTCCGCTCTAGCAGTTAGGTTATGTTATGACCCAGTCCTGTTTATGCGGACTGTAAATCATAACCAGCTGCATCAGAATTTGAATCTCTTCCTGTTAATTGAACCAGTAAATGCGACCGTTTACAGACGAGCCCATGTCCGCTCTAGTGGTTAGATTATGTTATGATTCAGTCCTGTTTATGCGGTTAGGGTTGGGGTCAATTATAAATGTAATCGCATAATTGATAAATAATTACAATTACGGCGTAATTCTGATTGTAATTTAAAAAAAACCTCTTGCTATCGTAATCATAATTAAATTGTAATTTATTCCAGAATATTGACTTTGTAATTGTAATTGCCATGGAAATTCTATAAAAATTGTCAATTATGATTTAATGCAAAACAGGGAAACCATGTTACAATTCTACAAATATGTAGTTAACAATTATTAAAATGTGTTTCATATCAAGCTTTCCCATATTTCACCATTTAAAAATAAATAAATTGAGGGGTATACTGACCCAAAAAAGGTTCAGATGTCCACACCAAAAATATTAAAACTTATATTTTCATTGATTAGGAAGCCTATCAAGGTAACCAATGGATAGATAAGTAATTGGATGATAGATATTTGTTTTTAGTGTATTTTACAACTGATTTAGGAACCGTTATCATAGATGCTAACACAAGAGGAAGGTACATTTGTATTAGGTTATTTATTTCAGGCTCAGCAAATGTGATTAATTTTAATTGAAATTTAGTGAGTGAGAATGTAATTGTGATTGACTTTTTGAGGAATGAAAACAATTGTAACTTAATTGTAATTGGAAAAAATGTAATTGACCCCAACCCTGGTAGATACCATAGGCTGATAGAAAAGGGAAAGCAGATAGTCACACAATGTTAGTGTGCATTCTTACTATGTTTGTATGGTGTGCACGTGTGCATGTCCTTTTGCAAAGTGCTTTCAGTAGAGTTGCTGAGTAGGGACTTATATTTAGAGAACAGTGACGTTGATGTAGAAGGAAATAGAATGGAGAAGAAGACTCGAGCCAGGAGATCAGGATAAGAGGAGAAAATTCTCGGTCAAGGTCTTTCCTAATTAACAAATTATCATGCAGAGGTCCCTCCCTCCACCACCACGCCCTCCATCAGGGCATCTTTCTTTCCATCCTCTCGCTCGTTCACTGTCACTCATTTGCTCTAGCACTCTTTTTTCCTTCCTTACCTCTCTCTCTCCTTGCTTCACTGGCTTGACCTTGGTTCCCAACTCACAGAAATCCCTCGCTTATTTCATTTCCCTCGTTCTCTCACTACCTTGTTTATTTTTCTGCCGCATTCCTGTTTTTATTATTATTATTATTTTTTTTTTTTTTATCTCTGTTGCTTCTTCCACCTCCGTTTGCTCCCCACCTCCTTCTACCCCATACCCCTGTTTTACGAGTTCTTGCCCTAAGGGAGCAGCCTGCTGCTCTAAAACCTCTCTATCAGTGCACCCTTTCAACAGACAGGCCTGACAGTCACTTTCACCGTCGAATTGGTTCATACATACTCAGAGACAGACACACACACCTACACACACCACACACGCACACACATACACACACACACAGTTGTGAGACAGTGTACCACGCATCACTGCTAACACGGGCAAAGCCTTACACCTCACTGCATAATTTTACATTTGAATATATTTAAGCGTGTGTGTGTGTGTGTGTGTGTGTGTGTGTGTTTATATGGGTGTGTCTACTCCCCCACTCTTTTTTTTTCTCATTCTTGCATGCTTTTCATTTCTTTGTTAGCCCACCAGCAATGTAAAGGTCACTAGTTGTAGCTGCATTTGACTCTGCAGTCTGCTAAATAATAGCATTGCTATTTACTGTTCTCAACCTCTGTCTAATGTCTGCATGTGGCCCGAGGGCCACACCCACTGCGCAGCATGGATTCAGTGGCACTGCACATAGTCTGATCCAAATTCGAAACTAGTTGTGCTTCCCCCTGTTACTGTGTTTTGACAAAATCCAGGGAGCAGCTGAGGACTTAAAAAGTTAATAATAGAAGAAAAAAACCTGTTTAAAGGAAAATCTCAAACCTTTTTATTTCATTTCAGCTGAGGATTAAAACACAAACAAACAAATCCGTTTGGTGACTTTGTATTTTACATCTCAGGGTTGATTGCTGTCAAATTATTGGCTTTTTTTGGTAATAAAATGATGCTGTCTAATATTTGTAGAAATCAGCGTGGAATCACCAACTATCTCTTTTCACTTCACAGGGGAAAACTGCTGTATCCTCTACTCTGAGGATTTGAAGTTTTGGGTTTATTTTCAAGTTGAAAAAATGAGGAGCTGTGAGGAGTTGATCTGCCCATTTGAAATGTAAAAAGAGCTGTTTAAGGAAGTAGTTTTAGATCTTCACAGCTGAAATGCCAGTTCCGTGGTGGCCTTTTACAATCATCCATTGGTCCTCCAGTTTTCCCACAATTTTAATGGGCAATAAAGTTGACCATAGTAGGGAATAGACGTGTGTTAATGTGAGTCAGTGTCTCTGTGAAGGCCTGGGGATTTGTCCAGCACTCTGCAATAAAATTTAATTTGTACAAGATATAACAAATGTTTTTTTTTTTTTGTCACCGCACAGCAAAAAGTTAGTTTGCACATGCTGTCATGACTCCCTTTAATGAATGATATATAATCTATGATCCATGTATTTTGAATGGTATTTTTTTTTTTTTTTCATTAGGCTTTTTTTTGTGGTGTTCTTGTGTTGTATAGAAAGGAATCACAAAAAATTGACTAAAAAGGCTAAATATCAAAAGAAAAAACCAACAAAAAACATCCGACTGTGGTGCAGATATACTTAAATGAGCCCTGTCATAAAAGTACACAGGTTTTGATCACAAGTTAAAGGTTTTGTTCTGTTATGACATGTTGCACAGGTATACGTGTTTGTCTACTGGGTTCTATGGTTCTGTGATTTGATTATTAAGATAAGTCATCTTAAAATTAATTTTATTAACATTTGTTTTTGTTTATCATGCATTTTCTATCATTGGAATTATTATTTATATTTTATAGTGTTTTTCTGTACTTGTATTTATTTATTATTTTTTTTTCATATAAATAATTGTTTATTTTTACCAGGCTCAGAGTTTCATTTTACTGTGATTTACACTACTATTCAAGTTTGTGCAATATAAAGGTGCACTGCATATTGTTATAAATAATAAACGGCATTTGAAAAAAAAAAAAACATTATTAAAGATCTTGTCAATTCCTTTTAATAGATAGACATACTTAATTTGTTGTTGAGACACATTAAAGTAATTATGATATACTTTAATACTAAAAAACAATTTTAGCACAAATCTGGTCCAGAGCTGATCAAAATCTAACACGTGTGCCTTATTTGGCCCGTATATGATCTTACTTTTGGCTGTTCTGTGCCAGTGCTGGCCCAAAGCTTATGCAGATCTGGCAATCAAGTCAATACCAGTTCAGGCCCATTGTGCAAAAAGACACCGGTCTGGATGCGTTTTTAGCACATTTGGCCCATATTCGGTCCTGTTAATTTTTGCTCTCTGGGAATATTTGTGTTTGGAGACGAGTACCTCTAGGATCCCAAGACGTTATCGTTGATATTAGATTATTAAACAACATATTTTAAAGGTAAAACTGAAATAATATATCCAATGAATGGACTTTGAAAAGGGTAGGTTGTATCTCGCTTTAGGTCGGTTTGGGAGGAGGAAATAAAGAAGTGTTTTTGCTGACTCAGCAATGCAGAGTCTGCATGATTGTGACCATTACACATGTGACTGTTGCTCTTTGTTGTGCGATGAGGTTCATAATTACTGAGGTTCTATATTTTCAGAATCCGAAGATATTTAAACACCACAAAGTAGCTTACTCTGCATTTGCTTAGAAAAATATTGATCATGAAAAATGTTTTTTCCTGTTTTTTTTTTTTTCCATTGTTTGAATTCCACGTGCCACGCGACCCTGTTAAACGGGAATAAGCGGGTATGAAGATGGATGGAATTCCACGTGTATGTTATCTTGCACTTGACTGAATAATAGACTGATTGTTGCTGTATTGTCTCGACTTGCTATCAGCCTCCAGAGTAGAAAAATAATATTAAATAAGGGGGAGCATATATATATATATATATATATATATATATATATATATATATATATATATATAATCTGGATTATAGATGGTCAGGTCATTAAAAATAAATAAAAAATGGAACAATATTTTGGAAAAATACAGACAGCCAGTAGCCTAATTCACTGTAATTGTATAGCATGCACAGTTTGCAAGAGATTATCCATATTTATGCCATCAGCTGGCTGCCTCACTGTGTGTGTTGTTTTTGTATAATAATATTAATAATATACAATTTAATGATGTATTTTTGTGGCTGTTTTTAACATTGATGTGGGCAAACATTTGCAAATTTCACAAATGCCCTTAAAATAACATTCTTAGGCCTCACACTCCAAACGTTTCTTTTCTTTTCCTTTTTTTATTGGAGAGGAAACCACTGTAACAAAAGCTCACACTAAACTGTCCCACTACAGTTTCACCCTCTAGGCTTGTCATTTGCCAGTCGAGCAGAGGTGTTTTATCTTTGTTTGAATAGAGCTCTCTTGTTTCCTGCGCCTGTGGTTCACTGTGCCTCAGCAGCCGCCCTGCTTCAACATGTGTCGTACCTGTGTTATCTTAAATGCCGCACTCCCAGGGGCTTTCAAAAAGGAAGACTGATGGAAAGAACTTTTACTCGCCTTGAGCCGAGGGGGGTTAAACGAGGAATAATTCCAGGTGTGTTTATGTGTGTGTGTGTGTGTGTGTTGCAGACAAATGACAGAGATCATCTGGGTCAGAATGTATTTATATGTATTACTGATCTCATGTTAGTGTATATGTATCTTTGTCACACTCTGTCTAGTAGCTCACCTACTTCTACTTAAGTGCATCCATGAATGTGCGTCGTTGTTGTATGGTGCCTGGCCCAGATGACTCTGGATAATTGATCCTTATCTGGTAGCCTGTCAGTTCCCATGTGCAAAATCTAAATAGTGCAATAAAACCTGGTAATGGGAACACCCACATTTCATTTCATATCATACCTGTCAAGTTTTGGATTTGAAAATAAGGGAAATTTTCAGGCGCCCGATACGAGCCGTCCCACCTGCCCAACCAAGCTCCAGTATTTCTTATATTATATAAGTGTACGTGAAATCTAAAATAGCCACTTGTCAACCACTTACTAAATACAATCATGCATTAGAATGTGGTAGGCCTACCTTTGTTGACATTGAAATGCTGTGAACATTCCTACTAGGACTGGGATAAATGGACCAAAACTCATATCTCAATATATTTTCTCAAAATGGCGATATACGATATAAATCTAGATAATTTTATTTCAAATAAAGGCTAACCAGGAAGACAATTCTGGATTAAATTTGCTGAGGCAAAATGCTACACATGGACATTTATTAACAAACAGCTGCACAATATGTACCACTATTGGCTTTTCCTCCTATAAGTGACAGCATGTGTGAGTGAGTTCTGTAGTGTAGCTTGTTATGGGAAAGGTCTGGGCTTGGACGCACTCATTAATCCATCTAACTGAGCTTTACATTCTGTTCTGAGAAGTAAAAACAGTAACTCCTAAAACTAGTATTTTGATACAAAATAAGCTATTATATACCGGTGTGTGTATGTATATATATATATATATATATATATATATATACTGTATATATATGCAATATTATAGTTTTCAATATCGCCAAAATAGAAAACTCGATCAATCTTGAATCTCGATTTATCGCCCAGCCCTAATTCCTACATTATAAAACAGCCTAAATAAAAACATAAATGGGTATATGAAGCACATTTGTTTATTTAATATACTTACAGTTGATATACAAGTCAACACGTTACATTTTTACTGTTAATTTCACGTTGCTTGTTTTTAAGTTAGACATTTACATTCTATTTTCATTACATATTTCTTTTAATTTTACATGCTCACTCATGTGGTTCTCTGGTATTCACTAATGACTTCTTAGACACATTTGCTGCAGACTTTACATCCTTTAACACTTTATAAAGCTGTGTATATTTGTGGAGCTTGTGATTAGCTGATTTCTCATGCTGACTTACGTTGTTCCTTCCTCTGTGGTAGACGTTAAAATCTCAGTTATTAATCTAACAGAACGTGTAACTGTGTCACATCCTGCTGCTCTTTAGCAAGATAAACTCTCTCATTTTTCAAGGTATTTACTTGAGTTCTTTGTTTTTCTTACATCCATCTCTCTTCTGAGTTGTTTGCGGGTTTGTTGCCGCTGTCGGCACTAATCTTGCCACTCAGGCCATGCAGTTCACGCGAGGCTAGTGACAGCGTTTAGTTTAGTAAGGCATCTTTTAATTATTATTACATTAAAATATGGGATATTTACAGGAAAATACTAATACGGGATGATGACGGGAAAGAGGAGTAAAATACAGGAGTTTCCTGGCCAAAACGGGATACTTGACAGATATGTTTTAGTCGTTTCGATATTGAAATGTGTCGCAAAAGTGCTATGGAAACATTTTTTCCGCAAATACACGTCACAGGACGTGACGTACCTGGTCACATGACCACTTCTCTCCGAGTAAACATGACGCGGTATGTGTAGACAGAAGAGGAGACTGAGACATTTCTTTAAAAAACTAATACTACCACATTCGACGTGAAACAACAAAGGAATACAGAGTGTTATAAGGAGGTTTGGAGCGTCCGTCTTCCTGCGCCGAAGTCTCACGAGATAAGGTTTCATGGGAGTTACGAGGCTCTTGCCCAAAACAAGTGCAATTATACTTTGTCCACCTTTAGAAATATCAATTTTATTTTTCTAAAATCTGTAATGGAAACCCAGCTTTCGTTACTAAACGAGAGTATAGAGAATATATGTATGCTACCTATGTATCCCTCCCTTCTTTTCTTTTATTGAACACTAGAAATTATTTATGATCATCTGGTCGTACATGTGCACGCAATGCAGAATTATAGCGTATTTCTTTGTGTATACTACAGACACAAGCTGCATGTGTACCCTAGCCTATTGGTTAATTTTGTATTCATGGAAGACATTTGGTTGGAGGGGGAGGTTGTAATTTTATTTGGAAGCACACATTTGGTAGAGCAGTATATGAGAGAGAAGGATTATTGTGTTTTTAAGAGACAGACAGAAAAGTTTTAGGAGTTGCAGACCTCACAGATGGATTTTAAACAAGCAGAGAAATAGACACAAGAGGCAAGAAATATGTGCAGGAGTTCTCATTTGTGCAAGTGTGTCCCTCTTAAAAGTGATTTCAATGTACTTTATGCTTACATTGTACTCATAACGTGGAGTGCACTCACATAGCAATGAGCAGTCTATATCCCTGCACATTGTTCTCTTTGATGGAGCTTTCCATCTATGGCTCAGCAATAGATGTAATTGGTCTCTGATGGAAGTGACCCACTGGGTGCTGACTGACTGAAACAGGCTTTGGATGGCTTCCTTAAATATTTCAGCCCAGCTAAACGTGAGGTCTCCAAGCTCTCGCCTGAGGCTCGGCACTGCCACTTAGCCAGCTGAGCTGCCCTCACACGCAAGAAGAGAAAAAAAATGGGGCCTGAGTGACAGTGTGCTTTTTTACGGTACCTGTAGACACTTAATGCTCACACATTTTACATGTGTGTGTAGACAGTTTATATCTGTGCACATTGTAAATACAAGTCATGTACACACTTTTTTTTTTTTTTATCAGTGAAAGGCGAAAGATAAATATTTTTTCAAAAATTCCCCTGAAAGAGTTTTCTTTTAGATTTTCGTGAACTTATGTTATTTTGCATCAGAATTTTTTTTTTTTTTTTTAATGCACATACTGAAAAAGTCTGCACTTCAGGACTACAGAATTGTGCATTATCCTAAATGTCTTGCTTCAGTGCTTTACTAGCAGTACATCTGTCCCTGGTGCCTCATTCTACCGTTTTCTCCCTGGCTCTTCACTTTCTCTTCGAACTCACTTCCTGTCTGACTGTCACTCTTCCTCTTTCAGTCAATCTTTCCCACTCTGTCTACCCACTCACTCTCACTTCTGTCTGTCCCCATCTTCTTCTCTCTATGTGTATCTGTGTGTTACTTTCTCTTCTTTCTCCCTGTCTCTCCATCCTATTCATGTACTTTCCATGGATCTGAAGCAGAGTGAAAAAGATAATTCCCTGGTTCTCTGCCGAGAAAAGGCAAGTAAAAATAGAGAAGGTTACCTTTCATGTTCAATTTTAAAAGGCAAGTTTGAGATTTCCCCAAGATGATTAAATAGGAACGTTCCTGACAAGGTCACATGGACTCATATGTATAGACTCAAAGATATATACAGATGCAGGAAGACGCACTTTTAAAAAACTTGGCCAAGAAATCTGCTGCTTTGAAAGCATCAAACAGCAAAAAACACCTTTTCGGGAAAATAAAAGAAACCATGTATAATTGCAAAACCAGTGCTCTGAGCCTTTGTTTACATTTACTGTTCGCCTTAAAGGCAAAATGGCAAAGCTGAAGAACTGAGTGACTGGATTTGTCATTAAATCTGCTATTCATCACCTTTCATTTACCTTGAGAAAGGTCTGTTTACCTGAAGTCTTTTTATCCTTTAATATGTGTGTTATTTTGCTTTGCTGAAGTTGTTAACTTTGTACCTCGTGGATTTGCTATGCACTTGTTTGTAGCATTTATTTCTTTTACAATTGTGTGTGCATTTACAGCCTTATTATGGTTTCACTTTTTGCCTTAAGCAGCATTGTTTCCCCCGTGACCAATTATCTGACAGGGTTAAGGAAACTCTTGTGCCAGATAAAGGAGACTGAATGTTTTTGACAACACTCCAGTGTGTTCCCCTGGCACCCAGATTGTGTTTGCATCCTCTGTGTGCATGTGTGTATTATTTATCAATACAATCCTCTTAAGCTTGCACATTAGTGATAAATGCAGCTTTCCAGTTATTTTCTCTGATCATGTTTACTTTCAAAACTTAAATAGCATCACATAATGAGCTGTGTGTGTGTGTGTGTATGTTATGTCTTTTTACTGGTATATATATATATAAATTGTGTGTTGATCCAAAAACATAGGATATTCCTGTTTTTTTGGATTTTTTGGGATCAAAGTTATCGAAATTGTATTTCTCTTCGGTAACTAACGAATCGCTCCGCATCAGCTGCAGCTCACGGGGCTGTTTACACACTTTCTTAAAGGGACAGCGTCCTGAATGTGACTTAGCAACACTACAGAAATTTAACCACACATTTCAGCCTTAATGAAGGAAAAAGTAAAACGTGCCTCAAAATGTTGATATTGTGCTGCTAGTGAATAATAAAAGGGTCTTTGTGGCATTTTTATCCACTGACTTTGACCCATTATTGTTCATCATCAATATCACTGAAAAAAATGAAAATAAATAGATAAATATATATTGCGATTTTGAGGAAAAATATAAAGATATGAATATTTGTCCATATCACCGAGGCCTAATGTAACCAAAGCAGTAATGTTTTACAGTATCTTGTAAATTATATGATTATCCAAACTGTGTGAAATGAGGTGTTCAAAAACCTGAGTATAGTACCTCAAAAACAAATGGAAATCACTAGACTGATATGCTGCCTTGATATGTAGCAAGTTATGTAGCTAATGCTACACCACTCAAGTTAAAGTAAAAAGACTGTGTGTGACTGAAATAACATGTCAGCCTTTTTTTTAGATGTTAATTGTACTTGGAACCAGTTTGATAAATTGCTTGTATGCATTTTTTAAAATTGCCCTGGCTTAAATGATCTTTTATCCCTTTTTCCATTGAGGGTGATGGTTTTCAGTAGGTGAATTGGTTTGTTTTATTGGTAAATAGCTTTAAAATAGTCTAAATAATCTGAATGAAAACAATTGTGATAAAATTGTGATCGTGATTTTACAAAGACAAAATCGTGATATATTTATGTAGCCTATTGTGAATGTAAATGATTATTAAGTTGCCATTTTTGACTCCTTGTGGTTCTCTCTATGCAATGTTCATTCAAATTAGGGCTGGGTTGTTAGTCGATGTGTCAGCATTAGTTTGTGATCTTTGAATCTGAGGCTGAAATGTGTACAAACAAAGTAAACTTGTGTCTGTTGCTTGCTGCGTGTGTGTGTGTGTGTGTGTTGAATTATATATTCATACGGAGGTATGTTTACTTAAGGCTTGTGAATGTAAATGAGCTAGCCTTGTGTTTACCACAGAATGTTGTGGAGCTGGTATATGTGCGCACACGTGTGTTGCGGCCTCGCAGGTTTTTGCGGTAGGAATTAAACTGGTAACTGGCATGGGGAACCCTTAATCTGAGAGCAACTTCGCCGAAAAGTTGAGTAACCCCATAGCACTTGGAAAAGAAAATGTCTGGAGCCGCCCCTGGTGTCACAGTAACTGTACCACAGACTGAATGGAATGAGTTGTGGGACAAAGTGGAGCTGTGCCTCTTTGAGTGAGTTATCCTGAATTCTGACTGCGTCCATCTCCAGAGACATGGATGAATGCCCTAATTCTCTCCCACACTTCTTTTCTCTTCATGACTTTCCAGCCCTCTCTCTTCAGCTCCTGTCCTTACTCTCTTTTAAACTTTCTCACCCTCCTCCAACATCAAATTCTTACTTTGTGCCTTTCTAATCTCTGTCTTCCTTCAACCTTCCACTTTGGCTTTCTCCTACCCCTTTCCATTCTCCTTCCTCCTCTGTTTTTTACTCCTTCAGCTCTCCGTGACCTCGCATATTTTTCCTTGTTCTCCTTTTTTATTTTCTTGACGATTCAAAACTTTTTTTTCCCTTAACATTGGGCTTTTCTTTCTCAGCTCCAGGTTTGTTTCCATAGTGAGAGGAGATCCACTTATGCTCGTAGCTATCCAGGCTTTAACCCATGACAGTTTTCCTTCACACCGTGGCCTCCCTCTATAGACCTCTTTTTAGTCTGTTGCCTTCCTTCCTGCGTTTCTAAAGGTGTATTCAGACTTAACGCAATAGTCAAGCTTTTTGCATGGATTTGATTGAAGGACTTTTTTTATTTGTCACAAAAATCAATGTTGTAAGGACAGCAATGTTAGCTGGAACCGTTTACTAATTCGCTTTAATGTGGAGATGTAAAGAGCTTCTGTAAACTGAGGGGGAAAAAAAATCATATTTACTTTTGGTAATTTCTTTTCATTTCTTTTAGGAGAAAAATGAAGGAGACACATTTTCAGACTGCCAATCGCTTTGCAACGTGAAGGCTCCGTTAGAGCGAGAGACCTAAAAGCAGAGGTCACAAAATAAATCAATTCACAGACATTCCACACACAAAAGAGATGCTTCTCACTAAGGCAGTGTGCACTGCGGATGATGGTGCAGCGTTAAATGCTTGAGATGCTGAAAATGAGAGCGGCTCAGTATGAGATCCGAGTTCACACAATGCTGTGAGACAAACTGGACAGCAGTGGTCGGAGGAGAAGAAGAAAAAGTTTCGACATAAACATTTACATTACAAACATTTATTCATGAGACTGCATCCAGTCCAATATAAAGGTGTTGTTACAAATAATAAATGTCATTTTATAAAACCAAATTAAAAGTCTTGTCAATTCCTTTTAATAGACTACATAACTTAATAGCTAATTTGCTGTCGAGACACATTAAAGAAGACACTTCAAATCTGGACCACATTTGGTCCAGAGCTGATCAAAATGTAACACGTGTGCCTTATTTGGCCCATGTAGAAACTTGCTTTTTGCTGTTCTGTGCCAGTGCTGGCCCAAAGCTTATGTAGATCTGGCAAAAGAGTTCATACCAGTTCTGGTCCATTGTGCGTTTTACCAATTTGGGCAGAACTTTTTAGCACATTTGACAAATATCCGGTCCAGTTATTTTTTGCTGTTTGGGGAATTGATAAAGGGATCATGGAAGGACAGGCTTGAATTGGGTGTGGCGACTAAATGATAAGATTGACAGGTCACCTCTCACTCAAAACGCTGAGCTTCAATACACAGATGAGTTTAGACAAATGAGGAGCAGATGGCGTAAACTAGGAGAGAGCACTGCCACACAGCAGGAGAGGGAGGAAAGAGACAGGGCACAAGAGCAGAAGGAAACAAGCTAAGAAACAAACAGTTAATCCTGACGCAAAGATAAAGATAAAATTGAATTCAACATGAACAAAACAGAAGTCTGCACCCCCGTTGACAACAAATTTAAAGAAGTCTGGTCTCTAACAGTAGCTACCACTGACTGTACGATGTTCTGATATCAGTTTAGGCTGCCGGTACTTTCCAATCGCAAAAATCAACATGTTCTGAATTTTCCATTTCAGCAATAATCATGCCATCTTTACGGTGGCTGGGAAGTGTCAGGTGAATGCATTTACAGAAACGAAGCACTTCCGTTGTGGCCATTTTGCATTCGTGTTGTGACCTTTTTGTGTTTGTGTTCATTTCTTTAAATGCATTCACCTGACACTTCCCAGCCACTGAGTTTCCGCAACGGAAGTGTTTCCGACGGACCGGTATTACAGACGGACACGTTTCTGACGGATGTTTTTAACCCGCCAGAACAGAGAAGAACAAGAAGACAGTAAGTGAAAGTTGATTAGGATACTCTTATATTTTTCATATCAGGCTATCATATCATAATACCGGTCCGTCGGAAACACTTCCGTTGTGGCCATTTTGCATTCGTGTTGTGACCTTTTTGCATTTGTGTTCATTTCTGTAAATGCATTCACCTGACACATCCCAGCCACCGTACATCTTGGTTCAAAATACAAAGTTAGATTTACTTCTGCAACCCTCAAAACTGGTGCAGGGTTACCAGTAACCTCAATGGCCAGAGGTTAGGTTCAGTGTGTAAGTGTCAATAGTTAGTGAAGATAATGCATAATAGCTAATCTCACGAGGGATCTTGAAACTGTCACATTAATTGATCTATTGTTTTGTGCATTCCAACTCAAGTTCGTCATTGTTTCCGTGCTGTTTCGAACAACTTCTTTCCGTGCTACTTAGAACAAAAATAAGACTGCAGGAGTTACCTTGTAAGACACGGGTTGTATTATGTGCAACCGAAACCAAAACTTGCTGCATGTGTGAAAGATGGAGGCCTTGACCACTGTACTGTGACTCATACAAACACAGCTCATGATAAGTGCTTGGTTAGGATTAGGACTGGGGAAATGGTAAAGATGGTAAAAGGTTAGACCAATGGTCTGCAACCTGCGCCTCTTGAGCCTCATGTGGCTCCTTGACTCTTTTGCATTGGCTTCCTATAGCTTGACGGGCAAAAAAAGCAAAAAAAAAAAAAAAACATGGTAACGAATTTTCAACCTAAAAGTAAATCACATTGTGTAATAACTCTGCCACATTCATACTTCACCTATCAATTTTTCTTGCACCTGCAGCTAACCTTAAGTTTTAAATCCCTGGTAATATAACTAAACCAACAAAAACACTATTCTGGAAGAAAATAGAGATTTGAATTGTGTGGGGGAAGATTCATTTAACTGCCAATGTGCCAGTTTATGTTGCGTGCTTGATATTTGGCAAGAAATTAACAAATAGCATGTGTTGATAGATATGATCATGTGTTATCAATTTCATTTTTTGTAGCCCTACAAGTTAAAGCTGATATCCGGAGTTTCTGAGAGGACGTCTTGATGTCCAACCCTCAATAGCTCCACTTCCTCCTTTGCCTCTGCAATCTACCAGAAGCTACTTTTCTGCACGCGCATCGCGTAACATAACAAGGTCACCTTGATATAGGTCTATGGGTCAGGTAAGAGCCCAAAACATATTTACCTGTTTGCTGTTGTGACGTGCGGCCTTGTTTTGTTGCACAGTTCTGCATTCACTTTTATTGTCATTTTTAAAAACACGAAGTCGAAACCTATTGGCTGGGCGCACTCGGCAATCATTTCCATTTGTATAGGGGTCTAAAGGAGGAAGGTGGGACTTATATACATTGATGTATATGAATGACCACCGGTAGTAGACCATAGTAAAAGACTAGTTAGATGTTTTTTTGCATTTCAAAAGAATCGTACATAAACAGATTTCTCAGAAACTCCAGATATCAGCTTTAACAATAAACTTTAACTTTAAAAAATATTGTTGACATATTACACAAAATTGCTTTAACTGTGTATAGAACTTTATATAGTGTGGGCCAGATTCATCTGAAATAAAGGGTGGTAATTCAGTTGCTTCCCTAAATCCTTTAGTGACGCAGTTTCCTCACCTGCTCTGCGGAATTCACTAAGAATGCAGCAGCTCGTTGCTCATTTAATGTGGAGATGTCAGTGCGCACAAGCTCACTGACATTTGAGGAAGTTAAATTTGAGAAAACTAAAAAAATAAATAAATAAATAAAAAGTATTAATAATATTTTTTCCCCCTCATTTAACGTAGGTGGTTTGTCCGGTCCTGTAACTTTGCTCTGATCAGTCCATGAAAAAAAGGCAGATTTGGACAGAAACCGTCCTATTGATCTGCCATTGATCTGAGTTCATACAGCAACACAGTCTGAAAATCAGTCTGCATTCTTTGAAGATGAACTAATGACCATCATCCAGCGCAGGTCTGAGCAGCGCTGTGTCACGCATATGTCACTGTTGTGCCATCAGTGATCATATGTAAATTACGCATCTGATCTGGTGATTCTGGCCTGACATCAATATGACACGAGACTTGGACGGTCAAAACATTTAGAAAAAGACACAGACTAGAGCAGTGCGTCCAAAGTGATATTGACTCATGGTCATATCCATATGTCCACCTCTGCGCACAGCGAACCTCTTTTTCTCTCACACACACACACACACCTGGAGCCTTTTGTTAATCTCCGCTGTGTTTTCTGTACACATTTACTGCAGCGATGATCTCTGCACGTGTGTGTGCACCTCCTTCTCAGGTGTACTCTTTTTCCGTACCAAAAATATCACCTCAAACAGTTCCAGATTTCATGAATCGCATTGCTCTCCCTGCATATCTTTATTGGCATTTCCCCCTCCCATATTTTTACTCCCCCTGGGAGATCTGCCTACTATGCATATTCATTAGAGGGAAACACGCTAAATGAATGAATGGAGGGCGTTTTGGGAAGCTCAGCTGACGCGCACTCCTGATTCCCTGCCCTTTGTACTCCTTATTAGCGCGTGGTGCGATGTTTGCACAAGTTTTAATACCACTAAACCTTTTGTGAATCCTCCCCTGTATGTCTTCATTGAGAAAGTATTTTTTTTGGCTCCAGAAGGACTTTAATTCCAGGTGAGATGAGCCAAAATGGCTCCTTTGAGAGTAAATGTTGCAGACCGCTGGGTTAGAGGCTTAGGAGCGCCCCTTGGGAATAAATTCAAATGTGGGTGGGAATACTTAGGTTTACAATTAGAGTCAATTACCCAAAGAAGAAAAAAAAATGCAAATGCTGCACATTTTTACTTCTACACTTTTATTTCTACACTTCTATCCTGATATGAATAGGGAACCAGTAAACCCTACAATCCTTCTCTGAATAAAGCAGCGACATCAGATAATAAATTAATGAATCCAAAATGGTGAGAGATCAGCAAACATGATTTATTTTAAGTTAATTTTACTTCATTTTATTTGCATCCGTGTCTGTTCCATGCTCCAACTTTTTTATTTCTTCCATCCTTTCCCTCCTATTTCACCTTGAGTCCCTTCAACGTCTTATTTTATCATTAAAAATTTAGGCTTCGTCCTGTCTGTTTCTCTCCGTGAGATCCAAGCTTAGCAACAGACCATAAACAAGAAATCTAAAAAAATAAAGGGCATCCTCCATGTTCTAAATAGTTGCATGACTATTTTAATCTAATATTAGTGTATAGAGACATATACTGCAGACTGTTAGCATTCATGTGTTGGCTATATTCAGATGTTGGTCATTGTACAGCTTTGCAAAGTCAGCAACTCTGACACTCATTTAAAAACACGCAAGCTAAGCACCGGCAAAGAGCCAGATGTAGAGGAAAGAGGATTATTAACTTATCATCGTGTGACCACTGCACTGTGTGTGACTGGGAACTTTCTCTTCTAATTCTTCTCAAATGGTAAAGCCAGCTTTGTTTGCAGGAAATGGAAACTTGGTAAGATCATGGCAGTTTCTGTATTATTGTACTATTTGTTTCATCAAGTTTGCTAAAGTGACCAAGTATAAGGGACAAGAAAAAAAAGATTTCCTCTTTGCTAAAATTCACTTTGATATTCACCAATTCATCACTGGAATATTGTAGATGTAACTTCAAGTCACATCTGGAATAAGTAGAATTCATATGTATATTATAATGCAAGAAAGGTCTGTGTGTCTCAAAACACGCCCTCACCACACATAAGGTATTTATAATAAAAATATACTAAATGAGTAAAACAAAACAAAAAACTAAACAATATTTATAGAAAATGTACACAAAACAACAGAAATGCACAAAAAATTAGAAAAAGGCTCCAAAAAACATATAATACCGAAAAATGCACCAAACAACAAAATGAAAATGACTCAAAATACACAAAACTAAATATTTATACAAAAATACACAAATGACAACAGAAATGCACAAAACTACACTAAAAAACATACAAAAATACACATAATGACTCCAAAAAACATACATTACAGAAAAATACACCAAATGAATTTTTTTTTCATCATGCACATGTCCCACAGAATTAAACCAGGGAAATAGCACACGCTATTTTACTTTGCACCCGCAAATTTACCCCTTTATAACACTACAGAGTACAGAGTATGTACACCTCTTTGTACATCCAACCTTCAAACGCATATTCATTTGGCCATAATTGACAACTCTACTTAAACTCCTACTACATGATTACATACTTCTGACGGGCACTGTACTAGTGTATCAAATGTGCAGGATGCATCTGTTTCAGTTTCAGCTTCTGTCTTTGCCTCTGCAATGAGATGTTGAAACATGAATGTAGGACATTGTTCTCTACAATTTTTGCATTTTTTTTTTTTTTTTCTTAAAGTGGGAGTTTTAGAGTATAAGTTTGTTGGACAGTGTAACATTGCTACTTTAAACATAAACTCAACAAACACTGGTTCTAATCAATAGTCCAAAAATACTCAGTTTAGACATTTTCTGGAAAAGTGTTGACCAATGCCCCGAAGGAACCTGGTAATCAAATCAACAACTTGGAAATGTGAATTCTATATTTCAGAAGGATGATTTAGAAGTAGTAGTCCTTGCACCCTTCTTTATGACCCACACACCAGAATCCTGATCTCCCCTAAAAGTACTTCAACCTGCTGCTCACGTATAAAATGACAACGTCATGGCTTCCCCCTTCTAGCAGGACTGATTTCAATATGCTGCTTATCAACTCGAGCACTTTTCCACCTGACCCTTAGCTACAGACATGTTGAGCACTTAATGTGTCAGTTTGCTGGGGGGCCTCAGCCTGTTCCTGAATTGAGTGTTAAAGCAGTACCTAAGCCATTAGAGTCTTTGTTTTTTTTGTTTTTTGTTTTTTGTCTGCACATGCTGTCAAAGGTCAACACTACAAGAAGTGCAATCTTTTAAAGACAGTAAGCCATTAAGGTCTTTGGAGTTGGCTGGTCTTGAAAACGCCAAGCTCAGAGAATCCATGCTCTTGTAAAAAATTACTTCTGAAAACCCATTTCTCCATCATTCATTTTTTACCGCCTTGTTTATTCTGTAAATTGATTTTTACAACCATATCTCACTAACGTTGTTAAACTATTATTTACAGTAGCGGAACAAATCAGAGCCGGGCCGGGAGCGGGGCAAATGACCAGGCCCTTTAAACCCAAACAATAAAGCTCATGATCATTTTACAACATACACATGCCCGCAACAGCGGGACTTACGAGCTTTGGTACCACGGAGAGCGCCTATGTCGTTTTGAAGCCCATCAAATGGACATCAAGTATAACAAAACAAGAGAACAACAAAAACACTAACTAAATTCAAAGCATCTCAGCACCATGGATAGAGACTGCTTTATTTTGACACCCACTTTAACCATTTCAACTCGGAGCCTGTATCAGTAGCGATAAAGTTTAGTAAAACTGGCACAGCGGCCCACATGTTCACAAACACTATTTCAATATGAAGTACTATAGGCCTACTCACCACTATTTGAAGGGCATACGACGAGCCTTGCTCTCCGCACACTCGTCCACAATACTCTGTATGTCCATTTTCTTTGCTCTCTCATTCTCTATGGACAACATGGCAAGTCCACTCAGTCTCTCCTGTCCTTCCTCAAGTGTTTTTTAATGACTTTTACCTTGGACAATGAGCGGGACACGTGACCGACGTGCGCGCGCATACGCTGTGCAGAAACCATGTTGTTTACATATGTGAAGCTTGAAAAACTGAAAAATGGCAATGAATGAATCGCTGTTAAGGCTCGAAAATAGTTCGTAATATGTAGAAAGCTTGTCACCTGAGGACGCTGCCGCTTATTTAAGGAAACTCTCTTTAAGTACAAGTGAACGATTGAGGGACCCATGCAGCATTCCTGAAAACGAGTGGTCATCCGATGTGCACTCTGGGCCAGATGTTCAATGGCCAGACATTTATACATATCAGATAGAAAAACCCTGTGTATAAACGAAAGAAAACCTAAAAGCATTAAGTCTCTAGATGTTTATAACTGCTTGTTACCAACGGGGTAGGTGGGCTGCTCTACTCCTGTTAACTCATGCAGTGCCATTGACGTAATATTAGGTCAATTCAAATCCATACGCTCAGTGCCACTGAGGTAATTTTACATCATTTACATTTTTTCACAGATATTACTAGAAAACCGCTCACAGCACCACAAACTAACAGGTGTAGACCTGAGTGGATTATTGATTATGCTGAGATCGCGAGATAAAGCCATCAACTCACCGGGCTAAACGGGTCATATCTGCGTGTCGGGAGGAAGAGGAAGTTACGTCTGTGTGATTGACGGGGGATGGACTTGGAGGAAGGTCAAAATACAGTCAGAAATCCATCCAACTCTGACATAGATAGCAAAATAATAATAATTGTGCCATCAAAAGCCTGGCCTGAGCGTTGTTTTTGTAGTTTTATAGAAGGAAACCAATGTTGAGGTGTCACTAAAGCAAAAAAAATTGCTTTAAAGTCACTAATAGGTTTTTTTCAGAAAAAGCCGTTTTTCTCAGCTTTTTGTCACAAACTGGCGACTTGTGTGAAACTTGCCTATATTCAACTATAGATTACAGAAGAACGAAACAAGCTAGAAACATTTTTTTTTTTTTTTCTGATGAAAGTAGAGACTTTAATCTTTCAGAATCAGATTTCAGATTGTCATTATACAAATTATTCTGTGGGTCTTTAAAAATCAGTCAAAATGCTCAAATAAACGGCTGGCACTACAAGGGGGTAGAAATTCTGAAATTGGCTGGCACTGAATGAGTTAACAAAGGTTTCCGTGTATTTCCGCATATTCTGATCCGTTTCAACGGATGTGTTTCCATCTCTACATTAAGTCTCCTCACTGTTCCACGTCTGCATATCAGTCCATTTTCAGCTTTACTGGATCCAGATTCCAGATTGAGATAGCTCTCCGTCCGCTCCCGTGAACATGGTGCAAATCAACCATGCCTCAGCATGGTTGATTTGCACCGTGCCTGTGCGCGCATGCACCGAAATTAGTATGCATACGTCACACGAAATGGATCTATATAACCCCTGTAAATCTGCATGATGGGTGACTACCCATACTGTGTGCGCCTCTGGGCACAAGTCATTTTTTTAAAGAATATTATGTGAGATGTACATTTGTCTATGAAATGTTTGTTTTGTTTTGTTTTAAAAACATTTTATTTTCTCATTCCCTTTATCAATATATAATATTGATATCGGGATATATATATATAATTCCCTTTATAAAAATATCCAAAGTAATTTTGCAAAAAATGATCAGAAAAGTTGGCTTGGTTCTGTCATCCTCAATGAAGATTGGGTAATAATCATATAATAATTACAGGTAATTTTAAGTACTGTATTTAATGGTGAGCTATGTTTGTGTAACAGTGGAGATATAGGTAGAAGAATTAAATATAGTTTTGATCCACAAGATGGCATTGAAATATGATATATCATTTATCACTGCTTGTGTTGGGTGTTGGTGCATGTGTTTTTTGTGCTGTAGATGTATTTGTGAGTGAATGTGAGAGCTCATTTATGCTAAGTGTTTTCTCATGTTATCTGCTAAAATATAGAAACATTTGGAATCAAGTCACACCGTGTTCTCACAGAAAAAAGAAAATTCAAGGATCTTTTTTTCATTTTCCTGTTCACAACATGTAGAGTTTGTAATAGGAATTTAAAAGGGATTTTTTTTTCATAAGCAAAGTTGTTACCGTGGCTTTTATTTTCTCGATTTATTCTAGACATGGTGAGCATGAATTTGAAAAATGTATATGTGACATATTTCATTTAAAAACCATTTAATTAGGCTGACTGACATTACAATAAACTGTCTTCTGTGGCCGGGGGCTCGATTTTTTTGCAAATCGATACAACAATGACTTGTATCGTTTGACCCAATCCAACCAAGCTTGTTTAACAGATGGTGCAACTATTTTTGCAACTAGCTAACTCCTTGAATGGTATATGTGTTTCAGATCAACTGTGTACATAACATGTCCTGCGCTCAGTCTGTTTGGCAAAGTAATGGAAATACTTTTTTTAGCAGACTGCGCTGCATCTAATTTAATTTGGATCCTCTGAGTGATTTCATGGAGTTTGCATAGTCTACTCTGTGATTGTGGGTTTTCTATGAATAATAGCGTTTCATCCAACGCAACTCTGTTAGCATTGGGCTATGCCATCATTGCATTTTTCTCCTCTTTTAAGAAGTAAAATGGTGCAACTTGTCCAGGATAATATCAATAAATCTAACTTTAAGATTGCTTAACAAGACAGCAAATGCAGTGAAAGAATACAACTGATAACACCTTCATGTTGGGGAATTTATTACCTAATAGTCATTGCTTCTCTTGGAAAAATGTTTTAATGGCAGTGACCTCTGGTATGAAATGCTTTACACTGGTAAGGAAGATGGGTAGAAAAATTGTCTTTTTAGAAAGTCTGTTTGGTTGAATAATAGGGAAAAGTTACTATATGCATGTATGTTATAGTTTGCACTGAGCTGTATCTTTGTATCTGTGGGTGTTGTAAACACATAGTTCAAAGAGAGAGACACAAGAAGAGGAACAGTTTTATGGACACAAAGCAAAATATAAGCTATTTATGTTATGCTTACCTTTCAAGATGGCCAGAAAAACACAATAAGTCTTGGTTAAGTTGCTCTCTCCATTTCCTGAGATAAGCCTTTATACTGTATACGTGCATGATTATTCACAGTTTATCCATGTATCGTTTATCCATTTTATCTTCTTTTCAACATTTTGTACTCAACAGATTTAACCAAACAAAAATAAACATTTGTTTTTGGTTTTCTGTAATAAAGACACACTACCTTTAGTATATGGCCACACACATGCAGTCAACACCCTGCTACCAACAACTGGTTAGTCCTGGAGATTCTGTCATAACTCAAAGCCTGACCTTTCATTAGTTACCACTACAGAATACAGAAAAATAAATAGCCTGACAACACTGTCTGTCTGTTGTTGTAGACGTGAGAGTTGTGTATGCATGTACCATTTAGAAAAAAAAAATATTACCATTTACCAAATATGGGGAAGATGGTAAAGGCCATGGTAAGAGTGCAGAGACACTGAAGGATACATGTTGGCACTGCTTTGGAGAAGTAAGTCTAAGTAAAGGTTTTACTCAGAGGTGTAAAGAGTACTGATATATCCTACTCAAGTAGAATTACTGTTACTTGATGAAAATTGTACTCAAGTACAAGTAAGTTGTACATAAAATACTCAAGTCCAGGTAAAAAGTAGCTTATTTAAATGGAACTGAAAGTAAAAGTTACTAGTTACTTTCACCCCCCATGCTTTTTTGGGTAATACATTTTGCCACAGTTCCCCTGCATACAGTAAACATCTCATGTATAAACTTCAAAAAGAAGAGACCAAATCTTGCACAGAAAGGCATGTGTATAAAACAAAAAATAAATTAAAAAAAACACCTATGGATTCAATGCAAAATTAAGTAAGTCTCAGGCTCTAAGTATAGATACATTTATGAACTCTAAAACTAAGAAAATAACTTGCATTCAATGCTGTTTTGGCGCCGTGCACTACGTTTAATCTGATTGGTCGGCAGTGACGTGCAGTCAGGGTAGGCAAGGTAGGCAGTGCCTACCCAAGGGTGAATTGATATTTTGATTATTTGTTTTAATTATAATATAACTATAAATTATTTATTTTTCAATTTCTGATAGCCTACAGTACCTACAGTATAAGTTTGAATGTGTAAGCATTTTGTGCTTTTCATAGTCCAAATCACTAAACATCACTATTTCCTAACCGCTGTAAGGCAGGAGGAGGCCACACCCCTTCTCAAAAGCATATTGCTGCTCTGCCTCTGTTCCCATTGCGCGATTTTGTGTTTGCCCATACACAGTCAGTTCCCCAAGATGACAACCATTTACGTAAAAAGGCAGCTCTCTACGCTGCCTTTGGACGTAATCGTGCTATGCTAAATGCTATACGTAAGTTCACAGTGCATTAGTGAATTGATATTAAGTGACCGCTGCTACGTTCTTGAGATAACACTACAGGCAGGATGACAGCGCTAGAGATGATAGAGAAACTTTATTTTGAGGAAAAAGAACAGCTATTAAAAGATGGGAGACCAACACCTGAGCTACCAGAGCTTCAGCAAAGGTAAGGTCAGAATTGTTTGTATTTTCTACAGTGAATGGTACAAAAGGAAGGATTGGCATTGTGGATGCTCCTCACTGAGGCTGTTCCGAGTTGTTGTTGTTGACATTTTCTCCGTGTTTTTGTGTTTTCAACACAAACAACGGATGCGCTGCTGTGTCATGAGATATATCTTGTTGAGAGAGTATGGAGGCAATATTAAATAATTGTTTATGTTTCTTTAATGGTGTTTTACGACATTGATTTTGTTAGATGGCTAAATGCTTGTTCATGTGGATCTTGTTGGGTTTTTTCTTTCTTATTATGAATTTTATATTATGATAAGCGCATTGAGATGACTTTGTTGTAAATTGCGCTATACAAATAAAGTTGAATTGAATTGAATTAACACTTGCCAGCAGAAACATATGGAATTGTCATTGGTGTTGACATTGGTGGTCTCAATTTGGGATGCCCTGCCTACCCTACCCTAGTGCTCACGGTTCGTCACTGTTGGTCAGCTATGATGTGATGCATTTGATTGTTGTCTGGTCATTTCATTATTTTGTAGTTTCACAATGTTCGTTGAGTTCAGAACAAAAAATAATAATTTACTCAGTACGTTCTTTTAAAATGTACTTAAAAAACTGATTCAGAAATATACCCTAAAAATATATATAAACATGTAAACATATAAAAGCAATTCAATTACAGTAACGTGAATATTTGTAATCAGTTACTTTAACAACTGGTTTTACTTCAGTAAATAGGCTATGACATAAAGAGCCAACTGAAAAGTAAAGGGTTAGCTTAATTTGAGTGACAAAGCTGTGGAAGGGTCAGCGAGGTCAGATAAACTGGCACAAGGGACGAACAGCTGTGGTTAAATGAGAGATAGTGAGATTGTCAGTTTGTGTGTGTGCAATATATGTATGTCAATTTGGGGGTGTTGATGCAAAAAGTGTGTGTGCGCGCGTGTGTACTCGTTGGCAGACATGGAGGGGCAGATGCTGCCTGCGCTCCAGGCCCACTGTTTTACGGCCTTCTGCGGAAATGTTGCTGTGCCAAACGTAGCTCTCATCCACAGCCAATCACTCGCCTGGGCTCACCGTTGAAACTGAGTTAATGCACACAGACGGACACACAGATATTTCTACTGTACATGGGCTCAGACAGACTCACAATGACAGAGCTGCATGCAAAGTAAGTCCACGATAAGAGTAAAAGAAGACAAAAAAAAAAAAAAAAAATGGAAAGTCGGTGTGTGAGTTGTAATTTGCTTCATTAAGGTGTAAAAACAGTGTGCTATAATCACTGAGTGGCTCTCAGGGAACGCATTCTTTCTCTTACACACACAAACCCACTTAAAGAGCTGCCTAAAGAGACATTTAAGGATGTTGTTTTTTTCCTGTCTTTTTTTTTTTTTTTTACAATTCAATACACGTCTTTTCCAACCTTTGGACATTTTTTATACCTTTATTGGCATTTTCCTTGAACACTTTTTACACAGCTATATAGTCAATTTTTAAAAATCATATCCACTTTTATTTGCTGAGGAGATAACACCTGATCCTACATAATGTACTCATACTCAATGTGAGACTTGACAGCTCCTCAGTAGGCCCACTCCAGGGAATAGAAGACTGGCATAAACTCACAGCCTCAATATCTCTTTGAATCACCTTGCTTCATCATATCTGTTTTTCACCATGTCTATACTGCCGTCTGTTTTGCAAATTCGTGGCACTCTATATATTGATAATATTGAGTACGAGAAGTAATAAACATATAGAATTTAAAATCACACTACACTAAAGGATGATACAAGCAAGCTTTACTATTCTGTTATGGTTAAAATGGCATCAGCATTAGCAGAAGCCATTGTCCTTGGTGAAGTGCAACTCTGCTACCAAAGTTGTTAGTCTTTTTTTGTTCATATTTACTCTTGTTAGTTGTTAAATGTGTAAATTAAACTTTTTTGGGTGGTTGGAAGCATAATGCAGATATCTAAAGTTGAATAAAAAAAATACGTATCACATAACTTGAAGTTTTATACATAAGGCTGATATAATGGTAATGTCATGATATGTCATTATCTGTGATTAGCATGAAAAAGATGTAATGAAGTGTTGTTTACTAACTACACCTTTGGAGCTATAATTGCATTTTTTGGGTTAGGTGGTGCATCTACTGGGGTTAGGTTAGGGTTTAGGGTTGTTATTAGGGTTTGGGGGTTGGGGTTAGGGCAGGGGTCTGCAACATGCGACTCTGGAGCCTAATGTGGCTCTTTGACTCTTCTGCAATGGCTCCCTATAGCTTTAAAAAAAAACTATTGAAATAAAGAGTTATAGAGATATAACAAATTGTTAACCTAAAAATAAATCACATTGTGCAATGACTCAGCCACCTTCCTACTTCACCTCCTGCAACATCTACTTTACTGCACCTGTGGCTAACCTTAAGTTTTAAATCCTTGGTAAGATAACCAAACCAACAAAAATTGAGGTTTTAATTGTGTGGGGACATTAATTTAACAGCCAATGTGCCGGTTAATATGCATGCTTTATGTGTGGCAAGAAATTATCTATTAGCATGTGTTGACCACATGATCATGTGTTATCAAATTCAAGTTACTTTTTGTAGCCTTTCGAATACATTAACTAAAAAAAATCTTCTTTATATAACATTGTGTTCATGTAAATTGAGATGCGTAAGAATTTGAAGATGCAAGATACTGTTTTATTTCTTGATGTCAATTTATTTTATTTTAAACTGTTTTTAAGTTGCCATTTACATGATCAATATTAATCAAATTAAATCAAACATTATTCTATATAATTTTAACTGTATAGAATTTAATTCACTGTATTGTCTTCATTGAGAAGGTATTTTTTTTTTCGGCTCCAGGAGGACTTTAATTCAGGTGAGATGAGGCAAAATGGCTCTTTTGAGAGTAAAGGTTGCAGACCAATGGGTTAGGGTAACTTGGTTAGGGTTAGGGTAACGAACAACACTTAACGACAGCTTGCATGACACCTTATTCATGCTAATGACAGGTGTCATGTCATAATAATGACAGCATAAGCAACTCAATGTCTCACCTCATGCTGGCTCTCTCAGCATCCCTGCAGGAAGCGTCAGTGGACTCTTCACTGCATAGCTTCAGTGTTCTTGTGAACTTTTTTTTATCTTCCAATCAAATTATTAGTGTAATATTCCCACAGCAATTTTTCAAAACTCATTGTGAATCTGCAACAGATGAAAATCTGTCCAAAAAAATCAAGAAAATACCACTTGCACTTGCAAGTAACCAGCAGTTGCTTTTGAAATGCTTTTTAATGTCACATTTACTTCCTTCATGTATTGGTCTCCGATTTCATTTTTACTAGGCTGGTGCTTATGCTAGCTTGATTGTGATAGTGTAAGAATTAAATAATAGTAAGATCAGTAATTCCCTAATGGTAATAGTCGTAATCAAGCCACAAACAGCACATCATGTTTTTCCTTAAACTACATTTTATTTTATCATTTTCAAGCAATTCTGAATAAAAGCCGGGTTCTAGGAACAGCTGACAAGTCAAAACATTACAGCCTGAGATTGAGTGTAAAACAAGAGGAAATTGAGTTTGTAAAATGCGATGGTGGGATAGAGGGGAGCATTAAGGGAGAGGTAGCAGAATGCAGCAGATAGAAGAAAAAAAAATGAAGGAAGCTTAAGAGACAC
This sequence comes from Gouania willdenowi, assembly GCF_900634775.1. Taxonomy (NCBI): domain Eukaryota; kingdom Metazoa; phylum Chordata; class Actinopteri; order Blenniiformes; family Gobiesocidae; genus Gouania; species Gouania willdenowi. The sequence continues at coordinate 28,346,805 of NC_041044.1, forward strand.
AAAAACAGGAGCAGCCGAGGGATGCAGATGAAACACTAAGAAGAAAGGAAGAGAGAGAGTGAAACAGAAGGAGAGGTTGAAGGTTGAGAGGTAGACAGACAGATCAGAACCAGGCTGATACTTGCCGACAGCTGCGAGAGCAGAATTTGATACTGCGGCACAAACACAGCAGTGCACGCACGCACAAATGCAGACGCAGACATACGTGCACACGCAAAAAAACACTGTCTTGCAGGGGCAGATACACATGCTCACACTATTCACATTACACATGAAATATTAATGACGCACTGCAATCGGCAAAAAGGGAGACGGGGGAGACAGAAGAAGAAAGACGGGAGGACAGAAAAAAAGGGGGGGGGGGAGGGGGGAGTAGTAAAAGAAGATGGATGAAAGTAATAGGTTTTTTTTTTGCTGGTACTGATGTGACATGTGGGCTATCAGCAAAAGGATGTGCTTTTTAAAACATCACAGGTGCATGATCAGAGCAAAGGAAGTACTTTGTTGGGTTTATTCTAGCAAAGCAAGGTCATCTTCAGCCCTTCCGCCCCATCAAAAAGAGGGATGGGGGGTTGCATTGACTATTGTTGGTTCAACCATTAAAACCCAGTGTCCAATGTCTTTGTAAACACACCTGTCTTTTATGATTATCAGTGAATGCCGCATCAAACATCAATCACTGTCAGTTTATGCACTGTTAGAGCTGAACTGCTCACATGAAAATAAAAGGAAGAGGGAAAACTGCAGCAAAAAATGATTGTTTTTTAATTGTTTCTCGTACACTAATCTTTGGAGAGAAAAAAATTAAGTACACAGCTTTATGTGGTATTTACTGAAGATTTTGTGTGGGTGTATTCTACCATATTGTGACGATATGTTGTAGTGCGTAACCACGTCCGTGACTGAGTATCACAGAATGTGACAATTTGCCACTGACCTGTGCCATTTTTCATATACTGTATGTTGTAAATGGTTCTGAAATGTGAGGCGCTCTGTCACAGATTTAAATTCCTGGAGTTCGTAACGCGTCGGGCTTTGTATGACCCCAAAATAAGAAACAATTTCTGTCACCTTTGTTGTGGCAGTCAATAAAGTTCTCATCCTGTCTTGTTTTTTTCTTGGCTTACCTTAGTTTAAATAATTTTATGTAAATTGTCATGACCTACAGTCATAATTAGACATTCACACTAAAATATACTTAGCCCACACTTAAAATTTAGATGCAAGATTTTTTGAATGTGTATAAATGTGTACATTATAGTCAAGTGATGTTTTTTTCAGATTTTGTTTATTATAAGCTAGTGCTAAACAAGGCTTTGTAACTAAACCCAGAGGTTTTGGCTTACGTGCTTCCAGGCTAGAAATTCAGAAGAATGCCTTGATTACGGGCGGAGCTCCTGAAACTGTTAAGACACGCCCAGTCTGTACTATAAAATCTCCAAAGAACATTTTATGCGATGTGTGCTGATTACCAGTATCTACTCAATACTCTATACCAGGGGTTCTTAAATTAAATCGTGACCCAGTTTTTTTTTTAGTATTCAACCATCCAAATTATTTTTTCTAAAATCGCTGTTGAAAACACACATACAGTATATAATCTTTTTAAAAACATAAACCTCTATATTTTCCTGTGTAACATGCATTTCAGAGCATGACTGTCAAAAGAAAAGTTTCTTTCAAAATAAAAGACAAGTCCAACATGAGCGATATTAATTATTAATTTATTTTTGACCAGCTGTCCGCGACCCACCCAGTACAGGTCCGCGACCCACTTTTGGGTCCCGACCCACCAGTTGAGAATCACTGCTTTATAGCTCTTTATTTGCAATTCCCTCTATCCAACCTACTCAGCACAGATTGCAGAGTCGACAGGTGCTAGTTTTTATTGGAGGGGCGGAGCCAACAGTGGTGGTTTGTGAGAAATAAGCCACTAAAATGTTGGAAACCACCAGCCAATAGCGAAATTTGATAAAAATAGTCGGGTTTTAACCCATAGAAGGCAGTCACTCTTAAATTTTAAGAACAAAATATGCCATATTGAAATACTTTGACTAAAATGTCAAGAGTTGGACAAGAATCGATCGACGACACTACTTCACACACAAATGCATTTGGTTTTAGCAGAAATAAAGTTTTCGATTTTAGTTACTCTTTAAAATTGTTTTGCACTTTCTGACAATGTTGTGGAGTCAAAAATGATTGTGAAAACTGTAAGGAATTGTTGAAAGCACAAATAGTCTCTGACAAACCTAGCTTGCACTGTATTAATAATATGTTTAGGTTGTGGGGTGTCACCAGTGTTTATTTTTAAAGCAAATTTGAAATGCCACTTAATTTTAGTCCAATTTTAGTCATTGGGGCTATTTCAGTTATAGCCTTGTTTTAGTCAACTAAATTACATTAAGATTATAGTCAACTAAATCAGTTACAGATATAGTTGACTAAACTATACAACATAAGACTTTATGCATTTAATAAAAAAAAAAAAAAAATTCAAATGTAATTTATCAATTTAACATGAGATGGTAGTATTGATTTGATGTGATAAATGCACAAGATCACGAGTTCTGATTCAAGTTTAGTTTTTTATTAGTTGATGAAAATACAAATATATTTTGATACAGTTTCCATGATGAAACTTTTTTGTCAACAAAATCTACACCGGTTATTTTAACACTACCAGACCTGCCTCACTGAAAAGAGTTGAAGCACCTCTGTAGGATTACTGTAATGTAACCTCATTGTAACTGAAACTGCAACAGCAGATGTAAAAAATATATAGACGTACACCTAATGTGTGTGAGTTAGAAATGCTACGCCTTACTCAGCTCTTCAAGTACTGGCTGTCTGTTGGATTCACTAAATCAAAAATAAACTGATCTTCAGAGGTGAGAGACTGAGTGCTAAGACAAGTGATGCAGTTATGTCTAAGTGCGTGTGTGTGCGTTCGTGCGTGCGTGTGGTTTTCTGCAAGGGTCTAAATGTTCATTTGTGATGATGAAGCACAAAGTCATGTGTTTGTTTTGTTAAGCACCTTTCTGCACCTTAAAAGCCTCAGGAAATAACACCATCCATCATGGACTTGGGTGGGTGTGTGCGTTTGTGTGCGTGTGTGTAGGACTTTGACAGAAAGGTCAAAAGCAGGAGGAGTTTGGAAACAGATACATGAGGTATCACTTAAACTGCAGGGGTTTAATCAGAAGGAAAAAATATGCCAGCATGTTCACACATATACACACACACACACACACACGCAGACATTGAGCGAGACACAAACATCCAGGACATGAACATCTGCCGAGTACATGCATTAGTACACAGCAGTAGATCCTTACTAATGAAGAAGGGAAACGTTGTGGAATGGTCTGTCTAGGCAGGTGTGAGGAAAATAAACAAATAATGAGATCAATGCTGCCAAGATTACAGCACATTCATTATAGTACTTTATCGCATCCTTTAACCACCTGACCATAATGTTCTACACTTTATCAGACATGATCTCCTCTCAGCAAGCATTTGCACCAACATGCTTAGAAAAACTTTGCATTTCTTATCATTTGTTGGACCTAAAGGCAGAAATAAGCTGATGAGGAGCCAGCTATTCACCCAGTAGTGGAACATGACCTTTTTGCAGTGTCCAGAAAGTGGACAAGGCTTCTTCAGCAGATCGAAAAGGAAAGTATCTTTGGCCTGGTATGTTATTGATGTCAATGTCTTAACACACTGAATAGGTTTAAATGGATTTGAAAACCATGTTATTGAATTAGGTTGCATTCACACCAGCCCTGTTTTGTTTACTTTAACCATGCAAGGGTTCGTTTCCCCTGAAAGTCTGCTTCGTATGGCTAGATCTGAACGATTCAAACCTCTTCAGCCCCACAGGGGCAGCTCCAGCCTCCGCGACTCTCACGGGTCTAAAAGTTGTAAAGAATGAATTAAATCACACATTCTATTCCTCGCCGTAATCCTAAGAAACTCAGCTAAAATTGTAATTAACCCAATTCAGAACAGAAGACCACAGCACACAGACCAGGCCATTATGTTCAAAGAGGGAGAGTCAACAACTCGGCAAACTCAGGTTTTCTCACTGCTGCGAGTCAAAAAAATAAACACAGAGCTCTATAATAAGATACTATGTGAAACTACAGGCCGATGTGAATCAACTGATATACAGGTTGGGTATGTTACTTTCCAAAATAAAGCCACAAAATCAGAAAATACACAGCAGCTGAAGTCAGCAATGATGACAAATTATGTCTTACCTTTGTTGTTTATTATCAAACGTTGCTCCAATCTGCTTAAAACGCCATATTTTGATAAATCCAAAGTGTGTCGTTAGAAAGATACTGCCATTATGGACATCTAGGCATTTCTCAGTCGAAAAATCCGTCCAATGAAGCGTTTAGCACATGAAATGGCAGGTACCTCCTTTGTCCAGCTCTGATTGGCCAGGACTAAAGCTCGGTCCCGTAGCGTTTGATATCACCAATTTCTACAGGTTCCGAGCTTTACAACACTATGTCAAGCATTCTGAATGATCAAAGCATTACTGAATTGGACCCATGCTTCACAACATTAGAGTGGAACGGAAAATAGCATTACGCATGGCACAGCAGAAACCTGGATAAAAATGGACATGTTTAAACCAAATTGCAACATCTAGTGGTCAAACATAAGACTAATGCATTCACACCAAATGTGTTTTCTGTGGCACCGGACGCGTCCGCCGCAAGAAACTTTCCGTAGGTTTCGCAGGATCAAAAAATTTCCCCATTCGATTCATATGCGCATTTGAAGCAAACAACACATCCAACTCGGTGAGTTTCACTGTCTGCCGAAGCGAGGATCTGCGCTCCTTTTTCTCCTCTCATAAACATAAACCACCAGTGAAAAAAGCTGGTGGGATTGGCGACTAATGCTATCCTAGCTCAGTGCCGACTTTTACCTGCTACTATCACCTCCTCGCTGATTTCGCTGAATCCTTCCTAGTCCGGTCCCTGTTATGAAGGCCATGTCATACAGGGTGAACAGACCGGTGTTTGTGTTGATGGCCTGACGTCATCGTCAACAAAGACTCTGATTGGCTTTCGTCATGAAAAACAGTCGCAGGAGTTCAATATTTTCAACTCTTGCGAATGTGCAAAGATGACAAAAAATCGGGAGCGCGCTCGCACAGCCAACGCTCTTGACGCGCGGATTGGACCGCACCGCCACACAGGAAAGATTTCTCCTCTGATTTTGTTCTTATTGATTTTAAACTGTTGAATGTTTTCTGTTGCACGTTTTGATAATGTAAAGCACATTGATTTGCCTTGTGTATGAAATGCCTCTGGGCCTCATCTATCCATTTACTTTGTATGTAATCTGGTCGCACAAACATTTCGTGACGCATCCGGTGTGAACGCAGCATAATAATGATTGGAATCTATTTGAGTGACATATTACAGTTACACATTTGTTGCAGTTTATGTCTGCTTTTGTAGCCTTCCCTACTGAGAATTGACTTTGTATTTGATGTAAATCTCTATTTTTTTTTTTTTGAGGCGGACTACAGATTACGATATTTAAATCATGATTTATTATATACTAAAATTTCCCATTATCTGTAACCACTACGGGTCCTACCTCAATCTGAAAAGAAATTGCCATGTAAGTCATGTAGAAGCTTTGAAAAATGTTATTTGTTACAGGTATGTGCTTTTTGGAGAAAATATGCTTGGGGTAGAAGAGGTTAAGCAAATCAAATAAGCAGAGGTTGCAAACAAACTATACCGGTGACGTAGAGTTTATGAACAGACAGCTGAGCTGCAGCTCAATTAACGAAAAAAAAACAAAACATAAGTTTTTAAATCGATGTAGACACAGAGAAGTGGGGAGGGGCAGGCATGAGTAAGCTTGAGGAAACTCACCCACTTTGGGAGTTGTAAACATGTTTAGCAGGTGAGTCGGTGACTGGAGGCTGTAGAGCACAAAGGTATCAAACAGACAACCATTGTCTGGAAAAAGGTGAGTGTTTATGACTGGCTGTTGATAGCTTTAACAAAACTGTATGATTTGAATTACAGCACACAAAAACGGAGTGGCTCTTAAAAATGACTGAGTTTTTTGTGTCAGTTTGGCATGCTTTGAAAGAATCAGTCTAAATGAAAACCAAGTTAAATCTAGTTGATAGAATGATCATCATCTCTTCACACATTTAAAGCAAACTCCAGACTACCCTGATCTGAAAACAGCCTGAGGTGCCAAGTTGCCACGGTAATCCAATGTAAAAGATAACAAAGCTACAACCATTTTTTTCTACTCTTCAACATTACAATACATAATCAAACAACAAAAAACACAACAAAGAAACCCCCACAACACACCATACCAATACTCACAACCACAAGCATACATGCATACATACATACATACATGCATACATACATGATACAGTGCCAGATAATCTAAAAAGAGAGAGAGAGAGATTTACCACTGATAAATTAGTATTGTACAATAGCTAGTTCCACAACCTTGTCAAGAGTATTCACATTCCCAACAAAGTCCAGGAAAGAATACCAGACTGCCAGTGATCCCCTGGTGGTGTAAATTATCTTCTTTAGTTTAAGATGACCCAAATTCCCTGATCCAGTGACTACATATTGGTGGAGTAAAATTCTTACATTTGGTTATTTCTATATCTTAGTTTACTGTATATCCTCATCAGAAAATCAAAAACAGATGATAGAATATCTGTACTTTAAAGAAGGTACTTCTAATATGGTGAATATTCTCTATTCCTTATTGATTGTCCTCCTTTGCTGTGCTTTTCTGGACAGGAAAGTGATCAGGGGCATCCAACTCTTCACTTAAAGGTGCATTTCATTTATTTTATTTTTTTCTTCAATTTCACCTTAGCATTACAATCTGTCCTCTTCATAGTCAGCATTTCCTTGTTTTTACATCGAATAAGTATAGTATCTATAAGCTGTACTATCGTACATCGGTGATCTATTGAAGTTGCACCCTGTTTTGCTTGTAGGTTGGGGTAACCCCTAACAAACAAGCATTATTTCTGTCATGTAAACCCCTATAATTGGAAGTGTATGAACCACAACTACAAAATGTACTTCCCCAAAATCTTAAAAATGCTTCATGTTTGATTTCTTAATCATCACTGTTATCCCTTTTTTGTGCTGTGTGTTGACAGCAGAAGTTAAGGGATTAACCGCAACATGGTTTCATGGCGGCAATCGCAGTGAAGCGGATGTCAGTGTGTCAGGCTTTCTTAGGTGTACACCTTTCTCCAAGGATTTTAGCCACAATAAACCGTACCCAATGAAGCAGAAGACATCCTCAAAAAATACGATTTAATACATGCTGATTCTTCAAAAGGTCTTTTTGTGCCATTTCTCTACTGATTTACTTCTGCGGCCACTGTGCATCCATCCTGAATTTTTCCACTCAACAACATTTTTGTCATATTTCGAAGATTGTAAATCAGACACTGACATCCCCTGGGGAGGCGGTGTGAAACCTGATGTGAAAAATCAAGGTGAAATGTGATGGACATAAATTTGTTCTAGTCCTGCCTTTCATTTAGGAACAATCTAGCTTTTTGACAGGACTGCGGTAGCCCTGAATTTTCCAGTGGGGTAAGCCATTGCTCTCTCTGCCAACATGCTTGTTATTCTGACGATGGAAGGGAAAAAAAAGGGGTAAAGCTTCCTGATCTTCATTAGGAATGACTCAGCGGCTTTTTAAGCATGTCAGCATTTCTAAACCCAATGACGATCCAGATGCACTGCTGTGAGAGTTATTTAAACACAGTGATGGAGACTTTAGCACTAAAGCTGTCACAGTCTGCATCAAACTGCTACTGGCAAAGTGTGTGCGTGTGTGTGTGCGTGTGTGTGTGTGTGTGTGTGTGTGTGTGTGTGTGTGTGTGTGTGTGTGTGTGTGTGTGTGTGTGTGTGTGTGTGTGTGTGTGTGTGTGTGTGTGTGTGTGTGTGTGTGTGTGTGTGTGTGTGTGTGTGCGCGTGCGTGCGTGTGCGTGTGTGTGTGTTTGGCTCAAGTACCTCCTTTCTCTTATTTCTGAATCTAAGTACCTCTTTTGTCCGACTACAACATTTTGCTTAGAAAACTAATAAAAAAACAACTATAGAGCATATTGATGGAATGAACCAGCGATAACACACATTTTGAAGTGGTGGTATCAAGAATTTCTGGTGAGTTTTTTTTTACTGCATTTTAGTTGAACTAGATTTCTATTTCACAAGGTGAAACATAGTTGTTTAAGATTGTGTGTTTTAATAATAAGAATATTTTTTTTTAAAAAAATTTAAATTTAAAAAGTTTTTCATTTTTCAGAAATTTCAGGTGACCCCATTTAAACTCCAGGTGACTCCACATGGGGTGCTGACCCCAAGGGTGAAAAACTCTGATTTAAAGGCTCCTGAATAGATTTATTTTTTCATTTTTTTTTTTATCATTTCTGGTCATCTCATCTCATGCCTCGAGTGTTACGGGTGTTTCAATCTCTCTCTCTCTCTCTCTCGACCCCCATTTGAGACACACTAGTCTATAGTATAAGTGAGGTAAAGTCAAAAGTAAGTTTGTTTCTATGTTTCCTAAACACTTTATAACAATCATTGCAGTTTGAAATTGATCAAATGTAAAAAAAACATAATAATAATTTTAAAATGAATTGACACATACATATTGTGTGTATATGATTGCATTTCTATGACATAAGCCTACCCTGTTTTAACCCAAAGTATGCTTGAATAGGAATAGGAAATGTTTACATCTATACAGAATGGACATTCATTAATACAATTTAAGTTCAATCATCAGGTTTGTGGATTTGTGGGTGTAAAGTAACCTGAAATATAACTTGCTGTAATATAAACATGTTTGATGTAAAGTTACTGTATCTTTTTAGTCAGCTGCTCAGTCATCAGTCGAGCCTGCAAAGTCAACTTTGGTGAATCAAAGTTTTTGATGGCATCCAATAAATACATCAAACTGTATAACACAAGTTTGTAATGCATATTTGTTCGCTTCTCAGAGCATAAATAAAACCACCAGAATCATTCTGAGGCATATAACTGCTGAAATTATAATAAAAGTAAATAAAAGTAGCAGGAATAGAGATTTCTTGTTTTAGCACATTTATCTATATGAGTTCTCTTTGAAATATCCCTGTAATATTACAACATATTACAGGGATATATTACAACTACTTGTTAAAATTTCTATTGCTATTCTGTTGTTATTATTCTAATTGTTATTGAAATTGAATAAACATTTTATTTAGCGTTTATTGGTTTCCCTAAAGATGTCTTCATAGTTTCGACAATATTGTATGGTAAATGATTTATCTCTTAACATAAATTTGTGAGCTAAATTTGTTTTGACAATTTGGCATTCAAAAAAATCATAATAAATTCAAAACATTGTTTGAAGCCCAAGGCTATAGAGTTCACCTCTCTCAATACCAATGTGTGGCTACAACATAAAACCTTTCAATTATCTAAAATATCTTCTGAAAACTCACGGTGCTGTACGTCCTGTTTTCTGTCAGGACAGCAGGAAAACGTGTCATCAGGCAAATAATAAGTGATGCAATGAAACAAAATGTTTTATTTTATTTGTTTTATTTAGTTTAAGTAATTTTCATCGAGCGATCAAAGCATAGATGACGATACACCCATAGAAGGGATTGTGGACAATTTGTTTTGCGATGGACTATTAATTGTATATTTCTCCTCCCTATAAATTACCTGATTAAATATAAAAAAGTTTTATTTAATTATTTTATTTTTATTTTTTTTATTGCATTTCTGGCGTCTTTGCTCAGGCTACTGTTAACTTTAGATGGTCTTTAATAAGAATTAAACAGAAATGTTAGAGGGTGTATGAAAGTTGTACATTCAACTGCCTATCATTGTTATATAAGGTACTGACCCACATGTTTTAAAGAACAGCCTAAAACAGAATATAGACATTATATTGTGAGATGTGCAAGGCAAGATTTATACACTTAAAAATAAAGGATGTCAATAGCTGGGTTTCCATTACAGATTTTGGCAAAACAAAAGCTAATTTTAGATGATTCTAAAAACCCTCGTAACTCCCATGAAATCTCATCCCGCAAAACTTCGCCGCTGGAAGACGAACGTTCAGAACCTCCTCGTATTCCTTTCACGTCTAATGTGGCAGTAATGATTTTTAAGTAAGAAATGTCTCGGTCTCTTCTACTGTTTACACGTACCGCACCGTGTTTTCTCGGTGAGAAGTGGTCATGTGACCAGGTACCTCATGTCATGTGACCATGTACGTCACATTCTGTGACATGTATTTACAGAAAAAGTGTTTCCATAGCGCTTTTGCGACACATTTCAATATCGAAACATCTGAAATTACTGAGATATTTGAGTGTTTTTTCTAGATTTTGCGTTTTTCCAAGGGTAATGGAAACAGTTACAAAAGATTACATAAAATGGTAAATACACAAATTTCTGTAAATCTACAGCAGAAGAATATTTTTTTATTAATAAGCTTTTAAAAACAAACTAAAATACTGGTACCTCAAACTAACCTTGCCTGCAAAATGGATTCTCCTGGTGTTCACAAACACCAAAATCCATCTTGTACTGTTCCCGCCTTTGCCTTTTGAAATGGAACCAAACCAGTTAGAACCAATCATGTGGTTTAGGGCAGTTTAGGGGAGAGGAACTAGTTGGGCTACTGCTATTAGCATAGCTCTGAATCAAAATAGAAAGATATTGACGCAGGAGGATGGTAACGTGCCCTTAACTCACACACTCGTGTTGCAAAAACAACAAAAGTCACTCAACGACATAATGACCGCAGCATTACCATCCCAAAAGAAAGTTTTCACCAGTGGAGCCTTGTTGTTGTTGTAGCAGCATCTCTGCGGCGCATGCTGATGACAACATCATTATTTGTTACCGTGTGATTGGCTAAAACAAATCATGATGGACAGGCGCTTCGCCCAATCAGCTTCAAGCATTCTGTTCATGTGTCTCCCAGATCGATGTGGAGAAGGGAGGGCTACACATCAATCTGGCTCTTACCAGGTTAACCTCAAACCAGCTGATGATAATAGTCTGTGGTCAAATCCAAAATACCCAAGAAAAATAAGAGGTTAGATCTGCCTATACACAAGATTATCTTGGCATTACCCTTTAACATTTACATTGTCCGTCATCAAAAGTGAGCACAGTGTTTGCTTCAGCAGTGATATACAGTGCTGTTGCTTTTTTCCTCATGAATGTGTAAAAGGCTGAATAAAGCCTGCAGAAGCTCCAAAAAAACCCCACAAAGCAGGCAAGTTTTTTTGACAGGTCATCAAACACAATTTAGGTTTATCTGCCACCGCTGATCCTTGGAATTTAAGCAATGTGACAATCACAAATGGGGAAATGGAGAATGTACCTCTGTGTTCTGTGTGCTGATCATTTCTCATCAGACAGAGAGTGGAAGAATGAGGGAGAAATAACACTAAGCAGCTTAGCAAATTTTGCATCAACTCGGGTGTCAAAAGAGTCACTCACCAGTGTGCCCAAGCAGTCTTTCATTTACCCAGTGTAATTTCCCCTGTCATATAGTCAAACGCTTGTAATATGGAGCCTGTATGTCATAAAGAAGTGCAGTAAAGTAACTCCAATGTAAAAAAATATAATAATTCCAAACTACCTGAAGAGGATATATGCAACTAACTGAAAAATACTGACAAACGAACAATTATTTAAATGCATGTACTCACCAAAACCAGTAAAATAGGACTTTTTTCTCAGTGCCTATGGCTGCCATTTAAGTCAGCTAAATACTATCTGTCAGGATCCTGATTATGTCTTACATGGCTCACGCACAATGAACACTCCAAGTGATCAGCAGAAATTGTGTTACTCATCCGCCAGCAGTTCAATTTGTCGTGGTCCATTTTGGCTGACAAAAGCCTGGCTACCACAAAACATGGCAATCCACTGACAGGGCACTTAATGTCAGCAGAGGTGATAGCTTAGATTTGATTCATCTATATCATTCCATTGTTCAATTGTCCCCTCTCCCAGCTGCCCTTTTAACCAGCATTCCTATCACCGCTTCAGTGCCCTATAGTATAAGCACGCTACATCATCATACTCTACAGGCCATGACACTTGTAGCCTCTGTAAAAATGAAACCAGAGAAAAACGACCTCACAAACTCACTCATCACACTTTTAGGAACCTGCTATTTGTCATTAAGGTAGCAAGATAGCCTAAATGAAAAAAAATGAGTCTGTACGAAGATCTGTAGGAACACTTCATCGTGAGGAAAATAACTGATCATTTTGTGTAGATAAAATCATAGCGTCCTGCCTCATAGATCAATGAGTTGAACATCATTTAATCCAAGAAGAAAAGAAAAAAGTTGAATCTCAACCTTTTAAGCCTTTTTTTCCAAGCAAATAATCTTTGATTTATTGATCAATGAGATTCACACTGATTTATCTGATAAAAAATGTTTGTGTCCATCAGCTTTAATTATCATCAATCTGAGTTTTCACTGTGGGTGAAAAGATGATTACACTACAACAGTGTTTTTCAAATGGGGGTACGTTTACCTCGAGGCCAGTGCTTCTCGATAGTTTTCTGCTCCGCCCCCCCAGATAAACAAAAATATTTTGTTTCCCCCAACTCTCCGCCGCAGTAGTATAATTTGTCAATAAAATTGTTAGAAGTACACCTCTGCGTAACATTTTATCCTTTTTAATGTTAAAGAATACAAAAAACAAAAAAAAATATAGATCAACAAACATAAAAGAATAATTATTAACATTGATTTTTAGTCTTTAACAGAAAAGATTTAAAGTGCATCAATTTGCCTGAAATTAAATCCTTATTTAAACTATAAACATTTTCAGAATCCAAATCAGTTTTATTCGCCAAGTACAGTTTAAAAACAGCACAAGGAATTTATCTTGGTGGATGGTGCGAAAAAGAAGAAAAAACAAACCAGAAACACTATGGCAATAATAATAATAATAATGATAATAATAATAATAATAATAACTACAAAAGCACTCGGAGAGCGCAGACCTCCGCCAAGCAGCTCAAGCTCATAGCACACTCCAGTCATGGTAACATGGTAACAGGATTACCATGATTACCTGTCAACATTGAGTTGTTGACTCTGAGAGAACCTATGACATCCACAGTGTGGATGGGAAAATGAATGGGATATATATGTATTTTCTTTTGTTGGCCAGAACATCACCACAATCATCTGTTCCTTGTCTCATTTATCAATTTTCCTGAAAATTTCATCCAAATCCATTCATAACTTTTCAAGTTATATTGCTAACACAATGACTGACTGACTGACAGACAGACAAACCTTACCGCTCTTCCCATTACTTTACTCTAGTACAGCAAAAACAAAGCATGTTCCCCAGGGTCACATGCGCACACACAAGGGCTGCCCTAGGGGTACATGATGGCACTGCAGGGCGTACTTGAGAGAAAGAGAGAGTGGAAAAATTAACGTATAAAAGCATTAAAGATATGGGGTTTTATAATGTTTTGGTTAAAAATGATAATCATAACAACTATTACGGAAATGATCTTGATTAGAACATTAACTGAAAATACTTAGGTCAGTTATGGTCCCACACCAGGCAGGAGATGACTGGAAATGATGAAAACTACTGAAACAAACCAATTCAAGAGGCGCTAAATACTCTTTCAATCCACGTATTTATAAAAATGAGATTCTTTAAAAAGTGTATTATCATTCATTCATTCCATCATTACGCTTTATAGTTGTTTTTCATGGAATTCTGAGCAAAATGTTGTAGCCGGACAAAGGGGGGTACTTGGAATCAGAAAAAAGAGAAAGGGGGTACGTGAACCAAAAAAGTTTGAGAACCACTGCACTAAGAGAACATGTAAACTCTATGCAGAGAGGTCCCAAGTGGCACATTCAATAGGTAATAACAACTTTTTATTCCTATTATTGTAAAACAACTTGCCGTTGTAAAATGATTGTATGATTTGAATTTGAAATGGTTTACCAAGAACCATTTAATGACATAAACAGACACAGCATGCATACTGTATACTGTAAATATAAATAGACAGAGCAATGCATGTGTTTTATGAAAAATACATTTCATTCCGTTTCCAAATTGTTTTGTAGTTATGATGGAAATCATTCATTTCTGTCATACTATATTTGCATAATTTAAGTTGTTTACTGTTTCTATTTGTCACCACAGTTTGTCTGTGATAGCATATGTGGTCATATTTTGTTTACTTTTTTCCCATGGACATATTCAGTATCTAAATAGCTTTATGACTGATGCAGCGAGAGTAGAAATGAGTCAACCTCCTTAAAGCTCTGTCTCACTGCAGCTTTAAAAAGACAGCCAATTGTTGATCGCCTTGCTTTTTCTATTTAACAAAAGGTACTAATTGGCATTGCATTTAGAACATACCATGGTATATATGCTGTGGGTGTCTACTGTGTATGTGGGAAGCTTCTATGAAGTAGCTTTAGAGGTTTTTGGTTTGGTTTTTACAGTAAGGAGGAAAGGCCATGCAGGACTGAATCATTCCTTATACTCATTCAATCTCAATGACTACTTCTTGCCAAAATAGGCTTCCTCCCACAACACCGGCTGCTGTCTTGGCTGTCAGGCCCTGTCAAGCACAACCTCTGAAGCACATGATTATGAAAGAGTTCTTAATAATGTACAAGATTGAAGCCAGATGCTCAAACAAATATATGCCCTGTGTCTGTTCTATTGATGTGATTGTCTCATCTAAAGGATACTCAAGCTGAAATAGCTAGCATGAAGGAGAGAATTAACCATACGCATGGTTCAAATGATTAATCATACTTGGTTGACCAATTCGGCCGTAGTCTTTCTGCCAACCGCCCACGAACGCCTTTATCCCACTGCTGATATTCTGCTTCAACAGCTACTTTTATCTTTGAAAAAACATTGCATGAAAATTCCCACTGAACCACATTGAACCAGTGCTGAGTTAAATCTAATTGAGCTCCATCCAACCCTGTGATCTTATTCAACAGTTATTATTTTCACGGATATCTCAATAAACAATCCCAAAGTTGAGATGATGTTTCAAATATCATTTTATTTTCTTAATAACGCCTGCATTTGTTCATTTTTGGTCAACGCTACACGTAGTGCAGAGCAGAAATCTACTGTGACAGTGTAATGTCATATTGTATGTAGAGAGAACATTAGGGAGAAAGCCTCCCAATGAAGAATAGAGTGAACAGAGGGAGCAGATGTGTGCTTACAAAGGTGACAAAGCTTTTTCTTGGAAGCAAATGTTCCTAAGTGGCGTCAAAACAAGAGCTGTCTTGAAGCCATAGCCATCACACATTTTTAAATGTAGATTGACAACCCATTTATAATCAGTGGAGTCAATTATGACTTGAGATTTCATTACATTTGTGTTAACTTTTCAGATATGACAGAAGGCATCACTACAGACCTCCTGCCTCAGTGCTTCATGTGCCAAGCCAAATCATTAATGAAGTAATTTATTAATTTACTAAACTAAGAAAAGCAGTGAGGATGCACTCTTGCTTCTGTGGATCTCACCAATTGATCAGAAATCATGTGAAAAATAGAAGCAGGTGCAATTTCATAGAACTGAGGGTGAGGCAGTTTCCGTAACGTCAATAGCTGCTGAGCCAGAAATTCACCACTAGGCAAAATCAATCAAAGTATTCCTGGTGTTTAGGCTCCTGGTCAGCGTAGGAGGTGGGCTGAAGAGTGTCAAGTGGGTGGTCTGTAATATGATTCAGATGAGTCAACACTAGATTCCTCAGAAGCTTATACTGACCCCAGCCGTCATAGTGACTGGCTTAGAGCCACGAAGGGCCGACAGGGGGTTTAAACGCCGCTGGGGTTCAAAGCATAACCAATCGAACAATCACAAGTGCATTAAAAAAAAAGAGTGTTGTATTCCCAAACAGCCTTTAAAATCAAAGACCTATACATTAGATACCTGCTAACTCTTCTAAATCAAATGAATGTGTAAGAAAGCTTGACAACAAGCCACTCCTTCCAATTAGGTTAGTGACATTTTATTGAAGACAGTGGATTTCTTGAAACAGAGCTATAATAAACCAACACGCAGAACTTGTGGGGGGCAGGACTAATCATTTTTGCATTATTGTGTATGTTACACACATTGTGGTTGGCGTGAATCTTAAGAAGGTCTATATATTTAATTCCATTTTTTCTTTTGGCCCCCCCGGCAAGAATCTCAAACTCCGCCTAAGTATAAACATCTGATTGTCGCAAAAAATAGACACTTTGTTGTGAAGAATGTTGTGTTACTTTGTTTGGAAAAGGTGGGATTTATTTACATTTCATCAATACATAGAGATTTTCTGTATTGAGTAAATTTCAAAAAACAGTACCCGGTTAAATAATGATGAAATTGATAATCTAACTGCAGACTTTCACAATTAAAGACAGCCTGTTCAGTTTATGTGCAGGATACCAAGAAACTGTGATCCCTGATGTTCCTCTTGTTGCTGCCAAATCAAATGCGTGAGTAAAAACAATCATCTTCCCTTTTCCTGGTTTGTGACGCTTTGGTGTGTCCGTGCACTGGGACAAGAGGTATATATTAGGCCTTAAGCCTTTTTTAGGTGGTCAGTGAGCTCCACATTTTGCTAAAGACCATGCTGTCTTTAACTAGACCACACATAAGCTCAGTGAGCATTCACACTCACAAGAACGGATGCACCACAGTTCAATTTTAATTCAATATGCAAATTAAAGCGACATTTCATTTGCTGATGAGAGAGGATTCATGCTAAATTGCATCCTAATTGCTGGAATTTACCAGAATACTTGGGCCAACACATTTTTATGAGATGATTTTATTATTAGGTCAAATGTGACGTAAATGTTCTAAATCATAATGACTGAAGTATCAAGCTGATCCTGCACGGTTTGTAGATCTTTAAACACATACCAAGATTTTGGTTTTGCTGTTTTTTTCAATTTACGTTTAATAAACCTTTGTAATTTTTACACATCAAAGCAGAAGCTAAAATGTTTTTTTGCAGGAATAAAAAGCACACATAAACCTGAGATTTCAAACTGATTTGATGTTGGGATCCTTCCAATCTACCCTAGCTATAACTTAAATAAGGAAAACATTTTTTTTTTTATTAAATTAAAATATATTGTACTTAGATATTCATATCACAGATCATTGCAGAAGTTGCTCTGGTGTCAGATTTTGCAGAGAAGAGTTGCCCTTTGAATTTATGACACCCACACAGCAATATAAAACATGTCAATCAATGTCTGGAAGAATTTTCTCCACCAAGAAACGCAAAACAAATATATCAAAAAGGGCAAGAAAAAATAAAAAATAAAAACATATTTCAGCAGGTAATTACTGAAACCAAACCACAACAACTCTCTCACTGCCTGTAAGATGATATTTGATGGCTCTATGCCAGTTTACCAGTTTAAATTTAAAGCTTAGGATCTTTTATCCTCTAAATATCTTCACATTTATTTAAAAAAATTAAAAATAAAAACATGTTTATATACCATGATTTTATAATATAAAATGCAATACAAAAATAAGCCAAGTTTGTGCTTAAAGTGACACCCCCGGCACTATCACTTTATGGTTCTTTCCTCTGGACATACTGTAGGTTCATTGTCCCAAAATGTAGGACTCAAAGACTTCAAAACTTCTTTTTTCCTCCTGCTGTTATAGCACTCAACATATAGCACGTTTTTGCACCTAAGTTATTTATTTGTTCTTACTTAATTTTTCTGTATTTTTATCTTTCTCTTTTTATCTTTTGATCATCTATTTGTGGAACCAAATGTATTTTAATAAAGGTGGGGTTTGCTCATTACATTCTTGTTACAAATAAAGTAACCTGAACCTGGATGTGACGTTAAGTCATTGACTCATGCAGTGTTACAGTGTTTACATTGGTTCCTATCAGATTTCTTTATTTACATTTTTATAATACCTTTTTCCACGTTTTCTTTAATATTTTGTTTATTGCAACTAACGATACAATAATGAAATGTATTTGAAGCTGTTATTGTGAGCTCTTGTTGCACATCAGCGCAACCACAGTGGGCAATCAGCTGCTGTTGTTTACATGAGACACGACAGAGATCGCTCTCGACACGAGTGAGCATGAGAGAGCGTGGCCTTACCGGTGAACGAGTCCAGGAGGACATTGAAGAGATTCATAGAAGGAACATCAACTGGAGAAGAACCCATCGGCACAGCTAAGGCAACATGATGGTGTCACTGTACAAGTCCCTGAGGTGAGCGAAATGGCGACGATTTTTCTTCTCCTGGCTGCTGTACAAGGACTTTTAAAGAAAGTTTCTCAACAAAACCCCTAGTATTAGATACAACTGTTTGATACAGCTTGCAGTTGAAATTCCCTACAGTTATACCCTTTAAGCCACACCATAAAAAAAAATGTTGTGTGAAGTCGCTTCCTGTTTTCATACCAGACAGCCTGCTTTGTTGTTTGGTCCTACAAGCAGCCTGATCAGCCTGAAAATGAGGGATGCAGAGGCGGCTCATGGGGGTGTCGGCGTGTGGGAAACCCTGGTAGTGTTCAACCACAGCAGAACGATGCTGCAATGCGCTGTTCAGAGAGCAAGACAGCCAACTGTGTGTGCGCGTGTGCGTGTGTGTGCACAAAGAAGATGTAGGTGGTTAACAAAGATACTCTCTTTTTTTTTTTGCATTTAAACCACAAATGTAAGTGTGAGATATAGTATTCTACCTCTATTCATCCATCAATCTCTTTGTGATTAGCCCATTCACTTATCCTGCTCAGTGTTGCGTGGCAATAGAACTTATTCCAGGTCATTGGGAGCAGATGACGTTGAGCTATAAGTTAATGATAAGGACATGACAGCTGAAAAATCTTAACAATTCATGACTATGGTTAATGTAACAACTCCAATTAACCCAACGTACTCAATGTTGTTTTTTTTTTTTTGTTTTGTTTTTTTCAGCTCCATTAGTCAAGCCTGGTTCGCTGCTTTTCCAGCGATTATCGCTTTTGTAGACACTGGCTATAAATCTACACTTTTAATAAATGAAGTTTAAAAAAAACAGTTTCTTGCTCTATAGCGGATTTGACTGGTTAGTAAAACTAAAAAAAGATGGATTTCTATACCTCTGCCTCCCTGTAGAGGTAGTATTGCACCAAGTGGTTTGTGCTTATTGTTTGGTGTTGAATTATCTTTGAATCATCAACAAAATGAGATTTCTACATTTCTAAAATGAGAAACTGAACTACAGAAGCATGCAGACTCTGAAATTACATGGCTGGGTTTGTTCCTTCTTATTCTGACCTACGTTCTAATCTGCCAGCTGGCAGGTGAGTTGAATGCCATTTCTCTGGTTCAGTCGCATCATCGGTTCACGCTGAGCCAAATGATTTCAGAAACATGAAACATGATTGATACGTATTTTATGATTTTTATTCTTATGGTTTTACCAGAGATTCTGTTATATTACAGTCAGATTGACCTGTTAACACACTTTTAAATATATATATATATATAATAACATATATATGTGTGTGTGTATTTTATTGTCATTACACAAAACCTACTTTTTCAGAATCAGATTTACTAATATATGAGCAAAACAGTAGCTCAATCACTGTTGGATTTTTAACCCCAAAAAGTTTTATTGACTTATTTTTACTTTTAATTGACACACCAATCCAAAAATGTTGGTTATGAAAAATAAATGGAAGGCTGCACTTGAATAACCACTCGTAACACATTTGCTGCCACTTAGTCTAAAGCTGTTGGCTACACTAGCAGAAGAATCTTTGATAAGTATTGATACTGTATTATTATCTGTCAACAACACTGAAAAACGTTATGGAAACATGTTTATGACCTAGGCCAGTGTTTCCCAACCATGGGTACGCGTACCCCTAGGGGTACGTGAGCACATTGCAGGGGGTACGTGGAAAAATTAAGAATTTATTTCCAAGATAAAAAAAACATATTCTCAGTCATTTCACAAGTCCGTCAATGAAATGGTGCGTGTGCGCTATGGCTTGTTTTTAAAATGTAAATGCCTGTTTAACGGGGACATATTCAAAGAAGCTCCTTTTGTGGAAAATGTCATAACACTCAGGCAGGTTAATTATTTGTCTTGTATTTATTTATTTATATTACTTATTATTTTTATTTTTTTTTTTTTCTAATTTCAACTTTATTATTTTTCTTTAATGACAATATCATCATCATATATTAGTATTGATAATTCAGTATTAATATTACAAACGTTTACTATAATATAATTTCTTATATTTGTCATTTTTATTGCCTTGAAGGCAACATCATTTTAAGCTTCATTTTAGTTAAATAAGAATAAAATGCCTGAATATTTAATTAAGATTAAATAAAATGACTTGCGTTAAATATTCAGTTGTGGTATGTTCTACTTTTGGAGAACACGTATGAGTGAGGAGGTACTCATGGTATGACAAAAAGGCTCAAGGGGTACATAAGACAAGAAAGGTTTTGAACTACTGACCTAGGCTATGGGTTTATTTAAAAAAAAGTCTTTAAATACATAATGTATGTGACAGTAAGCTGCCAACCTGGGCTAATTAAAAACATTCAAAATTGTTGAACTGATGTTGAAAATATATAAATCAGTGGACAACTATCAGCATTCATGTTATATTTATGTTTTTTCTGTGTGTGTGTGTGTGTGTGTGTTTTTTTCACATTCACATTTTTTCAGCCCCTTTTTGAGTCATTTTCGGGAGAACACGATATTCTCATATTTTTCAGGCTGCAGGGAACTGACTTTTTTTTTCACGCTGCTTGACATGAAACGTTTTTGTGCTGCGTGACACAATTTGTGTGGAGCTGCTAGAAACACATTGCAAACCAAAGTATGTCAATGGGATTTATCACCTTAACCTTAACTCAAATCCTGAATAAAATGTTCTAATGTAATTGAATTAAATAACTTGCAAAACACAACTTCAAAAGTCGTGTCCCACGGCATGAAAAGAATGTGAAAATCCTGTTGGCATGCACGTAATCGGAAACGTTGTTTTACATGTCTGGGTCATGTTTATCGTGAGATCGTGTTAATGATGTTGTCAAATGGCAGTTTATACATGTTCTCCTATTAGGGAGTGGTTATTAGGCCATATGTGTCCTAAATTATTCAAGAAAGAAAAAAACAAATTGGTGACAAGGTCATCAGCCATGCTGAGGGGAAGAGAAGTTGCGTTTTGCCCAAACCGATACTAAAGTTCAAATGGCTGATGAGGTTAATGCCACACACAAAATATATAGATATATTTTTCAGAATCAGAATCAGAAAAGTTTTATTTGCTGAGTACAGTTTTAAAACAGCACAAGGAATTTGACTTGGTAAACCAGCAACAACAATAATAATAATAATAATAATAATAATAATAATAATAATAATAATAATAATAATAATAAATAAAGGATAGATAGAGGATAAAGGATAAATATATATACATATACCGTATACAGTGCTGCAGGTAATATTGTGTTTATGAGGCTGGTGGCAGAGGGAAATATAATGTGTCTGGAGGTTCTGGTCCTGATGGACCTAAACCTCCTTCCAGAGGGGAGAGACTGAAACAGTTTGTGTCCGGGGTGGGAGGGGTCGGCCACAATCTTTCCTGCACGCCTCAGAATCCTGGAGGCGTATAGTTCCTGGAGGGAGGGCAGATTGCAGCCGATGACCTTCTCTGCAGAGTAGATGATACGCTGCAGTCTGGCCTTGTCCTTGGCCGTAGCTGCAGCGTACCAGATGGTGATGGAGGAGCAGAGGATGGACTGGATGATGGAGCTGTAGAAGTTCACCATCATCTTTGTTGGAAGATTGAACTTCTTCAGCTGCCGCAAGAAGCACATCCTCTGCTGAGCTTTTTTGATGAGGGAGCTGATGTTCAGCTCCCACTTGAGGTCCAAGGTGATGACGGTCCCCAGGAAGCAGAAGTACTTCACAGAGCTCATTAAAGCGTTGAGCTCCAGCTTGTTCTGGCTGCACCTGGACACCAGCCGGTCTATCTCCCACCTGTAGGCGGACTTTTCTCCATCAGATATGAGTCCGATGATGGTCGTGAGCTTGACTGACTGGTGAGAGGAGGTGTAGGGCCCAATAAAATCTGTTTTAATTTTTTTCCAATATTTCCTTTATACTTTTTCCCAAATTCCGTGTTTTTAACTCCAAAATATTACTTGTAAAAAAAAAAAAAAAAAGAAAAACATGAATAAACAAAAATGTACGTCAAAAATAAAGTGAGATACAATTAAAAGGTAGATATAAGTTTTACTGACATGGATTATTCTGACCTTTTTTATGATTTATATGTCATATAAAGATGTATGAGAACAGCATTAATGTACCATATTTCCCCTCAGGGATCAATGGTTTACTATTTATTGTTTAAGTTTCATAAACTTAATTTCACTTAAAATAATTTAAATGATCCTGATGACATCATTCCTGACTGTAATGATTACACAAAAATAAATAGACACAAGGAAGCATCAGTTATTTCACCACTAGGGGCCAGAATATTTTACAGTATCAGAAGTTATCATTAACCTGATGTTTCAGACTCTGCAATCACTGGCATTGATGGTCTCGTCCACAACAACAAAACAAAATTTTCCCACGGATCTTCTGTAGCTCTGATGAGATGTTGTTGAAACGCTCTCAGCAGGTGAAACTGAACACGTTTTCACGAGGCGCCACTGCGCTACACCAGAAACGTCACAGGCACCGCAAAGTTAAGCGGGCACTGGTGGCTCTGTATTTAGGAGTCAGTGATGATTTGCTTTGTTTTTTTTGGCAGTTTAGACGATGTTTGTGGTGGTTTAGGCGGTGTTAAATACACCCAGGACAAGAGGGGGGAGGGCGGTGCACCTAATGAGCCCGGAAACATTCCCTATAAAAAAATGTTCCTTGCCTCACGGTGACGGCATTTCATGCCGATTCTGTCCATTTCCATGTTTAACCGTTTCCATTGATTGATAACGTGATTCCACCCGCGTTTCCGTTAACGCAAATTTTATAGGGCCCTAGAGGTGCAGCTGTTGGTATACATTATTATTAATATTGTGGGGAAATTTCACAAGTCGCACTTGTTTTCTGACTTTATGTACAGTATAAATCACACTAATGACAAGGAAAGGGGAAAGTGACACACCTATATGGTCAATGCTTTTATCTCCAGCAGACTGGAATATTGTAATGGTCTTCTGCACGCACAGACAGGCTGGAACACGTTTTGTTTGTAGCCTCGAGCGTCGGCAGCCAGAGCCGCTTCAGAAAAGAGTGGATTTAAGCTTATTCGCTGTACGAGGCGCACACAGTGCAGCACAGTGCGTGTGAGTTAGTTTTCAATGATCCTCTACTCCAAGTGAAAAAGTCGGCTCCATTAGTGACTCTTTACACTCGTGCTTTCCTCTCAATTCTCTATTTCTTACATCACGCTTTGAAAATAACTTTATTTTTTTTAGACCTGTACAGTATAATTAACACCTGTGTTAATCCTTCCTGGTTAATCATGGAGGTATGTGTTCCTCCACACCTGTGAAAGCGTACTGTGGTATCTGCTGCAGATATGCACTTAAAATCTGCTTTAAACATGGCTTTAGCGAACAACAGTGTATAAAATGTTGACAGAAAATGGTTAAACGGAGTCAATAACGATGAGAAGTGGAACCCACAAATTGTCATGTTCTCCTTTACAGATTTGCAATAAATGTAATTAATATTTAACAAATAATCAGATAAATGTTCATCAAATGTGTCCAAACTATTATTGTTTTTATTTATTTAACTATTATTCATTTAAATAAAATGTTTTAGGCTAATTAATAATAAAAGGCAAGCAGTTTGGCAGTGATAAGCATAAACCACACCATAGGTGAAAACCTTACATATGAGGACATGATTCATGACTTTGCCTGCACCAAGGGAAGACGGGTACGTTTTTAGTTACTCATAAGAATTGTTTTTATTCCCATAATAATTTATTATTAACCTTTTATGACAGTACACTAAGCTATACAGAGTTTACAAGCTTTAAATTGCACTACTTTGTAAAATACTTTGTTTTACTTCTTTTGTATATAGTTTTCTTGAATGTTAATAGCTGGAAATGTTAAACCTCAAATGTGTATGATTTATTATATAACAGTCTACTAAGCTATGCACAGTTTACAAACCTTATGTTACACTACTCAGTAGTGGTATGTTGGTTTGGGGGTGTGAGTGGTGTTGGTGGGGGAGGTGGCAGCATTATTGAGGTTGCCCGCCCAAGTAGTAATTCATGTCAGAACCGCCACTGCTCCCAGTCAGCCTCAGAATAGGTGTATAAATCTGTGAATGAGTTTGGTCCAGAATACATCAGTAGCTGTGTTTCTATTATAGATTTTCGCAAAATAATATGCTTCTAAATGTTGACAAAGTATAATTGCGTTAAGTGACCATGTACGATGTGCAGAAGAAGTGTTTTTATTGCGCTTTTGCGACACATTTCAATATCGAAACGTCTGAAATTCCGCCTCTTGAACCTTTTAGTGATATTTGAGTGTTTTTTCTAAATTCAGGTGTTTCCATTACCAGTTTTTATTGCACTATTTAGATGTTGCGCATTTCCAAGGGTAATGGAAACACAGTGGAAGCAGGTCTCTCAGATCTGTGGACACATGTCAGA
This sequence comes from Gouania willdenowi, assembly GCF_900634775.1. NCBI lineage: Eukaryota > Metazoa > Chordata > Actinopteri > Blenniiformes > Gobiesocidae > Gouania > Gouania willdenowi. The sequence goes on from NC_041044.1 coordinate 28,371,600, forward strand.
TAGTGGAGCCCTGAGTTAACAGCAAACATGGTGATGATGCTGGTTTTAGTTGTTATGCTGCAAACAAGCAGCGCTGAAGTCAGCATCCAATGTGAACATTTTTAAATCCAAGTAATAGGCACTCTCTTTCTCTACTGCGTATAAGTGGTTTGCATGTTCTTACTTTCAAACTGATAAATGTTTTCTACATGTTGCACTTTTTAATCATGTAAAGCATTATGTGCTATACATGTGCCTTACCTTACCTTACCTTTATGGTAGGTGGTCATAATATTAAGGCTTATCGCCGTACACTCAAACACAACAAATGACTGCAGGTCATTCCCGTCACTATTGCTTCCTCCTACACTAAAGAATGAATGAATCCTTCCACTGTTGCCTCCACACACAAAAAAAAGCTGCACCAGCAGAAATGTGACTGCATGGGCTGACTAGTGTCAAAGCTGGATCACGCTCTTCCCTTTCTGCTCTTTTCTCTTTGTCCTGAGCATGAATATGGGAATAAAGATATTTTTCCCACAAGGAGCTGTCAGCAGCCGGGACACCGAGTCATTTAATCTCCCCTATGTGACAGGGTGGCGCAGTGAGGGTAGATTGGGGGGGGGGGGGGGGTTGTCTGTCCCCCAGTAACCGACATCCACTCACACACACAGACCCTGTACTGCCTCTCGTCTGTTGCCTCTCTCCCGTTACAGCTCACCGATCGAGTTACGCGGGGCCGGGGGGAATGTTGCGGTAGAGAGAGAGAGAGAGAGAGAGAGAGAGAGAGAGCGAGAGAGGGGGGGGAGAGAGAGAGAGAGAGAGAGAGAGAGAGAGAGAGAGAGAGACTGCAGCATCGTCGAGGACCGGACGCAGCAGCAGTCCCGAGCATTGCAGGTGAGAGAGAAGTGAGGGGGAATGCGGGACTTGGAGAGAAAAAGACGCATCCACGCACTGGTCCATCTCCCAGACACCCGTCCCGCACTCCGACTCCGGGATACCACTGAAACCCTGCTCTATTTATTACAGGGATCCTCTTATTCTCCGCGCACTGTGAGGAATATGTTGGATAAACTCGCACTGGAACGCGCTCCTGTCTCCACATAAACTTGCGTAAAGGAATCCGACCGCTTGACACGTTGCTCCGCTGCGGTGGTAAAGAGGAGTGAAGCGCAGCTGGCTCTGAAGGTAAGAGGAGCATCCATCCCACACACACACTTTAAACAACTGTTTATTAATCCTTCTTTTGATGCTATGAGCACATCTTTGTGCGTGTTGAGAGCTGAGCGCTGTCTTTCTGATCCTTTCTTTTGTGTAGCGCTGCTGCTGCTGCTGCTGCATTGCAGTTTCCAACTAAAAGAAAAGCCCCGCGTCCCAAATGTGAATGGAATGAAAGGAACTTCCACACAGCTTCATGAGGAGATAAGGTCACTGCGGGACAGAGAGAAGGCTGCAGTGGATTCATTACAAGGGCTGACGAATTAGTTTGATTATTCCTCGCAGCAGGATGGATTTTTTCATATATTTGTGGCCCGGTGAGACGGTGAGTCGTTATTATAGAAGTTGAAAAAGCCACTGCAGAGAACAAGGAGGGGGATTAAAGTGAAGTGGAAGTGAGCTGCAGTGCGTCCAGAGCAGCAGTCCGCACAAAGACGCACACCCACGGACACTGAGAGCGCACAGAGCTGAAGACATGCAGAGGCTTGGTGCAGTGCAGGCGCTCAGCCTCGTGGTCCTGCTGCTGCAGATGCTGACTCAGCTGCCCGGTGCCGACTCAGCTCTCCGGTACCGTGTGGCGGAGGAGGGGCCCCCTGACGTCAAGATCGGCAACGTGGCCGCGGACCTGGGCCTGACGGCGGGCACAGGTAGTGGAGATGTCACGTTCGCCCTGGAGAGCGGCTCAGAGTTCTTCAAGATTGACAACGTGACAGGTGAGCTGACAACTGGACCCAGGCGCATCGACAGGGAGAAGCTGCCACAGTGCCAGATGATCTTTGATGAAAACGAGTGCTTCTTGGACTTTGAGGTGTCAGTGATCGGCCCCCTGCAGAGCTGGGTGGACCTGTTTGAAGGCAGGGTTGTCATAACAGACATCAATGACAACACACCTTCCTTCCCCTCGCCTGTTCTCCAGCTCTCAGTTGAGGAGAACCGTCCAATAGGAACCCTTTACCTGCTCCCCACTGCAACAGACAGGGACTTTGGGAGGAATGGGATTGACCGCTATGAGCTCATTCAAGATGGGGGAGCTGGGTCGAGTTCAACAAGACGCACAGCAGGAGGAAGCCCCATTACCAGAGTAGATGGCCCAGGGGACCGGAGGGGTAGGAGTGGAGATAGCAGTGGAGGAGCGAGGAGCACAGTGTTTGAGCTGCAAGTGGCTGATATACCAGATGGTGAGAAGCAGCCACAGCTCATTGTAAAAGGCACGTTGGACCGTGAGTTAAAAGACTCTTTTGAACTCATTCTCAGGGTTCGTGATGGAGGGAATCCACCACGTTCCTCCCAAGCCCTGCTACGTGTTTCCATCACTGATGTTAATGACAACAGCCCACAGTTTGAGAGGTCTACCTATGAAGCTGAAATGGCTGAGAACGCCCCCCCAGGCACACCTGTCCTGCAGGTCAGAGCTGCAGACCGTGATATAGGGGTCAATGGACAGGTGGAATATGTGTTCGGAGCTGCCACGGAATCTGTCAGACGACTCCTTCGGCTGGACGAAGCAACTGGATGGTTGAGCGTCCTTCACAGGATAGATAGAGAAGAAGTGGCTCAGCTGAGGTTCACAGTGACCGCCAGGGACCGTGGTCAGCCTCCACGCTCTGACAGAACCACTGTGGTCTTAGCTGTGCGGGATGAGAATGACAACGTTCCAGCTGTGGAGATCCGAAAAATTGGACGAATCCCAGTTCGAGACGGGGCAGCATTGGTGCCAGAAAATGTTCTGGTGGACACACCGGTCGCACTGGTTCAGGTGTCAGACCGAGACCAAGGAGAGAATGGGGCTGTAACTTGCACAGTCGTAGGAGACGTCCCATTCACTCTGAAGCCAGCTGGTGAAACAGCACTTCCACCTTTACCTGCTGATGAAGCCTTTGATCGGTAAGACAAGGCACTGGTAACAAGTGACAATCAATTTACAAGGCAAATTTATTTGTATAGCACATTTTATACACAAGGCATTTCAGTGTTCTTTGCGTGATCAAAAAATACATTAAAATCAAGAGTAAAATCAGCAACAAATGCATTAAATCAACAATAATATGATTCAAAATCTCCCTCAGAAAAATAGTGCCTTTACAAGTTAAAGTACAGTTCCTGTCACACAACCAACAAGTGGTTTGCAATCATTGGCTCATGGATTGGATGATAGATTGGTAGTATTATAGGATATTATCCTGAGAAACAATTACTTTGTTTTCTTTTTATGTGATAGTTCAGTATTTGAATTGAGTAAACATTAGACAGCAGGTACTTTTAAGTGCTTGAAAGGTCACAACAGAAAAAAAAAATCAATACAAACAACATTACCTGAGGGTAAACACAACTTTCCTTTGTAATTAATATTTCGATAAGTGTATTTATGTTCCTCATTCAAAGTTAGAAACAACAAAAGGCTTTGAAATGGCATATTTTTAATTATCTTTTTCTTTTTTTTTTTTTCAATACATTGATTAATTGTATAACCTGATACAACCCTACAAAACATAAATTGTTCTCATGGAAGTTGTTGTAATTCACTGTTATACCCAGTAATAGATTTGAATAAGATAAGATAGGAAGTGGAAGCTACTTGGGAATTGGAAACAAACCATAACATAAGTTAATTTGAAGGCAATTCCCATTCCACGCCTTAGTCATTCCTTTGGTATGCATAATATGAAAAGCATTTATATATGAAATATGCATTCTTTGCTCTCCATATGTGCTTCATCTTAAAAAACAAATTATTTATCAAGCAGCAACCATAACATCGTTTTATAATCGGATTAGGAGATGTAGATGAATGACGTAAGAAGTGTCTCAAGTTTTGTGTTACGCAAATATCATGCAAACAGGAGTCGTGCAGTGTGAGTCATTCACAGTGGCAACAAAGTAGGTAGACATTGCCACAATCTGTAAACTCTGAGCATAAAGATTTATTGTAGCTATGAATTTTATACTCTACAATAAATACCTGCAGTGCTGATTGCAAAAGTAATTTATTTTTCAGTCAGTTGTACAAACATCTCCGAGAGCTATTAAAAAAATAAAATGGAAAATGTCTGCTTAGGATATAGCTGCTATGACAGCAGACACTTGTACAAAGAGGTTGGTAGTTACAATGCAATGGGAGCTGTCCTTGGCTAAAGGACTTTGTTAAAGCAGGTAATCATGGGTCTTAGGCAAACTGATTACATGATTTTATTAAAATGTCAAAGTCACCGTTACTCCAAAGTTACTGTCTCCATGCAGATCAGTGAAAAGCTAACAGGAAGATATTAAAATTGTGCGTGTAAAACCTCATTAATTAGTTTTTGATTGACAGTCAAACTAATCCCCTCCTTAGTGTTAGCAGATTGTTAAATAATTCCCGTTGTTTTCAAGCAAAAATTAATTACTGTCATGCCTGCTTCTTTTAAAACATTTCATGAACATTTTTTTTTTTTTTTTTTTTTTTAGAAAGACCTCATTCCATTTTTTTTTTTTTTTTACTATTGGGAAGGGGAAAACACAATCATGGTATACAAAGAAGCTTAGTCAGCCAGTATGTGATTTGTCAGCAGGTAGTCCTTTGTCTATTGTCTGGTCATGATTGAGGTCTAGATTAGTTTCCTTAAAGGTAGCAACTTTAATCTATCTTCCCTTATTTTATTCACAGGAACAAGAAAAAGTACTTCTTGCATACCTCTGCATTGTTGGACTATGAAGCTACAAAAGAATACAGTGTAACAATTGTTGCAGTCGATTCTGGCAGCCCCAGTCTGTCGAGTAACAGCTCCCTGATGGTGCGAGTGGTAGATATCAATGACCATGCCCCGACCTTTGCCCAGAGTGTCGTGGAGGTTCACTTTGCTGAAAACAACTCACCTGGTGAAAGAGTTGTGACTGTTGTAGCCTCAGACGCAGACAGTGGCAAGAATGCAGAAATTGCATATTCCCTCGATGCGGCTGCAAATGGACTGTTTTACATAGATGCTGACAATGGGGATATCCGCGCTACAGGCGTTTTGGATCGAGAACAGAGAGAGAGATATGAACTTCGAGTCATTGCAAAGGACAAAGGCACTCCAACTCTGCAGGGCTCTGCAACCGTTGTTGTTCAAGTGACTGACCGCAATGACAATGCACCAAAGTTTGTTCAGGAAATTTTCACTTTTTATGTCAAGGAGAACCTGCTTGCCAATAGCCCTGTTGGCATGGTCACTGTCACTGATGCAGATGAAGGAGAAAATGCAGAGCTGAGCCTATTTGTTGAGATGGATGGAGCTGAGGATAAAAAGACAGGAGAGAAGCTTGAAGGAGGGGATGATGAGAAAGGACAAGAAGAGATTTTTTCTATTGAGAACAACACTGGAACTATCTTCTCCTCTGCGTCATTTGACCGTGAGAGGCTTTCCACCTACACTTTCCGTGTCCGTGCTGTGGATGGAGGGGAGCCACGGAAAACTGCCACTGCCACTGTCTCACTCTTTGTAACAGATGAGAATGATAATGCTCCTTCCATCACCTCTCCCGCCAATGAGTCTTACACCCTGCTACCACCTGCCAGCAGTGCCCGCACCATCGTCAGAACTGTAACAGCCTTAGACTCAGACTCGGGCCAGAATGCAGACCTTCACTATGCTCTAGTTGGGGGGAATCCCTTTAGACTGTTTGAAATCGGCCACAGTAATGGAGTGATCACGCTGGCAGAGCCTCTGGAGCGACGCCACAGAGGTTTGCACCGCCTGGTGGTTCGAGTCAATGACAGTGGCATTCCATCTCTCTGTGCCACTGCACTGGTTCACGTCTTCATCAACGAGAGCTTGGCTAATGCCACAGTGGTGGATGCACAGGTAAACCTGATTAATTGTCTTTGTTTCTTGGGGGGGTAATTCTCCTTCCCAGAATGAAATATTTGTAAAATTTCCACTGTCTGTGTGTGTAGTGTTTTCTGATCATATTAAAGTAATAATTATGTTCAGATAACAGTGGAGTAGTGATTAGCACATCTGTCTTGCCACAAGAAGGCCTGAATTCGAATTCCTGGCTGGAAGCCTTCCTGAGACCTTTGTACTTAAACCCTGTGTGCGTGTGTGTGTGTTAATTCAGAAAGTAATAGGTTTTACTTTTACAGAGATGTTGTACTTCACAAGAACCTTTGGGTATCCAATAGAAATGGCCTAATTTTCAGGTTTACATCAACTCTCTTCTTCACATAGCTTTCTGAAAAAGTATTTTCAAAGCACATTTTATTGCATATTACACGTTTTTTATGCTCAAAAGCATACTGCTAACAACAACACCAGGAGAATAACAATCTATAAACTTTGTGTGGTCTATTTAAAAGATCATAGAATATTGGACCTCAGACCAACATCAGGTCTGCTTGGAAAGATCCATACTGTCTCGACTACTGTCTGACTTTGTTTTGAAAAAAAATCCCTCACAGCATATTAAATTTAGCCTTTGCCATCCATGCTGGCAGAAATGTCCTTTCTACTAGTCCGTGTATTAATGAGGAAAAACCTTCCATTATTCTTTGAAATGTACAATTAGGCTATAAAAGTTGGCAGGCAATAATTACAAGAACTTAATCTCTAGTGTGAATTAAGTCATTTGTATTGACTGATAATTAAATCAACTCTGTGGCCCTGTGGTTACAATGTTTGTTCAAAGATTAACAATTTGTGGTTTAAACCCCGACTTCAGTCGTGGTTTGGAGCACATTCTTGTGTTTCCTCAATGGAGATGTTTTGATGACGAGTCTGCGCTTATTGGACAAGGCTTTAAATGCACTAGAAGTGATAGACAGCAGCCCCTCCTAAAAGAAGAAGTACCTGAGGAATGTATAATTACAAAGTTTGTTTAATTTTGATAATTTTGAGTACTCATTTATTTTTACTTTTTTAAGTAGGCTTATTTCAGTCAGTCGCATAGCAACTACTGTAACCTCTGACTAATCTCCATCCTTATTTTCAGCAGCACTCAGAGCTAAATGTTATGTTTTTGCAAAAGTTAAAAAAAAACAAACAAAACAAAAAAAAACATCCTCTATAATCACAGCCTTACAGGTTTGACTCACTTCACGTGGAGACAACTTGGCTTTAAAAAACGAGGTGTTTAAAAGAAAAGGATCCAAACAAAGATTACTATGTGAGCCCACAGAGGAGAGAAAGAATCTGACCATTTTAAAGTAAATTGGGGCCTTCAAGAATGTGACCTCGAGAAACACAGCTCAAGGACGTGAGAAGAAAACAACTTTGGAAGAAACAATAGACCCACAGTACAGAACCAATACACCAAACAATACAATTTGCAATACATATGGTTTAGTTTGTCTGTTGGAACTTGGATGACTGAGGAGATACTACCTCCATCTCCTAATGATGTCGAACTGAGCAGTGGATAGATGCCAGATGCAATCGGGAATTGAAAACATCTACTGCAGCACAGAATGAGTCCAGCCTTTTAGTCAAACAGAGATGGATGTGCCAAATGTTGGCTGATTATATGTAGTATCATGTTACGTTTGAAGAAGATAGAGCCGAACATGTGGTATTTTGACATGGTAGTCGTTTGGACATTTTTATTATGATTTGCACAATAGAAGCACAAAATAGTAGAAACTGATTAGTGCTGTCGGCTATAGTACTTTTACATTTAATTCATAACATTTGAACAATTATACTGTGACATTTTAGAATGAGATGATTTGCATTTCCTGAAGAAAATGCAGTCCAGTCAATTTATTTATTTTCTATTTATTTTTTATTGAAGATGCAGGTGAAACAGGTAGGACAGAAAACTTTCACAGAATCAGCTTTTATTCTGAAAGGATTATCTATTTGGCGTCTGAACACAACCTATGACTTTATCAGCTTTTTTTGACGGGGCCATCTGTAACCTTCATATAATCAGCTTTTATTTTGAAGGGGCTATCTGCAACCTTCACAGAATCAGCTTTTATTTTGAAGGGGTTATCTGCAACTTTCACAGAATCAGCTTTTAGTTTGAAATGATAAATTCCTTCAGCTCCCAATTTAGTGGTGTCCACATGAACATTTCTACCTAAAACTTTTTAGAAGCTTAAAGTACATTTCTGGAGCATTCTAACATTTGGTCAGTAGTGTGGTCAGTGGAGGTCTACATGTTAAGGCAATGTCAATCAATCAATCAATCAATCTTTTATTTGTATAGCGCCAAATCATAACCAATGGTATCTCAAGACACTTTACAGTAGAGCAGTCTTAAGGACGGACTCTTCATTTTATGGATACAGTATATGCACATACATATGTATCCCACACCCAACATGAATTCATCATGGCGGCAAGGAAAACCTTCTGTTAAGCAGCAGGAACCTTGTGTGGATCCCATTCCTATGATGAACAGCCATCCACGTTATGCTGTGTTGGGTGTGTGCAGAGGAAAGGGTGGAGACAGAGTTGTTGAGACTCTGTAACTCCACACTGAGGATCCCACGGACCTGCAAGACAAAAGCCAGAAGGAGTACAGGAGCAAACACACAAGGGAAGAAGCAGACATAGAGGGAGTGTTAGAGAGAGGAATGGGACCCTCTCCGGTCCCTCTCTAACCTAAATGACCTCTCTCTTAACGCCCTCTCCAACCTCTCTCCAACCGAGCATGCCAGACCCCCCCACCGGCAATCTATGCCTATTGCATCTTAACTATGAGCTATGAGCTGGTTCCTAACTAAAAGCTTTACCAAAGAGGAATGTTTTGAGCCTAACCTTAAAGGTAGAGAGGGTGTCTGCTCCCCGAACCGTGGTTGGTAGATGGTTCCAGAGAAGTGGGGCCTGACAACTGAAAGCTCTTCCTCCTATACTACTTTTAGAGACAAATGGAACAACGAGTAGTCCAGCATTTTGAGAGCGTAGTGTTCTGGGGGGATTGTATGGCACTACAAGCTCCTTGAGATAGACTGGTGCCTGTCCATTTAGGGCTTTATAAGTGAGAAGAAGAATCTTCTCAATGTGAGCAGCTCCTGCAGTTCATCCTGGTTAAGGAAGTGGGCTTGTAATTGGAGGGTCACTGGTATGAATCTCACCCAGAGGCCATCACTGTGGGATGTTGAACAAGTCCCTACGGGTCAAGTTTTGACCTCAAATAAAAATGTTGCGAACAACACTCTTACATTTTCACAAAGGCCTTCTTTACCAATCTGAGAACATAAACGTTAGCTTTTTCCTAATGTGCACATGTAACATCATAATGCATTTCTTTATACACGACAGAGCATATTGGGCAGGCATGTCCAACAGAGTGAGATTACGGCGCAAATACTTCAGGAAAAGGGGAATACAGCATAAGCAGAGCATAGCAGAGATGCCCTCTGCAGTAGAAATAGCATAATGGAACTAAACCAACACAACTCAATGGAAAAACAATAAAACTTAACCCAGTGATCGATGGTGATGAAACAATGAAATATAACAGTCTTATTCTTTGCCTGGGGTAACAAGAAGAGAGAGTGAATAATGTGGCGCTCTATGAGTAAGCCTAACATTCCTCAGATAATGTAATAAACCAGTTTCACAGTGAAGCTATAAGAGCAGAATTCTCACTTTACCAATTCAGCGTTACCAATACTGTTGGTTGTAATTTTATTTTGCTTTTCCAGAAGTTGGTGTTTAAATTTAACATCTCTGTCTCCCTCCCATTTATTCTTGTAAACCTCATTACCCTCTTTTAAAGCAGCAGGGATTACACATGGCTGTGATTTGCAGCCTTCACAGGCCATAGAATCAGTTGCATGTGGTTTGGTGCAAGGTGTAGCCCGGTGTAGACTAACATGAATACGTGTTTAAATACCAGTGTGTGACATTGTGTTTTGTCAGCATTATGATCCTTTTAACATCGTTGCCTTTTTATTGATTGGCTATATTCAGATTCATCATGCTGCCCCATAATATCGTGGCTCTGCAGATGAGGACACTACAACCTCATTGTCTTCTGTTGTGCAAGACTGCATAACTAGTAATTGCTGTGATTGTGATTCAGCATAACCTACTTTCTTTTAATGGTCCTTTATTAGGGGACAAGCAGCACGAGCCATGTGCTTATAGGGGTGTGTGCACAAGTGTCCTCAAATGTGCACGTGTGCTAATAATGGAAAATGGAAAATTGTGACACCAAAATAAGGAACAAAAGCAGTACACGTTATGAATTGAAAAAGATTAACACAAATCGTGAAGCCAATAACTATTCTTCAGGTTTAAACAAACTCATAGGTTTTACAGGAAAACAGTTGTAAATTGCACATACAGTTGCTTCATATTTGTCTAGCCATTGGATTTTCTGGGCAAAAACACTGATTGCAAATCCTTTAGCAAATCCACGCCTACACTATTATTTACAATAGAGTCATTGTTCATTGATGAGACGGTAGATGTGGTTGTGTTCTGAGGATGCAGTTAGGAAATGTGTATTCCTATTATTTTCCCATTTCTTGCCCTGATCTCCTACATTTTCTGTTCCAACCACTGCTAACATTAATGTCTAAAGTTTCCTTTCATTCATTTAATCAGCTTTAAACAGCGTAATCCTTAGTGTTTCCTGTAACACTGCGGACGATGCAGGATCACAAGTGGAGAATTACAGGCTCAACTTGAAATGCTGCAACCGGGAAGCAAGAGCAATTACATATTTAGTGACACTGTGTGTCTGGGGGTAATGGAGAAGCTCCCTCACTAAAACACAGTGATGCGTTTAATTAAGATGAAGATGCTGTTTGATGTCTCTCTGTGGCTCACACTCACTGTGTCATCCTTCACAGTCACTGTCAGGGGCTTTTTTCTTATTGATGGTTTGTGTCTGTCTCTTTATCTTAGTCTACTCTTCTTCTAACCAATATGTCTTTCACACCAGGTGGCCCGAAGCCTGATGGCTCCACTGTCACTTGACATTGCAGGGGACCCAGACAGTGAACGTGCACTTGGGAAGCAACGTCTCAGTGTAGCCATTGGCGTCCTTGCTGGAGCTGCCGCAGTCATTCTGGTCATCCTACTGGTAGTCACTGCACGCCAGTGTGGTGCCCAGGGTAAGAATGGTTATGAGGCGGGAAAGAAGGAACCAGAGGAGGACTTCTTCAGTCCCTCAGGGGCTCAACCACAGGTTGGTCGTGGTGGGGGGTCAGATCGTGGACGCAAACCCCGACGTGACAAACGCAACGGCAGTGGAGGAAGTGCTGTTGGAGGAGGTGGAAAGTCAGATCGATCACTCTACAGTGGCATAGTCACCGTTAACGGGTTGCGACATCATGCCAATGATGACGAAGAGGAGGATTTGAGCAGTGCTAGTGAGCGCCTGGCAGCCCGTTACTGCGCTATGGACAGTGACCCTAGTAGTCCTCGAATGGGTGGCGGCAGAAGACACCAGTCAAGTCCAGATCTGGCCCGCCACTACAAATCCAGCTCACCCCTTCCTGCCGTTAATCTACAACCGCACTCACCCCCAGCAGAGGGTAAAAAACACCAGGCTGTCCAGGAGCTGCCTCCTTCTAACACCTTTGTTGGTAGTGGAGGCTGCGTGGGAAGTGCCGGCTCAAGTACCAGCAGTAGCGGAGGTAGTGGCAATGGGGATGCCATGTCCCTCGGATCCGACCAGTGCTCAGAATATGGCTGCCAGACTGGAAACAAGTACAACAGACAGGTAGGCGCACTACTAATGTTGTTTGACTATTGCCTCTATGCTGTAAAAACATCTCAGTCATACTATTTTGACTGCTTGTCTCTATGTTCACTCCATGAACAGGACATCTCCTCCTTTTGCTGTCACCTTATTTGATTGCCTTTTATTCACACATCTAGTGACAAATTGTACGGCACATCCTGTCACCAATGTCTAAATACTCTTTTATCTTCACAAAACGCTGGGTGTGTTGTGTGTGTGTGTGTCTACAACCCCTCACACGTGTTTATATCAACACCCTACACCTTTGAGCCTTGTGACATTGTCCTCCTGTCAGAGTTTGCATGTGCTCCCTGTCTAACTTCAACCCTTTAAATAGTGAGATTTACTGCAGGGATCATGAGTCCAAATGTGTAAGAAAAAAGTATGAGTGCTAGCAAATATTTGGAGGTCATTTCACATAAAGTGGACAAATGGTTGCTTCCCACACAGTTATTGGTCATTACTCATGATCTACTACTGTTTCTCTTACAGACCTGTTATCGGTCTTTCATTTAGCATATATTGTATGTTTATTTCATAAATAATATCTTATACAGAGATAATGGAGCCACTGGCTTTGGTGTTCAAACAGGAAGCTGCATTTAAAAGCTGACGTCCTGCTGACATAACTACTACACTGGGCCAGCCAGTCCCCACTCTGCCCACGCACACACAAAAAAACACACAAATGCAAGAACCATCTATCACTGTAGACACACTGACACAGCAGGGTCCCAGTAGTCCATGGGGAGCACTCCCAAGAGTGATATTTGATTGACAGCCAACCCCTCTTAAAGGGACGGTGTCTCGTTTACTTGACAGACAGCTCCACATTTATCCTCCCTGTGGTGAAAAAGTGCTGATGTGGTCATTAAAGAGGAAGGAGTGGAGCTTCTTAAGCTAATCAATTCATACATGGGCTCTCTAATTCTGCTCACTACACACACACACACACACACACACACACACACACACACACACACACACACACACACACACACACACACCAACTCCAGAGGTTAATCCATTACGGAGTCAATCCTCTTAATCTGCCAGTTCCCAGGAAAAAAAATGCTTACTGGGAGAGTTTGGTGTTCATGCTTACGTGCACTCAAAACATGCCAGCCCACATAGGGAGGCGTGCAGACACCTAAACTGACAGTGTAATGAATTATTGATTATATGAGGTAATTACCTCCTTTGCTGCATAGGATTTTTCATCCGCCACCACAAGCTCACCCTCCCCAAATATTGAGGAGCCAGTCGTTTTTAAATGTAGAAGTATGTGTGTGTGCTCGTGTCAAAGACTTTGGGTACTCATGCACGACTGCTTGTCAGAGCATGTTAACTCAAACACTTTGGCGACATGAGCAGGTTTTTTGTCTGTGGGTGTTTGTCACGGTGCTCCAGGTACTGCTTATTTTAATCAGTCGTATGCATTCTGTGTGCGAGTGCAAAGTAAGAGATAGACTGAGGCAGTATTAGGTGTTGTCTGCGTGCCAGACGCAGCAATTTGGATGGCAGTAGGAATTGAAATAGCAGAGGATCAGCAGTAGAGTTTTCTGGAAGGTTGAAAGGGGCGAAAGATTAAGTCAAAGAGATGGTGGAGGAGCCTGTGAATTTTCCAATACTTTCCTGGGTCAGTGAAGACATTAAAATGACTGAAGTCAGAACTCCATCAGACCAACGAGGTGCTTCAAATATAGGAGTATGACGATATCTCGATACCGCAGTATATCACGATATTTTTCGCACGATCGATTGATATACTTGCGCTAAGTATCGATTTAAAAATATATATATATTTTTTTTATTTATTTATATTTTTCAAAACCTTGTCTGCTTTTGCACTAAAATGTGCGGGTAGGTGTTCACAGAAATGTTGTCACTGTTTGTTGAAGGAACCAATATATTGTTTACTGGAGTATTGCACTATAATGGTGTCACTGGTAAGAAAGACCCTATTTTTTGTTTACAGAAAGCACTATTGGAGATACTTATTTGTTTACATTGGTATGTTGACACTTATTTACAGAAATGTTGCACTAAAATAGTGTCACTGTTCATAGGACACTTTTTCAATTATTGTCTTTCAGAGATATAAAATAAAAATTGTATTTTTTCACTTAATCTCTTTTTTTTTCTTGTTGTCATAGATTATCGTAGATTGATTTCTGACCAATATATTGACAATCGCAGTATCGTCATACCGTGAGCTTTGTATCGCATATCGTATCGTGAGGTACCCAGAGGTTCCCACCCCTATTCAAATATGGTTAAAAAATGAATGAGTCAGTCCTATTAAAAACAGATAAAGTGTGAGATTGAATCAGAATGGCATCAGGGTGACATCTTTGTTAAAGAAAAAATGAGATGTTGGAGGATACCCCTTCGACCATCGCAAAAATATGCACATATAACGTTTGGAGAAACTGTTGTTTTATCAGTAGCAGAGATAGTTGAGCTTGGTATGCATACATTTCAGTAAAACATTTCAGTTGAAAGCAGGAAGCATAAGGATTCAATAACAAGCTCTAATGGAGAAAGTCTAATGTGCTTGGAAGGAAGGGTAAACAAGAGAGAGAGAAAGAGAGAGAGGTTTGCTTTGGGCGCTAGCCAGAGTGGACTGCGGAAAGAGATGTGGGTCATCAGGATACCCGTTGGCATCCGGACACATTAATGATCAGCACGGTCACATGGTGCTGCAGTCAATATGGTCATCATGTCGTCGCTCTACAGTTTACTACCAGATATGCACAAACACACTGTTCACACTATAAAAGTGTTTTTGTTCCAGTCTGCTGCCCTCATCAAACATAATGAAGGTCATAACATTTATCCCTCTAGAGTTTTAATGCCGAAATGTGCATTTCGTCCTGTTTCACTTATCCTCACGGAACTCTTTGCACCATTCTTGTTTTTCTTTGATTTTTTTTCTCCATCATGTCACTTTCTATCCTTCTTGGCTGTATGCTCAGTCATAAATCTACACACCCTTTACCTCTGCTACCTTTTCATCTTCTTTGCACCACTCTGACCTCAGAATGAATCGACTCAGCGTTTTCACCAGTGTGACTTCTTTTCCTGTAGTGTGCACTTTCTCTCTGAGGTCCCAGCAGGGGCACGGAAAGAGGGTGAAAGTGTGGTGCCACGGAGCTTGAATCGAACTCGGATCATCATCACACACACACACACACACGTACACACACTCACACTAACTCCAATCAATGCTTTGCTAACAAAGCCAAGACTGCGGTAGAAAGAAGTAGGTTGACGGTGCACCTTTTTTTCCCGCATTGCACAGTTCTGCAAGTTTTGACGAAGGTCAGCGCCGAGTTCTCAATACACAGAGCATGCCTGGGTGCATTGACACAACAAGGACAGGATTTAGTGATGAGTTTGTGGCAAATAGGACTCATCCGGCTAGCCTTCTACATCTAATTGGACTGTATGGAAGAACGCGGGTGGAGATTAGGTCTACGGGATTAAAAAATTGAAAAGCAGCTTTTCATTTCAACAAAATCCCTCCAGGATTAAATATGATGAGCGTCTGTCATGGACTCACACTCATCCCTCAGTATGTCCACACATACACCTCCATCCAGCAACAGCAGACAGCGCTCGTGTTTGGGTCATAGAGGTGAAGGTGCTGTCAACTACATCCAGAAACCCTCCACTCCCTCAAACTCTCAGTTACACACACCCACTGAAACCGAATCGTGAACTCTGTCATGATGATACCAGCATACTGGTGTACTTATTAAAGCCACTGCAAGTTCATGCTGTGCTGCCAGCCATATGCTGAACGGCTGATAGGTGAACAGGTGAGAAGGTGGGGGTAAGCAAGAGGTGAGAGGGATGTGGTAACCAAAGTGGGTATCAGCGGTGAGACCAATTGAAAACTGATCTTGTGACCTGGTGACAGAGAGCAAGGGGAGGGGACAGACGGTAGGTGAGAGTCGGATGAACATAATGAGGAGCATGAGCCAGACACAAATGATTTGGTACGGTATAATAGGCCCTCCAATGTTCTGTGATCACAGAAAACAGGGGAAAAATCCAATTCAAGTTCTGAAACGAAGAAAGCAATTTGTAACAGGAAAAGCTATCTACCTTTTTTTTTTTTATATATATATCTTTCTCTCTCTCTCTCTCTCTTAATTTAAAAGTGGTCCAAACACGACAGAAATGCCTCGCATGCATGTTTTAGATCAATATCAGGCATTTACACACTATTTTATTGTGGAAAATGGGTGATTTAATCTAGAAAGTATGTCCAATTCTGCATTTAATCTAATGGTTTCATAAATAAAGAATTGAGACCAAATCACGCATTTCCGAGGACTTTTATTCCATTAAACGGGTGGCTGAAGGACTAGCATTGTAGCCTTTGCAACATGATTTTGACATAACCATCCTCTGAAGCATATAAAGTGTAAAACTGAACAGTTCAATCTGTTAACCCTGTTTAGCGTGTTTGGTACAATTCTGGAAGTTTAATAGCCAGTAAAGTCCTCTAAACCGGGAAAGATGATGAAATCAAAATGAAATGGAAAAGTGTAAGGTGAAGAGGAAATGGGTAAACCATGAAATGTAGTGTGGGAAGTTTTGAAAGAAAATGTACCCTAGTGTAAATGATGGTGTTACTAGAATAATATCAGATGGGAATACAAAGTCCAATATATCATAGGGGCAGCTGTGAGTTCCTATATTAATAATACTATATTTAGCTGTGAATTACTCACCCTGTACACATTGATTACAGGATAATTAGGATCATGTGGGTAAATACATACTGAGGGTGTGTTTATGTTTGGAAAACAGTTATGAACCAAAGGCAAACATTATAAATTTGAAGTTTTACGTTATATCTATTATCCATTAAAACAGACCATGCCCTTCATCCCGTTGACTACCTGTTTATTGACTGCTTTCCCTAAAAGCAATGATAAATTACATTGACAGTAACAATTGTGTGTGTGAGTGAGGAAAACCTTTTTTATTGCAGTAGCACAAAATCAAGTACTTTATCCTTGAGTGTGGATTTAAAGAAGTATTTATAATTGAAATGTTACTGGAATAACCTAAAGTTAAAATAATGAAACCATATATTGAATATACTTTAAATTAAAAAAAAAAAATGCTAAATTTCAGTAGGTTAAGACTCACAAGTTGAGAATGCAACTGAGATGGACTAAATTGCTATAATGTTATCATATTGATTAATATTGATTGATTGATGTCGAACATGTAGAACAACAGCACACAACATACAACCAATAATATAAATAATTATTAATTTATCATTAAGCAAACAATATTTTAATATTCAAAACAGAAAAAACAACAACAAACAACTGGTGGGAGGCTGGGAGCCAGCAGAATACATAGTAAGCAGGTCCTTACCAGTCTGTTTACACTTGGAAATTTGACGTCATTTCGAGCTAGAGTCTGGGCAATAGGGTTTAGTGGGAGGAGCCCTGGCAACACGCCCCCGCCCATTTAGCGTACTGCCCTGATGACTTACGCAGTTCAGCTACGTCATGAACTTAAGTATCTTTCTCACTGGAAATTCTACCAACGTCTTGTTCAGATGATCAGATCATAGAGGTTAGTACTAGTAGCTCTAAAAAGACAAAAAAAGTGAACAGAAAAGTTTAATGGCATCTTTCCTTCATGACGTAACTGCTTATGCTATTCACAAAGAGAGCTACTCAACATCTGAGGTTGTCAATCATCGTCATATATGACGTCAAATCCCATTTTTCAACCTCAAATAACTTATTTAAAACAAATTTCACAGAAAAAGGAGCACTTGAACACATAGGGTGATATTAACTAATGATCACAGCTCAGCTTAAGTTTGGAAAAAAATTATGTGATGAGTAGTTAAACTTTACAGTTTCACCAACATCTCATCCATTATCATTGAAGAGGCGGGGTTTATGACCTATTCTGCGGCCAGTCAGCAGGGGGAGCTCTAAAAATAAAAGCTTCACTTCCTCGCGAGGATGTCCCGTCCATCTTTTTTACAGTCTACGGTCCTTACCCTGGATTTCCACTGGATGCGTATCTGCACCGAAACTGCTCCGCTGCGTAACTTCAGCGCAATCCGCAGTCCAGCAATCCCTTCTGGTTTTTTTGCACGTGTTGCAGCAAGGACTCAGGAGATCCTGCTAATTCACGTGTAATCGCGCGATACATAAGTGTGATTCAACCATGGATAAATGCAATATTTATAGGTGAAATACAATTTTAACAGTGGTCGGATCGAGCCAACCATGGTATCAATGGAAAGGTCTGGTCCGCCCGAGTCCGAATATGTGCTTGGTTTTGGGTAGATCCCGAATTGCGCCCGCTAAAGCCGTATCGCACAATTTTCGGGCTGAAAAATAAGTGTTCATTTTTTCGAAAATGTGGTATCAGCGGACAGGTTTTATTCAACTGAGTCCGAATATGTGCTCAGTTGTATTATTATTCGGATAAAGTCCGAAATGGGCCCGCTGGAGGCCCCGGAAGGTTGGTGTTTGAACCAGATCTTTTTCCAGATATTTTATTCTGTGTCTATGCACTACTTCCTGTCCCACACAGATTTATTTTTGTTAACTTGCTGCAGCCCAGCTCCAGGGTTCAGCATAAATAGAAGTGTAATGGAAACCTATCAAATGCGTTGCTGTTTTGCAGCGGAGCAATTATGGATCCATTGGAAATCCAGGGTTAGTTTGCGCTTTACAAATGTCATGTTGTAGTAGGCTACAGAATATTTGCTGGCTGCTATGATGAGTTTTAGTTTTTATGAATCCACAAATTTTAGTAGGGAGAGACCGATATGGATTTTTTTTTAGGGCTGATTACGATTGTTTTTCCATTAGTTTTAGCCGATGACCGATACTGACAATACTACTTTTGCTCCCTCACATTACATCATAAAAATTACACAATAATGATAAATGGAATGAGTCTAAGGAACATTGATTGAAATGAACAAAGGTGAGGTAGAACAACAAGTACAAAATATTTAACAAATATTAAAAACAGGTGATGTAGAACAAGAACAAGTAAAACATATTTCTGCTCTCTGTAAATAATGCGGATCAGCGAATGCAGCAGCCTGCATCGGCCGATGCTGATACGCGTAAAAAAACGCAAAAATTGGCCGATAATATCGGCCGGCCGATGTATCAGTCTATCACTAACTTTTAGTATAGATGATCTACCCTGAGGTAAACGAGTAAAAACCTTCTAAAAGTTCTTTACTTTATTACCAATTTTTGCCTGAGTATCACCAAAACACTTCCACTTGACAAACTGCAGCATTTCTGTAGCATTAAACTCTAAATTTTTGCAACTCAAGCACCCGTTATATTTATTCCCCTACTTTCCTTCATTCCCTTTCTCATAAATTGGATGATTATTCAGCTTTCAAGCTGAGTTTCATTCAACTGCAATGCAGAGATGCAGGTAAAGCCCTGAATACGAGAACGCTGCAGCCACTGCTGCATTCCCACTCAGGCCTAAATATCATCACTGGAATACAGATTGTCAGACAATTAATGCCACCAATAGATCCGACTAAACTATTGGAGACAGCGAAAATTAAACGAAATGGAGGATGATAAAAGTTAAGGATATCTGTAGGAAGTGTTAATCTTCTAAGGAAAAGTGTCATATCAACTGTGTGTGTGTGTGTGTGTCATCTTCTGCTGAAGTGTAGGACAGCAGAACAAAGGCAGAGAAACGAAGCAAGGTGAGAATCAGTGTGAGGGAGATTGTGGGAGGCAATAGGAGAAAAACTGTCTATTCCTTTACACATCAAGGTCACAGAGAGCTGGAGTGTGATTGGTTGTTGTCTGTCTTGGCTGTTTACCACTCCGGATCATACAGACAGGCTGTTTAGCTGATAATGTTGCTGTGTTTACAATGACTCCCCGAAGCTTTTGTTTCAACTCCTGGAAAATGACAGGAATGTAGGAATGTCCTCCACGGATGCTTGGGTGAACACACACAAACACACACATGGGGCAAGCTGAGGCATGGACATAAAGTAAGAAGCAAACACTATTAGACTTGTGAGGGTAACACAGAGAAACGTGCCGACTGACGCGCTGCCGTGTGTAAATAATTGTACATAATCACACATCCATCTAAATCCCTATGCATATATACTTTTCACAGTAAGAAAATGAAGAAAGATAAGAATATTATGACATCCAAACATATTGGAAAGTTTTCCATCTCTTACATCAGTTTCTGCCGTCATTCCCTATGGATCAAATCACAGTCGCAAGCCGAGGTGCACTCTGTCTCCACACACACACGCACACACACACATCTGCAAAGAATTACAGAAACACTCTTTACTCACTGACATAGCACACACAAAAGTCCTACATTGCCAGCCTCTAACTAAGATGCTTCCTTTTATTTGCTTCTTGAAGACTCTGTTCTGCTTTGTACAGCTCTACATTCATCTGATCTGCCTTCCAGCATTACCTTAATGGCTGTCTGTGGGTTGAGCAATTTTACCCAGTATTGCTAAACAAAGCCGCTCTTTTTCGCACTAGACAGGGATTCTAGACAGCTTAGTAGCCTTATGACTGGTTTTATCCACCTACACAAAAGAATCTTCAGTGCATTAAGCTGTAGCGAGTTAGGCTGAACAAAATTGACTTGAATGGATTTTGAATTGAAGTGAATTTGACTGAGCCCAACTCAGTCAAATTGAATGCTTAAATTGTAGGGAATCAAGTCAAATTTGAGTCGACTTTAGTTGAATCAATGAAATGAGTTGATGGAATGTGAAGTTGTTTGCTTAGGTTGTTGTTGAGTTAGGTGACAGATCAGCTTACATTATGTGAATAACTGATTTCAATAGATCGTGTGATGTTACATAGTTTGGTTGAGAAAATACTAAGGTGGAGTTTGGATGCGGTTGTAGTTCCATAAATGGGTTGAATTTTGGGAATTAGCAGCAAGCTTTGTTCTAAACTCTTTAAATTAGTCTTTAAATGTCTTTTGAGACATTTTTTACACCAAGGAAACATCAACGTGAATACATTGGTTTATCAAAAACAAATGTAGAATCGAATGATTACTTTCACCACTTTGCTGGGTTTTTGGGTGGTGACAGTAGTTCTCAACAGAAGGGATGTTTGCTTGATCTCAGGATTTTATCTTTCTGAAGAGGTTTCTTCAGCTACTTCTCTCAGATAAATGCAGTAACTGCGTAGGTTGATTTGAGGCTCAAAATTTAGGGCCTCAGATTTTCCGTGAAAATTGGATGGAATTCACCTCTTGGAACAGAAAAGACAATATGACAGAATAATATGCCCTCCAACTGTGAATCTGAATTGACGGGGATTTAATTTGTTTTATGTGTGTACTTCTGTGAGGGATTCTCTCTGTCTTGAGTCAACTGGGATCATTTCAAGTGCAGTTTCTGTCTGATGTGAATAACTGTGTAAAAGAGTACAAATGGGGGTGTGGATGATGGATCGTTATTGTTGGATAATAAGCCATCAAATCAAATTTGATTAAAAAACCTGCTTATTTATTAGACGTCTTAAACTTCAGTGAATGCAGTTGTTATTGTTTTGAATTTTTTCTCATATATATATTTTTTTGTTTTCAGAGCGTAGTCTTTAGGTGAGATACCCTACGCAGTTAAGCTGTCACATTGCCAGCCTTCATCCATGTACGGTATTTCTTAGGCCGTTTGTCTCTGTCTTCCTCCTCACTTAGGTTAGGTTATTGTGGCTGAGAGACATGATGTCTATTGTGGATGGGACTTGAGCATCTGATCGTGGGTGCGTGTTTGTGCGTGTGGGGGAGTGTAATTGTGTGAGGTGCTTGTAGCGCTATGCTTGGAGGAGTGTGCACAGTTTCAGGTATAGTGTTCAAGGTTTTCACCAGGAGTTTTTCCACAGCGTAGGGGGATCGCATGCGAGCGAGGGCCAAAGGTGCAGAACATTTTGTATAACTGTCTTAAGAACCACATTTAGTGAAGTAAAGCTAAAGTTGTTGTTTTTTGTTTTTAATCTTTGTTACTGCCTTACTTTAAAGCCAAAAGTGATTTGTTGAATTGGTGAAGGGTCATGATGAATGTACATAGTAAGAGAGTTAGTCATGCTTGGTATAAGTCATTCACCAATAAATACTCAGACACTGTATAGAAAACATTTTATTCAAAAGACTGAAAATTGAAATGAGGTATTATATTGGGACTGTTATGAATACACACACACGCACACACAAACACATTAATTTTATATGTTTCTACTGTTTAGTTAGTTCATAGTTTTTGTTTAGATTATGAAGCACACCATTCATATTGGACGGCGATTATGGGTTACCAAGCGGAAGATGCACAGAGTAGGGCTTTAGTCGGGCCAAAAAAAGACCTTACCTGGCCCGAGAGAACATGGCCCAAACCCATCCGACCAGAATGAAGCTGATGTCTTTTTAAGCCCGAACACGTTTCAATCCGACCATATTCACATCCGCGCACGCGTATGTAGAATGATCCGTTCCAAGTAATAAACATGACGAGTGAATTCATGTGCCACCACATGCTAGCGGTTGAAGCGGAGGATACACACAGGCAGCATTGGGGGCAGCTCAGTGGCTGCAGGGGTCCTCGTTGTCCTCAGGTGAAGCCAGGAGCATCCGAGCAAATTGCCTGTATTTAATACAGTGTGGTTGATCTGTGTGTTTCTGGGTAATGCAGATTAAAAAGAGAGTAAAGCACCAGGATGGCGGTGCTGGAAGGGGTGAGGGAGGGACGAAGGTGTTTCAAAGATGGAAGTCTGCAGACCGAGTGATGTTATTGATGTGGGTTTGGAATGACAGAGTGCCATCGAGGACGACACCCAGACTCTTAACCTGAGGGGAGGGGGAGACGGAGGAGTTGTCGATGGTAATGGTGAAGCTTTTTGGTTTTGTGAAAGTGGGTTTGGAACCAATGAGGAGAACCTCCGAGAAAGTTGAAAGAGAACCAGGATTTTATATCCTGTTGACAATCACAGAGGGAGGTGGGTTTGGTGGAGAGGTCGAGATGGGTGTCATCCGCATAGCAATGAAAATTAATGTTGTGTTTCTGGATTATATGGCCGAGGGGGAGAAGATAGATGATAAAGATTGGACCAAGGACAGAGCCTTGGGGAATGCCGGAGGAGAGTGGAGAAGGCTGGGATGTGAATGTTTATAACTAAAAGAACTGGGTGTGGCCGGAGAGATATGAAGAAAACCAGTCCAGGGGTGTGCATGATAAACCAATAGATTCCAGTCTATGGAGGAGTATGGAATGGGAGATGGTGTCAAAAGCTGCACTCAGGTCGAGGAGGATGAGGATGGATAGGAGTACAGAGTTTGCTGACATAAGGAGGTCATTAGTTATTTTGAGTCGTACAGTTTCAGTGCTGTGATGGGGGCAGAAACAGGACTGCAACTGCTCATACAGGTTGTTATTATGTTATTATGTAGAGGTGGGAGTGGACTTGTGATGTGACTGTTTTTTCCAGAATTTTTGAAAGGAATGGTGGATTGGAAATGGGACCAAAGATATTGAAGTTGCTGGGGTCTCAACCAGGTTTTTTGAGAATGGGAGTTATTGCAGCAGATTTGAGAGCTGAGGAGACCTAACCTGATTTGAGGGAGGAGTGGCTGATAGAGGTAACCAAAGGTGCCAGGGAGGGGAGACGGGCAAACAACCCATGCATGCTTGGAAGTCCCCTTTGTGTTCAAGTGTGCAACAATTATTATGTCTGTACTGATTAAAACAGGAAAAAAAACAACACAACCCCCCCTCCCACCCAACGCCGCTGTTGAAAACACACCATAGGGAGCGACATTATTTTGTAAGGGCTAAAAATTACAACGTCGGGGACCCCACACTCAACAGCGCTAGCGAGAAACCTGGTGTTGTGTGGATGTTTTGTGAGTGGAGTTGTGTGTGTGGCTGTGAGTGGGAATGAGTTAGTGATCCAGGCTACATTGCTGGGCCGTGCTTGCCCATGCCTTCCGGGATTATATGTATAGTGCTGTGTAGAGAGTAAGTTCAGATAATATATCATCAGACAAGATATTGCAATACTAAAACGTCACAAGATATATTGTCAGTGGTAGAAGAGCTATCTCATTATTGCATCACAAAAGATATACGAAATATAGCCAATTTCAAGTGCTTGTAACAAGTGCAGCAATTTAAAAAAAAATCCAAACGAGGGTTGCCACTTTCAGGAAAGCAAGAGGATGAACTTGTAGCACTTTTGTGAGCAGCTTAGAACCTAAAGTGTCTGATTGTTCCTTCAAAGCAAGAGCAGATGTCAGCTGCTAAACGTGAATACAACAACTGGCTGCTTTTAGAAAGCCTTAAACTGCCTGATCCACTTTGGGATCTTTTTGATGGAGTGGGGAAAAGTGAGGTATATAGTGTATATATATTAACTTTAAAAAGTACTTAGCTGAAAGGAAAGCAAACAGTAGTTTGATATTGGAAATATGATATTCAGCAGAAAATGCTAAATAACTTCTATATTTTTTACTAAAATTTAAAATGTATCTTTTGAAATATCTTATCCCACTTTCAAACTAACCACCAAAGAAAATTGACCAAGTAAACAGTTCTCAAGTTGGAGTTATCTATGATAACATATGGCTCTTTATTTCCCAGTACTTATACTCCAGTAGATGTGTTAGCTCAGCTCTGCTTAGCTCGCTGCTCCTCTGCAGGATTGTGCTAGCTTTCGCATTTCAGCTGCTTTCCAGGAATATAATCAATCACACAGAGTCTTTCCCTAAATCATTGATTCTCTGATCATCTTTGCCTGCTAACACGCTTACACACATCACACCACCATCGATTTAATTTCCATTTTCGTCCACATTTGAACAATGAATCACAGATGCAGCTCACAATACTGTAATTACAAGCATGTGCATCTTAATGCTACTGTTTTCTTTTCATGAGTGCATGTGTGTCATTTGAGTGTTTCTTATTGGCACAACGTGGGCCAGGAATATTGACTTAAGCTGCTTTATATACTACCAATTCCCCGAACCGAGCCTGTACGGGGAATTGGACCCCACGTGATTACGTCGGTCGTGTCCCCTCGATCTGCCTGTCCTTTACCTCTTTGTTTACTGCTAATTATATTTAAAGACTATGTTACTCAAAATTGAGTGTGTCTGCCATTCCTGATCTTTGCATCTGGGTCCTAATCTGTCAAGCAAGTTAAAAATTGCAATTCACGCACAAACCTTAATTATTTTAGCAGATTTAACAGGAGTAATTAAAAAATTTAGGAGATTTTTTTTTACTGCAGCAATTCTTAAGTTTTACTACCCAAAACCAAATATTGGTACAAACTCAAAACCCAAATATAATATTGCTGTATTTATGGATTACTGATACAATAAATCAAACAAATCCCATGTACCCCCACCTAAAGCTCATGGAGAGCTGGAGATAGGCGGACCACCGTGAAAAAAGGAGCACACGGGTTAGAAAATGGATGGATGATTGGATAATACTTTACCGATTTGCCCACGACCAACTTTGGATCAGGACCTCGTCATTTCAAAAACATAAATCCAGTTTATGTTGATCCACATTTTATCACATAAAGGAGTCCCATAGAGCAGTCAACTACAGTGCCTGCTTTAAAAATCAGTGCTGTGTGACTCATTTGATAAAATCGCTTCCCTTTCCAGCACCTCATCCACAAATCCAATACACACACACTCCTCGTCTGTCTTCTTCCTGATTGATCTCTCCGTTCTCCCTAAGTGGTTTCATTTCTTTTCATCACTCTCCATCTGGATCCATCCTTTTCAAACGTGTTTTTAATGATTCCAAACTTTTTTTTCATATCACTAAATAGTCTCTTAAAATGTTATAAATGGCTCCTCACACCCTTCCACATTTTCCTCACCTTATTTTGTTTGGTTTTACCATCATATTTAAGGTTGACTTCAATCTTTTCATTTTGCCAAGTATGAAATTATTATGAAATTAAGAATGCTTCCGAGGAACAAGCCTAAGGTGTGAATATCTACGCTGTGCAATATAATTTATGCATTTTTGCTTGTGGCAAATCAGAGCACATTTCTTGCCGGATATCTGCTTATTAGATCTTTGCGTGAGTGCAAAACAGCGGCCCTCGTAGTGCTGCAGTCCATAGCCAATGTTTTTGCTCCAGGCTAAGTGTAGCCATCTGTTTTCAGATTGTTGGTGGAAGATAGATAAATCAAAAGATTGAGATCAAGATAGAGGAAGACTAAGGAGTAGAGGAAGTGGCACAAAACAAGTGAAAGAGGAATTTCTGGTCTCGGCCCTCCTTTGGGGGAAGGGTGGGAGCTGTGGGGTTTGAGGAGGGTTGGAAAGAGATGAGGTGACTATGAGAACAGGCTATGCCTCAGTTTGTAATGATGGGGTAGATAAGAAGTCACAAAATGAGTGTGTTGGTCTGGCCTGGGGCTGGACGTTGTTAAGGGAGGAGTGCTGAGGAGGAGACGAGATGTACGGGGTTAAAAGAAAGCGATGAAGGAGGGAAAAAGCTGAACGGGAGCTTCACAGTGAGACTGAAGTCATCTCAAACACTCTAGGCTATTTCGACGAATGTTGGAGAAAGATAGAAAAATGAAAATAAAGGCTTTCTACCTGCCCTTCGGAAGAGGTTAAATATACACGAGTGGGCAGGTTTCTTCTGCAGCAATGCCCCAAAAGACAACATTGACCCTGCATCTTTGCTAATACATGCGTTCAGGCATCTGTTTGATCGGTGTTCGGCCCCATGTGTGTTTTATGTGTTATAGTGGGGAAAAAAGAACTGAAGAAAGACACCCACGTTAATGCTTACTAACTCACAGCTGTACCTGACTTAAGAAGTCGCTATGGTCTTCAAACGAAAGCGTAAACATGTGTAACATAGACTATATGTAATCTGAGACATCCAGACACGTCACAAAAATAAATACCACCATGAAATTCACTCACAATGGGAACTTTTTTGAAACAAGCAGCCTTTTGAATCACAGGCATTCTTTTAATAAAACAACAAATGCACCGCATTAGCGCAACGCTGCTTGTTAACGGAACAACACTGTACAGGTACAACTCAGACATACATTATTAAGCAACCTTTCTTCCCTTGTTTCACAAATACAGCAATATGTTGACGATGTAACATGAGATATACAGTAAAGGGGGGAAAAAAAAAACAATGAAATGATATTGAACCTTATGATCTACAGATGAAAACACAAAATTCAACACAACACATAAATGTAATCAAAGTCATGCAAATCTATCCAATTAAGGCTCCAAATAGGTTTCCATGGGGATGCAATGGTATGCTCTAATTGGCTGGATAAAAGGCTGCTTACATCTGAGCCGACAACCTGAAGTGGTTTGGAAAGATACACATCTGTGAGTATGTGTACACAAACACACAGGTGTGCACAGTTTAAGTGAGAATCAAAGCAATTTATGCATGACGGAGGAGTCGTCCTGAGCATCACTGATAGCGTGAGGCAGGCGCACATGTCGGCTGGTCACTTTCTTTATCAAGGCTGTGGAAAAAAAAAAGAAAAAGCTTTGGTCGTGGTGTCATGTTAACATGAAAGCTGCCACAGCTTTTTCAAAGGAGCAGACTTTGATTAGAGTTTGATGTGTGAGAGTGTTTTCTAATGCAGACCTTTGGTGACAGCATCTCTTTTAAATTCAGCAGCGCCCTTTGCTGGGAGCCCTTCGTCAAAAACATGTTAATTTAACAATTTCACTTTAGTCTCTTTGAGCTACTCCCCATTCTCATTTCTAAACTCACAAAAAGGCACGAGTAAAGCATGCTCGCCACGCCCAAGCATTTTCTCTGGGGATTACACACAAAAATATAAACTGTTGACTAAATTCCTAACTGGATGTCAACGATGCTGATGTCTAGGGCCAAAACTATTTATCGATTAAACCAACTAAAGATCATGTGGCAAATCATGTGAGTCTGTGCCACTGGGTCTGATATATCGTCCATTGCGGAACTGAAAGTGTGCGGCCATTACAAAGGGAACAAAAAAAATGCAGTTCAGCTTTTCATTGCCACCCTACGTGCAGTAGCAGCTCAATGTGAGGATCAATTTAAAGCAGCAAACGTATCAAAGGGTAACAACAGGTCACATATATAATTGTTCATTCCAAAACACTTATATTCTAAATTAAGGCAGTTATACGTAAACCTGTAAATATGAGTTGAAAACTGTGAGTTTGTTACTTTAATTGCTTATTTTTTTAAAAACCAACCAGTAGATGAATGCTGCGAGGCATAGAATCACATATACCCTCTTGTAAATTCTCAAAACCGAATGTATTATGAATAAACTTCAACAAAGTTGTGAGGATAAAAGTGGAAACTTAATTGCATAAATATGAAATACCAATTACAAATAAATAGCAATATTATTTAATATTGCTTAATATTTGAAGAACACTGTATATTTTCTTGAATTATTTTGAGGTTGGACATAGCTACGAGCATTACATTACTACAGCTAAAAAAACGACAAGTTGAATTTATTGTCTTACTTTTCAAGAAAAATATAACTTTGTATAACTTTTGGATAAAAGCTTGTTTTACCTCAATTTGGGGTTAAATGTTTAGTAATACACTGTAGTTGGGTTTATTTAAGCAATGTTGTTTATTGAAGTAATGCCTATTTTAATTATTTTGTGAGATTCATGTACGTTCCATTTGTGCAACCAATGTGTGCTCATAGGATTAATTAATTTACAGATTAATCAGTTAGTAAAATAATCATAATTGTACTGTAGCTCTACTGATGTCACATAACATCCCTGCTGCAGAAACATGAGTCCTACAAAGCTTTGTTAGTCTCACTTGGCATGATCGTTATGAATGGTTTAATAATTCATCTCCAACTCCCTTATGGGAGGTTTTGTAGAATACAAGTTGAGATTTTGTCTGTGAGAAAACCAATTTACACACAGCATTGTTTTTTGGGTTGACACAGATTTGGTTTTCTGCCTCCAAAAACCCTCTCCTCATTTATGAAGAAATCGTGTAAATATTATCCAAGTCACAGGCCTTGTTGAGCTTGTTGTAAACCTTTTGTATTGCTAGTTTCTGAATTTCCAAGATGAGGAACTTGCTTCGTTGTTTAAACTTTGAAATATAATGTGATTCTTGTCTTAAGCTTAGAGCAAGCTCCTAAAATTCATCCTAGTTTTTTCGCAGCTTTGCTTCGCTGTGCAAGGGCAGCAGTCTGTACAAATATGGATAATGAATCAATCATCAACTTATGCCAGTAAGTTTTCCATCTGCCAGTTTTAGAAATATGAATATTTCTCATTTATCCCTCTGTGCTTCTGTGTTAATAAACAGAATCAAAGCTTTATCTTTTGGTTCAACACAACAAAACGGTTTTGTCATTCCAATGAGCATTTCCACTTCCTCTGTCAGCTGAGAATATACTGCCTGATAAAAGTTTCCTGTCTGAAATTCTCTAAGAACTTTTCCCAACAAAAGATTAAAAGAGATGAACTGATTGAATCAAAGGATATATATTTTTGAAGATAAGATATAGAAAAACAACCAGTGTGTGCTCTCTAACACACAATGTGAACCATTAATGATAGCCTAAAGGTTATATTCCATGGTTATTAGTTTTTATTGTTTCAATAATGTTTAAGCTTCACAATTTTGACTAAAGTAGTTGTTCATCAGCATAAACTCTGATGAATTAGCGTTTTCTGAAACTAATCCTCAACAGTAATTTTCCAAAGGGCTGTAGAGATGTATACGCTTAAAGAGTGGTGTGAGGTTATCGATGGCAACGACTTGGACTCTCCTCTGCTTTCTCATTAACTCTCCTTCTTCCTTCTCCTCCCGCTCAATGGCCCAACTCTGCACTCAGTCTCTGGGGTATCAACGCGCGCGCACGCTCACACACTCATGTGCACATACGCACACACTTGTGCGAGAAATGTGTTTGCATACCAAAAGCGTACTTCACAGCTCAAAGAAAATGAAAGCGGTATTAATTATACATTTTGATTTGTGCACGCACTAAACACACACACACATGCACACAAACAGTCAGGAAAGAGAGAGAGAGGGAGGGTAAGGGAGCAGTTATTCTATGTTTTTCCTTTACGTCAAAGAAGACTGAGTGTGAGAGTGATGAGTCTCTGCGTCAAGGAGAGAGGGAGTGAGGAATAGCACAGAGGGAGAGAAAGAGTGCACTGTCTTCTCTTTTTAGTGTGTGCGTGAGTGTGTGTGTGCATGTGTGTGTCGTCTACCCAGTATAACGCCCCCTCTGTGTCCCTGAGCCACTCTCTGTCACTCACACACACTGAGACTATTGTCAAGACATTGGATGAAGCGCCCCGAGACATTTCTGTGGCACTGTGTCTGTCACAGGGGTGATGGGGCTAAGGTGTGGCTCCCGCATACATGCATACGCACACACACACACACACACACACACAACCCTAAACCCTTAAATGGTTGATTCAATTATATTACTATACAATCTGGTCTTATTTATGTATATTTTATTTATTGGTTTATTTAACAGAAACAGTGTACATTAGGGATGTAGCGATTAATCGTAAGGCAGTTAAAAATTGATTCATAGCTATCACGGTTCACATCAATACTCTGAAAATTGAATCACAGTACTTTTTTTAAACAGCAGAGGGTGCTATATATTTATCCTTCTCTTGTCCAGAAGTGTAAGCGGCGGGCAGAATCTGCTACTACTTTCTTTCTGGCCGCCTTCTACTCTTAAACATGTTCATTAATGATTCCTTTCCCCTTTAGCACTGAAATAATATCTGTAATATTACGTGAATATCTGTAAAAGTCACATTTGTCTGCTAGCGCAAGAAAATCTGCCTGCCAACCGACCCCTGGGTTACCAGCGCCCTCTGTTGGTCCAAACAAATATCTGACGTAAATACAGTACAATGACTGTTTTTTTTTTTTTTTTTAAAGTCCAATTGTTAAGCCACGAAAACATTTTTAGTTCCACTTTTAAAAAGAAAAATAACTATTATGTAGTTTTGCATTGTTTACTATAGAACCAGAATTTAAATTAATAGGCTTCTTCTTCATTTGTATTATTCCTTCATTTATTTCATTAAAGATTTATTTTTAGTTAAATTGCATTGTTTTGAATAGTTTATCAAGGGATTCTTTTGACAATGAAAAATAAAAGGTCTGTCATTTGTCTACAGTCCCATTTTTTTTTAAATAAATCATGAGAGAATCGCATCGTGAACCCAGTATCATGAATCGAATCATATCGGGAGTTGAGTGAATCGTTACATCCCTGTTTGAGTAACATCACTTGATCAAGCCTTTTCTAACATTCCACACCACAAAATAAGTAATTATTCTTTCTTTATTAAAGAAAAAAAATATAAATAATAAAAGTATGTATGATTCATGCTGATATCGGATCAATATCGGTATCGGCCGATACGCAAGGCTGCAATAACGATATCATATCGAAAATGAAAAAGTTTATCGGGACATCCCTAATTTTGATAAGAGACAATAATCAGATATTAAAACATACAACTTCATAAAATAAGACATTAAAAAGTTACCAAGAGGCACATGCAGTCAGGGGAGTCACAGGTTAATGTTGGCATGACTGCCAACTGGTTATGTACTGACTCCAGTATGATAACTCTAAGTTGTTTTTGTTTGTAATTTGTTCATATATTTGAGAGTTGAGTATCATTTTCACCTTAAATTTTTCACTGCATTGGCTAAGGCATAAAAGCGGTATATGAGTATACTTTACAGTATGAGTAATCCAACACACCCACACACGCAGCAATGATAATACATATTTATGCAGTCTTACCTTTTTTCAGGTCATATTTACATGTAGCGAGGTGTGTTAATGCAGCACTTTTCCTATAATGCAGAGACTGAATTTGTGTGTGTGTGTGTGTGTGTGTGTGTGTGTGTGTGTGTGTGTGTGTGTGTGTGTGTGTGTGTGTGTGTGTGTGTGTGTGTGTGTGTGTGTGTGTGTGTGTGTGTGTGTGTGTGTGTGTGTGTGCACCAGCGATACAGTGCGGTCATTATGCTTTCAAATGTGTGGCAAAGCCTGATGCGATGTACATGACTGTTTGAGTATGACAGCACACGTTGCAAAGCTGTCCTTAACCCTAGTAAATTGAGTGACACTGATTCTCAACCAGCAGGCTGTATTGCAGTTTTTCATGGAGCGCAGCGGTGTCATCCTTTGTCAGCTCAGCCTGGCCACGTTCTCACAAAGGAGAGGAAGCGCCTGAAAGGGATATACACACTTTGCATAGGACGAAAAATAGGAAGAAAATTAGTTGGAAATGGAAAAAAAAAAAGCTGGACTAAATGGAGGGGGTGGTGCTGAGGTGACTGGGGAAATAGAGACCTTGTCCTAGTATCCGGATGTCTCTGAGGTCTTTTATTGACTCTGTCTATTGTTCACAGCAGCGCTCCTAATCACTCTCAACAGGGAGCTTGTGTTAGTGAGGGAGCGCTTGTTTGCCGGCCTTGTGTGTCATATTACGTGTCTTTAGCCTCATCCTCACTTTTTTTCATGCACTGGCCCCCACAGAGAAGACATTGTTCACTCTTCATCTGGTCAACTGTAATAGACAAAGGCAGTGGGAGGGCAAAGTCTGTTCCCTGACACGCATACTATTATTCAAATGGTCCAAGTACACACTGACACATACGCACAGAATTGAGAGTAAATGCCTTCTAAATAGCGACGATGCATATGTATGGTCTCCATTACTCACGCGCGCACACAGAAGGCCTGTTGTGTGCTCGCCATCCTGTTTGCATCTTTTTTAACAATCGCTGCTGTCATGGACTTTATAAGGGGAGGCTGTTTTATGGATCATTAGTGGAAAGTGATCAGCATCACCAGCTCACCACACAAAGACGCACCAACAAAAAGAGCTAATCAGAATCATGGGCATTTGTCCGGTAAGCTCCACTTTAAATTCACACTCAGAGCTTTTGTTTGTCCTTTGTTTTTTTTCCTCATATATGCAGCCATGGCTGCACAAAAGGATAAACATTTCAAAGGCCTGATGCTGTGAATAGTCACTGATTTTCAATGTGTATCTGCAGGGTGGAGATCCCAGATGGAGACGGGGGGAAGAGAGAGAGCACAAAGCATGGCAGAGGGGGTAGCTTGGTGATGAGGAGCTGAGGTCGATAGAATTGCAGTAGATCAACAAAGACTAACCCAAATACACAAACATAATGGTTAATAAAGTCTTCACAGGCATGTTTTAACTGGCAAACTCATGCTCACACTCTTTCCAAAAGCAGTGCTTCAGCGGACAACAGAAGTAGTAGTTCCGTTGTTGTCCACTGGGGGGGCTTGCAGCAGACTGCAGTAGCAGCATGCAGCCAAGTATAAAAGGAGAGAGCGGGTCCGCATAGTGCCGATCAGATGACCTCGCTGCTGCAGTTAATGTTCTCTGGCGCTCAGACACAAGGCTAAAGCTTTCTCACATACCGCAGGGCTGCTGTACGACAAGCTATTGTAATAGTTGGGGTGGTGTGGTTAGCGGTGGCGTCTGTGGGGGGAGTAGAGATGGGGAGGGGGGGGGAACCTGGGGATGAGGTGAAGGAGGGGGTATGACACTTACACATGTGATGCTGAGGAGTTCATTCAGAGTCATCCTGTCTTTCCTTTCTAACTCATTCACTTCCCCACATTCATTCTTCTTTGTCTTTTTCTCTCTCCATCCTCCTCGTCCCTCTTCTCATCCCATCACCCTTCACTTTGTTCTGCCCCCTGGTTTCTCCTGCCGCACTTGCCCCCCCCTCCCTTATCCTCCACCTCATACCCCCGCTCCCTCCCTTTTTCTCTATCCCCGTCCCTCCCACACTCCCTCACTTCTTTCTCTCTCTCTGCAGTGCAGCACAGTGATTATCATTCCTCTCACAGAGTCAGGCCTGATAGTCAGATACTGCTGAGCACCCTTCTACATCACCTGCTTCTAGAGAGAGCAGTGGAGAGGGAGAGACTGGGACAGAGGGAAGAAAGAGAGAGAGAGGGGGGGGGAGGAGGAGGAGAGGAAATGATGGAACTGCAGAATTAGAGGAACGAAAGAACAGAGGAGAATGAGAATAAGGAGGGAATGGAGGAATACAGCGTAGGATAGAGTGGGTTGGAAAGCTTTTACTGCAGAGGTGGTCCCACTGCAACATACATAGAAATGTGCATTTTGTGAGCACACCTGCAGAGTGTGTCTCAATGAAAAAGTCCCTCTAATGCAGTGTTTCTCAAATGGGAGTACGTGTATGCAATGACACTGCAAGGGGTACTTAAGAGAAAAAAAAGACAAAAATAAATTAATTAATTAATTAAAAAATAAAGTCTCAGTCTTGGTCCCACCCCTGGCATGAGATGACTGGAAATGATGAAAAACTATTGAAATAAATCTATTCATTAACCACTAAACAACTGTATTTCTATACTTTCACATTGTGAAATGTAAATATAGTTCAACGAAAAGGCAGTAAAAAAAATAAAAAATGGATATATCTGAGCTCAAACATGTCTTTGGGGTTGCCAGAAATTCTTTATATCAAAATGGGGTCACAATACAAAAAGGTTGGTACCACTGAACTAAATACTTTGTCTTTCTACTTATTTAGAAAATAAGATTTTTATAAATACGTGTTATCACTCATTCATTCCATCATTATGTTCTATAGCAAAGCCAAATGGGATTCAGAAATAGGAGAAATATGGCACTTGGACCATAAAACTTTGAGAACCACTGCTCTAATGCGTGAGTTCCCAGTCCCCACATGGAAGGAGTATGACTAAATGTGGTTATTGTGGAAATATAAGGTGTCTTGGCTCATCAACATCTGCCAGTCAGACAGCTGAAGAAACTCTGCTCATATTGCTTCATCTCCTCCTGAGCTGTGTTTCAACCTGCTTCAGACTTTTGTCTGCATTCTCCAAATACCACAGCCGTCCACTCTCCCCCTCTAAAGCATCCATTATCTCTTCATTTTACCTTCAGACTCTCTGTCATGATGCAGTTATGCTCTTTCTCTTCCGCGTTACTTTTTACCTCTCCACAGATTCTGACTCGACCAATATTTGTCATTCATTCTTTCACTCAGTCACAGATGGTCTCTTTTCCTCATCATCTCGCTCTGTCTCACATTCAGTGTCCTCACGCGTCTTCACTTGCCTGCTTGACCTCACAAAACACAATGTAAGCACAACCTCGCCACCTTCTTTCATGCAGCTAAGACAGGGTTTCATATATATATGTATATATAAATATATATGTCAATAGGCGCCAACAATGATTATTTAAATTGAATAAACTAGGCTATACACCGATCTGATTGGCTATATCGGATCTGCCGATATTTTGCATTTTATGCAATAATGTGATCGGCTGTAATGTTTTAATTTGCCGATATGATCAATGACGTCATTGTCGTGATGAAACTTTCTATAGATGCTCCCATTGCATTGTTTTATTGTCTCATTTACACCGAATAGTTGTTTGCTTTACATGACACAGCTTTATTTCACTCACATTTGTTCACAAAGGTGAAAACCTATGAGCAAATGGCCAAAATGTCGTTTTCATAACGGACACTTCTGTCTGTTTCAGGACAGTGGTGGACACAGAAGCGCGCTTGTGTGTGTGTGTGCCCCGTTGTGCACCTGTGAATATGGACTATAAGCAACAGTAGATGCCACAGTCAGTAAATATGTATTTGCTGCTAATGCTAATAGAGGCTTCACGTCGTTCCAGTGTGGTCTCCCGCCACAGCTTCATCTCCAACTCTCTTGTAGTTGCTTCACAGCAGTCATTGAAGGTCCCATATCATGCTATTTTCACCCATCTCTATTTGTTCTAAGAAGCCCAAAAACATAGTATTTGAGGTTTATTTTCCCAAACTCGCCTGTTTTCCAGAGTTTTAGCCTCTGAAAAGTCACTTTCTGAGCGACTCTACACAAACAGGTTGATTTGCGGCCTACTTATGCATATTCATGAGTGGGCGTGTCTATAGATGGGACAATGACTTCCTCCTCCCCACCCGGTGACGTAGGGCCAGAGGATGGCCCGCCCTCCCCCCACCCACTCCGTAGTCGAGCTCATGCTGCTTTATAAACACGGGACGGAGCGTGGGGGCGGAGCGTTCACCGGTACATACATAGACCGACGAAAATATATACATAGCACTGCGCGAAGGACGCTGAAATGCTCACCTTCATGGGCGTGTCTGTTTACATGTCAATCATGGCAGAGAGCTTCCTGGAGGCGCAGCTTCTCCGGCTCAGTGCTGCATCTAATTTGTCATCAAAGTGGGAACGCGTCAACAAATCGGAGTGAGGTGTTTGGGCTCACCCTGCAGTTAGAAAGGAGCAAATCACCCTCTAACTAATGAAATAAACACTTTGGGCATGTGTATGAAGACCAAATAGCACTTTTATCATGTTTAAAGCACAGAAAACTTGATTTAGCGTAACATGGGCCCTTTGAGTATGACATGAGACTCCAGTTTAATTCAACAGCTGCAACATTTATTTTGCCAATCACTAAAAACGGCATACAGCTGATAATCGATCTGCTCATTGCTCCCTCATTGCGCACATGGTCAAGCGACCAGCACATTCATTCGCAGTTAAAGGGCCACGCACCCACACACACACACACTGACAACAAATGTTATGGAAATTCTTCAACTCTTCCACTAAAATGTGTATTTTATATATATTTTTAAAGTTTAAATAAATCTGAAATTGTTTATTATGAAACAGATTGATTCATTGCTTGTGTTCATTGAAAAATACATGACAAGAGGCACTTGAAAAAAGAGTGGCATATTAAATCACATTTGCAAAATTGAGGAAAAAAATCGTAATTAGATTATTTACCAAAAGCCCTACCTCACAGTCACAAGGCTGCGTTTAGGTCCCGGAAAATGGTACCATTTGATTTTTTGGGAATCTGTATCAGGTAGTACCGAAGGAATTTGGCGGTTACCTAAAAAAACAACTTGAATTCATATGATGGAATCGGTGATCGGTTATCTTTTTTCTTTTTAAACTCACTGATCGGGTATCGGCCCAAAAATCCTGATCGTGTAAAACCTAAAATAAACAGTGCTACTCCTGAAGGTGCTAAAGTCAAAATGTTTCTATATTATTACATTGTGTGCATGCTTGGTCATGAGTTGCCTCTGAAGATGTCTTGTCTTTGGCTCACAATGCATTTGCATTTAAGCACAAATAAAACATACATCTTAGTAAATCATTTTATTGGCCACCTGTGATCATCAATCCAGGAATGGGAAATATTAATATAATTGAACTTATTAGCTTTGTATTTATACAATTATTATTTTTTTTAAATACTTTTGTTCCCAATCATTCATTAGTGATTATCAATAAATGATAAATAACTTTTTTCGCGTAAAGGATGCTTTAATTACTCATTATTTCTGAAAGTCACCAAGTTAACTTTTGAGTATATGCTGTTTTGTTGGTTATTACCTCTCGCAAGAAGGTAATATTTTCCACTGGCGTTTATTTATTTGTTTGTTGATCTGTATTTTGACAAAATTATGTTAACATAGACCCTATGCGGCAGTAGCTCAGTCCGTAGAGACATGGGTTGGAACCGGAGGGTGGCCAGTTCAAGTCCCAATATACGGAAGTTGTTCTTGTCGCTGGAGAGGTGCCAGGGCACTTCTCGAGCACTGTCGAGGTGCCCTTGAGCAAGGCACCAAACCCCAACACTGCTCTGGTGCGCTCCCTTCATTGTAAAAGCAGCCTCACTCTGACATCTCTTCATGAATGCATGTCCACAGGTCCTGTTTGTGCATGTGTGTGAGAAGCATGTCCTTAAAAATATCCCCTTCAGGGATTAATAAAGAAATTCGATTTCAAAATTCAAATTCAAATGCCATGGAATAATCCATACATTTATGGAGGGGTTTCCAGATCAATTTACTGATTCTGGATCAGTTTGAAAAATAAAAATAAAATCTCTATCTCTCATCATTGGAGAAATTTCTAAAATTCATGTCATGGTTCATAATTGACCAATCTTTTTTAAAAATTTATTTGTAAAATTCTTAGAATTCATCCGGATCAAATCTGGATTACACATTCCTTACATTTAGACCTACTGTATCATTATTAATGGAGATTAAAAAAAAGTATGAATGATCTTTGTACCATGATCAGGATAATTGATCCAGATAACTGACAATATCTGGCAAAAACAATATTTGGTGCTTGATGGATGTTTGTGCCCCGTGAATGCTCTTGTTTTAACACATACAGCATTTAGCATTTTCTTTTTACTACGACTATAAAAACAAATATATATATATATATATATATATATATATATATATATATATATATATATTAGTAACTGCTTATTTAAAACACATTTGACAGATTTTCTACTCATTTAAGTGTTTGTTTTGCTCAGTAAAATGGAGCGGGGTCATGGTGGTCAACCAAGAATTGGTAAAAGCTTTTTCTGCCACTTCTGTCATATATATTGACTCAATTTCCCACACAAAAAGATGATTTATTTAGTTTATTCATTTCACATCATGGCCATGTGATGAAACTAAGAGATTATAAACATATTTTTACCAGGCTAAACAAATGGCTTATTGATAGATTGAATTTTGAATCATTTAAGCCATATTTCGTTGATACAACAAACATTTTGAAGACAGAGAATGGGGGATGACAACAGAATTAAATTGGTTTTTACTGTGTGATGTGAAGCATGGTTTAGTATCATTTATTGCAGTAATATTAATAGGATTGGCTTTTTATCAGCTCTGGTGTTTTTAGGTTGAAATACTAATCAGATTGTTTGAAACCAGGAGTGAGGAGATAATTTGATTATATTAATAGTGGTGTTGGATTCATCTGCCATTGAATATCAGATACCTGCTTCTTCAGAGGTGTTTTTTTTAAAAAAAAAAAAAAAAAAGCTTGGTCAGAATATTCAGCAAACACAAAATGAGTCCCTACTTCTGCAAACTAATTATTTACTTAATAGACATATTATGTTTTTGTCTGCCTTAAATACCAGGGTTATTCTACACATCTATAGGGTCAGTTTACCCAATTGTGCTGCTAAGCCTCTGAAAGAATTTCATAAATCTGGCTTTTAATTAAGTCGTCCAGTGCCCCATGTGGGTCACACAATCCAATTTCTGGCTTTAAAAGATTGTATTCAAAGTAAATCTATATACGTTGACTCTCGGCATACAAAAAGAGTTTCCAGGCTAAAATAACCAGTCAAGAACAACTGCCAGAGAAAATGACAAAAACAGCACCTTCGGCAGGCATCAGGAAAATTTCAGGTGTCTGCAGGGAGCGATTACAAGCACCATGTCAGGTGTCTACTTGATTGACATTTGGTTGGTGAAATGGTCTGACGCCTGCCGGCAGCTGCACGCAAACACACAAACAGAAGCGAAATGGATTAGAAAAATAAAAATAAAAAATTTCTTTGCGTTTTTAATATTATGCACATTTGTAAACCTTCTGCAAAACAACAAGGGAGGATTATTCATCACAGCATTAGTTATGCTGCCCAGGACAATTCAACACTCAGTTATGTCATTTTAACAGATGCACACTTCACAAAAACTCTCAAAGAATTCCTCATTTTACAGTCAGTGCAATGTGAATGATTTTTGATAGAATTGATTAACAATGGCAGTGGTTTAGAACAGCGTCAGAGGTTTGTGTACCCCTAGGGGTACGCAATGGGGGTTTTTGAGAGTGAGGAAAATTAACAAATAAAGTGTCAGTCTTGGTCCCACCCCAGGCGTGATATGACCAGAAATTACAATTGAAATACATCTATTCAGGAGCCACTAAAATCATGGTTTTTCAACCTTGGGGTCGAGACCCCATGTGGGGTTGCCTGGAATTTAAATGGGGTCACGTGAAATTTCTGAAAAATTAAAATTGATTTTTGAATTATTATTATTATTTTTCAAATTAAAATGAAACAACACACAATTTTCAAGAACTGTATTCTGTACTTTTACTTTGTGAATCTAGTTCAAGTAAAATGCAGTAAAAAATAAAAAAAAATACAAATCTGAGCTCAAACATGATCAAAAACTAATTCTAGAAAAAAAAAATGTCTTTGGGGTCACCAGAAATGCTTGATATCAAAATGGGGTCAGGATCCAAAAAAGGTTGGGAACCACTGCATTAAATACTGTTTCTTTCCACTTAATTACAAAATGAGATTCTTTAAAATGTGTGTTATCACTCGTTCATGCCATCAATATGCTCTCTAGTTGTTTTTAAATAGTTTTCTAAGCAAAACATTGTAGTCGGACAAAGGGGGTACTTAGATTCAGGAATAAGAGAAAGGGGGTTATTAAACCAAAAACATTTGAGAACCACTAGTTTAGAAGAAGGTTGTCTAGTAAGGAAAAGATAATAGTGTTGATTTATGTACCACCAACCTGTAATTACCACTAATTTCACCAAAGTGTTTCACAATATCAGCTTTCACACCCCAATGATGACAGCACTGCAATGCAAGGTGCTAATCTTGAGCAATTTAGGGTTTAAAACCTAGTAAGCATATTACTGCCGCACTTCTCTCTCTCAATGTGCACACACCTCAGCAGCAGCCCACACGGAGGCTGCTGCACACACGCGAACAACACGTGCACCACAGAGTTCTAGTGTAACAATTACAAATCAAACATAATGTAAATCAAGCAGCAGTAATTACCTTTCAAGCAGAAAAGTCACCAATTCCATCTTCTACTCCTCCAGACCATCCACTGTAAAAAAGACGGTGCTCTAGCTCCGGGAAAGGGGCGGGGATTGTGAGCAGCAGCTGTCATACAGTCCATCAAACACAATTCTGGCTCTGATTGGTTCTTTTTGCTCGGTCGCGGTGCATTCTGGCAATCTGCCAAAGGCTGCAGAAGCAGCAGGGAGGACTCAGTGAGTCTGTTTCTTTCACACAAACTACTAGTTTGATGTAAAGCTGTCCTTACATAGTGACAACTTTAGCAAATATGACAAAAAGTCACTTTTATAAGAGTTGCAGACTACACCTTTACATCAGAGGCTAAAGTTCATTCCTGGAAAATCAATCACTATATAAGTCCAAATCATTAAAACTGTTTTTATAAAAAAAAAAAAATGATCTAAACCTTAAAACAGATTACCCATATAACTGTTTGTCATGGAAAGTGTTGCAGTGGGCTGAATGTGTAATCTGTAACTTGTGGTAGATATAAGAACGTATAGGTACAGGTGTCTTTTATACAAATAAGGAGTTCCAACAGGTGCCATTTATACAGGTAACGAGTGGAGGATAGGTGTCAGATACTTTTTGTAGGTGTCAAGCCTTGTCCACGTGTAGCTGGGTATTTTAATAAAAGTGTACCCACCACCCTCCGTTTAAAAAAAAAGTTACGTCCCCACATCATTGTTTTAAAATAAAATTCCATCCACAAAAAAAACACATAAATGTGCTATCCACAAGTGAATGGAAGTCACTCTGTGTTGTTAGCAGCTTAATGCATTGGGGTCCCAAGTGCACTGGTATAGCTTTGCACACCTGCCTAACAGTGTTTGAGGTCCTGTCTGGTGTGAACCCGGCTGTCCATACAGCGGGCCACCGGAGAGGGTGAATGGTGCAGACGGCAGGAGGTCGCTCAGGGCCGGCATGCGGCGGGGGGTCACCCCCTGGACCGCTGAGGGGTGTGGCTGGTGCCCCGCTGTGCCAGGGGACTGGAGGGAGCCAGCACAGGCCCGCATGATACAACACCGTCTACAGGGAGGTGCCCCCCCCCCCCTTGACGATAGAGGACCCCATCAACTGGCGGCAGTAGCTCAGTCTGTAGAGACATGGGTTTGGAACCGGATGGTCGCCAGCTCAAGTCGCGGTGCGGACCAAAAAACAGAAGTTGTTTTGGTAGCTGGAGAGGTGCCAGGGCCCTTGAGCAAGCCACCAAACCCCAACACTGCTCCGGTGCGCTCCCTTCAGGAATTAATAAAGTATTTCAATTCAAAACTGCCCAAGCAGAGCCACCCCGCAGGCCACAGACCAACAAGCAGGCTTACCCAAGCACCCCCAACCAGGCACCGCCACCGCCAGCACAGTCCCTGTGACGTTTGAAAACTCCGGTTCTCAGTGTCCACACACAAGCGCAAAACCGGTGTTTTCCCAAATCTTCACTTTGGTCGGTTTTTAATGACCTTATCCTGCATTTTTGTGTGGTTGACAGGCCAAACCATAGAAAAATATATTTGTTTTAGCAGAGGTCTCAGATTTTATGAAATAATTTACAAACAACTTCTTTAAAAATCAAGTCATTTCCTGGATTTTTGTTTTCACATTCTGTCTCTCACAGTTGACGTGTCCCTATGGTGAAAATTACAGACCTCTCATCTTTTTAAGTAGGACAATCGGTGGCCCCACTGTGTATGTAGAGGTCAGTGTATTTGGTCAGCTATGGATTATGCATGACTTTTTGGTTCCTTTTTACGTGCAGCAAGTTTGGTAAATGAATGAACACATTTGCATGTTGGCAGAAAGTTAGTTCCTAATTACACAATGTTTAAACCAGCATGATTGACATGCCTGAAAGACAAGCTACACAGTGTGATTTACAAGTAACACACCTTTGAATAATGAAAACCCCCATTATACAATGCTCCTTCCCCTCCATACTAAGATGATGTCAAACATGAATGAGTGAGCAGAGAGCCAAAGGGAAATGCGGCTTTGGCCCTGCAACCATATTTGTAGTTCTGGTTTATGCATAAATCACATCCTTTCAATTCATTATGCAGACCAATGTGAAGCAGGGCATAGACAAACACAAACAGACATTCACATCCAAATGTGCTCACACAAATACCAGGAGTCAGATGTGCGCACACACACACACACGCACGCACACACACACACGTGTTGAATATGCAGACACATGTTACAAGAAGAAAGGAAGACTGTTAATTAACTAGAGCTTGTTAATTCTCTTTGAACCAACAGCAAGGAGGTTTACACACTAATTACCTTGATGACAGAGTCAACCTGTGCTCACACACACACACACACACTCCTAACTCTGTCAACATACACACACACTCAGGCTGGCATTACACATCTTGCACAGTATGATTCTCGCACTTATACACAGGCATAAAACACAAAGTGTGAAGTCTCACTTATACGTGTAAGCATATGTGGCACACGTGCACTGCTACTCTCACCCTAAAATAAATGCTCTCTATGTTTTGTTTTTTTTGCCTCCGAGCTCCGACATTCAGATAGTTTATTCTCGGTACAGACCCATCATACCTCTGTTTGATACTCATTGATCTGCCTGGAATAACTTCACATTAGCTCCCATGCTGCACCCCTGTGCTCACATTCAGTGCAGCTGTTTACGTGCACACAACATGGACCGATTGCTCCATAGTATGTACTCAGCATGTGACGTAAAGGAGTGAAGCTCCCATGTCCTTAGTGAACTATAATAGCCTGTCTCATATCCAAGGGAAGGTTTTAATGCTGGTTGTCAAATTTAATTATCATTCCATCGTACATGAATACACCGGTCACTTTGGACCTCAGCCAACCATCTGTACGTGTGTGTTGGTGTGTGTATGTGTGTGTGTGTACATTCCTATCTTTATAAATGTATGTACACATTTTTTGTAAAGATATTTTTCATACTTTTGAGTTGTAAAAGTTTGTTAAACTCAGAAAAATGCTAACACAAAGAAGTTGTGAAAGTGTTGGAATAGAATAGGATAAAATAGAAAAGAATAGAATAGAAAACACCTTTCTTGATCCCCAGAGAGAAGATTCCCACATTGCAGCAACACAATTTGCAGACAGTAAGAACAAAAATAAATATTAACATAGCATAATAGTGCAAATATATAACTGTGGGACAGACATAAATTTGAAAAAATAAAAAAAATTAAAATTAGTAAAAAAAAAAAAAAAGAATGACATTGAAAAAAACACAACAAATGTGCAAATGACAAATTAAGTAGTATGGGTGGCGGTTGTATCAGAGTGGTGACAGTTATTGTGTTAAACAGGTATTGAATAACCATCAAGTGAAAGTAGG
Source organism: Gouania willdenowi (assembly GCF_900634775.1). Classification (NCBI taxonomy): domain Eukaryota; kingdom Metazoa; phylum Chordata; class Actinopteri; order Blenniiformes; family Gobiesocidae; genus Gouania; species Gouania willdenowi. The sequence continues at coordinate 28,415,636 of NC_041044.1, forward strand.
TAATGTGGTCAAATATAGCAAAGCAGAAAGATGTAAAGTATGTTAATGGGTTAATTTAGGAAGGGAAACAGACAGCTCAACTGTAAGACTAGTAAAACTTAAGCTTTACTATTAGGACTGAGAGGCGATTTGAAAGCTTCGTAAGAAAAAAAAAAGCACTTTAAACATACGGTTGTAGGGTTTGACATATTTGATTAAATCTGATGTAGTGATTACTCAAGGAAGTGCTCCATTCACTTTAACTGGTTAAGGGCATCGCTTGTTACCATCGTAGCGTACTTCACCTGCTTTAAGGCGTCTTCCTTGTTCAGCTGAAATACATGTGTGGATCTGTAGTAAAATGGCTCATAGCGGCATCCACATAGAATAGAATAGATTCGAATATCATGCTTTTATTGTCATTTTACACAAAGTACAATGAAATTAAGATGCTGCACCGACCAGTGTCTGCATCTGATATTTTGTTTCCTTGCAGGTGCAACTTGCAAGGAAACACCCAAAGAACTAGATGACACATATAAGCACTAAAAATTGAAATGATATGCTATTTTAACAATACAATAACATTGGTACCAAAAATACAAAGAGCAGTCCTGGCGTGACGACAACATAATATGCAAACGCTTTTTAAAATGCCAATGGCCACTTATTTATTGTTTTGATTGATTGATTTAATTTTATTTCAAGCATGAACGCAATAGCAGTGTATCTACAACAATGAAAAAAATATAATGATAATAATGATTTAAAGAATAATAAATCAAACAAAGCAACAGAGAATAAATGGTTACAAAATCCTGCTCGTGAAGCACATGTTCGAAAAGAAGTAGGAAGAAGTATAAACGTATATGATCCTATGTAATATCTAGTACTATGCATTTAATCTTCTTATAATATACACCTATTTACACTATATATATATATATATATATATATATCTTTATAATTATACAATTCATGTAATCCACTATACATTAATCTATCCACACATAAACAAGTATATACACACCTATTTACACTTTTTTTCCCTTTAACAATTAAGCTTCGAGAAGATACACTTTATGTATTTATATTTAAATTGCTTTAAATTCAGACATTTGTCCATAACCTGGTACTGCTTACTGACACACAAAAGCTTTTTTTTTGTTGTCGTCTATGTGTCTAGTGACCAAGAGTTCATTTTGTCTCTTAAGTTATAAGTCTCAGCTTTTTCATTAAATAGTTTCAGAATATTTTTAGGGAAGTTATTACGTGTTTTAAGGCTAAAAGTGGATATGAACACAAATTAGTGACAACGTTTTAGAAATAAACATTATAGTGGTTACAGAGCAGCAGATTCATGAATGAGGAGTTCTAAAGTGAGAGGGCAATGATACAGATTGAGGGGAAACATGATCGGGTGATGGCAACGAGAAGGGAATACATGAGCTTTATCTGCGGAAAGGACAAGCAGTGTGTCAACGAGACTGAATATTGAGAGGTACAAGGGAAACTGCTGGAAAGGGGGTTAGTGATACTAGAGGAGTTATGGGTTAATAAAGCCTGCTCTGTGGAAGCAAAGAGGGACTCATAACGAGGTCAAGGACACATCATCGATCTCCATGTCATAAAGCTGACTGGAAAAGAGAAGAAAGGATGCATGAGAAGGTGTGGGAGGGAGAGTTGGAGCCATGGAAAGCAAGGCTGCGGGATTGTCCCACTGAACTGACAGAGCGAGAGAGAGAGAGAGAAGTAGTAAATAAAATTATCCCAGTGTTGGAATGAAAGGGGGCCGCTCAGGCCAGAGAGAGTTAGAGGGAAATTAAATTAGATGGAATCATGGCCAAACAGATGAATTTGGTAAGAGATCACAGAGACACGCAGCGAGCGGCACCAGACCTCTTAAAGCGGCAACGCACACTGTGTCAATCAAAACCTGCCCTGAGGAACTGGTCACGTTCCTACATACATTCTAGATTATAAATCGAGGGTGAAAATTGTCTGACAGAGGTCTTCAAACACCTCCTGTTCAACTATTCCTTACGAATCTGAACCCACTATTTATAGTTTGTCTCGCTATGTTTGGAAGCTGCAGAGCATCACTTCCATTAAGGCTGAAGATAAAGATGAAAGGAAAAGACAAGAGATCTCGCTAAATAGTAACTTAGGGGATAGCAAAGAAATAACGACCATGGCTAATATTTTGTAGAACAAGAGATCAATGAATAAAGGAGACCTTGTATTAAATGTTTTGGCAGGTAACAGAAACATGAACACCTCCACACATTCCTAAAAGCATTACTGGCAATCGTTTTTTATTTACATGTTTTTTTCTCATGTTTATTTCACAAAACAATAACTATATATATATATATATATATATATATATATATATATATATATATATATATATATATATATATATATATATATTCTTTCCACTATTATGATTTTTTTTTTGTCATTAAGATGGATATTTCTTTTACAAGAAAGACCTGGGACCAACAAACATGCACAAATAGCAGACACAGAACACAGTAGATAATTTATGGTTATTAAAACACGTCAATAAATTGAGCTTTTCTATGGTGCAAAAGATTTTTTGGTTGGGTCATTGAAGATTTTTGTTTTCATTTCTCTGATTTCAGACAATGCATCTGTCATACTCGGATCACATATTAATGTTAATTGAATTTCATCCATAATCCATTAGATATTTTGAAATCATATTCTAAAGATCTGTCAGCCGTCACAGCTTCTTGTCTAAAGGAGTCCAAATGAGCCGAGCCTTTCTTTTGGAGCACAGCTGAGTTTCCTTTCCTCTTGACTTTTCTTTGTCAGCCTTGTTTGTATTTTTCTCTTTCATCTGAGCAATGTTCCAAAGTAGCAAAGGAAGCATGTGTTTCCCTTTGCCTCATTAATTTCACTGTACTCATCTGCCTTGCAAATTTATAAGGTGAAAACTGTTCAAATGTTTCTTTTCCTTCCTTGTTTTGGTAAAAACTGTGTGTTTTTGGGGTTTTTATTCTAGCCATCCATCAGTTTCCTTCCAGATTATCTTGAGATGACACACTGAGCTGGAGTTTTTTCACCCTAATCGGCTTCTTACCTCTGTTCCTTCACTTTTCTCTCAATTCACTGCATGTTTCAAAGAGGATCTAGATAGACAGAGTTGCACTGCTGTGAGCAGTTATTTAAATGTAAGTGGAGATAGGAGGGTGGGGTGTATAAAAGCTGGCTTCCTGGTGCAGTTTGATCCCCCCAGGCCAGACGGAGTCATTTAACTCTTACATATTCTCTCAGCTTGAACTTATTAGTGTCCTTTTTTTCCCTTCTGCAATGTGAAAACTGCTCTGCTAACTAGATTGGAGTGATTAGCAAATCAAAACCACAGCAGGTGTGATGCTCAGTTTGCGTATTTACGTTATTAACAGCTGAAATCGCTCAATAACCACAGAATTGGGCAATCAACGATAGATGCAGCTGGGATTGTAAAGTTCTCCAGGAAGCAGTTTAGGATTAATAAGATGTAAACTGTGACACTGGGGAAATGATTATACCAGTATGTTTCTGAAAAGTATTGCAGGTAACCATTAGGTGATGGTGAAAAGCAGAGGACAAAGGACAGAGCCCTGTGGTACATCTGAAACAATTTGAATGTGTTAAAAGGACAAGACTTTTTTCTTACTTTATTATCTACCTGAACTCAATAGAAACGGCATGTGACCTTAAACATTTTTGAGTGTGTTTCTTGGGATTTTTTGAAAAGATCAAATCTTTACTATATGAACTAAAATTGCAGGGTGTGGTAGAATCTATCTACCTCCCTGTAGCTACACATGAGGCTGAAAGCAAGTAGTCTCTGTTTGTGGGATCAAAAGATATTGGAGAAAAAAAAAATCGAAATTAACTTTGACTTTTCGCTTTGTAAAAAGTAAAAGTATGCAATGTGCTACACCCATTGCTGGCAGTTACTGAGTGGTTAAAGTTTGAACTTTGTGTGTTTTTGAGCATGTGGTCCAGCTGCTACTTTCAGGCACCTGTCCAGATGCAATGTAAGAGTAAACATCGGCCATGTCCAGCAGCAATAATCTAACATGGGATTAAATGCCAACTGAAAACTTTGAAAGTTGGCATTTAATTTAAGTTGGTTGATGACTATTACGGTACCTTCCATTGTAGCAGCTAAGACTATAATTAAGTCAAACATGACCAGATAATCTCAATATGTCTTTGCAGACCCCACCCCCCTTCCCAACTGCCTAATCCACAGATTTAGAAACTCAGATTAGGAATCCTGGATGATTAATCCCATACTGTGTTTGGTTGTTTTCTGCAGGGGACCCTTCGCCGGGTCACCTTCTCTGTGGTGAGCCAGCCACAGGACGGTGGTTGCTATGACAGCGGCCTGGAGGACTCGGAGACCCCAAGCAGCAAGAGTTCCTCGGGACCCCGTTTGGGAGCCCTGCCACTGCCTGAAGAAGGCTACGAGCGCACCACGCCAGAGGGAAGTGTGGGGGAGGAGGAGCATGTGGAGAACGGTACAAACACAAATGCACTCACATAGTTGCACAAACATACACAAATAAACACATTATAGAGCTGGTAGGATTCACTCCGCTCAGAACAGTGCCAGATTTATTCACGTTTTGTTGCTAAAGCTTAAATAATGCGTACTATAAAAGGCTTTTAATTTGTTCATGCACAAATACTGTCTTTGTCTTGCACTTTTTTTTGTCACTCACACACACACACACACACTTACACACACGCAAATGCACAAAAGCATGATTGCACAGTGCACACACAAATACTCGTATACAGTGGAACCCTTGACCTGTAGTCAAGGTCTCAAGATTATGAGAATTCGATTTATACAGTAAAGCTGTGTGTGCGTGTGTGCATGTGCGTGTGCGTGTGTGTGTGTGTGTGCATTTTGGAGAAGTTAATGATGGTCTAAGGTTTATCCGTGTCCTTGTCTGAAACCTTTTTTTTTTCTTTTTGTCAAGAATAATGAGAGGCCAACAAATATAACTAGCAAAAAAAACCTTTTTTCTTTCTTTTGTTTACTCTGTGTGTGTGGTCAAGCGAGAGCTTAAACAACAGTGCCAAAGTGTTTCAAGGTCACAACGACATTAGTTTTTGCCTGCTCGAGAGTCTGTCAAACAGTTTTTTTTCTTTCTCGTACACACTGTTAAGATTACCTGTTATTGCCACATCTCGACAGAGAAAGTGCACACAGATTTACTACATAATTATGAGTTTTGTCACAAATGTTTCCTGCCAGCACATTATTTAGCTAAATTTAGATGCCAGAATACAACAGATGTACTTAAGCAACATTGGAATTATGCTGCAAAGTCATAAGTTACTCATCCTTTATTTATATTACTAATGGTTACAATGACCATGGTGGTATTATTGATTCATTATTGACATCTTTACATAGAAAAAAAAAATTACAGCTTTAGGTCCTGACCACCATTTATATTTGATCTCGTGAGACTTCAGTAACCCACTGAACCTTCACTCGTGGGATGTAGCGAATAAGTGACCTCATCTTTTTTGGTGACGCATGAAACGATGAAGAGTAATAAATAATTCAAACTGATGATAATTACTTCATCATTGGCATCAGTAGCTGCCTATTCTGGCTTTTCTTTTACTTCACATGTAGTAATGCTAAGCTGAGGGTTATTCTGACCTTCCTGCAGAATCAGCATTGTCATTTTGCTTCCACAGCATTTTTTTTCTCCCTTTTGGATACCTTTTTTTTCCCTCCAGAGCTTGTTTATCTTCTCTTTTTTTTCTGTCTTTGACTCTCCTGTCTGGTACTTATTGTTTGTTGGTCTCCTTATATGAAGTTCTTATTGTGTAATGCAGGGTATTTCAAAAGGCAGTCCAGGGGCAATGTGGTGCAACACATAAAACCAACAAGAAAGTTGGTGGGAAAAGACCTTCTCTGTTAGACTTCATGATATAGTGATGTTTTTGATAGTCTTTCCAACATTGATACAAACTGTAAATTAAAAGGAATCAACACTTCATTTATGTTTTACAAAGGAGTAACAACGCATTTTTTTCAGCTCTGTTTAACACAATCAGATGTTGATTATCTTTTAATTATCATACTAAAGGAAGCCTTATTTTCTGCATATATTTGTATTACTTTTTTGAAAGCTGAATAAGTCTAATGTAATTTGTTGTTTTTAAAATAACAAAGTCTTTGAATGCTAATGTTGCAGGGGAAAATGCCTTCTCTTTTTTTCCCTTTTGTTTTGTGTAATGCTCCTTTTTCAGTTGTTGAATAAATTACAAAAACATCCTCCAAAATCACAACTATATTGTTTTTTCTTTGCCGTTTAGATGCCAGACAGTTGCCTGATGTAGCTCTGACAGGAAAGTGCACCAGGGAGTGTGACGACTTTGGACACTCTGACACTTGCTGGATGCCTGTCCGTCGATCGCCCCGACAGCGGCAGCGCCACGGAAGCGACCCTCCCCGACTCTCGACATTTGCCCCAGGAGATGACAACAATAATCTCCGTGGCAACGATCATGAGAGTGACAGCGAAAGTGCTGGTAGCGCAGGGAGCTCCGAGCCTGGGGTGGTCGTCAGCGGAGAAGGTCAGAGATTACCCTTAGTTAACGGGGATCCCCTTGGCACCCTTGGCAGCGGAGATCGCAACAGAAACATGGGCGATCACAACCGTAATCTTCTGAACCGCAAGATGACATCGGCATCCTATGACACATTCAGCAGCGCAGGCTTCGGGAGGCGCCCGCAGGAGGAGGAAGGAGGAGAAGGTCAGAACCCACCGGAGGTCATACCGCTGACGCGGACTGGAGGGGACTACAAGACCACATCCTGCCTCACATTATCTCGCCGAGAGGTCTACCTGTGATGGCCCCCATTGGAGCTTTTCACACCGCTTTTTACCTTTTCAAAAGATAGAGACTTAAAACTTCAGTGAGGAGCTGCCCTTAACCTGTAAAGATGTGAAAATGTCAGAAAAGATGCTTTTCAAAAGTCCCTTTCAAATTGAACCTTTTAGACTTCACTCATAATTTATAAGCACTAAAACTTAATCAAGAAGCATCAAAGCTTTACAGAGCTCTGACCGAGGCACTCTCTGAAACATATCTTTCTCCAGAACTTCTCGACTTTACCTGCAGTCAAGAATCTTACTGTCGTCATACAAAGGAAGACAATCTTTCCTCCCTCCTTTTTCCTGAATCCAGTGCATGCCCGACCCTTCCCACAGAGCGATCTGTGTGAAGAAGATAGCAACCCCTGATGCTATAACTGCCTGAGCACAGATATAAACTGAGGCCACAGCAGGACAGGTTCAAACGAAATGAGAGAACCATCTGTGGCAAAACCTACTGAAATTGAATCTAAAAGAGATACTGGGAAGTAATGGGTCTTTGATTGAGTTATTTGAATCTAATTCAAACCAGTCAAACTTTGTCATGCCTAATCAGCTGTATCATAAACCCAAGAAGGGGCTATTAACCAATCTAACTGCTAATGCACATTAAGATCTTTAACAATGAATAGAATGATGAGTATAAACAAGTTGCTGTACAGTTACACATAACAAAAGATTTCCTGATTGGTCGGGGTTTTTTTTAATTATTTTTTTAAACCGCAACAAACACCATCAATAAGAAAACAAGAACTTTTTTCACCAATCAAATGACTAGGTTGTGATACATCTGTTCCTTTTCTTTACACCCAGTCTGTATGTATATAGTGTACGTGTGTATTTGATAGAACAGCTCTTACCCAATAGCTGCTCTCCATTGCGTCACTGCATCACACACATCCAGTTACTCTAACAGTGTTCATGTATGATAAATGTTCTCAACACACACACACACACAGCACTAATCAGCATGTAAACTTAAACCTCCTGCAGTGCATTTACGGAATGTGACAGGCTACAGACATGCGACGGTGATCGTGCGTCATTCAGCATATATTACCTTACCATTGACTCTAAATCTGAAAGACTGAGCACACACACATACTGATTATAGGAAAACAAAGGTTTGAAAAGCTGTCACGTTTTAAGATATACAACACAACGAGCAGTTCATTCAAACTATACGTCTACGTCTTTTTGATTAAAATTATTTAACATATCGTGTCATTGATCTACCTGTAGCTTTTTGCCTGCTCCTTTCTGGTCAGTATTTAATCATAAACTGTATTTAAACAATTACTCATCTCGCTGACTGATATGTGAATCTTCATTAAGGAATTTTACAAAGATCAACGATCGTTCGGAATTTTGTAAGTAGAACTCGTAGAAAAACCAAACTTTCCTTTCCTGGAGAAAAGAAAGTTAAAACAGACTCTGCATGAAAGGAAGATAATGCAAACTTTTTTGTCCTCTCTTTTGTATGAACCACATGCTTTTTTTAGATATCACGCCTATTTGGATACGTCGGTGCTAATTGAGTGTGCTTCTGGGGAAATGGAGATAATGACGGCTGTTAGGGAGCTATCTTAAGAGCGTAAACGAAAAGCGAGTTGGGAGAAACCTTGAGCCTTTCTTTTGGATTCTGTAGCTGGCTAGGTGACTATCAGGAGCGGTAAGGAAGAAAAAAAAAAAAGCTGTACTGCGACCTGTTTCACCGCACAGGGATGACCTGAACACGCCCATGCTGCTGTGCTGAACTGCACAGATAACAGACTCTTTCTCGTGTGTCCTTACCATTAGCTCCCTCTCAACTTCCGGCACACTCAACTCCATAGGGCTGAAAAGTGGGTGTGGATTGGGGTGAACACATCTTAATTCCCATCATAAGTGTGTGGCTCGGTGTGATGGAGATAAGAGTTTTAGGTTGTCCCTGTGGTCTTAATGAGTTTCCTTTCTCCTTTATTCTCCTGCCTTGATCTCCACTGATCTCATTATGGGCTGGATAGGAGATTGGTAATGCTGCTTGAAATTGTCAGCAAGTGTGTGTCTTTTATATTTTTGGAGGATGTAAATCAGATAAGACATAAAAGACATCTTTCTTAGAGGAGGTCAAAAAAAAAACCCTGACATGAGTAAGAGTGTTTAAAGTATACACACTGAAAAGTAACTTACCATTTAGAAGATAAAAAGCTGCAGGTGTATTGACACCTACTCGTACTTTACAATGGTGATTAGGATCAGTGATGGCCTAAGTGTGGACATACTTTCAACTTTACTGCTCTGTAAAGAACAGGCACGACTGATGCATTGACTCCCCGAGCTTTCATTATCCCCAATTTCCCCCGACATGGCCTGTTTACAGAGCTCTGTCAGTGATGGACTGTGCTGAGGATGTAACAAAAATTCAAAGCCTGACGTTCACGAGGACTCCTGAAAAGGTGACTGGTGAAAACAATCACATTATCCTGCATGGAACATAAGCCTACGCTGAGAGACAAAAGGGCAAACGTTTATTCACTTTCAGAAAAAGAGAACAGAGGAACCGAAGAGATAAACGTGTCACGGTTCCTCAAAGGTCACCCATGGAAATCCAGCTTGTGGGTTCTGGTTAGAGACTCTCGACCTTGTCCCGGCTCTTGGAACTGCTGTTTTAAGGCAGTTCTACGATAGCACCTTCAAACCCCCATATCTGGATTCAGGAGAACTTGTGTACATGAATCTGTGTGAGTGTGTCCCTTTTTTATATTGCACGTTTAAACATGAATATCTTGTCTACTACAAAACACAGAGGAGATAGAGACGAACATCATGTCTGACATCTGCTACTCACTAATGAAGACATTTGGGGAGTAAAAAAAGCAAACATCATGTACCTTTCCCCCGTGTGCTGTTACCCAATCCATGTACAGATAAAACTACACTGTAGAACAGACTACTGGAAACTTAACAGACAATGGCATGCTTAAGGTTAAAATGTGCACTAAAGAAAAAGAAGAAAAACATGACTTTTGGTTTCCTCTTCTTTCTTTTCTTGTTTTTTTTTTTGGGTTTTTTTTCTTGTGGGACCGGCCCAGTTTTTGACATTTCCTTCCTGTAATTAACCTGATTGCATTTACTATGGCGAGGAAGAAGAAGAGTTGTCAACAAAGGGTTTGGTGTGAAGATGAATCATGTAAAAGTTTGGGTTTGACATTAAAAATGTTAAACATTACTCTTTGGCTGTTTCCCTTTTATTTATTTCTTACCCTTTCACTGGCATATATTTATTTGTGTGTTAGCAGGATTTTGTCAAAAGTACTGAAAGAGTTTTGACAAAATTTTAACCAAAGACAGACCTTACGCCATGGAAGATTCCTTTAAATTTTGGAGGGGATGTCGATAGTGTTGTAGTAGTTGAGACCGGACTTGGTCTCGAGACTGGTCTTGAGACCAAATTTTAAAGGTCTCAGTCTCGTCTCGGACTTGGAAGCATTTTGACTCGGCCTTGTCTCGGACTCGGGCTGTCCGGACTCGGGATTTTCCGTCAAGACCGTTCGAGACCAGCACTAATTCCTGCTATTTTTAAACTTTTTTATAATGTGATAAGAAGAACGGGATAAAACAATCCTTATTCATTCTTTAATCCACCCCATATTATGACCGCAACCTTCCTTAATGTGACTGAGTGACGTGTGTGACACACTCACACACACAAGCAGTGATCAGAATCATTTATCCAGATCACTGCCAATATCTGGCCTAGAAATTATTTGGCACATGTTGGAAGTTTGTGCTCTTTTAGTGCTATTGTTCATATGCTTTTTCATTTACCCAGTTTTTATATTCTTCATACATACATACAAACATTGAGTTTACTTTAACATATAACTTAAATGTTGAGACATTTACTGTTTTAATTTAAAAGTTACTCATTGAAAGATCTTTGTTAAAATACTGACACCTGCAGAGCTGTTGTATCTGGATACAATGAATCCTAATATAACAATGCAATGGATCAGTTGTCCTGTTTATGGATTACCATCATGATCCCAGTTATATACGCTGCATATTTGGTACATGGGCAATCCAAGTTTTGGATTGATCCGACCTGAAGGAGACAATAGTGCATGTGAATGAGCCAGGGAGGTGAGAGAGGATCAGCTTGGAAGTCAAAACAAAATGGTCAGAATAGGATGTCAAGTCCACGAAGGATAGGGAGGAAGACTGGATGTAGGGAGGAGGAGTAGGTGTTTTAGCTTTAGTTTTTAAACTGTTATGAAGTGTTTCTTGAGAGAAAAGCAAACTGAGATGATCTAAAATTAACCACATGGAACTTTTAACATCTTAATAGTTGTGTGGAGGCACAAAATCACACACTTTTAAATCCTGTTATCTTTAAAGTTTTTAGATCTGTGATAAAGAAACTGGGGCATTGATTATATTTCTGTTTCTAGTTCATACAAATCCAAAATATTACATTTCCCTGGGATATATATTGATCTTATAATATATATTTGTTAGAGTGAGGGTTCATGAAATATTCAGGTTGTTCCTGTTATTTTATTATATCACAGAGGTAAGACGAACACTATTTGTGTAGGGTTTGCATGTTCTCATTGTGTTTTCTCTTCATACTCTGCTTCTTTTATCCAAACGTGTAAGGACGAATAGATCAACTACATGCTGTTTAATTACAGTAATGCTTATGATGGTAATCCATTTGTAACAACACTTCCGGTTATCAGTAAAATGTATTGATTGCTCGAGAGAAACCTTTGAGCATTTATTCTAAGCAACATTGGTTGTGGTGTGTGGAAAGTTTAAATGATTGTCTGATGACTATACTTAATCAAGTAATCGTAATTAACATTTACGATTACCGTTGACGAAATCAATCAGTGGTTATTGTTAATGACAGCCCTGTTAGAAAGTGATGACTGATGAAAACCAATCAGTGCATTAAAAATGTGGAGAAGCAGCAGGCCGAGAGAGGGTTGGTCTGTTGTTCACACATTATAATATGAGTCATAAAGCAAGAGCTCTAAAAGCCATTCATTTCACCAATTGACAACACGATGCGTTTGGAATTCATTAGACCACTTAACAGAGTGGAGTGAATGGTAAATCACTGGCATAAGCAAAACTGCTTAATATTTTTGCATATTTTCATATTTTTAAACGGTCTTGACAGTAGAGAGTGTTTTAGAATGTAAACTTTGATTCAACAAAGGCTGATAAGATGATGCTTAATGGTGCTTTAACAGTGACAAAGACTCATAAGAAGGACTTTCAAATGTCAACAACGTATTCCTGTAAATGACATGATTATAGTCCACTATGTGCAACACTGCCACCATGCGGTCAGATGTCAGCTCAGCTGCAGTTTGCAAATACGTTGTTCATAAACTTATTTACCAATTTACGTGAAAATAGAATTAAAATTAAAAAAGGGAACTATTAGGTATTATCCTCCATTGTAGTCATAATGTTGATTTCACACCTGCTGGTACACTGCATAGCACAAATCCAGCTTTAAATGTTTCATAAATACAATCCATTATCCTTGAACAAAGGAGGATTAGCCTATTCCTGAAGCCTCTACTGACATTTTAAAAACTGAAATACTAGATAAAGGGTATGATGGATTTTTAATGGTAAAACAAACATGAGCACAAAGAGATATAAGCTAAAATATTAAAAAGTAGCCTAACTTTAAGAAATGCAAGAGTGCTTGGCTAAAGGTGGTCATCAAAACTCACCTTTTTAAACTATAGCTTTTAACTTATGATTGTTTAGTATTTGATTGTTATTTTATTTTAGGTTATTTTTTTTTTTATGTGCTTATAAATAAAATGAATTATCATTAATAATATTAGGCGACATGCTCCTATAGGCTATTTCTTTGCAGTTTTGCTTGGTTTTCTCTTTCTATGCTTTCTTTGTTTTGTTTTTTACGGTGTTATTTATCCATCTTTGTTGGCCGTGCACTGTATTTGTAACCTTTATTCAAAAGTGGGTATCATGAATTATAAGTAAATGGATGGGAAAAGCTTACAAACATTTTTTAAGTCCAAAATGAGGCAAAAACAAACCAAATTAGACAAAAGTGTGACTAATTGCAGATGAATAATACAATGGAAACTAAGGAGGGTTTTTGGAGGCACAAATTCTTAAAAACAAAACAAATAACTGATAGATCTAAATATAAAAAACAATTTGGAGTTTTAGGCCAAACACAAATAAAAGTCCATGATGTTGAGCAATGGGGAGATAAAAATGTGCAGAACAAGATGATAACACAGATAAAAACTTCAGTGAATTATGAATAGTTGTAATGTTCTGAGAGTCAAAATAAGGGTGCCAGTATCGGGATATGTTTGTTTGCAGAAAGGATCACCTATTTAATGTTGGGATTGAAATAAATGATAACACCAGCAATTTAACAAAACAAATACGTTTCATGTTAGCCCATAATGTTCACAAACAGCATCAAAATTAATTTTCCAAGCCTTGAGGTTGGCTTGCATTTTAATACAGATTCCCCAGTTAGATATTTCCAAGGATTACACATTAATATTCTTATCACAGGGAGTTAATTATGCCATTTTTGATAGGCTGCTTAGGCTGATGCAGATTTTCAGGTAAAATGTGTTTTTCTGAACTGATGGTGTATTACAATCTTACATTTGATCTAGGGTTTGGATAAAATGTCAGATTGTAAGTGTAGATGGTGAATAATCCTGTCCTCATTATCTCCAATTAGTGTAATCATTTATATTTAAATGCCAGCATGTGTCACATCTGATGAAGGTCTGTTTTCAACCCAAAAAATCTGATACAATTTTCTATCCTCTGCATAGCCTTTAAAAAAAAGTCCGACTGTTAGTTAAACTGGACGATTACTCGTGATTCTGCCTTTATTAAAGCCATAAAAACAAATATTACAAAAAAATATCACTGAATTGCTCAATAGTTTCCTTAAAAAAAAAAAAAGCATCAAGTATCACATGATCACCTTAAAAAGAATCTGATGAAGGAAAACTAGCTGTCCATTTATTTTGATCTCCTAAAAAAACTAAATAGCTCAAGCTGAAGGGTGTGTGTATTTATTGATTTAATAGAGATATAGACGTGTGCAAGAATCAGGGCTGGGGTCTATCATAATTGTAATTGCATAATTGATAATGAATAACAGTTATGGCATAAATATAATTTTATTTGTAATTTTAAAAATCTGTTGCTGTCGTTATCATAATTAAGTTGTTATTGAGTTCAGATAAATGACTTTGTAATTGCAATTACCATGAAAAATCTATAAAAAATGGTCAATTTTATTGTAACGCAAAACTAGGGAATGATGATTTTACAGTTCTATGTACAGTTCTACACATACAGTATGTAGATAAATGTTTCATATCAAGCTTTCCCACATTTTACCATTTACATATTTTTTTTTTTAAGTCAAGCTATATACTGACACAAAAAAGGCTCAGAACCCTACCATAAATATAAAAACCTATATTTTCATTAATTAGGAGGCCTAACAAGGTAACCATTAGATAAGAAAATATTTGTTTTTAGTGTATTTTACAGCCAATTTAGGACCCATTATCATCAGAGATAACAGAAATATAACATAAGAGCAATTCAAGTAATTGTGATTAAGAAAAAATTGTGGTCACTGTAATCGTAATGTAGTTGTAATTGAAAATCGGTAATTGCAAACATAATTGCAACTGAAAAATGTAATTGACCCCAACCCTGCCAAGAATAGTCCCCAGTGAAAGAATCCCCTCGTTGTTCACACACTGTTCTTGATATGAAATGCTCTTTGGAGCTGTCAGATGGTTTCTGGGGCTCAAGCTGACACCTTTCTTTAAGTGACAGCACAAAGTTGTAAATTGCCTTTGAAATGCTTCTTTTGGTGCCCAGGAGACCTTCAAAGTTAGAAGGCGCATTTCTGTAATGTGTAGAAAATTCTTCATCTCACTCATTTTTTACCATCCAATCATAGGGAGTCACAAAGGCAATCTTATTGGAAACATCAGAAGTGTTGCAGCCCTCTGCGTTGTCAACATGCGGTGTCTGTAGAAGCTGAACATAAAACGCAACGGATGAGATCACTTTTTTCCAGAGCTGTGTTCTGTTGAGGAACAGCTTCACATGCGGCGGTACCGTAAATAATCTTTTCGTCTGAAGTCCCAGACAAATTATGTCAGATTTGATTCTCCTCGAGTTCCTCCACAGTCTGTCATTTATTCCTTTTCATCTGTTTCAGGGTCACATCACCCTGGACTCATCAAAGTTGTACTATCGGCGCTCTGACTTGAACCGCTGTGGGAGAAAAAAAACACATCAATATGCGTATACTTCCACTGCATGGTATCTTCTGACAGACACAAAGGAAATAATACGCCTGTTGTCCAGTATTTGGTTTGCACATCATCAGTACGCTTTATCCTTGAAGCACATATTCACACAGTTCAAATGTAGTATATTATTGTTGTTTATAATATAGTAATATATCATTGAGAAATTTGAGTTGAAGGAAAATGTTTTGTGTATCTCAAATGAGAAGAAGTGTCTGGCTTATTCTATAAAACACGTGTCAACCTCACAGCCTGGGGGCCGAATCCGGCACTTAGGAGCTTCCAATTTGGCCGCAGGAGAAAGTAAAAATGACACAGAGAAAGCATGAATCATTGTGTAAATTAAACTCAACACCCCTGATACTTATATTGCGTGATTGCATGTCATTTTTAATGTTAAACAGTTGAAAAAAACTCAAAATTCTTACAAAATCCTTCAGTTGTCCTCAAATTACGACATAATATTCCCTTAATTAAACACAAATTGGTCACAAAATCTAGGAAATTGAAAGTGAAGATCCTGTTGGGCTTGGATATTGTTGGTTTTTTACACATTTTGTAATTTATGTGTAAACTAGGGCACAATAATGTTGAAATTACTTGTTTTCCCACATAAAATCTGTGGCCCACTTGAGGTAAAATTGCTCCATATTTGGCCACTGAACTCAAATTAGTTTTACACCCCTGCTATAAAACAACATGTAATTAAATCAATTTATGTCCTGCAAATCAGGACTTAAGAATTAACTGATCAAGATTGTTGCTTAATATCCTCCATCTACGTTCCAGATGAGAAATGAACGTGTCTATCTCAGGTGACTTGGGGCAGAGGGCAGAATACACCTGAGACATGTTGCCAGTCTATAGGCCTGTGCTCACATGCATTTTCTCATTTTAATGCACACACAGGGCGATTATGCAAACCACCTCAGGCCCGGACCCACAACTTTCTCTTCTTGACGCAGCATTGCATTGCATTCAAGGTATTCTAATCTAATTGTGGTGGAATTAATTATCAGACACAAATATTCAGACGTAGCAAAAGTACTAGTCTTCAGTGCTCAAGTAAAAGTATAAATAATTAAAATAAATGTAAAACAAATGTCCCTTCAATAATAAGACAGGGTTTTTAAACCAGCGATTTCCATATCTTTTTTTTTTTATTAGAACTTGTGGAATACTAGCATACATGTAAACAAGTTATATCTGTTATCTTTGAACACCAATTTAGCACTCATAATAAATACAATTTAAATAAAATGTTTTAAGAAAAAACATGTAGAAGCTCAATCAAACCCAAAGCAGCTTTGAGTTTAACATTTTTAGAAATGTAAGTTACAGAGGTAACTATGGTTCTGTGAATTCCTGGATGACTGCCAGTCGGCAGCAATAATAGTGAATATGTCCCCTTGCTCTCCACGCAGGTCAAGTAATAATGTCAACAAAGTCATGGGACGTGTAGGCTAACGGTACGCCTCTTCTGAGGTTATTTATATCAAGTGATAGTCTACACTTGGCCTATGAGAGTCTTCTCGCCCTGGAGGATTCCGAGTAACCGGTGTTACTGGCAGTCATCCAGGAATTCACAGAACCATATAGTTACGTCTGTAATTTACGTTTTGTTTCATTCCCTCCTGACTGCCAGTAGTACCCACCTCTTAGTCTGCCGTAGCAGCCAGTGGCAGGATAGTTGACGCCAGTGAGGATCCAGAGGCCACATTAAGGCGATAGAACCTCAAGAAGATGCATGGACTCATCCAAGATGCAGCAGCTCAAATCTGTGACAAAGTAACTTCAAAGGGGACAGGTCTACCGGCTCCTTCATAAGTCTTCTTGATTTTTTCCACAACCCAATTGGATAAGCGCTGTGTAGACAGTGCATATCCCTTATTCCTACCGCTGTAACGGACAAACAGCTGCTCTGAGCGTCTAAAATCTTGCGTTGCCTGAATGTACAGCTGCAATGCACAAACTGGACACAGGCAATTGCCCCTTTCTTCCACCCCGGATGCAAACGGGGGCGAACAGTACGCTGCCAATTCAATGGCTTGATTAACATGACTGGGTGGCAGCACCTTGGGCAGGGTTAGGGTTAGGCTAACCCGAGGCAAACAGATCGACCCGGGCTTCCCCATACTGTTCCCAGATCATCCGTACCATCTGGATGGATTGGCACGTGAAATTGGCGCGCTCACCACGAGATGCAAGTTTGCACTTCACCTGTTTACTGACAGGTACTCCATAAGGTGGGAGGTCTCCCCCATACAGCAGATTCTCCATTTCACGCAGCCTGTCCTCTCTCACAGAGAGTGGCATAACATGGCAATTCATGCATGGATCAGTTAGTACCTCCTTAAGATGATCGACCCTCAGACATGTTGGGCATAAATCATGGTCATTACATTGCAGGATGAGCACGCCATGACTAACCAGTCTTGCCTGTCCAACCCAATATCCTCACCAGGTAGAATTGGATGAGGCAATCAGTAATACTCGCGAGAACTGTGAACGCGTCAGTAGCCTTTAAAAAAATGTTTTAATTTAATATTATATTTGCAAGCAGCAGTCTACAAATCAGTCAGGCTAAGCAAACAGTTTAATATAGAAAAACTGGGCACAGACTGTGCAGCCCTCAGCCTGCAACCAGCATGTCTCTTATTTTTATTTTTAACTTTATTTTTATTTATCTTTATTTTTACTCTGGCTATGTCAGAAAAAAAACAGGCTAATGCTGTGGACATTTGCACAGCAAGCAACCGACATCCAGTGGAGGACTTAGCACTCCGCACTAGACAGCATGTGTAGCTGGCGAGCGAACCAGCTCACAACATGGACGCTAGAGGAGAGCTAAAATGACAACCAGAGCCTTAGGAGGGCAGTAACTTGTGCTCCCGACAAAAGTCAAAGGCAGGATGCCAACACAAACAACATAAAGTTGTACTCACCTCTCATTGGACCTGCAATTGAAAATAACAAAGTTATTTACCGGAGCTGACTACCTGCAGCTGTCACGCACACTTGCTAAGCACGAAGTTTAAAGAGGCCGAGTGTAGGTGTACCCGTAGCCTACAAGTCAGGTGACTTTATTGACATTATTACTCGACTTGCGCGAAGTGCGAGGGGACAAATTCACAATTATTGCTGCCTACTGTGCAGTCAGGAGGGAATGAAACAGAACTTAAAAATGAGGGACCTGCCTAACAGAAAAAAGCTTAAACTACCAAAATGTTGCATCTTTTTACGTGATGGCATCACTTTCGAATGTCTTTAAAGTAACAAGCTCATTTTTAAAATGTAAGGAGTACAGTAACGAAGTATCTGTACTTTGTTACTTGTCACATATGCAAATGTTCTGTAGTTGCTTATTAGTTAAAAGCTTTCAGTTCTTGGCACATTTTAAAGAAAATATATAATTGTTTCTTGTGGTAGTATATATTTCCAAGACTTATTTTTCTACATTTTCAACATTTTTGTTTTTTATTCCTTGATGGCACAAGCCTTTTAGTGTGCAGACAGTGACAAATAGTCACAAATGATTTATTTGTTTTTTATCTATTTTTATTACATGTATTTCCCTGTTAATTTAAATTGCATTTTTATGCCGGGGCTCTTGGTTTTGTTTTGTCCAAATTATTGAGCAGGATTTGTAATTTTTCATTTTCCCCACACTGTTCATTAGTGCTGCAGTCAGTCATTTCTCTGACAGGTGATAACAAAATACGAAGTCAGTGAGCGTTTCAAAGAAGCTGCAGGTGACAGTGTGTAATTAGTGCAAACACATCTTCTGGTTGGCTACTACTTGACAGCTCCTGGTTTCTCAATGACCAGAGACAAATAACCCAGTTGCTGTGCTCTCCTGTGGCCTTTCCAATTGAACGCAGCAACTCAGCTGTTGAGCAATTAACTACAAGAAGGGCTTTGGGAATGTGTCGATAGATAACTGACAGCTTCCTGGTGTTGCTGTAATGATAATTTGCGGGTAAGGATTAATGTACTGTAATGGCGTAGCTTTAATGAGTGATCATTTTCTACTGTATGTTAATGGATTTCATTAAAAAGGATAACTACAGATGATCGCTCAAGAGACATTAGCAATCAGGCAATGCTTACTTGTGCTGTGCAGGCTTGGAGCCTAGAACCCTAACCCCAGAACAATGACCAGTTTATCACAGAGCCCACCCACACAAACAGATGGAAATGATATCATAGTGCCCAAGGAGACCTCACAAGTGTTCAGGTAAAACATGCAACATGCAAGCAAAACTAAACATGTGGCGCTACACTGCCAATCACAGCTCAAGTTTGTGTGATGTTCCATTAAGAGATTTAGATGTAAATTGTCATTGAAAGTCTTTAAGGTTATTGAGACTTTTTTTTTTTTTTTTGTTACAACAAATTGGGTTTGTTGTTCTTAAAGCATCTTTACAGTCAACATCATATATCAAAAAAATAAATAAATAAATAAATTGTTTTATTTAGCATGCAGCCTAGATTTGGTGGTGAGTTTTGCTCCCCAAAGCGGGGTAAATTCAAATGATAAAGGTTGAAATTTCAGCTCATAAGATTGTCTTTGAGTCCATCAGAAACCTTAGGTTTATTAACAAATGGTCGTGTGCCCTGGACTTAGTAAAAGTTTCATACATCGCATTGTAGTATTGGGAATCCCGTAAAAGAACATTTTTGATATCTAATAAGTGTCTTTACTTCTTTCTTACCAAGATTTTCTTTGTCAGACATGAGAAGACGTTAATTTGCTTAACATCATTTTTGTTCTGGTCAGTTTTTGGTGTTTCCCATGATGACATCACTCCGTGAGACATATTTTGGCCGTATTCTGGTGTTTCGGTAGAAAGCCACAAAATCAACATCCGCCATTGTTTTGGTCCCCAAACACACTTTGACATGGTTTTGTCATCAGTGGTGGATGAGAACAACTTCTGCATGAAATGCAGGTACAGTTTAATAAATTAGGGATCGTCACAAACAGCATCTTTAAAAACTAAAGTATTTTATAAGCAAAGAAGTTTGAATTAAAACAAAGCATGATTTGTTCATTTGAGGAGTTGTCTAACCACTAGCAATTGACACCTCTGATCCATTTCTTGCTGTACGCTTTTTCCTGCATTGTAAAAAAAAAAAAAAAAAAAAAAAGGGCCTTAAACATTCACGCCAATTTTCAGCACAACTATATTACTTTCTTGTCGCTGTTTTTCATTGGATCTTACTCCCAGTGTGGCTCCCTGCATCCACGGTATATACTTTTGTTTGTTGCACAGAGGTTAGATGAGATTGTGATATACACAGCGGGGACCAATGGCACTATCAGCGCTAGAGAAACAGCACAGCTGGCTTGGTAATTTGCCTCGATGCAGTCAATTCTTTGTTGCTTCCAAAAAGCAGTCTGTACTCTTTTGAGGAATGAGAGACTGCATTGTTATGGCACCTGTTCAGGCAAGCGCCTTAAATTCACAAAGCTATTGTTTTCCACTGTTCTCAGTTTTTGTGATTTCCTGATGTTTTTCACAATATTTTATTTACAAAGCATGCATAATTTCAGGCTCATACGCTCAGAGTTACATCTCTGGGTTGCAGCAGATGGCAACGACAGCGTGCAGGTCTCTGTTGGTTTCTGCACAAGTGATGTTGTCTGGATTCAGTTTATCCTCACTGGATGTGGTGAATGTTCTTTTCACACAGAGTGAATTCTAAAATGTAAAATATCTTAAATCAGTTACCTGAAAAAAAGATCACAAGGAAATGAAATTCAAATTGTTCTTTGTTTCTAGTATAATCAGTTTTCAACATTTATTTTTAATCTTTCTTACTGCCAAAAATTAAAAAAAAAAAATGATGATCAACAATTCAATGATTGACAGAAGATAGCTCCAATGCATTACATTAGATACATTATGAGTGTACAAACACACAATATTTATCTCTAAACTCAAACACACTGATTGTTCTTCATCAAAGCTGCGGCAAAAATAAACTGTCAAATAAATTCCTTTTCCATCTTGTTGATGCAATTTTTAAGAGATGTTAAACAATACCTTAATGTTTGTGAATTAGGAAAGCAGCAATTTAAAACAAACTCAAAAAGAGCCATTGTTTGAAAACACACTTTGAAACAAGCAGTGCCAATCTCTGTCAGATGAAACGAGAAAATTAAGTGAAGTGAATTACCCGTTATTGTCGAGCACTGCAATAAAAGCAAACAGTCCTCTGAGATCGCAGCTGGAAAAAATACTAGAGCTGCTGCAATAAATAATTATAGATTGTGTGATGAAAACCTTGCAACCAAAGTTTTCAATCTCATATTGAATCAAACTGCTACAAAATGTAATGAGAATAGATCACATAAAAACAGCCCAATAAGACAGGCGTATATTTGAAACGATCTACAGGGTGTGCATGTTGGGTCTACAAATTCAATTTGATCTTCATGTAGGTCAGTCCTTTTTACCCACAGTGCATTTGTTAGTCAGGTGTGCATATGGAAAGCTGTTTGACCATAAATCGAATGTTACAAGACAGAGTAAAGATGCTTTCAAGCCCGAGACAAGAGCAAGACTTTTAAAATCTGGTCTCGAGACCAAGACCGGTCTCAAGTACTACAACACTCTCTGATACATCTGTCCCAAGTGAGCGCGTCTTTTTAACTGCAGGAGACATCTTCCATGCACAAAGGTTTCATTTGCTGCCAGAAAATATAGCCATGCTAATATTGTTGAAAAATAACTTCTTGATTTCTTCAATCTGGGCTGTGTAGACTAGTAGACTGTATAGAGTCAACACTGTAGACGAGTTCGATGTTTAAAAAACGTGTTATTTAGAGGTCATGCTCAGCTCAGATAAGAATATTTTTGTTAGAAATTCACAATGATGCTTGGTGTGGGTGGCGGGGCCTGGCTGGGGGTGCTTGAGTTTGCCTGCTTATCGGTCGATGGGTGGCGAGGTGGCCCTGCTTTTCGTGCCAACCTTGTCTTTGAGTAATGACATCTAAATACAACTTCAAACTGTATCAAGGTCAAAGGGATACAGATAGAGGTTTTGTGAACGACTTTCAACACGGATTACCACCAATCTTGATGAAAAACAAGTCCTAGTTTACGCTTCCAAGCTTCTCTTGTGTTGGTGGTCAGATGACCATCATATGACTGAAGTTCCTCATCTGGAAATATCTGAAAAGATGGGAAGGTGGAAGATTGAATTCTATGAAAGTTGCAAAAGCTCCATTATTTATAGAAATCCTTAAAACATTTCAGTCCCCTATTTCACCATGAGGAGAAAGTGGGATTGGTAAATGTGGGTTTAAACCAAGTTTTTTTTTAACAGTTGGGTTATAACTGTGGCAGCAGTGAATTTAAACTGCTTTCTAAATTGAAACCATATCTTAAGGTAGCGGTAACCACAGGGTTACAGGTAAGGCCAGAGTGGTTAGCAGTAATCGGACCAGTTAATAAGGAAGAAAGAGAGACTGGGGGACCGACTGTGATTCTAGTTGACACCAAGTTGTGCTGGTTGGCTTGGACCAGAATGTAATCTTAGTTTTGTTCACTGCCCAGTAATAAAATTAAAAATTTGGCAGTGAGAGGCCACCGTAGAACTTACAATTCTGTAGTACTTTTTGTCTAACTTTAGGTGTTTTGTACGGTGGCTGGGAAGTGTCAGGTGAATGCATTTACAGAAACGAACACAAATGCAAACAGGTCACAACACGAATGCAAAATTGCTCACAAATAAATGAGAAAACAACTTTAATGAAAATTGCAGAAAAAAGCGGGTGGGGCCCCTTGGGCCCCTAATCGAATTGTGCTCAGCATAATCATAATCTATGTTGAATTACCTCTGAAACAATATCTCGCATGACTATGTTCCCATAAATTTAAAAATAAACTGTTTCAAGTTTTGTTTCGAGTTTTGTTTGGACCGAGATTTGATAATTTGAACAATTGTAAAGGCAGTACTTATCAGATGGTTCTGTTTATAACTGTGATGAATGATTTTAATTTATGTAGTTTGATAAATAAATGAATTGATATTACTAGAATTCTGTCACAGGGCAATATACATATTCTAGTAATTTCAGAAACTCATCTTGACTCTACATTTGATGATTCAGCAGTAAGCGTACATGGATATACAAGTATATACAGACATGATAGAAATTAATATGGGGGTGGGGTCACTATATACATTAAAGATCACATACCAGTAAAAATAAGGAGGGACCTCATGTCCAATTTGAAATATTAGATTACCTGGGATTGATAATGAATTAAAGGAATGCATGGAACAGAGAGATAATGCAAAATAAATGGCATTAGCTCCAATTATGAATCAGATTGGCAAATTAATCGTAAGCATCAGATTGGCAAATTTATCATAAGATAAAGAATTATGTAACCAAGTTAAACATAAAGAAAAGAAAATGCATTATGGAAACTTATTTACCTACTTATTTATTTATAAGAGAAAATATGGAATAGTTTAAATAATATATAGGGGCAGAAAATCTAAAGTCACTCCAGCATTTCTAGAATCAGAGGAAGTTTTTTAACTAAGCCTTCAGATATTGCCAATCACTTTAATAATTATTTTGTAAACAAGGTAAATAAACTTGGGGATGAGATGAGCCAAGTCAATAATTCACATTCACATTCCCCTATAAAAGATTAAATTATGGCAGGCAAAAATTGTGAGTTCAGATTTACTACAGTTACAGTCAGTCAGGTAGAAAAACTATTATTGGGATGTAAGGATTAGCAGGCTGGAGTCAATAATATAGACATGAAACTACTTAGAATGGTGGCAAACTTAATTGCTACCCTATTTTGTCATATTTTTAATTTAAGTATAAGGGAATGTGTCCTCAGGCATGGAAAACTGCAAAAATTATTCCGTTACCCAAGAATCCTGCTGCATCATTTTGTGGTCCTAATTGCAGACCAATTAGCCTGCTACCTGCTCGGAGTAAAATCATGGAGAAAATAGTTTTTAAACAGATACAGCACTATTTTTCAACTAATGATTTGAGCACTGATTATCAACATGCCTACAGGGAAGAGCACTCCACTGTCACAGCTCTCACTCAAATGTCCGTTGAGTGGCTACAAGAAATTGACAACGAACAACTTGTAGGAGCAGTATTATTAGATTTCAGTGCAGCATTTGACATTACTGATCACACCTTGGTGTCAAATAAAATAGATTGTTATGGTTTTAGTTGGACTGCAACCCAATGCTAAAAAGCTATTTAATAAACAGAAAACAAACAGACTTATTTAATGGAAGTTGAATGAAAGCGATGGACTCTGGAGTCCCACAGGGAAGTAGTCTTGGTCCATTGCTATTTTCAATATTTACTAATGACCTACCATTGACCTTAAAGTATGCTAAAATGTCAATGTATGCTGATGATTCAACAATTTACATAGCAAAACCCACAATATCTAAACTTAGTAGTATTTTAAATCAAGAGCTTCAAGCAGTAGTGAAATGGATAACCATAAAAAAATTAACTCTTAATATTACTGAAACAAATAGCATTGTATTTGGAACAAATAATATTTTACTGAAGGAACCCAAACTGAAATTACAGATAGATGATGTGGCTGTAGAGCAAGTACATGAAACCAAACTTCTGGGAATAATTTTTGATAGTAAATTAACTTGGGCTAAACACATTGAAAAAAGTAATAAATAAAATGGGTTGAAGTCTTGCAATAATCAGGAGATGCTCAGGTTTCCTACCTTTAAATGTAAGGGGAAGTGTCATCAATAGTTTGGTTTTATATACATTTGAACTATTGCCCAGAGGTATGGTCATGCGCTGCCACATCACACATACACAAACTGCAAATTGCGCAGAATAAGGCAGCACGATGTCTGTGTTGTTCATATCAAACCAGTATAAATCAAATGCAAAACTGTCTTTCATGGTTAAAGGTAAAAAAAAAAAAGACTCACTGCCTCGTTACTTGTTTTTATTAGGAACATTTCTGAAACAGCCAAGAGTTTTATTCAAACGATTGTCTTTTAGTTCTGATGAACACACGTATAAAACAAGGCATGCTACAGAAGTTAGATTCACTCTACCTAAAGCAGACTAATAAGATAAAAAGTACTGTGAGGTACAGGGCCATAGTGACATGGAATGATCTTCCAAAACAAATTATTCAAGAAAATAACAGATTTTGATTTAAAAAAAACTACTTAAACAACATTTATTACCAAAACAGTTATAGGTGCCTAAAGATGAAAGCTTCTGAATACAATTAATTAGGGTAAGTTTGATTAGTTTTTTTATCTGTAAATGTATGTGTATATTGATAAATACCTGTAAATGTATTTACATGTATATTGATAAATACCTGTAAATGTATACTGATATATTGTAAATATAAATATTGCTAAAGAACCAATCATCTGATTGTTAATTGCAACTACGTCCGACTGTATGAATGTTATTTATTTATTTATTTTTTGTTTTATAATTTTTTTAGTTATTGTTTGTTTGCTTTGTTGTGTTATATGTAATTGTATACTGCACTAATAAGTCAATTGTTATGAGTAGCTCTAGTCAAAGCTAATGGAGATCCAAATAAACAGATAAACCGATACCTACCAAATTTCAGCCCGATCCTTTCACAAATAATAGAGGAGTTGCGTTTTTTACTAGTGTACACAACAACAAGAACATGTAAGTGAGAGGCATTTTCAGTCCGGTAGCCCGGCCTACGAATAGCCAGACCGAATGTTATTGGTGGTGATACTGGCACAAGGGAGTGTATAAAGAAGGCGTATCCACGATAAGAAACTTTTACCAAATCTGAATTTAGCTAAGACTGCAAGTAAATAACTTCATTCAACTCGATTAAATGCCTTTTTGGCGTCAATTGATATCACTACTTCTGGAGTAACAGTCGTTTCTTTTGAATAGACTACATTTAACATTTTAAGTGCGAACGTTATAATAGAGCTGACGCCTCTTTACAAAGCCAGTTTGTTCTTTAGAAATGATTGTTGGAAGAACCTTTTCAAGCCGGCAAGCCAAGGCCTTTGCAAGAATCTATTTGTCTACGTTCATCAAAAGAGATTGGTTTATAGGAGGTACAAAGATCAGGATCTTTGTCCTTCTTTAAAAGAACACTAATAGAGACTTGTCTCAGTGTAGGAGAGAGAGATCCGAGTGACAGAGATTCGACATACATAGAGTGATGTAATGGGATGAGCTTGGCATGAAATGCTTTAAAAAATTAAACAGGAAACTCATCGGATCCTTAGGCTTTATTATTTTGCATGTTTTGTAGAGCTGAATTTAGTTCTTGAGTAGTAGTAGTAGAGTCTAATTGGTCAACCAGTTGTGGATTTATGGAGGGGAATTGAAGTTCATCTAACAACATGTTAATATCAGCTTGATCTGGTGGAACTTCAGAGCTGTACAAGGACTCATAAAAAGATGAAAAGACAGAATTAATAATGGCCAGGTCCTTCTGCAATGCTCCAGAACCATTCTTAATGCAGGGTATTAAACGTGAGGCTGCTTGATGATGCCACTGGTGAGCTAGTAACTTACTAGACTTGTCACCATGTTCATAGTATCTAAAATGGGAGTGGAGTAACAAGCGTTCAGACTCTTTAGTTGAGGTCTAACTCTGTTTGTAAGGCCACACAAGGGTTGGTCTCAGTTCTGGGGCTCTTAGATCTCAGTGCAGCCTTCAATTCTCATATTAAGCAAATCTCAAGGAGAGCCTTCTTCCACCTCCGTAATATATCTAAAATTATCTCCAAAATCAGGAATATCTTGGCCCAGGGTGATGCTGAAAAATGAATCCCTGCATTTGTTACATCTAAACTAGATTATTGTAACTCTTTACTGTCAGGTTGTTTACTAAAACGTCTCCAGTTAATTCAGAATGCTACAGCCAGAATACTAACTGGAAGAAACAGGAGAGAGCATATTTCTCCAGTATTGGCTTCCCTTCATTGGCTTCCTGTAAAATCTAGAATAGAGTTTCAAATCCTCCTGTTAACATACCAAGCTCTACATGATCAAGCTCCTGTATATCTTAGAGACCTATTAGTGCCCTATCGTCCGGCCAGATCACTTCGCTCTCAGTTTGCTGGTCTCCTGGAAGTTCCTAACATGTCTAGAAGTAGAACAGAAGGCAGAGCTTTCAGCTGCCAGGCCCCTGACCTTTGGAATCAGCTCGCAGTCTTAGTACAGGAGGATGCTACTCTCTCCACCTTTAAGGCTAAACTCAAAACCTACTTATTTGCTGAAGCGGATACCGTATAATAGCATTAACTTAACCGCTAGCGATTGCTTGGGCTCGTCTGTAAACGGTTGCATTTACAGACCTTGGAGTCGCTGTTAGCTTACTAATAAACGGGAAAAGATTTGAATTCTGATGTAGCTGGTTATGATTTACAGTCCGCATCAACAGGACTGAATCATAACATAACCTAACTGCTAGAGTAGATATGGGCTCGTCTGAAAACAGTCGCATTTGTAGACCTTGGAGTCACTGTTAGTTTACCAATAAACAGGATGAGATTTGTCGCCTTTACAATAAGTATTGACTAGGCCACTGGGAGTGAGGCCCAAGGCCAAGGCAGGCTGACCTGATAATACTGTATCATGTTTTTCTGCAGTCAGTGCCTTCTCCTCACCCTTCTCTGTCTGCTCTGTTTCAGGTGTCATGAAGCTGGAGATGGCAGTACCTGATCTGTGGTTCACGGCTCAACTAGTCTAGGACACTCTGATGTTCTATCTATCTCTCTATCCTGTTCTCTTGGTTCTTCTGTGCACTAACCCCAACCAGTCAAAGCAGATGCTGCCACCTCTGAACTTGGTTCTGCTGGAGACTTCTGCCTGTTAAAAGGAAGTTTTTTCTTCCCACTGTTGCCAATGCTTGTTCATGTGGGCTTTTGTTGGGCTTTTTTTTACTATCATGAATTCTATATTTTGATAGTGCTATTGAGATGACCTTTGTTGTAATTTGCGCTATATAAATAAAGATTGATTGATTGATTGATTGATTAGTGAAAAAAGTGGTCATATTAGAATAATGTGTTACTCAGTAACTATGTTACCAGCATCTATGGTAACAGATCATCATAGGTGATCATTCAACAACATGTAGGTTCAAGGAGTGTGAAAATGATAAAAAGAAAACAACTATTAAACATTATTGTAGCTTAGGAACACAAAATCAAAGTGGATATTAGATGCAAACAATCACAGTCCCGGTCGAATGCTATGATGAGTTTGCTTGGAACAATAACGTTGTTAACATTGGAATGAAAGGCTTTTATAGAAGGTGAATATCAGTGCTTTCTGAGGTGGCTCAACAGCACTCTCTACTGCCTCTACTGTCATACAAAGCAACGACCCTATCAGCGTTGAGTCAAACTGCTGATACTGACTTCACTGACATTTTTGGGACTTCTGAGGCATTAAAGCCTTAAAGGGATGTGGAGAAATATAACTGACCTTTTGCAAATGACACAGTCATGCGACCGCTTAGCCATTGGCTCCATTTTGTGTTTTTTGTGTGTTGTTTTTTCTTTTTTCAAAAAGAATCTAATGAAGAAAAAAGAAAAATTTTATTAAATGTGTTTATTAATACATTAGCTCTGCTCTCTCTTGAATAAGAGATCTTAGTCTTAATTATATTTTTGCTCTGGTTAAATCGAGGATATAATTTACACAAAAACTCAACTTACTTAGTCATCCTTACCTGACTATATTTCATTTTCATGTCTGCCTTGACAAGGTCAAGAGCAGTAAAGTGAAAATTGATACTTAAAAAGACGTTAAACTTAACTGTTGAAGTGATTTTTGACCTAAACCAAGTCAATTATTACACGACATGAATAGCACATTATACTTTCAGATTTTTTTTTTTTTTTTAAATAAGCTTTTACTTTACTGTTTACTATCTCTCAGAAACCACTCTTTTCTTTCCCTACTACAAAAACACATCCAAAACCCTAATGTTTTTGAAATAATTAAAGGTTTTTCTTAATAGCTATTTAAGATGAAGTGATAAACACTCCAATTTCTCACTCAAAACCTCCATGCAAACTTAATAAATAAAGCAATATCTGTGAATGTTACTTGATATTTTTTTTTTTTTTTTTTTTTTGGTGGTGAAATTACTTTTGCATGAATTGAAAGAAAGATTGAAAATAAGACCCTGGTCTGAATGAAGGAACTAACAAAGGTCAAATTGAGAAACTGAGAAATGATTAATACTCAAATACAGTACTTTGCACTTTTTTTTATAAGCAGTGAATAATTTATTTGAAATGTGAAAGAATCTGTTCAATGCTAACATCCTTGTCCAGGTATTTTAACCTGTGCAGCTGAATGACGTGTAACATCCCTCTCTCTCTGCCACATTGCTTACAAGGTCATCTTTTTCACACCAGGCTAACACATAAAATTCCAACCTCACACATGCTCACATTCTACAAAGACTGGTTTTTTCAGTCATTTGTATAGAATACATCATGTTGCAAATGTTAATGCTGGTGTTTTTGGATTTAAGGTGACCTTTATGGAAAGCTGTTTAAGCATAAATTTAAAATTACTGATATCAACAACAGCAAGGTCTACGACTACTGCTCAGATTTAGAGTACAAGTATTCAAATTTGGTTTACTTGGGCGCAAGTATACTTTACCAAATAGTACCAGTAAACCAAAAATGTTGTTCTACTTGTAAATGTTATTGGTGCACTAATGTGCGAGTATTATTAAAGCAAAATCGTTACTATTCATGCTAGAACACTGAAAATCTCACTTGTAGACTAATTTAAGTCAACCAGCAGTACTAGTAAAGCCAAAAGATTCACTAGTAATACTAGTACACCAAAAGCAAATTAAGCAGGAGGGATTATATCCAAATCCAGCATCCTTAT
Source organism: Gouania willdenowi (assembly GCF_900634775.1). Lineage (NCBI taxonomy): Eukaryota > Metazoa > Chordata > Actinopteri > Blenniiformes > Gobiesocidae > Gouania > Gouania willdenowi. Next base: position 28,445,821 of record NC_041044.1, read on the forward strand.
TGGTTGCAAAGCCAATGTCAATCCTGAATTTGCTTTAAGTCCCTTCCCATTTTTAACATATAGGTCATACTAGTGACACTCGCACATAGGGGTGCAACGCAATAGTCAACTTACGTTACGATACGAAACACGATGAAGAGCTCACAATACAAAATACTCATGATATGATATATAAAAAATGAAGAAAAAAAAAATCCCAATGAAGAGTAACAAATGTGTAACAAATCTTCGTTGATGGAAAAAAATGTGACTAGAAGTTGGAGAAGAGAGTGTGTTGGAGTGTTTTGCTTTGAAATAAAGAATTCACCAATCTAACTTTTTTTTAAATAGTTATTTCTCATTTCTCAAACATACAAGTAGTTTTTAAAGCTTTTGTCTTAAGGTTTTTATACTTTGGACTTTCTATTCATTAGCTGCCTTTTTCAATATTGCAGCAGTGTTTTGGCCTGTGTGTGATTCAAATATCTTTCATCTTTGGAGCACGTAGCTTTTTAATTCCCAATAATCGTCTCAATGGTGATGGCTGTAACTGCTTAGCTTTGAGTAGCAGGTGAGGTCCAGATGTCTATGGTTACCTCTACTCTCTCAGCCTTCTCCTTGGTGTCTTTTTCTTTAGCGGTCAAAGTACAGTTGCACTAAAGTGCTGTGTAGGGATTCGTGTGTCGACACAGAGCGCTGTGCGTCAACGAGACGGAAACATAAATCACACCCGAGTGAACTTTTTACTGTTTTCACCATAATCCGTCTCAATCTCTGCTTAGAAGATGCTTCAGTGCCTAGATGTGTTGAAATACGGCCTCTCTGTGGGCACTTTGGCCCGTTTCCAGACAAGCATGCGACGTTTGGTTCCTCACTGTATCACCTGGGTTGTTTTTTCGGTGCATCCACTATCTCTGCATTGTCCTCCATCTTGTAAACACTGTAGAATGTAAGCAAGAGGGTCAAATTTCATCAAGCCCCTTCGCGTTTTTGTAACTTTTTACTTTAATGTATTTTGTGCACCTTTGAATCCTATGTTGCTGTTTTTTTTTATATTGCCATTTTTGTTACATTCCTACTTGCACACTTGTGAACGATAATTGAGTACAGGTAGACAAGTAGATATTCATATTTGTGTTCAAATAGTTTTCCATAGACCTTGGCCTCAAACAGGGTTAGTATTCTTCTACATCCCTAGGTTTTAGTAAACACTAAAAATGCTGCGATGGAATGTACATTTCAATGCTTCAGGCATGTTGTCACTCACAAACAAACAAAAACTCTGCCTGTGTAGGTCCCAGGTTCTGTTAAAAAAAAACTAAAAACTCCAGATTAACACACTGCAGCACTACATGCATTTTAGCAGTCACTGTAGTTTGAAGTCATTTAACTCAGAGCATTTGTTTAACCATCACATCTTTATTAATTATTAAATAGGTGTTTCTTTGGAGACATTGTGAAAAAACACACAGGAAATAAACAGGGAATGTACTTAAATGAAGAAAACACAAATGAATGACTCAGAATTAAAACATACTTTCTTGATGTGAGCTGAAGTTAGTTTTAAGCCTATCTATTCTATTCAACAAAGCTCTATTACTGGCTAAAGTGATTGGCAGACGCTATAAAGCACGCTGTGAAGTCTTTATCGTGAAGCTGATATGTGCCTCAGGCTCACGTACATTAAAGTATTTTAGCATTTATTGATTATCTTCATATGCTCATCTACTTCTACACTGCAAAGGAAAGTACTGACACATTTGCATACCGTATCTGTTGTGAGACGAGAATAAGCATTGCTCTAGTTAAATCTGCTTAACCACATTGATCACATTTTTTAAATTGGACTAGCATGTCATGCTAAAGTTGTTCTCATCCACTACTGATGCCAGCGTGGCCCCAAAAACACTCCTAAAGTGACATTCCTTGTGTTTTCACAGATTCAAAGTTGTTGACAAAGCAATAGCCGATTTTGATATTGTTGCTTGCACCGAAACACCCGAAATCAGAGTGACCACTTATCACAGACAGTACGATAAACAAAGCAGGACAAAAATGACATCAAGCTAATTACTCTATTTTCTAACAAAGAAACACAAGAAATCACAGTAAGAATTAAGTTAAAAAAAACAGCTATTGAAGGAATTTTACCGCTTCAACGCTGTCTTTGCATCCCACAATGCAACGCGCAAAAAATTTTCCAAGTTCAAGTCGCATGACCATTTCTTAACAACTCCATTGTTGATGGTGGACACAAAAACAAACTTTTGAGCGGCAATTTCTGCCTTTTACATTTGTTTGTGAGTAAATCTTGAGAACAACTTTTGCATGAAATACAGGAACAGTTTATTAAATATGTGTTATGTAGTTAAGCAACTTTAAAGTTCACCAGAAGTGTTTAATAATGATAACAACGGCCTTCATTCACAGTGATTTTTTTTTTTTCGTATACATTTAACGACTGTGTTGAATGTGCATTCCTCCACATGAGCGTTACTGTTAGACAAAACTGTGTCTTCATTGTGACAACAAACCACAAAGAGTGCAACATCTAAAACTTGTCCATGCAAAATTGCTGTTGCAGCCATAACAAAGTCAACTATTGCAATAATATTTAAGAGTCTGGGAGAAAAGAGCACCATGTCAGAACAGACCAGCACAATGAGTTGTGTGAAGTGATTAAGAGGAAGAAGGAAGTGTCACTATGATGGAACACATGGGTCAAGTTTTGAGGGAAGTGGCTCTCAACTAATATGTTAAGGTTTCATTTATACATATTATTAAAAAATAATAATAATAACTTGCTGGAATTATGACTCTCAACTAGTCTGGCTGTAGAATCCACCATTATTGAAACAGTGTGAACCTGACATAAAACCAAATATAAAAAAAAATCAAGTGTGTGTGTGTGTGTGTGCGTGTGTGTGTGTGTGTGTGTGTGTGTGTGTGCGCGTGTGCGTGTGTGCGTGTGGGTGTGTGGGTGTGAGTGATTGTAATTTGCATTGTTTTTTCTGTCTTAATGTGCTTATTATGAGTGGCTGTGCAGAAATAATAATAGATGAGTCATCAAAGAGTGTGTCACTTTTGTGTGTAACTGCCTTTTCATCTCTGACGGTCGGCCCACACTCTCAGACACACATACACACACACTTGCTTCAACTATTCAGCCAAGGTTTGTAATGTTGGACCGACCACCAGGGGGTGCTACGATGCGATGTCCGGAGCGACGAGGGATGTAGTCATCAATTTGTGCACCTAAGGTAAACATAAATTCAACTAATGAGTAATGGGATATTACTGTATATGGATGCCAAGTAGGCGCTGGTGTACAGTGTGTGGTACTACCTGAAAGGCTGAAGTTGGACTGGTGCAGGTTGCGGATTGGCGGTGGTTGGGTGGAGGTGGGTGAAGTTTTGGCAGATGGAGATGGAGTAATGTATATAGGAGCAGCGACACCATCATAGACAGGGCCATCGTACGCTCCCCGAGTAACACCTAAGTTACTTTTCACCTGGAGAGAGAATGCACAAATGCAATACAAATGCTCAGTATATGTAACATTGAAAACGTCAAAAAACATCGCAATAAGGAATCTCAACTTTTATTTTGATAACGGAGCACATTTATTTGCCATACAAACCATCAAACTACAGTCTTTTTAATGTGCTCCACAGTTGATTGTGTGTTTACTATGCCATACCATAGTAAAATAGGGGGTACCAACCTTTCTGAAATTGAGATACTTCATAGGTACTGTATAGTCCAAAGGGCTACCAGTTAGAAAAGCACTTATTAAATACTAACATTTCACGTTTTCACTTTAATTAGAGGGTAAGATAATAAGGAAGGCTAGCAGTAACTTAACTATGGTAAGAAATGTTAAGGTTTCAACATGAAACACTTTATTTCTCCCAATTTATGCAATTTTGTTTCATTTTCATTACATTTCATAGATGTTCTTATTTAACTAGCCACTAACAAACAACTTTTAACTAATGATGTTAAAAGCCCTGCGATGGACTGGCGCCCTGTCCCGGGTGTACCCCCGCCTTACGCCCAGTGTGAGCCAGAGACCCCCGCGACCCTGAAAACAGGAACAAGCGGGTCTGAAAGTGGATGGATGGATGGATGAATGTAAAATGTAACAATTGTGTCAGATTCTGATTCTGATTCTGATCATTTACGAAAATCTACCTTGCAGTTTTGAAAATATATCATATTACTGTATATATAACATACCACTGATTATGCACCAAATCTATGCAACAATTAAAAATATTTGTCCTAATTTTTCAGTGAAGATAAACATTTAAAAATGGTTAATTTACTCCAAAAACTGTTAGCAGTATTTAAATCTACTTATTACATCTGTCATATGTGTTTATCTTTGTGAGTTTGAATCCTGAACGGTAAATCAGATTTTAGATAGAGCTCATTGGTGGCTAGAGCACCTGAGGGCACCTCACATGGTCCATGCGGGCTCCCTGGGGCCCACTGGCACCGTGTTGGTGACCCCTGGTGTAAAACATCCTGTAAATTAGCAGAGCTGCTATTACCTGGTCTCTGAATTTCAGACGCTGATAAGCAAAGTCCGGGAAAGGCTTGCGTGGAATAAATCGCCCATTGCCCGGTTGAGCCTGGAGCTGGCCGTCTTCATAAACTATTCGCCCCTGACTCAATACCAAGGCGGGGCCGCCTCGACACTCCAGACCCTCAAAAATGTTGTAATCTGAAGCCTGAGGAGTGACAAAAAATACAAGTCAAAGAAAAAATCAAGCAGTGAAAACTTCTTCCAGCGCTGCCTTCCCTTTAGCGCACTGATACCCTTCATTGTCTAGGCCCTCCTCTGCTACGTTAGCACTTCATCACAAAGCATGATAAATGCCACGAAATGCTGCATTTGAGAGCATGGGGGATGAATAAATGCAATGCTTGAGGCACACAGAGACAGAGATAAAGTGAAAGTCGGGGGATGGGTAGAACAATTGTACTGCAGAATGGATGGGGGAAAGAGGGATTATAACCTAAAGCAGGCACCAGTCTGGATTAGGTCCTTGGGGGTGGCAAAAACAGATGGAATACATTAGATGGAGTCTATCAATTGTACTTTAATGTATCCCGTTGCTTGTGGAAAATATTCAACTTCTTTAATAATTCTGCCCAGTTAAAATCCATACTTTTCAAATGCATTAATGCAAATGTATTCAATTATAATGTCAGACACTCAATTTGTCTCGACTCTTACTGATTGCAGGATCATGCAGCCATGATAAGAAGCTTCTTTTTACTTCTGAAACAGATTTGTATTATGAGACTTTTGTGAAATAGAGTATATTCTCAAATTATTGAGCATGATAGAAAATAAAATACTGTACTATTTACATCAAAGCCTTTTGTACAGATTTTTTTCTTTTGAATATATATTTGCATTCAATTACAAATGTGTGTTTTAGGACTCATGGGGAACCCATTTGAGAATTAACAGAGGTTTTGTTTGGCATTAGAGTAGTAGTGTTTTTCAGGTGTGGACCCCGTGTGGGGTCGCCTGGAATTAAAATGTCTGGCAGTCTGGTAAAAAAAAAAATATTACTGATTAAAATTTTATTTTTGCATTTTAATATTATTTTTCAATTTAACACATCGCACACAACAAATATCAAAGAACTGTATTCTATACTTAAACTTTCCTAATTATAAATCTCGTTCAAATAAAATGCAGTACAAAAATGTCCTGTCACTTTGTGCACTAATCCCTCCTACTGTGTATTTGTATCACACTTTAATAAACATGACTACAAACTAATTTTTTAAAGGTAAAAATAAGTTCACTGCTTTAGGGGTTAACAGTAGGAAAACTACTGCAGTGAAATAATCCACTGTGCAGTGATCTTTTTTAGTTAACTTTTTTTTTGTATTGTGATTGTCATACTTCTTTGTTCACATGTAAAAAAAAACTGGATACACGAGAGTAAAGGCATTTTGTGGTTTGCTGGGTAAACTTTCTCTTTATTTGACCTATTTTATACCTCTTTTTTTAAAGTTATGAACCTAAGAAACAGGGGTTATTTGTATAATGTGTGCACTCTTTGAATCTACGGCATCAGAGCATTTTTATTATACTACATCAGTAAAGCCAGATTCAAACAAAAATCAATGTGAAGTAAAAAGGATGGCATCAGATTCACCTTCAGTGACCTTTCCTTTTGTACACTTTTTCTCACTTTGAACCTAAGTTCTCCCTTCATGCCGTATCGCTCCATGCATCAACAAGCTTTTTTTCGTAGTTGTGCAACCACCCTGATATATATATTTTTAAACTCTTTTTTTTTGTCTCACCGAGTGCTGAATTTTGGCAGAGATGGTTTTGACACTGTCAGGGTCCCAAATGACAATGTCAGCATCAGAGCCCACAGCTATCCGTCCTTTACGTGGATAAAGATTGAAGATTTTTGCAGCGTTGGTAGATGTGACAGCTACAAATTGATTTTCATCCATCTTCCCCATGGCCTGAGAGGCAAAAACAAACATCCAAGAGTTGAATGCAAACATTACAAATCCTCTGCAAAAGACAAATGTTTTCATTGCTCACCACTGCTTTATCCCAGACAAATCCCATTCTCTCCTCAACTCCATTGGTTCCCTCTGGGATCAAGGTAAAGTCATCTTTACCAATCGCCTTCTGGGAAGTACTGTATGCACAATGTCCACTGCCCACGACCTGCAGATCTCCACTGCATAAAGAAGACCAATTAAAAACAGATTACTTCCAATAATGAACAATGTTCACTATTGAAATTTATGTTCAAAACTGTTTGAAAAAGCCAGCCTGGTAAAAACAAAGTGTATCCACTAGATGTCCCCATGGAGCATGCAAGTTAAAACCTGCCAAATAAAGTTGTCAAGGTGCAATCCAGCTTTATTGTCCAAAATATAAGATACAAAAAATAAAAGGAAGCACAGAAGTAATAAAAAAAAACACAGGAAGAGAATTTTAGAACAAAAATATATAAATAAATACAAGTCAAACTACTCAAATTTTTTTTTTTTTCTTTTTTCACAAACACCAGGATTGGATGGATGTGTGATCACGGAGCTATGCTGCCTGCGTATTAAAATTGCATATTAAAAGCAACTTTTTTTTTTTTTACTGTCAGGTGTATGATGCTGCGTTCACAGTGAATACGTCTTCTGCGGCACCGGACTCGTCTGCAAGTTTTGCAAGATCATCGTCAACAAAGACTCTGAATGGCTTTCATCATGCCAAACAGTCGCTGCAGTTCAATATTTTTAACTCCAGCAAATGTATAATGTAAATGACGAAAAAACGAGAGTGCGCTTGCACAGCCAACGCTCTTGAAGCGTGGATCGGACCGCACCGCCGCACAGGAACGATTTTGCATCTGTATCCATTGACTTTGTATGTAATCTGGATGCACAAACATTTTGTGACGCATCCGGTGTGAACGCAGCATAAGGGCCAAAACTCCAAATGACTACCATACATGTTAATTGATAAAATTTGCAGGCAAGCAAGAAAAATTCACACATGCTCATGGAGAACAAATTTGAAAATACAAGATTCAACGCCTTCTATCTTATCAACTGTGTCAGTCCCCTTCACACCTGGTGACTCCATCCATCTTCTATACACATCAACCAATTACAGAAACCAACAAGAGCTCTCAGATAGCACAAACCTCCACTCAGATCAGCTCACCAAATCTCATTTAAATCAGTTCATAACTTTTTGAAATACCCTTGCTCAAAAACTTCCCTTGCATACTGTATGTACAATACTGTTACGACTGTGGCCGTAATGAGAGCTGTTTGTATCTTGTATTTTGTTTTGGAGGAGAGTGAGTGCTCTGTCGTCGTGTGGATCTTTGTCTGTCTCTTTTTATTTTTCCAGAGTGAGTGCTGTGAGTGGATCTTCGTGTTCCAGGTGTCGCTGTCTGATTGGAGGAGACAAGCTGCACTGATTGGTCCTCCACCTATAAAAGGCAGCATGCAGCTGACTTCGGGGGGAATCTCTGACAGCAGCACACCTCGTTGTTCCCAGCCTCCAAAGACTGAGATCTTTGGTTAGAGTAATGACTTTATTCAGTTTCTCTGCCTTTGTTTTTTCTGTTAGTGATTTTTCTGGATCTCTAGAAACGTGAGCGTTAGACTGGTCTCCTTAGTTGTGATCCTGTTTTTTTGTTCTTTATTGTTTTGTAAAATATTGTTGAACACTATAAATTGTAAATATACCTTATGTCTGTTGTTTAAATCATTTATTTGGGGACTGGGGACAAATCCCTTCCGGCATAATATGGTTATGTACTTACCTCCTAGACGGGTGCATAACAAATACCTTCTGGATCATCTTCAAAATCAAACTAATTCTTCCTTTTGGCATTGTCTATCAGCTCACAAAATGTAATTTTAATCCATTTAGAACCTCTTGAGATATTAACAAACAGACAGAGACAGACGGACAAAGGCAAATGAGAACATTACCTTCTTGGAAAAGGTAATTAACGGGTTTTTGGATCGTGGGGTGTCAAAGGACCAGAAAAAATGCATAAATTCTCAGCAACTTCTAAAAAGTTATACTGGCTGGAAGTTAATTGGTTTGTAAATGGTAGCATTTCTCAATTTATGTTATAATGTGACCTATAGGCTAAAACACCTGTAGAAGATAATTTAATGCCTACAAAGACTTATTGATCATGTTTCACAAACCCTTGGTACTGGTGCTTGGCAGTATCATTGCTAGCATCAGCTAGCCTTCAATAGTAAGTAAGTAAGTAAGTAGTTTATTTATAAAGCGCTTTTTGCAGATAAAATCACAAAGTGCTGTACAGAGTTGTGGTAAAAGTACAAGTGCAACACAATAGAATAATAAAACAAGAGTGCATAAATATCATAAGAACAGCAACATTAAAGGACAAATAAAAATTAAAATCCAGTTAACTAAAAGCTTTTCTGTAAAGTGAAGTCTTCAGCAGTTTTTTAAAAGTGTCCACACAGTTGAGCTCCCTGAGAGACTGGTGCAGGTTATTCCAGAGTCTGGGAGCTACAGCCTGGAACGCCAGGTCTCCTCTGGGTTTAAATTTAGTTTTTGGGGTCTTTAGGAGACCCTGACCTGAAGACCGAAGGCATCGCCCTGATGAGTAGGGGTACAACAAGTCCGAGATATATTTAGGGGCCTGACCATGTAATGCTCGGAACGTGAGAACTAATATTTTAAATTCTATGCAAAACTTAACTGGAAGCCAGTGCAGAGTAGCAAGAAACATTTTACTTGTCCAATAAATACAGTTGTTACTCTGTTACAGTGAATTATAGTTATAGAGTATTTATTAAATCATAGGTTTTAGGATGAAGTGAAAATATTGGGTCTTATTTTTCCTTTGTTCTCATATCTGAGGCATTTCCTAAAAATACACAATGAACACTCAAATACAACAATAGTATCACAGAGCCGGCATGACAACGTGATCCGCCCTGAGAAGCTAAAGTTGCAGAAAGAATTGGAGCTGGTTGGGAGGAAGAGGAGGAAAAGAGGTAGAGACACTTTGTAGTCAAGGCAACAGATGATGATGAATTCTAGTTCCTGTGCTATTTATGGAATCCAGGGCAGTAAAAAAAATGTGTGGTTGTGAGTTCTGTGCATTGTGTGTTCTCGTGTGCATGTGAGTGTGACTAAGTTTAGAGGGATGGTGGCTTTTACTTCAGGCACTTCTTTCACATCGATAGATTACAATTTATCCTTTTGCTTCTTTTTCCCTGGATTAAATTAATACATGAGACAAACTCACACTTTTCATAATCAGGTACGTTTGAGTTTTATCCTGTTCAATACTCACCTTCTCTCCATCTGTTTTACTCTGCTCTGACATTGGGCATCAAATTTGTTATTAATGGAAATTTATGGGTAAATAAAAATGCAGAACTCTTCTCTAGAGTCACAAAGGTGATCACATTTCACAATATTATGTACAAAATTAGCATTCTCTGGTATAATTTAGAAGAACTTTAATACGACTGGCCTTCAACGTGTAAATTCCGTGCCAGGAATAAAGTTTTGTGTCACGGATCAATCTCTGTGATCTTCTTATGAGAATACATGTTACCTTGATCAGACTCAGAATATTTGACGACTCTATGACGACTGTGGTAAATGTACTTTAAAAGTGTCTTTTAAACTGTGCCTTTAGTTTATTTGATGGTTAATCTATCATTGGAAGCCAGCCAGTTAGTATTCAGTATTTTACCCAAGGACACATCAATCACATGGACAGGTACGGCCATGGATTCCAACCCCCAACCTCTGAATCAGTAGCCAATGTACATGTGCGACTTCGTGTGTTAATTGGGTTTGCTCTTCTGCACAATTTAACTGGACCAGTATCTACTAATGTTGGTCTACTGTAAAATCTAAACCATGATTTTGATTAAAAAAAATGGCATAGAATTGGAAATCTTATGTACAAATTGCTCAAAGGTGAAGTTGTATTTATATTTTAAAGATGTTAATGGAATTTTCTATGCTTACTATACGTTCTATACTTACAGCTTTTTCATTTAACTGTGAATTTAAGAAGTCTCTTTTGCTGTCTGTGCTTCCTTCTATCTGTCACTCCTCTACCTTTCTCTCTTTCCTATTTCCTGCAGATATCCTGGCTTTGGAGCAGACAGATCCGAACTGTGGTTACCAAGCCGACCAGCTTGGCATTCTTTTTATCCTGTTCTGATCTGTCCTTGACTTCAACTGACCCCAGTTAATCAAGGATGAGAATTTCCACGCATGTGTCTCTTTGTACTCAAATTCTTTCCCCTACATTGTCACTTGTGCTTACTTATGTAAAAATTTGAGATTGGCGATATTATCAGCCACTATCGGCCATAAAATATGATATTTGTTGATAATGGTATTGGGTTTTTCTACCAACATTGAAAGACCAATATGTGAGACTACATTACAAAAACAAATATGGCACTTTTTAATAACTGAATTTGAATAAGTTTTCTTTTTTTTTGCACAGAAGATATTTATTTGTGGAATACATCCTTTTGGGCATCACATCAAAAGTAGCCTGAACCTTGTATTTCCATGGAGATATACATGCTGTAACATTGGACATAAAATGAGGTAGGTGGGGAGGGGATCTGTGTGTATATCGGTATTGGATAATATCAAAAATATAACGTTGAACCCGTAGAAATGTGTAAAATAATTTACCATGGGATGACTGCATTACATTTATTGTAATAATTTGATATGTATTGTTGTAATTTGCTGTAGATCAAGGGTGTCAAACTAATTTTTGTTCAGGAGAAAAATACAGAGCAGTTTGATTTCAAGTGGGCCACAGATTCTATGCACGAAAACTAGTAATTTCAACATTATTATGCCTAGTTTACTTCTACTTCTACATAAAATACAAAATATGTAACAAACCGACAATATCCAAGCAGAAATTGATAGATATCAGTCCCAAAACGATCTTCACTTAAAATTTCATAAATTTTGTCACCAATTTCTAATAAATTAAGGGAAATATTATTTCATAATTTGAGGGAATTTTAAAGATTTGGTAAGAAGTTTTTTCAACAGTTTAAAATTAAAAATGACTGCAATCATTCGATATAAGCACCGAGAAAACTGTGAGCACCTGCAAATATTGTTAATTTTCATTCATACAATGATTAATGTTTTCTCTGTCATTTTTAAGTTCTCCTGAGGGTTGAATTAGATGCTTCAAAGGGCCGGATTTGGCCCCCGGCCCATGAGTTTGACACGTGCTGTAGATAAACTTACCAAGCCAGCATTGTCTGGAGGTGTTCAGGGGTTGTCGGGTCAGGACTTAAAGGTGGTGATGTCACACAAGCAGCCGCCTTAGCCCAGCTTTTGCTCCAATAGTGGGACCCGTCAGTGGCCAGGCCAGCTGTGATTGGCTCCCCAAAAACCACAGCACCTGGAGGTGATGACAGTCAGATCGTAAAGTGATGAACGGAGAGATATTGTTCAATCATGAGTGTAAATGTGGACCTTTTCTCCGAGCCTGTGTGATGGTGTCAGCAGCACTCTTACTCATCACCTTAGTGATGTAGACGGGACAGTTCACACGGTTCCCCAGAGTAATGGCTCTGAACACTGCCTCAGCCTCCAACTGCACGAAAACAAGGAGAGTTCAAACATATTGAAAACTGGATGAATCTAAAACTTTTATGATTGTATTTTTGCAAAATTACCTCTTCAGGACGACTCAGAGGATGGCCTTCAGGGCCGGTGATGCCCATTCCCAGGATTTTACTTTGTTCCTACAACAAGTGAGACTAGTATTCATACAATAGATCAGTGGTTCTTAAACTTTTTTGGCTCCAGTTGAAAATTCTGTGAAAAAACAACTAGAGCATAATGATGGAATAAATGCACGTTTTAAAGAATCTCATTTTGTAAATAAGTGGAACTAAACAGTATTTAGTGGCTCCTGAATAGATTCATTTCTACAGTTTTGATCAGTCTTGCTCCCTGATGTGGGAGCAAGACTGACCCTTATATTTTCAGTTCATGTTCTAATCAAGATCATTTCTATCATCATATTGTGTGGTTTTTGTGTCATTGTGAGTGTTTTTGATGTCATTTTGTGTATTTTGTTGTTGTTTGTCTGTTCTTTTTATGATTCAGTATATTCTTCTCTTATTTTGTGTGTTTTTGTTGTCATTTTTGTGTGCGTTTTTGGTGTCGTTTGGTTGTTTCTTATGTCATTTTGTATGGTTCTCTGTTATTTTTGTGTACATTCTAATTTCTTCTAGTACTGTATATTCTCTATTTTTGTATTTACATATAATTTCAACTCTGTGTGCTGCTATTCTTTTCTGTAATGCTGCTCGAAATATAATTTCCCTGACGGAGCCTTCCCAAGGGATTAATAAAGTGTTCTTAGTCTAATCTAATCTAATTTTTCTCTCATTGAGTGTGCCTTTGTTGTAGTTTTGTATGTTGCTGGTAATGGCAAGTATTTTTCCCTTAATTTGTATGTTTTTGTTGTCATTTTGTAAGCTGCTGGTAATATTCAGTGTGATTATAATTTTCAACTAAAAATAAACACTGCAATAGATATCAGCTGCCTATGATGTGTCACTTGTATAACATTGTTATTATTGCATGTTGTTAGGAATTCATTGTGATTGATTCTGTTTTTCTGTCATCTATTCTTCTAAGTGGTTTCATGACATTTTTCTTTTGAGGATATGTTATATCCACATTTATATGTATTAGATATCCCATTATTATTATTAATTATCCAATTTTATCTCTGCACACAGTGCAGTAATTGTGCTATTAATCTTAGATCATCCCTGTGCGGGCATTATCAGCACCGTCACCCTTACCATCGTAATCACCATTACATCATCATCATTAGTACGATAACAGTCTATAGTAATGGTGGCCTGAACGCCTGTCATATTCAGTCACTGCAGCAGCAGCAGCAGCAGAAGCATTTAACCCCCTCGTACTTTGTCGCAGTCTCTTTTTCTCAGAGCTTCAGCATTATGTAACAAGAACTTCTTGCGTGGAGGTTATGAGGCAGAAGATTGGAGCTTTTACCTGTGCGATCAGGTCTCCATTTTCAGCATGAACCAATACCACTGCACCCAGCTGCTTCAGGAAGGAGAACGCCTCATAAAGCTGATAGGATCATAAAATAACAGAAGGGAAAAAGATGCACATATTTAGAGATATGGGAAAAAAAAAAGAAAAATGAATGATTCTGTGCAATGTTGGTAAAAACAAACAAACCTGAGTGTCTGTCATCTGGTACACATCTTTATAAGCCATGTAGACTTGAAAAGAGTTGATACCTGATGAAACAGGAAACGGTGTAAAAATGAGGAATAGTAAGAAATCAGCAGCATCTCACAAATTTGATATGCCACAAAAACACCGACCTCATGAAAGCATGAAAATAAATCTATGATCCAAACTCTGAGCCTCAAGCAACCAAAGTTATTTATATAGTGTCTTTCCAAAAAGAACAGGTTTTCCTACTTGATACTCCATTACAATGTTTCTGAAATGGGGGTACGCAAAGACACTACAGGGGGTACTTGAGCGAGAGAGAGAGAGAGAGAGAGAGAGAGAGAGGAAAATTCACAAATAAAAGGTCAGTTTTGGACCCCAGGCATGAGATGACTGGAAATGATGAAAACTATAGAAATAAATCTATTCAGAATCCACTAAATCAGTGTTTTTCAACCTTAGGGTCGGGACCTCATGTAGAGTTTAAATGGGGTGGCCAGAAATTTCTGAAAATTAAAATAGATTTTTGATATTTTTTCTTAATTGTTATTCTTTTTTAAATTAAAACAACACACAATCTTAAATAACTGTATTTCTATACCTTCCCTTTGTGAAATATAAATCTAGTTCAACTAAAATGCAGAAAGAAAATAAAAAATAAAAATATATATATATATATTTACATATATCTGAGCTCAAACATGATCAAAAACTAATTCTAGAAAAAAAATGTCTTTGGGGTCACCAGAAATGCTTGATATCAAAATGGGGTCACGATCCAAAAAAGGTTGGTAACCACTGCACTAAATACAAGTGTTGTGGTGGTCAAGACCGGTCTTAAAGGTCTTGGTCTCGTCTCGGACTTGGAAGCATTTTGACTCGGTCTTGTCTTGGACTCGGGCTGCCCGGACTCGGGATTTTCCGTCAAGACCGTTCGAGACCAGCACTAATTCCTGCTATTTTTAAACTTTTTTATAATGTGATAATAACACGGAGAAGAACGGGATAAAACAATCCTTTATTCATTATTTAATCCACCCCGTATAATAATAATAATAATAATGCATCAGTTTTATATAGCGCTTTATCATAGACACTCAAAGTCGCTTTACAGAATTAAGGCATTATTCTTTCACTCCACACTTAGTGGTGGTAAACTACTATTGTAGCCACAGCTGCCCTGGGGCAGACTGACGGAAGCGAGGCTCCCAAGGTGCGCCATCGGACCCTCTGACCACCAACAACACTCACTCACACACTACATTCATACTAGGCAATGTAGGTGAAGTGCCTTGCCCAAGGGCGCAATGACAGATCCCACTGGGTGACTGCCACCCCACTGTGACACCTGGAATTCTCAATGGTCTCCCATCCAACTACTAACCAGGCCCAGACCTGCTTAGCTTCCGAGATCTAACGGGATCGGCCAATGACAGGCTGGTATGGCCACATGACCATAATGACCACAACCTTCCTTAATGTGACTGAGTGACATGTGTGACACACTCATACGTGTGTGGCTACGGTGTCAGTTTGGACCAAGAAAGAGGGTACTTGAACCAAAAAGAATTGAGAACCACTGCTCCACAACATTGAAAAAGAGACACGATTTTCTCTCTTCTCTCACACTGAGAGGATTCAGCGTTCGGCCAAGCTGATCATTCTGTCTCTATTGCTTTTGAAAAGCCCATAAATTGCAGCAATGACCACATTTCTAAAAGGCAGTGGCTATCCGTACCGTATCAATATACCGACATTCTATCCGTACGCAGGGCCCCTATTTGGCCAGTTTAGGTCACGTGACTAAGACTAAACCTAACCCTAACCCTAAGAATTGTTACAATATGAGGTTATAACCAAACATTAACCCTAAACCTAACTCTAAGGCGATACGTACGTGTACTCCGGTAACTGTAACAATACCACCGGGTGTTGTCCGCAGGAACCATACAAATAGACACTTTCTTTCTAAAATCTTAAAGACAAAAGAAATGGTTCCACACCTTTTTCTTGAACCAGAACCTCCAGCTCGTCTTTGACAGCTTCGTCCCACTGAGGGATGTCCACGTGCAGGGAGTAATCACAGCAAGCATTTTTATCTGCAGCCTCCTGCCAGTGTTCAAAGGCCTCGAGAAGACTGTCACCGGGCTGGGGGGTCACATGGTCAACTGAAGAGTAGAAGTATTGGAGATCAGGTTAGTATTGCTTTGACCAGAGATGCAATCAGGTTATGATGCATTATGTCTGATTTTATTTATTAAGGTTATCAGCACTCACTGATCATAGTAGTCCCCCCAGCAAGTGCAGCTTTGGTACCATGGAGGAAATCATCAATGGGCTGTGTGCCCAGGTAGGGCTTCATCAGACAGGTGTTCACATCTATTCCTCCTGGTATGACCATGCGACCATTGGCCTCAATGACTTTAACAGCCCCAGGAACAACCAGGTTCTCCCCCACCTGTCTGCCAAGTAACAGAGGGATGGACACATGTAAAGAGGAAAAGAAAAATGATGGAAGATGCTTTGGATGACTGTAGCCATCTGTTTCAGTATCGCGTCCAACTGTTGCTGTGCCTCTATGAAAGGCCTTCCCTCCAGGTTTATTTTAACTTCTTTTTTAAAAACTTTTGATTTTCCTACACATACTCATACTGATTAAGTTTAGTTTTTTTTTTTTTAAATGAATAGAAGCAACAATGGAGGGGCAGGACTAGATAAGATTTACAGTATTAACTTCATCCACTTATTCAAACAAGAGGATATTATTATCTATGTTGTTATTTGGCTGTCTCTTTACTTTTTGCCTGAGCACTTTGTAAAATGTTTATTCTTTCAACCTGTAAATGAATATAATATAAATAAAAAAATAAATAGAAAACCCCCTAAATAAAGACCTTCCTCTAATTAATTCAGATATTGATGAGTGCTTGTGTAATGCTCTTAATGATCCAAGATCTAAACGCTAAATCTCACATATTCTTGGCATTATGTATTGCTAGGGATGTCCCGTTACAACTTTTTCACTTCAGATACGATACCGATATTGCAGCTTTGCGTATTGGCCGATACCGATATCAATCCGATGTGATATCAGCACGAATCATACATACTTTTAATAATTATTTTGTAGGGTGGAATGTTAGAAAAGGCTTGATCAAGTGATGATACTCAAACAGAGAACAATAGTCAACAATTCAAGTTCACTTTAGTTATTTTTACTGTCAGTATATGGTGGGAACACTGAGGGCGGTGACAAAAAAAAACAACAACTTATCAGAGCGCTTATATTGGAGGTTTTAGATGCAGTCCTATAAAATCCAATATTTGTTTTCTGGCTGATATCGGACCAATATCCAATATCAATATCGGATCGGGACACCCTATGTATTGCTGCTAAATGTGTGACACACTCACTTGATGAGCCCGTCCTCAATGTAGACATCAGCATACAGTGACTGATCATCATTGACCACTCGACCTCCTTTGATCAGCAGCTTTTCACTCTGTGGGGGGGGCATTTGGATATATTACACAATCAATTACATAATTCATGACCTCAGGATGAAACTGAGAGGTTGATGGAAAAAGTGTTACCACGCCGGTGCTATGTGGGTGTAATCTCGGACAGAGGATTAAGACATTACTATTTGTTAGATTTGTGTTATGACTGACACATGCTTTAGTAAATAACTGTTGCATTCCAATCTGCAAAACCTTTTTTGGACAATCAGCCTTTTCTGGTGCAGGAGTAAAAACATGGAATAGCCATGATTTTAGTGAATTTAATAACGATATTAAGTCATAGTTTAAGGAGTAACAAACAGAAACCAAGCGCTGACATTACTGCTTTACCATTTTCTTACTTTATTTGTATTTTCATATGTCCTACATGTTTTAACTTATTACTGTCTTTGTCTTTTACTATTTTGTTTTTTAAAACTTCAACCTTTAAAAAGCTCCCATGGTGTTGCAAGTTATCATTTTGCTATAGGAACTTGTTGCATCTTGGACCTGTGCATGATTAAATGCATCAATGTCTCTGTGTGTCTATGTTGAATAAATGTTAAATAAATAACTTAAATTGTGTCATTTTATTGGTGGATAAATTATAACAGATATTTAACAAGTTTATTCCAATTAGCATTAGTTCAGGTATTTAAACAAACTCATTGTGTCCTTCTAGATTAATGATTCGTACGTGTACCTACTGTAGGAGATCATTTATTTTTAATAAGATCGCTTTCCTAGTCTTATAACAATATGTCGACGAAAGAATGTTTCCATCCAGATAATAAAATGGTGAAATTGTCAAGAATATATATATAAATTTTTCAAAAATATATATATAAATTTTTCAAAAATATATATATACATTTTTCAAAAATATATATTTAAATATTCATTTATTTTTATTAAAGTTGAGAAGAGCTGATTTAGCCGGCCTTGCAATAACACTTAGATGTTTGGTCGCCATGGTAAATATGAGTTTATTCCATGTGATGATACATGACAGTCCTGAGCCATCAGCGCACACAGCAACCTTATCCACGAAGGATACATGGAACATGTGGGCCAGTGCACAGTGCTCTAATCTCTGTGTGAGTGTGTGAATAAATGTTGTTAACAAAACAAAGATAAAAGGTTAATGTTGGCTAAAAGAAAATGAAAAAATAAAACACTAACATTGCTGTGCATGAGTTTTTGTGACCGTCTGTCGCTGACAGTCGGTGTGAGAAAGATTATTACTCAACAATAAACCGGTGGAAAGATCAAACTGCTGTTATACTATCAAATGTTACATGTGAGGGTCTTTCATATATGAGGTTATAATCTGAGCACAGGTTTCAGCACTGGACAGCACTGATGACCAAGCCCTGCAGGTGGAGGAGGCTGGTGGGTTTTATTCTACATGTGGGGGGGGGGGGGGGGACGATGGAGGAGGGGGGTAGCTACGTACGACGCTGCTTGGCGCTGTTTGGAACGCGCACGGCTACAGGAAGGTGACTTACCGCTGCGTGCGCGCCCAGTGGCACATACACAGCAGCACGAATACAGCACGAAGATTAGATCCAAATAATGCACCATGAGCGGGTTAAACAATAGCATTCCATGTGCTGTGTGCCGCTGTCCTCTTCAGCACCACAGACTCAAACCATCTCCACTTCCATTGAAGCAGTGGCGCCTCCAGAGTGAGCCTTTGTTTTTAGGGGCCTATTTTAATATTGGAGTGGCACATCCAACACTAAACAATGGATTCATGAATGGGGCTTTATAGTTATAACATAAATAGAACCTGTTAAAAAAAAAAAAAAAAAAGGCGCTGAAGGCATTTTTGTGTTTCTACAAATAGAACATTTCATTATTTATGCATCTGTTATAGCTACGCTATGTGTTGTCCTGCTGCACTGTTATAATAATATTTGGTTATACATTTATATTTTCTTCTCACCTCTTCATCCTGGCTCTCCGTCCCTGGTGCAAACCGGACCCCAGCACCAGTTCTCATGTCGCCTCCTTTCACTGGAGAATCACCCGGGGACCCATCACGGCCATCACCGGGTGTCTTTCTCAACGGGTCTCCGGTATCCAAAATCCTTTCCTTGCTCCCACTTCTAGGGGTGCGGCTCCCTTTCCTTCCCACTGCGTAGTTTTCGAAGTCAATGGTCTTACTGTCAAATGCGCCCTCCACGGAGCTAAACATGCCGAAGGATTTCCTCTGTTTGGCTCCGGTGGTGATCGGTCCCGCCAGGTAGACCGGCAGCTCGTCCTCCCGGTTCCATTCTCTCCTGCAGTCAGACATGATGTGCACCGTAACGGTAGAATCCCGATCTGAAGCTAGGATGGAGACAGTTTAGCTCTTTTTTTTTCCTGATTTTTTTACGCGTAACCGGGTCACATGCGTATACGTCTCTCTCCAGGCCAGCGCACAGTGTCTACGCAGAGCTTCAGACAGCCTCACCGTCACAGACACACACAAGATGGGGCTGTGGAATGTGGAAGGAAGAATGCATGGGTCTGCTCACATTCAGAGTGTGCCGTGGACTCCATCCGTGTGGGATTCTCTCTTTGTCTGATGCTGTGGGGGCTGTGCGTGAGGGGGTCACACCATCAGAGGATTAACCAGCATGTGCCATCTTTTAACCTACATCTGGGGACACGTCATGTGACTCACTACAATATTTCACAGTCTTCTTAGCAATTGTTCACAATACGACAGACCACGTGTGTCAAACTCAAGGCCCGGGGAGCCAAATCCGGCCATTTACAGCATCCAATTCGGCCCGCAGAAGAAAGTAAAAATGACAGAGAAAACATTAATTGTTGTGTAAATTACAACAATGTCACTTATTATTGTCATTTATCATTTTAGCAATAACTTACTTCTGCTTTTATAACATTGCAAACACTAACCATCCCGAGTTTGTTTGTGTCAGCATTTAGCTATAGTTTACATCAAAGCATAGTAATTTAAAGCAGCATACAATTTATTAAACATCTGTTTATTAACTATTCTTTTGATGTTTCTTCATGTATACTCACACGTGTTTGTTTAGTGTGCAGGACCATCATTTTCTGCTTTGTCAGAGTTAGTGATGTCACCAGAGACATTTCTGGGCCAAACCAACCGAGGGGGATTTGGAACACGGAGGCTGTGCTGCTACAAACATGTGCCTGCCCCACACCAATGGGGTACGCTACAAAGTGAGATTGCCTCTTATTGCGCTAACTTCCGGGATTTAATTGATGCATGCTGTCCTACGAAGCTTGCAAACATTTTACGAAGCTAAATCTCCATGGTAACTTAGGCTGAACGACTAGCCTGGTCAAGAACAGGTTTAGTTCTGGCTAGGATTAGAGAAAATTCATTAATTCATTCATTAATTCATGTATTCTGGAGTAATACAAAGAGCTACAGTCCTGTAAGATAATGTCAAAATATTCCAATTTATGATGTAGGCTGATCTGAACGCAGCATCAGAGACACAAACAAAGTAAAAGAAAGTGAAACTGATCAGTGTCTGTTTATTTTGTTTATAATCTCACTCATTTAAGTATTAACACTCATCAATTCCTGCATTAATTACTTTATGCTTTTACTGCAGCAACAGTGTAGTTTTTGGTCTGAATTATGGATTTTAGTTCTTCATATTTTTAAAGAATTATTCCTCAATTGTGACATTCTACAGTTCCTCTGTGTGTGATTGGTCTGACGCTGTAATATCCACCTCCGTCACTAGAGCGCGCCGGTTAACCAGACTGAAATCAACACACTTAACTCAGCGTGTTGTGATCGTGCTTTGTAGGACAGCTTCTCTCTGACAGGAAATGTTTGGTTAGGTGAAGTTCGCTAACAGAGATTAATCCAGGATATAATTATCTAGATTCGTAGCATAGGCCCCAAGATGTTCATGTTTTGGAATGCCATTTTGAGAACATGTGTTGCTTTTAAAAAACACTGTAAATAAAAGCTCACTAATGGCAACAAGACTCTCAATTTTTTCTTAAATCTTGCAATATCTCACACAATTCCACAAAATTCCTCTAAATTTCAAAAGAATTGCTAACAAAATCAAGAATTTTTTAAGTGAACTCAACTAGGGCACAAAAGATTGTTCTTTTTTCCTCCAACTGAAATCTGCGACCCAGCAAATCAAATTGGTCCTTATTTGGCCCCTAAGCTAAAATTTGTTTGACATCCCTGCGCTAGATAATGGGCTCACAATAATGGTACAATGCAATGGAAAAATAAACGTTTTTTGTTTTTTGTTTTTTTGTTTAACTAAAGGCATACTTATTTTGGGTATAGCCTTTTTAACTCAGGAATTCATGCCAGTTTAAAATTAAAACCAAATCATCAAAACGGAACAAAATTGTGTTACCACGCACAAAATATTTAAAGTCCATTTCACGTCATTGTCACAAATTTTGCGAGACTGGTTTAAACTGGAACACATCAACGACGTGATCAAACCTGAATGATACAGGTTGGTTATTATTGGTATGACTAACAGTACATGGACAATAATTATGATGATGAGCATTCAGATTCATGTGAGATCTTTCCCTGAAAAACCACCGCAACCAAAAATATGTTTCTGTTATTTTATCATTATCATTATTATTTTTGTTAACGACCAGTTTCTGTCAGCAGGGGAAAAGTTTCTGAAGTAAACAGGTGACATATAGATTTGAGTGTCTGGTTTGAAGTTCATCATTAAACCCAAAATATCTGTATTGTTGCCAGTTGGTAACAGATGAGAATGAGACGGACTCAATGAACATCTTCTGACCTGAAATCCAGTAATCTCCTTAAAGAGTGAAGCTCCTCTGTAACTGTTACAAGACTCAAACAAACAATCCTGCTGTCAACGGTCAAGAGTAAAGGTTTATAACCAGTTTACAGGAACAAACTGTTAAAAATCCATAAATGTATCACTGCTAGACTACCAATTTAAGGAAGTAGTTCTATCCAAGCATGTAGAGTTCTTAGTTTGACGGGCAGCATGTGCTTCCAATCCCTGAAAGCTCTGTTTTAAGGGGTGGGCCATAAAGTTCCAGTCTTGTTTATAGACATGCAGAGTTTGACAGCAGCAAGTGTCAGCTCTGATTTCTCAGAGCTGACAGGCACTTACGAAACTCCAGCATGAAAAACACACACAGCTTCTAAATTGATCAGGATTTTTATCAAGAGGATATCTGCACATCGGGTGAGTAAATTAAGTTTGAATTAAATGGGAATTTATGTGTAACAGGAAGGGGGAATTTATCTCATCTTACCTCTCCTCCACTTTTCACTTCAGGAAAGATGGAGGAGGATAAGGATATGTCAACTGCTGTCAATGACGATGATGGATCTTCTTGTCATTTCTCCAAAGAGATTGACGCTTCGCCAATTACAAAAGATCCCTGTGCTGCACCATCCGAGCACATCAAACTCAATAAACCAACCACCTCACAGATCTCAGACCAGATGAACTCCTCTCCTTCATCATCTCCTGCTGTGGTACTGAAACCCAAAACTCCTTCCACAAATCTCATAAAACTCAGCTCTTCCAAACATAACCCCACAATTTTACCTCCTCTCTAGCTCTCATCTGCCTCAAAAAACAGTTTTTCCAGTGACAGTTTGATGGGTCCTCCCACTTCTTCATCTGCTACTGCATCCACACCTGCTGCATCATCTACCTCCTCTCCAAAGAAATGCACATTTGCCTCAATGGCAAAGCGTGTGATAATTCAAGAGAGACTTAGAAGAGCAGTGGAGGAGGATTCCAAGGAGGAGGAAGACGGTACGAAGACCTTGCTTCTTCTTTGTTTTTTGACCTGCAGGACGCACAGGTTCACTGCTACAAGCTAATGAAAACAAATAAAATCTGTTACAGAGACTGTAGAAGAGACAATAATTGGATATAACTTCAGTTATAATAAGTGCTGAGTATTGCTTTGCATCTATATTCAGTTAATTTTGCCATAGAAATGCATGAAAATTTTAGTAAATCTCTTTAAACATGTCTCACTTGAGTCATGCAGTCTCAGTCCACCAGCTGAGTCCACAAACAGGGCAAACTTTATCACAAGTTTTAATGTTCAGGAAATGTCTCAGAAACTATTTTACTTTTTATCACAAAACACACATTTGTCCCTAAATGTAATTTATTCATTTTTTTTTTTTTTCATTGCACACATTTACCACAATGTTTTAGGTGTTCATTTTTGCTTTTTAATGTTGTATACAGTATATTACATGGCTTGTTAGCATTCTGAGAAACATAAAGAGACATTTCTTGAAGTCATGGACTACTTTTGAGTTTTAAAACCCTTAGATGAACTGATGTCAAACATCGGGGTTGTTCACAGATTTGGTCATGGTTTACAGAGTAACCATAAATATTAAATTAAATTAAAATACTTTTACTAAAATGTGAAGAGTGGGACTAGAATGAATAAGCAGCACTTTAATACCTAAATACATACTTATACAGCAGAAAAAAGTGGTTTTGGGGTTTAGTTACTCTTTAAAGGACATAGGGGAGGTGGTAAATGCTATGAAACCAAATGCAAACACACAAATACCCGTGTGACACAGGAACTTAATGCTGTAGACAGTATTTCTGAAGCTCTGGGGTCTTGTCACTGGATATCTGAAAAGCCAGGACGATGGGCACATGTGTGAAATGTAGGCTACATGCTATCACATTAACTGTACTTCACCTTTGACATCTTCTCGTGAATATCTCAAAAGTAAACTAAAATTCTCTAAATTTCTCCAACAAACTTTTTTATTGTATTATATTATTTTGTTATATATATTTTAGCACGGTATAAAAAGGAATTACAAAAGACATTGTCCCATATTTACAGATTTGGTGCATTAGGTATCTGTGTAACAATGTATGAGTGATTATGGAGTATTTGTCTGGTGGGATTAATATTTTACCCAGTGTGAATATAATGAGAATCAGCACTGGATCACATTGCTCCTCTTGTGTACCAAAGGCATTAGCACTGATTGAAACCGATATGCACAATAAATGCATCTTTCCTTGCCAGATGAAGAACCAGATGAAGATTTATCCGTGGCACAGCTGGAAGAGAAAGCCAAAGCTGGCGATGCCAGAGCTCAGACCCAGGTGAGTGAAAGCAGATGACCAGGCTGGCACTTGGCTCTGTTTTTTAGCTCTGCTGGGTCACTTGCTGGTTGGGAGCATGTGCTTCTATTTTTGGTTTCCTGCAAGATGAGCCTTGGATTTCAGCTTGATGCATCAACATCTAGTCACACTTGGGAGTTGTTAGTAGTACTTTAGAGTATATTACATTGCAATATCTATAATAAGGTTAGTACATAAATGAAAACATCATATTTGTGCCTAATTCTCAGATATATGCACTTATAGAGCTAATGATGATGATGTATTTAAATTCAAAATTTCTAAAAAAAAAAAAAAACATTTTTCTGTGTTTTCCATGATATATGTGAAATATTTGTACATACTCTCATCCTCTTTGTACAAACTTAGATTGTCTGTGTGAGTGATCATGTAAAGTGTGACCAGTACAGTGGTCAGAGGCCGTATTAATGATAATAACACTCACGTGATGACAATGACACTTTACACTACAGATTGGTCAAAAACGCTATTAAAAAAACACTATATAACAAGAAAATTGAAGAAATAAAGGTAGCACAAAAATGAAAATAAAGGTTAAAATATTGGTAGTTTGCACCTTGCAATAGATGAGTTTTATGCTGCGCTGAAGACTTACACAAACACAAGAAATGCATTTCCCCAACGGAAATAAACTTACTACACCGACCCTTTACATGTTTTTATTCACATGTAATAGGTGTCTTATTTCCTTTATAGTTCACATACTTAAAGGCTCTTGTGATGTTCGCTCTACATAATCAAACTTGATTGTTGACAGTATTTACAGGACTGATGCATTAACATTTCAAACACACCCCACATATTGAAGGCATTAGTAATGATACAAGAGAGAATAAAGTTATGAAATGACAGTTAAGATTAGAAAACAGTCACCTGATATGTCCCTGGAGGCTCTGCTGCTCATTTTATTTAGACCTAATAACCTGACAACACACTCGAGGACTGGGAAATATGGGTTTTGTAGTCCTGTCAGCACCAGTAAGTTATTTGCATTTATGTGTGCTGCACTGCAGAGATAGCTTAAACTGATTGCTATATTCAGAGTATATTATATGATGGTGATTTGTATTTCTAGATATTTTAGTTTTACCTTGCAGGCAAAATGAAATAAAGGAGCTGAATTTACATGCACCTCTGCCTCTCCACTTTCAGCTGGGTCAGCACTATTTTCTTCTTGCTGAAGAGAAAGATGCAGAGTTAAATAATCACCTGGCTGTTGGATGGTTTATTAAAGCAGCCAAGCAGGGAAGAAAAGGTGCAGCAAGAGCACTGCAACACTGCTGGATCCATAAAAAAGGTCATTAGTCATTCACATTGACAGAGGAGAAAGTAACAGATTACAAGTACTCACTTTATTGTAAATAAGTTACTTTTATGAGCTGATTTACGGTGTTTCTGAGAAATCTATGTTTATGTATCATTCTTTTGAAATGCGAAAAAATACCTAACTAGTCTTTTACTATGGTCTACTGCCGGTGGCTAATCATATACGTCAATGTATATAAGTTTACAAATAGAAAATCGCACCGCGATCGCCTAGCCAATAGGCTTCGACTTCCTCTAGTGGAGACTGTCAATCAAAGTGAATGTGGAACTGTGCACGAAAACAAGGCCGCACGTCACAACAGTAAACAGGGAAATATGATTTTGGCTCTAACCTCAGAAATTTCCATCTCCAAAAGAATAACGATGACCCATAGACCTATATCAATGCGACCCAATGTGACCTTGGTATGTTCCGCCATGAGCATTTTTACACCCAAACGTTAACTGAGTAAATTATTATTTTCTGTTTTAAAATTATCAACAGACATTGTGAGACTATCAAAATAAAATGACCAGACATCAAATGCATCACATCATAGCCGACCAATCAGATTAAACATAACACATCGCATCAAAACACCTTTGAATGGAGGTTATTTTCTCAGTCTTAGAGTCAATAAATGTAGCTATACTTAAAACTTGATCATTTTTTTTTATTTTGAATTGAGTTCATCTGTGTTATTTAATTTATAAAAAGATCGTACATTTTGACAAACGTTTTATTTTACACAGATTCCTTTGTGAAAAAAAAGAAGTTCCAACTGTTCAAGATTTCATCTCTTCCTTTTTAAGTTCATACATGAGATGTTTACTGTATGCAAGGGAACCGTGGCAAGATTTATTTCCAAAAATAAACGTGGGGGTGAAAGTAACTTGTAACTTTTACTTTGAGTGCTACTTAATTGAGCTATATTTTTTACGTGTATTGGAGTATTTTATGTATGACTTGCTTGTACTTGTACTTGAGTACAATTTCAATCACGTAACAGTACTTTTACTTGAATAGGATATATCAGTACTCTAGTACTAAATTTAAAACCCGAGGAGACCTGGCGTTCCAGGCTGTGGCCCCCACACTCTGGAATAACCTGCACCAGTCTCTCAGTAAGCTCAACTGTGTGGACACTTTAGCTTTTAGTTAACTGGATTTAAAAAAATTTTTTTATCCTTTTATGATTCTGCTCCTATGATGTATATGCACCCATGTTTTATGATGTTGCACTTGTATTCATTTCCCCACAGCTCTGTATAGCACTTTGTGATTTTATCTGCAAAAAGCGCTTTATAAATAAATTACTTACTTACTTACTCTTTACACCTCTGAAAATTTATATCACATAAATTCATTTGCACATCTCTTTTCCAAAAAAAAAGAAAAAAATCATATTTTGTAATCTTTGATAGGAATCACTCCTGAGAACAAGACAGATGTTCAAAAGTTGTCAACAGAGAGTACGTTTGAGCTGGCTGTGAGAAAAGCAGCGATGATGATGTACTGGAAGCTCAACCCGGACAGGAAGAAGAAGGTGGCTGTGTCTGAGATGCTGGAAAATATTAGTCAGGTCAATGCAGTGTCAGGTAAAAGGACCACACACACACATCACAGAATAATGGAGCAAGATGACCAGAATTCACTAACATGCAGTAGCTCCCATTTCTGTTTGAAACATACCCTCCTCCCCTTTGTGATTTCAATATTTGCAGCTGTCACAGTTTACAGTCTCACATTACATGTTGGCATTCAGGGGAAGCATGTAATTCACTGGTGTTGTGGTCATTCCTTACCAGGAGGTGGCACTGTAAGCAGGATTCCTGGCCCAACCTCAGGGCAGACACAGAAAGTGCTGGAGAGCATGGTCAACAATGAATGTAGGTGTCCACAGAGAGCCACAAAAATAGATAAAAAAAAGTGTGCTTCTATCTTTGTCATTGGACAAATTTACTTTTCTCAGCCAGGCACTCGGTTGACCTTGATGACTTTGTTGAGATGACAAAGCAATATGCACAAGGAATTATTCCATCAGGCAACCAAATCACCAACCAAGACTCAGCCAAGTGTAGGAGTACCAACACTCCAGCCCATGACAGTAGTGAGGAGGTAAAAAGAAACAATGGCAATGAGCAATCAAAATATTTCAAATTCACATAAATTCCCATTTCAAAGACAATTTTCTTTTTCCCCATATGTGACTGCGTGGTACAGCATAAGGCGGAGCTTGTCCCGTCAGTGTGTAAGAAGTCCCAAAGAAGTTCTTGGAGTTTTTGCCGAAGTGGAATGATGTTGGACACCAAGCAGACGACTGCCATCAAAAGAGCTATGGACATGAAATCCCGCCTTATGGTAGTTCATAAATGATAAGCATAGCATTTTCTGTTCTTTAGTCTTCATACAATTAATCATTTAGGATTATTTTATTCTCCACATCAATCCAAATTGACAGATCTTCCAAATTTAAGATAACTCTTGGGTTTTCCCCTTTTTTTTTTTTATCATGTTTGACTTTTATCAGGTAAGTTTTCCAAAGTCCATAATTGTTTTTTTTCCCACCGACTATAGATGCTACAGTATCCATTACATGGAATTGTTGAGATGAAGGAGCATCTTGTGGACTGGGCATCGCGGGCTGGTGTCCAATGGCTGAGCACGATCATCCCCACGCAGCACGTCAACGCTCTCATTTTTTTCTTCATCATCAGCAACTTAACTGTTGACTTGTTTGCTTTTGTTATTCCTCTGCTTGTGTTTTACCTCTCCTTTATCTCCATGATCATTTGCACACTTCGAGTTTTCCAGAGCAGCAAGGCAAGTATTTTGTCCCCTTTTTATTTAAAATGTAATTATTATGGTTGTTGTTATTTTAATGATGACAACAAAACTTAAGTAAAATCTTTCTTTTCCAGACTTGGGAAAACTTTCGAGCTCTGACTTCTCTGCTCACACGTTTTGAAACTGGCCTCGACGTTGAGCAAGCGGAAACAAACTTTGGCTGGAACAACCTGGAACCGTACCTTTATTTTATCCTGTCCGTTTTCTTTGTAATTTTTTCATTTCCTGTTGCTGACAAGACTTGGATCCCGTGTTCAGAACTTTCCACCGTGGCTGTCTTTTTCACTGCTGTCAGTTACCAGAGTCTTAGCCCAACAGCAGCAACATATGCACGGCGAGCAATGGTCATAGAGGTCAGTAAAGGGCAGGCAGTGATAAAATGTTAAGAATATTAATTTCAAATAGATTTCAAATGCTTAAAAATGTATTGTCTTTTGTATTGTTAGGTCTTTCCAATAAAACATCCATCACTTACTTAGTATAAAGTTTGAAAGCCAATAAAAGTGCTGAAACAGGCATAACTTATTAATTAAAATAAGACACAAACCTTTACTTTAGCCAAATGAGGACAGAATTATACTCCAAAATAGACAAAAACAAATGCAAAGAATGGGCCTCAACATCTTAAACCCCTGTATTCAAATAACTGTTCCAAGGTTTAACCAAAAAAGAGGCTTTTATTATTTTCCAAGTCATAAAATTTGCATATAGTGTGGAGGTTAGCCTTTAATTACATGTTAGAAACTTAAGCTGAGAAACACTGTTGTTCAGCCTAGTCTCACAAAGTGCATAACAATGACACAAAACGGACTTTGACTAATTCTTGGTGCGTGGCAACACGATTTCCAATTATTGTATGTGCTGCAGGCAACAATATTTATTTGTGTTTTTTTGTTCATGCTGTAGTTATCACCTTAACCACAACCCTTACTCTAAACCTCTTACCCTTAACCATAACACAAACCCCTAATGAAAGGTTGTAATAAGATGCAATTGCACTAAATATCTTCCAATCGAAACATATTGAATCGCGGTGGCACGCACGAAAAGTGAAACTATTATTTTGTGACAGTGCCACATTTCACCTCAAGATAGTGTTGTGTTTCTCTTATTTCTTTGATAGAGAAACAGAACCACAGAAAACAGCAATGTGCCAAAAACAGTACCTTGAGGAACACCACAATATAATTTCTTTATTGAATAACAAAATAGTTAAACAGTTGAAAAAACATATATTCTGTGAGTATTTGAACACTGTCTGTCACAGTGTCATGTGAAGTACTACAATTGAGGATTTACCCATATCAGCCTGCATCAGTAAATCAAGTAAATCATTTAAATGTTGTCTTGTTATTAATAGTTTATTTTGTTTGATTTACAGGTAGCGTCATCTTTGTGCTGCCTGACCCAGTTTCTCCCAAAGAACAGGACGGTGCTTCGGCTTCTGGGACACACCTTTGCCACCCTGCCACTCAGCAAGTCTGTGGTGCTGAAGCTTAGTCTCCCATGCTTGCTGTATGTTTACCTTTTCTACCTGTTTTTCAGGTGAGTTTGGAATGGTACTTTACATGTTTTTCATTTATATGGGAAGTGATTCAAGCAATCTCAAGTTTCTTGTGTCTCTTCCTTTCTTTCTTCAGTATGGCAAGGATGCGTGGTTTTCGAGGGATTTACTGTTTCCTGGTACCTTACCTGGTGTGCTTCATGTGGTGTGAGTTCTCAGTGGTCCTGCTGCAGAATTCCTCCGCTGTGGGTCTCATTCGCACTTGCGTGGCCTACTTCCTTTTCTTATTTGCGCTGCCTGTTTTGGCTTTTGGCCTTGCCATCATGCTATTCATCCAAGTTTTCAAGTGGTTCCTTGAGTTGGAACTGACAAAGGTAATAGTTACCCTGGTTGTGTGTGCAATCCCGGTAACCCTGCGTCTTTGGACGCGCTTCAGCATGTCCATTCTGGATGTCTTTCGCTCTTTGACACAACGTGGCCCTGTCAAGCTCATATTACTCTGCATCTCCATGGTGATCTTGTTGTTTTCCATCTACGTGTACCACGCAGAAGGACAGAAGGTGTACAACTCCACCCTGACTTGGAAACAGTACAGCCAAGCATGTGGACCCCCTGCCTGGGAAACTAAAGGCATGGCCCAGACACAGATCTTCTGTAGCCACCTGAATGGACACAGAGTTACCTGGACTGGACGATTCAAGCATGTCCGTGTGGCCGAGACGGAGAACGGGGCACAGTCTGTCATTAACATGTTACCAGTCTTCATGGGAGATTGGTTGCGTTGCTTGTATGGTGAGACTTATCCTAAATGTGAGCCAAAGAACATCACAGTTGCAAACCTAACATCAGCCAGTCCTGCATCAACTTCTGTTCCACTGCACATGCTGCTTCGAATGCAAGAAGAAGAAGAAGAAATGTGTCAGATCAAGGCTTTGGCCAAACATACCTGCCATGTTAAACGCTTTGACAGCTATCGATTTGAGGTGACAGTTGGATTGATTCGTGAAGGAAGTGCAGAGACAGAAGACGCAGCCATGGACATAATCCTAATGGCCACTCATGAGTTCAGACAAGTATTGCTTAATCTAAGCCCTGGAAATATGGTGGAGTTCAGCACCAAGATAGAAGGTCGACTCGGAGCCAGAGCTCCAGCCTTTGAGTTGAAAGCCATCCACTGTTTAGACTGTGTTTCTTCACTTCTAGCTGGAGGCAGGCAGGTGAAGATAGAAAGAGACTGGAGACGTACCACAATGAGAGCCTTAAAGTTTGCATTTGATTTTTTCTTTTCTCCGTTCCTGTCAGCAAAAATATCCCCATAAGTGAAAAGAAAAACAATCAGAGCAGACAAAGCAACACTAACTCACTTAGTTTACAGTCTTCATGTTACCATGACACAAAAGACAAAATGTTGTTTGCATATTAATCAAACATGAATGTAAAGGTGTCCTGTTAATGCAGTGAAGTCTCACTGAAGTGAACGTCTTCCATACAAAAATGTTTAGAGGTTATTATTATTATTATTATTATTATTATTATTATTATTATTATTATTAATAAAGAATCCACTACTTTATTTACGAGCTTGCGTAGCAAAAAAATGAAAAAATATTTTATCATCAATTAAAACTCATAGCCAAGCTTCCCAGGAGCTACCATCTTGAATGTCACGCAAAGTGCATGATGTCACACGATTGCTCATTTAAGCTTGTCCAAGCTGATTTGTGTGAAACTTCAACACTTTATAGCTTTTGGTCTATTTAGAAGATTAAAGCAGAACTAAGTAACTTTTTCACCTTAATAAATCCTTCTTGTCATCTCTGTGAGGGTAATTCAAGTGTTTATGGGGTGATTGGGGGGTCTTTCATCACTCCCTGCTGTCTCTGGCCAGAAAACCGACCTTGCAACTTCACTTGCCTCCAACCTGGTGGCAAGACTTACTGCTTTACGGCAGCCCAAAACAAACTAATGCTAGATTATGACAAGCACACGGTTATCTATGAATTAACTTTTCTCAAACTTATATCATGGCGGAGCCAGCAAAAAAAAGGCAAAGAAGACCTTTATCCGAGGAACGAAGCAACTCCATGCAGTGACAGCTCAGCAGCAGTACACATGCAGCAATCACACACACATATGTTGCGGCAACAAGCACGCGCGCACACACTCGCAACCCAGCGCTCCATCGGGCAGCACACACACAAATATCCATCTATCTATCCATTCATCCATTCATTTTCAGAGCCGCTGTCAGCACATAAACACATCACACATATTTCCACACTCCCTTCGTATTACTCCCAAATCATTAATTTATTTTACTTGTCTCTCTTCCTTATACTGTTCACATGGTCACATCGGACTATATGTGTGAAAATACCCTTAATGTCACTGTTGTATTAGGATTTTTCAGTGATCGGTTGCTACCGTCTTGGGAGCGCAAAGGTGCGCATGTAGCTGTGGGGTGGGGCAGGAGGCGGGGGGTGCGGAGGGTTTCGACAGTCACATAACCAAAAGGGACCTTTAGGGGTAGCGCTAAGCATAAATTACTTAGTTCTGCTTTGAGAGAAGAAGCAACTTAATAAAATAAGAGGTAAAATGACAAAAAAATACAGGCTCATTCACATCATTGAAAAGTAATATAATAAGAAAACAATTTTTTATATTATTTTTATAATATTGTATTCAATTATTTTTCAAGGTTAGGCCTTTTTATATACATATATTGTATGATCTTCTAAAATATATTCATTATTTTCTATTTAATGAAGTGCCAGCATTTACCCACATTTTTGCTTTTTAAACCAACCTGTTTTAGCTAACAAGGTTTTGTCTTACCAGTGTTTTCCCAGATGTTTTAAATTATTTTGTTTATCTGAAGATGTTCAATTATATAGCTTCATATGTATTCCTAACCCTTTTGTTTGCCATACTGCAATTTTTTAGTCTTTAATAGCCTCCAGTTAGAGTCTTTGCTTTCATCCATTCACTTTT
Source organism: Gouania willdenowi (assembly GCF_900634775.1). Lineage (NCBI taxonomy): Eukaryota > Metazoa > Chordata > Actinopteri > Blenniiformes > Gobiesocidae > Gouania > Gouania willdenowi. The sequence goes on from NC_041044.1 coordinate 28,478,910, forward strand.
AGTTCACAACACTCACTATGCCATGAGCTATAAGGCACATGTGGATTCGATATAAAAGTTCTAAGTAATTTACCTGCTCACATTTTGAAATGGATTAGATTAAGTTGTGAAACCTTTACTTACTTTATAACTTAGAAGTAAATGCAATATTAAAAGATTTGTCATTAACTAAAAGCTAAAAACAGTGTTTCCACATTACAAGATAATTTTGTAATGCATGGGATATTCTGACGTATCTGTGAAGTACCGCAAAAATGTGAAAATGTTCTAGAATTCTTGTTGGTTTCAAACCCTAAAGCGCATTGTATTGCAAGTTACTTTAATAACTCCAACTACATATAAGTTGTTGTAATTTTTTTTATTTCAGAAGGGGTTTTCGTACATGTTTCAATCATGTATGAACTGCTTAATAAATGTGGACAAACAAGAAAAGAACACAATAAGTTTACAATCAATTTTCATGTTATTTATTAATGCACATTCCTTTCATTCGCTTCACTGACGTTTTTGATCTGCAAGGTTTACCTTTTTTTTAATCGCCTGATAAATATACACAATAGTAGCGCTGAGTAATGACAACATGCTGTTGGGGATGAGCCCAGGCGTTCCTATAATGTTTGATGTTGCCTCCCACTGTGTAAATCCTGTTTCTATTGGGAAGGCATAGGCATCATGGATGTACAATTCTTCAGCCAATTGATGTAATTTAACAGCAAAGATCAAATAATACATGGCAAAAGCAAAACTCACGATTCACTAAAGACAGTCAACATAAATATCTGTGCACAATGGTTTTGAATTGAGAGTTTTACGGTGGAGAGAAACAGATTAGTGAAATTAATTGGTGGTAATTTACTTAATTTTTATAGGTTTAGATTCAGTTTTAGTTATCTAAATTTTCAGTTTTCCAGCTTATTCCTAAGGGTGCTTTTTGATTATGAAAAACTACAGCTTTTTAAAAAAAATGATTTAATGATTATGGCTATATTTTTTTTAGGTTTTTACTATAATCATAATCATAATTGATTGTTATTTAAGTTAAAGTTATTGTTTTATCCTTGAATAATAGGGAAAAGCACAAATCCAGCACTCTTATTGTGAAAGGTTTGAACAGGAAGTTGCTGTTCCTTTTGTAGTACAATGAAGAGAAAGTTTACTATCTGCTTCAGCATTTCCAACTGCTTTTGCTGTATCACTTGTTCATTCGTCCTGCAGAATGGTGCACCTATCAGGAGGAAGTAGCAGCCCCAGGAATAAGGTGGATAACAATATGACATTATATAATTGTGGAGAGAAACTTGATTCCTTCCAACTCTGCTCTTACACTACGACTCAAATTGCTACTGCATCCAATAATCCCATCAGGGCAAAGGTCACTTGAAATAAAAAGTACATCACTGTAAACAATCAAATGTTGACACATTTCAGTTTAACACAGACATCACCTCACTGCTATACATTGTTGACTTTCAGTGTCGTTCCTCGAGGAAGCGTGTGGCACTGTGAGGTATATTGACATTAGGAACTTGTGATATGATTAATTCACACAATGAAATATTTCACTGATGATTACTTCTCAACCTTAAACACGCTTAGACACCAACTTAATAGATAAAGCTTTGATGAACTGAATCCAGGTCTCAATTGCAACAGTGTGCTTGGAGTCCTCTATTTGATTGTATGACCCCTTTAAACAATGTGCTTATGCATTATAAAATGAACACTGCTCGATTTAAATTGGCAAACTTGTGGGAAAACAGAAGTCATACTTTAGAGCTGATCTTAATACTTCTCCAATTTCAGCAAGAAACCAATGTTTTTTTAAGTTGCAATTCTTTGGCAAGAACGGAAACCATTAAGCCAATACAGTATACAAAACAAAACAGTAAAGATTAGATTTGTGCAAAATGACTCCTGCTCTCTTTGCAGCTTGTGATAAGTAGGGTAGAATAAAATATTTAATATTATAATTTGACAGCCTTTTATTAAATAGATATTCATATTCTCTTTATGCACATCTTTAAGCAATCTGTTCGTGTAAAACTTGAAACTGGTGTCGGTTTGAAAAGAAACAAGAACACTGAATATTTACAACTTACAATAAAAGGAGTGAATACATTAATGTGTCTGTAGAAGAAGAGCTTATATTTTGAAGCGGGAATGCTGTGGGTGGCGATATGTTCTGTAAGTGCTATTATTGCAAAGTGAATAGGGTCAGTATTATGGGCCACTTATACTGTACGTGCATTCTCCAGAAGCACTGCTCCAAAGGAGAAGTTAATTTACTGTTATTAATCTACAGACACATGAACATCGTCCGTAACATTCCACGATGCACTGACAGGTTACGCTGTCATTTTGGATCTAAGTATGGTTTTTTTTAAGCACTGGACATTCCATCTTTGTTGCTACCTTGCACATCTTTCATGTGATGTAAAAAGTTACCAAAGCATGTTAGTGAAGGGTACAACATTGCATGATTAACAGCAGCAACAGAGTCAATACAGATGCTGAGGCGTCCCTGCGCCTCTTTTACTGCCACTACAGTGGGACAGTAAGGCTAGCATCATCATAAAAATTGCAGTACAGTGTCGATGTGTGGTGAGGCTATCAGTTCATCTCAGTGTTTGTTCAAATCAATATCCATTTTGTATTTGAGGAAAAAAGGATAACAAACTAATGAGATATTGTCACCTTAGAATCGTTCCAATCTTGTGTCGATCCGGGATGTCAGTATCTGACTCATGAGCTTGGTCATCTCATTAATGCATTCTCCGAAACATTACAATACATATGAGTCACTGATTGCGTTTCCATGACAACTCGATTAAAGAGTTGCACCTGCCAAAGCTGATATTCCCAGTCCTGTCACTGCGTCTCAGGGTTGACTCGATCCTGGAAAATGTACAGGTTGTTGGTGGCTGCGATGGCAATTATGTTCTCAGATGGGTGCCAAGCCATGTGCAGAATCTTTTTGGTGAAGTCCAGGCTGTCAACGCCCATGTCGCCACGACGACGCTTACCACCAGTATACACGCGCCGGGTCCTCAGAACAGCCCGCGGCTTGCTGCTTTCGCGCCACGCCTCCAAAGTTACGCCCCGGCCGGTCTCCCTGTCGAACATCCGGAAGAAGTTGTTGTACGCCCCCGTCATAATCACACTGAGGGAGACGGAGGAAAATAATAAGATGTGAGTCCGTGTGGGTAAAACAGAGAAAGCACAAAATAGGAAGAACACATAAGCACAAGCATTGCTTTGATGCCTGGAAGACTTGACACTGATTTAAATGTCAGAGAAACACTTCATCATAGCACACATTGTTAGTGTCCCCTATGCTTACCTGTCTGAGCTGTTCCAGACACACTCAAACTTGTCAAAGATGCAATCATTTTCATACAGGGAACAAAGTTTACTTCTTAGATATTCATGGACCTGGAAAAAATGAAGACAAACAACCTTTAGAACGTGCCTTTAACATGATGTTAATAATGATCAACAAACTCCAGGGTGTTTGAGAATTTGTTGACATTTCAATTTCCTTTGATTTCCTTTCGTGTGTAGTAAGCCGGGTTGGTACAGGCATTGAAAAAATGAAAACACATGTCACAATTCCTAACATTTATTTGGGCCTGGGAGTGTGAGGGTTGTTCAGTGTCTTATCTGTTCATATCACTGCACACCTCTCGACTGAGGCTTCAGATGTTGTTCCTGGAATCATGTTAGATCCTGTCTCCCATTTGCCAGTCACTGCCCCGAGTGCTCGCACTACCACAGGGACCACATGGGCTGTGACCTTCCACATCTGCTCCAGATGTTCTATGAGCCTTTGGTACTCTTACACTTTGTTGTGTTCCATCTTCCTGATGTCGCAGTCGGCTGCTATCCTCACATATACGACCACTGCCCTCTGCTAGTGTTTGTCAACTACTGCTATGTCTGATTTGTCATTAGTTGCATTTATATATATATATATATATTTTTTTTTTTTTTTTTTAAAGCCCACTAAATGTAGGTGAAGCTTAGCCTTGTCTAGTGTCATAGTCACATGCGCTATCCTTGCCTACAATGATTATTGGGAAAGTTGTTTTCAAGCTCTTCATGCAAACGTAGCAAACATTTACATACAGCTAATAAAAAAAAAAAAAAAGGTTTGAAGCTACATTTAAGATTATAATGAAAGTACTGGTATTATTTCAAAGGCAATAGCTCAGGTGAACAACACAGTGTATTTTAATGTAAACAATACATTGGCAATTCATTGTTTTTGGGCAGATACAGGATGCATCCCTACATTACAGCTATGGCTGCACAATTATGGCCAAAATGATAATCACGATTATTTTTGATAAATACATTTAGAGGTCGACCAATATATGGACTTTTTTCAAGATCAGCCATCTGCATATTTTTTAATTTTTAATTTTATTTCGCACTTTACAGTAGCCATCAAAGGAAAAAAATAACAAAAAACATCCATTCGAATGTATAAATATACAACAACAACAACAAAAAAGTAATCATAATAATAGCATGTGCATGGGAGAGGTAGAAGCCAATAGCCTTACAATTAAAAAGCCGATATAATCGGATAAGGATATAATATAATAGTGCCTGATTAAATGTCCTTATATAAGGATATTTGATCAGGCACCCGTGTGGGCAGCCACAGCCACTGCTTGACTGACGGAAGGACCCCGCATTCATATGAGTGTTTCAATTGTCTTTCATAATCAATATGCTTTAAAAAAAAAAAAAGTATATCGGCCTCAAGTATCGGCTTCCAAAATCTGCTTTAGATATCGGCCATCGGCTGAAATTCTTTTTTTTTTTTTATCGGTATCTGCATTGGCCTTTGAAAATCCCATTCACAATTATATCACATTATAATCTCAATTATTTATCATGTTAGGGAAAAAATCTGTTCTTATTACACTTTTAAACAAACACTATGTGTACAGTTTACAATTCAAAATGAAGTTTTAAATAAGAATTGTACTAAAAAAAAAAATCTGGAAAAAATTAACCCAAGAATTTAAAATGTACCAAAGGCTAACAAAATAAATACATTATTAGGAAGTATCTATATTTTAAATGTAAATATTGTAGACGATAAGATTTATTTAATCGTGACAAACAAATTGGTGATCACGATTAAAATTTGATTAATTGTGCAGCACTAATTACAGCACTGTTGCTATTTGTGTGTAAGTGAGTGTTCTCATATTGTGACAGTGTAAAGAACTAAGAGACCTAGGTAATGAGGGACCCATATATTGGTGAAATTAATTTAGTAAGCACCTGCTGTATTTTAATGCTGAGAAAACTAAGGCCACCAAATGTTGTACTTATATGAAAGATACAAGTAGAGCATCACTACAGATCATAAATGTTGTGGCGTTACCTGGTATGTCTCTACTGGGCCTTTATCCATATGCAGGTCCCACACCTTAGCGGTGAGGTAGTCCCGGGTCAACAAATAGCGACCGCTGTGGCTGAACTTCACATCTGATACGGAGGAAATAATCTCTGAGAAGAAAGACCGGCTTCCTGGATCCTCGGGTTCCTCAAAAACTACACACAGAGGAAAACCATGGGATTTAGAGATTAATAGCAATTATTTAAAAACTATAAAAACAAGCTGGTTCCTAATATTTAACTCCACACACAAAAAAAATAAGAATGTGAAAGATCTTTTTAGTCTCAGAACACGCTTACGTTTGGTGTGTTTGTCACAGAGTGCAGAGGCTCTCATATCACAGAGGCGCAGTGTTCCTTTGCTGCTGCTGTACACAAACAGGTGGCAGTGCTGCGGGTGGAACTCTGCAGCTGTTATCACCTCCGTCAGGTCCTCCATGTTGGCTGGTTTGATGTCTACGATGTCTAAAAAGAGGGTTTGTTAAGGAGCTTATGACATAGAGCAGTGGTTCCCAAACTTTTCCCAGTCCCGTACCCCTTCAGACATTTAACCTGAAGCCTTGTACCCCCTTCTTCTGCACACTTAAAATACATAATAATGTCATGTCATATACAATGTAGGCAGACAGTGAAATTTGCCCTTGAATTTTACCTAATATATGTCTAATTCAGAATTATAACTTATTTGATTTATTTAATTTTTTAACCTACTGGCATTTTCAGTAATAAACAAATCTCTTTTTTTTTTGGAAAATATATATATCATATTTGATATCTTTTTTTTATGAGATAGTTTCTCTGTCTGAGGGGGCTTTGCATGACTTGTGGAAATGCATGGAGGCTCCTGACTGCTGGTTGATTTATATTCTAGTTTCCAATGTTGTCAGGCTGTTTTTAATTTTTTTTCACGTACCCCCAATGACAATTTGAGTAACCCTGGGGATACCCGTACCCCACTTTGGGAACCTAGGACATAGAGAATCCCAGCCCAATAAACCTTGAAGTGCAGAGTTTGGGTTACTTGATTTACTATTACCAGACAGGTTACATAAGCTGGGCTCACACTCCCTTTATAATCACCGGCTAAAAATTACACCCAAACCCACCACTCAAATCTGCCTGCACACTATTTCCCCCATGTTCTATTTATGGTAATCCTGTGTGAGTCCAAAGTGTACTGCAAAATAAATTATTTAAACTTTCCTTCAATAGATGCCTCTATGGTTTTCTAGGTCATCTTCCATTTGAATAGGAAATCACTGAATGCCACCAACTCAACATGCTACAATGTCAGTGAATACACACAACAACCCAGTTACAACACCCTGGTTAAAGCATGTAAATCCATACATAGACGTGTGCTGTTTATACTTTAAATATTAATCCCAGATAAATTCAGATGTGCAGCAAAGTGTGTAGAGAGCACATGAGGAGGAACTTCTCTCTTTGTTTTCAGGCATGCATTAGGTTGTGTTGTTTTTCTCCTTGAAGGCTGCAGCAAGGATGAATTAATTAGATATTGCTCACTATTTAAAAATTCTATTCCTTGCGCATATAGTAATTTACTTTGCTTCAAGCTAAAAAATTAATGAAAAAATATTATAAATGATTCAAATGAACTAATGGGCCAAATAAAAATAGGGATGTAATGAATGCTGTTGTTTTTTGGGGTTTTTTTTTTTATTTTTTAAATGAAAGATAATTATCATATGCACTTGGTACAAAAACCATAATTAATTTTTGTCTTTTCTGATCAGCATGATTTACATCATGTCCAGTTCATTCAAAATCAGCATCTGATAGGATAAAATTTTAACTGATATAATTTTTAGCCATATTTTGATGGCATAAGGCCCAAGTGAAACAGAAGATGAGTCTTAATTATTTTAAAACATTTTAAAAACCTATACCTGTTTTTCATTCAATTGTTGATCTCATCCACTAACTGATACCAGTGTGCCCCCAAAAACACTACCAATGTGACTTTTCCTGTGTTTTCAAATATTGAAAACCTTTAAAAAAACAATGATAAATGTTGATATTTTGATTGTTCAGGGAAACACCTGAAAATGGCCAAAATCAAAACAAAGTCACATCATGGGAAAAACAATCAACAAACCAAAACAAAAATGGCGTCAAATGAATCAATCTCTTGTCATAGATTGCAATGCATACCTTGGATTTATTGATCTATGATAACTAAACTGTCTTTTTCTGTTTTGTTTTTTTTTTTTTTTAATGTTAGTTATTATCCCCAGCAGCTTTAAGAGAGTAACAAATGTGTAGCACACTGCAAGCTACCAGGCATCATGCCAGAGAGGGGTTTTTGCTTTTCAACAACTGTGAAATGAGCAAAAAGAACAACTTAAGAAGACAAATCCGGCACCAGCTTTGCCAAAAAACATTTTAGGTGAAACAAAACTGAGCTAAATAGCATCAACACTCATTTCTTTTTAGATAAATAATAAAGCAGCTTCCTAGAAAAGGTAATCCTGCATGAATGTATCTTCAGATTGGAATCAAATTGCTTTTAACAAACACCGGTAAAGGATACTGAAACTTCGGTCTGTGATGCCCAGGTGCCACATATTGATGCGGAGGTCATCAGCAGACAGGTAGGTCTCTCCGTCACTATTGACTGAGATTGAGTTGACGTGATAAGTATGGCCATTAGAAAACACTCGTCTGGGACGAACTTCTACCATGAGATCTGTTGGTTTCAAAACTGGCACCTTCAGGAGAGAAATGTTAAGGTTTAGAAAAAAACAAAGACACAACAGAAACCTTATAGATCCAGACACAAGGATTATATATATATATATATATGTATGTCCACTAAGACAAACACTAACCTTATGGATCAAATATAACTTTGATATTGATACACAATACATTTAATGGAAGCAGATGGTAGAGCATGGTGGTGTGTGTGCGTGTGCGTGTACCTGCAGAGAGGTGATAGTTGAGATGTCCTTGAGCCGTCCCTCCTCATCTTTCAGGTTGTAGCCCTCTGGTCTCTTGTCTCTCTCACTCACCTTCCACAGTTTAACAGTCTTATCTGTGAAAGGCCACATACACGGTTCTCCCATCAGAGCATGTTAATTAGGTTTAGAGACAACTGAAGGTAATTGCTGGGGAAAACCTAAACAGCTTCTACTCAGTGCAACTGTATCAGCGTGGAGCAGTTACATTTCAAATGACATAATAAATTGGATCAAGTTTTTTAATCTAATAACCCTGAAAAGCATTGAGTAAAATTCTCCAAGGAAAAAAATGACTGAGCATTTAACTTCTAGAATCTAAACTTTTACATTTTCCTTTTTAGAAATATACAAATTGAATTTCTAGCATTGCCAGAAATACATGAATAAATGTGTCTAAAACCATAAATAATAATAGTACATATTGTAATATTAAAATAAAAATGTAGGGTTTCAAAAAATGTGGAGAAAAAAAACAAACAATTTTAATCAAATAATATAGTAGATTGATTCTTGACTTTTAGTAGATGATGATGAACAAATGAAAACCTTGTGTGATTTCGTCAATATAAAAAATTGCCAACATCAAAAGTGTATTTAAAAGCATAAATCTTCCTCTTTGTGACCTTTAATGCAAACCTGACAGTTTCTCACCGTTGGTGGACAGGAGGAAATGGGCAGCATTCTGCTGTGGCAGCCATCTGATCTTGTTGATTTTTTCTTCTATCTCCAGACTCTTCAGGTAATCAAAGTCTGGCTCGTGGCTCTGGAACGTGCTGTAGACGTTGTACTCCCCGGAGTCACCAATATCTCCCACCTCCTCTGACTCCCCTTTTGACTGCCAACGCAAATAAAACAATAACAACAAAAATCAACTTTCATTTAACAATTCTATAGAAAATGTAAAAGCGTATCTATTAAAATTTGTTTGTAGGAGTAAAGATTTAATGATTCATTCAGGAAACTAACATCAATCTCTCTTTGAAAGATGACCACTCGGCCACCTTTATCCCCTGTGGCCAGCAGATCCCCTGTCTGGTTAAACTCCACCGTAGAGATGACATCAGCTGAGAGGGAGACAGAGAAATGAGTCAAAATTAAGTCAGGAATAATTAAAAATACAGATAGGAATGAAAAGAGTAAGAAATGAAAGACCATAATTGTTCATAGGGCCTAAATAAAAGAATTGGGTAAGGAGAGTTTACATGAGCAGTTCAAACAGTTGCAGATTTAGTATCTACTTTTACACTTTACTTAAAGTTTCATACATACGGCTAACATTACCATTACCATTATCTGTCATTAGCATGAATAAGGTGTCGTGAAGTCTGTCATTAAGTGTTGTTCCCTAAATTGTGACACCTTTGGAACTGTTCGCACTTTTGGGGTTAGCTGGAGGGATCTAGTGGGGTTAGGTAAGGATAGGGTTAGGGTAAGGTTATGGTTAGAGTTACGGTTAGGGTTAGTGGTTAGGGTTAAAGGGATAGTTCGCCTATTTAAGACATGACGTTGTATGCAATCCTCACCAGCACTATAGTGCATACACATTGTCTCACTCAGTGGTCACCTCCCTGGTCCGAGTTCTAGCCGCTTGAAGTTGTTCAAGAAAGTAGTCCCGGTTAGTTTCCGGGGCCACAAAACTGTGCGTTTTTAATAGAAAAAAATATATGCGTTTGAAAGCTTGATTCATTTACATCACAAAACCGCCCACAAAAAAAATTAATACCTCCAGTTTTAATCGGCACTATTTTCTCTTCCGTTTCCATCAACCCGCGCTGCCGTCAACGTCAGCTCGCATGTTCCGATAATAGGGTTTACACACTCGAATAGCAACGACGGAAGACCGAAGCAAGAGAAAGTAAAACGTACGTACATTAACAATGGTACGAACTTGTAAATTCCCAGGTTGTGACCACAAAAATGTGCCGGGATCACCGTTCAACTTCCATCGTTTTCCAGTTTCTGATATAACTATGAGACAGCTTTGGCTGGTTGCCATCGGCGGAGTCAGACATGTTGTCCGCGAGTCGCGCTATCAACAGCTGATGGGATTAGGCGCACCGATGACGTTGACGGCAGCGCGGATTGATGGAAACGGAAGAGAAAATAGTGCCGATTAAAACTGGAGGTATGAATTTTTTTTGTGGGCGGTTTTGTGATGTAAATGAATCAATCTTTCAAACGCATATATTTTTTTCTATTAAAAACGCACAGTTTTGTGGCCCCGGAAACTAACCGGGACTACTTTCTTGAACAACTTCAAGCGGCCAGAACTCGGACCAGGGAGGTGACCACTGAGTGAGACAATGTGTATGCACTATAGTGCTGGTGAGGATTGCATACAACGTCATGTCTTAAATAGGCGAACTATCCTTTTAATGCCAGCCTTATGTATGAAATCCAAGTAAAGTGTTACCCACTTTTGGTCTCATTCCTATCAAAAAAGTGTTAAATGTCGTGGTTCTTTCCAAGATGCAGAAATAGTGAAGCTGAGTTGAATCATAACTGTGTGATATCTGACATCACAGGTCTTGTCTTTTACCTTCAGTGACGTAGTCTCGCAGGAAGGTGTGGTTAATTTTGGGGCTCTCAGCGTCCTCGCCCATCTGAAGCTGAGGGAGGGTGACCCGCCAGTGCGCCCGTCCTGAGGGGAAGGGTCCAATCCGTAATCTCTCTCCCCACCCAGCCTCCGCCCATGCTGCTTGGGCCTAGCGGAGTAGCCTGGAACAAGGCATCCTGGGAAATCAGCCGACCGGAAGAAGTAGCATGAAGAGGAGATGGAAATGAAGAGATGAGATAGGGGCAAGAATTGAGGGTTACAAAGGAGAGGAAGGAGGGTGAGAGGAAAGCAAAACCCAAAGGACAGAGGGAGGCAAAGTGGGTGGATATGCCTGAGAAAGCCTGAATGTGACCTTAGACATTCAACCATCTCCCAATCACCCATGTGATTTTCTAGGCCTTAAGATAAAAGGAGACAACAAACTAGAGCAGAAAGCCGGACAGTATGATTTACGGATGGGAACCAACGATGAGTAAAAGACTAACACTAAGTGACGATGCAAAAATCCAGAGTATTTAGTTCAGCTGTGTCAGAGATGGTAAAGGATGTCAGGGTGTGGTATTCCTGCCTGCCTACCTCCTCCATATCTGCTCGCTGTCTTTCGCTCTATTTTCCACACACGTACTCAAAGATGCACACACATCTCAGATAGTCCTTGACGGGAATCAGAAGAGAACGCAATCTCCTTCCCGTGCTGCAAGAGGGAGGGAGGGAGGCCTCAGCACACCTACCAGTAGGTTGCTGATGCTGCTGATGATGCTGATGCTGCTGATGCTGCTGCTATGCTCTCTGCTGGCGTGTCCACAATCTTCTGCTCCACGAACTCAGGCAGGCCTGTGCGTCTGTTGGAAGGAGAAAAGGAGGGATAGAGAAGAGTAGGTGTGAGGGTGATGGTGAGAGGAGAGGAGGCAAAAGAGGAGAAAAAGAGAAAGAGGGGTAAAGAGGGGGATGGAGGTCCGCTGCGCGCTGATGCCGAGGATCTGATTCTGTGCAGCATCCACTGTGTCATGGCAGCCTTCTCTAAGTGTAGCCAATCATGGCCTAGCTGTCACTGGTGGACCCACCCACTGCAGGTGATGGAATAATAAAGACCAGCAGAGGGAGTCCTTCAATACTGTGAGACATTTAAAATGCTGATCATCTCAGGCTCCCTGTTAGTGCTGCAGAATTTGAAATGAATTGAGCAAGTGTTGTCTACAGTCAAATATTTATAATAAAACTATAACATTTGTATGCCTATGCCTGATGTAAACTCCATTACTCAATTGAAATGTGAGACTGATTTAATTCTGACACAATATTGTAAAGCCTTAGTTCTTGTTGCAGCAAAGTGGGCTATTCACTAACCATTCACTAAACAAGAAGCCCTCTAAAAATGAAAATGTGTGAATGTACCAAAGTATCTATATGTATATCTTTAAATCTGGACAAAAAAAAATTGTAATTTTTGTCACTCATTGAAGTTTTAAACAAACAAAAAACATAGTGTTTTGTAGGATTCTTTTTTTTTTAGGTTGATCTTACCTTCACACTTATTTTTGTCAGTATAGTTATTGTAGTAGCATTAATTGTGTTAGATATAGTATTTATTTGGCAGTGGTATATGTCTAAAGCATGTCTAAATATGTCTAAATTATTTTCATTGAAGGGCCAAAAATTTATTTTGCTGGAGGGCAAACAACCCCCGGTGCTATTGGTGTGGTTACCGAAGTTCAAGTATGTAGCGTTTTAGGGTTAGGATTGGGGATAGGTTTAGGGTTAGGGTTAAGGTAAGGTTTAGTCTTAGTCACGCGACCTAAACTGGCCAATGACTGACCTATCACGTGACGTAAACTGACCAAATAGGGGCGCTGCGTACGGGTAGAATGTCGGTATATTGATACAGCAACCATACGGATAGCCACAGCCAATAAAATATGCCGTTAACTTCACTGTGCAAAATAAACACTGGAAGTAGTTTGAACTTGAAGAACACTTTTCTTTAATGTGTTTCATGGTATACAATTATGAAACATCTAAATGTCTTCAAAGACATTTAGTACAATATAAATTCAACAAAATGGGAGACACATACCTCGCCAATAGAACCAAAACACAACAATTTGCACTGCCTTAAACAATCCTTTAAAACACGAGAAAAATAATTTAATTGGACATCAGCTTTAGATCACTGTACTGTATTGTATATTCAATATTTCAATTTCAAATATGGACAACGGGTCAAAACTAATCACTTGTGGGCCAACTTCGGCACGCGGGCACCAGATTAGACGCCCCTGGTCTAAAGTATTTTCCACACAAAATTACAAAGATGATCAGGTATAGCAAGGGTGTCAAACTCATTTTAGATCTGGGGCCAAATACGGAGCAGTTTGAACTCAAATAGTCAGCAGATTAATTTCAAACTTAATGTGCTCAAGTTTGCATTTCTATGTATAAATGATCTATAAAGTACGTAAAGTACCATCAATATGCAAGCAAGAAATGACAGAAATTAGTCCCTGCAGGTTCTTCACTATATTAAGTGAGCATATTCTATTTAATTGCAGAAGTTTTGTTGAATAATCTTTTGGAAAAAGTAAAGGATTTTGGAAAAATTGAGAGTTCTTTCCATAATTAGAGACTAAAATGACTGCTATTATGTGATATAAGCATGGAAAAACTGGGAGCCCTGCAAATATTGTGGAGTTCCATTGAATTTGTGTATTTGGAGGGGCTGTCTACAATAGAATTAGATAGTAATTTACACAATGATTGGATTGACATGGTTTCTCTGTCATTTTAACTTTCTCTTGCAGGCCACATTGGAGGCTCTAAAGGACAGGATTTTTATTAAAAAAAATGTATAGTTATGAGTTACTGTCATAGTTATGAGATACTAAGTCATGATTAAGAGATACGATCTCATATAAGATAGTATGAGATAATATCTTATAAGTATGACTTTAATTTTTTTATTATTTTATTTTGAAATAAAAAATCTAAGTTATAGTTATGAGATACAAAGTCACAATTATGCGATAGTATGTCATATAACATAGTATGAGATAGAATCTAATAATTATTATATAGATTTTTTTTTTTTTTTTTTAATTCTAAATTTTATTTTACCTTTCCTAGTTTTTTTTTTTTTTAGTGGCGGGAACGGGCTTCCATACTAAAAATTACACAAATGTAAAATGAATGTCATCGCTGTGCACAGCGATGACATTCATTTTATATTTGTTTAATTTTGCACAGTGCACGTGGTGTGCACTCAACACAAAGTAAATGTAGATGCTTACTATTAGGGTGTTGTTGTTTTTAAGGGTATTACTGCAATACAATAAATGAACAGACTCACTTTCTGCCATATATTGGCCGTGATTTATAATTAATGGACTCCGCCCATTGGTTCCTTAAAGTTCAGAGCAGTTTACTGAATAAACCGAAGCGCCAGATGGGCTAAATAAAAGTCAGGAGATTACTCTGACGCAGTCGTATCCAAGGGCTCCTTCACCGTAATCGCCATCACGTCACAGTCCGCCTTGGTGTTCCCTGGCACGGCAGGTGTTTCCTCGAGGATAAGTCCCTCAACACTACGGGGTGACCTCTTTTCACTCTATTTTAGCCGAGGGATGCCCTGTCTGCGCTCACACCAGCAGCACTCAATGGAGCGCACAGACGTGACTCCTGGGACTTCTTCTGAAGCCGACACAGAGACTTCCTTCAGCCGGGAGACGGTGAGGGACTCCCCGATGGTTTCGGGCCTGGGCTGGTTCTTCTCCCCGCAGTGGAGCCCGTGGTCCAAGCCGCGCAGAGCCAGCTTTGGAGGTGGTATGAGGAGTGACCAGGTGGAAGCTTGGTTAGATGATCATTCCGACTTTACACGGGACTACTTTAAGAGAGCTACTTCAGCGTAAGATATTACTGTCTCTTTTACTTCTACTTTTTGGGGGGAAAAAGAGCATAGATCCTAGTCTCATCCAATTCTGTCTCCCACAATAGTTAGGCTACTCCTGATGTGTGCCTGGGACATTTTCTGTCTTTAACACCATGCACTTAACCATTGCTAATTCTGGGTGAAGTGCAAATTCTAGACTTCACTTTTTGCTTTTAATGATCTACAAATGAGCAGTATTGGAGAAATCTTATTAACAATCAAGGCCTAATATATCTGTGTGCAAAATCGATCAGTGGGCTGGGTTAGACTTGGGTTTGGCAGTAAACAGAAACATATATTTCTCTCCTTAGTTGAAAAAAAATAAAATAATGCAGTCCTAACCTCGGCCTCAATTCAGCTGGAGATGCAACCATAGCCTACAATGAGACAGTTTTTTTTATTTAGTTGTTACTTTCCTTCAAGGCAATATCGGTGGCTTCTGCTAAAAATCATTAATATATATCGATCGCCTGGTATTGTCAATACACCACCCTCACGTACAGTTGTAGACATTTTAACAAATTGTGATCGATTACCAACTTATTTTCGGTCTGCATGCTCAGGGTCATGAATTTGATTCCGGGTTTAGTTCAATACCCGATTAAAGGTGATATTTCCATATTTCTGTCTGTCACTCAAATGATCATTACTTATTTTATAATGTATTATGGTATTATAATTATGCATACAACAGTGACGTGCCGTGACCACTAGGGTTGGGTAGGCACGTTGCATATCGAGAACACCAATGACAATTTCATATGTTTATGCTGTCAAGTGTTAATTCAATTCAAATCAATTTTATTTGTATAAAGCAATTTACAACAAAGTCATCTCAATGCGCTTATCAAAATATAAAATTCATAATAAGAAAGAAAAAACCCAACAAGATCCACATGAACAAGCATTTAGCCATCTAACAAAATCAACATCGTAAACACCATTAAAGAAACATAAACAATTATTTTATATAGCCTCCATACTCTCCCAACAAGATATATCTCATGACACGGCAGCGCATCTGTTGTTTGTGTTGGAAACACAAAAAGACGGAGAAAATGACAAAAACAACTCAGAACAGCCTCAGTGAGGAGCATCCACAAAGCCAATCCTTCCTTTTGTACAATTCACTGTCTAAAAGCTGTCGTTTTTCCTCAAAAAAAAGTTTCTCTATTCCTCTATCATCTCTGGCGCTGTCATCATGACTGTAGTGTTATCCCACCCACTAGCTAGAGAACGTAGCAGCAGCGGTCACGTGGTATCTATTCACTAATGTACTGTAAACTTACTTATAGCATTTAGCATAGCACGGTTACGTGCAAAGGCAGCTCTATACGCAGACATTGCACGTAAATGGTTGTCATCTTGAGGACCTGACTGCGCATGCACATACACGTAAAAACATGCAATGGGAACGAAGGCAGAGGAGCAACGTGCCTTTGGGAGGGTCGTGGCCTCCCTCTGCCTTACAGCGGATTAAAAAAAAAAAAAAAAGACTGTGCAGCCGTTCCAGGAAATAGCACTGTTTAGTAATTTGGGCTATGAAATGCACAAAATGTGGACACTTTGAAACTTACTGCACCTCAGGGGACCCCTCTGTGAAACTCCTGAAGTTTGCAGATGACACCACCGTCATCGGTCTCATCCGGGACGGGGACGAGTCTGCCTTCAGACGGGAGGTGGAACAGCTGGCTCTTTGGTGCAGTCAGAACCACCTGGAACTGAACCCGCTCAAGACCGTGGAGATGTCAGTGGACTTCAGAAGAAATCCCCCCCCACTCCCCCCCCTTACCATTTTAAATAGGGAATTGGCTACCGTGGACTCCTTCAGGTTCTTGGGATCCACAATCTTACAGGACCTGAAGTGGACCTCCCACATAGACTCAACCAGGAAAAAGGCACAGCAGAGGATGTACTTCCTGCGTCAGCTGAGGAAGTTCAACCTGCCCCAGGAGCTGCTGATCATGTTCTACACCTCCATCATTCAATCTGTTCTGTGCACCTCCATCACTGTCTGGTTTGGATCTTCAACCAAACTAGACAGACACAGACTACAAAGGATAGTCAGGACTGCAGAAAAGATCATTGGTGTTGATCTGCCCTCCATCCAAGACTTATACCTGTCCAGGGTCAGGAAACGGGCAGGTAGCATCACTGCAGACCCCTCACACCCTGCACACAATCTGTTTAAACTCCTCCCCTCTGGCAGACGCTACAGATCACTGTACGCCAAAACAACCCGCCATAAAAACAGTTTCTTCCCCCAGGCTGTCACTCTGATCAACACTAAACAGTCAAAGAGTGTCAGTCCTGTTTCTGTGGAAAAACCCTGGAACCAAACATAACAACCCTGGATCAATCTGACACTGAGAATGTTCATGTACATACCTTTAATTTAAATGTTCTCCTGCACTACTTATCAATGCTCTACTGCACTATTTTCCTTTTATTATTATTATATTTTATTATTATCTTTCTTTTCTATTATTTTTTTCCTTCTTTTTATCTTATTTTTTTTTTTTTTTTATTTTGTATTTGTTTATTTTTTTTTATACTATTACTATTATTATTATTATTATTATTATTATTATCATCTTGTTATTTGCACATTCTAGTCTAACTACTGTTTATATTTATACTTATGTTTATACTTATTATCATCTCTTCTAGTTGATTGTTTATTATTGAATGTTTCACTATTGGAGAGAGCACAGTTGACCGAGTCAAATTCCTCGTGTGTACAACATACACTTGGCCAATAAAGATGATTCTGATTCTGATTCTGATTCTGATTATAGGTACTGTAGGCTATTGGAAATGGAAAAATAAATAATTTATAATTATATTATAATTAAAAAAAACTAAATTATAAATAAAACAAATAATTAAAATATCAATTCACCTGGGTAGGCACTGCCTACCTTGCCTTCCCTCATGGCACGTCACTGGCATACAACATGGTTAAGTTAGTATATAATACAATTTACCAATGTTCCCTGATATAATATCCCTCCACTCACAACCTCCTTCCTTCGACACTATTGTGTGCCTGTAGAACAATGAAAGCCATCTTTAGCATAGATTTGATCAAATATAGAGATTAGGCAATGTTTATGAGCATTATTTATGTCATACCTCACACTACATTTGAATTGCAATGTTAAAGCACTCTTGCGGAACTCTTTACCCACAGGTAAGTATTGGTCGGAAGGGGGGTAAATATCAGACACTACATATATTTTTCATTCTGTGTGATTTCAGGACCAGTGGCCAGGCCGAAGTGACATCCACGTTGTCCACGTTTCCTCGAAGTAACTCTGATCAGTCTGACCTCTCTAAAAAGACCACTTGTTCCCGAAGTTCATCTTCACGGTCTAGGTCACACCTGACCATCTCATCTGCAGCAGACCGGCTCGCCCCCTTTGCTTTGAATCTCACCACACCAGAGTGGACGGATCGCTTCTGTTCAGACGTACTCAGAAGTCACTCCCCTTGCTGTCCTCGCTCTCCTCGCTCTGCTCACTCCTCTCGTTTCTCTTTCTCCCCTTGTCGTCCACTATCTCCAATTTGCCCAAGCTCCCCTGACTTTCCTAGCTCTCCTTATCTGTTAACACCCACAGTTACAAAGACTCCAGCCTGTGCTCATGGGGAAGGCTGTCCATGGATGATGGGAATGCTGGGGGGAGGCCTGAGCTGCGTGGTGTCTGTAGCAGATCTCTGTCAGTCAGTCGTCCTTCATACTGGGATGCTGCTGGGAGCCGAGGGGACTTCACTTGCTCTCGTAAGGAAAGACTGCGATGGAAAAAGAAATCTGGAGGTGTTAACGCCACTAACAGCATTGGGTTGTGTGAACGAGGAAACCTTATATAGCCAAGCACACAGAGAACTGGTAAAGGGGCTCATGGGGTGTGTGTTGGCCACAAGTTCACCAGTGAATCTGAGAGATGCGTCTGAGGTACAGTATATTCAAGATGTAATTACTCAGCATTTTCTTTTTCAATTGTAGGAGAATGAATGGTTTCCCCAAAAAATTACCACAATTTTACCATCTTGACCACAGACAGTGGGATTAACACGTCACCCAGTTTCCTTATTGCGTGTTTCTGGATGACTACATGGTCATGGTGTGGTAGGGAATCCCACATGACGCACTTGCTTTTAATCCTTTCGGAGACTTCCGCCACTGATAAATCTCTTGATTACTAAGACAGTGACGTCCCCAGGCACACGACACACTGTGGGAGCATGACGGAGCTTAAAGCCTCACAGTTAGGCGTCACATCAGCCCTTTAGGAATGCCTGTCAGAGCTCAACAGCAAGTAATCCTAAATCAGTGTGGTTGTAGATGGGTGGTTCTTCATAGCCTGCTGGAGTCTGATGATCCAGAGAAAAGTCATTGGCATTCCTGGCTGGGACTGTAAGGGAAATACCAATATAGGGGGTTAGGGATAGTTGAGTGTGAAAAGAGTTAAGGCAGGGAGGAATGTATGTCTAATTGTGCTAGTGTTGATCTACTGCACAAAATGTGCATATCAGTTATGTGCTGTCTAATCAGAGCCCGACTGATATGAGATATTTAGGGTCGATATCGATATTGGGGTCTTTATAAAGCCGAAGAAAGTTGTATCTGTCGCTACCCGATGTATCGGTTGATATCCGATATATCTGTCGATATCTGAATTAGTAAGACTGTAAGTAGGACTGTAAAGCCACCAAATTTGTGCAAACTGTATTTCTAGAATACCTTGTGAAAGTTGCTCGAATTGCAAAAAATAAACATGAATAAATCACTACTTGTCTCAAAAGTAGCAGCTTATAATGTATAAAGCCCTGCATATAGCCACAGGATCTCCACCAGAAAAATCACAGGTAATACATCAGTTACATGTTAAGACCCAAACGATTCATCTACCTGACTACTGACCAATGTCGATTATTTGGTGATGGCCAAAACTGGTCTGATTAATTGCTACACCTATTAATTGGTCGGGCTCTAATTCTTAAACACTTAAGCTGTGTTTTTTTTTTTTATCTCAACAGGACCCTAGATTCATCTTAGACAGTGACCAAGCATCTAAGATCAGCGCTGTTTTGTGTGTTCCGATCAAGAACCATAGAAGAGAGGTAATAGCAGTTTATTAGATATTTTAGTATATGTTTGTTTTTACATGTCCTGTTTATTCATGGGAAAATACACATACGTTCTGCTTGTAGGGTATGGACATATTTTATAACTTGCTTTGATTGACAGATGGTTGGCGTAGTGGTAATGATCAACAAAATCAATAGTTACGATGGATCTGTTTCTGTTTTTACCAGCGTGGATGAAAAAGTGAGTACTGGTAATTGGTCAACTTGATAATAGAGACATTTTTTTAATTCATTCTTTTATGTGAACCTTTTTAATCTTTGTTTTAGTGCCAATTTATAGTATATTGTACTTACTCAGAGTTTAATCACAGCAGTACATTTTGATCTGATGTTCTCTTTCCAGGTCTTGTTTAATCATATGGATGTGTTTGGCATGATTCTGGATAACATCCAGCTGTATGAAAGTTCCAGACAAGAGGCCAAACGCAGTCAGGTAATGCCCAAGAAAACAACGTTACGTTACATTACGTTACGACTATACATTTTTGTTAATGTGTGTTAGGCACTGTTTTTTTAATGGAACATATTTCTTATATATATTTTTTATTTGTGTGTATGTCAGGCTTTGTTGGAGATGGCGCAGGTGTTGTCAAAGGAGCATCATTCCTTTGGGATTCTCCTCAGTAAAATGGCTGCCACCATCATGCCCTTTACTCATGCTCAATACTGCACCATCTTCATCCCCAGCAACCAAACTTTACCTTTGCACGATAAGGTGCTGCATCTTTTATTTTTTTAAACTATTCATCATATTATTTTATTGAGTTTTTAATTTGGTGTTTGGAAATATATACAATGCACTTTCTGTTTTCCCAGCTTTTTTATCTTTATTTCAGATTTGTTTCTCCAGAATAATACACCTTGAGTGTGAGGAACTAGGCTCATCCTGCCAGATCTACAGAAGGTTTGGTTTGCACACAGTGCACATTAAATTTCTACTTATCTTCAGATGTTTTACAAGTTATTTCAAATGTGATGCCAATGCTGTGCGTTCTCTTTTAGGGAGCGTGATATAATCGATGTCGATCCTTCATATGCCCTTCAATCACTGATGGCTGTGAAAACACTTAATATATCAAAGGTTTCTGACGACTCAAGACAAAGTCTCGTCTGCTGCCCAGTCACAAATGAGCAGTCGGAGAATGTTATTGGTAAGTTGCACAGATATGATGGAATTTCCTAACCGTCTTTGCTTTCAGAGTACAACACAAAACTAGACCTAATCTTTCACAACTCGAACAGATCTGTAACAAGCAGTAAAGCACATTTCTTACTGGTTTAGTGCATAGTGCCTGAATGTATTTTCACTGATCTACCCTTAGTTTCTGTTTCCCCACCAACATATCGCTATTATCTTGGGCTGGACACACAGTAATCCATCCTACTGTGCTTTTTGTGCTGCTTGTTAAGAAGTAGCGAAAGCAGCGACTCCTAAAACCAGTAATTTAATCAAATAAAAGCTAAGAAATATTTATCTCAGAAATCTGGAAAAATTGTAAAGATGGACTCTGTTTGACTGTACTAATAATATGAAATACTTGTATGCTCTGATTTGAACTGGGATTGTATAAATCAAAACAAGTAAAAAAAAAAAAAAAAAATAGATAAACTGCATCTCGATATAGACAATATGGTAACTTTCTGTCGCCAAAATAGAAAACTCGATATATCTTGAATTATTATTTATTGCCCAGCCCTACTATAATCACCTCTTCAGTAACTCCAAAGTGCTTTATTATATATGTATCTACATTCACAAACCAATGGTGACAAAGCTGATGTGCAAAATGCATTTATCCTATGACCCAAAGTGGAGTACATTTAAATTTCACCAAATCTTGTTTTTATTTTTATTTGATTAATAAATATTATTATTATTATTATTTCTGATTTATTTAGCTGTTTGCCAGCTGATGAACAAACGATGCAGGGACTCTGGAGAGCTGGAGGCTTTTAACCGATACGACGAACGCCTGCTGGAGGATCTGGCTGTGTACTGCGGCCTGGCTCTGCAGTATGTTCAGGCTGTGAAGATCACTGAAGAGCGCAAGGCTAGCATTGAAGTCACACGAGAGGTGGGAATATTTGGGGGAATGTATCCGCTGATTGTTATTTATGCATATTTCATAATTATTTTTTCTGTTTTATTGTTAAATTACAGGTTCTTGCCTACCACATCAGTGCAACAGAGCAAGAAATTGAAGCTTTACAGGTGATCATTTTGTGATCTGTTTAGTGTTTTTTTCTTCTTCTCAAATGACATCCCATTATACTTTATTTTTTGTATGGTCATTGGAAAATACCTCTATTGTTTACTGCCAATCTCTACAGTTGTATTGTCAGTAACCATAATAGCAAATTGGCAAATTGAGAAGGTACATTCTGTTTGCATATTGGGAGGCACTACAGTTCAGTTACTAAAGACTTAAATATCTTCTTTTTTGTTTAGATATGGGGATTTAATATGTAAAAAAAATCAGAGTGGAGATGATTTCGGTATCTATGTTTTAGTGGTTGAATAAACCAATTGAGTATAGATCAAATGAGACAAATTCTGATGACTGAATTATGACTTAAAGCAGAGGTGTCAAACTCATTTTAGTTCAAGGGCCAAAATACGGACGATTTCAATCACAAGTGGACCGCAGATTTCAGGCAGGAAAACAAACACTTTCAACATTAATGTGCCCAAGTTTACACTTCCAGTTATAAATTAGTCATAAAGTATGGATGGTATCAACAATATCTAAGCAATAAGTGACAGATACTTAAATGTCTTTTGATTTGTTTATTTTTTTGACCAATTTCTATTGAATTTTGGAAGTTTTGGAAAAATTTTGACTTCTTTCAACAACACTTTACAACTGAATTATTCTCTGTCATTTTCACCTTCTCCTGCGGGCCGAATCGGATGCTCTGAAGGGCCGGATTTGGCCCCCGGGCCTTGAGTTTTACACATGTGACTTAAAGGCTTAAAGCTAAATCCCTTTTTCATCAGAAGACAGAAACTTTAGCAAGTTCATAACTAATGTTTGGTGATTGTGAGTCAAATTCCCACTGACTTAAGCTTGGTTTGATTTTAGGAGGCCACCATTCCTTCTGCTGAATCTCTGCATCTTTTTGACTTCCACTTCTCTGGTTTTGGCCTACAAGAAGACTTGACTACCCAGGCGGCCGTGCGCATGTTTCTTGACCTCCATCTGGTGCAGGATTTTAGCATTGATTACAAGGTAGGTTTCAACCCAGGGTGGCTACGGCAATGTTTGGGTTGTATTGATGCACAATCCGCCAATTTGACCTTTTATGAAATCTCTTCCCTGCAGAGTCTCTGCCAGTGGGTCCTGACTGTTAGACGTGGTTATAGGAACAATGTGCCATATCACAACTGGAACCATGCACTCAGCACTGCTCAAAGCATGTTTGCTATGCTAATGGCTACAGGGCAACTGCAGGTTAGTAAATGTGTGTTCCATATAATTGTTCAGGTATTTGTTTTGGTACAGAACATTTCTAAAAATAATAATACTAATAATAATAACCCTTTGTTCAGAGGTAATGTCCATATATTTTAGTCAAAAGTTTTCAAATGTCTTTTTTTGTGCAACTTTGATAAATTACTAAATAATGGCAATCCCGAGAATTAGGTAACAAAATGTTGTGGTCCCTTTCATAAATCGGTGATGCTATGTGGAAAGATAACTAATTCACAATGAAATGGTCTCAAAAACAGATTTGGTCTTGTCTGTATCTCCTAAATTCAGTGTTCAAAAGTTTGTCTCGGAGTAATTCCAGCAGTGCCGTGATTCCTTAGTACAGATCACTCTTAATTATATGGAAGAGGATTCATTTTAGTCTTCCAAGTTTCCAAAACCTCTTAACTGCTGCCTGTGGGGATCCCACACCTGTCTAAGTCCTTAACCCTGTGTTCTCTGGACGCTTAGACATTTATAAATGTGGCTGATGCAAACTTGTATTGAATTGTTGAAATGAAGATTCTTTTGTTCATTCAATGTTTGTTTATTCTCCACTGCATTAGCATGTATGTTGTTGTTTTTTTTGCTTTTTGTTGTTTTTGTTTATGGTTGTTTTTTTTATTGTTTTTGTTTCTTTTGTTTTTTTTTTAACTTTTTGTCATTTGAAAAGGTTGTGTATATTGTTTCATTTGCATATGAGTCATACTAGAAAACTTGAATCTAATTCCTCACACATGCACACTCAGTCCTTCCTGTTGCAATTATAATTTAAGCACAAAGGCAAGCACAAATGTTTTAAAAATGATCATCTTCTATTTTTATCCCC
This sequence comes from Gouania willdenowi, assembly GCF_900634775.1. NCBI lineage: Eukaryota > Metazoa > Chordata > Actinopteri > Blenniiformes > Gobiesocidae > Gouania > Gouania willdenowi. Next base: position 28,503,238 of record NC_041044.1, read on the forward strand.
ACTTCTGTCATAAAATCATAATGTTCTTGTTTTAGCTCATTTATCTTTTTCGGATTGCTTGGTTGCTTAATTTTTTTATTCTTTCAGAAGCTCTTATTCTGTGACTGCACTTTTTATGTTTCTTTATTTACTTGTGTCCGAGTTGAAGGGGAGAGCTTTTCTCAGAAACTGTTTCAGATAGGATAACCAAATTCGGTGGGTGCCTTCAGGGTATCAATATCTTGAGGGAGTTTGAAAATGAGAAGCGCGCAATAGTTTTTTCCGGAGTTATAGTCCTTGTTTTGTTTTTTTCACTCTGTTCGAGGTATCTTCAAAGGGGACAGCTTTTCTCAGAAACTGTTTTAGATAGGATAACCAAATTTAGTGTGTGCCTTCAGGGTATCAATACCTTGATGGAGTTCGAAAATGAGAAGCGCGCAATTACTTTTTCCGGAGTTATTGCCCTTGTTTAATTTTTTTTACTCTGTTCGAGGTATCTTCAAAGGGGACAGCTTTTCTCAGAAACCGTTTAGGATAGGATAGCCAAATTTGGTGTGTGGCTTCAGGGTATCAATACCTTGATGAAGTTCGAAAATGAGAAGTGCGCAAATATTTTTTCAGGAGTTATTTCCCTTGTCCCATTTTTTTCCTCTGTTTGAGGTATCTTTAAAGGGGACAGCTTGTCTTAGAAACCATTTAAGATAGTTAGTAATTTCATATTCTGATGTGATAATATTTTCTTATGTATACATCTAAGTTCTTAGATTTAGAACATTCAGGAAAAGGTTCTGAGTTATAATGACAACCAATCTGGCGGGGGATTTTGATGACTATGTCGTCTCGTTATTATTTAACAGGCATAAACCCCTGTTTAATTGTTTGATAATATACCTACTTCAGATATATTTTTAGGTAAAAACAGAACATGGAGAACAATACCATTTGGACTGGAAAATCTCATAAGCTCATCACCATGTCTAATTCAACTGTGTTTCTGTCTCTCTGTGTTTGTTAGAACATCTTTACCCGCCTAGAGATTTTAGCATTAATGGTTTCCACTCTCAGCCATGATCTAGATCACAGAGGAGTAAATAATTCATACATAGAAAGGTAAGCCTTTTTAACCCTTTGTTTTGTTATGTGTAATTTAGATTATAGTTATTGTTTGGGTTTTTTTTTTAAGTTATTGTTTGATACTAATTCTTACAAAAAATGATGATAACTATAATATTTTCTGGCTCTCAGGACTCATCAGCCTTTATCTCAGCTGTATGGTCACTCCTCTCTTGAGAACCACCACTATAACCTGTGTGTTTTCATCCTAAACAACACTGTAAGCCTGTACCAGTCATTTTTTTCTCTTCTCAGTTCATCTGTTGCCTATATATCCCTCTGTGACCCACCCCACTACCTTTTGCATGTTATCTGCCAATTTGGTACCTCACATTACATGCAAGTGCTTGGATGGGTGGCTACTTTGCAATGTGCTTAAAGCTGCTTGAGATGATAATCTTTGAGCAGAGAAAGACATTAGCGTAGGACTCATAGATCAATAAATCAAAGATCATTTGCTCATTAGAAAAATTTAAAATTGCAGTTTAAAAGTTTGTTTTAATCTAGACTGTAAACACTCCGTTTATTGACATTGCCTGAAAAGTTTTGCGCAATGCATTGTGGGTTCTGGAGTGCCGTAGATGGATGCATAGAAGTGTTTTTACTTCAGTCTCACTGCGATTTCATGTGTTTTTTCTCAAAAAAATGTACCAAATTGATTTCCCAACACATTTCTGGTGATTTCACAGATTGAAAGTTGTTCCAAAACAATGGTTGATGTCTTACAGAAAGATTTGAATCAGGACAAATTTGAATGTCCTGGGGGGGTGAGGTGATATCATGAGGAGAATACTGGGAAAGAACCAGAACAAAAATGGTGTCAAGCGAATCACTGACCTCCAACACAAGACCTTCAACTTACTCCCTTTTTTCTTCTTCTTCTACCAGGGGAATCCAATCCTTAGTGGGTTGTCTACTGAGCAACACAGGACTGTACTACACATGATCAAGAGGGCGATTCTCGCCACAGACCTGTCCGTCTACATGCAGTATGTTGTACTTTCAAATGTCAAAGTGAACGCAAGCTGCACTTATGAATGTGTTTTAACCCTGTTATATCTGTTTTGTGTGACATAGGAGAAGAAAGGACTTTTTTTCACTTTTAAAGAAAAAACGAGTGAACTGGAAGAGTGAGCCACAGAGAGATTTGCTCAGGTGGGAATTGGAAATCAGTTGGATTTATTCTGACGTGTTTGATCAAATGGACCTTCTGATTATGGGATGTTGTTCCTAACAGATCAATGCTCATGACAGCAAGTGACCTCTCTGCTGTCACAAAACCTTGGTCTGAACATAAGAAAGTAGGTCTCACATAAATTCCGCAATGTATGTCTCAGTTCATTTTACACTATCGAAACCCAAAATCCACTCGTCCCAACAGATTACCAAACTGGTTGCCATGGAGTTCTTTGCGCAAGGAGACAAAGAGAAGGAGGAGTTCAAAATCAAACCCCTCGTAAGTTCATCTTAGAAGGCTGTAATATACTAATATACTCTATACCAGCTATTCTCAACTGGTGGGTCGCGGACCTGTGCTGAATGGGTCGCGGACAGCTGGTCAAAAAAACAAAACTTCATGTCTCTCAAATTGTCTTTTATTTTGAAAGAAACTTGTCTTTTGACAGACATGCTGTGAAATGCATGTTGCACTGGAAAATATGTAGATTTATATTTTTAAAAATATTATATATGTGTGTTGTCAACAGCTATTTTGGATAAACTAAATTTGGTTGGTTGAATTAAAAAAAAAAAAAAGTGGGTCTCGATGTAATGACTGTGGCAAAATGTGGGTCCCAGGATGAGACCAGTTCTGAACCCCTGCTCTATACAACTTATTTCTTTCATCAAAATGTCATAACAATTCAAAAAATGCACCCATACTGAAAACGATTCATGTAAAATGTTCCGTATATCAGCATTGTTGTTGTACAAAGACAACCTAGCACACGTGCAATCATATTCTCTGACACTGTTTTTTCATCAGGATATAATGAACAGGGAAAACAGCACTCGGCTGCCATGCATGCAAGTTGAATACATTGATGACATTTGCTATCCACTCTACAAGGTGTGTAACTACCTACTTACTAAAGTGGATTTCTATGTGCAAAATAGAGCTGGGCAATATGGACCAAAACTCATGTCTCAATATTTATTCTCAAAATGGCGATATACGATATAACTCTTGATATTTTTTAACTTAAGAGTCTGTCCAGAAAGACAATTCTGGGTTGAATTTGCTGATGAAAAATGCCATGCAGGCACATTTATTAACAAACGGCTGCACAATATGTGCCACTTTTGGCTTTTTCTCCTCTAAGGGACAGCACGTGTGTGTGAGTTCTGTAGTGTGGCTTGTTTAGGGTAAGGTCTGTGTTGACGCACTCAGTAATCCATCTAACTGTGAAAGCAGTTACTCCTAAGAAGAGTATTTTAATACAAAAGAATCTATAAAAATGTGGCAAAATTGTAAAGAAGGACACTGTTTGGCTCTACTCTATGACTATTATTAAATAATTGTATGATGTGATTTGTGCTGTGTGATTGCATAAATAAAGTTAAAAAAAAATTGATATATATCTCGTTATAGGCAATATTGTCATTTTCTATATTGCCAAAATATAAAACTTGGTATATCTTGCCCAGCCCTAGTGCAAAATAATGAGAAATACCATTGTTTTAAAACTATTCTCTTAAGTTACATTTTCTGTTAACCTTTTCCCATCTCATTGTCAGACTATATCGAAAATGTTCAGCCCATGCTCTCCGTTACTGAGCGGCTGCAAGAAGAATAGAGAGAAATGGCTGCGTTTAACTAAGGAAGCACAAGACGATGACAGCGACAGCAGCAGTTGTGCAACACTGGAAAAACCAAAAAGCAACGAGGAAGAGCCTGAAGAACAGGAATAAAGGACAGGACAGCGCATGAAAACATGGACACATCCATAATCTAACCATGTTATTCCTATACATTTATATCCCACACAAGTTCCATAACTTTTGCATTTATTGTCTCAAACAATTGGTTTCTATTTTCAATTGGGTTTTTGCAGATTTCCAATATTAGGGAATGTTCAAATCTAGAGTGACTGTCATGGAAATAAATTACTGTTGACTTGATTAACACTGTTAATTGTCTTGTATTATAATTGTATTTACAGCTGTTTGAAAAGCGGTTATAACCATGGAGGCCTGGCCGTAATTAAAATTAAATTCATGTGTTTCATAGTAAGTAATTAATTATCCCTGGCAATGAAAGGAGTATAAAATACTGTATATACAATTCGTTGTATGTTGTATTTTATTTTTCACTCGTTTGATTTTATAATAAGTTGGAAAGGACCGATACTAAAGAGAAATGAATCCACTGATCTTACATTTCCGCAGTTCTTCTCCTTCTTCACTGTTAAGCGATATACAAGGTAAAAGAAAAGCACACACAAATGTACTCCCACTGTTAATTTAGACACAGTTCTTCACTGGAGGTATTTCAACACTGTGACAAAGGGTTTTTTATTCATAAAATCTGTCTCAGAAGGCATTCGGTTTTCGTTTTTTCTTCTTCTCTTCAGATTGCTGGAATTCTGTGTTCTAATTTATCACTTCTTCCATGTCTTATAACAGTTTTCTAGAAGTATCCCATTTTACTGAGTTGGAAACAGATATGCACCAGTCTACATAGTTCTTTTTCAAAGCTTTGCATTGGTAAAACTAGCAATTATAATACTTGGTGGCCTATTGTTCATTGATTTCTGCACCGGAAATACTAATAACTTGTTCAGCTGTGTTGCCATTTATAAAGGCAGTAAGTTACTTATTTTTCGCACAAAACTTTATTCAAAAATATGGTACAGTACAAATATTGCAATAACAACCATCAGGGGGATAAACACAAGCTTCAGAGTAAAACATACAAAAATACTGAAAAGATATTCCTATTTTATATTAGAGGAGTGTTTGATGGTTTACATATATTGTTTGACTTCATTTTCAAAAATAGGAAGCAGTGGTTTCTGATTTGTGTATCGACATTTGTGATTTTGCCATTTAGCTTAAAGTATAATAAGGTTAATGATATAGAATTGTTTCTTTCTCTCAGATGGATAGTCAATAAGGCCAGACAGTATGTGTTCAAAGCGTAAGGAGAAGTTAGGTTCAATACAAGCACAAATCAGTTTACAGATGTCACTCCACAATTTGTTAGAAAAGGGACAGGACCAAAACAGAAAAAAAAAAATATGTCTGCAGGGTGTCCTTCACAGAAACAGCAATCTACATCAGTTTCTTCTTTATTTTCTTAAATGTTGTAAAAATACATTTGATGGGTAGAATCTGTGAATTATTTTGGAATATACGTCTCTTATACCTTGTTATTTATGATATATCTACCTGGCTAGGGCCCAAATCTTTTTCCAGTTAAGGTTATTATTAATACATGAGTTCCAATAAGGAGATGATACACTGTAAGTTAAAGTAGAGTAGAGAATCTTTATTCGTCCCGGAAAGTTACTGTAATATCCGCTCAATGCAAAAAGTGCAATAAAATTGTAACAGAAGGCAACACACAGAAAACCCCGAAAAACAGTGCAATGAGCTATATAAAAATAAAAACAGGAAAAAAAAGAATAAAGGATACAGATATCTACATATTTACAAATAATATTTACAAGTTACTTCCTATTGCAACAAAAACAATACAAATGCGCTTAACTGTGTGTTACATGTATATATCGCATTTTTAAATGATAATAAATAAACATACGGAACTGTTGTGGGCAGTATTTAATGAGTGTAGGTCCTTCTCTAGCCTCTGGGGGCGCTGGTTACTTTAAAGCTGTTTGTGTAGAGCTGCTCACTCAGGAGGAGAAGAAGAACCTCGGCACTGAACAGCGGTGACATGACAGGGCGCGCAAAAAGAAAATCCAAATCCACTCAGGTAATATTCCTCAGAACTTCACACACCAATCTCCTTTGTCTACATATTCCATTAGTAAACGGTTCCCGGGACCCAGTGGCTTAGTGGTGAACAGGTTTCATTGTCGTTAAGCTGCTTGTTGTGAAAGCTTTGAGCTCGCTGAATGAGCTGCTGAGGCGACAACATGGCAGCAGCATCTGTACTGTTGTTGGACTGAAGCTGATGTTATCTTTACATCTCACTATTCACATGCACCATTACAACTCATTTACAAACAGTCTGTGTCGTCACATTACCGAGACATATCTCTGCAAGATATGTTGACCTTTCTCACAAGTGATTTTTACACACATTTTTTTGTGCTTGGAGCTAATAAAAGAAATAAAATATAAAAATTATATATAATTTTGAGGTGTTGAAAAAAGGTGATATATCTCGCCATATTACGTTGCTCGATTGTCGGATCGATGCTAAATGCATCCATATCGATTTTTTTTTTTTTTTTTTTTAAATTATTATTATTATATTAACCTTTATTTAACCAGGAAAGTGTTTTCCACTACAGGAGACAGTGTAACTGCACAAAGAAGTGCACTGAAACCTTAGCATGTTGACCAGTATGTGGTTTTTCAAAAAAAAAAAAAAAGTGCTAACTTTCTGCATGTATTTGTTGTTCTAGGCATATACCTCAGTTAAGTTGGACTAAAGTCATGCTGGTTTAAAAGCCACAGGCAGATTGTATGTTGTTGTTTTTTTTTTTAAATTTTATTTTAAGTTGTTGGCACATGGCATGTTAAAGCCAATGTTGTAAGTGTAAAATATGCCAATAAAATGTATTTCATACATAGTGTTTTCATGAAGGTGTACACATTTACAGATTAGTTGTTTCTTAAGTCATATAATTAAAAAAAGAATCACAATAATGGCCTTATACTTCATTATCGGGATATATTGTATCGTACCTAGCTACAAATCATATTGCCAGATGCCAGGCAATACACACCCCTAATATATATATGAAAAGTTAAAGATGTGTTGGAATTTGAATAACGTTGTTGTTCATTAAAGCTGATTTTGATGTTTTTGATTGGGCTAAGTTACTTGTTGCTGTTGTTTTTTTTTGTTTTTGTTTTTTTTATTCATCAATTTTTCTATTGAATGGTCTGCTATGGATGAATACAATCCTAAAATCAATCATTTAATACGTCTTTTCTACTGCGTGTAATGCAGTGATATGGGCTCAGTTCTTAATGTAAACATGAATATATTTATTCTACACTAAGTAGTTTTGATGATGATTATACGTATAAATATAATACACCTTAGTCTAGAGGTCGAATACCAATTTAAAAAATATATATAATAATTTAGCCGATATTTGAGGCCGATATACTTATTTTTATTTTTTTTTTTTTAAAAGCACATTGACTAGGAAAGACACTTGAAACACACATATGATATAAATGCGGGGTCCTTCCATCAGTCAAGTGGTGGCTGCAGCTGCCCACACGGGTGCCTGATCAAATATCCTTGTCCTTTTAAGGATATAATAGGATATCGGCTTTTATTTGTAAGCCTATTGGCTTCTACCTCTCCCATGCATATGCTATTATTATAACGTTTTGTTGTTGTGTGTGTGTGTATATCTATACAGTATACATCCGAATGGATGTTTTTTAAATTCTTTTTTTTTTTCCTTTAATTGCTACTCTAAAGTGCAAATCTGTCGATCTTGAAAAAAGTCCATATATCGGGTCGATATATTGGTCGACCTCTACCGTAGTCTACTATTAATGTAATAGTAGTCTACTATTTACTGCATTAGATCTGAGAATGTCTTTTATATTCAAGTAAAATTGCTATTGTTACTGAAATATCCAACTAAATCGAATTGAATCATCGCCAATCGAATCTGGCCCTTGTGAATCCAATCACTTTGTGAATCAATACCCAGCTTTAGTTTTGGACACAATTGGTACAATATTTTCTACTATATTTTCTTCTTGTGTATTCTTTAAGGAGGCAGAGACGGACAATGGTGAACTCAAGAAAGCCCGCCCCCAAGACTCGCTGGCTATGCCATTGGCAGCAGTGGATGCAGAGCAACGAGAATCACTGCTGCAATTATACAGCTTACAAATGCCAGAAGATCTGTTCCACTTCTGGGACTTCTGTAAGGAGCTTTGTCCTGACAACCCACGTGGTGTGTATTTGGTATTAACTTGCATCTGGGATATCAGATTTATCTGTAGATGTTTTCTTCCTACTATAAAGTATTGTGCAGTTTTAATGAGGTGATAAATGTGAATGAATGGACACTGTTCTGACACGTTAGTATTTCATCATAGAACAAGAGTGGTGTCGATGTATTTTTGTATACTTGTGCTTGTCTGGGGCCTTTTAATAATCCTACAGTTTGCAAAAAAAAAACAATAATAGTTTTGACATCCTTTTCTAATTACAAAAAAAATATTGTTGTATTCCTAAAATTTCAGAATGTGAAAACTGCTATCTTTCAAATGATGTAAAATATATTCAAATGAGTTTTTTTTTAGTTTTTTAGTACCTGAGAAAAATCCGAGTAGCTGGAGAAAACCAGTGCAAGTGTGTCAGTCACTCACTTTAAGAAGCAGCAGTTTTCTGTCACCCATAAAATGACATTGATTTTTCTATTCCGGTCACCCAAGTGTTCATGCTCTTTTTGATTGCTCCGTCTGTGCGTTTGTTTGTTTTGTGTGTCTGTGTAGATGCTCTGAAAGACATGCTGGGTTTGCAGCTCGTTGGTCCTTTTGACATCCTGGCTGGAGATCACAAAAAAAGCATGAACCATCAGCCAAACTTTCATCTTCACTGGAGGTATTTTTATGACCCGCCCGAGTTTCAGACCATACTCAAGAGCAGCGAGGACAGCCAGTATCACATGGGCTACTACAGGTAAGCAACTGCTTTTATTTGAGTGTAAATATCCACTCCTCACCTATTGTCTTATTGTACTGTGTATGTACTGCATTATCTCTGTATCATGTATATATATTGCTTTTGTCATGTCTTGTATGTTGCAATATAATAAAAAAAATTATTATCTGCGGTATATATATATTTTTTTGTCAACACTCTTATTGGTTGTGTTTTTAAACAAACTTTTTTTTTTCCTCAAATCACTTAGAGATACTCCAGATAGCCTCCCTTCATTCGTTGGGGAAAATGATGCAAAGAAAGGATGCACCATCACACAGATGGGAGAAAACATTTTTGCTGCTGTGTTGTAAGTTTTCACAGTCACTCTTTCACCAAACCCTACTTTAAATGTCTAGTATTACTATTTAAATTAGCCAATGTAGAAGAAACTCAGAAGGGAGTATTTGTCGATTGTAAAACACATTTTTTAGACTTACAAAAGTAACTCGACACAATTCAACAAATAAGATATTCTATCAAATAATGAGAAATAAAGAAGCTATTCATTGTAGGATTTAAAGAAGACTTACAGTGACTGGTTCCAGGAATATTATTTTGAATCTATATAGATTTCTACATAAACAACATAATACTTTGCTCTGTATCAGTCACATTATCATCATGACAAACAATCCAGGTGTTTTAATAATGTACTTTTTCATGCAAATGTTTTCTCATTTAATTTTTTTTTTGTATTCATCTTGGATTTTTTTTCTCTTCAACAAGTCTGTATTTGCTTAAGAGGAGGAAAGGACAAAAAGGCAAGAAAGAAGAGAAGGATTTGGAAAGTTTGGAGATGAAACTGAAAGACAAAGCAGAGTCTCTACATTTGACTCTTGAGCTGAAGACCAAAGAAATGAAGCAGAGAGACAAAAAGGTCATAGACTCACAAGAATCTGCTTTGTTTTTACTTCTAGGAATTGCATTGAATGCATTCTTGATTGAATCTGACATGTGAAACTTTGGCTTTTTTCTCTTAACCATGTATGAAATTTGGTGTTATAACATAGGTGGTGAGCAAGACATTCCACAGTGCTGGCATTGTTGTTCCTGTGGACAAGAATGATGTGGGCTACAGAGAACTCCCTGAAACAGATGGTACGATTGGATGTTTTTAGTGTTCTGTTACCCTCCTTTGAAGCTTTCTTCTTTTTTTTTTTTTACTAATTTATTCTTGAGGTCATTGAACAAAGGCTAAAAATACACAGCTTTCTTTCTTTTCTCTCTGTTTTTTTAAATATCTTACGGTCTTCTGTCTTGTTCCAGCTGGATTAAAAAAGATCTGTAAAGCCATCGCTGATGCCAAAACTGACGAAGCGCGTGTGAAGGCTTTTGCACCTATCCAGGAAATGATCACCTATGTCCAGTTTGCCAATGACGAATGCGATTACGGCATGGGTTACGAGCTTGGAATGGACCTTTTCTGTTTTGGATCTCATGTAAGTTTCAAAAGAAGTTCTAGTCTTTTTTTTTTTTTTAATGTTGGAAATGTATAGAATCTATATAAAGCTTGTGCTGGAATGTTTTTAAGAGGATGTTTTTTCCTTCTCACTATGCAAAGGCCTTTTTGGTATCTTTAGGACTGCAGAGCAAATACCGTACATTATTAATGTGGTTTTTTTCCCCTCTGTCTCCTCCAGTACTTCCACAAGGTCATCAACCAGCTACTGCCCCTGGCCTACAGCTTACTGAACAGGGGTTTATTTGGTGAAATTGTGAAGGCTCACCTTTCACAACGCAGCCACGACAACTTAGACCAACTCTCTGCACATTAAAAAAAATGACTCCTAAAATATCAGTAAATTCTCCTATATCAGCCTTGAAACGACATGTTCTTGTCATTGGTGCTGTTCTTGGTTGAGTGTTAATGTTCTGTTTTTTTGGGGGTTTTTTTTATAACTGTTAGATGTCTAATAAAGCTTTTTTATATTTTTACCAGCTTGTGTATAATCTTTGTTAAACTTGTATTGAATAATTATGCAAAAATTGTATTCCAGTTAGTTTGAATAACTTAATCTTGCATCCAGCCACAGTAATAGCAAAGTACTTTACCTGTGGCACAGGTCGCTGCTGATAAACCGAAAAAATATCACAATTGTGCATTTAGATAACATTTTGTAAAAAGTGGAAAGAAAAAAAAAACGACTTTAGGGATTCCTCTGACATCATAGACTCAAAGGTTAAATCTTGATCATTATTCTACTTTCGGGGTGTCACACTGATTTTAGTTCAGGGGCCAAATACGGAGCAGTTTGAGCTCAAGTGGTACACCAATATTATGCAGGATTAATTATTATGCCCTTGTTTGTGCTTTTACATATACATAAATTACAAAATATGTAAGAAACTATCTTAAAATAAATTGATATCAGTCCCGACACAATCTTTACTTTAAATTTCCTAGATTTTGTAACCAATTTTTATTTAATTAAAGAAAATGTGTAATAAATTATTTTATAAGAATTTTTATTTATTTATTTTTATTAAAAACTACTACAATCATGCCATATAAGCAATGGGAGGGTTGAGTTTCATTTACACAATGATTCATGTTTTCTCTGTAATTTTAAACTTTTTCTTATGGGCTGCATTAGATGCTCCAAAGGGCCTGTTTTGTCCCCAGGGCCATGAGTTTGACACGTGTTCTACTTTTGGCTATTGTTTAAATAGACAATAATTCAAGGTGGTGCTAATAAGGGAGACTGAACACTGTCTTTAGAAAAAAAAAATCATTGTATTACAGTATCTGTGTTGTTACGATACTTAAATTAAAAGTAGTTCTGAGGACCAGAATCTTGGAGACATGTCTGCTCATAAGCAGGAGGCTCTGTCATTCAAGATCTGCAATGGAACAACAATTCTTACAGTCATATGTCTTACAAAAAGACAAGTGTTCCCCTCTACTGCCTGTCTGATGTCTTGGAGACAGTGTTATCGACCTTTCTCTGTCAGCCTTCATTAACTTTGTCGCTGTGAGCAAACCCAGTTAGATGTTTACAATTATGGATCCCATCTAACATCAGACATTAGCTGGGATAGAACCCAAAGAGATGGTGCAGAATAAAATGGGCATATCATATAACGATAATAAATCAAACAGAAACTAAATATACATTATGTTGATGAATAAATGCCACATTCAAATTGTGTTCTACTGCCGAGGTTGGGGTCAATTACATTTTTCAGTTACAATTACGTTTTCAATTGCCCATGTTCAATTACAATTAAATTATAATTACAGTTCCCAGCATTTTTTCCAATTACAATTACAATCACATTACAATTATTTTTATCCTCAAAAAGGCAATTACAATTAGGTTCTCAATTACTAAAGTTCAATTATGATTAATCACAACTGCTGAGCCTGAAATATAAAAGTTAACCTTCTTGTGTTAGCTTTCGGTTAGCATCTCTTATGATAATGGGCCCTAATTGAAATGTGTCATCTAATTTGTTTCCTATCTATTGGAAATGGGCTACCTAATCAACTAAAATATAGGTTTTAATATTTTTATGATAAATTGTGGGAAACCTTAATATGAAGCATATTTTAATAATTGTTACCTACATATGTCTAGAAGTGTTAATAGAACTGTAACATAGTCCCCCAGTTATTTGTTAAATTATAAGTGACAATGTTTAGAGACTTTTTATGGCAATTACAATTACAAAATAAATTATCTGAACTCAATTACATTTGAAATACGATTACGACATCAACATATTTTTTGAATTACAAATAAAATCATAAGTACGCCATCATTTTATTTAATTATCAAATACGAGATTACAATTATAAGTGACCCCAACCCTGACTGCTGCCAGTATTTCCTAGCTGTATTCAACTGAAGCGTTTAAAATTTTCCGATTGCCCCTGAACGCAGCACCCATCCTGCGGAGTTTCGAGGCGCGCTCACGTGTCCACGCACACGCACATGCGCCCAGGCCATGACTGCGCACCGGGAGCATCCATGAGAGCTCTGTTTGGTCACGCTTGGTCCTCAGACGCAGAATGATGCTGGAGCCCGCGGAGCCCCTTGGATGCTGAGGCCGTCATACCCCTCACCCCACCGGCACTAAGGACTCTGCCTTCCCGCACCACAGCAGCACGAGCCCGAGACGGAATGTCAAGTAGCCCTGAAGGAAGTCACTCCAGGGGCGGCAGCTCCGACCGTGACTTGAAAACCAGCTCCTCGAGCAACACGACCCCGGAGGGCGGACCTCCACCGCTGCACCAGAACCGCATACGGCAGGTGGGTGCTCGCTCCCCCCGCGCTAAGTGGCTCAGTCCGCCTGGAAGCAGCAGCGCTGACCGCTGCCACGGAGGGTGTGACAGCCAGGCGTTGCCTTGCTTTTACACATCAGTCGATTTCTCAGCATTGTTGCATATAGTGAGCTCTAATTAGCTGCTGTGGATATATGCTTTTCTGCAGGTAAAAATGCTGCATATTTTAAATGAAACTCATAGTAAACGTGCTTTACAGGCCAACTGCTAGTTCTAAGGCCGTCAACATAAACATCACCGCATCAACAGCTGTAAACAGGCTTTATGCACATGAGAAGGAGCTGCTCTGAGTAATAGAGATGGATACACAACATCCCCTAAGATTCAAGATTCAGGCCTATTGCTTATAGTTCATTATGTTCTGAATTCTACATTTATTGCAATCTAACCACTAATGCCCATACTTTCTGCCACTGTATCACAGTGAATCATTATTATAAACTGCCATTTTCCACCTATGTCTAGTATTACAACACTTAATGCTACTTTCACCACATTCACACACATCTATTGCAATGTCGTCTGCAAAAAAATTCATCTGCATCAATCTGATGAAAGAAAAGTCAATCTACCTCCAAATAGTTTACTTATTTTAAAAGTGATAAATGATCTTCATAATTGTTTATTTTTATTTATTTATTTATTTTTTGTTTTTTGTAATAGTGCAATGTAAACAACTTAACATCGGTCCACTCAAAGCATCCAGATGTTGTCATACAATAAGTATTCAGAGAAGGTGAGTCAGGAGATGCTGGAGGGCTGTTTCCTGTCTCAGTGCACTCTCTGGGGCTAATGTGATTTCAGTAATGGACTCTAGTGCCGCATACACACACACACACAGATATGAACAGACAGAAAATACACACACACTGAGCTCTGTTTGGGTGGGGCCTTTAAGTTCGGATCCTTGGAGGAACGCTATATTGTATTACATGGATTACAACAAAGGATGGATGCTGCTTAGCCAGTTGTTTGTGCGTCCATGAATAAGTGAGCGTATCTATCGAAATATTTTGTTAAATGTGATTCAATCAATCAAACATTTAAAGTCAAATGTTCTAGGCACCAGGTCACATTGGAGAAAATTAAATGTCTTTATAAAACATCTGTTAGTTTGAAAAAATAATAATTGACTCTTAGAACAAATCTTAGAAACGTTTACTATTATAATCTGTTGACAAATTCATTGTTATTGATGGAAAAATGTTAAACAACACAAAACATGGTAATGAATGCATCATACAGTAACTGTTTTGATGAGGAAGTGATGTGGCGATATTATAGCTGGCAGGTAGTAGTGTTTGTTTTTTTTAATTCATTCAATTGTAAAGTGAAATAAAGAAAACAGAATAAAGAAATAAAGAATCAGAAATGAGAATAAAGGGGAGATAGACTACTTATAACTCTCAGCATTAGGAGTGTGACGATATCTCGATATTTTTTTGCACGATCGATTATCGATATGCTCGTGCCAAAGTATCGATTTTTTAAAATTTCTGGGGGTTTTTTTCAAAATCTTTTCTGCTTTTTCACTAAAATGTTCTGGTAGGTCTTCACAGACATTTTGTCACTGTTTGTTGAAGGAACCAATATATTGTTTAATGGAATATTGCACTACAATGGTGTCACTGGTAAGAAAGACACTATTTTTTTGTTTACACTATTGGAGATACTTATTCGTTTACATTGGTTTGTTGACACTTATTTACAGAGATGTTACACTAAAATAGTGTCACTGTTCATAGGACACTTTTTCAATTTATTGTCTTTCAGAGATATAAAATAAAAATTGTATGTTTTCACTTAATCTTTTTTTTTTCTTGTTATGTCATAGATTATCGTAGATTGATTTCTGACCAATATATTCATAATCCCAGTATCGTCATATCGTGAGATAATCGTTATCGTGAGCTTTGTATCACATATTGTATCGTGAGGTTTCCACCACTACTCAGCAAACACATGCTGACTAGACAAGGCGTGTTGGGAATCCATGACCCACAGACAGACAGAAATCCAAAACCAGACATTAACAAAATAGCTACACAATAAAAATTTGACAGACTGCTGAACATGTAATTCAAACTCATAACCTAAATAAACCCCAAAATCTAACCAACCAACACTCACAACTAAGAAAATAAACAGAAAACACAAAAACACAGAAACCTTCATGAAACCTAGGGGTGAGTGTTGGCAAGGATGTTGCAATACAATATGTATCACGACACTTGGGTCACGATACAATATTATCACGATATCGCAATATATTGTGACGTTCTACCCAGTTAATATCAAAATTAAACGTAGAATGAAAAATCAAGTTGCTGTATATGTTCATCAGAAGATATTGATCATTCAGAGGACAAATTGAGTCAAAACTATTTGCTTCAAAACATCCTATTTGTCAATTTATTATTAGTGTTTTTGCACATTTTCACTGAAAAAAAGAAAATGCAGTGTTACACACTGCCATCATAAAATGAAGTGCAACAAATAACCAGTGAAACACATTGAAAGCATTGTAACAACTGTAAGTGTAAGTGTGTCAGTTTGAACACTGATCTGAACAGATCATATGAAAATAAAATGCCTGTGCATACATAGTGCATATGTGCTCTACGTCACTGAACACGCTGACCTGAAAAGTGTGAAGAAAATAAAGTGCAAAAAATATATAAATACATTTTTTATTTATTTTTAAATCAATTAAAAAAAAAAAAAACGATTTAAAATTAGCACCCAAAAATCACAGTATATTGTGAAATCGATTTTTTTCCCACCCCTAATGAAACCCATCGCTAACCACATACAACACACAAGTCGTGACAATATTAATATATATATATATATATTTTTTTTTTTACTACACTTAGTTACCAGACAAGACAATAGCTAGATGTATTTAAGACAGTAAAAGTTAAAAATGCACAAATGAACCATGAAAAAAGGCAAATTTTGACATGCAGCTGTTTAATAGCAATGAATCAAGCTATTTTTCCTGTTCTCTATTAGCATTACACATCATTGTACTGTCCTCGTTTCAATCTGTGAAGGAACTTCCTAGCTGCTATGAATCTGACATGTTTTGTGTTATATATGTGGGAATAATGCTTGAGATTAGAAATGTCATCTTAGTTGATTTACAGCGTCCCATTTTAAAAGGTCAGTATTTTCACGACTTAGTTGGTGGGTTGTGGTGTTCCTCATGCACTATTTGTCTTGCACTATTGAGGGTGTGCATGGAGTCAGACTACTGGTACTGGTGGATTGTCTTAACTGTTTTTTCTTTGAGCTCTCAGATTTTTCCTCATGTCTGCTTTTCTAGTTGTTTCTGTTGTGGTCTTTTGATTTTTCTTTGGTTTATGGGCTTTGTTATTTTGCACCTTATTGGATTATTGAGTTTGTACTATGTGGGATTTTATTATTACTTTGTACTTCAATGGACTTGTTTTTGCCTTTTCAGTTTTATTATTAAATATACTTTTAAGTCTTATTCCTGTTTCCACCTCATCTGTCTGTCTTATATTAACCTCTAGTTCATCACCAAACAAAGTGTAAATGGAGGCTGTGTTACACTGTAAACCCAAATAAGTTACCAGAACTAAAAAAAAATGGAGGCAATCGATTGCCTCAAATTTTTTTTAAATTGATTAATGTCCAAATTTTTCAGAACTAAAACTGTTGGTTGACTGGCTACTTGTACTTTTTGATACCAGTTGAATTAAAGTGCTATATGAATTAAGTTTTTTTTCTTCTAAATAATCCACCATATCATTCTTAGCATGTAATTACTTAATTCTATTAAGTTGTGTTTTTAAGTTATGCTTAATTTTAAACAAATGTAGTTCCATTTACTCCAAAATTATTAGTTAAAGTTACTGAACTTGACATAATTAAGTTAGCAGAACATTTTCTATAACTTTGATTATAAACTACTTAATCTATTTCATTACTTTGAACATGGGGGTTTACAGTGTATCGGGTCAAACTGTCTTATCAACCAAATACAAATTATTATTATTATTAGCCTCTACATTATAAGGCCAATAATTATTGTGTATAGTTAATTATTATAGTATGTCTATGTATCATATTTTACTGTTTCTGGTGCATATGCTGTCATGTAGTTGTAGACGAATCAATATAGATCATAGACACCATAAACAGACTCTTTTAATGATAGCGAGACTATTGTTTTACAACATCATAAATAGGCATTTTTCCCAAACATGAAGTTAGGAGATTTACGTTTAGCTTTGTTGTTTTGGAGGCTCTTCAGGTCTTTTATTAGAATAGAAGTATTGACTAACAGTTTGTAATTCAATCCATTAAATTTTTTGCTGCATTTTCACATGAGCAAGGCTGAGATTAAGAAAGAAAAAGACCACAGAGGATACTGCAATCATGTGCAAATCAGCCTTAGAAATCTAAAAATACTGCGTGTTTCTTGTATGATTGTCTTGGGGAGAAATATAGCTTTTTTGTATCCGAGTGGCTGTGTATCCCTGTTCCTTGGCCTACTGCGCTGGACTTGTGTCACTATTTATTTTCACGCTGCTCTGGGCTAGTGCTGAATGATTGCTTTCTGCAGTCCTAGCTCTCCTCTCTCTCTGAAGTCTGCATAGACTGCATCATAATAATTCAGCTCACTGTAAATGCCAGTCATTGAGCTGGCTAAAAGGTGGAGACTTAAGAGCTCAGTTTACAAAGATCATAATGGATAAGATTTTAAGTCTAGCTCAGAAAATAGGTTGAAGAAGGTGTTCAAACATTTCCAAATCTCTTTTTATGTGCAGCAGTGTTAATCATAGATGGTAAAGATGAAGGTATTTACATTTGTACAGTTTTCCCTGTCCCCTGGCTGCTCATTTGCCCCACCCTCCTTCTTATTGAACACCACATTATAGTCCTGATGTTGCAGGAGGTCAGATTACACAGTCGACAATATCTCGATACGGCGATATATTGCGATATTTTTTCGAGCAATTAATTATCGATATGCTCAAGCTAAGTATCAATTTTAAAAATAATAATACTTATATATATATTTATTTTACTATTTTCAAAACTTTTTCTGCTTTTTCACTAAAATGTGCAGGTAGGTCTTCACAGAAATGTTGTCACTGTTTGTTGAAGGAACCAATATATTGTTTACTATAATAATAATATTGCACTATACTGGTTTACAGAAAGCACTATTGGAGATACATATTCATTTACATTGGTATGTTGACACTTATTTACAGAAATGTTGCAATAAAATAGTGTAACTGTTCATAGATATAAAAGAAATATCAGATAAAAAATAAAAACCTTTATCTTTTTTTTTCTTGTTATGTCATAGATTATTGTAGATTGATTTTTGACCAATATATCGATAATCACAGTATCGTCGTATCGTGAGATAATCGTTGCTGTGAGTTTTGTATTGTGTAACGTAACGTGAGGTTCCCAGAGGTTCCCACCCCTAGTAGCCTTTCACATTTTCAACCATCCAGTTTTATTTAGTTTCTCTATCCACCTCTCTGATCTCTTCTGCATTTGCCTGTCTATCTGTCTGCCTCTCATTATCTTCATGGGAACGATGGGGCGTTGCAGGAAAGAGTCCTAATAGAGCCCCGGCCTTTATTACATTACTTCATAACAGCTACATCAACAAACACCCACAAAGGAGCACAGTTCACCAATGCATTATAAGCAGCGGACAGGTGCAGGTGTATAATGTTGTGTTCATACATTTTGGTATTCATAAGAAAAAAAGGTCATTAAATCCACCCTGGAGTTCTACTTTTCACTCATTTTACAGTAAATACTTTGAGCAAACTAACAACTTGTGAAAATCTATTGATGTAAACTAAATGGTTTTTGTACACTTTGTGCAGTAAAAAGCAAGCCTGCATTATCCAGGAATGTTCCACATCCATTTTTGTTATAAACATGACTCAGCAGCATGTGGAATGTATTTATACTGTCCCCATTTATGTTTGCTGAAATGAAACAGTGGATTCTATAATGCACACATTCAATCAAAAATGTTGGTGTTATGATCGTAAAATATGCTTATACATATATATATATATATATATATATATATTTGTTTAATAACAGAGCTTTGACCAAGATGGAGGCCCCACTCACCTGCCCTGTTAGGATATTGATTAAATTAATGTTGTTTTCTAGAAACCAAACAAGTGAAGTCAGCATGTTGGAGATTTTCACAAACAAAGTTTTTTTTTTTTTGAGTAAAACAAATAAGATCCTGGTTTGTGTTTTTTCCCCTCCAGTTTAAAAATGAGCCTCAAAATATCAAGGGGCTCACTTTGCTGATGAGCTCTGATGCAATCTAGAAGCAACAGTGATTCATATGAGTTTCCACACATTGTAAAAGTGATAGGGGGGAGGTGAAGATCATTGGCATACTTGCTCCAGATCCAGAACCCATATAGAGAAACGGCATGGCTATATTTGGGTGCATACGAGACTCTGTAGCAGCGATGTCTTCACTTTAATGTGTCAAAGTTCATAAGTGCTGTATTTATTTTTTTTATCAAGGTAGTTAGGGATGGGAATCAAAAACCGGTTCTTTCTGAGAACCGGCTCCCAGTAATCCAGTTCCTAGGAATCGTTTGTTTGCTTGTCTGTCAATTCCGCTTATCGGTTCCTCTTATGTTGCAAATATGTAACACTAAACTCCTCCAGGTCCTGTATATTGTGTTTATGCTAGCACCAAGTGAAGCTCCTTCCACCATATAGTTGTGTACTGTCCACTGCAGAGAATTCACGTCCTCCACCCGCAGCAGCTCTGTCCTCTGGGCTGTGTTTGTAGCATCTCTGTTGCTACGCTAGTCACTTCCGGGTTCTGTACTCTCGTGCAAAAGTTGCTTCTTGCGAGGACTTTTCTTCTAAAAACAACAAACTTCCACAAGAACACACACCTCGTTGCCAGTTTATGTCCTCAGAAAAAGTAATGAGACATGGGAGACGGACCGGTACTGATCGTTGTCTTTAGTTTGCTCTTTCACACGTTCACATACACGAATGATGATGCCACATGTGACAACGGCGACGCCGTCTCTGAAGGTCCATTTATAGAAATGTAAACAATGGCTAAATTAATGCTTTACTTTTTAAATACATAACAATAAGTGCAGCTGTGCTTTTGGTTAATATGTTCTTTTTTACAGAATAATTATTTGTTTTATGTCTGAATTAGTTTTGGATCAAGTGGTTGCAGTTCAAAAGGAGCACTGTAAATATTCTCAAATGTTTGTAGCCAAAATGTGCCATGTTGTAATAATAATAATAATAATAATAATTCATCAATTTTATATAGCGCTTTTGTATATATTATTATCCAGTGAAAACAACCTGGTGGATTAAAAGAGAGCTGATAGCCCTGCAGGAAATTAAAGATACAAAGACAATATAATAAAGAGTTAAAGCAAACAAATCCATTTGTATTATTTAATTCCCTCACCCAATGAGAATCGGTAAGGAATCGAATCAATAAGCAGTATTGATAATGGAGTCGGAATCACTAAATTCTTATCAATTCCCATCCCTAAAGGTAGGTAGATGGTGGCTAATATACAAAAAAGGCTGAGAAAACTTGACTGAGAGATTGACATATGGCTAAAATATAGGTTTACAGCTCTTGGCCTCTGAAATGATGGGCATTTTTAGACTGGGCAATGTGAGTCAATGTAATGTTAATTATTTATTACTGCCTCATAATGCAGTTCCTGTCAGTGGGGAAAAGGAAGAGGGGGAGAAAGTTGATGGAGCGGCTGTGATCAATGGACTTCTGAGAAACTGCTCAAACATCTAGATGTGCTCGTTCTCTTACTCTCACTTTTCCATTTTGATGGTATTCATCTCTCCATTTTCTCCATTCTGCCTCTCTATGTAGATGTTGAGTTAGTAAAGTTTTTTAAAATGATAAACACTTCAAAGCTTATTTGTACGGTGGCTGGGAAGTGTCAAGTGAATGCATTTACAGAAACGAACACAAATGCAAAAAGGTCACAACACGAATGCAAAATGGCCACAACGGAAGTGTATCCGCAACGGACCGGCATTATGATATGATAGCCTGATATGAAAAATATAAGAGTATCCTAAACAACTTTCACTTACTTTCATACGTGTTTCGATATCTTTTTTTTGTTCTTCTCTGTTCTGGCGGATTAAAAACATTCGCCAGAAACGTGTCTGTCTGTAATACCGGTCCGTCGGAAACACTTCCGTTGCGGAAACCCGGTGGCTGGGAAGTGTCAGGTGAATGCATTTACAGAAACGAACACAAATGCAAAAAGGTCACAACACGAATGCAAAATGGCCACAGCGGAAGTGTACACACCAATCTTATCAGCAGCAGCAACAACACTGTCACTCACAGCAGCCCACACAGAGGCTGCAGTGATGGCAGCGCGCACACAAACAAACAACACGTGCACTACAGAGTTCTAGTGTAACAATTACAAATCAAACATAATGTAAATCAAGCAGCAGTAATTACCTTTCAAGCAGAAAAGTCGCCAATTCCATCTTCTACTCCTCCAGACCATACACTGTAAAAAAGACGGCGCTCCAGCCACCGGAAAGGGGCGGGGGCTGTGAGCAACAGCTGTCAGACAGTCCATCAAACACAATCCTGGCTCTGATTGGTTCTTTTTGCTCGGTCGCGGTGCATTCTGGCAATCTGCCAAAGGCTGTAGGAGCAGCCTGTCAATGAGTCTGTTTTTTTTTTCACACAAACTACTAGTTTGATGTAAAGCTGTCCTTGCATAGTGACAGCTTTAGCAAATATGACAAAAAGTCACTTTTATAAGAGTTACGGACATTAATTTTTTTATTTATCAAAACTTAAATGACATAAATGATTATTTGAGTTGTGTAATGCACCAACTGCAGTTTGACTTCCTCACTCACACTGTTAAATATTATCTTTCTACGACTAAATGTCTGCCCTGAGATTTCTGTCTTCATCACTCACAATCTGACAGGAACACTCAGCAATCTGTTGTGATTATTTACCACCAAAAATTTTAGCTCACACTCTTCATTGTCCATGATTCATTATATCTGGAAGGAATTTGTTTTTGCCTTTGTCTTTTGAGGCTTAGTGAAGGTTGCACAACACCAGCTATACAGTAAGTAATATGGGTGTCCCGAAACAACTTTCTTTTTTTTTTACTTCTGATATGATACCGATCATGATGTTTTGAGTATTGGCCAATACCGATATCAATCCAATGCAATATCAGTGCAAACCATACATACATTATTACTTAACTTTTAGTGTAGAATACAGTATACTGTAAATAAAGGCTTGATTAAGTGACACCAACAAATCAACAAGTCAGCAACAGCAGGTACTGTATATTATATATTATTAGGCAAGGCAAGGCAAATTTATTTGTATAGCGCATTTGACATTTTAAAAATAAATAACATTAAAATCAACAGTATTAATCTATGGGTTACTTACATTTTAACCTTAAACACAACAATATTATACAATTGAATACAATTCACGCTGCTGTCTGCCCAATATAACGTGGGACAATGAGCATGTACATTATACATACGGTGATGTGAAAAATGAGGTCAATAGTCCTGAACTAGTAGCTTTTCCAAACATCTACATATAAGGTAGATAAACTGCTCAATTTCTTTCTGGAAGATGGATGTTACTAGTCATTGAAAGCTGTGATTTAAGACCACCACCAACAACAGTGCAATGAACTGGTTGTGTCCTGACCTCTCTTTCATCTAATTAAGAGAAAGCTCGGCTGACGTCTTGTATTCTCCGGGGCCTTGGCCAGCACTTCAAAGAGAAATAAAGGGGATTGCCATAAATTATTTTATAGCCATTTGCCCGTTATTGAGACTTTTTTCACTTGACATTTATTCTAGAAAATCAGTGGATTTGACTGAGGTTGCGTTGCGTTTACCCTGTAGCTGATTTGTGTGTTGTTACAGTAATCTGAAGGCAGTTACAGGAAGTAAAAAAGGAACGGCTAAAGCTTTGGCTCACAGAGTATTTCTGGCTAAACGTGCAAGGCTCACAGGATGTTCAGAAAACCGAAAGTGAAAAACCAAGCTCTCATGTAGCAAAACCTTTCAGCTTCTGGGAGTCAGTTAACGTAGTCCTGCTGTCTGCGGTGCTTGTTGTACAGTAAGAATTGTTCAAAAATGTTGCTCTATTATAGGATATGAAGGGTTTGTTCTATGTGAAAACAAACCTTTTACTACGTCTGTAACAATGTGTCTTCTTCCCTTTCCCAGGACGTACTGTATATCAGTAAACAATGTCTGACTCTGTCAATATTTTTTATCTTTTTCTTCTTTTTCATCTCTGGGTGACCTAGCACGCAGAGTACTGTCATTTTTCTGTGTATTACGGTAAAATCTGGGTGTGGTCCTTTTCTGGGTTGATATGCTCATGCCTGTTTCTATTAGATTTTAGTTTCTGTGATTTGGTTTTACTAGAATCAGACTGCATTCAGAGGGCGGGGTTATGACTCAGCACTTTATTGCTATGACCTTTCTGCAGCTGTAAAGGAAGCTGGAAAATTAACATTGACATGACATTTAAATAATTCAAATAATATCTATAAGCTTGTCCATTTCTCTGCTCTGTAAAATCTATTAGGTTATTACCACTCCCTGTATTAATGTTTCGGAATGAACATTGCTTCTGTAGGAGTGTGTTAGTGCATTTATAAACTTCACTGTGATGTTAAATATTAATTGTCAAGCTTTAATGGTTTCAAATAGTAGCATCTTACTAGACTACTGTCAACTAGCTGTATTATTTTATACTGTACCATAGTCCAATGGAGTTTATTTCAAATAGAAAATGTGTTTAAATAATGTATGAAATTTTAAACATATCTGTACATACTTTATTAATCCCAACTGAATTTAATCCAACATGACACATTTGTTATTATGTACTTCATATAAAATGGATGAATAAAGAATTTCCTAAATTGCTTATCCTCTTCACGATCCTATTTCTGTCTATCATAACTTAGTGCACGTACTGTATTACATATGAAATAAAAGGGGTTAAACATTTGGTTCATGAAACATTTAGGAGCTTTAAGAAGTCAAGAAGTATTTCCAGTGGAAAGATCTTCCTCCATTAGATATTCCTGCATTATATTAGCGACATGACACTCATCGTTGAAAGTATGGTACCTCACTAGTCAGCATTTTACTTCTGCTCTAATAGCATTCAGCAGCCTAATAGGCATATGCTGTTTCAGCTATTTCATTGTGCGTGTTTTACTTCAACTTTTGTGCAGTCTACCAAATATGTTTAACAGTTGTTTTTTTAATTTATTTTTACTTTATATTTTTGGAAAATGTTTTACATAATACTTGAATGCAAAAGTTATTGAACTTTGATGGGATTACATAATTTCATCTCCACTGCACGTGTTAATTTTCGTACACAATGTTGTATTGTAATGATTGAGTGCTTGAATACACCCAATTTGGATGCAAATGCTCCCTCCTATTGAGCCGACACATGCTGGGATACATGTGCTGGTGCGGCATTTGCCTATAATTCTGCCCTAATGGGTCAAATAAAAGCTTTTGGATCCATGAAATATCCCCCCCCCCCCCCCCGGACCCACTAAACAGAAATATCGCCTCGCATCAGCACCTTTCAATGTAATCGGACTCCTTAATGGACCCACACACACACACACACGAAAACTCTGTTTTCGTTGGGTTCCTCATTAGCTTCTATGTGTGATCGATGATCGATGGAGGTTACTTATCGGCATTTGCTGATACACGGACACTGAACAAATGCAGCATTAATACTACATACAGTATTAATGCTGCATACAGTTTCAGGATCATCTTACATGTTGATCAATAATAGTCAATTGTTTCTGTTCGGTTTATTTTGTAGTGCCCATTAGCATGGTTGCAGTGTGTAATATGTAATGTGTTTAAGCCACTTCATACAGGTTTTATAGAATGGACACAAACACATGTTCTTAAATAATTTACTGGTGTAAAAATGCATAACATGGAACAACAGACTTATCTTGTATGTGCAGTAGTTGGTAGAAGGAATAAATGTAGTTTGACTTTTGAGTTAATTTTGTGCACAAAAGTATGGTTTAAGATATTTTTAGCTAATTAAAATGAAAAAGTAAGTTTGTGTATGTTTTATAGGTATGTTTTTCTATTTTTTTAGTAACCTATGATTTTGCATGTAGTTCCTCATATGGCCTTTTCTGAAACTAGGTTTGACGGCGATTATTTATTGGCTATGTTACTCTAGGAAATTTCAGATGACCTTTTCTCCCTGTCACCAGCAGGTGGTGTTAGAGATGTAGATTACATCAATTCTGTATTCCCTCCAGCTGCAGGATTGCCCTGGATTTAAATAGAGTACTTTGGTTCAAAGTAGCAGAGTTTAGCCTTTAAAAAACGGTGTTGGAGCGTGGTGTGACGCAGCAGGTTTATCTCATTCATGAAGAAACCATCAAAGAAATGTTGTTAATGTTGTATGGCTGTTGTAAAATCTCAGAAGGAGAATGTGTGAACAGAAATAGAGGTGTGAGATAGCTTCCCCTTCCCCAGTGCTGAAATTACAAACCACTGACATTAGCCGCACTGATAGAGAGGAACCTTGTCGTCTTATTGATGGAGGACGATGAAGGACCTGTCAAATAATGGCTCATCAGCCTGCAGTGGTGAGGGTGTAGTGCAGCTAAGATTCAGCATGTCCCACTCTTTGACCCTTTGCAGGAGGAGGGAGCACATAACATTCAGGTGACTGGACTGAGTACAGGTGATATGAGCTCACTGGTCATCACTTACTCCTTGTAATGAGACCTACCTTCTCTGCTGGCTCATTGAAGGAAGTTTATTCTCAAGTTAATCTATTTTTTTTTTTATCATTCTTTTTCATCTTTCTCTTATCGAACTGCACAATTTTAAGCGTGTGTATAATAATCCATTCATTTGATAGTGCCAAAATGTTTTTTTTAAAGGTAGAGTTTGTTTTTCGCTCTACAGTGGCTGAAATGTATTGATTTGCGATTGCCAACCCCAATTTGTAACTGTGAAATACATTTATCCTCGTTGTTCTGTTTATTTGTTTATTTTTATTTATCGTCTTAGTGCCCCACCATTGTAAATACACTTACAGTATCTATCTTTCTTTTAATTTTTCTGTGTATCTTGCACCACGATTGCTGTCTTTAATTTTGTTATACCTTGTCTTTAATGACACTACATTCTATTCTATTCTGCTCTATTCTCATAGACTCATAAGGCACTCGTAAGTTTCATTTCTTTTCAAACACAGCCAAAAAAGTAATTCAAACATTAAAATGATTGGAACTAAAGAAAAACAAACTGCATTTTAATCAATTTCAATTGTTTTTTTAAAACATTAGATCTATCAGGTCATTTGTACATATTATTATTAGGCCTGTTTGATTGTCTTTTTTTTTTTTGCTTGTGCAGGTGAATGGGTTTCTTCCTAAAACCTAACATCATGTAAATTCCATGAATTTAGTCAACAAAACTGTTCAGTTGGATGATGGATGGATGGATGGATGGAGTTGCAGGGACTGCTGTCAGCTGGTTGTTGGCATGCATCCTCTCTAAATCCCTTACACAATAAACACATTGGTGGTGCTGTTACCCATTCACACTGAGCATTAACATTTGTTTGCATGCACACACACACACACACACACACACAGGCATTTTGTATCCACATCTGTTGACATGCAATAGGGTTTTGATACACATCTGGACTGGGTCATTCCTTGTGTGTGTATTTGTGCTTGTGCTGGGATGTGCTATGGGCTGTTGCACTGGATTCACCCTCATCATTCAGCAGCCCTTTTCAGTCACCAGGATTAATTTTTCTTGCTCGCCGCACGACAGCAAATGGATCATTTTTATCATAGGAATGTATATAATTGAAAACAGTTCTGCAGTGTAAAATACCAGTTTTTGCCTTATGGTATTTAGATGACCTAGGAGTTTTTTTTATGGTTTTTTCAGTTTCAAAAATGTTTGCTGGAACCTAAAAATATTTTTATATCCAAACAATCAACAAACACTTTCAACCGTAATCCATTCATAACAATTTTTATCAAAGTTTGAAGCAATTAAATAGTTGAATGTAAGCTAAATGAAACGTTTTTGGAGACAAAATTTTTCAAGAGATAGGAAGAAATTATGGCTCACGCTGCTGCTCATCTGAAGAAAGCTCGTGAGCTTGAGCAACATCCAGAATACAGAGCGCTACAGAAAGCTAGGGAGAGGAGGAGGCGACAGAGGGAGAAAGCGGAGCGAAAACGACAGGTAATTGTGTCATACATTCTGCTTATCACATGCTTCATCAGAATAATATACCCTTGTAATGGACATTTTAACATGTTATTAACTTGGTAACTTGGAACTCCTCATTTAATCAATGTTTTTATTGTTATTGTATAGCATGGAGGATAAAACAAAGTACCTATATTTCTATGTGACAGATGACAGGTTCTTCAAAGGAGGACTATCTAATGAGAAACTTTAATATGGAGCAAAATTTGCTGATTGAAGTAAAGTAACAAGCGACAGTTGCTGGTGAATTCTCATACCATATGAATTAAACATTAAACTGTGTTCTAATACAACAGCATGGCTGTGTTATGTCTGTCCAATCTTAACGGTTAAAGTTGAAGCAGGGTTTTGTCTTGAAATAATTAAAACTTATGTTCATGCACTTCATGACAGTACGAAAGGAAAGGAATATCTTTAATCACTTTCTTCATTGTTTTAATTTGATTTCTTTGCACAATTTTGTTCATCACTGCACACAGCTGTCATCTGCTGCTGGTGCTGCTGCAGATTACAGCTAGTCCTCAGTCAATCCCGTCCGTGATCAGTTGTGTCGTAAACACAGTGCAAACCGATGAATGAATTGCTCACCCCCGCCCTAATCACTTCTGGAAAGCTTCTGTGAGTCTGTGACAGCACGTGAAATCTGACACCGGGCCATTTAGTGTTTCCTGTGTGTAATAATGTTATTTATTTATGCGTGCATCAAAAACTGTTATTGTTGTTGACATTAGAAAATTAAAGCTTTGAAATAGCTTTTCTTTCACTACTTTCATCACTTTAAGTCATATGTCAATGTTAATTTAAATCTATCGCATGATCATTTTTATTAGATAAAATCATAATGTATGTCTCATAGATCAATGACTCAAACATCATTTACTTAAAAAAAAATTGCCACTCCACTGTTTTTACTCTCATATTTATTTATTACTGTCTTATTGTATGTTCAGAAATGTTTGCAGATTGCATTGCTGGATGTGGAGTCTCGTAAATGAATGCATAGAAGTGTTTTTCTTTCATTCTTGCTGTGTTTTCTTTTAGTTTTTTTCACCAGACAAGGAGGACAGTGATTTTTTTTACTCTATATTTGTCCTAGTTTGTTCTTGGTATATCAGAATGAAATAAAAACATATCCCTGCAACCGTCTGCATGACTTCACAACCCACAATGCGATACGCAAAGATCCAAACAAATGGAGATTTACAGTGAAGATGAAAACAAACTTTCAATGAGGCCTACACTATGGATTTATCTGATAAAAAAATTTTGTCCAGCTGCTTTAGGTGAAAACATTTTGCCAAATGTCTGTGGTTTTAGTCGTGGTTTTCGAAAAACCTTTCTTGATCCTTTCATGTTCCTGAAGAACAAACCGGATAATGCATATGTTCAACATTCCTACTCAAAGCCAGCTGTCGCACACACGGCTCTGCTCCGACACAGCAAGGAGCTGATGATTGAGAATTGGAGGGCTGGATTGGTAAAAATAGCCAAGCTGGGAGAGACAGTGATGGCTTCTTGTCAATGGCTGCAGTTGTTGTACTACACAGACTGTGCCAAGATAGGTAGAGGAAGCGCAAGAGAAAGTCAGGGAAGTTTCAGGCTTCAACAGGCTGTAGATCAAAGGCAAAGAAGATGGCTTTCATTTGAAGGAAGTGAAGCTTTAGCTTTAAATGAATTTGCAGGGATTGATGGTATTGTAAGTTTAATTACTGTAGTTGGAAAGAAAGTCAAAAGGGAAAAGGTCATTTCGACTTACTGGGAAATTTTGATTTAGAGGGTAAACATGGGCAACGCAGCATCATGTCAGGCATGTGGATCAGATATAGCTTCAAAGGCCACTGGGAGTGATAATAAGTTAAACCATCACATGGACTACTACTACAAGGCCGGATTAGCAGCTGATGATTCACTGGTAAGACTTTGCTCATCTGTTTTAGTAACTATTGTATTTTCAGTAGAAATGCCTCATTTGTCATGGACATGCATTCATCTTGGTACATGTAGGTATCTGTGTATGTTTTGAGGTTTGTAGTGAGTTCAAACTAGAAGGTTTGACCCATGACCTCATTGAGGGGTGTGGATTTTCTAGCACGCAGTTGGATTGTTTGGTGACCTAACGTGTTTACATCCACTGGTGTGTGTTGATGTTCATGCATTCACCTCATAGGGTTAATTCCATCTCAGCAGGCTGTCAGGT
Organism: Gouania willdenowi; assembly: GCF_900634775.1. Taxonomy (NCBI): domain Eukaryota; kingdom Metazoa; phylum Chordata; class Actinopteri; order Blenniiformes; family Gobiesocidae; genus Gouania; species Gouania willdenowi. The sequence continues at coordinate 28,533,073 of NC_041044.1, forward strand.
TTATATGCTCTTCAAAGTCATAATGTGTCATTTGATTGTTTTTTTTTACAATTAGTAATTATTGATAAATTGTTTTTAATCTAAAAATGAAATCAACTGAAAAAACATTATCATATAACTACCAAATGGGTGAACAGAGATCATTTTTTTATTATTATTATTATTTGTTAAATTGAACCATATGCAGCCTAATTTGTTCTTAAGTGGAGGACCAGTAAAATCAAAACACAATAATGACTATTTAAAATTAAATATTTTATTACAAATGAATGACAATACAATATTTTATTGAATATAAACAGCATTCAAATATTTATCAGAAAAAGTGCACATTTTATATGTTTGTCTATTGCATTCATAAATGAATATTTAGATAAGTATGGATTCATAACAGCAAGTGCAGGAACAACATGGGATTTAACTCATGAAAAATGTAATAATTCTCTCTATGGGCCGTGCTTGATGCCCTGCCAGCCCAGTTCTGGGCCATGAGTCAGGTGTTTAGCACCATGGTGTAGTATATTTAATGTGTTAATGTTGTTGAGTATATGTGGCTTGGGCAATGACGTGTGAATGGGTCTGTATGAGAATACTTGCACAAAGATGTCTGCTTGTGCATTTTCTGACAGTAACTTTATCACTACAGTGTGTAGGTGTGTGTGCGTGTGTGTATTTGTTGTTGTGATGACGTGCTTGTTCTGTATTCAAGCAGCAGATGTTGGTTTATTAAAATATATTGGAAATAAAGGAAAGTCAGTTTAATCAGTCAGCACTGCAGTCCTGCTATAGAACAGTTTTGCGATACTTTAAAATGGTTCAACTTTACGGCTCATGCATTCGCTCCATCGGTCCATTCAGACACCAGTAGACATAACTTACATGTTTTTGGTCTGTGGGAGGAATGGAGGAATGGAGTTCCCAGGGTAAACCCATACACACTCAACAAGAACTCCACTTGAAGAGGCCAAGTTCTAGAAGCAATTCCCTCACTGTTCAATTAAAAAATAGCATCACCTAGCAACAGCAAGCAGTCTATTTTTCCTATTTAATTGGGTGGGTCTTCAAAATAGTACTGTTGTTTCCAGCACTGCCTTTTTCCTCACACATTTTTCAAAGCACTCATGTAATTTTATCTATTTTATTTTATATCTTATGTGCAGTTTAATTATCTTCATTGGTAGAATTTTTTTTTTTTTTTTTTTCCTTCCTTTTTTCTGACCGCGTGTTTTGTACAGATACATGGCCTGAAAATATTTTTTCTGTATGTGGGTTTACCTTTAGCTTTAAGATTACATAAGGTGTAAGAGATGTTGGTCAGCTGTATGTTATGTTACAGTAAAATGTAGAACTGCGCTTCATATGTCTTGAAGAATATTTAGCTCAGGGGAAAGGCAATATGAATACTCCTGCTATTCTGTTACATTCCCTCACTAAGAAATGCGGAAAATGTTAGGAAAGACTTCATAAATATATTTAGATAGATAGAAACATACATAGATAGCAGTTTTAGAGTATGTTTTATGGTTAAGTGATGAAAGCATGACAATTTGTCCGTCTGTCTGTCTGTCTTCCAGTTGCTTGCCCTTGTCATAGTGTCTAATGGTTAAATTTAGATTATCCTATGAGCGTACTGTATAGGTGTCAATCAGTAATCCATCAAATATTTTAGCACTCAAGTTTAAGACTTAAAGACATAGAAGGTAAATGGTCTGTGCATGTATTTTTACTTTTTTTAAAAAAAACAAGTTTTTCTTTATCACTGGATAACGATATCAACTTCTTGTTTCCATCTGTCCAGTCTGACAGTAATACCAGTTTTCTTCGGGCTGCCAGAGCAGGGAACATCGACAAAGTCCTAGAATTTCTGAAGAATGGTGTCGACATCAGCACCTGTAACCAGGTAAGAAATCCAGTGAAGAAAACTCAATTTATTTGGTTCTAAAGAGTGATTTCTGTGTTTTATTCTGTGTTTTTTATAATGTATCATCTTTATTAAATTTGTGTTGAATGATTTGCTGATGTACATTCAGTTTGAAAAGCATCCGTCCAAACTGTTGTGTCATTGTGGCATCTGCAGCTCTGCCAGGTCAGCACATACTTTAACCTGCCACAGTCACTCCTCAGCATTATGACCACAATCCTGCCTCCATGTTGAACAATCACCCACAGCCACAATCCTTGCTCCCTCTACCCTTGGCAGTGTGGGTGTGCTCTGCATGGACAGCTGTACGTAGCCCACACACCCCCCGCTCACATTCCAACCAGACAGAGAGATTGGAGAAGGGGAAATACTTCCCCTCTCCAGCCAAACCATATCGATATCAATATGATTAACTGAAGTCACAAGGTAGCCTTACGGAAGATGGTGACTGCATTGGTACCAGTGTTAATTTTGTCGAGTCTGTGTCATAGTTTTCGGCGACTACCTTTGTTTAACTGACAATAATAAGACTATGACTAAATAAAAATTAGTGGACAAAATCTCAACCTATCATTGAAATAATCCTGATGACTAAATTTTGACTCATAAGGCACTGCAAGTTTCATTTATACCTCATATTCTGCAATGGCATTGCAGATTTTTTCTGTATCTTGTGATGCATACACAGCTTTTTTTTAACTGTTATTTTCACCCTGGCCTGCAGTTGGTTGGCAGACGGGAAGTCATCACGCTGCCTATTTGTTACCATGGGGGGCTTTGTTTTGGGCGCCAAACACAAAGCGTGATTACACAACAGGTCGTGCACATGAACACACTCATGCATCCAAACACACACACATGCAACAGGAGACCCGTTCCCTTGGTAGTATTTCTCAGTAGTCATATGATTGAATATGATATCTCTCCTCAGGTGATTATTTTAAAATGACATTTAGCAATGCACTCTGGCAATGCATGTGTCTCTGTGTCCCTATCATGAAGTCCATTGAGCTAAAACATAGGTGGTCCAAAGTATATGTATATATTATGTTTAAATCTACTTATAGATAGTCATCTTAGTGTTATCTGGTAAGTAACAGTATAGGGTAGTAGCATTATTTATTGAAATGGACATAAAAGGACATACTCATGTACACCAATGAGCAGACAAAGAGGGGGTGCAACTCGTATACAAGGAGAGGATGATGCATTTAAATTAGATTTGGGTGAAATAGTTTGAGGAAAGATCTGTGGAGATCCAGGATTTAGGACACACTCAGTCAGACAAGAGAGAGGACAGGTTTAATTAGGGTGACGCACACATAATTCAAAGTCTGAGAGGCCGACAACTCCAGTGCAATATCAAAAAGGATAAGAAACAGAAAGTCCTCTGATAGAGTAGAAAACCCAAGTAAACCCTGAGACACAGAATGTAATCACAGCCATGCAAGCCTAATATTTCAGGGAGTCGTATCCTAGAAAGCAGCAACAGAGTGGTAACAAGTCGTGCGCCAAAGGGAGGGAGCTGTCCAAGTTTGTTATAGTGAGTAATACTCTTAGACTGTGGAAGCCACAATCTCACTGTTCTAGATTCATTTTCTAGTCAAGAATCCTAGAAATTTATTTCGTAAAAGAAAATGGTGAGAATGCTGTTGCTGAAAATGCTATAATGGTTTTATTTAGCAAAGCATTAACTTTGTGCGTGTGTATGTGCATGTGCATGTGTAAGTCAATTGAGTTTGCATGCATGACATGTTTTGTTTTATGTCATGACAATTAAAAGCCACGTAATCTGACAAAACACTAATCCTTGTAAAATCATTTTCCTCTTTAATCTGCATGCATTTTTTTTTCATATTTCCTTTTCCCTTATTCAACATTAATGTCCTTTGTGACACTCGATCCTTAACCCAGGAAAGAATAAACCGGACCATTTATATTATTGCCATGCGTGATCCTAACAAAAATCAGTAGTCAGAGCAACGAGAATATTAATCTGCTGTTGGATGCTACTCAAGAGTTACAGACTGGTGGGATCACTGTGCAAGGCTCAACGTCCATTAGCAAAATGAAACTTTTACTTACAGCTCAGCTCCAAGTTAGATATCATTAAAACCAGTAAGTGCTGATGAATGAAGGTAGCAGAAAAATTAGCTGTATGGATGTTCTTTTAACACTTACAGGATATATTTGTGATGTCAATTGTTATACCGTCTTACTGTATTTTCACATAGACTCTGTATGGTCAGAGATAAGCATGAATGTCAGATTGGACTGAAATGAGAATGAAGACTATTGACTAGATGTGGCATCTGAAAAAGGGTTTATCCCAGGTTTCCTGAAGGTTTACCAATCGTAGCCAACTGGGACAAGACCCCGAGGTTACTCAGGGACCCGCTTTGAGATCCCATTGCTTGGATCATCTTGGAATAGCTTGGGTTCCTGCAAGAGGCAATGATATCTATTTAACTTCTCTGATTTTGCCAATATTACCCCATGTGGACAGAATGCGACAACATTCATTAAGAAAATGTTTTGTTGTCAAGATCAGCATCTTTTGTGCAATATGTTTTCTTAATTTTAAGGACATTCTAAAGTTCATGCAATTTTAGATTTGTAATAAGTAAAAACAGTGTTTTACTTTGCCTGATATGTAGAGCCAAGCATTGGTTTTTCTGCATAAGTGACATAAACGATTTTTCGGTCACAAAATTTTTTTCAAGAAAATGCAACAGGATCCCATTTGTGTTGAAACAAAAGCTCTCTTGCTTGTAGACATTGAGGCCTTTTTAGGCAAATTACTTCCAGTGCTGATACAGCAGCATCCTCTAAGCCTTTTAAAGGCATATCATATGCAACTCAGGAAATCAATCTCTTACATGCTTTGGCCTTTATGATATGGCATCTTTTTTTCTTCTTCTATTTGAAAGGTTGACATTTTCAGCCGCCTCTAAAAATGAGTATCTATGTTTGTGTGTGTTTGTGTCCTGCAGTACATATCCTCTATGACTGTGCAGAAATTTGACACCCCTTTGGCTATTTGGCATTTGGCTGGGAGAGTAAGAGAGTGTTGAAGAGTGAAACTAAGAGAGAGAGAATATATGTGTGTGTGTGTGCACACGCTTATTTGTGAGAGAGTGAATATTGCTACGTGCAATTGGGCAGCAATGACAGAGGCGTTAGCAGCATAGTAGAGTCCAGTTGTTAGGCACACAGTTCCTCTCTTGTAACATCTGACTGAGCCTGCTGGACTAAAGGAAGCCAGTGGACCTAGACACTTGGGTCAGAACCAGGAGAGACTAACCGGCATCCAGGAGGGGCAAAAGGGAGGAAGACACTCCATCACCTTATCGATTTGGAAAAGTGCTGAAGAAGGCAAAAGATAGAAAACATTTGAAAAATGCAAGTAAGAAGATGGAAAGGAAAGCTAGTATTTTAAGGATGAGACTTTTGTAGGGGAAACAGAGAAGGTTTTAAACACTGTCATAGAAGGACAGGATAGAAAGGACGAGACGCAGAATGGATGAAACTGATGAGGTGAACTTTTTGTCTCTTGGTACATGTCCATCATACAGAAAACAAGTGTGCATGTGTGTGCTACATAAGTTTTGCTGTGAATGCTTGTCAGTGTGATACATTTACATTTTGTTCCAGTGCGCTGATGATAGATTGTGAGTCCTTTGATGAATCCTCACAGGAACTTTATCTGATAAAGAGACCCACTGTGGTTTCCACAGCTTACCACCACACATTGTTTAATATTTTAAGCATTTCACAAAAATAACTGTATTAAAAAACAAATCTGATTACGATTAGTAAGCTCAAGGCCAATTTTGATAACTGACCTGAACAGCTAAAGTGTAACACCCCCAGTTTTTTGCTGACCTGCCACTGGGGGGAAATTAAAAAAAAATGCCTTTATTATGGGCGTTGCTCCTGGAGTAGTTAAGACACTCCCAGTCAAAGCAGCCCCGCCCCACAGTGGTGCGTAACACACACACAATCCCGACATGACGCTCACCCACACACAAAACCCTACAGGCACTATAGCATGCACGGGCAAACAGACCCTACCCTCCAGCCATGAGCCCTGGAAAACCCTGGAAGACAACCGTACGCACATAATGTGACTGTACATACACACATAGCTTGATTAACCCTCTGATTAGACCAGAATCAGCTCTTTACAGAAGCACTGAGTCACAAACCCCACCGCAGCTGAACGCAGTCTGCATGAAGTCCCTCCTACCAGCTTTTAAAGAAGGGGCGGGGTCAACAGTGACGGTTAGTGGTTAGTTGTTAGTGATGTCACCGTGAACAAAAAACTTCACCGAACCCCATCTCAGCCAATAGCAAAATTTGATTGTAATGGTCAGCATTCAATCCATAAAGGACAGTCACTCTGACATTTTACAACTAAAACCACTAAATTGAAATACTTAGACTACAATGTGAAGAGTGGCACTAGGATCAATAACCTAAATTACTTTCTATCAAATCATATATGTATTCAACAGAAAAAAAAAAGGTTTTGGGGTCTACTTCGACAAGCTGTGGCAAGGTGAGGCGACAACTGCTGAAAAAAATATTAGCATGGATCCATTCTTTTTTTGTGCCAACTTAACCTCATCAAACACATAGTGCAAAAAAAGCCTATCATAGTGTTGCTGATCACCAGTATACACGCATGTATACAAATATATATATACATCAACTCCTATTAGTTTTCAAGGAGTAACCTTGCACAGATACAAACTACCTGTTCAGTAAGACCAAATTTTTTCTCCAACCTGCTGTTTTTCCTGTATGATACATACTTTATTTGTGTATGTTTCGTCTCTAGAATGGTCTCAATGCATTACACCTGGCAGCCAAAGAAGGACACACAGAGTTAGTGGAGGAACTTCTGCAAAGGGGAGCAGATGTTGACTCTTCCACTAAGGTATTCGCATGGATGGGTAATATGTCTGTCATAAAAAATTATACATTTGAGGAAAAACTACTCAGTTTTTATGGTAGGAGAAATTTTAACACCTGACGAGGGAAAAGGTGGTTTTATAAAGTTCTGTATCGTGTTGGGAGTATTCGACCTTGATTGGAACAGTAAGAATGTAAATGAACCGTGCTGCCCTCTTTGATATCGTGTAAACAAGATTTTATTTAATTTTTTGCTATGTTATAATAATGATATGATAATAACGCATTATTACAGGTTGTTAAGAAGCTGAAATTCCAAAATTTGAAAACATTTATTTTCTTTCATATGCATTATAAGGTGTGATAATGAAACACGAAGTGCATTTTTTTCTTATCTAAGGTTCCTCTTTTTAGCAATCAACAGTAAACAGTATGTTTTTGAAAGAAAAGATGGCAGACTCTCAGACTGTGATTTATTGTTTTCTTTCTGCAGAAAGGAAACACTGCCTTGCATATTGCAGCTTTGGCCGGACAAAAAGAAGTTGTCAGACTGTTGGTGAAAAGAGGGGCTGATGTGAACGCTCAGTCACAGGTTAATATCATCAAACACGTGAAACACCAACACCAATGAGGTTATGATCTTGTATGCTGTGTGTGATGATAAATGACGGGTTTGCTTTTTTTTCCTTCAGAATGGCTTCACTCCACTCTACATGGCTGCTCAGGAAAATCACTTGGATGTTGTGAAATACATGTTGGAAAATGATGGAAACCAAAGCATCGCAACTGAAGTATGTTAATGTTAGATATTAACGCATTCATGCAACTTTTTTGTGGAATGTATTTTTGTGAAACTTCTTCTACTTCCCACTTCTTTGATTTGCACTCATGCACGACTTATTGCTCCACAGGATGGCTTCACTCCACTTGCTATCGCTCTCCAGCAGGGCCACAATTCAATTGTCTCTTTGCTGCTGGAACATGACACTAAGGGTAAAGTCCGCCTTCCTGCCCTCCACATCGCAGCCCGCAAAGATGACACCAAGTCGGCTGCACTTCTTCTCCAGAATGACCACAATGCTGATGTCCAGTCTAAGGTGAGAGAAATACAGATGCAGAGATTTATTATTTGATTTGATATGAAAAAAGTAACTTTGTTTTCAAGTTAGTCAATCAAAAACGTTTTGGTTGAAAATGGATACCAAGAACACGCACACGGTATTATTGTGAGGGTAACCTTTTTGATTCAGTCTTGTTTTATTCCTTTTACAAAAATCTAATTAACTTTAGTCTTTACTTTTTAATTAGATTTTTTTCTACTTTTTAGTTAATTAAATTCACAAATATTTTCATTGACTAAATTGGATTGCTTATATTAGTATTCATTCTTCTAGTTTATTTTACTCCACTAAGGCTTACGTCTAGCTTCCCAAACAGAGGCTGCCTCTGATTAACGCTTGTTAACGTCATGACTCTGATTTAACAATATTTTTCCCAATATCACTAGCAATAAATTAAAGAAAGTGTCTATTCGTACGGTTGCCATACGGACAACCCCCGGTGCTAATGGTATGGTTACCGAAGTACACATACGTCGCGTCTTAGGGTTATGGTTAGGGTTATAACCCAATATTGCAACAATTTTTAGGGCTAGAGTTAGGGTTAGGTTTAGGGTAAGTTTTGGTCTTAGTCACGAGACCTAAACTGGCCAATTACTGACTTATGACGTGATGTAAACTGGCCAAATAGGGGTGCTGCATACGGATAGAATGTCGGTATATTGATACAGCAACCGTACGGATAGCCACTGCCTAAATTAAAATACAACTGCTTGTGCATTAATTATAAGTACAGTAATTGAGTTTTTGTTTGGATCCTTGGTGACCCCCACTCTCATGTAGATACATTTTAGGTAAAGACTATAACTGGAATAGAGGAAAAATGAGCTGACAAACATACAAAGATGTTTTTGTATGTTTGCTGAAAATGTAAACTTCTCACTTTTGTATGTTGGGGACTACCTGTGTTTGAATAAGAATGTTGTGATTAAAATGTTCCTTAACACCCCTGCCTCGTACTCCCATTTTTCTCCCTTTGCATCCTAACCAGATGATGGTCAATAGAACCACAGAGGTATACAGACTCATCTCCTCTTCATATACTTCTCTCTTTCTTACTGACCATCTCTTTTAGCTCTCCTCTTGTCCCAACCCTGTTAATATTTATTGGTATTTTTTCTGACAGCAGAAAAATCCTCTCTCTAAATTTTGTATCATTAATATAAATGCATGGATCTTACTAAGCTGTGTTACACATCGCATGGCTGATAGTAAACAACATTGTGCTATATTTATTGTTTTAAGAGAATGTTAGATTGTTACATTTGATTAGAGCAAATTTTTACTTCCTCTGTGTCGCGTCTGTTCTTCTTCTTCTCTGCATTACCCACAGCATGTTGATTTTCAAGCATGGTGATATAATTGTTTTTGTTCATGGAAACGTATTGAGTTTTAAGTTAACTCTGTTTTTTTAATTAAATTGCACCATGTCGATCAGAATGGGAAGGTAAGGAGTGAACAACCTGCAACTGTATTCTATAATTATACTTATTTACATATGTATATGTATACATATTGTTATGTAAATGCTCATTTGTCTGTCCAAGTAGGCACACATAGCTTTGAGTCCACCTGTACTATGTGTATTTTTTATTGTCTTTTATTTTTATTTTTCCTTTTATCTAACATTTAAACATTTCATTTAAGTTTCATCTATTTTAGCAGGCATGTTTCATTTACTGCATTATTGATTGGAATATACATTGCATGCATTCTTTTAGGGCACAAGATTCACATTGTTCCCATTCTTTTATGAATCTGAGGCTTTTTCCAGCATGTTGCCTCAACATAGAACATATTTGTTAGTTTCTTTCTTTCTTTCTGTCCTAAGCTGTCTTTTTTCTTCTGTCCTTGTCTCTCTTACACAGAGTGGTTTCACTCCCCTGCACATTGCAGCTCATTATGGAAACGTCAATGTCTCCACCCTGTTGCTGAACAGAGGAGCTGCTGTTGACTTTACAGCCAGGGTACTTGTTTTTTTTGTTTGTTTTTTTTTAGAAAATTAGGAAAGAGTTCTTCATACAGTTTTTAACATGAAAAAGTATGTGTGCGTTTGACCAGCCTCATTTTTTCCATTTATTATAAATAAATAAAAGTGAACTAAAATAATCGTTTTTTAACACACTTAACATCCCCGTTGGCCTAAATTACACTTCATTCATGAGAATGTTTAAGTTTCTAGTTGGTTTTGATACATTAATCTGAACTCTGATAGTGCCTAATGATATTACACAGCCAAAATTGGTGGATACTCACAACAATGATAGAAACTTTCTATAGTGGAAACTATCAAGGGATACATTTTAACAATTGTTAAATAGGAAACTAAACATGTTTTTTTCTGACACGTCTTATCAGAATGGGATAACACCTCTTCATGTGGCCTCAAAGAGAGGCAACACAAACATGGTGGCCTTGTTGTTGGATAGAGGAGGTCAGATTGATGCTAAAACACGGGTGAGAGTCAAAACAGACACTGTCACAATTATGCAGATGAAATAAACACACCTATTTGGTGCATACTTGTTACTGTGTTTTGCTTTTCCACAGGATGGTCTGACACCACTACACTGTGCAGCTAGAAGTGGGCATGAACAGGCAGTTGAGATCCTGTTGGAGAGGGGGGCCCCAATTTTGGCTAGAACTAAGGTACAACAACAACAAAACCTGTGGTGTTGAACTATGACGCTGCCTTCTGTAGTACACATTATACATTCTGAATTTAATCTATTCTTGCTCCTGTGTACAGAATGGTCTGTCACCACTGCACATGTCGGCTCAGGGCGACCACGTAGAGTGTGTGAAACATCTCCTGCAGCACAAGGCCCCGGTTGATGATGTCACCCTGGACTATCTCACAGCGCTTCATGTTGCTGCTCATTGTGGTCACTACAGAGTCACAAAGCTCCTTCTTGACAAGAAGGCCAATCCCAACGCTCGCGCACTGGTACGGATCCTTAAAAAGTCCCGAAAGGCATAAAATTCATGAATCTAAAAATAAGGCCTTAATTGTCATTAAAGTTTTTTAAATCAGTGTTTCAAAAGTCTTACATTTTAACGCATAAGTTTGGTTTTATTATTGTAATTAGTCTCACATTTCAAAATAAATTGTAACATTTATTTATTTTTTTTAATGTATAATTTACCGTAACATTGCGGAATCAAGACAGCAGAACAAATTACAAAGCAGTTTCAAAAACATGCTGAAATGTAATTTCATTTTGTGTATTTTTGTTTTTTTTACTTTGGGAGATGCCAGTTGCATGTCTGCACTAGACACTGGAAAAAAATTACCCTGCTATGTAAATGATGTGGTGGGTTTTTTTTCCCCAATTGTGTTTACTGTGAAGTTGGGCTTAAATTTAATTTCAAATGGCAATACAAGTCCTAAAAAGTCTTTAATTTAATGTGACTGAAGCTATCGGAACCCTGTAGAAGTTTTAAGTAAATGTTACATTTTTCTCTTCTTCTCTCTGTCAGAATGGTTTTACTCCTCTTCACATTGCTTGTAAGAAGAACAGAGTGAAGGTGATGGAGCTGTTGGTTAAATATGGTGCCTCCATCCAGGCAATAACAGAGGTAGAATTACACCATTTGGGTCACATAGGCAGTTGTGATGAGTTACACATGTGCTCATGGGCTTTTTCTCTTCACTTTAGTCTGGTCTGACTCCAATACACGTTGCTGCGTTCATGGGTCATCTGAACATTGTTCTGCTTCTGCTGCAGAATGGAGCCTCCCCTGATGTCTGTAACATTGTGAGTATCAGTGTGGTCTGAAATGTAACTGTTCGAATGTATTCATCTTTCTGGTTCGCAGGTGCAAACCCTTGCAACAGCTTTTTGGTGCATTTTTGCATTTGCACTGTGACATATACAGTATTCATGTGTTTGTATGGCAGCGCGGTGAGACAGCTCTCCACATGGCAGCTCGAGCAGGTCAGATGGAAGTAGTCCGCTGTTTGCTGAGAAATGGAGCGTTGGTGGATGCCATGGCCAGAGTGAGTCGCTGTCATCATCATCACTGCTTCCCTCTGCAGACATTGAATACAAAATTATTGTTGGATTTAATTGACTACCTGTCTGCATGTGTAATTATTTAAAGCACCTGTTTGCATTTCATTACTTTGTTTGCCAAAGCTTTTTATTCCTTCTTTGCAACCACAGGAGGAACAGACTCCCCTTCACATTGCATCACGTTTGGGGAAAACAGATATCGTCCAGCTGCTGCTACAGCACATGGCTCACCCAGATGCTTCCACCACCAATGGTTACACACCGCTTCACATTTCAGCCAGGGAAGGCCAAGTAGAGACTGCTGCTGTGCTGCTTGAGGCGGGTGCCTCACACTCAGTAGCAACCAAAGTAAGTTTGTAATCTACAGTTTGTAAATGTAGACAGAAAGCATATGTAAAGACGCAAGTGTGTGTATTAAAACAAGATTTAATAAAAGGCAATTTTTCCCTTTTACCTTAACAGAAAGGATTCACTCCATTACATGTAGCAGCAAAATATGGCAGCCTAGATGTAGCAAAACTTCTTCTCCAACGCCAAGCTTTCCCCGATGATGCCGGCAAGGTTAGCTTAATGTTGCAGACAAATATGTAGATTCCTCAATAGAGCTTAAGTCAACTTAAACTGTTGTTTGCAGCCTGAAACACATTTTGACTGCTTCACATCAGAATTTAGATTTAAGAAATCTTAAAAAACTTATTTTTTCTCCAGAATGGCCTTACTCCACTTCATGTGTCCTCACATTATGACAACCAAGAGGTAGCAATGCTCCTGCTGGATAAAGGCGCATCACCTCATGCTACTGCAAAGGTGAGACCTGTGAAGATTCTCTCTTAATTTTGTATACTGTATCAGAGCATTCAATGTGTACTGGGAAGTTTTTCACCTTTCCTTAAAGATTCCATTCATTCAATTACCTTGTCTTTCCCATATTTCAACAACAATAATGTCATATTGTGATAGATATTTATCTGTTTCCTATTCCCCCCAGAATGGATACACTCCACTTCATATTGCAGCAAAAAAAAACCAGACAGGCCTGGTGTCAGCGCTGCTGCAGTATGGAGCAGAGACCAACGCTCTCACCAAGCAGGGAGTCAGTCCTCTGCACCTAGCATCCCAGGAGGGACACGCTGAGATGGCCAGCCTCCTGCTTGGAAAAGGAGCCCACGTCAACACTGGAACTAAGGTCACAGAAATACCAACTTCAAGCAGTGCATGACATTTTAAACCAGCTTCAGATATCATACTCTGTATTTATAAGGATAGTTTGTTATTTTGAAGTAAAAAAAAATGAAACTACATATACCATTTTTTTCTTATTCGTGTTATAGACTGGACTGACTCCTCTGCACCTTGCGGCCCAGGAAGACCGAGTCAGTGCAGCAGAAGTGTTGGCTAAACATGACGCCAACTTGGACCAGCAGACTAAAGTACGAACATTTATGCATATCGCACATATTCCCCTGCTTGTGTTTAATAAGACTAAGATAAACATGCAGATATTTACACTTATCTGCCATCTAGTGGTTGTTTAGAAGCATAGCAGTGTCTGAATTATACCAAAATCCCTGCAAAATCATATGGTTTGTTGTTTTCAGTTTGTAGCTTTAATGGGATCCTGAATAAGAATTACTGCTTACAGGTTTCATCTTAGTCAAATTACAGCAATTCAGACAAGTTTGAAAATATTTATTATTCTTTCCATGTTTCAGCTGGGATACACCCCTCTCATTGTAGCTTGTCACTATGGAAATGTCAAGATGGTTAACTTCCTGTTACAGCATGGTGCCAATGTAAATGCCAAAACTAAGGTACAATACACAAATACAAACTCATTTTCAAAAGAATGAATTAAAGACAGATAAACATAGACAAAACTAAATATTGTAACATTTTAATTTGTTCCTTCCCCACAGAATGGATACATGCCACTTCACCAAGCAGCACAACAAGGGAATACACATATTGTCAGTATTTTGCTGCAACATGGGGCTAAGCCTAATACAACTACAGTGGTAAGAGAAAAAAAAAAAAACGATTTTTCCCATAAAATCAAAATTTGTCAAATAGGTATCACATTCTGGGCTGATTTTGTCTTTTCAGAATGGAAACACTGCTCTGTCGATTGCCAAACGTTTGGGTTACATTTCTGTGGTGGACACTTTGAAAGTTGTAACTGAGGAGGTCATCACTACCACAACGGTAAGACTTATGAAGCCTTAAGTTTTTAGGTTAATATAGAACCCTGGAAATATATGTGTACTTTTATCTTTTGCCGACATTTATTGACAACTATGAATGGTTGCCCCATCAGACAGTTACGGAGAAACACAAGCTCAATGTTCCTGAGACGATGACTGAGATTCTGGACGTTTCAGATGAAGAAGGTGAGTCACTGTGTTGAGTTTGACTGTAAAAAAAAGTAAAACGTTTAGAATTAAAAGAGTTTCTATTCAGTCACACCTGAAAAATCCAACCTATCTGCAGATTTCAGTAAAAGTTATAAAAGTTCTATGGCTAGATGATAAGCTAATCAGGGTTTTTGAGAACAGTAGGACTATACATATAGTAAAATATAACCAAAACATAGAACAAATGTTTGCACCATAAGCTAATTCAAAGAAAACCTAACAATCAATTCAAAGAAATTGTCAAATTGTTTTTTGTTGTAGTTTATTTTAATGTGGCCTTTGTTTTCCAGGTGAGGACACCATGACGGGTGATGGAGGAGAGTATCTTAGAGCAGAGGACCTCAGAGAACTGGGAGACGACTCTTTGCCGGGACATTATTTGGACAGTTTCAGCTACATGAGCCACAACCTGGACAGGTCTCAGAAAAAGCACACAAACATAATCTTGACTCAAATCACTATCAGTTTAGCTCACTGTTAGTCCTATATTGTGAACTTTTTTCTGTTACTTACCAAACAAATGTAGCTGTAAGTGTACAATATGCAATTCAAATTGCTCATGAATGCCCTTTGGCTTAAAACAGGCCCCAGCACACTCCCTCATGCCAGAGCTTCAATCAGAGAGATGGTGTTTTCATTGAGGAGATGCTTACAAGCCATCAGGTGAGTGTAAAAGGCAACTTTTCACGAGTTATTAATAAGAAGTGTTGGCTCTGATCACCCTGCTAATGGATGTTGGTATATGCAGGTATCAGCTCTGTCCAGAGAGCATGAAAAAGAGTCGTACAGGCTGAGCTGGGGGGCAGAGCACCTTGACAATGTTGTACTGTCTTCCAGTCTGCTGCATTCTGGGTAAAATATACACACAGGGCACACAAATGCACAGACACACAGCTGGAAATTACAATCCATTGTAATGTAAGGACTCTGGAAACACTTAAACATTGTGTATTTTTAAAAGAGGAAAGATGAATAGATAAACAAAACTATCTTATTAATATATATGAATCAAACATATTAAATAGTGCATAAATATTTTATTTTGTTTATAACTGGGTATAAATGAGATAAATGTTGTTTGTTTTTTTAATTCTTCACATATTTATTTAAGGGTTTCTCTTTTGTTAGCTGTTGCTCATGACTTTTCTCCCTGGTCAGGTTTTTCTCACCTATTTCTCATTCTTTATTGTTTCTCTCTCTCTGCGTATATTTTTTGTTGCTTCTTTGTGCTTTCTTGTGTCTTGCCTGTGTTTGTGATGTGTCTGTGTGGGTCTGTGTTTTGATGTTTTCTGCATCTAGCCGTTCCTCTCCATGCCTAGACCATGACAACAGCAGGTGATATTCTTTATTTATTTATTTTTGCTATTTTCTCCTTTTGCCACTCCATTGTAACCTCATCTTTGAATATACTTTCCAATTATAAAGCCCTCTCACACTGTTCCTCTCTGCCTGCATGATTTGATAAAAGCATGGATTTACTCTAAGCTTGAGGCACTTGGTGATAATTTTGCACCAAGCTGTTTTCCTTTAGTAAGCATGGATGCGTTGTCGAACATTGTGACAATGTACAGGATAAGTAGGTGTAAATGGTGGATGGGTGATATACGTTTTTCTTACTTAAAGATGCTTGAATAATTGTCTGATGTACATATCACTAGTATTTGAAGATAAGTATGAGGAACCGTAAAGCAATACCTAAAGCAACCCTCTAATTAAATGGAATATTGAATACCCTGTATTAATATTTCCTAATATACTGAAACATTGCATTTTAGCCACTGAAAATCTGGTTCTAATTTTTTTATTTACATATTTTCCCTTCCTGGGTGTGATCCTTGAAAATGATACCCTTTTCTTTTTCTGCTATTATTGCCTGGCTTAAATAAAGATCTAAAGAATTGAACCTTTCCAGCATGATAGTCTAAAACAAGGCTCTCTTTCACGTCTTCTGCAGCCAGCTAATTCATTGGTGTTTTATCCTTTAGCTTCCTGGTCAGTTTCATGGTGGATGCCAGGGGCGGGGCCATGCGCGGATGCCGTCACAACGGGCTGCGAATAATTGTCCCTCCGAGAAAGTGTTCTGCACCCACACGGGTGACCTGCAGGCTGGTGAAGAGGCATCGCCTGGCATCGATGCCCCCAATGGTGGAGGGAGAAGGACTTGCTGGACGCATTATAGAAGTGGGACCCACAGGGGCCCAGTTCCTGGGGTGAGTGTCTCACTAGTGTGAGTGTGGTTTTTGTGAGTTCTTTTGTAGGGAATACTTTAATGGTCTGGTGTGGTGGGTTTATGCTGTCTTCTTCACTTTCCACTTTTGCTGCGTGCGGATCAGTAAGCTCCATCTTCCTACTGCTCCACCTCCTCTGAATGAGGGTGAGAGCCTGGTGAGTCGCATCCTGCAGCTGGGTCCTCCAGGAACCAAGTTCCTCGGGTAGGGCCATGGGAAGGACCCTCAATCACATGCCCACAATTTTTTTTTATCATTGTGTTTTTTTTTGGTTCACTCTACAAAACTACTATTGTGAACCATCTTGCTTGATTTATGCTTGTTTGCACTCTTCTATAGGGTTTTTGTGGTTTATTTTGTTTTGAAATGAAGGTTTCCTGGTGTGTGTTTTTTTTTCTTAACTTCAATTACGTATGTTCTTCTCTTTTGTTATTTTGTTAATTTCCCACCGTGTTTTACATTTACCAAGTCAACCATTTGTTTTCTGGTGAAATTTACCAAGTGCCCCAAGCTTGTACCAAAAGCCTTTTGCCTTTACATTGTCACCTCTTTCAGACCTGTGATTGTGGAGATCCCCCATTTTGCTGCCCTGCGGGGAAAAGAAAGAGAGCTGGTGATTTTGAGGAGTGAAACAGGAGAAAATTGGAAAGAGCACCATTGTGACTTCACTGAAGAAGAACTTAACCAGATTCTTAACGGTATGGATGAAAGTAAGTGATCTGCTAAGATTTCGGGTTGAAATTACAGCATCAATGAAATACAACATAATCACATTAACTGTAATGTACTATGATGCAATAGTAGATCATAAGAAACCTTTTTTACAGAACTTGACTCTCCTGAGGAACTTGAGAAGAAAAGAATATGCCGTATCATCACCAGAGACTTCCCACAGTATTTTGCTGTAGTGTCACGAATAAAGCAGGACAGCCATTTGATTGGTCCAGAGGGCGGGGTCCTCAGCAGTACTCTTGTACCTCAGGTCCAGGCTGTTTTCCCAGAAGGAGCCCTGACTAAAAAGATCAGAGTTGGACTTCAGGTACATACTGTACATAAATCCAAAAGATAGATAAATAAATATGATAATATAATATGGACACCAAATAGTACTGCTATATTGTGTAACTTATTGTAGGCTCAGCCAATCGAGATGGAGTTGGTGAGAAAGATTCTTGGTAACAAAGCCATCTTCAGTCCAATTGTCACATTGGAGCCGAGAAGAAGAAAGTTTCACAAACCAATAACAATGACAGTCCCAATCCCCAAGCACTCCAATAGTGACGGATCCAACACAGTATTCAGTGGGGAGACACCTACTTTACGGCTTCTCTGCAGTATTACAGGTGAGAGTTTTCAGTCATTACATTGATGAGCAACAAATAGAGAAACTCAGAAACACCATATCTGTTTATTACATATACAAGGCCTAAAATGACGCCTATAATAATTTGTTATAAAATATTTCTATTTGTACTATGTGACTAATACTGTGGATTTATTTATATAGTCTAGTCTAAATAAGTTAAGCTGAATAGTCCTCATATATATATATATTATTTTTTTACTTTTGGTCCACTCCTATTCTTGAACTCGTGCATCTGCTATTTCAGGGGGAACTACTCCTGCTCAGTGGGAGGACATTACTGGCTCCACACCGCTCACATTTGTAAACCAGTGTGTGTCCTTCACCACAAATGTCTCAGCAAGGTAAGTTAGGACATACATCTACTGTGTGCCCTACCATCATCCTGTAAAATGCTTATAATTGTCTTGTCTTTATTGGTCATATTTCAGGTTTTGGCTGATAGACTGCAGACAGACCCAGGAGTCTGTTAGTTTTGGGTCCCAGCTGTACAGAGAAATCATCTGTGTACCATATATGGCAAAGTTTGTGATATTTGCAAAGACGCTGGACCCCATTGAGGCCCGGCTACGTTGTTTTTGCATGACAGATGACAAGATGGACAAAACCTTAGAGCAACAAGAGAATTTCACAGAAGTTGCACGAAGCAGAGATGTTGAAGTGAGTTGAAATAAAAAGTTGTGTGTTTTTGTAAGAGTTTGTGTGTGGATTGTAAGACATCAAGGACCTTATTCTCCCATGAACGTAAGAAAAGCCACACACCGGTGCAGATTTTGGTCTTCAGTACGGGCTCGGTCACATCAGCGCCATAAGGCATTAAACCGCCTTCATTCATAGACTTAAGTGTGTTGGGTCTGTCTACGCTTGGTTGGTGTGTCAGGAGTCTGGATGGGAGAATAGGCATAAAAAAATGTGCAAATAACTTCATGCGCATAAATAAATGCTTAAGCGCAAACAGGAGAATAGTGCCCTCAATCAGTCTCTAGCAGGGGAGCTACCATTTTATAGACTTGCTGTTTACTTGTGAAATGGCCTGTTCATGGTGATCTACCACGGCACTTTAGATAAATGCCTTTGTGTTAATAAGCCTATTTTTATAATACATCATCATTGTGTTCTAAAAACATGTTTACATTTGTTTAATATTTTGATAAAACTTTAACCTGAATCATAGTTTTCCCATTGCTGTGTAGATGACATTGGTTTTAAGGTCTCATGTTCTTTTGAATTCAGATTTGTGTTGTATTGAATCTATCAAAACCCTGGTGATATCCACAGGTACTGGAAGGAAAACCAATATTTGCTGACTGCTTTGGAAACCTGGTGCCTCTTACCAAAAGTGGGCAGCATCATCTCTTCAGTTTCTTCGCCTTCAAAGAAAACCGACTGGCCCTCTTTGTTAAAGTAAATGTCTTTTTTGATGTTATGGGCATCTTTTCTGTGGAAAAACTGTAATATATAGCTTAGATAACAAGTTACACTGTACACACCAAGCGTATGTGCTTCTTAAAAAACAGATTAGAGATACTGCACAGGAGCCATGCGGTCGCCTGTCTTTCACCAAGGAACCTCGTACATACCGCAGTCTAAATCACAACGCCATCTGCAACCTGAACATCACCCTTCCAACGTACTCAAAGGTCAGCTTGAATTTGTTGGCTTTTACTGTATATAAAGTGTTGTTCATTTAATTTATAGTTATACACATTTTCTCAACACAGGAGTCTGATTCAGACCAAGATGCAGATGATGAGGTAAAAAATGTTACCTTGCTGCAATACAGGAAAATACATTGTTGTTGATTGTTTTGCCCTTTTTATCTTCACAGAGTGAGAAGAGTGACAAGAAATGTGAGTTTTTTTCATATTTGTGTCAAAAGTTATAAACCAGCCTGTAGTCAGCCTACATCACATCTGAGCTGGGACAGTTTACAGAGCATAACTAATGATGGTTACCATTAATTGTTCTTATTTGTTATATGACGTTTGAGAACACAACTTGGTCTAGAGTGGTGACAAAAAAAAAAAAAACACGTAAATGAATTAAACATTTCTACTGACAAATGAATAAAGCATTTGTTAAGATATGTGATGGCTATATGATATTTGGTCATGTGAACTAACTGCTACCTGACTTTTTTCTGCACTAACACTGTGTTTGGTTACATGTGTGCTGCTTTAAGCAATGCTGCCAATGATGTACTTCTTGCTAAACCCC